>NC_139152.1:54712208-56156820 GCF_964270905.1 Leucopleurus acutus
CACATTCCTGTACTTGTACCAGGTATGAAAGAAATAGTAAATCACTTTTGGGACTTATTATAGACTTTATTAAGACTTAGATAAGCTTAAATAATTGTTTCCTTGAAAAGGATAATTTGTGACAACTTTGCACATGTAACTAACTTTTTTACAGAACCATTGAATACCTAAAGTTAAAAGTTTAAAATCGTACCCTAAAATTTTTTACTTTAATATTTATCATAGCTTGTGGAATTTCGACTGCTTTAGAGATAATATATAGTGGGAACTTTAGCAATCTTTTAGGGATTCGTTTTAAATTTTAAAACTAGCTTTAAATTCATAAAGGTGCCATGGATAAAAATACTGGATTTTTCTTTTTTGGTTGGGTTTTAGGAATCATTTTCTCACTGAATGATAAATCAAGCTCATCAAATTTGAAGATTGATGCTTTGTCCTGTCTATATGTAATCCTCTGTAACCACTCTCCTCAAGTCTTCCATCCTCATGTTCAAGCTTTGGTCCCTCCAGTGGTGGCTTGTGTTGGAGATCCATTTTACAAGATTACATCTGAAGCGCTTCTTGTTACTCAACAGCTTGTCAAAGTAATTCGTCCTTTAGATCAGCCTTCCTCGTTTGATGCGACTCCTTACATCAAAGATCTATTTACCTGTACCATTAAGAGGTTAAAGGCAGCTGACATTGATCAGGAAGTCAAGGAAAGGGCTATTTCCTGTATGGGACAAATTATTTGCAACCTTGGAGACAATCTGGGCTCTGACTTGCCTAATACCCTTCAGATTTTCTTGGAGAGACTGAAGAATGAGATTACGCGGTTGACTACAGTGAAGGCGTTGACACTGATTGCTGGGTCGCCTTTGAAGATAGATTTGAGGCCCGTCCTGGGAGAAGGGGTTCCTATCCTTGCTTCATTTCTCAGGAAAAACCAGAGAGCTTTGAAACTGGGTACCCTTTCTGCTCTAGATATTCTAATTAAAAACTATAGTGATAGCCTGACAGCTGCCATGATTGATGCAGTTCTAGATGAGCTCCCACCTCTTATCAGCGAAAGTGATATGCATGTTTCACAGATGGCTATCAGTTTTCTTACCACACTGGCAAAAGTGTATCCCTCCTCCCTTTCAAAGATAAGTGGATCCATTCTCAATGAACTTATTGGACTTGTTAGATCACCTTTATTGCAAGGGGGAGCTCTTAGCGCCATGCTAGACTTTTTCCAAGCTCTGGTTGTCACTGGAACAAATAATCTAGGATACATGGATTTGTTGCGCATGCTGACTGGTCCAGTTTATTCTCAGAGCACAGCTCTTACTCATAAGCAGTCTTATTATTCCATTGCCAAATGTGTAGCTGCTCTTACTCGAGCATGCCCTAAAGAAGGACCAGCTGTAGTGGGTCAGTTTATTCAAGATGTCAAGAACTCAAGGTCTACAGATTCTATTCGCCTCTTAGCTCTACTTTCTCTTGGAGAAGTTGGGCATCATATTGACTTAAGTGGGCAGCTGGAACTAAAATCTGTCATATTAGAAGCCTTCTCATCTCCTAGTGAAGAAGTCAAATCAGCTGCATCCTATGCATTAGGCAGCATTAGTGTGGGCAACCTTCCTGAATATCTACCATTTGTCTTACAAGAAATAACCAGTCAACCCAAAAGGCAGTATCTACTGCTTCATTCCTTGAAGGAAATTATTAGCTCTGCATCAGTGGTGGGCCTTAAACCATATGTTGAAAACATCTGGGCCTTATTGCTAAAGCACTGTGAGTGTGCAGAAGAAGGAACCAGAAATGTTGTTGCTGAATGTCTAGGCAAACTAACTCTAATTGATCCAGAAACTCTCCTTCCACGGCTTAAGGGGTATTTAATATCAGGTGGGTACCTAGATTTTCTTATCTAAAAAATTTTTGTTTATTAGCAGTTGTTGCCTGGAAAGATGGCTAATGCCGAAGTTAAAACATTTCTGTATCTTGTTATATGTAGAACCTATTGCCTTATGTTATTGATATGGAGCCATATTCAAATGACACCTTGTTGTTTAAAAGGATAAAGAGAGTGTAGTTAGATAATGATTAAATAAATCTGTTGTAGTTTCTAGTGTTTAATGTTACTCTTGTCTTAATGTGGGACAGATGTCTCTTGAATTAATATAGCCAGAGGAGCTTGCTAGAATTAATTACCGTACTAAAATTGGTGAACTAACCTGGTTCAAATGAAAGATTCTAGAAGAGTTTTCAGATTACCAGTGTCAACCCCTGTTGTCCCAGGAGAAGATAATAAAGGCCATTCATTCTTAGAAATTGCTTTCATTTTTAATAAAAATCTTGACAGTCATATAGTGGTTTAACCAGTTCCCTTTTGTGAGGGATAGAGCCTCCACTGCTGGTCACGCAGGCCGCCTCCTTCCTGGTAGAGATTGTTCCTTTTGAAATCTAGTGGAATTATGTTTCATAAGATGAGTAAACTTTGCTTCATTAGTATCCTGGAAGTAATAAGAAATACCCCTCTTGACCAAAGAGAGTTTTTTTTTGTTTTTTATTATTTTTGGCTGTGTTGGGTCTTCGTTGTGGTGTGCGGGCTTCTCACTGTGGCGGCTTGTCTTGTTGCGGAGCACGGGCTCTAGGCACGTGGGCTTCAGTAGTTGTGGCACATGGGCTCAGTAGCTGTGGCTCACGGGCTCTAGAGCACAGGCTCAGTAGTTGTGGCACACGGGCTTGGTTGCTCTGTGGCATGTGGGATCTTCCCGGACCAGGGCTCGAACCCGTGTCCTCTGCGTTGGCAGGCAGGTTCTTAAGCACTGCGCCACCAGGGGAGCCCAACCAAAGAGTTTTAAGGAATTAAAGACCCTGGTGTTATTCGAAGTGGTTTGAAAATGATAAAGGTGTCCATGGATTTTAGTTGACTTAAATACCAATAGACTTAAAATTTATTTTTAATTAGGCTCATCATATGCCCGAAGCTCAGTGGTTACAGCTGTGAAGTTTACTATTTCTGATCATCCACAGCCTATTGACCCACTATTAAAGAACTGCATAGGTAAGTGGAAATGAAGATGAATATACTGAATAACTAGTTAACTGTCAAAAAACGAATCATTTCAATAGCTAACTATATCACCAAGGAACTAAAATGCTTTTAAGGGTCTGGTAATTCTTTCATAAAAAAAATAATTTTGCAAACAGCTGAAATTTAGTAAATATGCTAGGATGTCTTTAAAGTCAACTACACAGTTGATAATCATATTTTGGGAATGACCTAAAGTAAACTAATGGGTAAAGGAAAAAGATATATGATCTCTCTGACTAATCTGAAGTTCTTCCCAGTTGTAAGTGAATCACATTTGAGCTTGTGATGGCCCCAGTTCTTCGTTATTACTTGTATCTCTCCAGCTCCCAGGGGGATCTTTGGAGGCTTTTAAATTTAAGGTAGAAATTTAAGAATAAAAAAGATAATTCTTGTGGTTATTAGTTCTACCAACCTAAGAGGAGCTAGCCAAGAAAGAAAAGGGCCATCTCTTTCTATGAAGACAAGAATTAGCTTTTAGTGTTATTTTTCATGATTTTATAACTTCCCTGTGTTGTTTTCATCATCAGTTTTCCTAGAGCTTTTAGTAACTAAACTCTCTGGTGTTTTCTTGAAGACAAGAATGGGGATACCAGCAGAGAGGATAGAGGGATATGGCAAAGAAGCTTTGCAGTTTCATGCCATGTAAAAAACACAGTCTAAAAGAAAAGAACTACCGAAAGGGATTACCAATTCAGAGTAAGGGGGACATGGGGGATAAATGGGTGCCAACGCTGAGACCTAGAATTAATTCAAAGAAAGTCTCTATCAGAAGATTCTTGCCTTTGTTCCCCTCGCCTCTTTTTGCTTTGATATATTTACTCTCATTTTTGTCATTGTACAAGATACAGCAAAGGAAGAGACCTGTGCCAGATCTTTAGAGACATCTTTCTAGGTTGACAACAGTCAACCAGTGTGCATCTTTGGTATAGTTATTCAGTCAGATGATTATCATTCTGTTTGTTTAAAATTGAAATTCCTAGACCAAGTTGTTGGGGACCACTGATCCTAGACCACGTCACCATTTGTCTATCATAATAGCAATACTTTTTGTGCTTTACTGAAAGCAATTCACCATGATAGTAATTCTAAGCAAACAGAGGTGAGGAGGTTTAGTCTGGTACATTTAAATTCTTTTTGAACCCAAGCTACCTCTTAACCTTTTTTGTAGTCAGAACTTTCCTGGTTGGTCAACCTTGAGTTTACCAATCTATGGTGTCTGAAGTATTTTTTCCCCCTCCCATTTCTTCAAATTGCTGTTGTGATACATTTAAGTCTTCTCATACCTTTTTTCCCCTGTGTATTCTAAAAGATTGCTTATGGTAGGGTTGAGATGACATAATGATGAGTAGCTCTGTGTGAATATCACATGTGTACCAGACACTGTGTTCAGTAATGTACGTATAAAATTCTCATTTTATAAACTGGGAAACTGAAGCTCTTGCCTACAGTAACTTGCCAGAAGTCGGGCATACAGTTGACAAGTGAAGCAGTGTGGATCACCGTCTGTATGACTCCAAAGATCTTTGCACTATAATTTCTCTCCCCCGTGTGGAAGAAAAACCAGACTTATATCTGTGTTTAAAGTGGCCAGGTGCTTTCTTTAGCTTTTTGTCCTGTGGTAGGTTTCAGTTTCTTCCTTTTTGTATTCTTAGACCTCTTATCTATTTCTTGTTAAAGATAAAAATAGGCTTTGGGAGGCACATTTCTCCGTCATCTGATAAATTATATACTTGTTAACAGTATTCCATCTTTATCAAGCAGTGGATCTGTCTCCACCTTGCTTATCTTTTGAACTCAGGTTTTTAAATTTCACTTTTGGAATTTAAAATTTAAAGTAAATATAAACTTCATCTGAGCATAAATTTATTTGACTTGTCCACAGCTGTATCCCCACTGCTTCATGCCATAAATGCTCAATAAATGTTTTTTGAATGAGTGAAAAAAAAATTCCATTTTTGTTGGTGCTTTTAGTGCGAGTACTAATTTTGAATTTTAAGGAGAATCATTCAAGTTACTAGTCCTTGTGGTTGCTGGCTCCATCACTTTTCTATGTCACCCACCTGTTAAATCAACTATCTGTAAAAGTAATGGGGAGCTTTTGGGGCTCTCACTTCTTACCTTTTGCATTTAAAGGTGCTGAGAATAGGTTTATCAATTAAGTCCACTCCCATTCAGACATAATAGTTTACCTGTTGTCAAAAGAAATTATATAGCTCACTTAGGATTTCATCATATTCCATGACCCACATTGAAGAAGTAACAATAATAAACTATCAATTTAGGAAAATAATATAATGCATATTTTAAGCTTACCATAACTCTTGTTGCTTCTCTTTCAATTTTTCAGGTGATTTCCTAAAAACTTTGGAAGACCCAGATTTGAATGTAAGAAGAGTGGCCTTGGTCACATTCAACTCAGCAGCACATAATAAGCCATCATTAATAAGGGATCTTCTAGATACTGTTCTTCCACATCTTTATAATGAAACAAAAGTTAGAAAGGAGCTTATAAGAGAGGTAAGTTAGATTGCACTGTTTACCTAAGCTTGTCTTTTACTTTCTAGTATATCTACGTATTCTGTTTTATTTCAACAGGTAGAAATGGGTCCATTTAAGCATACAGTTGATGACGGCCTGGATATTAGAAAGGCAGCTTTTGAGTGTATGTACACACTTCTAGACAGTTGTCTGGATAGACTTGATATCTTTGAATTTCTAAATCATGTTGAAGATGGTTTGAAGGACCATTATGATATTAAGGTAAGATGTTTGTGCCTGTTTATAGAATGTTTTAGAAGAAGACTTTGCTAGTGACTTTCACCTTTGTAATCTACTCGTTATTAAGTGAGAAAGATTGGTTTGCTTGTCATGATTTTAGTGTGTTATAAACTAATATGCAAAAGTAATAGTGATGCAATGTGACATCAGTTGACATACAGGAAAAATCCAGAAACCTTTTCATTGGAAGAGGAAGTCAATATCAAGAGGTTTGTTAAAGGATAAGAGGAAGAACTGTCTTCAGATACACAAAGCAATCTGTAGAAGCAACCACAGAGAAATTATACTTCATGCTACTTAGGTTTAGAGCATGAACTTTGCTCATAACTGCTTTTTGTTTTCCTGTTTGCTTAAGTCCGTTTAAAATGTGAACTATAAAAGGGTGATTTGAAAAATCTTTTTCTTCTAGTCAGGACCTTTGGTCAAGCAGGGCAAAAGTGGTAGTTGAGCAGTAACTCATCCATACTATCAGAACTCCAACTTTCACGTTTCCATAATGTAATATGGAAACGTGTTCCCCTCCGGAACTCAGTGAAAAGAGCCCTGAAAGAATAGGATCCTTTTATTTCTACAGTTTATGGTCTAAGAGAAAAGATATGGGTTACTGGACTTTATATGGATTAATCTGAATAAGCAGGCTTTTTGTTTTGTTTTTTAGTGAAATTTGCAAAGACAGTAGAAACTTCTTACAAAGCTTTTCTTCTGGTTCAATTATTTTCTTATTCACTGATTGTTCCATCTGGTGCACATGAGCTTTTTAAAAAATACTGAGTCTGTGGCCCTATCCCGATGAGTGAAGTAAAAATAGGTATATTTGTTAAGCTCCCCAGCTGTAATGTGTGGTCAGGATTGAGAACCACTCTTTTAGTTCTGTACTCTAGGACCGTGACCATCTATCATGATAGATAAGGTAACTCTAGTACTTGTAGGTAAAATTTCTTAGACAAGATTTGAGGCAATTCTGTGTGATTCCAATGGCAGATTACATTAAAATGAAACAATGGTACAGGTTAGTCATTTTCCTTTCAAAAGCTTTGTCAGAATTTGGGATTTGTCTTTAGAAAATAATGCAAAATCTAAATTTTGTCTCTTTTATTCATAATAGATGCTAACATTTTTAATGTTGGTGAGACTCTCTACCCTTTGTCCAAGTGCAGTACTGCAGAGGTTGGACCGACTTGTTGAGCCATTACGCGCTACATGTACAACTAAGGTAATGTTGATGTCATTGATTTAGGCCAGACTTAGTATGTTCAGGATCCCTAGTTGATTCTATACTGTGGTTTTCCAAATTTAACTATGCTAGCACCCTTATGTAGCAGTTTGTTTCAAAAGTTAACTTATTATTCCTATTCCTCACTTCCTTCAAATGTGGATGTTTTAGAAAGCTTAGCACTGTTAAATGCTATTCTTAAAAGTTTGTTATAACAATCTGACACATATTTTTAAAGTACTGATATGGGTTAAAGTGTGATAGGGCCACGAAAGAGGACGAAATGTTTAATTCTGGTGGAGGAGGGGGTGGGGGTCACAGAAGGCTTCATATGCACGTGACAGCGTTTAAATGCACCTTGAGAAGTCAGGATTGTTTTAGGTCCAGAAGGTGAAACAGGACTTTTCATACAAAAATAATTGTATGAATTAAGGCACAGAGATGTCAGTACATGACATGTTTGAAGAATAATGAATAAACAAGGTAGCTAGAGGGGTAGTTTCTTGATAGAGGACAAAGTAGGACTTGCTAATAAGCAGATCCCACTCTTGGTTTTTATAATGGGCCTTGTATAGCATATTCCCTTAAAAGGAGATACATAGCTACTACTAAAAAGAAGTTTCAGAGCAACTCTGCTTGAAGAATAATGTGCCTTTTGGATCTATGAAAGAGTAGCTTTGCTTTATTTATATGTGCTTAAATTTCTTTATTTATATGTGCTTAAATTTTGTTTGTATAAGAACTGCCTTTTATAGCATGTAATATAAATTTACTCATTGTTACAGGTAAAAGCAAACTCAGTAAAGCAGGAGTTTGAAAAGCAAGATGAACTAAAGCGATCTGCCATGAGAGCAGTAGCAGCACTGCTAACCATTCCAGAAGCAGAGAAGAGTCCACTGATGAGTGAATTCCAGTCACAGATCAGTTCTAACCCTGAGCTGGCAGCCATCTTTGAAAGTATCCAAAAAGATTCATCATCCACTAACTTGGAATCAATGGACACTAGTTAGATGTTGGTTCAACCTGGGGACCATTACATTGACCATATGATGCACTGAATTGACAGGTTAATCATAAGACATGGAAAGAGAAGTAAAGCTTCAAAATGTTCCACTTTTTTTTTTTTTTCCTTCGTGGAGACGGTTTGACTTTCTTCCATTGTTGTTTTTGTAGCATTTATTTCAGAAATACGTATTTCCATAATCCAGAGGTTGTAAAACCACTAATGTTTTAGTGGTTAGGGCAACATTTAAAATGACATCTAAAAGTTAGGATTGATGGAGATAGGGTCCAGTATCTATTTACCCTGTAATGTTTAGGATTAAAATGTTAAAATTTTGTGACCATGAATTTTCTTTCTTTTATAAATTTTCTCTTATTTAAAAATCAAAAATTCTGCAAGACAAAAACCATGTTTCTTTTTCTTGTATAACTTTTTGTTTCAGCAACACAAATTGATTTTTAGCTGTGGCAGACAAGAATATCTGTGTAAGATTTGTTACATTTCGGAGGGGTTGGCAGTTTAAAAGAGATGATATCATTTTTTTTAGGTATGGGGATTAACAGTATCCCTGTTGCGCACACTAATTTTGCATGAGCAAGTTTACAAATATGTATTGTCTGTAAAGCAGCATGTGCAGATTATTCATAATACAAAAGTAAAAATAAGTATTATTGTATTAGTGCAATTTTCAGATATTTATTTTTGCACAGAAAACATATCTGGAGAGAAAGAGAGAGGAGTAAATTTTTGAAACTTTGGTTTTCTTAATGCCAGTGTGAATTTGCAGATGTTTTCAGCAAATCAAGTCATGATAACAATTCGCCACTTCTTTTTCTATTATAAATTTTCGTATACATTTAAAATTTGAATATTTAAGTACTCAGTTTTTCTCAGTTACCCATTTGTGTGCGTGTGTTTCCACTTAGAAATTCTTAAAGCCAGATTTTTCTTTCATTTCCTTTGTATCTCTACATTCCTTATCGAAAGAGTCAAATAACTATATGCTTTTGAATTTTACTTTTAGGAAAATTCTGAAGCTGGCTATCACAGGTTTGTTAGCTAATAATAGTATTTTCTTTTAGTTGAGTTAGATTTTCCCCCTTTCTTGGAGAGCTAATTTACATATTGTATTCGGTAAGCGTTGACTACTTTTCCTGATTAAAGGGTCTGTGCTTGGGGGAAACAGTACCTTATATTGTAGTTAAGATTTTATTTAACATATCCTTCAGTGAGCTCATTTCACACTGTAGCCTCTTCCTTCAAATTTGTGGTGCTCCTGTAACAGTAAGAACTAATTTCTGAAATAAAAGACATCTCCTAATGCTGTGCAAACATAGTTTACATGTATTGAAGGAGGCAGTTGTTAAATTGAGTGACCAATTTTAAGCATTCAGATATTTGAAAACTGCACCCTTTATTTTTGAAACTGTGAATTAGAAGTATTTTTCCTGCTGTATTACTTAACCTGCTTTAACATCCAAATATGCGGTGATTTTAATTGGTAACATACTGTGGTTATTAGATTAACAGCTTGACTTGAGATATTCAGATGATAATGCATAAGACATCATTACCAGTAAGGATTTCGATTAGGACATGGACCATTACATGAAGTTGGTGCCATTTCAGAATGTGGCAGGTGATAATCATACCATAATTTGCATAAAACTGTAATAGAAATTTATTTTGAGATGTTGGTATATTATGTACTATGCATTACCGTGATATAGATGTTGTGGATATATTTAAGTATTTGGTTACATGGTTTCACAATAAATTACAATACTGCAGGCTCTAGGACCATATAGGAGACTGACATGCATATGTTGTGTGAATGTCTTAGTTAAGTTGTCTGAAGTTAAATCCATATACTTTTCATGTATTGGATTTCTCCATTCTTTAACTTCTAAAATGCTTACAGTTTTTTTTTTGTTTTTTTGAGTCTTGCAAAATGGCTAACTTTTCTAATATAGCTGAAATTCTATCTTCTAACGAAAGATTCTGCTCTTTTCTAGTAGTAGATATGGTTTTAGTGTTTATATATATATAATATATATTATATGTATATACTCACATATATAACAAAATTAGTAAAAGTAGAATACTCAGATTTTAAATGCTGAGTCATACTAATTAACTTCATACTTCTAGTGGTAATGTCCTGATACTGGAATGGAAGTTGCAAGGTGTGGCGTTCAGTCATAATCTGCCACTCATACTGCTTACTGTTCTTTTAAATATTAGGAAGTTCTGCTTAGCAATTCTGCATATGTAGGTTCCTCAGGAGATCTACAATAGTAAGAGAACAGCTGCTCTCTGATTTTCTTGAGAACGTTTAAATTGTTTAGATCTACCCAATTTCTTTTTATTTTTTTTTTTTTATTATTTTTAATTTTTTTGTGGTACGCGGGCTTCTCACTGCTGTGGCCTCTCCCGTCGCGGAGCACAGGCTCCGGACGAGCAGGCCCAGCGGCCATGGCCCACGGGCTCGGCCGCTCCGCGGCATGTGGGATCCTCCTGGACCGGGGCACAAACCCGTGTCCCCTGCATCGGCAGGCGGACTCTCAACCACTGCGCCACCAGGGAAGCCCCCCAATTTCTTTTTAAAGAAAGCTCAGTATGGGGTTGTGTTTTTAGGTTAGGTTATTTTATGAAACTAAGGCAGAAAGGAAATTTGCTGTGGCAAAGACTAAACTAAAAATTTTAAATCATTAGCACTGAATGATTTTTTAAATGTGGTCATGTATTCATTAATGATATCTAAATCTGCTTAACCCCTGGGAATTAGAATTCTTAAAATATTGGAGTATGGAGACTTCAACAAATGTTTGAATATTTATATAATTTTTATGTAACCATAAGTAACCAAATCATGTTTTTTTGTTTTTTGTTTTTTTACACTTTTGTTGGGTAAATGGTAAAGAAATAACATATGGGCATATCTCATTTAACCAGTTTTAAGGGATATCTTTATATCTAGCTCAGTCTCAGATATATGAATATGATTATATAGGCATGATTGAAGTTTAAAATGATGAAATATACAAAATCCTTAGTCACTGAAAAATTCAGTTAACTGGTTAACTAATAAACCTTGTAAGGTGTGTTTAGCCACATGTCAAATACTTGACAATTTTTTAGAAGTTGAAATAACATTTTCTGCCCAAATCAAAAATTTTACCAAAAATTTTAGTTGTTAAAATTAACTGCCAATCTCTAGATATATTATGCTTAGTAAATATTTTGATATTAAAGAGCTTAAAAATTTCAGTAAATGTTGATTCTAGCTCTATCTTAAATATTGAATCCCAGTTTTCAAACTACTGCCACCCCAGATTCACATCTGTTTTTGAAATCTTAATTAATTCTCTGTGAAATGGAAAATGGACAATAACGACAACAGTTCATTTTACTGTTTGGGAAAAGGATATTCTGGTTTTAGCTGATTTTTTCCCAGTTAATTAAGTAAAACTCCTCTGATGCCTTTGGCTGCAAAATGCAACACATTGGAAGTATTACGTGGCAAGCTGCCAAAATCTCACCAGATATGGCCATTTTCTTAAGAAACATGTACAATGAAATTACATATTTTCCCTTTACAATACAGTAAGTTGCTTATTTTCCTATTAATACTAGAAAAATAGGACTTTGTGAACACCTACACTGTAATTTAGGACAAGAGTTACCAGCAACATGTTTTTGGCTCTTTGTAACAACTTTGAAAGTTAGCACTTTTCATAAAAACCAACTTCAATTAAAACTAAGGGGAGTATTGCAGATAATTTTACTTTGTTAGACTCTGTAATGTTAATGTGTCAGTATGCTTTTTTTAGTAGAGGGAGTCTTAATACCCTGACCGCTTTGTACTTTAGTTCTGATGTTAAGTGACTGTCAGTGATTTGGGCAAATTGAATTGTTTCACTTAAGTCTTAGATGAGAAAAAGCTATCTGTGAACTGAAATTCTTTCTAGATTAGGATGTATTGGAATTAGTGTATTTAGCCATTATCAGTAAATAATGGCTGATGCACACTGAGTGATTTTATTCTAGAACGCTCTCTCACAAGAAAAATCTGAAGAATTGTATTTTAGAACTGGTTAATGTATGATAACCACGATAACCTCATGATTTAGTAGCCCGTAATAATCCTGTTACTTTGAAAAACTATTTTACTTGTTTCATAGACATTTCACTTTTAATATAAACCCAACTGCTTACTTAGGTAAGAGCAGCTAAATGTGTGTGGTGGTATTTTACTGTAATCCTGATGTAGTATTTTTAAGACACCAAATGTGTACTTTACTTGGAATCCTTACCATCCATGAACTAAATTAGGCTTTCCTAAAAGGTCTGGAAATAAACACCTAGTTTCTTGTTCTAGAAATAAAACCCATGCTTTCCTCCAGACTTGATACTTAAGTAGAAAAATGCATGTTCTTTTTAGATCAGGATTTCTCAACCTAGCACTATGACATTTTGGACTGAGTAATTCTGTGTCATGGCAGCTGCCCTGTGCATTGTAAGATAACAACATCCCTCGCCTCTACCCACTTAGATACCAGTAGTACCATCACCACCCCCAGCTGTGACAACCAAAATTGTCTCCAGATATTGCCAAATGTCCCCAGTGGAGTAGGGGAAGAGGGAGAGAGTGCAAAATTGCCCCAGTTAAGAACCACTACTCTAGAGAGCTTTTGTTTCTTGTTAGTAGGTAAAACCAACTGAGATTCTATACATGCAGAAGTTTTCAGACATTCTTAATGTCAGTTCTTCATCTTCCTAACTAAATTTAAGTACTGTTTTTAACCTGTTTTCTTCCACCAGTTAATTAGAACTATCATGATTTAGTGAAAATAGGTTTCTATTCTATATATTACCTCCTCTGATTTAAATGGATGGTCTTTATTAAATCCCTTAACATACTTTTTTTTTTTTTTCTGGCTATAAAATGCTTTCTCTTACTTAAAGAAATATGAGTATAAAGGGGTCTTCTACTACACAGGGGAACATGAGGCAGTGTGAGTGCTTTGCAATTGGGGTACTGTATAAAAAGGCAACTAGTACATTTTACTTGAATTCTTGAAAAAGAATAAGTGGATTTTCAAAATTACTCATTTACATTCTCTTCAAGAGAACAGTTTGTTCATTAATTTACTTTCTTGAACTAAAGACTTGCTTTCAGTACAGGTAATTTCCTGTTTAGCTGTAATATTTAAAGACATGCCAAACAGTGATGGGGGGTATTAGGTATTATTTCAAAACTATATATTTGAGCTTTGAAAGTAAATTGTAAAAGTAAAGGTGACTCTAGCAGATTTTTGCTATTTTTCTAGGATTAGTTGATGTTTAGAGACAAGAAAATCCTTCTTATGAATCTTGATAACCACCCATGAGATTTTAAAGACTGAATGGTGGTAGGCAAGTGGTAGACACAAATCAAATTGCTTACTCTTTGAAATAAGACCATTGAATGAGTCATCTTTCAAGCTTCTGAACCATTTTAGTCCCACTTAGCAGAATTGGCATAAACAAAAATAAAAGTTAATTTCCTTTTACATGATGTTTTTTGAAGTATTAAATGAGGCTGATTGGTCAGCAGTTTTAGTAAGTTCAGAATGCTGAGTTTTGAAACCTTGGAAAATCTAGTCTTTAAAACCTGCATTTAAAAGACTTTTGAAATTTGTTTCAGCATCAGTTGCCCTCTGAAGCAGAGTCAAGCATTGTCAGATGACCATGTGTGTAAGAGAGGCCCCACTGCTGATCTGCATTGCTGTAGCCCCTGCTCGCCGTGCTCTACCTGTCAAGCTTTGCGTAAAACTTACTGCCACGCCTCCATCCTTGTAAACGGATCGAAGGCAAAGCTAATTACCTTTTTCCCTCCTTCCTTTGGTGCCTCTCTACTCTTTAGTACTATGTGCTCAACACTGGGGACAGTATGGGGGAAACACTACATAGTTACTGTTAAGTAGTGTTTCAACAGGGGAAATGCCGTTAGGGCTCTGTATGATCTGTGGCACAGATTCCTGGTCTGGGGATCAGGACAAGCCTAAGCCAGGGGTGCCGGTACTCCATGTGGTGGGAATAGAATCAGCAAAAGCAGAGAGACAAGAGGCCATGCTGTATTCAGAAGCTGGAGAAGGCTGTAGTCTGGAATATGAGGGAGAACAGTAAGAAGCTAGGAAGGGCAGATTATAGAGGGCCTTGTAAACGTTTTGGATTTAACTTCAGGGATGATGGCAAGCCTAGAAATACTTAAAAGCCAGTCATGTGATCAGATTTGTAATTTTGAAAGATTAGCTGCCGTATAGAGAATGGACTGGAAGGAAGGAAAGACACTTGGTGAGTTAGGATGTTAATGGAATAATATATGTGAAAGGGAATGTTGTGCTGAACCAGTGTAGATTTGGAGGGGAAGTCAGGGTGTTCGAGATAAAACTGACAGGACAACAACTGATTGGATGTTGGAAATATGGACAGTTAGGCTGCAATACATACAGTCCCCCAAACAGGTGGTTTAGAATACATTATCCTACGTAGCTATGGTGGATAGCATGGGGGTCTGCTTCCCACCTCACTGGGACCCTGGATAACGAAGCTGCCACTGGGAATGTGGTTAGTTGCTGTGGCAGAGGGAAAGTGAGAAGTGAGCCACATCTGTCAGTGCTTTTGCTTGACAATGACACACACCACTGCTGATCACATTTTGGTGGCCAAGAAGTCTTACAGTCATACCTAACAGCTGAACACTCATTCACCAGGCATTGGTAAGAACAGTCAGCTCCGTTGAGCTGTGGAGTGGTCCTTTTTTAAGAGGCGAAATGTGGGCAGAAGAGTTAGGTCACATTGCACACCCCACTGCAAACAACTCAAAATTAGACGTTCCCACCGATTCTTACAAGTTCTTTTCAACCACCCTGCCACTGAGTTTCTCCTAAGCTCCTTCTCCACTCACTGTCTGCCTCCTCTCCTTTCATCTCTTCTTTCTTCCATACCCTCCTACAACCATCCTCACACCTTCCACAGTAGCAGTCAAATTTTGTTAGCAACTTTTTAAGCTGTGGCACCCAGGGCCATGGGAAGTGGCCCATCTACCTCAGGCATTTCCCCCCACCCAGAGTTCAGCTGTACTTTCCCAAACAAAAACAGCAGTCTCCTAAAAGTGCCAGCAATTTTGATGTTTTCTGAAATGTACTTATGTAGGTATCACTCAATATTCCAACCCTATAATTCTTGCTTTTATCAACCTTTATCTCTGCTATTTCGACCAACCACTCTGAAGGCTACAAGCTAAGATATTTTCATCCAGAGCTGTTTGCTCTGCCCTCACTTGCTGTAAACTGATTTTTGACCTCACAGAGTCCTGTGATCGATTTTTCCCACCATTTTCTCTCAGTTTCTTTTAGCCTTCTGTCATTACCTAATCTGGATCTCCTGGTTTTTGTAAATGATTTATTCATAAAATTACTTGTCCTTTTACTGCATCTGGGGATGCCCCCTCTCCCACTCCCTAAATCTTCCTTTAAGTGTTACGCTTAACCCTGCCTCCATACTCAATGGACTACCTAGCATTAACATAATTTTGTCAATAAACTTAAGGCCATTATTCTTGTCCCTCCACCTAAGAATCTCATATCCATTCCCATCCTCAGAGGCTGAGTTGGTTGTTCTTTGCTCAAGTCCAACCTTTCTCCCAGAGCCCAGCTTCCACTAGCCTCTCCCAGGTTTCGGTTAAATTGGTCCTCCATCTCTTCCCTTTATCCTCAGTACCACTTCTCCTAGTTCCATCTGCTGGACCCTCAGAAATACACTGAAGTCTCGTCTAAAAAGACAAAAAACAATTTTTTTTATTGCATCTTCCACAAGATGTCATCTCTCTGTAGAGAATTAGATACGCTTTCCCAATTTCTTGCCTTCTTTTCACTTCTTAACCTGTTCTAATCTGGCTTTCATCCCTCTGTAGGTGGTCATAGCAAACCAATTTCAGTGAAGTCCTTTATGCCAAAATGGCCTTCAGTCTTTCTCTTACTTGAACTCATTGATATCAATACTGCTGATCACTCCCTCCATGAGACTACCTGTTCCCTTGGCTTCTAGGATGTTACCGTCTAGGGGTTTCATTATACCTGTGAGACCACTGCATCTTAGTTTCCCTTAAATATTGTTCACCAGGGCCTTCAGTTCACATGTCTTCTCATTTAATCCTTCCCGGATCATCTCATCCATTTCTCATGGTTTACATGTTGATTTCTAAATCTGTATACCCAGCTCAGTCGTGTATTTCAGACTATTATATCAAACCACTTGCTGGACACACCATAAATATATCCCAAACACAGCATAGCTAGAGCTGAACTCAGCATCTTCCCCTGGTTTTTCCCTGTCTCTATGTCTTTGCTGATGGCCCCCCATTTACCCAGTCACTCAAGCTGGAAATCTTAACACAAATTTGGAGGCAAGAAGTGTAAATAACAAAGAACATAGACATGTCTGCTGCCAGACATCGTCTGGGTTTGAATCTCGGCTCAATATTAGCCGTTTGACTTGGGTAAATTACTTAGCCTCAGTTTCTTCATCTAAAACATGGGGATAAATGTAGTAGCTACCTCAGGATAATTGTGAGGATTAAATAGGAACACTTGTAAAGCACTTAAAACTGCCTGGTACATCGTTTGTGCTATATAATTGTTAGCTCTTGTTAACATTCTGCCCATTTTATTTCCTAAATATTTCTCATGTCCATCTCCAGTACTCTTCTGGTTCAAGACCTCATTTCCTTGCCTATTGATTGGACTACTACAAATGCCTCCTAACTAGCATTTAGGTTCATTCATCCAGGAAGCTAATTTATTAAGTACTTTGCTAGGTCCTGCCAGACCTGCAGAGCCAGGTGAGAGGCCATACCTGACATAAAGAAGTGTGCTGGTTACCAGGAGAGACCTGACATAGGAAGCACCATAGAGTTCTACTGTACGAGAAGTGTATTCAGGAGACAGAGTAGGTGACAGTGGAGTATATGACCCATTCTACATTGGTGGGGCAGGAAAGGTTCTTGGAAGAGATGAAATGTCTTGAGATAAGAGGTATTCTACCTTAGAAGAGTTGTTTTCAAATGCGTGTGCAGGGCCCAATAATCGCCTTTTTGGTTTTTTTTTTTAAACGTTCCCAGGTCCTGATGCCTTCCCAGACCACACTTTGGGACCCGCTGCCTTAGGATACCCAGAGAGCATGCATTCCCAGGTCCTCTCAACTGCCAAAACGATGGTCTTGACCATTTCATGTTCTTGCACTACATCCTTCAATCGCTCCTTTTTGCCTTATAGGGCAAGTACAAGCTCTAGATCTGGCTACTGTTTGCTCCTCTAGCCTCAGCATCTGTCACACCTAAGACTGACCGTTATCCTCAGGCGAGAGTGAAATATTTCCCTCAGCCACCATGCTGCTCCTAACCTTTACACCGTTGCTCAGGTTATGCCTTGTGTCTGGAATATCTTGCTTTTTCTTCCCTTTATGTAGCTGGCTGCTACTTTGTAAGCTGAGTCAAGGATTTCAAAAGCCTCCCATGATGCCAGGTGACAAGGAGGACATAATCTAGGGGCCAACTCCCATCTTTAAAGCCTGTCCCCTTTTCATGCATGTAATATCCAATTTCTTTAAAAAGCACCTCTCTGTTAACATTGTACAGATATTGCTGAGTGGGGGAGGGTAGGTGGGAAGAGCTGCCTGGTCCAACTCTTCACAGACAGCCCTTTAAGTAAAACTGAGTACTGCCAGCAACCCTGTCCCTCTCTGTACCTAACGTCTCACAGGTTGGAGTCCTTTCTGGGGCTTGGCTGGACTAAAAGGATCCCTGCTTTTCTGGTTTGTGACTTCTCTAATGCCTCCTGCTTCTTGTCTTCTAGGAATTTGTCAGAATTTTTGAACTACGTGGGCCTTCCCTTCTGCTCTCTATATTATTTTGGATTTCCATTAATAGATGTTTACTGTCATTTCAGTAAAATTTGGAGACTGAATAAATAGCACACTAAATTTGTCTGCCATCTTGAAGCTTCTGTTATTTTTTGATCTTCTCTAATGCTTTAATGAGAAACATTATAATATGGTTGTTAAGAGTTCAGGCTCTAAACCTGGGTTCAATCCTACCACTTCTCAGTTGTGGGACTTTGGGCAAATTGTTAATGTCTTTAGATCTGTTCTCTCATCTGTAAAATACAGTTATATGTACCAGCCTCAAAGAATTAAGAAGGTTAACACACACACACACACACACACACACACACACATACACACAATAAAGAGGATGGTACATAGTAAGCACTCAAATATATCTGGAAAAATATATTAATTCATGAATGACTGACTATAGGAGCTTAATAGTCCACTCAGATTTTTCTTATGTTATTCTCGATGATTAATTTGGCTTTTTCTAGAGGGGAGAGAGGGATGTTATGAAATGTACATTGAGAGAAACTTTTTACCCTATGTTTTGAGAATGCTAGGATGACTCAATGTTAGAAACTATCAGCATAAACTTATATTAGTAAACTAAAATAGTAAAATTATGAAGAAGGGTTATCAAAAACCAATAAATAGTATCCTAAATGATGAAACATTAAGCCAATTTGATTTAAAGCCAGATGCTAGACTGCCAGCATTATTATATACCATGTCTTGGAAGTTTTCAAAAAACAAAACAAAAGGTAATGAATGACATGAATTAGAAGCGGTACAGGAGGGCAGTCCAAGATGACAACACAAGAAAATCATGGACTTAGCCCCTCCCACTGACACGCCAAGTCTACAGCTACCTGTGGAACAATTTCCTCTGAAAAAGACCTGAAAACTAGCAGAGCAGCTCCTTCACATGGGCAAATGAGAAAAGGGTCACGTTGAGGTGGGTAGGAGAGGCTGAGACGTAGTCTAGCCGTCAACCCTAACCCTGGTATGGTGACCTACAGTGCGGAGGGAACTCAAACCTGGAGCTCTTCCCTGGGCCACCCCACATCAGGCACCCCAACTTTTAAAGACCTGCACCTGAGACAAGCCCTCAAAACACCTGGCTTTGAAAACCAAAGGGGCTTCAGAAAGACACAGGGCTGTCGTGAACAGAATCACTCGCCCCGGGGCCCAGCGAAAAAGCAGCTGTTTGAAAGTGCCTAAACTTGATGTGAGAGAATCATTAGCTAATCTTAAAGCAACCACCAGAGGGACAGGGGCCTGCAGGGATACTTTTCCAGGGACAGAGGCCCTGGCAGGTGCCTTTTTTTTTCTTTTTCCTCAGTGGGTGCCACCCTCGCCTTCTCCCTCTGGCCCGCTCCACGGCACCAGTATCTCCCAGAAGGGAGCCTTTACACATGTCTGGTGCCCCAGTTTTTGTGGCTGGAACCCAGAGAATGCCCCTGATCACCTGGCTCTGGAGGCCAGGGTGGGGCTTGCATTCCTGAGTCCCATGAGACTGTGACAATCGAAGAGACAGTTCTTGGAAAACTACCATCCCCAGGGCACTCTGCAGACTGAAAAACACCCTGTCTTTCTAAGAGGCCCAAGGGGCAGGCTTCTGGGCTGACACTTCTAGAGGCCAAAGAGGTGCTGTCAGGGAACGGGGGCTGGTAGACCCAATCTTTGTGCTTTACCCTGGCCTTGCTTCAGCTCCCAAATTCAGCTTAGACCCTTATCTGGTGCCCTCATTTTTGCAGCTGCTGCCCTGGGACACCTCTGCATGGCCCGGCTCTGGTGGCCAGCAGGGCTTCTGCTCGTAGGTCCCACGGGACGGTAACAAAGAGAATTCTTCAAAAGCTACCATCCTCATGGCACAGCATGAAGCAAAGGATCCAGGGGTTCAGTGTTTCTGTGAAGGAGGCCGATAAGCTAATCATCATGACTGCGGCCCGAGGGGCAGGCTTCTAATTAAACACAAATCAAAGGGCTGACTGTAAAGCTTTCCTGAGACTTTGGAAGGTGACGCTATCTTCGTACTCTCCCTCTGCCCGGCTCCAGAGCACAAGCATCTCTTGGAGGGGAGTCCTCACACGTGTCTGATGCCCTGGTTTTTATGGCAGGGGCCTGGTTCGTGTGGCTGCCGCCCAGGAGCTACCCTTTGAACAGCTGGATCTGGTGGGCAAGGGTGTTTGTATTCCTGGGTCTCATGTGGACTGTACAAGCAGAGAGACAGTGCTTGTTAGAGCACTGCACAGATGGCAGACTGAAACACACCCCTAGGCTTTCTGTGAAAGGCGCCTATTGGCTTGTCCTAGACTTTTGACCTGAGGGGCAGACTTCAGGTTTGACAGACATCTAGAGGTCTACAGAGGTGCTCTCAGGGAACGTAGTGGGGGGGATGCCATCTTTGCACTCTCCCTCTGCCTTGCTACAGCTCACCAGTATCTCTCAGAAAGAAGCTTATCTACTCACCTGGGGCCCCAATTTAGGCGACTGTAGCCCAGGGCACACTTCCAGATTGCCTGGTCTTGTGGCCAGGAGGGCTTACACTTGTGGTCTCACAGGACTGTATTTATTTGCATACTTTAAAAGCTGCTGCCTGAGTGTCTGGCTTCCAGTCAGCCTGAAGCTAGGTGCTGACTGAGAGCCCTACCCTTTTAGCACATCCACAAGTGGCAGTGACTAACAATAAAATAGACTGCTTGGACAATCACAAAGGTTCTAGAGACAACCAAGAGCTAAGGTGAGGTTGAATAAGTTCAACTAATACATATGACCACTCCTTCAAGATTGGGAGAGATGGCTGTTTCAGCTAATACATAGAAAGCAACACAGAGACTCAAGAAAAATGAGGACATAGAGGAATATGTTCTAAATGAAATAACAAGATAAAACCTGGGTGGGGGGGAACCCTTATGATACAGAGATAACTAATTTACCTGATAAAGAGTTTAAAGAATGGTCATAAATATGCTCACTGAACATGGGAGGAAAATGGATGAACACAGTGAGAAATTCAGCAAAAGACAGAAAATAAGTATCAAAGAGACGTCACAGAGCTGAAGAATACAATAACTGAACTGAAAAATATGCTAGAGGGGTCCCATACAGGCTAGCTGAAGCAGAGGAAAGGATTAGTCAATTTGAAACCAGGGCATTGGAATTCACCTAATCAGAGTAGCAAAAGGAAAAAAGAATGAAAAAGTGAAGATAGCTTAAGGAACTTATGGGACAACATTAAATGGACTAATATTCATATTATAATGGCACCAGAATGAGAAGAGAGAAAAGGACAGAAAACTTATTTGAAAAAATAATGCTGAAAGCTTCCCTGATCTGGGGAAGGAAACAGACATCTAGATCCAGGAAGCCCAGAGAGTTCCAAATAAGATGAACCCAAAGAAACTCACATCAAGACACATTATAATTAAAATGTCAAGAGTTAAAGACAAGGAGAAAATATTAAACTGCAAGGGAAAAACTACTTGTTACATACAAGGGACCCCTCATAACAATGAGCAGATTTTTCACCAGAAACTTTGTAGGCCATAAGGGATTGACATGATAAAGTCAAAGTGCTTAAAGAAAAAAAATCCTTCTAAGCAAGAATACTCTATCCCACAAAGTTATAATTCAGAAGTGAAGGAGAGAGTTTTTCAGACAAGTAAGGGCAAAGGAATTCATCACCACTAAACCAACCTTATCATAAATGTTAAAGGGACTTTAGGCTGAAGAGCACTAATTAGTAACAAGCAAACATATGACAGTATAAATTTCACTGATAAAGGTAAATAAATATATAAAGCTAGCAGGAAGGTTAAAAGACAAAAGTAGTAAAATAACTATAATTACAAAATCAGATAAGGAATACACAAGATAAAATAATGTAAAACGTAACATTGAAAACAAAATGTGGAGGGGGAATAAAAATGTAGAGCTTTAGAATGCATTCAAACTTAAAATAGACTGTTTTAAATACAGGTTATATGTAAGCCTCATGTAATCACAAAGCAAAAACCTATGGCAGATACGCAAAAGATTTTTTAAAAACCTGTCTACATGCTGCCTCCAATAGATTCACTTCAGATTTAACAACACACACAGACTGAAAGTGAAGAAATAGAAAAAGGTGTTCCATGCAAACGGAAACCAAAAGAAAGCTGAGGTAGCTATAATTATCAGACAAAATAGACTTTAAAACAAAGACTCTAATAAGAGACAAAGAAGGGCATTACATAATGATAAAGTGTCAATCCAGCAAGAGGATATAAAATTTGGAATATTTATGCACCCAACCTAGGAGCACCTAAATATATGAAGCAAATATTAACAGACCTAAAGAGAGAAAAAGACAATAATGGTAGGGAACTTTAATATTCCATTTATATCAATGGATAGATCATCAAGCTATAAAATCATAAGGAAACATCAGCCTGAAATGACATATTAGACCAGGTGACCAGGTTAGACCAGGTTTCTTTGTATGTATTTTCTTGCCATACATAGAAAATCCCACCCCAAAGCAGCAGAATACGCATTTTTCTCAAGTGCACATGGAATATTTTCCAAGATAGATTATATGTTAAGCCACAAAAAGTCTAAATAAATTTAAGAATATTGAAATAATATCAGACATCTTTTTCAACCACAACGGTATGAAAGTAGAAATTACACAAAGGAAACTAGAAAATTAACAAATAAGTAGAGATTAAACTACATGCTCTTGAACAACCAATGGGTCAAGGAAGAAATAAGAAATTTAAAAAATACTTTAAGGCAAATGAAAATGGAACTAAAACATACCAAAATTTATGGGATACAGCAAAAGCAGTTCTAAGAGGGAAGTTCATAGCAATAAATGTCTACCTCAAGAAACAAGTCTCAAACAACATAGTTTTACACCTCAAGAAACTAGAAAAAGAAGAACAATGAAGCCCAACGTTAGTAGAAGGAAGGAATTAAAGCTTAGAGTGGAAATAAATGACATAGAGACTAAAAAGACAATAGAAAGGCTCAGTGAAGCTAAGAGCTGTTTCTTTGAAAATAGAAAAACAAAACCGACAAACCTTTAGCTAGACTAACCAAGAAAAAAAGAACTCAAAATCAGAATTGAAAGAGATGTTACAATGGATACCACAGAAATACAAAGAACCATAAGAGACTACTATGAACAATTATATGCCAATAAATTGGAAAACCCAGGAGAAATAAATTCCCAGAAACATACAATGTCTAAAGACTAAATCATGATGAAATAGGAAATCTGAATCAACTGATAGTAAGGAGACTGAATCAGTAATCAAAAACCTACCAGTAAACACAAGTCCAGGACCAGATAGCTTCCCTGGTAAATTCTACAAAACATTCACAGAATTAATACAAATTCTTCTCAAACTCTTCCCCCACACCAAAAAAAGACGAGGGAACTCTTCAAAACTCATTTTATGAGGCCAGAATTACCCTGCATCCAAAACCAGACAAGGATGCCTCAAGGAAAGAAAATTACAGGCCAATATTCCTGATGAACATAGATTTAAAAACTCTCAGCAAAATATTAGCAAACCAAATTTGACAGTACATTAAAAGGATCATACACCATGATCAACTGAGATTTATCCCAGGGATACAACAATGGTTCTACATCAGCAAATCAGTCAATGTGATACGCCACATTAACAAAATGAAAGATAAAAGTCAGATGATCATCTCAATAGATGCAGAAAACGTATTTAACAAAATTCAACATCCATTTATGATAAAAACTCTCAACAAAACGGGTGTAGAGGGAATGTACCTCAACATAATAAAGGCCATATATAACAAACCCATAGCTAACATCATATTCAGCAACAAAAAGCTGAAAGCTTTTCCTCTAAGATCAGGAACAAGACAAGGATGCGCACTCTCTCCACTTTTACTCAACACAGTATTAGAATTCCTAGCCAGAGCAATTAGGCACAAAAAATAAAAGGCATCCAAATTGGAAAGGAAAAAGTAAAACTGCACTATTTGCAGATGACATGATATTATATGTAGAAACCATAAAGACTCCACCAAAAAACTGTTAGAATAAACATATTCAATAAAATTGCAGAATATAAAAATCAACACTTAAATAAGTTACATTTTTATATACTAATAACAAATTATCAAGAAGACAAATTAAGAAAACAATATCATTTACAGTTGCATCGAAAACAATAAAATACCTAGGAATGAATTTAACCAAGGAGGTGAAAGACCTGTATATATCGAAAAGTACAAGACATTAAGGAAAGAAATTGAGGAAGACACAAATAAATGGGAAGATATTTTATGCTCATGGATTGGAAGAATTAATATTGTTAAAATGTCCATAATATCCAAAGCAAACTATAGATTCAATGTAATCCTTATCAAAATTCCAATGGTATTTTTCACATAAATGGAACAAATAATCCTAAAATTTGTCTGGAACCATAGCCAAAACTCTGAATAGCCAAAACAATCTTGAGAAAGAAGAATAAAACTGGAGGCATTATGCCTCCTGATTTCAAACTATATTACAAACCTATAACATTTAAAACTGTGAGGTACTGACATAAAAACAGGCACATAGATCTTGAAACAGAATAGAGAACCCAGAAATAAACCCACACATATATATCAATTAATATTTGACAAAGAAGCCAAGAATATATAATGGAGAAAAGACAGTCTCTTCAACAAATGATGCTGGGAAAATTAGACAACCACATGCAAAAGAATGAAACTGGACAACTATTTTACACCATACACAAAAATTAACTCAAAATGGATTAAAGACGTGAATGCAAGACCTGAAACCATAAAACTCCTAGAACAAAACATAGGCAGTGGACTTCCTGGTGGTGCAGTGGTTAAGAATCTGCCTGCCAATGCAGGGGACACAGGTTCAAGCCCTGTTCCAGGAAGAACCCACATGCTGCAGAGAAACTAAGCCTGGGCGCACAACTACTGAGCCTGTGCTCTAGAGAGCCCATGTGCTGCAACTACTGAAGCCCACATGCCTTCTCCTGTGCTCCGCAACAAGAGAAGGCACTGCAATGAGAAGCACGCGCACAGCAACGAAGAGTAGCCCCCGCTCACCGCAACCAGAGAAAGCCTGTGCACAACAGCAAAGATCCGATGCAGCCAAAAAAAAAACCATAGGCAGTAAGCTCCTTGACATAGGTCTTTGTGATGATTTTTTGAACCTAAAAAAGCAAAGGAAAGGCAACAAAAGAAAACAAAAAACGAACAAGTGGTACCACATCAAATTAAAAGGCTTCTGCACAGCCAAGAATCCATCAACAAAATGAGAAAGTAACCCACAGAATGGGAGAAAATATTTGCAAATCATATATGACAAAGGGTTAATATCCAAAATGTATAAAGAACTCATATAAATCAACAGTAAAAAACAATCTGATTAAAAATAGGCAGAAGAGGGCTTCCCTGGTGGTGCAGACGTTAAGAATCTGTCTGCCAATGCAGGAGACGGGTTCAAGCCCTGGTCCAGGAAGATCCCACATGCCGCGGAGCAACTAAGCCTGTGTGCCACAACTACTGAGCCTGCACTCTAGAGCCTGCGAGCCACAACTACTGAAGCCCGTGTGCCTAGAGCCCGTGCTCCGCAACAAAAGAAGCCTCCGCAATGAGAAACCTGCGCAGCACAGCGAAGAGTAGCCCCTGCTCGCCACAACCAGAGAAAAGCCCGCGTTCAGCAATGAAGACCCAACGCAGCCAAAAATTTAAAAAAAATAAAAAAATAAAAGGCACAAGATGTGAATAGACATTTTTTCATAGAAGACATACAGATGGCCAACAGGCACATGAAGAGATGCTCAATGTCACTAATCATCAGGGAAATTCAAATCAAAACCACAATGAGATATCACCTCACACCTGTTAGAATGGCTATTATCAAAAAGATAAGAAATAACTGTTGACAAGGATGTGGAGAAAACGGAATCCCTCTGCACTGTTGGTGGGAATGTAAATTGGTACAGCCACTATGGAAAGCAGTATGGAGGTTCCTCAAAAAATTAAAAATAGAACTACCATGTGATCCAGCAATACTATTTCTGGGTATTTCTCAGAAGAAAATGAAAACACTAAACAAAATATATGTACCCCCATGTTGAATGCAGCATTATTTATAACAGTCAAGATATGGAAACAACTTAAGTGTCCACTGATGGATGAAATATACACACAAATACACACACAGAGAGAAATATTATTCTGCCATTAAAAAGAATGAAGGACTTCCCTGGTGGCACAGTGGTTAAGAATCTGCCTGCCAATGCAGGGGACACAGGTTTAAGTCCTGGTCTGGGAAGATCCCATATGCCGCGGAGCAACTAAGCCCGTGTGCCACAACTACTGAGCCCACATGCCACAACTACTGAAGCCTGCACGCCTAGAGCCCATGCTCTGCAACAAGAGAAGGCACTGCAATGAGAAGCCCGCGCACCGCAACGAAGAGTAGCCCCTGCTCGCTGCAAATAGAGAAAGCCTGTGCAGCAATGAAGACCTAACGCAGCCAAACATACATACATACACACATACATACATACATAAATAAGAAGAATGAAATCTTGCCATTTGTAACAACATGGATGGACCTCAAGAGCATTATGCTAAGTGCAATAAGTCAGACAGAGAAAGAAAAATGCTGTATACTATCTCTGATATATAAAATAAAATAAAACAAAACAAGATAAAATAAACCAGGCACGTAGATATAGAAAACAGATTTGTGGTTGCCAGAGGTTGAGGAGTGGGAGAAATGGGTGAACTGTTTTTTTTTTTTTTTTGTAATTTGTAAATGAGATGTTCTTTTCTTTCCTTTTGGTTTGTTTTCACCACATTAAAATGTTCCCATGATAAGTACAAGATATTTAGCCTTAACTCCTCGTCAGCTACCATCTCTAGGGCTTCAATCAGGATCAGTATGGGTCAGATGGTCTCTGTGATTTCCCTGTTACTATTTAAGCTCCTTCCTTACTATGGTCCATCTGCCCCCCAGTGCTCAAATGGTCTACTCTGCCTCACCAGGGAGCTGTCCTTCAGGCGAGCTGTATAACCAGGTGGTTACTGCACTTTCATCCACCATTCTAGGCAAACTGTCTGCACATTCTTTTATCTTGAACTTTTTGCAAATTACCTTAGTTCTCTTTTAAACTAACTAGTGTGCATTTTTA
This sequence comes from Leucopleurus acutus, assembly GCF_964270905.1. Taxonomy (NCBI): domain Eukaryota; kingdom Metazoa; phylum Chordata; class Mammalia; order Artiodactyla; family Delphinidae; genus Leucopleurus; species Leucopleurus acutus. Next base: position 54,739,406 of record NC_139152.1, read on the forward strand.
CTAATGCGTCACTGCTTAATGAAACATTCTGTTTTTAATCTGAAAATCATGATGCTGGATTCTAGGTTCTAGGAGTCATGATTATATTATTGTTGAACTTCTTACACCCTGAGGGTGAGAAGTTGGGGGCTGGACCTCTGGAGCACAATATGATCCCTTATTCTCAAGTCTGGGTGGCACAGGCAATCCTCAGATTTCTAAGAGATGCCTTGTTTCTCTAAACTATAAACCTGCTTTATAGTTAAGATTCACAAACTCTTTTAAAATTGTGATGGGAAAGAACTGTGACATTCTTGGAGGCTAACTCAGCTTTAATAGACCTAAAATATAATACACACTTTTTAACGGTAATGACACGTACTGTAAAAAGTATCCAGACAATAGAGACTGAAGGAAAATAAAAGTCTCCTATAGTCAGGGTTGAGTTAATACATGCAGTAAAAAGTCAGCTATGCCTGTTTTGCATATTATTATTTTTGAAAACCCAGAGATTTATGTTTTTGATGGGGCTACTTTGAATCGGGTGTGGCAAAATGGACTGGTTTGTCAGCAGTTTATTTTGGTGACTGCAATAACAGCTTTAGGTGTAGGGATATGAGAATAACTAAACAATTCTAATTAACTATGGAGGAACTGAAGTGATTAATGGGGATAGAAAGGAGTTGTCTCTAGAAATAAACATCAGAAATAGTTTATGCCACCCAATGAGATATTAAACTCTTGGAATTCATATGTTTAACATAGTAATGAAAAATGGAAAAAGAATATTGTTTATTATGTGATATTTAAAAGTTAAAATGAAGTATTTTTCTAGATTAAAGGAATCCTAGAACATGATAATTATATGATATTGGTATAATGTTTCAAAACCTGGAAAATCTTAAGGCTATTTCAGAATGCTTACAGACTTCTTAAAATTATTTTAGAGATCTTTAACAATAAGTTTTTGCTTATTGAGGTTAATTTTTCCTTTAAGGAAATGATAGTGAAAATGTATAAATATATATATGAATATTTTATACATTTATTTATTTTTGGCTGCATTGTGTCTTTGTTGCTGCGAGTGGGCTTTCTCTAGTTGTGGCACATGGGCTCAGTACTTGTAGCTCGTGGGCTCTAGAGTGCAGGCTCAGTAGTTGTGGCGCACGGGCTTAGTTGCTCCGTGGCATGTGGGATCTTCCCGGACCAGGGCTCGAACCCATGTCTCCTGCATTGGCAGGCAGATTCTTAACCACTGTGCCACCAGGGAAGCCCTGAAAATGTATATTTAATATTAGGCTTTAAAATACTTATAGGAAAAGAAATGACTTACAATGTTGCTTATATTTAAAATTCTATAGTTCCATAAGATAAGTAGGGCTAAAAATATCTAACTGAAAACGAAAGTATGCCGAGGAGGATGATATCCTATGTTATTTATTTCATTAAACCATTTAAATGATATTTGAAAATTATTTATCAACTTTTGATTAGAAGTTGCCATAAACATCTACATGTAAAAGAATGAAATTAGAACGTTTTCTCACCCCATATACAAAAATAAACTCAAAATGGGTTAAAGAACAATGTAAGACCAGAAACCATAAAACTCCTAGAAGAAAACATAGGCAGAACACTCTTTGACACAAATCGTAGCAATAATTTTTGGGGTCTCCTAAGGCAAAGGAAATTAAAGCAAAAATAAACAAATGGGACCTAATTAGACTTAAAGCTTTTGCACAAAAGAAACTGTCAACAAAACAAAAAGAACCTACTGAATGGGAGAAAATATCTGCAAATGACTGATAAGGATTAATATTCAAAATATATAAACAGCTCATACAACTAAATATCAAAAAAGAAAGCCAAAACCAAAACCAAAACAAACAACCCAATTAAAAAATGGGCAGAAGGGCTTTCCTGGTGGTGCAGTGGTTAAGAATCCACCTGCCAGTGCGGGGGACACGATTTCGATCCCTGGCCAGGGAAGATCCCACATGCTGCAGAGCAACTAAGCCTGTGTGCCACAACTACTGAGCCTGCGCTCTAGAGCCCGTGTTCTGCAACAAGAGAAGCCACGACAGTGATAAGCCCGTGCACCACAACAAAGAGTAGTCCTTGCTTGCCTCAACTAGAGAAGGCCCATGCACAGCAACGAAGACCCAACACGGCCAAAGAAAACCCCAAACAAAATAAATAAATTTATTTTTTTAGAAAAGGCAGAAAACTGAACAGACATTTTTCCAAAGAAGACATACAGATGGCCATCAGGCACTTAAAAAGATACTGAACATCACTAATCAGAGAAATGCAAGTTAAAACCACAATGAGATGTCACCTCACACCTGTCAGAATGACTATCATCAAAAAGAGCACAAATAACAAATGATGTGGAAAAAAGGGAACCCTTGTACACTGTAGGTGAGAATGTAAGTTGGTACAGCCATTGTGGAAAACAGTAAGGAGGTTCATCAAAAAACTAAAAATAGAACTACCATACGACCCAGCAATTCCACCCCTGGGTATATATTCGAAGAAACAAAAACACTAATTCAAAAACATACATGCACCCCAATGTTCATAGCAGCATTATTTACAATAGCCAAGGTATGGAAACAACCTAAGTGTCCATGAACAGATGCATGGAGAAAGATTGGTATAAATAACACATACATATATACACACACACAATAGAATACTACTCAACCATAAAAAAGAGCAAAATCTTGCCATTTGCAACAACACGCATTAACCTGGAGGGCATTAGGCTTAGTGAAATAGGTCAGACAGAGAAAGGCAAATACATTATGTTATCACTTACATGTGGAATGTAAAAAATAAAACAAATGAATGAATATAACAAAGCAGAAACAGACTCACAGATACAGAGAACAAACTAGTGGTTGCCAGTGGGGAGAGAGAAGCGAGGATGGGCGAGACAGGGGTAGGGGATTAAGAAGCACAAACTACTATGCATAAAATAAGCTATAAGAATACACTGTACAGCACAGGGAATGTAGCCAATACTTTATAATAACTTTAAATGGAGTGTAATCTATAAAAATGTTGAATCACTATGTTGTACACCTGAAACTAATATTGTAAATGAACTATACCTTAGTTTAAAAAAGTTGCCGTGAAAATTGTTTTTATTTGATAACACTATTAAATGTTTTAATATAACAAAACAGCTTCATTATAACAACGCTCAGCTTTTATTTAATGGTTCGAGGCAACTGTAGTCTAAATAATGTTTTTATTCTAAATATACTAATGTCACTGAAATTTTAAAAATACAAACAAAAAAATAATTTTAATTTGATCCCTTAAAATAAGTTATTGTGGTGAATCTGTCCAGAATTTTCTATGAATAGGTTTCTTATACAGTTGTCAACAGTGTAAACAATTTTAAACTGTACTTTTTACATTTACCATTATATAGTAATAATTTTCCCATTCATTAAAACCTATTTTTTAATTTAATTTTAGTAGATCATGGAATGGATGTCCCACTGTTTACTTACTGATTCTCTTAGTTTGGTTAATTATATTGTTTCAATTTACTCTTGTATACATGAAAAAAATCTGTCATCACTCTATCTAGTTATGGTTATAATGTGCATGTTTCAGGTTTTGCTGTTAGAATAAACTTCCATAAAATTACTGGGTCAAAATGGTTTAATAGTTTATACCACCAGCAACCACACAGTGATACCGACTATAGATCAAAATGCTTCTAAATTTGGCTTGTAGAGACCAAATTCATAAGCAAAGACTGTATCTTCAGTTTTATGATCCATATATCAATTTCAAATATTTGTCTTCATTTCAGTGCAAAGAATAAAGATGACTGTGTTATCCTACAAAAAAAAAACCTGGTATTCGTTTGCAATTATTGCTTTCTTATGAATAAGGGAGATTTTGATATTTTACCCACTAAATCACTTTCATTGTTTCTAGAAAATTTTATACTTTCTAAATCTTGGAAGCTTTTCAAAGGGACCAGAGCTAATCCTGTAGCAGAGACCAAACATTTGTGCTCCTCCTTCGACATTGTGGAAGTGACATTGGGAAGCAGTTGCCATGTACTACATTTCAGTCCTGTCTTCATCCAGGTGTGGCTGTGGATGAGTTCCTGCCAGGAGAAAGTGAGCAGAGTGGATTATGCCCTCTGGGCCTCTTTGGCTTCATAAGAGGCAGATATGCCTTCCCTTGGCCCCTTTCTCCATCTTCCATGAGAAATCTGAGCAGTTGCAGCTGTGCACTCACCCCACACCTCTCTGCTTAGTGCTCCTTCATCCTGGGGGCAAGACCCTGGGCAGACCCACTAATTCTTTCCCTCCTCTCTCCTGGGGCTTGACAACGATACTCTCACATCAGTCCTTGAGTGCCACCCAGAGTGTTCCTGTAATGAGGGAAACGTGGGAGGAGGTTTTTTCCCTCTTGTGGCAAATGGTCCTTCCTTTGCCTTTGTGGGGCAGAACTGCGACACCGAGGACTGCCAAAATTCAGATGGGAAGATGGGCCCCATCACCCTACTCTCAGATCCCCCGATGTAAGAGAGAGTCTACCTGCAGTATTCAGCCCACGGAGGATGGGCAGCTGGCAGTGGAATCCACGTTCCATCTTTCTTTTTTTTTTTTTTTTTTTTTTTGCATTACGCGGGCCTCTCACTCCTGCAGCCTCTGCCGTTGTGGAGCACAGGTTCCGGACGCGCAGGCCCAGCGGCCATGGCTCACGGGCCCAGCCGCTCCGCGGCATGTGGGATCTTCCCGGACCGGGGCACGAACCCGTGTCCCCTGCATCGGCAGGCGGACTCTCAACCACTGCGCCACCAGGGAAGCCCACGTTCCATCTTTCCTGAATCCTCTCTTCTTCCTTTCAGCCCGAAGGCTTTTCTTGAAGGGACAGGAAAATAGCTGCTTTGCCCACCTCACATCCATTTCCAAATCTTCACTTTCTCACTCCTAAAACTTTCCTATTTGAGCTTAGAACATTTTCTTGTCTTTTTAAATTTATTTGGGGGGTGGTTTCTTTCTTAGTCTAGTTCTAAAACTTCTTGTGTATTGGTGGCCCAGCATTTTAGACTGAGTGGGAGATAGTCACAGGGGTGGGTAACTGATAATTCCAATCAGTATTCTACTTCACTTTTTATTCAAGAAAATAGCACTAGACTGTACCTCTGTTTTTTTTTTTTTTTTTTTTTTTGCGGTACACGGGCCTTTCACTGCTGTGGGCTCTCCCGCCGCGGAGCACAGCCTTCGGACGCGCAGGCCCAGCGGCCATGGCTCACAGGCCCAGCCGCTCCATGGCATGTGGGATCCTCCCGGACCAGGGCACGAACCCGTGTCCCCTGCATCGGCAGGCGGACGCTCAACCACTGTGCCACCAGGGAAGCCCAGTACCTCTGTTCTTAATGTGTCGTATCTTTCCTAAAATGTCAAAAATTCCTTGTCATCAACACATATACATCTCTATTTTCACTGTAATATCTTTATTGAAATTGGTTATCTGAGTGAAGTCTACTACACTGAAAATAATCTACATTTTTTTTTTTTTTTTTTGCGGTACACGGGCCTCTCACTGTTGTGGCCTCTCCCGTTGCGGAGCACAGGCTCTTGGACGTGCAGGCTCAGCGGCCATGGCTCACGGGCCCAGCCACTCCGCGGCATGTGGGATCCTCCCGGACCGGGACACAAACCCGTGTCCCCTGCATCGGCAGGCGGACTCTCAACCACTGCGCTACCAGGGAAGCCCAATCTACATGTTTTTATTGTTGGATATTTAGGTTATTTCCAGTATTCCTTTATGATAAATACCCTTGGATGTGCATGTAATAAATCTTTGCACATTTGCACAGTCCCTGAAAGTGGAATTGCTAGAGAAAAGAGTATGTACATATGAAGGCTTCCTAACACATATGGTCAAAATGGCCACAAAGGCTCAACAAATTTGCACTTGAACCTGCAATCTGGAGAGTATCCATTTCCCTCCTCTCCCACTAACATTGGGTATTATCATGAATAACAGGATGCTATTAGGTATAAATTGCTTGAAAAGGCAAATCTTGATGCCAGGATAACATTTAATAGTGTTCTACCAGGAGTGTGATTCCCACGTATATACAGGGGATTGGTTTCCATCAACTCCAAAGAGGAAGTTAATCCTTCCAATAAAAGTGTTTTAAAATCCCTCCCATCAGCAGTTGGTCAAGATGGCAGAGTAGAAAGACCCTGAGCTCACCTCCTCTCGCAGGCTCACCAAAATTGCCACTGTTTGCACAGCAGCTACTGATGAGAAAGACCAGACTACCAGAAAAGATCTTCTACAAAGATATAAAGAAGGAACCACAATGAGATGGGTAGAAGGGGCTGAGTCACCATATAGTCAAGACCCATACCCCTGGCTGGGTGATCCACAAACAGGAGGATAATTACAATCGCAGAGGTTCTCCCCAAGAACCGAGGAGTCTGAGCCCCACATCAAGCTCCCCAGTCTGGGGGTCTGGCACCAGGAAGAGGAGCCCCCAGAACATTTGGCTTTGAAGGCCAGCAGGGCTTAATCTTGGGAGATCTAGAGAGCTGTGGGAACTAGATTCCACTCTTATAGGGCACACACAAAATCTCACATGATCTAGGACCCAGGACAGAAGCAGTAATTTGATAAGAGCCTGGGTCAGACCTACCTACTGATCTTGAAGATTCTTCCAGAAAGGCAGGAGCAATTGGAGCTTACCCTGGGGACACAGACACTGATGGCAGCCATTTGGGGAGCTAGTTCTACCACGTGGATACTGGTGCTGCCATTTTGGGGTCCTCTTATAAGCCTTGGGACCCAGCCTGGTCCCTGCCTACCAGCCTGTAGACACCAGTACTAGAATGCCTCAGACCAAGCAACTAACTGGGTGGAACATGGCCTTACCCACCAGAGGCATGTTGTCTTAAGACCCCCTAAGCCCTCAGGCATGCCTGGATATAGCCCTGTCCACCAGAAGGCCCAGGACCTGGTCTCACAAACCAGTGTGCAGGCACTAGACCTGGGACCCCCAGGGCCCTGCAGCCAGAGATGCTAGGACCCAGCTCTACCAACTCATGGGCAGGCACCAGCCCCAGAACCCCCTGGGCCCTGACTCTGCCCACCAGCAAGCCATCTCTAGCCTTGGGACCATCCTCACCCCCCAGTGAACAGGCACCAGCCCCAGGACACTCTGGGTCCTGGTCCTACCCACCCTCAGATGGATATCAGCCCCAGGACAAATGCAACCCTGCAGCTACCCTGGCAGGACCCAGCCCACCCACAGCAGGTCAACACCAGCTCTGAGACACCATGGGCCCTTCAACTAGGTGTGTCAGGAACTAGCCCCACCCACAAGCAGTTTGACACCAGCTCTGGGACCCATGGGACCTGCAGCCAGAGACCCCCCTAGGACCTGGCTCTGCCTGTGAGTAGGCTGGCACTAGCCCCAAGATCTGGCTTCACTCCCAGGGGTTGGACATCAGCCCCAGGGCCATTGCAATCCTGCATCCTGCATTGTCAGGACCCAGAAAACACGCCCACCCCAGGCCTGCCCTACCCACCAGCAGGCAAATACCAGCTCTGAGATACCTTGGACTCCTCAGCCAACGACCCTGGAATACAGTCCCACTCATCAGCACCAGCTTTGGGACACACCAAAACCAGGAACCAGCCACACCCACCACTAGGCTGGCACTAGATTGGAGAACCCTGGCCATGCAATGACCCACCCCAGAACCCAGCTCTGCCCACTAGAGAACCAGAACTAGTCCCAGGACCCACCAGTCTGCAGCCAACTGCCTTGTGACCTAGGCCTGCCAACCAGTAATTGGCAGCCTTGGCACAAGGCAGGGCCTGGCAACCAACTGAACTGGGGGCCAGCCATGCCTTCCAGATGGTGCACCATAGTCTGCCCACAACAACAGAAGGACCCATGCAACCCACAGAGGGGGCCCCTGTAGAGCATACAGCTCTGGTGACCAGAGGGGAGTGCACTACTGGGACACACAGGATATTTCCTACAAAAGGCCACTTCTCTAAGGTTGGGGAACATAACCAACCTACCAGATATAGAAATAAAAGCAGTAAATGAGGCAAATTTAGGTGACAGAGGGACATGTTCCAAACGAAGGAACAAGATAAAACCCCAGAAGAACTAAGTGAAGTGGAGATAGGCAATCTACCCAATACAGAGTTCAAGGTAATGATTGTAAAGATGATCGAAGAATTCAGGAGCAGAATGGATGTACAGAGTGAGAAGTTGAAGTTTTCAACGAAGAGTTAGAAATATAAAGAAGAACCAGAGATGAAGAATACAATACATGAAATGAAAAATACACTAGAAGGAATCAATATATACACAGTGGAATACTACTCAGCTGTAAAAAAAAAAATGAAAGAATGCCATTTGCAGCAACATGGATGAACCTGGAGATTATCATACTAAGTGAAGTAAATCAGACAGAGAAAGACAAACATTATATGATACCGCTTATATGCTGAATCTAAAAAAATGATACAAAGGAACTTATTTACAAAACAGAAACAAATTCAGACGCAGAAAACAAACTTATGGTTACCAAAGGGGAAAAGGGTGGGGGAAGGGATAAATTAGGAGTTTGGGGTTAGCAGATGCAAACTATTATATATAGAATGGATAAACAACAAGGTCCTACTGTATAGTACAGGGAATTACAACTATATTCAAGGCGTTTTAATGAACTACAATGGAAAAGAATGTGAAAAAGAATACATATATATGTATAACTGAATCACTTTGGTGTACACCTAACATTAACATAACATTGTAAATCAACTATACTTCAAGTTAAAAAAAAAAGAGCACAAGGAACATTCTCCAGGATAGGTCACATAGGAGGCCACAAAACAAGTCTCAGTAAATTTAAGAAAACTGAAATCATATCAAGTATCTTTTCCAGCCACAATGCTATGAGACTAGAAATCAAGTATAAGGAAAAAACATGCAAAAACCACAAACATGTGAAGGCTAAAGAATATGTTACTAAACAACCAATGGATCACTGAAGAAATTAAAAAGGAAATTTAAAAAGTACCTAGAGACAAATGAAAACAAAAACATGGCCATCCAAAATCTATGGGAGGCAGCAAAAGCAGTTCTAAGAGGAAAGTTTATAACGATACAAACTTAACTCAGAAACCAAAAAAAAAAAATCTCAAATAAACAATCTAGCCTTATACCTAAAGAAACTAGAGAAAGAACAAATAAAACCCAAAGTTAGTAGAAGGAAAGAAATCATAAACATCAGAACAAACAAATGAAATAGAAACTAAAAAAAAATAGAAAAGATGAAACTAAGAGGTAGTTCTTTGAAAAGATAAAACAGAAGTGATAAACCTTTAGCTAGACTAATCAAGAAAAAAAAGAAGGCCCACATCAATAAAATTAGAAATGAAAAAGGAAAATTTACAACTGACACCACAGAAATACAAAGTTTCAATATCTGCAAATCAATATGATATACCACATTAACACTTAAGTAATAAAAATCATATGATGATCTCAATAGATGAAGAAAAATTTTTGACAAAATTCAGTATCATTTTATGATAAAAACTCTCCACAAAGTGGGTATAATAAAGGCCATATATGATAAACCCACAGCTAACATCATACAGTAAGTCCCCTACATACAAACCTTCAGGCTGCAAACTTTCAAAGATGCAAACCTGTGTTCACATGTCCAATCACGTAAGTTAGTTCACGTCTGGTGTACATTGTCACGTAAGTGCATCCTCTACAAGTGGTTATGCTTTTGTGTACCTTACTGTACAGTACTGTATAGAGTACAGTATCTTTATTTCAAGCTCAGGATGTCCAGAAGCAAGCATAAAAGCAGTGGTGATGTAGCTAGTACTGCTACTGGCCCCTGTATGCCCGCTGTTGTACTGTACTACCGTACTTTTCAAGGTACTATAATGTAAGCTTAAAAATGTTTTCTTTATATTTTGTGTTCGTTTTTTTATGTATTATTTGTGTGAAAAGTAATATTTTAAACCTATTACAGTACAGTACTATATGGCCAATTGTGTTAGTTGGGTACCTAGGCTAACTTTGTTGGACTTACAAACACACTCTTGGAATGGAACTCATTCGTATGTAGGGGACTTACTATACTCAGTAGTATGATGAGGAAGGAGGAAGTAAAACTCTCAGTGTTTGTAGATGACATGATACTGTACAGAGAAAACCCTAAAGAAGACACTAAAAAACTAGAGCTCATCAATAATTTCCGTGAAGTTGCAGGATACAAAGTTAATATACAGAAATCTGTTGCATTTCTATACCCTAACAATGAATTATCAGAAAGAGAAATTAAGGAAACAATCCAATTTACAATTGCATCAAAAAGAATAAAATACCCAGGAATAAACCTAACTAAGGGGCAAAACATCTGTACTTGGACAACTATAAGACACTGATGAAAGAAATTGAATATGCCACAAACAGATGGAAAGACATACCATGCTCATGAACTGAAGAACTAATATTGTTAAAGTGACCGTACTACCCAGAGCAATGTACAGATTCAATGCAATTCCTATCAGTATACCAATGGCATTTTTCACAGAACTAAAAAAAGTAATTCTAAAATTTGCATGGAAACACAAGAGACCCCAAATAGCCAAAACAACCTTGAGAAAGAAGAACAGAGCTGGCAGAATCACACTCCCCGACTTCAGGCTATATTATATTTTTTACAGTAAAAAACAGTATGGTACTGGCACAAAAACAGACACATTGGTCAATGGACGGAATGGAGAGCCCGGAACTAAATCCACACACTTATGGCCAATTAATCTATGATAAAGTAGGCAATAATATACAATGGGGAGAAAGTCTCTTCAGTAGTGCTGGGAAAACTGAATACTACATGTAAGCAAATGAAATTAGAACATTTTTTCACACCATATACAAAAATAAACTCAAAATGGATTAAAGACCTAAATGTAAAACCAGAAACCATAAAACTCCTAGAAGAAAACATAGGCAGAACACTTTTGAACACAAATTGTAGTAATATTTTTTTGAATCTGTCTCCTAAGACAAAGGAAATAAAAGCAAAAACAAACAAATGGGACCTAATTAAACTTCTAAAAATTTGATTTGCACAGCAAAAGAAACCATCAAGAAAAAGAAAAGACAACCTACTGAATGGGAAAAAATATCTGCAAATGATATGACAGATAAGGGGTTAATATTCAAAATATATAAACAACCTATACAACTCAATACCAAAAAAACAAACAACTCGGTCAAAGAAAGGGGCAGAAGACCTGAATGGACATTTATCCAAAGAAGGTATACAGATGGCCATGGCACATGAAAAGATGCTCAACATCCCTAATCAGAGAAATGCAAATCAAAACTACAATGAGATATCACCTCACATCTGTCAGAATGGCTACTGTCAAAAATAACAAATGTTGGTGAGGATGTGGAGAAAAGGGAACCCTTATACACAGTTGGTGGGAATGTAAATTAGTTTAGCCACTGTAGAAATGGTATGGAGGTTCCTCAAAAAAGTAAAAATAGAACTACCGTATGATCCTGCAATTCCACCCCTGGATATACAATATATCTGAAAAAAATGAAAACATTAATTGAAAAGATACATGCACCCCAACATTCATAGCAGCATTGTTTACAATAGCCAAGATACGGAAGAAACCTAAGTGTCCATCAACAGATGAATGGAGAAAGATGTGGTATTATATACTTATATACACACACATATATATGTGTATATACACATACATACAATGGAATACTACTCAGCCATAGAAAAGAATGAAATTTCACTATTTGCAGCAACATGGATGGACCTGGAGGGCATTATGCTAAGTGAAATGAGTCAGATAGAGTAAGACAAATACTGTATGTTATCACTTGTATGTGGAATCTATAAAGTAAAACAGGGAGTTCCCTGGTGGTCCAGTGGTTAGGACTCGGTGTTTTCACTGCTGTGGCCTGGGTTCAATCCCTGGTTGGGGAACTAAGATACCACAAGCAGTGTGGTGTGGCAAAAAAAAAAAAAAAGAAAAGAAAAAGAAAGAAAGAAAAAGAAAGAAAAAGGATAAAAAGTAAAATAAATGAGTGAATATAACAAAGCAGAAACAGACTCACAGATACAGAGCACAAACTAGTGGCTGCCAGTGCAGGGAGGGGTAAGATAGGGGGAGGGGAATAAGAGGTAGAAACTACTTTGTATAAAATAAATAAGCTACAAGGATATATTGTACAACACGGGGAATACAGTCAGTATTTTATAACTTTAAATGGAGTATAATCTAAAAACATTGAATCACCACATTGTACATCTTAAATGAATAAATTGTAAATCAACTATGCCTCAATAAAAGCAAAATAAAATCCCTCCCATCAATAGAGCACCCAGAGTGCCCTGTCAGATGAGAATCCTACAATACAATACTCGAACAAAAGTCAGTTATTGTCAGCTAATGCAGGATTAGAACTCATCCTGGCTGCTGTCATCTCCTCCATTGCAATGACTTGGTCTTATGGTTAGATTTCTCAAACTTCCTATTTCCAATTGTGCTCTCCTGGGGAAAATTATACCTCTACACAGGTGAATTTATGCCAGAACCCTTCTTTACAGGTTTCTAGAAACCTCATTCCATATCTATCCTTGGAGCCTTGGCAAGATAGTTATCAATTTGGGGGAGATCTTACATAACCACGTTGCACATAGGAGGTGTTAAATGTTTCCTTGACTTGAAAAAGCAAAGCAAAAAGAAGGAAAAAGAGGCATATTTCAGAATGCCTTCCTTATCCTTGCTGCTGGTACTGCCATCTACCTTGTCAGACAATCTGATACTCTCCTACATTCTCTCATGTGTCCATCTCTAAGTGCATGTGATCACTATCAGTTCTTAATTTTACTTCCTAGAAATACTTTTTTTTTTTTTTTTGCGGTATGCGGGCCTCTCACCGCTGCTGCCTCTCCCGCTGCGGAGCACAGGCTCCGGACGCGCAGGCCCAGCGACCACGGCTCACGGGCTCAGTCGCTCCGCGGCACGCGGGACCCTCCCGGACTGGGGCACGAACCCGCGTCCCCTGCATCGGCAGGCGGACTCGCAACCACTGCGCCACCAGGGAAGCCCTAGAAATACTTCTTGATTTCCCTTATATTCTCTGAACCGATTAGGTATCAGTCTCCTAATTGGTTTCTTGACACTTACAGCAGTGGGGAGGATAGATTGGAAGAGGAAAGAAATCAGTGTTGTCTTTTAAAGTAAGATACTCAATTATATTAACCCCTCATTCAAAATCATGCAGTGATTCTCTGTTGCCTAGAGGTACATACAAATCTTTAGGTTTACATTATTTATTTATTTGTTTGTTTGCCTTTAACAAGCTGCCCGCAATCTCCTTGTCCTGTTCCATCTCCTGCTAATTATCTCCTGCTTCTCCTAATCTAGATGATTTAGGCTTAAACGTTCCATGCTGGCCTATGTGTTTTCATAGGCTATTACTTCTTTCGGATGCCCTTCCTGCTATTTACCCCGCTCCTGGTGCACTCACACTCATTGCCAGACCTATCTGAAGAGCTTCCTCCTCCTGGAAACCTCCCCCAACTTCCCCAAGCAGTTAGTTGCTGCCTCTACTGTTTTCCTATAGGCATGTTCTTCATCCAATACATGCTATTGAGTGCTCAATATGTTTAAGGCATTAAGGTACTAAAATAAAAAAGATATGGCCCCTGACCTCAAAGATCTGTCTCGTGAGGATGCTTAAACTGAATCTTAAAAAAATAATATAGTGGATAAACGTGTTTTAGTCATCCAGTAGCCATTTGCCTTACTTAGGGTAATAGTCCCTGGTTTTCATCAGGGGATCCATCCCTCTGCCATTCTTGGTCCTTGTGGTCTGGGAGAATAATGGGATAGGACCTTGGTGACAAATAGTGTTGTAACCAAGATCTAAGCCAATAAACGCCTTCTGTTTCTCTGGGCACAGCAACTGGGTCAGGGGTGGCCATGTGACTTAAGTCAATCAGAACTGCTTAGATGCCTGGAAAGAGATATTCTCTCATCCTAGCTGGACTTGAACCTCAAGAATATGAGGTTACCTCGATGAAGAGTGGCCCCCGCTTGCCACAACTAGAGAAAGCCCTCGCACAGAAACGAAGACCCAACACAGCAAAAATTAATTAACTAATTAACTCCTACCCCCAACATCTTCTTAAAAAAAAGAATATGAGGTTGGAATTATCACAGCCACTTGGCAGTGCAATGACACTGAAAATTAAGTCAACACATGTCAAAAAGCAGAGATAAGCAGAGAGACGGAGAAAAACAGTCCCAAAGACAAGTTTGGAGCCATGAATCCAGTTATTCCTGAAGCCAATTTACCCTGGAAATTCAGCTCCATAAGCCAACGCATGCTCTTCATACACGTAAGCCAGCTTGAGTGGTCTTTTCTCCCGCTTGTAATCAATAGAATCTTAACTTATACAACAATATTTTTCAGGTGGATAATGAAAGTGATGTAAAATGAAAATAGCATATGCGGGGGCAGTGGAGGAATAAAAGAGGAAGCTGAATTACAGGGTGCGCAAGGCAGCATAGGAAAGAGACAAAATGGGGGAAAGGGACTAAATGAAAATTGACAAGGGCCGGAAGTAAAAAGCTAAACAGACTGAAGAATCAACAATTTTTCTGGGATCTGTAAGAGAGGTGAGGACACTGGACAAGCCACTGCCCCTAGGACTGTAGTGACAGGCGAATACAGGGAGTCACGGCTTACCGGAGCAGAGACGAGTGGAAACCAGCTGCAGGAACCAGCGCTCGGGGAGGAAAGCCGGAACTGTAACTGACGAATTGCCAGAGACTCGGCGTGGACAAGCCTGAGAATTAAAATCTCCAGGAGAACCCAGAGGTGACTCCCACTTTTGTGGAGCTCCACCAGGTTCTCACAGTAGATGTTTGAGAAGAATCTCCTACAGCTTCCAGCAAGGCGAGCGGGAAAGGAGCCATTTTGAAATACGGCAGAGCCTTCTGTTCTTCTTAATAAGGCCTGTTCTCAGGGGAAACTAATTAACTAAAGCCTAATCTGCTGGGTATTATTATCAGAGACTAACTGACCGGGGGAAGGGATATACTCAGCTCCAGCTGTCTCTAGCCTTTCAGGTGGGAGAAGAAAAATACCTGACTTCAGCCCACTCTATCCATCCTGTCCCACCTGAGGGGGAGAAAACACTGAGAAACGCGTGTGAAGTCGTAGAAACATAGGCTCACTAAAAGGCTGAGATCTAATCATAGGACTGTAGAACGCTCCCCGCCCCCTCCACTTCACCTCACCTCACAACCACATTACTAAAGGCCTATTTATAGCAGTTCAATATTCCTGGTCCATCATGTCCAGCCAGGAAGAAAAAAGTGACAAGGCATATCAAAAGGCAAAACACACAATTTTAAGACAGAGCAAGCCTCAGAACCAGACATGGCATGGGTCTTAGAATTATCAGAGAATTTAAAACAACTGTGATTAATATGCTAGGAGCTCTTAATGGATAAGTAGAAAGCATGCAAGAACAGAGGGTCAATGAAAGCAGAGAGATGGAAATACTAAGAAAGAACCCAAAACAAGTGTTAGAGATCAAAAACATTGTAACAGAAATGAAGAATGCCCCTGATGGGCTTATTAGTAGAGTGGACACAGCTGAGGAAAGAATCTCTGAGCTTGAGGATATATCACAGAAACCTCCAAAACTGAAAAGCTAAGAGAACAAAGAATGAAAAGAACCGAGGAGAATATCCAAGGACTGGGACAACTACAAAAAGTGTAACATAGGCATAATGGGAACAGAAGGAGAAGAAAGAGAGAAAGGAACAGGACAAATATTTGAAATAGTAATAACCAAGAATTTCCCCAAATCAATGTGAGGCACCAAGTTACAGCTCCAGGAAGCTCAGAAAACATCAAGCAGGATAAATGCTCCCTCCTTTCCCCTCCCCTCAGACAAACAAACAAACAAAACACTGTATCTAGGCATATCATTTTCAAACTAAAGAAAGCAAAGATAAAGAAAAAATCCTGAAGAATGCCAGAGGAAAAAAGTATCTTACATATAGAAGAACAAACATAAGAATGATATCTGACTTCTGCTCAAAAGCCCTGCAAACAAAAAGAGAGTGGAGTGAAATAATTTAAGTATTGAGAAAACCACTGACCTAGAATTTATACCCTGCAAAATTAAACAATGTGATTTTAAAAATTGGCAAAGACCTAACAGGCATCTGACCAAAGAAGATCTACAAATGGTAAGTAAACTTGCACATAAAAAGATGCCCCACATCAAATGTCATCAGGGATATGCAAATTAAAACAATGATGAGATACCACTACTATCTATTAGAATGGCCAAAATCTGGAACACTGACAACACCAAATGCGGGTGAGGGTGTGGAGCAACAGGAACTCTCATTCACTGCTGGTGGGAATACAAAATGGTACGGCCACTTTGTTTTGTTTTGTTTTTATTTATTTATTTATTTAACATCTATATTGGAGTGTAATTCCTTTACAATGGTGTGTTAGTTTCTGCTTTATAACAAAGTGAATCAGTTATACACATACATATGTTCCCATACCTCTTCCCTCTTGCATCTCCCTCCCTCCCACCCTCCCTATCCCACCCCTCTAGGTGGTCACAAACACTGAGCTGATTATTTTTTTTAATTGAAGTAGAGTTGATTTACAATGTTGTGTTAGTTTCTGGTGTACAGCATTGTGATTCAGTTAAATATATATATATATATTCTTTTTCATATTCTTTTCCATTATGGTTTATTACAGGATATTGAATATAGTTCCCTGTACTATACAGTAGGACCTTGTTGTTTATCTATTTTATATATAGATATATATGTGTATGTGCTAATCCTAAACTCCTAATTTATCCCTCCCCCACCCCCAGTTTGATTACTTTAGTTGTCTCATGTTAATGGAATATTTTATAGAAAAGATACTTAAAAGTGGAAAGTTAAGTTCAAGTACTATGCACAATTTTAGATTTGCTAGTATGGCCAAATTAACCTCCAAAATTATACATTTTTACATTCCCTGTGTATGAGGATTCCTCTGGTGTCACCAAGGCTGGGTGCTCACATGGTGGAAATTTGGATACTTGAGTCTGTGGTTCCAGAGGAAAAGGTACAGCCACTTTGGAAGACAGTTTGGTGGTTTCTTAAAAAACTAAACATACCTTACCATGCAACCTAGCAATCATGCTCTTTGGTATTTACCCGAAGATGTTGAAAACTTATGTCCGCACAAAAACCTGCGCATGGATGCTTATAGCAACTTTATTCATAATTACCAAAATTTGTAAGCAACCAAGATGTCCTTAAGTCAGTGAATGGATAAGTAAACTGTGGTACATCCAGACAATGAAATATTATTCAGTGCTAAAAAAGGACTGAACTATCAAACCATGAAGGGACATAAAGGAAACTTAAATGCATATTACTAAGTTAAAGGAGTCAATCTGAAGAGTCTATAAACTGTATGATTCCAACCTTATGATATTCTGGGAAAGGCAAAATTATTTGGACAGGAGAAAGATGAGTGTTTGCTAGGGGTCATGGGGGAATGATGAATAGGCAGAGCACAGAGGATTTTTACGGCAGTGAAAATACTCTTTATGATACCATAATGTTGAATACGTGTCATTATATATTTGTCCAAACTCATAGCATGTACAACACTAAGAGTGAACTCTAATGTGACCTATGAACTTAGGGTGATTATGATGGTCAATGTAGGTTTATCAGTTGAGACAAATGTATCACACTGGTGGATGTTGATAATATGGGAGGCTCTGCATGTGTTGGGGGCAGGGTATGTATGGGGAATCTCTATACCTTCCTGTCACTTTTGCAATGAACTCAAAACTGATCTAAAAAAGTCTTAAAAAACAAAAAGATACGGCCCTGAACTAGAGTTATGTTAGTAGGGATGGAGATGGAAGGAGATATGTGAGAAATATTTAGGAGGTGGACCTTATGGAACTTAGTGCCCTATAGGGAAATAGGTGAGAATTCTTTTATTTTTAAATTTATTTTATTGAAGTATACTTGATTTAATTTGTTGTGTTAATTTCTGCTGTACAGCAAAGTGATTCAGTTATACATATACATACATCCTTTTCCACATTCTTTTCCATTATGGTTTATCACAGGATATTAAATATAGTTCCCTGTGCTATGCTGTAGAACCTTGTTGTTTATTCATTCTATGTATAATAGTTTGCATCTGCTAATCCCAAACTCCCAGTCCATCCCTCCCCACCCCCTTGGCAACTACAAGTCTGTTCTCTATGTCTGTGAGTCTGTTTCTGTTTCATAGATAAGTTCATTTGTGTCATATTTTAGATTCCACATGTAAGTGATTTTATATGGTATTTGTCTTGCTCTTTCTGACTTATTTCACTTAGTATGATAATCTCTAGGTCCATCCATGTTGCTGCAAATGACACTATTTCATTCTTTCTTATGGCTGAGTAATATTCCCCTGTATATATATGCCACATCTTCTTAATCCATTCATCTGTCGATGGACATTTAGATTGTTTCCATGTCTTGGCTATTGTAAATAGTGCTGCTATGAACATAGGGATGTGTGTATCTTTTTGAATTATAGTTTTGTCCAGATACATACCCAGGAGTGGGATTGCCGGATCATATGGTAATTCTATTTTTAGTTTTATGAGGAACTTCCATACTGTTCTCCATAGTGGCTGCACCAGTTTAAATTGGGTGAGAATTGTTTTAGAGGTTGATCCTCAGGTTTCCAGCAGGAATGAACAGAGGGACGGTAGTATCTTGGAGGAGAATGCAGGGGGAGGAGCAGACTTTTTTTTTTAAACATCTTTATTGGAGTGTAATTGCTTTACAATGGTGTGTTAGTTTCTGCGGTATAACAAAGTGAATCAGTTATACACATACATATGTTCCCATGCCTCTTCCCTCTTGCATCTCCCTCCCTCCCACCCTCCCTATCCCACCCCTCTAGGTGGTCACAAAGCACCGAGCTGATCTCCCTGTGCTATGCGGCTGCTTCCCACTAGCTATTTATTTTACATTTGGTAGTGTATATACGTCCATGCCACTCTCTCACTTTGTCACAGCTTACCCTTCCCCCTCCCCATATCCTCAAGTCCATTCTCTAGGAGGTCTGTGTCTTTATTCCCATCTTGCCCCTAGGTTCTTCATGACCTTTTTTTTTTCTTCTTAGATTCCATATATATGTGTTAGCATACGGAATTTGTTTTTCTCTTTCTGACTTGCTTCACTCTGTATGACAGACTCTAGGTCCATCCATCTCACTACAAATAACTCAATTTCGTTTCTCTTTATGGCTGAGTAATACTCCATTGTATATATGTGACACATCTTCTTTATCCATTAATCTGTTGATGGACACTTAGGTTGCTTCCATGTCCTGGCTATTGTAAATAGAGCTGCAATGAACATTTTCGTACATGACTCTTTTTGAATTATTCAACATAGTTTTGGAATTTTTAGCCACAGCAATCAGAGAAGAAAAAGAAATAAAAGGAATCCAAATTGGAAAAGAAGAAGTAAAGTTGTCACTGTTTGCAGATGACATGATACTACACATAGAGAATCCTAAAGATGCTACCAGAAAACTACTAGAGCTAATCAATGAATTTGGTAAAGTAGCAGGATACAAAATTAATGCACAGAAATCTCTGGCATTCCTATACACAATTGATGAAAAATCTGAAAGTGAAATCAAGAAAACACTCCCATTTACCATTGCAACAAAAAGAATAAAATATCTAGGAATAAATCTACCTAAGGAGACAAAAGACCTGTATGCCAAAAATTATAAGACACTGCTGAAAGAATTAAAGATGATACAAATAGATGGAGAGATATACCATGTTCTTGGATTGGAAGAATCAACATTGTGAAAATGACTCTACTACCCAAAGCAATCTACAGATTCAATGCAATCCCTATCAAACTACCACCGGCATTTTTCACAGAACTAGAACAAAAAATTTCACAATTTGTATGGAAACACAAAAGACCCCGAATAGCCAAAGCAATCTTGAGAACGAAAATTGGAGCTGGAGGAATCAGGCTGCCTGACCTCAGACTATACTACAAAGCTACAGTAATCAAGAGAGTATGGTACTAGCACAAAAACAGAAATATAGATCAATGGAACAGGATAGAAAGCCCAGAGATAAACTCATGCACATATGGTCACCTTATCTTTGATAAAGGAGGCAAGAATATAAAGTGGAGAAAGGACAGCCTCTTCAATAAGTGGTGCTGGGAAAACTGGACAGATACATGTAAAAGTATGAAATTAGAACACTCCTTAACTCCATACACAAAAATAAACTCAAAATGGATTAAAGACCTAAATGTTACGCCAGACACTATAAAACTCTTAGAGGATAACGTAGGCAGAACACTCTATGACATAAATCACAGCAAGATCCTTTTTGACCCACCTCCTAGAGAAATGGAAATAAAAACAAAAATAAACAAATGGGACCTAATGAAACTTCAAAGCTTTTGCACAGCAAAGGAAACCATAAACAAGACCAAAAGACAACCCTCAGAATGGGGGAAAATATTTGCAAATGAAGCAACTGACAAAGGATTAATCTCCAAAATTTACAAGCAGCTCATGCAGCTTAATATTAAAAAAACAAACAGCCCAATCCAAAAATGGGCAGAAGACCTAAATAGACATTTCTCCAAAGAAGATACACAGATTGCCAACAAACACATGAAAAAATGCTCAACATCACTAATCATTAGAGAAACGCAAATCAAAACTACAATGAGATATCATCTCACACTAGTCAGAATGGCCATCATCAAAAAATCTAGAAACAATAAATGCTGGAGAGGGTGTGGAGAAAAGGGAACACTCTTGCACTGTTGGTGGGAATGTGAATTGGTACAGCCACTATGGAGAACAGTATGG
This sequence comes from Leucopleurus acutus, assembly GCF_964270905.1. NCBI lineage: Eukaryota > Metazoa > Chordata > Mammalia > Artiodactyla > Delphinidae > Leucopleurus > Leucopleurus acutus. Next base: position 54,760,437 of record NC_139152.1, read on the forward strand.
AAGTTCCTTAAAAAATTAAAAATAGAACTACCATATGACCCAACAATCCCACTACTGGGCATACACCCTGAGAAAACCATAATTCAAAGAGGAGCAGACTTTATAAGTAAACACACACTGTACTTGATGTGTTTGCAGGGACTAGGAGAGAAAATATTAGATGTCACCATGGAGTTATTTGAAGTTGTGGGCTTGCAATGGAGATACCAGAGAGGTGTACAGAGTGAGTTGGAACCCCAGCATTTCATGAACTGGAGGAAGAAGATTTAGTGGCTAGAGATTTCAAAGGCAAACCTTTCAAAAGCTTTGGACATTGAAGCCACAAGGGAAGTGAGTTTCAAGAACAGATAACTGTTCTACTTTTTCAAATGGTGGCAGAACTATCAAAAAAAAAAAAAAAAAAAAGAATAGGGGACTGAAAAGCACTCAAAGCTTTGGTGATACAGTGAATAGTTTTAGTTATGGGTGTAAAAGGTAAATGTGATAAAAGCAAAAATGGAAATAGGAAGTGTAGACTACCCTATAAAAACTAGTCAAAACTAGGCCCAAAAAGAGGAGAAACCACTATGTTGTACACCTGAAACTTATATACTATTGTACATCAACTATACCTCAATTAAAATCTTTTTAAAAAAGAAAGGACAGAGAGATTAGATGTCAGAGGATTCTGTTTGAGATAGCAAAGAATTAAGCAGCTTTATATGATAAACAGGAAAAAAAAAGTAAGGAGAATATCTTAAGAATTAAACAAATATATAAAATTTTATGCCTATTTCATTTAACTGCAATTCTGTGTGTTTACTTCTCCAGTTATACTGTAAGTTCTTTTGAGGACAAAGCCAGCTTCTCATTCATCTTCATATTCATGATGCCTGGCACATGGCAGGTGAACACATAATAACATGTCTATTACTTTAGCAACAAAAGGAGACCCCATCTTTCCCTGCTATAATTTTCTTTGAGATGCTCAAATATAATACAATGTAAGAGCTAGATTTCTCTATATTTTCACCTGAGGCGGTGCTCTCATATTTTCTGTTTTCTCTTTTTGTCTCAGATATTTAAAAATCATTTATATTTTTTATTAAAGTAATATGTACATAGTTTTAAAAAGGCAAAGAGTACTTAAAGCTTATAATAAAAATGTCAACCCTTGGCAGCATCTGAATCTTCAGGGGCAATAACTTTCTGTACTCTTCTCTCTTTCTTTTAATATTTACTTCCAGATTTCTCATTAATGCACTTAAACTGCAACCGCCTGATTATCCAGTTCTTCACCAATTTCTTATTAGGGAAGATGTGGATTGAGCTTTTATAGGCCACCCTTCTCCCCCACTTTCCTTCCCATTATCTTCCCCCAAACAGTTACCTCACCACTTTTGGACAGATAACTGAGCGCAATTCCCACCCAACAGTCAGCAAGAAAAATGGGTACTTAGTACTATAATCACAAGGAACCGATTCTACCACCAACTGGTGAGCTTGTCGAGGGACCCAGGCCTCGGAGGAGACTGCAGTCATGGCTGATGTTTCAGGCTGGTGAGACCCTGAGGGGAGTACCCTACTCACCTGTACCTGGACACCTAACCCATAAAAACTGTGATGTAATAATCTGTGTTGTGCTAAGCCACTAAATTTTTGTAATTCATTGTGCAGCAATAGAAAACTAATAGGTTGGCCATGCCTTTGTGTTCTTTTGCACTGAGTTAAATGGATATTAAATTTTTTTTTTCTTTTTTTCCCCTGAAACTTGGATATGATGTGGGGTCTGGTAGGGCACAGCCCTGATGATGGGTTGGTTGTTTTATTTAGCATCTATGCTATATCTGCACGTGAAACTATTAGGTTGCTTTACTTTTACATGTTTCTAAATTATGATAATAATTTAAAGACCATTATCAAGTCTTTATCCTTTCTGTATTTGCTGAGACTAATTCATTTGGTAATGAAATAATAACAGCAACAACAATATCAATCATTCCTAACGTTTGCTGAGTGCATGCTACATGCAAGCATTGTGCAAAATGCTTTTTATTTAATCTTCACAAAAACCCGATCAGGTAAGTACCTGATCTTGAATAACATGGGTTTGACCGGCAGGAGGCCACTTGTACGCAGATTTTTTTCAATGGTAAATACTAGAGTACTATATGGCCTGCAGTTGGTTGAATCCACAGATATGGAAGAACCTCCAATTTGGAGGGACACTGCATGTGGATTTTCCACTAGGACAAGGGTCAGTGCCCCTAACCACCCTGCCTCCCGCTGTGGGTCAATTGTGTTATTATTCCCCTCTTAAAGTTGAGGAAATAAAGTCCTAAGAAATTTGTTCAAGGTCACATACCTTGTGAATGGCCAATCCAGAACTCTATCCCAGGCTGCCTAACTGCTCAGCCTGTGTATTTAACGACTAAGTTATACTGCCTGCAGGAATTTACAGAATGTCACATCACTGAAAATAAAACACTGGACCCTAAGCATCTCGTGTTGACACACAGTCGGCCCTCTGTATCTGAGGATGCTTAACCCGTGGATAGGAGGGCTGACTGTAAGGGACTCGAGCATCCCTGGACTTTGGTATGGTATCCTCGGGGACTGGAGAACCAATCTGCCCCAAAGACTGAGGGACAACCATATGCAGTTTTGACTGCTCGCAAGCAGGGCTGCAGGTTCACGTGATTTTGTCGTAATGTAGTTTCATATCATTTAAATGTGGAGAGTGGGTAACTGGTAAGGGTACCCAGCTGACGGCCAAGTGGTTCTCAGCCACGGGTAATGTGTGCTCTGACGCTCAGAAGGGATTGTTTCAGAGTTTATATGTTTGCTTTTATACTGTAGGGTGAAATTATATGATTAGTGAAGTAAAAGACAGAGTTTTAATAGTATTTGGCAGGAGGGACCCAGAAAAGTCTGAGGGAGATACACATAAGGACAAATAGCCGATGGGAAACAAAAGATCATTTCCTGACTGGGGAGAGGGGGGACTAGCTATGAATGGAGGGAGCTCTTGGCTCCAGTTTGAGGCCTAAATGGAACTGCCTAGCTGCCTTCAAACGTACATCCAAAGTCTGGAATCTTTTACCACTTGTGCTTGGCCTCCTGGTGGAGGAACTTCCATCAGTGACCAACAGGTTGGGGTGTGTGATGGGAAGGAACGAGGCTGCTGGGTTCCAGGGGCAGCCCTGACTCAATGATTCCTGCTGTAGAGAGTGAACAGGGGCCAAGGATTAGTACAGGGCAGGTGGATAGTTAACACCTGTTAATAAACATGTCCCACTGAGTATCTTGGATTCTGACTCATCGGATTACCCTTCCTCCTCTCTTAAGAGTATCTAGGAAGGGCATTTAAGTATTCCTCCTCTGACAATGGCAATTACAGATTTGGGGATTTGAAGAGTCTAGAAGCATCTTCCAAGATGTGAGTTGAATTTATTCTATACTATTTATCACATTAGTGTATGTCCAGCAGTGATAATTAGCTGAAGACACTTTGTTTAAGCTTGTTTAAGAATGGACACAATCATTCTTTCCTTTGCGTACCTTTGGCTTTACAAGTCCTAAGCCTATGGGCAGGGTGATACAAATAAACAAAGGAGAATGATTGGATGGTTTAAACAAAAGTGAAAATGAAAGCCCTTATAGCTTTACCTGTATTCAGGTGTGGAGCACGATCTGACTTCTAAGTTGAAGGGAATAATCATCAGAGCAAGGGACTGAGAAACAGGTTCATTTCGAACTGCACTCTCTAGCCTGTTTTCCCACGTCATAACTTCTGTTGTGAGGCCGCCTATATTTTCACCCATAGTCACATCCTGTTAAAGTTTAAAGTTGGAAATGGAAGAGATTTTGAAAACTAGGATTAGTTTTGAGTTCCTTATAAACAACTAAAGCCTAGTCCATTTTATTACTGCATTAAAAATATTTTAATGCATTAAAAATATTTTAATATCTGGTCCCAAACCCAGGCTAAATTGCCCAGCTAGCCTTTTGAGATTAATTGTAAGTCCAGAGCTGTCATAACATTTTGACTGGTTTCTCTGGTCAGGAGCAGTGTACCTTGTGCTTTTGACTCTCTGGTTTGAAAGGTTTTGAAGTTCTGCAGGAAATCTGTGCCGCTGCCTTCCTGGTGAGCTCATCTCCTTCCCATTTTTTTTGATGAGGGTCACATGGGATATTGGATTTATGAACCCAGAGCCTATGGTTTCATTGTTTATATGCTCCAAGACAAAGATACTGAAAATAGTTTAAGTGGAAATAACTTTAGAGGGAGAATTTAGCAGAAATTTTGAATTCATTCAGTCAAGAAAGATGTCTTGAGTGTTTCCTATTTGCCTGGCCCCTATAGGTAGTGGGGACACAGGAATGAACCAAACAACTCCCTGCCCTCAAGGTGCTTCTGTTTTAATGGGGGCAAGAGGAGATGATGATCACAAATTAGCAAGTGTATAACAAGTAAAGGGTGATAAGTGCAAAGAAAAATAAAGCAGAGAGGGGAGATAGTGCTATTTTACATAGGATATTGAGGGAAGGCTTCTCTGATAAGGTGATTTAAGATCAGGGACCTGAAAGAAGGGCGGGCATGGGAGGAGGAAGAGCATTTCAGTCAGAGGAAGCAGCAAATGCAAAGGCCCTGGGGTGAGTGAGCAAGGGTGTTCAAAGAACAGCAAGGAAACCAGTGGGGGTGGGACAGAAGGAACGAGGGAAGAATAGTGGGAGATTAAGTCAGAGAGGAAGTGTCAGGTTGGAAGATGCTAAGCTATGGCGAGGACTTCAGATTTTAGGACTTCTGATGGGGAGACTTTGGAGAATGTATTAGTTCCCTATTGCTGCTATGACACATTACCACAAACTTAGTGGATTAGAGCAATACAAATTAATTATTTTACAGTTCTAGATGTCAGACATCCCAAGTGGGTCTTACGGGGTCAACTAGCTCGCTGGGGCTGCCAAAACAAAGTACCGCAACGAGGTGCCTTAAACAATAGAAGTGTATTGTCTTACACTTCTGGAGGCTAAAAGTCTGAGATCAAGGTGTCAGCAGGGTTGTTTCTTCTGAGTGCTGCGAGGAAGAATTGTTCCAAGCCTCTCCCCTAGCTTCTGGTGGTTTGCTGGCAATCTCTGGCATTCCTCGGTTTGTAGAAGCACCACCCTGATATCTGCCTTCTTCTTTACCTGGTGTTCTCCTTGCGTGCATGTCTGTGTCCAAATTTCTCCTTTTTATAGACATACAAGTCATACTGGAATAGGACCTGTCCTAATGACCTCAGTTTAAGTTGATTACCTCTGTAAGGACCCTTTGTCTAAATAGGGCACATTCTGGGGTACTGGGGGTTAGAACTCCAAAATATTTTGACGGGGAGACCCAATTCAATCTGTAACATGGGGCTAAAATCAAAGTGATGGCAAGCAGGGCTGCTTTCCTTCTGGGGACCTTAGGGGAGAGTCTGTTCCTTGAATTTTCCACCTTCTAGAGGCTGCCCACATTCCTTGGCTTATTGCCCCCTTCCAGCAACGGCACCCCTCCAACCTCTCCTTCTGTTGTCACATCTCTGACTGCTGCCTCCTTCTTATAAGGACCCTTGTGATTACATCTGGGAAATCAGGAATAATCTTCCTTCACCTCAAGATCCTTTACTTAATCACATCTGCAAAGACCCTTTGGCCCTGTAAGGGAACATATTCATGAGGGAACATATTCACAGATATTTTTGCAAGGTCAGTATTCTGCCCACCTCAGAGGGTTTGGAGCAGGGAAGTGGTATGAGCTGCATTGTATTGTAAAAGAGTCACTCTGCCTGCTGTGTGGAGGAGGAAAAAGTGTGAAGTGGGAGACCCACTGGGAAGCTGTGGCAATGGTCCTAGTGAGAGATGATGGTGCCCTGCACCAGGGCAGAGGTGCTGAGAAGTGGTCAAATTCTGGCCTTATTGTGAAGAGTGACTTGCCAGTGGAATGCACAGGAGGTGTAAGATGATAACAAAGAACTCCTCCTTGTCTGTTTTTCAGAATAACAATAACTAACATTTGTTTACCATATCAAAACGTTCTACATGATTTTACATGAATTTTTGCATTAGAACTGCCTACAAGCTTGTTATGTATCATTATTTTTAGACTCGTTTTATGTAAGAGAGAGTTGAGCCTCAGAGGGGTGATTTCTAATGATTTGATTTTTAGTGCATTAGAATTATTTTTTGAAATTGGCTATTTCAATGCTTTGATGGATTTTAAGCACAGAAATGATGAGTAAGCTTACACCAGTGATAAAAGGAGACAGATGTCCTTTGATGTTACCAATGTTTTATAAATAAGTTCACTAATTCCAAAGCCAGAGAGAGTTCCATATTCAGTTTCAGTAAGGATTAAATGAGTTAATATATATAAAGAGTCTAGAACATTGTGGGCCTGTATAATGTTAGCAGTCATTACAGTTGTTATGATTTAGATCCAGTACCTCCAAATGGTACTCGAAATAGCAATTTAGAAAAAAGCAAAACAAAATAAGGAAATAAAGGGGAGGAAAATTTTGTTCTGCAAGTAGCTAGAATCAGTTGCTACAGTCAAACATTTAATTTAGTTCTGAGCATCCAGGCAGCGAGATCAAAAAAAAAATTATGTAATGTAGTTCTTGTTGATTTGTAATTTAAATTATATTAGGTTGTCGAAAGAAACAGAGCTTTTCGCCATGTGTTTCTCAGTTTCCCTTTTTATTTGTTGGACTGTTCCATGGCCCCTCATCCTCACCTTACCACCCTTGGACTGTAACGTAAAATTGTTTTACCATTTCAAAATATTATTAAAAGTACAGTTACTTTGACCTCTTTCCAAAAAAAAGAAAGTAAAAGGAACAGACCTTTTCATGGAATTATAATCATAACTCATTGTGCAGATCCTCACAGGAGGGGCTTTGGAAACATGATTTTCTGGTCATTTGTAAGAGGGAGAATGGACACTTATGAAAAATACACACTTGGAAATGTGGATTTAGCATAAATCCCAGTGTTGACTTTTCATAAGCGTCCATCCTCCCTCTCCGTTGCCAGAGTGACTTTTAAAAACGTAAACCTGATCGTGTTACTCCACTGCTTAAAATTCATCCCTGACACTCCATTGCCTACAGCAGTGTTTTCAAGCTTATTTTTAGCCAGAGAACCATTCCTTCAAATTAGAGCTTACATGGAAAACCAATAGGTAAGACAGATATAAGCTGAGCTGCTCTGGATGGAGTGGGGGTGGGAACCCGACAGCCTGCCTGCCTGGCTGCACCCACCTCTCTCCTCGTACACGCTGTCCCATCCTCTGAACCCTCTGGATGGAATCAGTACCCCTCAGTGTGGCCTTAAAGGCCCCTGTTCCACCCTCGTATGTTGCCACACAGTCTGCACTTTGGCTGAACTTAGATGAGAATCTAGTTTATCAACAAAACTATTTTTGAAGTACGACTTGTTAAAAATAACTAAAATCATATGAATTTTAAATATATACTTGTTAATGAACAAACTGGTTTATGTTATTTTTGGACATAAAACAATTCCATTAAAAATTGTTTTTAAAAGTCTCCCTAACGGATAAACAACAAGGCCCTACTGTATAGCACAGGGAACTATATTCAATATCTTATGATAAACCATAATGGAAAAGAATATAAAAAGAATGTATATATATATATTTAGAACTGAATCACTTTGCTGTACAGCAGAAATTAACACAACATTGTAAATAACTATACTTCAATAAAATAAACTTTAAAAGTCTAAAAATATTAAAGCAGATATATTGATTATCTGAATGTTAAAAAAATATGAGCATGATAATTATTCTTGAACCATATTACTATACTTTAATTACAGTTGTTCCCTTGGTATCCACGGGGGGATTTGTTCCAGGAGGCCTCGTGGATACCAAAATCCAGGGATAGTCAAGTCCGATGAATGGTGATAGTACTGGCTGCCCTCCTTATCCATGGGTTTTGCATCTGTAGATTCAATGAACCATTGGCTCAAAATTTTGAAATTTCAGTTGGTCGAATCCACAGATGCACAACTCTTGGATATTGACAGCCCACTGTAGTTTCTTATTTGGCTCCGTTCTTAACTCTATGACATTTTGTTTCTCCTCCTCTCTCGCTCCTTCTTTTTCTTTGAATAAATAATGCATTTTTCCCAATATGGTCCTAAATTTTTTAATAAAATTGCTTATTATATTCAAAATTGGATTTTCTGATGTGTAAATTGGAGATTTTTGACACCTTTAATTGACTTTTCTCTGAAGACCCTATTTTTAATGAGAATATATTTATTCTCTCTGCAGAGTTGAAGTACGAAGTAAGGTCTGAGCAAATTCTGCTAAAGGGAGGATGTCCTTAATTCTTTTTTTTATATATTAAAATGAGTAAAAATTTTGGCCCAGATATTTTTGCTCCAATCCTAGAGTATCTTTTTTTGACATGAATTTTTATAAGACAAAACTTGTCAAAAAGGTTGTCTTTATTTGAAACGTTTTACCAAATTTAAATGTTGCAAAAGTGTAGGCTTCTCAACTCTATTCCATTCTATTCTGAAACAGAATGCCAGTTTATCCAATTAAAAGTAGGGACCCCATTAAAAATCTTCCCCAAATTGAGATTTTCCAAATTGCAATTATGGACTTTTAAAATTAAATCCTGTATACCGTTTAAATTCTTATTGCTACATTTGTTAACTTCCTTGCTTTTGTAGGGACAAATATCATAGCTGCTCTGTTTATAGAGTTTGTTTTAAAAAACTTGAATTCCCTAAAGCGTTTCACAAGCTGAAGTTTTTTGGCCCTCCATTTGTCAAATGCCTTGATTCTAATATTTTAGAGTAAAATGCAACCAAAATGTAGAGAATTTGTTTACAAAAGCATCTAATACCATTGTCAGCTGCTCAAGTTGATTTAAAAAGTGACTTATGTAAAGAGAAGAGCATTTAAAAAATTCAACTGATAACAAGCAGCAAACAGAAAACAGTGCCATGCTGAAATACTATTTTTATTCAACACCAGCTTCATCACAACAGTTTTCTCGTTCAGTTATTTTAATTACGTAAACAGGCAGAGCTCATCTACTGTGCTTCACTTTATTGTGCTTTGCAGATACTGCATATTTTACAAGTTGAAGGTTTGTGGCAACTCTGTGTCATCACCATTTTTCTAAGAGCATTTGCTCACTTTATGTCTCTGTGTCACATTTTGGTGATTTCACAATATTTCAAACATTTTCATTATTAATATATTTGTCAGAGATATTAATATCTCTGATCAGTGGTCTTCGATGTTACTATTGCAAAAAGATTATGACTCACTGAAGGCTCAGGTGATGGTTAGCATTTTTCAGCAATAAAGTATTTTTAAATTAAGGTATGTACATTGTTTTTTTAAAATATAATGCTATTGCACACTTAAGAGGCTACAGTATAGTGTAAATATAACTTTTATATTCACAAGGAAATAAAAAAATTTGTGTGACTCCCTTACTGCGATATTCACTTTATTGCAGTGGTCTGGAACTGAACCCACAATAGCTCTGAGGTATGACTGTAGTTATATAGTGTATGTAAAAGTCACTCTATTTTCATTGGCAGATTATGGAAGTGTATTTTGGACAGATTTACATATTATATGTGAATTACATGTGAGTGCTCCATGGATTTCTTAATTTAACACATATTGTTTTTACTACAGTTTTGATTTTGGACTTCTGGTCTCCAGAGCTGTGAGAGAATAAATTCCTGTAGTTTTAAGTCACAAAGTTTATGGTAATTTGTTACAGCAGCCTCAGAAAACAAATACATATATCTTTCCAATAGTACTTATCACATGTGACCGTAGGGTCTCCTGCACTAAACCATAACTTTCTTAAGGACAGCTTATTTATCTTTGTATCTCCAGCTTTCAGCGTAGTGCTTGGAATAAACATTCGATTTTTATTTGAATGAATAAATGATGTTAATGCATTAGGTTTTCATTTTTATAGAGTAAGGACTTGGAAAATTATAAATATACTTTTAAATATATTCTTGAAAAAGTATAAATTTCTTTCATTAAAATTAATGTAGCTTAGGCACTTCCCTGGTGGTCCAGTGGTCAGGACTCCGTGTTTCCACTGCAGGGGGCATGGGTTCGATCCCTGGTTGGGGAACTAAGATCCCACATGCCCCGCAGCATGGCCGAAAGCAACAATAAACAAAACAAAACAAACAAAAAATTAATGCAGCTTGTAAGCCTTCATGTCCACTGGGTAATGGTAAACTCAGTCCTTCCAATTCAAAGTAACTTAGTCTGTTCAGGTTTAAGTCTCCGTCTCATTCAGAATTCTCTACCCATTTCCTCAGAGGTAGCTCAGGGGGCCCACGTACCTAGGGGCCTGCAATATATTGTGTGTTTGTGTCCCCACAAAAATCATATGTTGAAACCTAATATCCAATGCATGGTGTTAGGAGGTGGGGTCTTTGGGAAGCGATTAGGTCATAAGGATGGAGCACTCATGGAATGGGATTAGTCTCCTTATAAAAGAGATCCCAGAAAGCTCTCTCACCCATTCTGCCACATAAGGACATAGCGAGAAGACAGCCATCCATCAGGAAGTGAGTCCTCACCAGATACCAGATCTGCTGGAGCCTTGACCTTGGACTTCCCAACCTCCAGAACTGTGAGAAATAAATTTCTGTTGTTTATAAGCTGCCTAGTCTATGGCATTTTGTTATAGCAGACTGAACAGATTATGGCAGGGATCATACATCCTGCCGGCATTGGAAGTCAGTCCCTTCTGTGGCCTCATAGAAGTGTGGCACTCTCTGCCTGGCCCTTGGACTTCAGCTGTTAACAGCCATTCCTTCCCTTAACAGTGATCCCGCTGAGGCAACGGGTCATCACAACCACTCCCTTCACTCTGCACAGGCTCTCAGCAGCTGCTGGCTGGTTCTCAGCCACTCTGCACACTTCTCGGGAAGCTTGGGAATGCAGAGAATGAGACTTTGTGGTACTTCCCTCAGGCCAACAGCCTACACATCTTCTCTATATATTGCTGCAGATTAAATGTGAATGTCTCCGTAAGATTGGTACATTTCTGGACAATACTCGGAGAAGCTGGGCACTGTCCCTTCTACTCTGGGATCCCCTCCAACTTTCCTGGGGTCACTATTGCAGGTTCTATAGTCTAGCTGCCCCTGTGCTCCCAGGACTCCCAGATCTGTGACCTCGAGGGCCAGACCTGTTCTCAGGGATCTTCCAGCTTATTTATGCTGTCTCAGCCTCTCTGATTCTCCCTTTCCTACTCTTTAGTCAAACTCTTATTTTATTTGGGGAGCAAGATAGCAACTCCTATCGTCACACTGTAGGGTTTACTGTAAAGTCTGTGCCCTAGGTCTGCCAGGATTCAGCTTGTGATATTTAAGGCTCAGTTTCTTAGAACTAAAAAAAAAAAAAGACCAAAAAATCAACTCCCCTCCTCCAGAAAACCAAAACACAAAGCCATTCTTCCTCAATTTCCTGGCCTTTATAATTGGAAGGCATGGTTTTTACGACTAAGGGCAGTACATACAGAAAACTCCAGCTGCTGCTTGAGTGTTGGCATGTGAGACTGGGAGCAGTGGTGGGGACGAGAGGAAATGAAAAAATATATAGTTTGATATTCAAATATTACTCAATAATTATATAATATAGCAAAAGTGTAATATTAAGAGACTACAAAGTAAAATAATTAGTTAGGGACTTAAAAAAGACTTTTCTGAAAGAGGGGATATTTGAACCAAGTGTTAGTGATGAATAGACAGAAATTAACATTTTAAAGTACGATACATATACACCTTCTGATCTTTATATATGTCATGTCTCTGCAGATCGTCAAAATTGGTCAAAGGAGTAAGCAGATACTTCCTAATCTAGAATATTGAGACCATAAGTAATATTGGAAACTATATATCAAGTCCTTATTCTAACCAGCCCAATATTCTTTCTGACATTGATACCAAAGCACCTTATTTAGAAGATGGAGTTGCTCTCTGTTACATGGTCTTCAGAAGTTAAGGGATCTGCCTGAGTATTCTTTTTCCTTGGACAAAATAATGGCGCCTTCATAGAATCAGCGAGAAATTTAAAATATCAAGTGATTGATTAATTGCTAGCCTGGAAACAAACAGAAGTCCCTTTATAACAAAGATGACTTCAGGAGAAAAAATAACAAAGCCTTACTAAAGGTTTTTAAGTTGAGTTTGGAGAAAAGGGCAAGTTCTGACAGCCATGCTGAGGCCATGACTGAAAAATTCAGACCCATACAATACCCAAGTGTCAGTTGTTCACCTGGCACAGTGCTACATGACAACATGTTTGGGGAGACTGGTCATGTGGGTCCAGGTGGCGCATTTGTTGCTGGACTTCATAGAGTTCTCCAGGGAGGCCTGGGAAAGCTGAGGAGTTGTAACCTGCTTCAATTAAAGGTTTATTTATTTTTATTTAAAATTTCTATTTTATTTTATTTTTTCATATATACATGTATCTATTCTTTTTCAAATTCTTTTCCCACTTAGGTTGTTACATAATATTGAGCAGAGTTCCCTGTGCAGTACAGTAGGTCCTTGTTGGTTATCCATTTTAAATATAGCAGTGTGTACACATCAATCCCAAACTCCCTGGCTATCCCTTCCCCACCACCCTCCCCCGCTGGTAACCATAAGTTCATTCTCTAAGTCTGTGACTCTGTTTCTGTTTTGTAAATAAGTTCATTTGTATCATTTCTTTTAGATTCCGCATATAAGTGATATTATACAATATTTCTCTTTCTCTGTCTGACTTACTTCACTCAGTATGACAGTCTCTAGGTCCATCCATGTTGCTGCAAATGGCATTATTTCATTCTTTTTAATGGCTGAGTAATATTCCATTGTATATATGTACCACGCCTTCTTTCTCCATTCCTCTGTTGTTGGACATTTAGGTGGTTTCCATGTCTTGGCTGCAATGAAGTGCTGCAATGAACATTGGGGTGCATGTATCCTTTCAGACCATATTTTTGTCCAGATTTATGCCCAGGAGTGGGATTGTAGGATCATATAGTAGCTCTACTTTTAGTTTTTTAAGGAACCTCCATACTGTTTTCCATAGAGGCTGTACCAATTTACGCTCCCACCAACAATGCATGAGGGTTCCCTTCTCTCCACACCCCCTCCAGCATTTATTGCTTGTGGATATTTTGACAATAGCCATTTTGACTGGTGTGAAGTGATATCTCATTGTAGTTTTGATTTGCATTTCTCTAATAATTAGCAATGTTTAACATCTTTTCATGTGTCTCTTGGCCATATGTATGACTTCTTTGGAGAAATGTCTTTTTAGGTATTCTGCCTATTTTTGATTGGGTTGTTTATTTTGATGATATTAAGCCACATGGGCTTTTAGCAAATTTTGGATACTAATCCCTTGTCGGTCACATTATTTGCAAATATTTTCTCCCAATCTGTGGGTTGTCTTTTCATTTTGTTTATGGTTTCCTTTCCTGTGCAAAAGCTTTTGAGTTTAATGAGGTCCCATTTGTTTATTTTTGTTTTTATTTCCATTACTCTGGGAGACAGATAGAAAAAGATATTGCTGCGACTTATGTCAGAGAGTGTTCTGCCTATGTTTTCCTCTCAGAGTTTTATAGTGTCCAGTCTCACATTTAGGTCTTTAATCCATTTTGAGCTTGTTTTTTTGTATGGTGTTAAAGAATGTTCTAACTTCATTTTTTTACAAGTAGCTGTCCAGTTTTCCCAGCACCATTTATTGAAGATACTGTATATCCACCCCACCATTGTATATTTTTGGCTCCTTTGTTGTAGATTAATTGACCATAGATGTGTGAGTTTATTTCTGGGCTTCCTATCCTGTTCCATTGATCTATATTTCTATTTTTGTGCCAGTACCATACTGTTCTGATGACTATAGCTTTGTACTAGAGTCTGAAGTCAGGGAGCCTGACTCCTCCAGCTCTGTTTTCCTTTCTCAAGATTGCTTTAGCTATTTGGGGTCTTTTTTGTCTCCATACCAATTTTAAGATTTTTTTGTTCTAGTTCTGTGAAAAATGCCCTTGTTAATTTGATAGGGATTGTACTGAATCTGTAGATTGTCTTGGGTACTATAGTCATTTTGACAATATTGATTCTTCCAATCCAAGAACATGGTATATCTTTCCATTTGTTTGTGTTGTCTTTGATTTCTTTCATCAGTGTCTTATAGTTTTCTGCATACAGGTATTTTGTCTCCTTAGGTAGGTTTATTCCTAGGTATTTTATTCTTTTTGATGCTATGGTAAATGGGATTGTTTCTTTAATTTCTCTTTCTGATCGTTCATTGTTAGTGTATAGAAATGCAACAGATTTCTGTGTATTAATTATGTAACCTGCAACTTTACCAAATTCATTGATGAGCTCTAGTAGTTTTCTGGTAGCATCTTTAGAATTTTCTATGTATAGTATCATGTCATCTGCAAACAGTGACAATTTAACTTCTTCTTTTCCAATTTGGATTCCTTTTATTTCTTTTTCTTCTCTGATTGTCATAGCTAGGACTTCCAAAACTATGTTGAATAAAAGTGGTGGGAGTGGACATCCTTGTCTTGTTCCTGATCTTAGAGGAAATGCTTTCATTTTTTCACCATTGAATATGACTTTAGCTGTAGGTTTGTCATATATGGCCTTTATTATGTTGAGGTATGTTCCCTCTATGCCCACTTTCTGGAGAGTTTTTATCATAAATGGGTGCTGAATTTTGTCAAAAGCTTTTTCTGCATCTATTGAGATGATCATATGGTTTTAATTTTTCAACTTGTTGATGCGGTGTATCACACTGATTGATTTGTGAATATTGAAAAATGTTTGCACCCCTGGGATAAATCCCACTTGATCATGGTGTATGATCCTTCTAATGTATTGTTGGATTTGGATTGCTAGTATTTTGTTGAGGATTTTTGTGTCTATGTTCATTAGTGACATTGGCCTGTAATTTTCTTTTTTTGTTGTATATTTGTCTGGTTTGGGTATCGGGGTGATGGTGGCCTTATAGAATGAGTTTGGGAGTTTTCCTTCCTCTGCAATATTTTGGAACAGTTTCACAAGGATAGGTGTTAGCTCTTCTCTAAATGTTTGATAGAATTTGCCTGTGAACCCATCAGGTCCTGGACTTTTGTTTGTTGGGATTATTTTAATCACAGTTTCAATTTCAGTGTTTGTAATTGGTCTGTTCATATTTTCTATTTCTTCCGGGGTCAGTCTTGGGAGATTGTAACTTTCTAAGAATTTGTCCATTTCTTCCAGGTTGTCCATGTTATTGTCATACAGTTGCTTGTAGTAGTCTCTTATGATCCTTTGTATTTCTGTGGTGTCAGTTGTAACTTCTCCTTTTCCATTTCTAATTTTATTGATTTGAGTCCTCTCCCTTTTTTTCTTGATGAATCTGTCTAAAGTTTTATCAATTTTGTTTATGTTTCCAAAGAACCAGCTTTTAGTTCCATTGATCTTTGCTATTGTTTTCTTTGTCTCTATTTCATTTATTTCTGCTCTGATCTTTATGATTTCTTTCCTTCTACTAACTTTAGATTTTGTTTGTTCTTCTTTCTCTAGTTGCTTTAGGTGTAAGGTTAGGTATTTTGAGATTTTTCTTGTTTCCTGAGGTAAGATTTTATTGCTATAAACTTCCCTCTTAGAACTGCTTCTGCTGCATGCCATAGGTTTTGGATTGTTGTGCTTTCATTCTTATTTGTCTCTAGATATTTTTTGATTTCCTCTTTGATTTCTTCAGTGAGCCACTGGTTGTTCAGTAGCATATTGTTTAGCCTCCATGTGTTTGTGTTTTTTACATGTTTTTTTTTTCTTGTAGTTTATTTCTAATCTCCTAGCATTGTGGTTGGAAAAGATGCTTGATATGATTTCAATTTTCTTAAGTTTACCAAGGCTCACTTTGTGGCCCAGCATGTGGTCAATCCTGGAGAATGTTCCATGTGCACTTGAGAGAATGTGTATTCTGCTGCTTTTGGATGAAATGCTCTATAAATATCAATTCAGTCCATCTGGTCTAATGTCATTTAAGGCCTGTGTTTCCTTATTGATTTTCTGTCTGAATGATTTGTTCATTGATAAAAGTGGGGTGTTGAAGTCCCCACTATTATTGTATTACTGTCCATTTCTCCTTTTATGGCTGTTAGTATTTGCCTTATATATTGAGATGCTCCTATGTTGGGTGCATATATATTTACAGTTGTTATATCTTCTTCTTGGTTGATCCCTTGATCATTATGTAGTGTCCTTCTTTGTCTCTCACAACAGTCTTTATTTTAAAGTCTATTTTGTCTGATATGAATACTGCTACTCCAGCTTTCTTTTGATTTCCACTCACATGGAATACCTTCCTCCCTCCCCTCACCTTCAGTCTGTATGTGTTGCTAGGTCTGAAGTGGATCTCATGTAGACAGTGTATATGGGGGTCTTGTTTTTGTATCCATTCAGACAGTCTGTGTCTTTTGGTTGGAGCATTTAACCCACTTACATTTAAGGTAATTATCGATATGTATGTTCCTATTGCCATTTTCCTAATTGTTTTGGGTTTGTAGGTCTTTTTTCTTCCTTTCCTCTTTTGTTCTCTTCTCTTGTGGTTTGATGAAAATCTTTAGTGTTGTGTTTTCGTTACTTTTTCTTTTTTGTGTTTGTATCTATTGTAGTTTTTGGGTTTGCTGTTCCCATGAGGTTTTGATATAGCACTCTATTTACGTACAAGATTGTTTTAAGTTGTGGGTCTCTTTCCCGCCCAGAGGAGTTCCTTTCGCATTTGTTGCAAAGCTGGTCTGGTGGTGCTGAATTCTCATAGCTTTTGCTTGCCTGTAAAGCTTTTGATTCCTTCATCAAATCTGAATGACAGCCTTGCTGGGTAGAGTATTCTTGGTTGTGGGTTCCTCCCTTTCATCACTTTAAGTATATCGTGTCACTCTCTTCTGGCCTGCAGAGTTTCTGTTGAGAAATTAGCTGATAACCTTATGGGAGTTCTCTTGTATGTTATTTGTCATTTTTCCCATGTTGCTTTGAATAATTTTTATTTGTCTCTTTAATTTTTGCCAATTTCATTACTATGTTTCTTGGCATGTTTCTCCGTGGGTTTATCCTGCCTGGGACTCTCTGCACTTCCTGGACTTAGGTGGCTATTTCTTTTCCCATGTTAGGGAAGTTTTTGACTATAATCTCTTCAAATATTTTCTAGGGTCCTTTGTCTCTCTCTTCTTCTTCTGGGACCCCTATAATGTGAATGTTAGTGTATTTAATGTTGTCTCAGAGTTCTCTTAGACTGTGTTCATTTCTTTTCATTCTTTTTTCTTTATTCTGTTCTGCAGCAGTGATTTCCAGCATTCTGTCTCCCAGGTCACTTATCCGTTCTTCTGCTTCAGTTATTCTGCTATTGATTCCTTCTAGTGTATTTTTCATTTCCGTTATTATATCATTCTTCTCTGTTTGTTTGTTCTTTAGTTCTTCCAGGTGTTTGTTAAACATTTCTTGCATCTTCTTGATCTTTGCTTCCATTCCTTTTCTGAGGTCCTGGATCATCTTCACTATCATTATTCTGAATTATTTTTCTGGAAGGTTGCCTATCTCTACTTCGCTTAGTTGTTTTTCTGGGGTTTTATCTTGTTCCTTCATCTGGGACATAATCTTCTGCCATTTCATTTTGTCTAACTTTCTGTGATTGTGGTTTTCATTCTGTAGGTTGCAGGGTTGTAGTTCTTCTTGCTTCTGCTGGCAGATGGCAGATGAGGCCATCTAAGAGGCCTTGTGCAAGCTTCCTGATGGGAGTGACTGGTGCTGGGTAGAGCTGGGTGTTGTCCCTCTGTTAGGTAGGACCATTCTCAGTAAAACTTTAGTCTGCTTGTCTGCTGATGAGTGGGGCTGTGTTCTCTCCCTGTTGGTTGTTTGGCCTGAGGTGACCCAACACTGGAGCCAACTGGCTGTTTGGTGGGGTTAATGGTGGCCTCTGGGAGGGCTCACACCAATGAGTACTTCCCAGAATGGCTGCTGCTAGTATCTTTGTCCCTTTAGTGAGCCACAGCTGCCCCCTGCCTCTGCAGGAGACCGTCCAATACTAGCATCTAGGTCTGGCCCATTCTCTTATGGGTTCACTGCTTTTTTTCCTCTGGGTCCTGGTGCATACAAGAGTGGAGTGTGCCCTCCAAGAGTGGAGTTTCTTTTTTCCCCAGTCCTCTGGAAGTCCTGCAATCAAACCCCACTGGCCCTCAAAGCCAGACTCTCTGGGGACTCCTCCTCCCATTGCTGGACCCCCAGGCTAGGAAGCCTGACGTGGGGCTCAGAACTTTCTCTCCAGTGGGAGAACTTCTGTGGCATAATTGTTCTCCAGTTTGTGGGTTGCCCACCCAGTGGGTATGGGATTTGATTTTATTGTGATTGCACCCCTTCTACCATCTCACTGTGGCTTCTCCTTTGTCTTTGGATGTAGGGTATCTTGTTTTGGTAGGTTCCAGTGTTTGTTTGTTTTTTCTCTTCTCTCTTCTTTCTGTATCAGTTTCGGAGAACAAGGTGTTTGCTGAAGATTACCAAAATGACCCTTTTAATTCTTGTAGCGGCCTTACTAGAGAGGTATTTTTTTTACCATGAGTGAAGCACTGACCGCAAGCCACATGTCAGCAGCCTAGACCACTTTTGTACCCAGCTCACCTAAAGGTTTATTCTTGATGGATCTGAAATTTTGGCTAATGGGAAATGGAGCTGTTTAGAACACGAGACAGATGACAAGAGGGGGAGGGAAGAAAGGAAGTGTTCATGTCTTTCTGCCTGTCTGAACTGGCCAGGAAGCCACTCTCCTGTCTGTCTGCAGTGCTGTGCGCTACTGGAAATCAGCCCCTTCCTTAGTGTCTCAACCATCAGGAATGGCCATCCATCTGGCAAACATTTGTGGAGTGCTTGCTATGTGTTAGACTCAACCCTGAGTGCTGGGTACAGTGTCAAACTCTTAATCACTTCCCAGAATGAATGTATAGGGGGAAATAATTTTACTAACATGTGATGATGCTGTGATGGAGGTATAAACAGGGTCTTTGAGGAGCACAGAATTGTCAGGGAATCCAGACTGCCTGGAGGAGATAAGAGAAGGCAACTCCTAGGCTGAAGTTTAAAGGATAAGTACGTATTATCCAGACTGTCAAAAGGAAGGCATATGGAATAGAAGCATATATGAAGGCTGGTCACTCGAGGGAGCTTGGCGCGTTTAGGGAAACTTACAAGAATTCTGCATTCTGAAAGTTGAGTTTGTGGTGAGAGAGTGGGAGATGAGAAATTGCCTAAAATCAACTCATTAGAGACTGGTGAAATCTACAGGGAAAAGATTAGTGGCAGTTGAGACGTATTTTTGAAATTTTGAAAAGAATTTTATGAAGGTGACCAGCCTCTCAGTTTCATTTGGTATCATCTTACAAGTTAGAGCATGGCTATCTCATTTTGATGAGAGATTGCAGGACATTGAAAGATAACTGCTGAACTGATAGAATCAAAACCTTGTATATCTTGATCAAGTGTTGGAGCTCTACGGATTTGTCATTGAACACAAACTATACAAGTGTTCACCTGGAAAAATAGCAGAAAGATAAACACGAAGGTATCCCAAACTGCTTGAGCATCAAAGCAACCAAGACTCCAACAGTGAGGGAGGAAGAGGAATGAAGGGGAGGAAAGGATGGACTTAAAAGATCCCAAGGTTTGGTTGTGGGCCATGAAGCATTTCCAATTTCTGGATATTTATGAAGACTGGACTTCTGACCCCAAATGTAGATTCACTGGGAGGTTGGGATGCTGTAATTTTATTGTTGATGTTGTGTGGGCAGAGTTCCTGCCCAAAGATGTTTGGCAGTAACAAGTGTTATTTCTCCTCTTAGCCATCAGTTTTGGAAAGAATTGCCATGTGGTGATTAACTCTATCAAGTAACCCTAGTAAGTATCATGTTACATGAGATACATTGTAAAGAGGCGGAGCTGCAGGGTAGGATGACGCTTCTTTGTAAGACATCAACTTTTCTATTGAACCATGGTACTTTTCCTTTCAGTTTCCTTTCAGTTTATGGGTAGCTTGGGAACATAGAAGCAGACAACATAGTCAGCTTTTTGGAAATAGAAGTTATATCTATGTTATATCTAAGTTATATCTAACTTAGATATAACTAAGTTATCTAAGTTATATCTAAGTTATATCTATATCTATGTTCCTCACAGTGCTTTTTACAGGAGAGGCCCTCAAGAGAAGCTGAATTAAGAAAAAAAAAAAAGCCTGACATATTTCAGTGCTTAGTTCAAACCTGCCATCTTCCAAAATAGGTCACCAGGTATCACTTAAAAAAAGTCTCTTCCAGCTCTAAAATACTAAATCTGTGTTCCATTTTCTGTGTTTTATGAATAAGCATAATCAGTATTCAGAAAGGAAATCAGCAATCTCTGGTTACTTCAGGACACTGGTACGTTGTATAAGCTGTAAAGTTCCCGCAAAGTCAGGACAGTGGGGCAGGATGGGGGCCAAATGTTTAGAAAGAACAGATGGTTTAAATTGTCCTTCATGATGATTAGCGGGAGTTGACCTTAGGATTTTGCCCTCACTTTGAATATAGCTTGTGATTTGGGACTGTGAAGTGGTTGGACTAAAATACTTTCTACGTTAAAGTGTTGTGGGTTTTTTTTTTTCACTCATTGCATGAGGATATTGATGGAGAAGACATAATGATCAAAATAAAAGTGTTTTAAAATAATATTTTTAAATGTTGCACAATGATCCTTTGTTGTTATGTAAACCAAACCTTGAGAAATAAATACTGATGGGACCCAGTGTAGAGAAAGTCAATCATGCCAATTCATTTGGTTGTG
The DNA here is from genome assembly GCF_964270905.1 of Leucopleurus acutus. Lineage (NCBI taxonomy): Eukaryota > Metazoa > Chordata > Mammalia > Artiodactyla > Delphinidae > Leucopleurus > Leucopleurus acutus. The sequence goes on from NC_139152.1 coordinate 54,781,326, forward strand.
TTTGTGCCATATGTGTAAATAACTCCAACACAAGCTAGCCTGGGGAATAAGAGTTAATCTGGAAAAAATGCTTAATCTCGTTAATAATGTTTTAAAACCCTTAGAATTCTTTTGTCAAATTCTAAGACTTAAGAAGCAATAAGGATGATGACTTTCAAAGCTGAGTGTGGAAATTATTCATTTAGTGTCTCTCTGTGTTCCTGCAGTACTACTGACTCTTGCAAAATTGGATCTCATGTCTCTTTACTAATGAGAATTCAGATCTTCTCTGGGGACTGACAAGTCTGAAGGCTCATTACTCGTTGGTTTGATGTTATCTCTTGTTCTCAAGTAACTGACACTAGAGTTCTGAACATTTACCTTTGAGCTTTCTCGGTTGCTTAACATTACGTTAATTCATTTGGAAGGGGATGCAAGTATGTATCTTCAGTGACTGCAGAGTCTTTACCTTTCTTGAGAATTAAAGAAAATTATCTCCATTAAAACCTGAAATCCTAGCACCCCTTTTTGTGTTCTTGGTCTTTTCTTCCAGGAGATGGCGACAGAACACCATAAATATCAAATTACAATCTGCAAGAGTTTTGCCCCTTGAGGTCTTCCATCGTCTGGCCTATGACCAGTGTGGATTACTATTCAGGATTTGAGTCGTGTGTGAGCTATTTCACTGCAATATTTAATTTCAATGTCATATGTAAAGAGAGGACAGAAATACTTTCAGCTCAGGTGCTCACTTCTTTTTCCACATCTTCTCATTTTCAGAGTTTGTGTTTTTGAGTGGAGAAAACAAATAGGATGGCCTCCAGTTGAAAGGTGCTGGGTCTTACTAGCTCTGTTGTGAGTGGCGCTTTTGAACCTAGAATGATTGCTTTTGTAGTAAACCAATATGGCAGCAGTGAAATGGCAGCATAGAAATATGAAGATACAACAGGCTCTATTAGAAACAAATTTTTACAATACTCCCTGGTATTCCTCACTCTTTATGTTTAGCATTTTGGGTAGTGTTCTTCAAGTTGGTATTTGGCAGTCCTCCTTCCCCCATTTGAGGGCAAGTAAAGGAAACAAAAAGATGTTTGCCAAGGAACAATTTCACATGACCTTGGTTGGATAATGGAAAATTTTCATATTCTGCTTGTCTATCTACCAGCTGACTTCTGGTATCCTTATAAGGAGAAAGAAGATGTTATCCCCAAGTTGTCACCAATAGCTGCCTGTCTAAAATTAGCTACCTTTCACAGTAATCTAATTTGAAAATATCCATTGTTTGATTACCTTGGAGATTTTGCTATAATAAAAAGTTCTTGATTTAGCAAAAACAATTCCAAACAAAATTAGAATTGGTATGCAAAAGGGAACTCAATGGAGAGTTGTGCGTAAGGAGCTAGAAGAAGAGAGAGAATGCATATCTAGAGAAGGGCAGCTTGGAAACCCAGAATGGGAAATTTCCATAGGGTGGCACTGAATGCTTTGTTATTCACAAACAATATAATCATACTCCAGTACTCCACAACTGAAAAGTGGAAAAGAGAAATGCTTAACTCCAGGCCAGTGCTTTTGTAGGTGTTCTTTCACCGAAACTTTTACACTGATGAAATTTTTAATATTGATTTCTTTTAAAATACCCATGGGCACACCAAAATTACAACTACTTACAGAGAAACTATTTATGAGAACAAACTAAAGACAAGCAGAAAAGATTTTCTACAACTAAAGACATAAAGAAGGAACTGCAACAAGACAGGTAGAAGGGGTGGAGATGTGATATAGTCAGGATCCACACCCCTGGGTTGGTGATCCAGAAATGGGAGGAATATCACGACCATAGAGATTCTCCCCAAGGAGCAAGGGTCTGAGCCCCATATTGGGCACCCCACCTGGGGGTCTTGCATCAGGCAGATGAGCCCCCAAAACATTTGGCTTTGAAAACCAGTAGGGCTCATCTTTGGGAGAGCTGAAGGACTATAGGAAAAAGAGACTCTGCTCTTAAACGGTATGTGCCAAATCTCTTATGCTCTGAGTCCCAGCACAGAGGCAGTAGTTTGAAAGAAGTCTGGGTCAGACCCACTTGCTGATCTTGGAGAGCCTTCCAGAGAGGCAGGAAGCAACTGGGACCGCCTCTAGGGATGGAGACACTGGCATCAACTATTTGGGAGAGCTTATTCTACCACTATAACACTGGCACTGGCAGCACCAGTTTGGAACCCTCCCTCTAGCCTATAAGCACTGAGGACCCGGCCCCAACCAAGAGTGAGCTGGGACCAGCCCTGAGCTGCACACCCTGCCCAAACTGCATAGACAGCTACTTGGGGACCTGGCCCCACCCATTTGTGTGATGGCACCAGCCCCATACCCTTCCAGGCCATATAGACAGCCACTTGGGAAGCCTACCCCACCTTCCAGTGGGCCTGCAGTTACTGCATGAGTCATGACCTCTTAGCCAACTTGGCTGAGGACCAGCCTTCCCTGCCAGTATGCTCACAGTAGCCAGCCCTGTCACAACAGAAGAGCCCACATAGGGGGTACCCCTAGAGCATACAGCTCTGGTGACCAAGGGAGCATGCTGCTGGGCCCCATATGACGTCTCCTACATAAGGCCAAGAGCAGGAAACATAACTGATCTAACTAACAAATAGACATAAACATAGAGAATCAGGTCAAATGAAGGAACATATTCCTTTTTTGAGGTTAACCTCAAAATAGATAAGCAATCTACCCAATAAAGAGTTCAAGGTAATCATCATAAAGATGCTCACCAAATTCAGGAGAAGAATGGATGAACACAGTGAGAATTTTAACAAAGAGTAAGAAAATATAAAGAGAAACCAAACAGAGCTGAAGAATACAATAACGAAATTGAAAAATACAGTAGAAGGGCTCAACAGCAGACTGGATGGAGTAGAAGAACAAATCAATGACTGGGAAGACAGGGCAGTGAAACTCACCCAAACAGAGGAGCAAAAAGAAAAAGGAATTTTAAAAATTTAAGGTAACTTAAGGGACCTATGGGACAACATCAAGCAAAAAATATTTGCATTACAGAGGGCCCAGAAGGATAAAAGGGGCAGAAAACTTAGTTGAAGAAATAATAGCTGAAAACTTCCCTAACCTGGGGAAAGAAACAGACATCCAGGTCCAGGAAGCAAAGAGAGTCCTCAACAGGATCAACCCAAAGAGGTTCATACCAAGAAACATTATAATTAAAATGGAAAAATTAAAGATACAGAGAGAATCTTAAAAGCAGAAAGAGAAAAGCAACTAGTTATAGGAACTCCCATAAGACTATCAACTGACTTCTCAGCAGAAACTTTGCAGGCCAGAAGGGAGAGGCATGATATATTCAAAGTGATGAAAGGAAAATACCTACAACCAAGAATACTCTACTCAGCAAAGCTATCATTCATATTTGAAGAAAAGATAAAGAGTTTTATAGACAAGAAAAAGCTAAAAGAGTTCAGCACCACCAAACCAGCTTTATGAGAAATGCTAAAGAAACTTCTCTAAGCAGAGAAGAAAAAGTCACAACTAGAAATATGAAAATTATAAAAGGAAAAAATGTCACTGGTAAAGGCAAACATACAGTAAAAGTAGTAGAAAATTACAGGCCAAAATCACTAGTGAACATATATGAAAAAATCCTCAACAAAATAATAGCAAACAGAATTCAACAATACATTAAAAGGGTCATATACCATAATCATGTGGGATTTATCACAGGGATGCAAGGATGGGTCAGTATCCACAAATCAATCAATGTGATATACCACATTAACAAACTGAAGAGTAAAAATTATATGACGATCTCAAGAGATACAGAAAAGGCTTTTGAAAAAATTCAACAGTTATGTTAAAAATTCTCAGCAAAGTGGGTATAGAGGGAACATACTTCAAAATAATAAAGGCCATATGTGACAAGCCCACAGCCAACATCATACTCAATGGTGAAAAGCTGAAAGCACTTCCTCTAAGATCAGAGATCAAGGATAAGACAAGGATGTCCCGCTCACTGCTTTTATTCACCATAGTATTGTAAGTCCTAGACACACCAATCAGACAAGAAAAAATAAATAAATAAAAGGAATTCAAATAGGCAATGAAGAAGTAAAACTGTCACTGTTTCCAGTTGACATATTATACATAGTGATGAATGGAATATTTATAAATTGGAATGGAATATTTATAAATGGAATATTTCCTGCCCTATCAGTAAACAAAGATGTCACAGTCATCAACAATTGCAGCCCTCCAACAAGAGCCGGTGAGCCCTGAGGAAATTCAAGATGTGAAAACACAGGATACTGGTCCCAGATAGCTGAGGTGCATATCAAAGGAATGATTTCAGTGAGCCCAGACTCTTGCATCTTCCCATACATAGAAAAGCGCTAACTTCCTTAACTTGAGATATCTGGTTTTCTTTAATTAACAATAATCCTTTGACTTTCCTGACTACCTGCCCTTTGTTGCAAAACTCCTGTATATCCTGGCTCCTCCCCTCGCTTCCTCAGAGAAGTTTTCTCAGAGCTATCTGAAACGCTGTCTCCCAGGCTGCAGTCCACATTTTGCCCCAAATAAAACTTTGGGGCAACTCTCACATTGTGCATTTTTTGAAAGTCAACAGTAGAGAAACCCAAAGATGCTACCAAAAATATTAGAACTAACAAATGAATTCAGTAATGTTCCAGTAATGATACCAATTTAATAAACAGAAATTGTGTTGCATTTTCACATACTAGCAATGAACTATCATAAAGTAAAATTAAGAAAACAATCCCATTTACAATTGCATCAAAAAGAATAAAATACCTAGGAATAAATCTAACCAAAGAGGTAAATGACTTGTACTCTGAAAACTATAAGACACTGATGAAAGACACTGAAGATGACACAAACAGATGGAAAGGTATACATTGCTCAGGGATTGGAAGAGTTAATACTGTTAAAAATGACCATACTACTCAGGGCAACCTACATATTCAGTGTAATCCTTATCAAAATACCAATGGCATTTTTCACAGAACTAGAAGACATAATTCTAAACTTTGTGTGAAAACACAAAAAAAGCCCTAATAGCAAGATCCATCTTGAGAAAGAAGAACAAAACTAGAAGTATCACACTCCCTGATTTCGAACTGTACTGCAAAGCTACAGAAATCAAAACGGTATGATGCTGTCACAAAAACAAACACATAGATCAATGGAACAGAACAGAGAGCCCAGAAATAAACCCATGCTCATATGGTCAATTAATCTATGACATAGGAGGCAAAAAAATACCATGTTGAAAGCCAGCCTCTTCGATAAATGGTGCTGGGGACTTCCCTGGTGGTGCAGTGCTTAAGAATCACCTGCCAATACAGGGTACATGGGTTCGAGCCCTGGTCCAGAAAGATCCCACATGCTGTGGAGCACCAAAGCCCACAAGACACAACTACTGAGCCCATGTGCCACAACTACTGAAGCCCATGCACCTAGATCCTGTGCTCTTCAACAAGAGAAGCCACCTCAATGAGAAGCCTGTGCACCACAATGAAGAGTAGCCCCTGCTTGCAGCAACTAGAGAAAGCCCATGAACAGCAATGAAGACCAAACGCAGCCAAAAATAAATAAATAAATAAAATAAATTTATTAAAATAAACAAATAAATGGTGTTGGAAAAACTGGACAGCTACATGTAAAAGAATCAAACTGGACTACTTTCTCACACCATACAAAAAAATAAACTCAAATGGATCAAAGATTTGAATGTAAGATCTGAAACTATAAAACTCCTAGAAGAAAACATAGGTAGTATACTTTTTGACATCAGTCTAGCAATGTATTTTGGATCTGTCTCCTCAGGCAAGAGAACCAAAAGCAAAAATAAACAAATGGAACTATATCAAACTACAAAGCTTTTGCACAGTGAAGGAAACTATCAACAAAATGAAAAGGTGTGCTACTGAATGGGGGAAGATATTTGCAAACAATATATCCAATAAGTGTTGATACTCAAAATATACTAAGAACTCATATGATTCAACATCAAAACCAAAAAAAACCTGATTAAAAATTTTTTTCCATTTTATTAAAAAATTTTCCATTTCCTTGGCAGTTTTCCAAAGACATACAGATGGCCCACAGACACATGAAAAGATGCTCAACATCACTAATCATCAGGGAAAAATTAAAACCACAGTGAACTACCACCTCACACCTGTTAAAATGCCTATTATCAAAAAAGCAAGGAATAACAAGTGTTGGTGAGGATGTGCAGAAAAGAGAACACTCATGTACTGTTGGCGGGATTGTAAATTGGTGCAGTCACTATGCAAAACAGTATGGAGTTTCCTCAAAAAATTAAAAATAGAACTGCCATGTGATCCAGCAATTTCACTTCTGGCTATTTACCCAAAGAATATGAAAACACTAATTCAGAAAGATATATGCACCCCAATGTTCATTGCAGCATTATTTACAATAACCAAGATATTAAAGAAACCTAGGTGTCCACTGATAGATAAATGGATAAAGAAGATATAGTGTATATATACATACAATGGGATATTACTCAGCTGTAAAAAAAAAAAAAAAAAAATGGACTCTTGGTATTTGTGACAACACAAATTGGATCTAGAGGATATTATGCCAAGCAAAATGAGTCCGACAGAGACAGACAAACACCGCATGTTCTCACACGTGGAATCTAAGAAACAAAGCAAACAAATAACAAAATGAAACAAGACTCATAGATACAGAGAGCAAAGGGTGGTAGCCAGAAGGGAGTTAGGGTGGGGCTGGAAATAGGTGAAGGGGATTGAGTTACAAACCTCCAGTTACATAATAAGTCACAGGGATATAATACACAGCATATGGAACATGGGCAATAATATTGTAATAATTTCATACAGGGATGGGTGACTTACCATGGTGATCATTTCATAATGTATGCAAATGTCAGATCCCTATGTAGTACACCTGAAACTAACATAATTTTGCACGTCAACTATATTTCAATAAAAAAGTACGTATAGGTGATCAACAAGTGCTTATTTAATTCATATGCAAACATTTTTGACCTCCTATTGGATGCTGGGTCCTGTGTTAGGTAATAGGAATGCAGAACCTAATTAAGTTTGGGTATGCAGATATAAAGGAGACAGACGGTCCTGCTCTCTCAAGATGTGTGCTGTCTAGTAGATGGAGACAGACAAGAAAACAAAAATTGGTAAATAATGCTTTCTAAAATACATGAATTTTTCAGCTTGTCATGATCACAGCACTGAAAGAAAGTCATCCAGGCCAGCTGTATGCAAGACCTGGTTACTGGGAAAGTATACTAACAGCAAATCCCTGGTTTTAAATTCTGGCTTATCACTCATTAACTTTGTGACCTTGGGCAAATTATTAAACTCCCTCAACTTCAGTTTTGTCCTGTAAAGTGGGAATAAGGCTAACTGGTGAATCTATTTAATGTGATCATTGCAGCTTGTCTCTCTTTAGTTGGCTCCCCTCCCACTGCCAAGGGCTTGGTGGCCTTTGCTTACTTGTTGCTGTGGTCCTAGGGCAACATCCCCCCTCAGCCTCTTCAGAAATGCATGCATGCTATGATGCTTCCTCTAGCCTGCTGTCTCCAGGGCAGGGGCTCTATTTCTAGAACTTATCTCAGGCTCCTGATCCCTGCCAGACACCATCCCACTAATCTGAGACTAGCCTGTGCTGAAGAGGTCATGGCAAACGTCACGTTTTACCTTGGTTAAGGGGGGCTGCTGAGACAACCTGTTAGCGTGTGTCCTCAGGCATCCCGACTTTTCTTCCTAAGGAGTCATGTGTGTGGTCCTGTAAGAGCTGCATTTCTGGTTCCAATGGAAGGACAGCCCATGTAGTCATTAAAACATTTTATGGAGTAACTCTTCATTTCTGGATGTTGGGTATACAGTGGTGGACAAAACAGCTCATTGAGCTTGGAGAAAAATGGGACATGAACATTACCCAAACAGACACAGGGGAATAAAAATATACAGATTTAATAAGTACCATGAAAGAAGTGGTATGAAAAAGAACTGGGACTCTGATTTAGACTGAGGGAATGTGTTAATTTTTTAGGGCTGCTCTAACAAATTATCACAGACTGGGTAGCTTAGATGACAAAAATTTATTGTCTCACACTTCTGGAGGGTAGAAGTCTGAGATCAAGGTGTTGGCAGGGCTGGTTCCCTCTGGGGTCTGTGAGGGAGATATGTTCCAGGCCTCCCTCGTAGCTTCTGGTGGTTTGCTGACAGTCTTTGGCATTCCTTGGCTTGTAGAAGCATCACCCTGATCTCTCTTCACTTGGTGTTCTTCCTATGTGCTTGTCTATGTCCAAATTTCCCTTTCTATAAGGACACCAGTCATATTGGATTAGGGGCCCATCCTACTCCAGTATGACTTCATGTTAACTTCATTACATCTACAACAACCCCATTGTCAAATAAGGACACATTCTGAGGTTCCAGGGGTTAGGACTTCAACATATGAATTTGGGGGCACACAATTCAACCCCTAACAGGGAGTCAGCAGGGAAGAGCTCTCTGAGGCAGAAAAGAAAGGGAGCTGTTTTAGGAGTAGAAGGTTCTGCTGGGACTTTCCAATCATGCCATGGAACAGCAGCTGTTCAGCCCTGTCACTGCAGCTCAGGCTGGGAGTGGAATCAGGAAGACACACGCTGATTATGTTTGCATGTCTTGCCACTCATCTGATACCATGTTTGAAAGCAGAAATTAAATCTCCCTCCCAAGTGATGTGGGGGGAGGCTTTTTTATTGTTTGTGCTTTGACATTAATGTGACACACACTCTAGCCTAGTCTTCTCAATCACAGGGCAAAGATTGGAAGTCTGGTTAGTGTGATGGATTTATGTAATCATCGATCATGTTGGAGTTGCAGGGTAATTTTAGAGACTGAAGAAATTGTCATCTGAGTTTTCTTTCATCCATCCATCCATCCATCCATCCAATGCTATGTGCTGGCACTGTGCTAGCCAATGGCCATACAATCAGGTGATATGAAAAATATTTAATCATCTGTGATGGCAGCACTGCCCCAAACCAACAGCATCTATAAACAGGTGGTACAGCCATGTTGGTGCCAATGCACTGGATATCAGCCATGGGTACAACAGTCAATGACCAGCAACTGTCCTGGGTTTCAAGAGACTGGTATCTGGCTAACAGAAATATGGTGTGTGCACACATGTGATTTAAAATTTTCTAATAGTCACATTAAAAAGTAAAAAGAAAGTGGTGAAATTAACCTTAATAATATATTTTACTTATCCCAATACCTCCAAACTGTTACTTCAATATATAAGCAACATAAAAATTATTAATGCAATATATTGCATTATTTGTTAATACAGTCTTCAAGATTTGGTATGTAATTTGATACACTTACAGCACATCTTAATGTGGAGAAGACAAATTTCACATGTTCAACAGCCACATGTGGTAGAGGCTGCCATGTTGGACAGCACAGGCCTAGAGGATGTATGAAGGACAGAGGTCAGGCTCTCACTTTCTTAGAAATAGAATAGACTGAGATGAGAATAAATGTCCTTTGAGGGGCACATACTTGTACTAGAGGGAGCATGTAGTAGGAGTAATATATTAAAATAGAAATGAATTACTTTTCATTCTTCTTTCTCCCAACTCGAAATCATGTTTTCCTGCTACCTTTCTGGAGACCTTTCTGCTACTCCCAGGAGAATGATGAGTATAAATAACATTTTGTGGGAGGAGGAAATAATCTGGGGGCAAGTCCCTGTCAAATAGGACGAAGAAGTAAAAGAAAAATTTTCTGATTTGAAGAGGAGGTGGATAGATGGGAGGGAGGGAGAGTGAGAGGGGGGAGAATGAGATGCCAGTGTCCTTGCTTTATCCTACTCTCTTAGGGGTGAACCACGATGAGGCTTGAGCTATAGAAACATCTGTGTAAGCCTGAGGGAACATGGTGAAATGAGCGATCCACTTCCATGAGCATAGCCTAAAGAAGTCTGCAGGCTTCTAGACATCCTGTAGTTAAATCGGCACAATATGCAGCCACTTTGGAAAACAGTATGGAGGCTCCTTAAAAAACTAAAAATAGAGCTACTGTACAATGCAGCAATCCCACTCCTGGGCACATATCTGGAGGAAACTCCAATTCGAAAAGATACATGCACCCCAATATTCATAGCAACACTATTTACAACAGCCAAGACATGGAAGCAACCTAAATGTCCATCAACAGATGAATGGATAAAGATGTGGTATGTGGTATATATACACAATGGAATATTACTCAGCCATAAAAAAGAATGAAATAATGCCATTTGCAGCGACAGGGATGGAACTAGAGATTATCATACTAAGTGAAGTAAGTCAGAGAAAGACAAATATCATATGATATCACTTATATGTGGAATCTAAGAAATGATATAAATGAACTTATTTACAAAACAGAAATAGACTCACAGGCATAGAAAACAAACTTATGGTTACCAAAGGGGAAAGGAGAGGGGAGGGATAAATTAGGAGCTTGCGATTAATAGATACACACTACTATATGTAAAATAGATAACCACCAAGGTCCTACTGTATAGCACAGGGAACTATATTCAATATCTTGTAATAAACCATAATGGAAAAGAGTCTGAAAAAGAATATATATAATATGTAACTGAATCACTTTGCTCTACACCAGAAACTAACACAACATTGTAAATCAACTATATTTCAAAAAAAAAAAAAAAAAAAAAACAATTGGCACCATATCCAAAATAAAGAAAGTGTAATAAAGAGGAATGGGTGTGATGGGGTGGAGAGAGGGAGAGAGGGAGAGAAGGAGAGAGAGAGAGTCCTGAGGCCATGGGGAACCACAGCTTGCAGGAGATTCCAGAGCCCCTGTGTGCCCTTATGAAGGGATTTGGATCTGCTCAGAGGCCAGAGAATCAGAGGCAGAGGCTTGGCAGCAGAAGAAATAAGTGCAGAATTTGAGGACCTGTCAACTGAAGGCAAATGGTTGGAATCACAGACTGTAGTAGTAGATGTCACCTCAATGCCCCTTAAGGCCAGAAGGGACGCAAGGGACCTCAGAGGACATTGTGGAGGATCATATAAGACCATCTATTCTTCAAACACCAGCAAAAACTTGGAGAGCATGCAAATAACCATTATTGAGGTGTATTTGCATCGGTCACGGCCCAGTCAAGAGACCAGAACCCATGACAGGTAGTAAGGGGTATTTATTAAGGACACTGGTTGGAGAGGTATTAGAAGAGTTTTAAAAAGGGGGGAAAGTGAGGTAACCCTGAGATTAACCAAGGCAAGAAGCCACCACCTCCCTTAGGGTTTCACAAGATGTCTAACCCAACTACTCAGTATTCCTCTAAAGCCCTGGGTGGGCAAGTAGCAAGGCAAAGAAAATGGAGATATTGGAGGAATAAAGGAGTTCAATAAAAAGAAGGGAGAGCCAATGCAAGGTCTGACCTAATTGTTAAGTCAAGGGTGGTGGTAGCAGCCAGTGGAAACACAGAGAACAGTGGCTGAGCGGGTGTGGTCTTGCAGCTGGGCCTCAGCTTGCTTAGTCCGGGGTGGCCCACGGCCTGAGGGGCTCCTCCAACCCAGGGAGCTGAGGACTTGGGCTTATCTCCCTTATCTCAAGTGTGAAAGAGGACCACTGTGTTTATTCATATTCTTGGGGGGATCAAGGCTATTCTTGCCTTTTAAACCACCTAGGGTGTCTGGCACCAGGATTTCTGGAGGTGCTGAGATGTTGGCAATTCTTTTTTTTTTAGATGGCCATCTAAAGCTTTTAATCAAATTGGAAAAGATACAAAGCAAAAATTTTCCAGTGTACATAAAAAATGATATTTTAAAACAAAATAGTTACATCACAGTAGTACCTAATGGAATCTAAATACCAGGGTGAGTCATCCATCATCATCTATTTAAAAAATACATGAACAAGCTCTTCTTACAGGAAGTTAGACATCATTCTATTTTTCTCCTTAAAGTTAGTTTTCAATTTTACTTTATTCACAGATTTTCTGCTTAATATAATTTTTATGCTTCAAAGACTTCTATTGATCACCTACCACATTTTTCCGAAACAAATAGGAAATCAATTAAAATTATTTTAAATTATTTCTTACTGTGATTATAAGGCTACTACATGAAATACAGTTTTGGGATATATATAATTATCACACAATTTATGAAAATAGTGTTTTACTGGATTTTTTTTAGTTATTTCTGAGATACACATTTTAAATAACTAGAATTATGACTTATAACATTATACGAGAACATATAAGATTTTTAGAAATTTCATGTAATGTCTGAAACATTTATATTAACATATTTACATACAAATAACCCAATGAAAGTTTAGTATTAGTTGTTTTGTTTATTTTTTTATACTGCGGGTCCCAATCACCCAATTCAGCACACCACCATCCCCACCCTGATGTTGGCAATTCTTATTCCAGCACACTTTTCCCCAGAGGGTATCCATGAGGCCCTAACTGAGGTAGGGTGTGAAGAGGCTTTGAGAAAAAATTCTTACTGTGCTTCAGAGGAGTTAGGGCTTATTTTCTGGGAGTGATATTTCAAGAAGAATTGCTGGAGTCCAACAAATGTTTTTTTCTTTCCCCTGATATCTCACCTAACTTCATCTAAAGGGAAGACGAGTCTGAGTGAAGGTCTTCTGGTACTTACTGGGAAAACTTTTCCATCATTTTATTTTCTGCTTTGAGCTCTAAGAATTATGAGAAAAAATCATTACAGATAGGAGAAACAAAAGGAAGCAATAGTCTTATAAATGGTAATAAAATTTCCTACAGCACTGATGTGAAAATACTGTCTCGTGCAGCGTAAAAGCCAAGGTAGAAGATTTTATTTTAGGGAAAAATTGTGATTGATTATTCAAAACTCATTCATTTTAATAGATTATTTAGGGCTTTGGATTTCCTCCTTTCTCTATTGACACTTTAAGATCTTTCCTCTTTAAAATCTCCACCAGTGTTAGAGCCATAATAATGCCTTTGGAAGAGTGTATTATGTTCTAGTATCCATAAAAAAACTGGCTGGCTTTATTACTTATTAACGTTTTTGATAAAATAACTGAGGTAGGGCAGGTTGAAAAAGATGGTCAAAAGTAAAATTCAAGTATTATTCCTGGATTTCAACATTCTGGGCCTATTCTCCCATCATCTATAAGTGTCTATGATCAGGATGTAAACAATTCCTAGTTTCTGGAAGTTAAATTACTTTTGCAGCTTATAATTCAGTCATTTCTTACCTAAAAAATATTCTTCTATTACAAATTCCCACCTTAGGTCCAAAAAAGCTATTGAAGTTATTTAGATTTTTCTGCAAGATAAAACTTTGATTTTGGTATTTCTGACTGATGTTTCTTAGAGTCAGAGTGATGGTACTGAGGGAGTAAAAAGCATAGCCAAGGGGGTATCCAGAAGAAATGGTTCCCAAGTGTAAAAGTGTTTTCCCCACAAAGGAAGCCACACTGAGTGACCACTTTGTCCATTGTGCAAATAAGGACTCCTCGAGCAGCTTAAATGTCATAATTTAAGGAGTGTGGGTCCTAAGTCTGTCCTGGACTCTAGATGCCTCTCCCACACAAAAGGATTTCTTCTGTTTACTTTTGGTGGCACCATGTAGCTTGCAGGATCTCAGTTCCCCAGCCAGGGAATGAACCTAGGCCTCCAGCAGTAGAAGCACTGAGTCCTAACCACTGGACTGCCAGGGAATTCCCATCACCCTGGACTTTTTCAAAAAAATACAACTGTCTCTGGATAGGTTAAATGGTAACCATTGACAAATAAGAATTGATTTAACTAGATTGCTTTCCAGTGAATCTAAGGCTTCTTGGAGATTATAATGCACACCAATGAAGGACAGCGTTTCTGGAGCCTCTGTGGAATGGGGGAAAGAGTACCACGATACATGCAAGCAGCATGGAATAGCTAGGAAGACTTATTGGAAATTTCCAGAAAGGATATTTCTCATTTGCAGAATCAGTAAAAATTTCTTTGGGAGTCCCATTTTCAATAAATTGAATGAATATTTATTAAACCACCATCAAGGGCTGGATATTGATTAAGGCGATGTTGACATTTAATGAGCACCTATCATGTGACATGAGTTTTACCTACATTATTTCACTTGATCTCCTCGTCAACCCATTGTGCAGGTGGTGAACCTAAACCCAGGAAAGGATAGCCGCTAGTGTGGGAGTGGTAGAGCTGGAATTCAAATCCAGTTCTACATGTCCTCCATGAGCCTTGAACTTCTACATACCACATTTCTGAGTTTTTATTTGGTTTGTGTACTAGAAGAGAGCTAATATTGTGGCATAATGGGATCATCTTTTTTTTTGTTCTTTTTTTTTGCTTGGTATAACATGCATGTATATCTATTTTTATTAAATATACTATCAAATAGTTTTCTATAGTAAATAGTTTTCCATTATTCCAATTTCAACTCCCACCAGCAGTGTATGAGAGTTCCAGTTGCTCCATGTCCTTGCAAATATATGGTACTGTCAGTATTTTCTTTCTTTTTTTTGTTTTGTTTTCTTTCTTTTTTTTCTTTTACATCTTTATTGGAGTATAACTGCTTTACAATGGTGTGTTAGTTTCTGCTTTATAACAAAGTGAATCAGCTATACATATACATATATCCCCATATCTCCTCCCTCTTGCATCTCCCTCCCTCCCACCCTCCCTATCCCACCCCTCCAGGTGGTCACAAAGCACCCAGCTGATCACCCTGTGCTATGCGGCTGCTTCCCACTAGCTATCTACCTTACGTTTGGTAGTGTATATATGTCCATGCCACTCTCTCATTTTGTCACAGCTTACCCTTCCCCCTCCCCATATCCTCAAGTCCATTCTCTAGTAGGTCTGTGTCTTTATTCCCGTCTTACCCCTAGGTTCTTCATGACATTTTTTTTCTTATATTCCATATATATGTGTTAGCATATGGTATTTGTTTTTCTCTTTCTGACTTACTTCACTCTGTATGACAGACTCTAGGTCCATCCACCTTACTACAAATAACTCAATTTCGTTTCTTTTTATGGCTGAGTAATATTCCATTGTATATATGTGACACATCTTCTTTATCCATTCATCTGATGATGGACACGTAGGTTGTTTCCATCTCCTGGCTATTGTAAATAGAGCTGCAATGAACATTTTGGTATATGACTCTTTTTGAATTATGGTTTTCTCAGGGTATATGCCCAGTAGTGGGATTGCTGGGTCATATGGGAGTTCTATTTGTAGCTTTTTAAGGAACCTCAGTACTGTTCTCAATAGTGGCTGTATCAATTCACGTTCCCACCAGCAGTGCAAGAGTGTTCCCTTTTCTCCACACTCTCTCCAGCATTTATTGTTTCTAGATTTTTTGATGATGGCCATTCTGACTGGTGTGAGATGATATCTCATTGTAGTTTTGATTTGCATTTATCTAATGATTAATGATGTTGAGCATTCTTTCATGTGTTTGTTGGAAATCTGTATATCTTCTTTGGAGAAATGTCTGTTTAGGTCTTCTGCCCATTTTTGGATTGGGTTGTTTGTTTTTTTGTTATTGAGCTGCATGAGCTGCTTATAAATTTTGGAGATTAATCCTTTGTCAGTTGCTTCATTTGCAAATACTTTCTCCCATTCTGAGGGTTGTCTTTTGGTCTTGTTTATGGTTTCCTTTGCTGTGCAAAAGCTTTGAAGTTTCATTAGGTCCCATTTGTTTATTTTTGTTTTTATTACCATTTCTCTAGGAGGTGGGTCAAAAAGGGTCTTGCTGTGATTTATGTTATAGAGTGTTCTGCCTATATTTTCCTCTAAGAGTTTGATAGTTTCTGGCCTTACATTTAGGTCTTTGATCCATTTTGAGCTTATTTTTGTGTATGGTGTTAGGGAGTGTTCTAATCTCATACTTTTAAATCTACCTGTCCAGTTTTCCCAGCACCACTTATTGAAGAGGCTGTCCTTTCTCCACTGTACATTCCTGCCTCCTTTATCAAAGATAAGGTGACCATATGTGCGTGGGCTTATCTCTGGGCTTTCTATCCTGTTCCATTGAACTATATTTCTGTTTTTGTGCCAGAACCATACTGTCTTGATTACTGTAGCTTTGTAGTATAGTCTGAAGTCAGGGAGCCTGATTCCTCCAGCTCCGTTTTTCGTTCTCAAGATTGCTTTGGCTATTCGGGGTCTTTTGTGTTTCCATACAAATTGTGAAAGTTTTTGTCCTAGTTCTGTGAAAAATGCCACTGGTAGTTTGATAGGGATTACATTGAATCTGTAGATTGCTTTGGGTAGTAGAGTCATTTTCACAATGTTGATTCTTCCAATCCAAGAACATGGTATATCTCTCCATCTATTTGTATCATCTTTAATTTCTTTCATCAGTGTCTTATAATTTTCTGCATACAGGTCTTTTGTCTCCTTCGGTAGGTTTATTCCTACATATTTTATTCTTTTTGTTGCAGTGGTAAATGGGAGTGTTTTCTTGATTTCACTTTCAGATTTTTCATCCTTAGTGTATAGGAATGCCAGAGATTTCTGTGCATTAATTTTGTATCCTGCTACTTTACCAAATTCATTGATTAGCTCTAGTAGTTTTCTGGTAGCATCTTTAGGATTCTCTATGTATAGTATCATGTCATCTGCAAACAGTGACAGGTTTACTTCTTCTTTTCCGATTTGGATTCCTTTTATTTCCTTTTCTTCTCTGATTGCTGTGGCTAAAACTTCCAAAACTATGTTGAATAAGAGTGGTGAGAGTGGGCAACCTTGTCTGGTTCCTGATCTTAGTGGAAATGCTTTCAGTTTTTCACCATTGAGGATAATGTTGGCTGTGGGTTTGTCATATATGGTCTATATTATGTTGAGGATAGTTCACTCTATGCCTACTTTCTGCAGGGTTTTTATCATAAATGGGTATTGAATTTTGTCAAAAGCTTTCTCTGCATCTATTGAGATGATCATGTGGTTTTTCTCCTTCAATTTGTTAATATGGTGTATCACGTTGATTGATTTGCGTATATTAAAGAATCCTTGCATTCCTGGAATAAACCCCACTTGATTGTGGTGTATGAGCCGTTTAATGTGCTGTTGGATTCTGTTTGCTAGTATTTTGGTGAGGATTTTTGCATCTATGTTCATCAGTGATATTGGCCTGTAGTTTGCTTTCTTTGTGACATCTTTGTCTGGTTTCGGTATCAGAGTGATGGTGGCCTCGTAGAATGAGTTTGGGAGTGTTCTGCTATATTTTGGAAGAGTTTGAGAAGGATATGTGTTAGCTCTTCTCTAAATGTTTGATAGAATTCGCCTGTGAAGCCATCTGGTCCTGGGCTTTTGTTTGTTGGAAGATTTTTAATCACATTTTCAATTTCAGTGCTTGTGATTGGTTTGTTCATATTTTCTATTTCTTCCTGGTTCAGTCTTGGCAGGTTGTGCATTTCTAAGCATTTGTCCATTTCTTCCAGGTTGTCCATTTTATTGGAGTATTTTCTTTTTAATTGAGATATAATGACATTTTTCACTTGTTTCAGGTGTGCAACATAATGATTCAATATCTGTATATATTATGAAGTGATCACCACAATAAGTCTAGTTAACATCCATCACCACACATAGTTACAAGTTATTTTTTCTGGGATCCTCTTTCTATAGAATGTACAGAGTTTTTTTAAAAAACACTGAATAATTACATGATGGGGAAGTCTGATGCCAGGGCTCATGTGTCTCCCTAGAGTAAAATTATCTTCTGTAATAATGTCAGGAGAATTATTTAGGTGCAAATAACATGGACATGGGATATGAGAGATTGCAGAACTCACAGCTGATATACATTCATGCTACTGCTTAAAAACACTTAGGAACATTTTATTAAAATATTGAAGAATATATTTTTTACAAGCAAGTATACTTAATGAAGCTGTAATTCCATTAAGCGGAATATGAAGAACTCATATTTCAGAACAAGCCTAGAAAAAGACTAATACTTGCATGTAATTGAAGTTATTTTTTACTTTTTCCATGGTAATTTCAGCATGTCAGTACACAATAGGAAAAACTTTATTCCCTGCTAATTGGAATGTGTAATTCTGAAAGAGGCATAGATCACCTTAATCAGAAATAAGTTTTATGATGTTGTGATAATGGCCTTTGGTTTAGTAATATGGAGCAAGTTAATTTAGAGTGCAGAGCAGAAACCTGACCCTGGCTTGCTTCTGGTTTGGGTCTGTTAGCCCACGTGGTTAATTCACCTTCCAAGAACAAGGCAGATCTGCCTACAGGTGGGAAAGAGTGTGGGCTAGCCGAAGGCAAGACCATGAAGGACGGAAGCAGTGGTCTTGTTACTGAGTCCTTCTCCTTTCCCTTTCTTTTCTTTTCTTTCTTTCTTTTTTTTTAAATTGAAGTATAATTGATGTACAGTGTTGTTCTAATTCCTGTTGCACAGCAAACTGACTCAGTTATACACATATATACATTTTTTAAAATTCTTTTCCATTACGGTTTACCCTAGGAGACTGGATATAGTTCCTTGTGCTCTACAGCAGGACCTTGGTGTTTATCCATTCTAAATGTAATAGTTTGCATCTACTAACCCCAAACTCCCAGTCTATCCCTCTTCCTGCCTCCCTCCCCCTTGGTAAACACAAGTCTGTCCTCTGTGAGTCTGTTTTGTAGATAGGTTCATTTGTGCCATATTATAGATTCCACATATAAGTAATATCATACAATATTTGTCTTCCTCTTTCTGATTTACTTCGAAAAATGGGTAGAAGACCTTAATTGACATTTCTCCAAGGAAGACATGCAGATGGCCAGTAGGCACATGAAAAGATGCTCAACATCACTAATTATTAGAGAAATGCAGATCAAAATGCAGATCAACCCTCCTACACTGTTGGTGGGAATGTAAGTTGGTGCAGCCCCTATGGAAAACAGTATGGAGTTTTCCTCAGAAAACTAAAAATAGAATTACCATATGATCCAGCAATCCTACTCCTGGGCGTATACCCAGACAAAACTATAATTCAAAAGGATACATACACCCCTATGTTCATAGCAGCATTATTCACAATAGCCAAGACATGGAAACAATCTTTTTCCTTTCTGAGCTGTGCCCCTGCCTCTTGGTGTTCCCTTATAATTGGCCATGGCCCTCAAGGATCCATGAGTTTGCCAATCACTATCACTTGGGGTACTCCAGGCACAGACGTAATATTGCCTTCTCTCTTTCGCTGCACTCAAACTCTCTCTCACTGAGATATTTGGCTTCCACCCAGTTAGGAGGAAAAGACTGGGCTATATCTAAAACCATGGAGGAAGGATGGGGGGTTTGTTGACTGGCCCAACACACTCAGCCTTTCTACATGGGCAGAAATCCAGCTGTGCTTCTCCCAGGATGTCCTATCCTTTTCTTTGCCTAGAGGCACCATGGTTCCTACTGTGTACCCTGTGGGGGCTGTGTCAAACCAGAGAGGGTTTGTGTAATTCATCTACCCAGAGGGAGTCTCCCTTTCTGTTCTGCACAAAAGACACTGTGCTGGCTGTGGCTCTGCCTAACTTAATTATTATTGCAGTGACGTAGACCTTCAAAGGTTTTATTTCAAAGTGCCCCTATATATATTATCTAATTTGAAAATTACAATAACTCAGTGACTTAAAATGGGTCAGGAACCATTTATCTCTATGGTGTAGATGAGGAAGGTGAGGTTCAGATTGTGTGAGTTTCCCAAGGTGTTAGATCTTGATCTTGAACCCTGCGCTTGTAACTTTATATTCGTTGCTCTTTCTTTTGTTGGATTTGTGAAAGACTAATTATATTTTTTAAACTTTCTATTATGGAACTGTGCATACATATATGAAAATACAGGGAAGAGAATAATGAACTCTCATATAGCTATTATCCAGATTCAACAATGACTAGGTTTGGGCACATCTATAAGTAAATCTTAAGCATCATGTCTTTTCACCTTGTGTATTTCAGTTTTTATATCTTAAAAAAAGTGGACATATTCTTGTATAGCCACAGTGCCATTATCACACCTAACAAAATTAATAACCATTCCTTGGTATTATTTAATAATCAGTTCATATTCAAATTATCCCATTTGCCTAAAACAAATTCTTTTAGAGATATATGTTCAAATCAGGATCCATAAAAGCTTTTATCCCATATCTTATCCCTTCTCTTTCTTTATTTTAAAATTCTTTACTGCTGCCTTCTCTCTCATTTGAAACCTACTGAAATATTAACCACTTTTAAACACACACATACATATATACACACACACACACACACAAATGCATATGTTTACTTTTAGTCACTGTCCTATGACTCTCTTTACCTTCTCAACCAAGCTCTACAAAACAGTAGCCTACACTTATTTATTAATTTATTGATGTGACAAACATTGATTAACTGCTATGTGCCAGATCTGTGGGAGAGTTTGAGAAAACAGAATGAAAAGTCAATTTCTATCACCCCAAAAGTTTTATGTTGTCCATTTGTAATTTCTACCACCTGTCCCTCCAGGTCCCTTCTTCTCCCACACCCACCCCTGGGCAACCAGCAATCTGCTTTCTGTCACTATAGATAAGCTTGCATTTCAAAATTTTATGTAAATAAAATCATATAGTATGTACTCTTGTGTGTCTGGCTTCCCTTACTTTGTATCATCACCCTGAGATTTATCCATGTTGTGCTGAGCATATTCCATTATATATGCCACAATGTGTTTATCTCTTCTTTTAGTGGACATTTGAGTTGTTTCCAGTTTTCAGCTATTACAAATGAAACAAATATGATCATTTGTGGACAAGTCTTTGTATGGACATATGCTTTCCTTTCTCTTGGATAAATACCTAGGAATGGAATGATGAGTCATGGTATATGTTTATTTAAAAATTGTTAGACTGTTTTCCAAAGTGGTTGATCCATTTTATATTCCCACTGTCAGTGTCTGATATTTCCAGTTGCTCTGTTTCCTTGTCAACACTTAGTATGATCAGTTTAAAAATTTTTTAACCATTCTAGGGGGTGTGTAGTGGTATCTCATTGTGGTTTTAATTTGTATTTCCCTAATGACTAATGATGTTAAATATTTTTTGGTGTGTTCATTTATCACCTGTGTATCTTCCTTGGTGAAATGTCTGTTCAAATCTTTCATCCATTAAAAGAATTGGGTCTTTTTTTATTATTGGGATGTCAGAGTTTTTTACACATTCTAGATACAAGTCCTTTGTCAGATATATGTTTTACAAATATTTTCTTCCAGCTTTGGTGTGCCTTTTTGGAAAGATGTTTTGATGATGAGAAATAATATACGTGTAGCACCTAGTAGAATGCCTGGCATCATGATTGTTATTATTTGATATGTTCTTTGAGGAAAAGAAAATTTTGTTTGAAGATGATATTCACTTTTCCTTGGTATCACCAAGGATAATAAGAGCTGAAAATAGTGCAAAGTCCAGATTCTTGAGCTTCTCAAATCATCATAGTATTCATTTTTTGTATGCTGCACTTGCCATTGGAGAATTAGAGATAGCAGCAAGCATTGCCCTTGTCCTCGAAGAAACTGGTAAGACACATATATGGGAAACAGCAGAGAGACAGTCCTTAGGTAGCACTGCAAGGTCAGACAAGTTTTATTAATTCAGAAAATATTTTTTTGAGAACCTGGTATATACCAGATGCTGTGCTATATGCTGGAGATGAGTAGGGATTAAGTTTAAAAGGGGGGATAGGGGTGGGGATTGAGAACAGACTTTAAAAGGTATTATTGATGTTATCTTCCAACCACTTTTATATGTCCCACCACTCAATGTTGACGTTTTTTTGTTGCAGTATATCTCTAAATGAAGTGTCAATTCTTACTGTATTCTAAAACCAATCTGTATTATAGATAGTTCTAGCTTTATTGAATGAATAACTAAGGTACTATTGCATGCAATCACTTCGATTCACGAAAATTTGTTTTCATCTTTTATTGTTTGTTTTCTTTTCTTGTGAAGGATACAATTTGGGTTTAGTCTTGTGATATTGAACAAGAGGGATAGCAGTTGGAGATAGAATATAGGATGCCAATTGTTTCCCTGAATGGTTTGATAACAGCAGTGGCAGAATATTAATTTTGGTTACTGTATTAGGTAATGCTAGCCACTATGACAACCATGCCCCCCAATGCACAGGCTCTTTATTTAGAGCCTCAGCTTCCTTCTCACATATAAGCGTGTGTATGATAATAACAATGAAATATTATTATGCATTTGTCTTAGGACTCCTGTACAGAATGATGCGTATTGACACACCTTACAAACTAGAGTGCTAAACCAGTGTTAGTATCAGCAGTAGACTCAGAGGTAGCAGCAGCAGTAATACTTACTATGACTCTTGTTAAAATGGCAATAAATCACCCTTCTTAATCTGTGAACTCAGGGATGTTGTCAGAATGCAAAGTTGAGAAAGGAAATCTGATGATCTCATTCCTGATCTCAATACAGCAGTGGTTCACTTCTTTAAGGAGTCTGTGATTGGTAAGAATTAATGGCTTGGTTCAGGGAATACCTGGGGTAATAAGAAATCTATTCTCCATTCATTGGCCTCACTTTGTTTATGGTAGAAGGTGCCCTTGGGAACCCTAAACTGGATACTGGACATTTATCATCTTCCTTTGTGTTTATTACTAGATATTACTTATGCTATGGTTGTTTATTTTTCTTCAGTGGCCTCTGAATAAATTTGTATCTTTATAATGTGCAGTACTTAATTTTTAACTATAAGAAATTAGTAAAAGAGTTTGTTGACCATTTATCTAAGTTCTTCTGCAATGGCTGTCAAACTGGTGAGCATAGGAACCACCAGGGGGTGGATCTATTTAATCTACAATATGATTAAAATTTCAGATTGTAGGGCCAACCATTATAGACTGATTCAGTAAGTCTGGGATGGGGTTATTAATCAGGTAGGTTTTTCTCTTGATTAGCCTTTTAATTACATATTCTTATATTTATTTTTAGGGCTACTCTAGAGATTTTAATATGCATTTCTAATCAATTATAAAACGACTTCCTTAAGTTTTACCTAAACAGTGAAAGAGCTTGCAATAGTTTAACTTCACTTACTACATCCTGCCCTTTGTAAGCCCCACAAGACATTATTAATATTTTGAAACAATAAATATGATTTTATATTTACCTTTTATTGCTCTCCATTTCTTTCTGCAGTACTAGCTTCCATTTGGGGTGGTTTCTCTATACTCTGAAAAACTTCCTTTAGAAGATCTTACAGTGCCAGACTGCTGGTGACAGATTCTCTCAGTGTTTGTCTAAAAACTTCTTATTTCACTTTTAATTTTTGAAGGACATATTCACTGGGTACAGTATTTTAGGTTAGCAGTTTTTCTTTTATCTCCCTCCCAGCCCCCCAACCTAGTATATTAAAAAGATGTTATTTCATTGTCTTCCGGCTTCCAATTTCCCTTGAAAATTTAGCTGTCAGTGTAATTGTTGCTCATTTGTAGGTGACATTTCTATTCCTTGGCCACTTTTAAGATTCTTTTTCCTTTCTTTTCATTTGGTCTTCTACACTTTAACTAAGATGGTTTTCTTTGTTTTTTATCTCGTTTGGTGTTTATTGAACTTCTAGAATCCACAGTTTAATGTCCTTCATCAATTTTAGAAAATACAGGGCTATTATCTCTTCAAATATTGTTTCTGTCCCTATTTCTCTTTCCTCCTCCCGGGACTCCAAATACACATATTAAACTTTGACAGTTTTCCATGTGTACACTCTGTACTGCTCTTGTCATTCCTTCTTTTCTCACTGTGCTTCTGTTTGTACATAATACATTAACTTGTCTTTAAGCTCACTAATTTTGTATTCTGTTTTATCCAGGCCACTGTTAAGAACATTCAGTTAGTTTTTAATCTTAGATATTGGATATTTTTATTACAAAATATCCATGTCATTTTTGTATAGAATCCTTTTCTTTGTTGAATTTCTCTATATTTCATCCATTTTGCCCACATTTTCCTAAATTTTATTTGACATTTTAATCTTGGTTATTTTGAAGACTTTGTCTACGGATTCCAACATCTATACCACCTGTGGATATGCTATTGTTTGTTTTTCTTTTGATTATCAGCCACATTTTCCTGCCTTTTCATATATCTATTAAAATTTGATTGTATGCTGGTCATTGTGTCTAAGAGTACAGTAAAGGTTCGGCATGATGTCTTCCACCAGAGAATCTCCCTTTCTCTCTATTAGGCAGATAGAGTGAATTATATTATGGTAACTTTCCTGACAACTCCTGCTTAATACCCAAACATTTGGAGGGATTGTGATATGCTACCCTGGTCTGTATTCATACTAAAAATCAAGATCAAGTAATGGTTTGCCCTTCTTCTCCACGGGTTTGTTCTTGCACACAGGGACTGGGTTGAGCCAGGGTTTAATAAAAATCAATCTACTTCTGTTCCTTGTTTTTCCTCAACCATGGCCTATCCAGGCTTTTAATTTAGGCTTTGGTGGGTCTCTGTCTCTTTACCCCGAAACTTTTGCTCTTTGGAGGTTTTGAAGCATTAGCTCTTTAACTTCCTGCCCCATGCAAATTCAAAGCCTGGAAACTGTCTTCAGGAGAGACTAGTTATATTGTTGCAGGCTTCTTCTTTAGTGGCATTTTATCTTCTAGGCAACGGAAGTCTGTGGGAGATTTCACTTGGTTTTTCTAGCCCAACATCCCCAGGCCATCAGCCTTCCATGCTATCCCAGAACACAGCAACTAATCAATGGTAAAAACTAGCCTTGTGTTTGGGTCTCCTCTAGTTTTCAATGCACCAGATCTGTGTGAACACAAAAGCTCTGCTGGTTTCACCCTGCGTGGGCCAAGCTCAATCACTGACCTTTGACCAGTGGCATTTATCTCTTGGCAAGTGCCCCAAAAGAAGAAATCAGGTGGCTATGGTCAACTCACCTAGGAAGTATTTTTCCCACTCTGGATTTTAGAGTTACTCTAAACTTCATTGCCTCCAGAAAATTCTAATATCTTAAAAAAGTATATATATTTTTTGCAATTTGTTTTTAGTTTGGTAATTGCAGCAGAAATGTTGGCCCTCTATAACCTGCTACACCCTACCTTACATTTAAAGGTGCCAGTGCTATTGATCAGAGGCCCACAGCTTCAATCTCAGGAAAATATACTTGCTTACTATATATAAAATTTGTATTAATCTACAACCAAGGATTTAGAATTTAAACATGTCACCAGGGAATATACAAGAAGACATTATCTTAGTTCAATCAGCTGCTGAGAATAAAAATTATTCTGTTCTAAATTCAGTATACCTTTGGTCATAAAAATGTATACACAGTTAAATTGTATGCATTTCCAAAAGTATGATTTTTATGAGTATCTTTATTTATAAAACACAAGTTTGAGAAGCATACTCTTTAGTCACTCTCTATTAGATTTTAAATTCAATTAAAAAAGAAGAAAAAATCAACCTTGAAGAAACTCATCTCCTGTTGATTAAAATCTTTAATTAAAAAATTTTATTTATCTTTAAAAATATACTTTTTTTAGTATAACTTACATTTACGAAATTACACCTATTCTATGTTTATATTTCAATGAACTCTGACGAATGTATACACCTGGGTAGACAGCCTCACAATCAAGATACAGAACAATTCCTCAAATGTTCCCACCTTTTGTTATTACTCTCATACATACCTTCCACAGCAGCTAGTACTGAACTTCCTACCTCTCTTACACAAGTCGCTGGTATGTGATACAAGCATTTATATATACCACCATTACTGCTTCTGAAATACTCCCTCTCAGTTTTGCTCAACCCTCAAAGACTCTCCTGACTGAGTCCCTGATCTCTGCTCCTTTCTTTTTTTTTTTTTAAACATCTTTATTGGAGTATAATTGCTTTACAAGGGTGTGTTAGTTTCTGCTTTACAACAAAATGAATCAGTTATATATATACATATGTTCCCATATCGCTTCCCTCTTGCGTCTCCCTCCCTCCCACCCTCCTTATCCCACCCCTCCAGGCGGTCACAAAGCACCGATCTGCTCCTTTCTTTTTAACCTGGAGCCCTCTAAATTCTTATGAGGGCAGATGAAACTGTTTTAACTCAGGCATGTTGATATGTAAAGCTGTTCTCCACTGGATTCATATTTCTATGTCCTGTCTGCCCTTCTTGGAGCCAGAGGTCCTCTATTTCTTTTGAAATCCCCCAAAGCATCCTTTACTATATTTTATTCAATAAATGCTATTAATAGCCACAACTTGAAGAATGTAAATGAACTTCATTTTCCAAAGTCCTAAACCTACCCCAAGCAATCTCTGTGGGCCTTATTCTGTGCTAGGAGTTCACACACACACAGTGCCATTAGCTCATTCAACCTTTCAACATAATTTCATACCTGACTAGCATGAGATTGTCTTTTACAGAAGCACTGACCCATAGCAGTGGCAGCATCTGTCTGTGAGTGTGTTGAACACTAAATTGGAATTTTAACGCTAATAATTAACTAGAATAATATCTCACTTGGACAGAGCCATTTAATTCTCTCCTGTGAGCTAAAGTATTATTTGGGTAACTATCAAGGACATGGCAATAAAAGGAAAATTTTGGTGTTACAATGCTTTAAGAAAGGTGAAAGAAGAAATTCAGATTTTATGAAAATATTTCTTAAAAATAATGATTATTCTGAAATGGTATTAATTAATATAAAATGCTCTTGCCACTGAAATACTATCCCAACTTTCTGCTACTTTTAAGCAAGTGAGTCCTGAAGGAATAATACTGGCTCTTATATCTATGTTGCTAATATAGACTTGGGTGGGTTTTTAATAGATTTCAGGGAAATCTAGAGAAATGAAATGCACATGTATTATTTAAGCCCAGTATCAATAACTTTCTTTTATAATATTTTATAAGAATGCTTGAGAAGTTCCCTCATTGATTTCCCCTTCTGGCAGGGATAACTTTAAATGAAGAGTCTAGCAACTGTGGAAATGCTAAAAAGAAAGAGAGTGAGAAAAGATATGTGTACTCTTTGACCAATATAATCAACTGATGAATAATCAAGGGTTGGTAGAGGTCACCATGGGACTTGAAGCAGGACATGAAGATTTATTAAGAACATACCAAAGCCAGGGGCTTTCAAATGTGATATTTAATTATTTACCACTGTCTCTCTGTGTTTATGATCTATTATACGATCTACATATATAAAATGGGATATATGTGGGCTTTATATCCATATATAATGGGATCTATATCTATCTCCATATCTATATCTATTTCCATTATTTTGCAGATAAGGAAACTGAGATTCAAAGCAGTTTAATTGACTAGATCAAGGTCACAAAGTATCAGAGTCCACACCCATATTTTCTGACTCCAGGGTTTATGTAACTACAGCCCATACTTACGTCTAGTTTCTTATAATCATAGAATGTGGGCAAAGAAGCAAATCTTGCTTCTTATGTGCATTGCTTTTTGCCAACATAGGTGTCAGATCATACCCACCAGCAACAAACCCAGAAATGGTAACCTTATTGTTTTGTTTCCATTTGTTTGATAAGTTTGGTTATCTGAAACACTTCCTGACTGATTCAGGCAGGATGTCTTCATCCTGTGAGAACAGATGCCATTCCTCCCTTCACCGGGCACCAGCCCCGGCTGTCACCTTGCCGTGACACCTCGCAGCCTCCCTAGTTGTGGCTACTGATGGTTTTTAGGAAGTTTCCTCCAAGGGTTAGCATGGAGATTACAGGGCTCCACCCCAGTTCCTGACTGACTGCGGTGGACTGACAGTAGTAGGTGACAGGAACGCAATTAATTAAACTGAACGTACAAAAAATGGTCTCTGAGCTCTGGAAACGGGGCCAAGTGGTGATGACAGAGACAAATGTGCTTTGTTCGCCCTCTGCATGTCGGCTTTGCCCTGTGCTAAGAGCTTTCTTCTCACGTTCTGTCTCTCTCTTTTCTTTTTCAAGCAGTGTTATTGAAATTCATATAGTGAGAGGTAGTTTTACAGGTTAGAGCATGTCAGGAATACAAAGTTGTGGAGGTGGATGTGTGTGGCCATAGAGATTTATTTTTTTGAAATAGCTCATACAAAGCAATTTATTTGGTAATCATTTGGTTCTGATGATGTAAACCTGTAGATAAATGTGAAATTAGGAATGCCTGCTAAAGGTATGTTGCCTGTGCTACATGAAGGCATCTGACAGTCCTATTTAATAGTTGTAATAAGAGTAGTTATAATCTGTGAGTGTTTATATGCAAGGCACTGTACTAAACTTATACTATTTTATTATAACACCATCTTTATGAGGTAGACATTCTTATACTCGCTTAAAGAGAAGGGAACTGACATTTGGAGAGATTAAGTAATGCAAAGGAACACAGCCACCAAATAGCAGAGCTGGGACTGGAGGCCGGGTCTGTCTGACTTGGAGGTTCGTGCCCTTGGGCACTGCAGTATTTGCCTGCCATTTTATGGCGAAAGGAGAATGTAAACCAAGGCCCTCCCAAGCCTGCGAGTTGCTCATTTTCCCATTGCAGGTCACTGGCAGAAGCAGAAATGGAATCCAGACTTCAGTGTCTTGGCCCCTTGAAAGCTGATTGGCTGATTTTGCATCTTTGGAATACAGTTTCTTTTTCACCGTTGCAAAAAATAAGATCTGAAGTAAATCATGTGCCAATAGAAGTTATTTTTTTAAACTGCACACCAAGTGCCAAGTGTGCATTTGGTTCCTGTATAGTCCTCTCTGGTGAACAGAAATCCAGGAGCGCTATGCCCACCTCGGAACCGGCTTTGCCTGATACCAACACCACATCAGCACATAGAGGGTGGCTGGGAGCCCAAGCAGGCTCCCTATCGGTGGTTACTGATTTTATCACAAAGGGAAATCTCAGTGGGAAGGCGGGTGATCAGTTCCAGAGCACACCCATTTGTCTTCCTAACCTTTCCCTCATCAGTGAAGTGAGGTTATTTCACTCATGGCTGCTGCTTACAAAGGCAGCTGATATAAACCAAATCCTGTTCAATTGTGCTAATATACGGTCAGCTCTTCCAAATTGCACTTACGACCTACGGTTGAGAGACATTAAACAATGCATATTTTTGTCATCACATTAGGTTCTGAACAAAATGGTTGAAGGAGATAAACCCTGGCTTCCTTAAGGTCTACCATAACTGTTCATTGGCATTTCTGACAGAATGCACTGGATTTCCACTGCAAGGTTTTATAAAAATGATACTGTATCCATTCCCGGGACTTTTATAAGGCATTTAAAACCTTCCAGTATTCACCGTAGGTACTTAAAGGTCACTTCTAAAATTGGGTTTCTTTCTTGTAAAAGTTAGGCGTAATCTGGAGTCTAACGCATTGGACAGACTTTTACGACTTTTCTTTCGCCTCCCAACTGACTGGCTTTATGTTAGGTGAGCGTGCATTTCTGGGACACAGCAGCTTTCCAGTATTTTAATAGTGTGTAAATGGCAGAAAAACTTCTCACCATTAGATGCTCAAAATGACCCTTACCCTATAATAAATATGGATTTCAATTTTAGAGTAAATATGGCATTTATGGGTCCATCTCTACATCCTCGCAAATGGGAGTGAAAAGGTGAGAAATCGAATCAAAGATAATGGTGGTAAGAAAACCAGATAGGGCACAGGATTTGGAAAACATGAATTCCTCATTGGAGATTAATGTATTCGTTTCCTATTGCTGCTGTAGCAAATTTCCACTATCATGGTAACTTAGAATAACATCCATTTATTTTCTCTCAGTTTTGTAGGTTAGAAGTCAGGCAGGCTCATTTTAGGGTCACAAAGGCTGAAATCAAAGTGTCAGCAGGGCTCCATTCCTTATTGGATGCTCTTGAGGGAGAATTCCCCTGACCACCCCAGGCTCGTTTAGGTTGTTGACTAAATTCAGTTCTTTGTTGTTGAAGAACTGAGGTCCTCGTTTTATTGCTGGTTGCCCATCCGAGGCTGTTCTCAGCTCCCAGAAACCACTCACATTCCCTGGCCCTTGGCTCCAGCAAAGCCAGGCAAAGTGGGTCAAATCTCATGACACTTCATCTCTCTCAGACCTCTTCCCCTTCCTGACTCATCTTTATTTGCCTTCTTCTGCTGCTACATCCCTCTGTCTACTGCCTGAGAAATATCTCTGCTTTAAGGACTCAAGTGATTAGATTGGGCTCATCCAGATAATCCAGGATAATCTTCCTAATTTAAGGTCTGTAACCTTAATTACATCTGCACGATTCCTGTACAGCAGTACCTAGATTTGTGTTTGATTGAGTAATCTTGGGGAGACATGTTTAGAATTTTGTCTATCCCAGAAATGAATATGGCAGAGGGCACCCACCAGGGACTCCATGGCCAGATGTGGGTGGATGGTGAGTTTTGATTTAGAATTCCGCATCAGCGCTGCCTCTAACATTTTTAGTTTGTGAGAAGACTATCATATGATCAGTAGACTGTGTGGCCAGCACATAAAAATAAAAGATTTTCATATTGTAACCAATGTACATATTTATTGAATCACTTTTGTGTTTGCACGATTACTAGATATATGTTGGGGGAGGTCCTTGAGAGGACGTGACTGCCAGCTGACCCTTGAGCTGGATCTGGGCAATGGAAGGTTCCTTACTACCTCCTCTGTCCTTGGACTATATGTTCTGCCCACTTTTCCCACAGTGGGAGCTATCTTCTAGGACTCAACCTTGAGAGAGCAATGTGGTGTTGAGACCATCTGGATGGTATATGTAACTGTACCCAGTTAAGGCCTCTTCTATGTCAACTTTTAAGACTCTGGTGGGCAGGTGTGCAAATCTATCTACTCGTCCTGCAGCCAGCAAAGCCCAGCCTATTGTACGTAAGTTCCCTTGCTTGTTAAATCTGCCATCTACCAATCTGGAGTTCTCTGCCCCTTTCTTTCCTCTCTCCTTACCCTCTGTGTATGGGGGCCAGTTTCAGATTTTACCTGAGAAGCTCCCGAGTTTTGTAACCAACAACGTATGACATGAGGGAATCCAAATGTAGTCTTTCCCTATTTAGCAATGCTGCCAGACATGCCAAGACCCTAGGGGCATAAGCAGAGGATATGCACTGGCTTTGCTCTCAGAATCCTGACTCCTAATCTGGCAGAGTCTCCAGGGATAGTGTCAGAGCTTGAGGTGTCTGCTAAGGACCTCACCTGGGCAGTGGGACCGAGAAAGTGATGACTCAGACCTAAGGACTCCTGGCAAGTTGAATTTGAACCTCAAGGAAGGTGAAAGAATAGGATAATGGAGAAAGACTCGAAGGGCTGGAAATTAGAGTTTCTCTGGGGTTAGTAGTGGATAAAGGAAAGCAGGAAATTTCTCTGATGCTCCCCTGAAGACTCCTGAGCAAAATGTTTTTGTGTGTGTGTGTGTGATGCGCGGGCCTCTCACTGTTGTGACCTCTCCCATTGCGGAGCACAGACTCCGTACACGCAGGCTCAGCGGCCATGGCTCACGGGCCCAGCCACTCCGCGGCACGTGGGATCTTCCCAGACCAGGGCACGAACCCGTATTCCCTGCATCGGCAGGCGGACTCTCAACCACTGCGCCACCAGGGAAGCCCCGTGAGCCAATTTTTTTGACTGATCCAGTGACTTTCCATTTGCCCATCTCTATGTTTAGACGTCTCATCCTTGAATCCACGTTACGAATCCACAGTTATTCAATATATCAGACCATAGGAAGGTTGCCAGGGCTAACTTTGGCAACCTAGAAGATAGCACGTTGGTAACTGAGCAGTACCCTATGCGGTCTTCCCAGGACAAACCTCCCCCCATCCCCGCATGTCCTCCACCTGCCTCTTATCTGTAGAAAAACTAGCCTCCTAGGCCTTCCCTGATTTCCAAAGAATGAATTTAATCAGAGAAGTGAGAAAATGCAGAAGCAAAGGAGAACAGCTGAGCAAGACAAAATAATAATAGTTTAGCCATTAAACAAACTCAAAGATTTTAGTGCCTCCTCAAGGGCTATAGATAATATTCTGAGCTATGTCCTTGAGTTGTTTTGCAGGAACTGAAAGCCCCACCAGGTGGCAGAAGTCAACTCTATCCTGCCAACAAGCACATAGACTCCAGACCGACTGGAACCAGAAGGTTGATATTGTTGACTCCTGATTTCCTCACCACCAACCAATCAGAAGAATGTCCACGAGCTGATCATGTACCCCACAACCCTCTCCCTCACCCTGTCTGTAAAAATCTTTCCCTAAAAGCCACTGGGGAGTTCAGGTTTTTTGAGCATTAGCTGCCCTGGACTCCTTGTCTGGCACCTGCAATAAATGCTGCACTTCAGTACAACCTGGTGTCAGTAGATTGGCTTTACTGCGTGCGCACCGGCGAGCAGACACAAGTTTGGTTCAGTAACGCATTTACAAATGAACTTGACCCAAATTATTCTAGACTAATACATTTTCACATGGTTTTAACTTACCTGACTGAGGGCTCTCATGGCTTCTGGCTTAAGTAAGCTGAAATATAAAAATAAAAATTTAGGATACTCTTTCATCCAATAGACATATACAGTATACTGTATTTGTAGTCTAATAAATCCCATTTAAATTGCACTTTTCTTCCTCACTGGTAGTTTACAATGAGGTGACTGATATGCCTTATGATGACCTTGAGACACACCCATGACTTCTGAATAGTCAAAGAAAGATGAAACTATGTTTGGGCGCTAGGAATTATATGCATACTTTTTGAAAATGGGTATTTAATGTTCTGTACAAACGCTAACACCTCTGATTTAACCAGAATGTTTGACTGACAGAACACCCCTTTCCCTAAATAGCATGTAACCTCTAGATTACCATTGGGTTTTCTGCATTCTCTCTTTATTTTCTTTGCAGGATCTCATGGAAAGATTTTCATGAAAAATGGCATGGGCTTGGTCCAGGTTCAGAGATTGAGAACAATCCGATGGCAAAGTGGAGGATTTGGATGCCTAAACTGCATCCCCAGGGGGCTGTGTCAGTGACGGCCAAGCCAAACACCAGCAGGCAACCAGCAACAGAACCAGCCAGAGGTCTGTCATCACAGGGACTGAAATTACATCTATAAAGAAGTTATCACAGGGATTGAAATTACATCTATAAAGAAGTTAACACACAGACATTTTGAAGAAAGTATATCATATCATATGTTTTGGATTTAAACCATTTACTTTCAAATGCAGGCACTGCTACTTACTAGCTTGGTAAGTCTGGGTAAGTTTACCTCTCTGAGCTTCAGTTTTCTTATCTGTAGACTGAGGGTAGAACTTCAAAGGGTTGATGTGAACATTAAATGACATAATGCATGACAAGTGACCGATATAGAAACCCCTTGGTAAGTCTTAGCTATTATTATTCATGCACAAATCCATCCATTCAATGCTTATATTATAAAGATTTGTGAGGAAACACCAGTAAAAATGATTGTCTGGTGGATAACTAGGTAAAGGAGAATTCTAATTTTAGCAGAGACTCAATATAGGAACATGTTAATGTTCAAAACAGAAAAAAGCTGTGGTGAGGTTGTTCTGACCCCTAGGGCATGAGTGCAGTTGCCAGGAACCAAGGAGGGCTGATCCCTGTGCCTTTTAATTCAAATGACTACCAGCTGGTCTAGGGCAAACAAGCTAGGTATCAAGAATTGACTGAATTCCATACTGTCTTGTTCAATCTTTGCAATAACTCTAGGAAGTGGATAATATTACAATCTTCTCCAGTTTACAGATGAGGTAACTGTCGACTGAAAAATAATTGCACAACCTAAAAGTTGAGAGTTACGCTTCATTCGGCGGATATTCTTAGGACTTTAAGCCTGGGAGGCAGCATCTCAAGTAACCCTGAGAAAACTTCTCTGAAGAGGCAAGGGGGGAGGCAGGATATATAGGAGTTTGCAGCAAAGGGCAAACACAAGATTACTGTTAATAAAAGAAAACTAGATATTTCAAGTTAAGGAATTTAGCGCTTTTCTATGTACGGGAAGATGCAAGAGTCTGGGCTCACTGAAATCATTCCTTTGATACGCACCTTAGCTATCTGGGACCAGTATCCTGTGTTTTCACATCCTGAATTTCCTCCGTGGCTGCAGTCTGATGGCTGCTAGATGGCAGGTATTCTTTTTTTCCTTCCTGAGTTCCCTCAGGACTCACGGGTTCACCGTCGGAGGTGTGGCTACAATCGCTGATGACTGTGACATCCTTTGTTTACTGATACGGCAGGCAATATTTCATTTCTCAACACCGAAGTTGAATAATTTTCACTGTCACAGTCACATGCTAACAAATGGTGGAACTGATACTCAAATTCCAGTTTTAATCCACACTGTGAGCAACGGTCACCAAGGTACCTTACTTTGACAGCAGCCCGGACCCACCATCAGCACCCAGGAGTCCTTCCTGCAGGAACTAAGGAAGCTGGGAAGAGACTTCCCACAGGAGCAGCCTGGCCATTCGGCCCCAGAGATTACTTTCACCTGGAGGCCCACGGAGCAGAGGCTATTCAGGTCTCTTTACCATTCATTGTAATAGTACCTCCCTCATTTACTTAAGTAGAATAGTCAGAGAAGTATAAGGCAAATCATTATATTAACAGGCATCATATACTGGCTTACTCTGTGCTAGGCAGTACGGTCAGAGCTTTATATATGTTTTATCTCCACAAAGTAGGTATTATTATTCCCTTATTACAGACGGACAAAGAGACTCAGAGGGGTTAAGGAATTTGCTCAAGGCACATAGTAAGCTGTAGGAAGGAGAAAAGCTGTGTCTCTGCAATGTTAATGTAAGACAATGAGAATCAGGTGATCATCAAAGAGCTGTTTAGGAAACTAGCAGTTGCTGGCAAATGAGAGTCTCCTTGAGAGACTGAAGGTTCTTGCCGTGGGGAGCTGCGGGGAGAGAGGGCTTGTGAAACGCCAAATCACACAGCACCTGAGTAATAGTGAGTGGGTGCTCCATTAAAAAGAATTCGTAACAGTTACATAACGAGATGTTTATAATACAAAATATGCTCATTTATGGAATTCTTCTCTTTCGCGTTTGATGAAATATTCCTGACGTTTTCTCAGAAAGGCATGAGAAAGAAATACCTAGAGAGAAGGGAAAAGCATGGCTTTTCTTAGGTTCCTTTGCAGCTTGTCACCAGAGATATTTTTAAAATTTTTCTTTTAAAGCTTGCCAATTGACAGAGGAAATTATGATGAAAACTAAGAGTGAGATTGAAAAGGACAGAATGACAAGGCTGCTAAACAACACTACACAGCCATCCTCCTCTACACTCTCTCTCTCGGTAGTTCAATTGACAGATCAATGGCATTTAAACTGGTTTTTGTTTTTTTAGACTTTAAAAAAATCCTCACAAAACAGACCATGTTAATGCTTAATTTAAATTTTCATTACAGAAAATACAGTAATGATCAGGGTGAAGTTGACTTAAAAATAAACCTCCCAGAATGATGATTGATAAAAAGGGGGACTTGACCAGCCCTTGACATATGGCTTCCTTCTGAGATCTGAAGCAGCACCAGGAGAAAACTGCAGATGTGTGTGTATGAAAGCAGATGTTCTGGAGACTGGCAGCTTGTAGCTCTTCTCTTTGGTTGTAAGATGGCAGGACCTCTGTCTTATGAGTTGGGGCGGGTGGAGAAGTCTCCTGTGTTTCAGTGTTTGCCTTTCTTGCCCCTCTGCTTTAACTCTACAGTTTCTCCAAAATGATGTGCTTTTATGCTTACCTGTGCGGTGCAAAAACATGGAAAGTGAGAGGCAAGCTCAAGGTAGTCTCTTAAACCACACACTTGTGTTCCAATTGGAAAAGGAAGTCTATGGATGTCATTATATAATAATAATAGCAGCTACAATTTGTTGAGCATTTAATAATGCAGTATGCTAGGTCCTTTAATATATTATTTCATTCTCATCTGATAGGTGAGAAACCTTGATTTTAGAGAGGTTGAAGGATATGTCAAGGGTCGTGATGGTGGTGGGGTCTGGAATGTGGGGCTGTGCCTGACAATAAGATCTAGGAACCTAGGTTCAGGAATCAGACGACTTGGGTTCACCACGTATGCCTGGGGCGAGTTATATGACCTCTACGTGTACCTGTCTCCTTATCTGTAAAAAATCGGTGGAAATAATACCTACCAAGCTTACTCAATAAATGTCAACTACAACCAATATTGTAAGGCCATGTTCTGGCCAGTTCACCATGCACCAAACTCTGAAGCTAGAATCTATGTTGAGATGCAAATGGTAGTTTCTATTTGAAATTCCAACTCCTTAACTCTTGCAGGTTGCTATTCTGTCCTCCACACTTGTGTCTTTTGCTTTAATATATACTTAAATCTGAGTGAACACTTCCTTTTAGAACATCAAGAGTGACAGAGGAGGTTCCAATCAGCAGAGACTATGCTGGACAAGATGACATTGGATTTTACTTCTTCCAAATAAAAATTAGTTAAGTTTTGGGTTTTAATTACATATGGTTTTAAAAAGTGAACAAACCACCACAGAATTTTCTCTTAAGCAATTGTATTTTATATATACTTAAGTGATAGTGCAACCTGTTATAAAAAAAAACATGAAACAGAAATGTATACAAAAAAAGCGAGGGCTTCCCTGGTGGTGTAGTGGTTGAGAGTCCGCCTGCCGATGCAGGGGACACGGGTTTGTGGCCCGGTCCGGGAAGATCCCACATGCCGCGGAGCGGCTGGGCCCGTGAGCCATGGCCCCTGAGCCTGCGCGTCCGGAGCCTGTGCTCCACAACGGGAGAGGCCACAACAGTGAGAGGCCCGCGTACCTCAAGAAACAACAAAACAAAACAAAACAAACAAAAAAAGCTAAAGTTCCTCTTTAATCTGTTTTTGACTCTACCCGCTCCTCACTCGAGAGGCAACTGCTGATAACAGTATCTTGTCATACCAGGTTGTTCTCTGGGCTTTTTTTTTTTTTTTTTGCGGTACGCGGACCTCTCACTGTTGCGGCCTCTCCCGTTGCGGAGCACAGGCTCCGGACGCGCAGGCTCAGCGGCCATTGCTCACGGGCCCAGCCGCTCCGCGGCATGTGGGATCTTCCCGGACCGGGGCACGAACCCGTGCCCCCTGCATTGGCAGGCAGACTCTCAACCACTGCGCCACCAGGGAAGCTCTGGGCTTTTTAATGTGTAGTTAAATGTGTGTGTATGTCTGGTTTTCAACCGTAAGTGGGATATTTGACATAATCTAATATTTTTTATGTTAATGGATTCGCTACTAAATACAATTCAAACTCATCATTGTAGCACTGAAGTCCCTTTATTATCTGCTTTCGCCCCCTTCAGGTATATCATCACCCTGACAGGTACTCCCTTTTCAGGAAAATTTGACTATTACCTCCTGAAGGAGACCTGGTCATAGATTTGCTATAGTGGGTTTCTAGACTGTCCTCTCATATTTTCTATACTTTTCAATATTACTCCCTTCCTTAAGGGCCAGCCAAGCCCTCTTTTTCCCAGGAGGCTTTCTTAGACCATCCAATCTCCCTGAAGTTGCCTAGCACTGACCCACTCCACCATGACCCGTGTGTCATGTAGTTTCTTTAACACTTCAGTGCCTGTCGAAGCCTCTCATGTGCTTATCTTGTCTCCTTAATAGAATTCTATGTTTCTTTAGTTTGAAGACTTATCTTATCCCACTTTCTGTCCTTTCTATGGTGTTTAGCGTACCTAATAGGCATCAAGACATGCTTGAAGACTTGAACTAATTTGTTTTCAAGGAGGGCAGACCAAAGAGGGTCTTTGAATATTATGCCTGTGGTTTAAGATGATTAACAACTTTTCCATAAGCAGCTTTGAGTCTGTTCATTTTAGAAAAGGATCTCAAATGGATCCTTTTAGTGGATCTTCCTAGGTTCTTCTCTGTTGCCTGGCAGTGGGTGGTCTTGCCACATAGAGGGATGCTGAGAACTGCGCTAGTATAAACTTTTAACATCCCTCAATATACGTCAAGTATTTTTTTCCTTTGGTTGAGATGCACTGGCCACATAAACCCGGAAATAAAACTGAGTTTGGTGGTCAGTTGTGGCTAGTTGTGTGGTCAGTTATAAGATGGAGGAAAAAAATGTTCATCAATTCAGCCACCTTGTCAATACAAACCAGGTCATATAATGTAAGATCCAGTGAAGATTAGTTGGGACAAAGCTGAAGCAATGTAACCATGGAAAACGGGTGATTTATTTAAAATTATTTACAATTTTTATTTCTACTTAAGTATTTTTAGTAATCAAATGCCAGGTTAATTTATCAGTTTTGCAGGTTTCTGGTGATACTGAAAATTCAGATTTATTAGGAGTAGAAATGTTAGACATAAGTATGTTTGACCTAGTAGGTTTACTAAGGTAAATCCTCAAGCAAGTGTGCTATATAGAGTCAGTTATTTTTACATAATAACCATATCGTAGTAATCCTTTAAATCCTATTACAGTAATCTTGCTGCGGGTGGTGCAAAATTCTTTGGATTGGAATTTAGGTTTTAAACAGTGGGTGGTAAACAGCTTTGGAGCTCTTTTCTTTATGGTAAAAATGTGAATCTATATGATTTTTTTAATCTTGTTTTTCTTAAAATATCTAAAACTTTTTTCCTCACATTGCTTTTTGAAGGTTCAGTACATAAAACATTTTTTCAGTAACTACTTATATTTTTGCTTATATTATTCAATAATTAGAGACTCCGACATTAATTCCTTACATTTATTACATGAAGCATTCTTTGTAAACTGATATTCCATTACAGAAATAAACTAGCTCTTGATGAATAGAACCTTAAGAACAGAGTGCTGTAGAAACACGTCACAAATTTTTTCTCCTTAGCACATTTAAAAAGCTTTAAAATAAATGACAAAGAACTTACTAAATGTTTATGACTTTGGTTTATGCATGTGGGCTAATGGTATGAAAAGCTAATTCGTCACTTGGCTCTTAAGTGCATTTAATTAGCCTGGATCACTTTATACTATACTAGAAATACCTTCTCTCCTTTTCTCTTTTTGCCCAGGACAAAGTAAAATAAACAGTAACAGGAAATGGTTAACTTAAATTCGGGGTTGATGTAAATGACGGGAAAAATAATGACTGTAGAAATGACTGTAGAAAGCAAACCAGAGCATCTACAGCCAGCGGCCAAATCTGAACATCTGAACAGGCCATTTTAATTTCGGACCGTGTTTGCTTCTTTGTGTCACTGCTGCCCTGTTTTTTGTTTTTTAATATTTATTTATTGATTGATTGATTGATTTTGGCTGCACTGGATTTTAGTTGTGGCATGCGTGTGGGATCTAGCTCCGCAACCAGGGATCGAAACTGGGCTCCCTGCATTGGGAGCGCAGAGTCTTACCCACTGGACCACCAGGGACGTCACCTGCTGCCCTGTTTTACCTGTGATGTTGCATCAGTGACGTCCTGAGAGAGGCAAGTGTTAAAGAAAGAGGTATCCAGTATTTAGGTAGCAAGACTCATGGATTCATGTTCTTATTTATAGGAAATGACTTTATATTTTTATGTCTAACTTATGCAGCACTTTATATTTTTAAAATGCTTTGCAATCATTATTAGTTGTTCATGTTACAAATTTGAAAATCAAAATGTTGCACTTGGTCGAGATAACTGGCTATAAAGTATGTGGAAGAGCAGTTCTGGTTTTTTTGTTTGTTTTAATTTCAGCTTTATTGAACTATAATTGACATATAAAGTTGTAAGATATTTAAAGTATGCATTGTGGTGGTTTGACATATGTATAAATTGTGAAAGGATTTCCCCTCATCTAGTCAATTAACATATCCATCACATTACAAATTTATCTTTTTTCTTTTTTTTGGTGAGGACATTTAGGTTCTACTCTCTTAGCAAATTTCAAAACAAACAAGAGAGTATTATCAACTATAGTCACCATGTGTTGCATTAGATTTGAGATCTTATTTATCTTATAGCTGAAAGTTACCAACTTTTTACCAACCTCTCCCTAACCACTCCCATTAGCTCCTGACCACTTTTCTACTCTCTGTTTCTGTGAGTTTGAGGATTTCTTTGGTTTCATATATAAGAGATACCATGCAGTATTTGTCTTTCCCTGTCAGGCTTATTAGCATAATGCCCTCAAAGTCCATGCATCTTGTCACAAACGGTGGGATTTCCTTCTTTCTCGTGGCTGAGTAGTATTCCACTGTGTATATATATATATGTGTGTGTGTGTATATACCACATATTGTTTATCCATTCATCAATTTAAAAAAAATAAATTTATTTATTTTATTTTATTTTTGGCCACGTTGGGTCTTTGTGGCTGCGTGCGGGCTTTCTCTAGTTGTGGCGAGCAGGGCATCATTGCAGTGTGTGGGCTTCTCATTGCAGTGGCTTCTCTTGTTGCAGAGCACGGGCTCTAGGCAAGTGGGCTCCGGTAGCTGTGGTGCACAGGCTCAGTAGTTGTGGCTCGCGTTCTCTAAAGCATAGACTTTGTAGTTGTGACGCACGGGCTTAGCTGCTCCCTGGCATGTGGGATCTTCCCGGACCAGGGCTCGAACCTG
This sequence comes from Leucopleurus acutus, assembly GCF_964270905.1. NCBI lineage: Eukaryota > Metazoa > Chordata > Mammalia > Artiodactyla > Delphinidae > Leucopleurus > Leucopleurus acutus. Next base: position 54,821,975 of record NC_139152.1, read on the forward strand.
TGTCCACTGCATTGGCAGGCAGATTCTTAATCACTGCACCACCAGGGAAGCGCTATCCATTCATCCACTGATGGACACTTAGGTTATTTCCACATCTTGACTATTGTGAATGATGCACCAGTTCTGTTTCCAACAGGAGAAACCCACTATTGTAGTGTTTGATAGGAGACAGATGTTCATTAACTGCTACATCAAATTATGTAATAAAAATTGACTTCTATCTTGGGCAATAAAGAAGGCAGTGAAGGGGCTTCCCTTCCCTGGTGGTGCAGTGGTTGAGAGTCCGCCTGCCGATGCAGAGGACATGGGTTCGTGCCCCGGTCTGGGAGGATCCCACATGCTGCGGAGCGGCTGGGCCCGTGAGCCATGGCTGCTGAGCCTGTGCGTCCAGAGCCTGTGCTCTGCAACGGGAGAGGCCACAACAGTGAGAGGCCCGCGTACTGCAAAAAAAAAAAAAAAAAAAAAGAAGGCAGTGAATTACTTTTTTTTAACCCAGATGTAAAAGGCTTACTTCCAGCATGCTGCTCGAGAAGAGACTTGGGCACAGACTAGAATTAGTTTGGTGTTGTAAACACCTGGGTTCTAGTTTCAGGTTAGCAACTAGCTGATTGTGTCAATTTAAGTAATTTAACCTCTCCTGGTTCATTTTTCTCCACAAAAAAATGTTCTTCCCAGATCAGTGGCTTTCAGACTTTCCTGAGTAAAGATTCAGCACTTCCATACCCTACACTGATGCCCCAGGAATTCTCAGGCTAAGGCCCAGGCCAAGAGCAAGGAGGGGAGGAGGCCCCAGAGAAATAGTCTCCAAGACCTCCTGGTGAGAAACTTAGCTCTTACTTGTTTTATTTGTTGGGCTTCGTTTGGGGGGAAATTTTTTTCTTTGCTTAAAAAAAAAAAAGTTGGAAAAACTCTGTCCAAAATGATAACTAGGTCTCCTTCCATTCTTTTAATTCTATACTTTAAACAACAGAAATAACTTGCAACTTGAATTAAAAATGTGTGTAATTTTAAAAAGAGATGCCTTTAGTGAAACACTGTAATTCTTGTCCATTTGTGTCTTGGAGTTTTATATATGATCGTGATTAACAGTACACACTGCTGATGGGGGGAGGGGGCAAGGTGTTAGTTAAATCACTATTCTCTGGGCTAACTGCGGCAGATCATATTTATCTCTGCGAATCTAATGATTCCAAACAGGCTACACTTGAAGTGATTAATCTTGAATCTGGTGCATCTAAAGAGTTCTTGTGTTTAAAAATGACACTATCTTGAATCAATGTCACTATCTAATTTAACTGGGAACACTTGGTTTCTTAATCACGATCAATATGTAGTGTTTTCTTAGTCTGAGAGGTTTTTTTATTCTAAATTTCCTTGGAGATATTAATATACATATATATATATATTAAAGTTTATCGCAATGGGGAGGGTGGAGAAAAAAATGAAGATTTAGCAAAAGGAAATTTAAGATGTGCCTAGGATGCATACAGCTGCTTGGCAGTCTATTCAGTGTGTCTATAAAGATCACCTGAAATTGGAGTAGTTTTGCAGAAGCCAGTCTGAGAATCCCATCTCCGGTTTGGAACGCTGTGGTCCTATGACCTAGATATGGCACAGAGAGAGGCCAAAGAAGGGGGCAGAGGGGAAGGGGGTCCTATTTCATTTCCCTGCGGTTTCACATCCTTGCGTCTGCCACCTGCCTTTTAACACTGCAGGGCTCCTAGGGTCCCCAATCAACTTGAACTTACCCGTCTGGATTTCTACGGGAGGCGGCAAGGCTGCCTGTTTGTTTTGTCATCACACTGTCCCCTGTGCTCTCACTCTCTTCCAATAAACCTGGTCCTTTAAACCTATTAATACTTTGCCCCAAGAAATCTGGCCCTCAGTAGAGGAGGGGGCTCAGGGCCAGGAGTCTCTGTGTTTGAGCTTAGAAGGGCCTCTGCAGCCAATAGTCAGCAAATGTCATTGCTGCTAAACCGGGACAATAAATCCCCAAGTCACCCAGTAACGCAATCTCCCTCAACATGGAAAAAGGTCAGGATTGAACTGTAAATAAATTCCTGTCACGCAACAGCGTGTCTTTTCAGGTGGGGCAGTAAATCTTCCCGGAGATGAGCCACCAGGCACACCATAATTCTCTTCCTATGGCCCTGGTCTTCCTTAGTTAATTTTTCTACAGCTGACCTTCCATAAACCTTGGGTATTAACCTTCCCTTGGTGTGTAAAGACCTCCCAGAACACACAGCCTGGATGAAGTGGGGATGGGGGCTGGGCTCCAGAGGGATCTATACCCTATAAACTATAGACAAAATTTATAGAGTATTGGCTCTAACCCCCTTGAAGGGAAGAAAATTTGGACTTACAGCCTGTCTATATTTAAAGGAAGAGAGGACATACTTATGCTTCCTTTGGTCTACAAAATTCCTTTGAAACTTTTGTAACAAATCTTTTAGAATGCTGTAAATGAAAAGAAGCCAACATGTTACAACCTATTACATATCAGTTTTCTTTATCTTAATAGGCCAGTGGACTCAAACACCTGAAGTCTCTCAATTCTGATTCTTTGGCCAGTTGATCAGCATTTATGAAGCCACCAAGCTATAAAGAGATGAAGATGAATGACGCTGGCTGCCCCAAAGAACCCACAGCCTGGATGTAGGGGAGAAAGATACACAAATAATTAAAACATAATATCCTCAGTGCTATCACAAAGGTTTCCCCAAAGGGCACTAGGAACACAGAGGAGGGAGCTACTAATTGTTCAGGGAATTTGGGAAGGCTTTACTAAGGAAGTGGTACCTGATCAGGTTCTTGGAGAATGAGTAGTTTTCCTCTAGGTAGAAAAGGAAGGGGAAATGTATACAGATATAAGAAGGCTGTTTACAAAGACCCAGAGATGTAAAAGAGCATGGCATGGATGAGTAACGGAAGATTTCAACGCGATGGGAACTTAAGATATAAGTTGGGATGTGGTAGGAGATGAAACTTGAAAGGTTAGCATGGGTCAGGCCAAGGCTAAAGACGTGTGTGCAAAAGACAAAGTACAGTTCATCAAGCACATTTCTTCTTGTCTCTGACAGCCGAGTATGAGGCAAGATCAGGCCTCTTCCTATCCCTATGACACACCTTGTCTTTGCAAAATAAAGTCTTGTCCTAGATAGCCAGAAGAGCTGTAGTACTTCATTGAGGTCTCTGGCTTTGAACTCTGATGATGAAGGATTCCTCAAAGGGCAGTGCATTTTAGAGGAAGCCCTTGTCTTTGATCTTCTCTGCTTTTTTCATTTGACAGAAGTTAAGAATGACAGGTTTCAGAATATAGGGCCAGGTCCTTCAGATGATCTAAGAGCTACTGGAACAAAGGAAGTCATTAGGAAGGCTGTTCATCCTTCTCTTTGTTTCATATTTTGGCAACATTATTTTGTGGTTTTGTAGAGCAATTGAATCTCAAAATCTAAACTGAAATTTTAAAAAATTGCTCAGCATCAGACATTTGTTTTATAACTCTTGTAGCTACAAACAAAAAGGGGAAGGTCGGGCTTCCCTGGTGGCGCAGTGGCTGAGAGTCCGCCTGCCGATGCAGGGGACACGGGTTTGTGACCTGGTCCGGGAAGATCCCACATGCCGCGGAGCGGCTGGGCCCGTGAGCCATGGCTGCTGAGCCTGCGCGTCCGGAGCCTGTGCTCCGCAACGGGAGAGGCCACAGCAGTGAGAGGCCCGCGTACCGCCAAAAAAAAAAAAAAAAAAGGGGGAAGGTCACTAGGGAGTGAACATTCTGGGTATGTGGACAGAGCAGAATCTGAGTTCTCAACACTAGTGAGCAGGTTCATTACTAATTCTTGGGTCTCACAGTGAAACATGAGTTCAGGTCAGTTACAGCCAGCTGTTTGAGCAGGGACTAAAATGTTTGCAGGATCTCAAGAGAATTGCTAAAATTAGCACTGAAAGGACATATACACAGAAAGAACAACTTTTTCTTTTTTAAAAAAGGAATTCTGTTGTAAACAAAATGGACTTCCAATAGGATGGAAGAGGCTAGGATGGATTTCTAAGAATGCCCTTCTCCCCACTTGGATATTTTGATCCGAATGCGGGGATGTATTCCTTTACTCTATCAGCAGATACAGACTGAATTCTTTCTGTGTCAAATGATGTGAATATAGTGTGGATAAGATTGATAGGTCCTGCACCTTTTGGAATTGCAGTCTAATTGTATTTAAGTGAATAAACACGACAATTATAGGTTGAAGGTTTGTGGGCAGTAAATAAACAGGTGATGTGAGAGGTGATAACTTGGTTGGCGGTGGTCAGGGAAGGTCTCTGAAGAGGTTACATATAAGCTGATACATGAAGGATGAGCCATAAGAAGAGACGGGGGCTTCCCTTGTGGCGCAGTGGTTGGGAGTCTGCCTGCCGATGCAGGGGACACGGGTTCATGCCCCGGTTCGGGAAGATCCCACGTGCCGCGGAGCGGCTGGGCCCGTGAGCCATGGCCGCTTAGCCTGCGTGTCCGGAGCCTGTGCTCTGCAACGGGAGAGGCCACAGCAGTGAGAGGCCCGCGTACCGCAAAAAAAAAAAAAAAAAAAAGAAGAGACAGGGAAGGGCATTCCAGGCAGATGGAGTAGTATGTGCAAAGGCCGTGAGGCAGGCAAGAATTTGGATTATTCAAGCAACAGAAAGGAGCAGAGTGAGAAAGCGCAGGAGTGTAATGAGATGAACATGCTTAAGCAGGAGGGGTCGTTGTCAGGAGTTCTAAGACCGTGCACAGTTTCAGCGATTTGCTAGTAGGACTCTCAGGACTTAGTGTATAATAGTCCTCAAGGCTATGGTTTATTATAGCAAAAGGGTTCAAAGCAAAATTGGCAAAGAGACATGGTGCACAGGGTGAAGTCTGGGGGAAACCAGGCACAAGCTTCCAAGAGCCCTTTCCCAGTGGAACTGCACAAGCTGGGCTTGATTTCTCCAGCAATGAGTTGTGACCAGGGCAGCTCCTTAGAGACTCAGTGCCTGGAGTGTGCTCTGGGGACTGGTTGCATAGGCATACTTTCCCTAGCATACACTAAAATTCTAGACTCCCCCAAGGAAAGCAGGTGTTCAGCCTGAACCACATTGTTTGCACAGTTTAGCACACGGAACCACCCTTATCAGTTCTGGGAAGAGTGCAAACTCTTCTGGAATCCAAGTTCCCATATGCAGTCAGAGGACCATCTTGCAAGCAGGCCCTTCTAAGGATAGCAGTCTCAGCCCTGCCATGTTAACTCTCCTGTGCAGGTGGGCTTGCTCCAAGGCAAGGACATCCACAGAACCTCTTCCATGCTTTATGCAGTACCACTGTGCTGGCCCATGATACCCTGGCCCAGTCCGTCAGCAAATTGCCCAGGACACCTGAGACAAGCACAGGTAGAATGGCTTTGGCTGGGCTGCAGCATATCAGGAAGCAAGGCTCACATTCCATGTGGGAATCAGGCTTCACGTGCTCTAGATGACTGACGTGTTAGCTTTTTTTTGTTTTGTTTTTTTTGCGGTACGCGGGCTTCTCCCGTTGTGGAGCACAGGCTCCGGACACGCAGGCTTAGCGGCCATGGCTCACGGGCCCAGCCGCTCCGCGGCACGTGGGATCTTCCCGGACCGGGGCACGAACCCGTGTGCCCTGCATCGGCAGGCGGACTCTCAACCACTGCGCCACCAGGGAAGCCCAGACATGTTAGCTTTGAGTTGATTTCCATCTGCTGACCCGTGAAACTTGGTTAATCCTCACAAATAGAAATGGGCTCCCACTCTTTTAGATGCGCTTGGTACCTTCGAACTTGTCTATGGCCCTTATCCCACGTTGTATCATCTTACAGCTCTATTGGAGACATATTATGTGAGTATAAATAGTCCTGTTGCTCCCCTCAGCCCCTCGCAAAGAGGAAGGCCATTTGGTTGGCAGGACAATTTTTAGGCCTGGACTAAAACTCATCGGGAGACTAGAGCTACAGAGGCTCAGAAAAACCTTGAATGGCTAGAAAGGCCAGGAGCTTCTGAAAGAACAAGTTTAGTTTGGGATGCTAGACTAAAGTAAGGGGAGTTGAGAGAGATAAAGAAAAAGTCAACTGCTTGCTAGAATTGGGACAGGAGGAAAGAGATTTGAAGGAAGCAGATGCTGCGAAGAGTGGAGCTGAGGGAAGGGTCCTTAGGACAACTGCTTTGGGTTATACAATATAATGTCCATTAAGTGCATCTTTGAAAGATTTCAGTATAGTTATATGTTTCTTTTCAATATTAAAAGTTTTTCTTTGATGTCATCTGATGTATAAGTGTAGTGTAATTCTGAAACACGAAGTGGTCTGGATTCGTTGCATTACTGAGCTTTCTTTCTCTATTACTTCCATTAGCTTCTGGAGGACAGGGAACGTAAAAGATACTTTGCACATGGTGGCTGTTAACAAAGATTTGAACTAATGAATGAACACACACATATGTTAATTGACAAGAGAAAAGGATAGTGATGTTGTTTTGGAATATGCCTAGCAGTTAGGACCTTTGTAACACCAGAGAGGAAAAAAAAAAGAAAGAAAGAATTTTTGTAGGAGGAGCAAATAAGTTATATCAGATGCCAAACCACCCTTTCAATGAGCCAGGTTAAAGGTGAGAGAGTGGCAGAGACACAAATTTTTAAGCTTAATTCTAAACATTTCAAGTAATATAGCAACAAGATCTTGAATAGCTTAAGAAGGACGGCAGATATTCTAATCTGTTACCAAAACTGAATTGGATCTTTGGGAACAAAGCAACAAAAACTTGACTAAAGCGGTCTAAAACAGCCACAGCTGGTTGGCTAATGGAAACTTCAACAGTGACCAAGAAACAGTCTTTATGGAAGCCCAACAAAATGATTTTAAAAACTGTCAAGACAGTTTTGTTATGAGCTGGTGTCAAAATTTTATTTCACACTTGCTGCAAGTAAGGAGATCTCATAGCCCAATTCAAAGACTGACTTTTGGTGAGAATGTTTCATAGGAAGAGAGAATGGCTAGATGATCTTTGTTTGACTAGATATAATAAAAAGCAGTGTCTGGTTAAATATCATTTGATGCCTGACAAACAGGCAGCTGAGAGTGTGGGTAGCAAGTTCCCAGAAGAGGCCTTAAGCTAATTAAAGTTTACCAGAAAATTGCTTAAGCATTTTTATTCAGGAATGATAATTTTTTCCCAGAAGAAGGTTGTAAATAATCTTACAAAACTATTTTGTCCCAGATCATGCTTGGAACATTTTTTTCCATGTTAATAAAGAAAACAGTTGATTTTTTCCAGTCATGTCAGTCTGTATAGATACACAGTGTATGTAGACATTTGGATATAAAGGAAGTTGTCATGTGTCCTCTGAACTATTATAGTTGGAAAAAGAATGACTTCAATCTCTACTGGAGGCCACGGAACCACTCTTGTCTCAATAGTATGTCATTATCAAGTGTAAGTAGGCACACTAGATAGACCACTTGCTGTAAGTTATGTCTTGAGCTGGCTTTAACATCTTTATTGGAGTATAATTGCTTTACAGTGTTGTGTTAGTTTCTGCTGTATAACAACGTGAAGCAGCTATATGTATACATATATCCCCATATGCCCTCCCTCTTGCATCTCCCTCCCACCCTCCCTATCTGAGCTGGCTTTAAAATAATGAAATTAATTATAAGGAAGGGGGGGCTTATGGAACGCAAAGTCTAACGCAAATGCAGCTGGGCCTTGGGGAGGTTGCAATAGGTCTGGAAACCCATTGGGGCTGCAGACAGCGCCCTCTCTGGTCTCTTGTTCTGCTTCTTTCTGGGCATTTGCTGCATTCTTTCTTGGGATCAGATTTCCTGCTGCTCAGTCCAGTGGAAGATGGCAGCCAATAGCTACCAGGTTCACAATGTCTAACCACACACCAAGGGATTTACTCTCTTTCTTGTTCCTGATTCCTGATTCCAGATTTCTGGGGTGGGGTCTGGGCTTCTGATTTGCTCAGCGTGGAACATCCCCTTTCTACTAAACTGAGGCCAGGGATTGGGTCATACCATATGGAAAGGTCTGCTGGGTGCCCTCCCTAGAGACGGGGAAATTCTTAGAGAAGGAAGGATTATTATAAGCTGGGCTGGTATACACCAAAGTGTATGACATCAGGCTTGATCAAAAACAGAGATTATTATTTAAAAGTTCGAAACAGCAGGGAGAAACCCATAACTACTGACCAGCCTCAAAACACAAAAAGTTTAATCTTAGCTCTGGAAGTTACCATAGGATGTTATCTTCTACAATGGCTCCCAAGCCTAGCCAACCTCCAGAAACAGATTTAGTACTTTAAAAATAGATTTCCTGACTTCCTCTCATGAGATTCTAATCCGTTTGGCCTGGAATCTACATTAAAATTTTTTCCTTTTAATTATGATAGTCAAGCAGATTTGAGGGCCACTGAGCCACCTTATATTTGCGCCTCTGGATAGCAAAGAAATCTTAAAGAGTTTTCAGGGAAAGACACTCATAATTGGAATCATTCCTTCTCCTTATTTTTTGGCCTGAGAATCAGACACTTTTTCTTTACAACCTTATAAAAATTTCCATCTACGACTGAAACATACAAGGCATGTTTCGCCTTGGATTTATTCTTTGCTTTTTCTTTCCTAGTTTCTATCCAAATCCTTCTAGACCTTTATACATTTCCAATTCTGGAACTATGATCAGTGGAGTCCTATCTTATGCATGTATCCAAATTCAACTATACACACCTGGACAAAAACATTCCTTTTGTGCATATACTGGAAATTCTGCCAGACCACTGTCCAGTTCTCTTCTTCAGAGACTGGGACCATCCCAGCAGTAACTTCAGTCATGCTGGTTTAGTTCTAGCCTGGGTTTTATCTGAAGGATGTGCTGAGACTATGCTGGCACGTTCTCTGGTACAGTTCAAAGAAAATGTAGTTTGAGGGGTGAATGCAATTTCAGGCAGCCAATTTTAGTATGAGAGAAAAAATAATATTGGGCATTGACAGAGCTGGGAGGTCAAAGGCAGCAGCTGGGAAGAAAGGACGAGAGCTAGAGAGCCATCAGAACAGGCTGGGGCATGGCCAGGCAGGACAGTCCAGCATTGGGCAAGGGAACACACAGCAGATTTCTTGGGGTTCCCTCCCACTGAGGCTGAGTGAAGTAGTGGGCAGGCTGGCTTGCTTAAAGGTAAGGGCGTGGCAGTGGGACAGATGCTGGGTGTCCCAGAAACTTACCATTTGGTTGTTCGTCTTATGCATACACTTGCCTGATTTCCTACATGCCTTACTGATTTCAGAACCAATTTTCTATTCTATAACTCACATACTCTCTTATAACCTCTTTTGGACTTTTCTAGTTTATTCTTTCAATATCTTCACCGCGGCATGTTAATCAGTCCTGTTGTGTGCCATGCAATGATACATGAGTCTTTAGTGGAGAGGCTCAGTAATGCTAACTGACTTGATCATTAAATGCTTTGTTCCTTTTCCAGGAAGTACAGAGTCACAAATAAGTAGTGACTGTATAAATAAGAGGGGGGTGAAAAAGAGGCTGTGAATATGGACCTTTGTCAACAGTTTCTCATTGGAGTTCAGCAGTGAATTTGTGAGCACTATGATTTAAGGGTGGTGCCAAGTTGGAATAGGCTTTGGAGGAAAATGATGGAAAATTGCAAAGGACTGAAGAAGTCTGAAGGGTGAGGCCATGTGGCAACATGATCTGAGAGAACGTAGTGTTGAGGGTGGTCTTTGTAAAGACATGACACATCTTCTTGGAGCCTCAGATTCAACTATTGGTGGGGAAGGGCAGGAGGAGATTCTTTTCACGTGAATCAGTCATAGCTATATCATGGAGTAGAGTGCAAAATTCTCACAAAGTATGAACATCAAACACAAGATTAAAAGAAGCTTTACACTTTTGTTCGAGCTGCTATGGTTTAGTTTTCTGAGCTCAGGATATACGTGTTTAATTTCTTCAGCATTAGGAGATATTCCAGATTTCATTTATAACATGGAAGATAGTGACTAACTTTCTACCAGCCTGATAGAACTGAAATTTATTGCCTGCAGAGAGGGTTTTATCTTAAATACAAAGAAGGACTTTTATCCCAGGTAATTAAAAATAAATCAGATTATCAAAATGAATTTAGAAATAGTTAGGAGTATATCACTTACCTTAGAGAAAAAAGTAACACGCTGCAGAACTGATATGTTGCCCTCCAAGGCCTTTGGGTGGGCTCCTCTCTGAGAAGTAATCCCGGGTGGGTTTATGCTTCTTTTTGTTGATGGGCCTTCTTTGCGCAAGTGGAAACATGGCTAACAGATCTCTTGCTGTGGATCTCAGAGGACAGGAACTAGGCAGATTTGTCCAGAATGTTGTTATATTTAGACCTATCTGGAAGCAAATTACCAGATTAGGACTCCTGAGTATTTTCATACCAAATTCTCTGGTTCCAGTTACAAAAGAAATGCTATGGATTTAAGTGAAAAGTAAATGTCACACTCATCTTCCAAAAATCTCTACTGATAATATTTTCTTATACATCCTTCCATACGTTTTTCTATGTGCTTATAAGGAGATATACACACACACGCACACACATCATCATATTATTTACAATTCTTCAGCTTGCTTTTTTCATTTAAAATATCTAGGCCATTTACCATACAATTTCCTACTTTATTCTTCCTCAGAGCTACAGACAGCTGCAGAGAGAGTATTCCATCCTGTGGCTGTACCACTCATTACTTAAACAATCCCATATTACAGCATATGTAAATTGTATGGTAGATGTCTCAAGTTGCTTGTGAATTCCCGCTTCTTTCTGATAAAAAGAATTCTGATTTTGTTTAAGACAACAATATCCTCATCTAAAACTAAAACTACTAAGACTCCCATGTAGGTAGGTGTGACATGTGACACAGCTTTGACTAAATGGATTTATAGTATCCCATTGTATGATCACATCATAATTTATCCAACCAGTCAGAAGAAGTTGGCTAAGCTTGGACATGGAAGTTGTTTTTGAATTATTGCTATTATAAACAGAGTTTCAATCATTGTCCATTTGCTTGATTATTTCCTTAGACAAAAGAACTGTGTTTGGACGGTAGAATTCGGAGCAGTAGCCAGTGGGTAGGGGAGGTGTTTGGGAATGGGGGGGGGGGCGCCATCTTTTTGGTCTGTGTCTTCCACAGGCCCTGACTTCCTGGATTCTGTTGGTAATACAAGTTGATGCAGCGGTACACTGTGCATTGCCAACATAATTCTTACAGTTTATCATATCTTCATTTTCTCCGTTGTGTCACCCTGGCTCCCTCCTTGCCTGTCTGCTTTTGGGGTCTTGTGGCCAGAGGTCAGCCTCCTGTCAGTGTCTTTGATGGTCTGGATGTTACTGCCATTTGCATTCTGCCGGGGTCTGCTCTGATTATTTCAGCATGACTAGGTCAGAGAAGAACAGTGAAGTCAGTCCCTCTCATGGGGAGTCAGTTCATCCACGCTGCAGGCAAATTTATTTCTGTTGTATCTTGATATCCAAAGTGGAAATAATTGAGGTCATGCATCACAGGCAGACAGAAAACAGAATTCTAAAATATTTCTAAGCAATTTCGCTCTATTGAAACTATATTGCAGCATAGGTATGGGTAGGGGTGATCAAGATGCTTAACAATAGGAAAACAGAGATGTCACTTATCAGAATGGACACTGGCATGAAACTGGCACGGCTGCACCTGTGTGCACCAACTGAGTATCACCAGGGGGACTGGAAATGGGATTCTCCTTTTTATCCCCAGAAACTAAATTCTGAAATTCTTGTCAGCTAGACTTCCTTTCAGCAGGTTCTTATCTCTTCCAACCAGGCTGTGAGAACCAATCTTCCTAAAATCTCCCTTTAAAAAAAAAGATCTCTTTGATTAAATCATCAGTAGATATTTCTTTCATTTTATATTTTTAGAGATCCAAAAATTCTAACTTGGATATATTAGTCAGAACTCTTTGGGCTGCAAGTGACAGAGCTCAATTCAGACTTCATTCAACATAGAGGGGAGTTTGGGGTTCGCATGCCTAGGAAGTCTAGGATGGAAGACTTCAGGCAGGCTTGGACTCAGGCTCCATGGGATTATTAAGCCTCTTTAGCAATTATCTCTGTTCCTCTTCGTATACTGGCCTCGTTCTCTTCTTTGGTAGATGGTCTTTTTCCAAACTGGTGGACAGGGCCAGCCTCATGGATATGCATCCCCTGTGCTCACAAAGGTCCCAGCACAGAAGGGTCCTCAGCTTGGACATGAGCAAGCCCAGCCCAGACTAGCTGAGCCAGACCCCGATGAGCAGAACCTCCCAGCTAGCTTCTGAACAACAGTCAAAGCTTACTGTGTTTGCGTTTGGGGGCGGTTGGTTACGTAGCGTTCCATGGCAATAATAATGAATACAGATGATGTTTTTAGCCTTGTCACTTTCACTGTTATATCCTAGGGCCTAGGACACTTTCTCAAACATGGTGGGCTCTCCATAAGTGTTTCTTGAGCGAAAGTGAGAAATGTTGAATGAATAATATGAGAGGCTGAATATGTACCTCATTTTTCTTTCATTAAAAATGGTATTTACAGGGACTTCCCTGGTGGCACAGTGGAAGAATCCGCCTGCCAATGCAGGGGACACGGGTTCGAGCCCTGTTCCGGGAAGATCCCACATGCTGCGGCGCTACGAAGCTCATGCACCACAACTACTGAAGCCCGTGCACCTGGAACCCATGCTCCGCAACAAGAGAAGCCACTGCAACGAAGAGTAGCCCCTGCTCAGCAACGAAGACCCAGTGCAGCCAAAAACAAAAAGATAAATAAATAAATTTTAAAAAATGGTATTTACAACTAAACCTGAAAATAGCACTCTGACAATCTTCCACAAAATCCTCCCTTTTGAGGACAAAATCCATCCTTGATTAGGAGAGTCTTTTATTCTTAATGACAATGAATTGCTGAAAAAAGAAAGAAAAAGAGGAGGTGTAGTCCTAATTAACTTCACTACTAACTTTAGACGTATAATTGGTATTGCAAAAATATAAAATTCTCAAATGAAATGATTATTGGAGTTGGCAGTCAACTAAGACTCTTAAAATCATCAACCTCCTCTCTTTCTCTTCTGATCACCATCTTAGAGTATATGTGATGGGATTTTCAAAGAAGAAAAATTAAGTAAATTTCATATGCATTACACTACACTAAGAACTGTATGAATTAGGTGATAGACACATACCCATCCTTCCTGGTAGCAGCTGATAGGCTAAGAAGAAAACTCCATTGTAACCAAGCATAAGGCAGTTAGTGACTAGCCCAAAACTGGCAAATGCTGTAATTAAATAGGATTACACCATGATCAAGCAATAGCAGGTCTGTGTGACAGTAGCTGAAAACAGTGAAGTCAGGGGAATCACATATGAATGAAGTGTGAGTTAGGTAACTTTTATGCTGTAACATTCACAGCACAGAGTCACTAAGATCAATAGAAGATGATGCTGTTTCTTTTAAAAACCTTTTTAGCTCAGAAAATGAAAAACAAAAACAATACTTTTCTCTACATCTTTAACAAAAGCCAGATAGATTCTCCTACTGCTGGCTGTGCTAGTCAAAACTGAGAACGAGTAAAGCTTTCCACTCAAGTGCTCCCAGCTGATTCCTGCAAATGCTCCACCGACCCCATTTAGCATAGTGGAATTGCTGATTTAGTTGGCATTCATCAGGGGGCGGTTCAAGAGGCAGTAATGAGCTCATCAGCGCCCCCTATAATTAGGCGTTTGCTCTGAATTGCAGGTGACAAATAAGCTTTCCAGGGGTGCCAGGCCTCACTTTCTTCCCACATGACGGAGCCCTTGGGAAGACAGGAGGACCTTGAGAATCATGTCCCTTCTGGAGAATTAAATGCATCTGAGTGGATTACGCACATTACCTGAAGGAAGACATAAATTGTCATAATATTTATCAAAGGACAAAAGAATTCCCAATTATCTTCTATAATCAAATATCTGCTAAGGACACTTGGAGAAACTGGATGTGACAATGAGTCAATAACATTGCCGCTGCCGAGTTACCTTTTTGGTGAACTGCTTCTGTTGAGAGCTGTGCTTTGATCTAGATGGACGTCATCACCATTTGTTTTTCCATTCAAGCTGGGGTCTCAGCAAAGAAAATGCTCAACTCTGTGATTTTGTAGGTCACCAGTATTCTGAAAAAGTGTGACTTAATCAATGTATAATTTTATTTTTTTCTTCCTCCTTCCCCATGAATTTTCTACTGATTCTTAGGTAATAATCAGGTATATCTATGGTCATTTTAAGTTGAAAATACAGCCTTGGTTCAGAAATTAAGTGTGTTCAGCCCAAGATTGAATTTAGTGTCAAATACCTTCTCCTCTCCCAGCTCTGTCTTCCTCAGGCTGGGAGCTTGCTGGGAGGAAAGGTGGTCACTGCTGCTTCTCTATTTTTCTTCCTTTAGTTTTTCCTTCTCTCCCTTCCCAGCTAGCTGTGTTACTGAAGCAAACTTGGGTCCGCTGGCCCGAGGGCGGCATTTATTATTAAGGTGCTGTACAAGGAGTCTGGGACAGCTCCTGCTCAAAAAACCCGAACTCCCCATGGCTTTCAGCAAAGTATTTTTAAAGGCCAGGTGAGGGAGGGGCATCCTGGGTACGTGATCAGCTCGTGCACAATTCTGATTGGTTGATGGTGAGGTAACAGGGCGGTGTTACATGCTCCTGATCATCAGGTAGTTAATTTCTTTCATTTGGTGGTGGTTTTAACATCTGTAAAACAACTCAGGAAATGTGCATCAGATACTGTTATCTAGGTACTTCAGAGAGGAGCTAAAGCAGAGGTTACAGGGAGGGGTCTGTCCTAGGAAGGCCCCATAATGTCCTGCTTGGCGATAGCTGGCCAGTTTCTAACTTCTCCAGGATAGGAGAGCTGGAGGGTGAGGGTAGGAGGGAAGGAAGGAGTGAGGAAGGTTCTCAAGTGAATCAGTGGTTGTGTAGCAGTCCTGGCAGGATGTTAAGGTAGACTTGAACTTCACAAGGTTTTTGGTAGCTGGGCTCTGCTCTGCTCTCCTCCTTTGCCCCAGGTTGATGTGTCTAGAGCACAGCTGGTAAAGTTGGGCTTGTGTGGCTATATCCAGCATGCTCTCTGTTGTTGTTTTGGTGGAACACAGCCATAACCAGCTTGTTTACTGCTGCTTTCACCATACAAACAGAGAGCTGAGTAGCTTCCAAGCAGACCAGACAGCCCTTGAAACCTGAAAGATTTACTATCTGACCTTCTCCAGGAAAAGTTGGTTGGCTGCCCTGTCTAGAGTTTGGGTGGTCATTTTCAACTCCTTCTGGAGCCACTAGACACCAAGCTTTTCCCTTCAACTACTTGCTGCTAGGTTCCTTCCGGCCCTCTGGGACATCCTATGGCTGACCCTATACTGGTTTTCTCCTGTGGCCCACATCTGACTAAGGGAAACCTTTGTACACCCCGTGCCGTGCAGTGTAGAAGAACAGGTGACCTGTTCACAGACTTCTCTTTGCTCAAGGTGGAACCTTAAGGGTAGTGGAGAGGGTAGGGACTCATATGGCAATAGCTCTCTATAGGAAAATCTCTTCCTGAGCCCTTCACCTTTGCATATCTTTAACCTGACTGGGCATTCAAACATGATGAACTGGTTTTAAATATTTATAAATTCAGTACACTTACAGTGTGTCAACAGCCTATATCTATAATATGGTATAGAGGGGGTGTGATCGTCTGCAGTCTGCATAGGGGGAGGGGATGGCATCACTGGTGCCACAAATGTGTGTGACCGAGCGTCCTGGACAGGAGTGCACGTGCCCCCAAGGATGTGGTTCAGAGCTTTCCACTTGTCTATGGGATGATGACAGTCCTAGAGGGTGAGCTGAGGTGGGAACTGAGTGAGAAAACGTTGTCCGAGAAGGTAAAAGGGAAGAGGGGAAGGAAGAGGGGCCCCTAAATCGAGGGGTCCAGAGGCCTGAGCACTGCTTCAAACCAGAAATACATGAAAACACAAGGCTACAGCATAGACCGTAAATGTGTGGGGTTGGGCCTAGGACCAGCCCATCCGCAACTGCTCTTTTAGGCCTCCGGGAAGCGGTAGGTAATTGGGAGGACTGTGTCTGAAGCAGATGATGCAAAATGGTGGCCCACAGCCAGATCCAGCCCACATATGTATTTTGTTTGTAGTTTTTAAACGGAATCCCTTGGCTATATTTAAAAATTTAAAGTATTAGCCACAAAAATCAGATTTTGTCATGGTCTCTGCCACTCCCTTCTGTCTCCCCACTACTGAGGAGTTACCAGTTTTACTTGTGTTCCTACTGTTTCACCTTGCTCACTTCAATTATTTATCTTATCTGTCTGGCCCCAAAGGCATTGGATTTTTGACCCTTAGAAAAGGACAAAAGAACAGACAGGGCAAAAAAATCTGTTGGGTTTGCTGTAAAGGTTGCTTCAGATGATATACACAATGCCTGGGCAGAGCACGGCAGGTGTTAAGGGCTCAATAAACTGTAGCATCTCCTCATCTCTACTTCCTTGTCACCATTTTGCCCCAGGTATATTTCAGGGCTGTCAGGAAGTCCTAGCCTTGATGAGAGAGAAGAGAGGCTTCTGTCTTTAAGTATACACCACTTGGCATTTTACAGGAGAGACAGGCAGTGTTGCTGTGTTTGGCTGTCAGAAGGAACTGCTGGATTCATAACAATTAAATCCTTCTTGGTGGTGGGTCAGGGTTCTAGCGACCCGGGATATGACACCCAGTGGAGTGTGTTTATGCCAGATAAGCTGTTCAAGTAAAACCCTATTTAATCCAGCAGGCACCTTGAGGATGTCCACCTTTAGAGGGAATAGAAAGGCAAACGTTAAGTAGAAACTCAAACTTTTCAGTCTCACAATCTACTTTCTGTTCTGTCATTGGATTTTGCACTCTGCTTGAACCAGAGAAATGAAGAAAAGATCACCCTGGGCTCTGTGAACTGTAATTGGATCTGTCGGAGGAGTCCCTTTAAGAAAGAAAGAATGTACTCTATCACCCCCTCTAAAGACACTCCAGGGACATAAGAGACCAGGGAGAATCTTAATACGTGTGAGATGTGTTTCTTTTCAGTCTGAAATGTAGTGGTCAAGAGGAGTTTACAAAATTAAGAAGAAAAAGTTACAATCGATACTCTGAGAATATTTTTATACCTCTAGATTTTTTTTTTCCAGATCACTAAAGAAGACCCATTATAAAGCTATATCTGTCAGCAAGGCCTTTACATATCTCCGAAGTCTATAAAGGCAAAAATTTCCTCTTCCTAATGAGATTCTGCTTACCTGATTATTTTTATTTCTCGATAATTCCTTCCTAATTTTAAGAAAACACCAGACTTTCTCCTGCATACCATTTTCGTGGAACATCTAAAGCCATGGTAAAACTAGTGATTGAAAGTTTAACATAGTTTTGACGCATGATAGAATACCTTGCCTTTTCAGTGGTTCTCAAACTGTACTGTATATAAGGGTCTCCTGGAGGCCGTGGTTTGCAGATAAATGTTTAATAACCAGCAATCTGTGGGAGAACAAAAAACCCTGAATTGTTGCATTTGCTGATTTTCATGGTGTAAATACTTCCACCAAGGCAAATTTCAGTCTACCTACGTGAAGTCCATTGGCTTAAAATTTCTCAAATTCCTGGCATTTTAACATTCTCTTCTTGGAAGCTGGTACTTACCAGCTCCAGTACACCACTGCCTGGAGGGCTTGTGAAAACTAATATTTCTGGATTCTACCTCCAAAGATTCTGACTCAGTATTTCCGGGGTGGGGCTGAAGAATTTGCCTTTTGAAGGAACTCCCTGCACCTACCAAGCAGAAGATGGTTGGAGCCGCATTTCCCAGATATGTCTGGTGGAGCCCTAGTTTAGTAAATGTTAATATTTCAGAGGAAAAATAAAAGGCGTCAGTGGTTATATGCTGAGAAAGGCCAGGACAAGTGAAGTTCTGTAGGTTTTCTTTTTCTTTTTTTTTGCGGTACGCGGGCCTCTCACTGTTGTGGCCTCTCCCGTTGCAGAGCACAGGCTCCGGACGCGCAGGCTCAGCGGCCATGGCTCACGGGCCTAGCCGCTCCGCGGCATGTGGGATCTTCCCGGACCAGGGCACCAACCCATGTCCCCTGCATCGGCAGGCGGACTCTCAACCACTGCGCCACCAGGGAGGCCCCTGTAGGTTTTCTTGAGTGTAGGCCTTGTGAGTTTCATAGCATGGTCTTCTGCAGGGTGACACATCAGTAAGAGGGTACCCAGTGCAGTTTTTCCGAAATTTATTTGATCCTAGGGCTTTTGGTCCAGGCATGCTGTTTTGGGAAAGAAAATTAGTATATACACTTTCCATTTATAGAACTAGAGTTAGACTCTGAGCCATGGGATTTTGTAAACAAATTAGTTTTCACAATGCTAGGCATGAAGTTGTATTGTAGACTTTGCAGAGGAAAGTTTAAAGGCAGTGAGTAGCAAATGTGAAGTCCTTTATCTCAATATAACCTTTCAGTACCACCTCATTCGGTACCGAATCGAGGCTAGGGTACAGATGGAGGGCTCCTTAGCATGCTTGAAGCTTGTGGCCTAGAGGAATTTGAATCATTCAGTCCTCCAGTTTTAAAGCTGGAAGAGACCTTAGAGGTTAGAGTGGGAGGATTTCAGAGCTCGAAGAGATAGAAGCGGTCATCTGGTCAAATCCTCTTTTTTCACCGAAGAGGATGTAAACGCCCCCGCGAGATTAGATACCTTTCCAGTGCTGGGGCTAAGACTGACGCCATCCATTGCTCTCTTCACTATATTAAAATTTCTTTTCTTTCCTGGAAAAAGTTCAAGATTCCAGCTGATTCTGATGCCTGTTTGAGTCAGGGGGCCAAAAGTCCAAATGTCCTTCTCAGAGCTGTTTTGGAATAATCCTCTTAAATTAAACTGGATATCTGCATCCTTTGAAATTCAGATTCGTCAGGGATGTTTGATTCTGATAACAACCTCCCACCCCCGGGAGGAAATTATGCTCTGGGGTCCAGCGGCTGCAAGAAGGCAAGCTGTCAAAGTCACACCAGCGAGCTCTCTTTCTCTCCATTTTATCAGCAGGACAGCTGGGAACAAAGGCACAGAGGGGAGAGACGTATGCGGAAATACAATCCCGTAGAAAGCTGGCATGTGCCCAGCTCTGTGACTGTAAGGGCAATAATATTTTCTGATGTTACTGAGGAGAGTGAAATATAAATCTCAAACAGAACACCCTTCATGTGTGACAGCAGAAGCTTCTAGAGCCAAGTTACCGAAGACAAAGCATTCCTTTGTACCCTTTAAAACGGCACTGTCCACTTTTTATTTTACCTCTATTATGCCACTGACTTGCAATCTGAAAGGGTCTGGTTGAGTTCATGGAAGAGGATAATTATTCTCTTATCCCCCTCTCAGGACCTGCCCCTGCCATTCTCCCATCCTCGTATATAAGCCACAGGTGACGTAGTAAGTACTAAGAATGGTGTTGAGGAGACAGTTAAAATCAACAAGCCTCACTCTTTCCCCTTACTAATTAGGCACATTTATTGGGTACCAGTTATGTTCCAGGTACTGTGCTAGGCTAGGAGGATGCAACGTTGAACAGCAACAAACCTGGTGCCCACTCTCGTGAAGCTAGGAGTCTGTGTAGAAGAAAAAAAAAAATCACAAAAATATACCTAAAATGACCAGTTGTGATAAATACGTTGAAAGGAAGGTACCTGGAGCTGCGAGAGTGTGTAACATGGCATGGGACCTAGAGCGGTGCTTCTCAAATTGTGTGATGGAGAACCAGTTCTCCCCTCCAATCTGTCACCAACTGATGCTGGCATACATTTGGTGCCACGTGTGACTAACCACGTGAGTCTGACAACACCTGGTCTGGTCTTTACCAGGTTCAAGAAGATTAGTCTACTGATCATGTGCTTGGATGTCATGGTAATATTAAAATGCCATAGAAGTTTCTAAACACTGCTTTCTCCATTTCGGTACTTATCTCCTTGCAGACAGCATTTGGACTGGCACTGGACTGTGGACTGCCCTTTAGGTAGCCCTGACCTAGACTGTCGAATCAAGCACGTTTTCCTGGGGGAAATGATGTTTTTACGAAGTGATCTGAAGGATGAATAAGCACAACCGAGATGGGCAGGAGAATTCCAGGTAGAGGGGATACAGAAGAAGACCAGGATGACTGGAGAGTGACAGCGAGTGGGAGACCAGTCAAGGTGAGTTAGCTGGAAAATGCCAGGCCACACCTATGTCGGCTTCCTGTTTTCTTGCTGGGGCAGCTCTTGGAAGGTTTTCAACGGTGCACTGCAGTGTGGGAAAGACATTAGGTGGAAGTCAGAAGACCCATTCATAGACTATTGGAAACATTCAGGTAACTTAGCCTGGGTGGGCGCAGTGGACGTGTAAGAGGTGGGATATTGAGGAAGGATAGCAGGGTTTGGTGGTGGAGTGGATATGGGGTTGAAGGAATGGGAAAGATCAAAGATGACTCTTCTGGTAACTTATCAGTCATCCCCACCTTTCTACTCTAATGCAGACAAAGAATATTACTTCTTTTATGTTCAGGACAAAAGGAGTCTCTTTATCTCTGTGGCAGTTTCCTGGCAGGGAATGGAAGTCCATTTCCCAAGTCCTTCAGAGGCCCCGTCAATATTTTTAGATGTGCTTCACGACTGCCATTCTTTCTCCTTTAAACGTTCCATTTATGGAATTGAGTTCTTCCTTTGGGTATAAAATCTCCACTAGAATATTTCCTCAGCTTTTTTCTTAAAGCATTAGTTCTAGAAAGTATTAATAAGTACTGGATGAAAAAGGAGTCCCATCAGAGAATCTATTTGGGAAACCCCGCTAGACAGACTTCTTTTCTACAAGGCCGGACTTCTTAGAGCGTTTACTATACTAATGTACGTCTTCAGTTTCCAAGAGGAGAAATAGAAGATGCAGTGTTTCCAACACTTATTTAGTTATGGGGCCCTTTTTGCCAGGAGCAGCTACTAGGCTAGTGTTCTCTGGAACATTCTTTGGGAAAGGATGCTTCATGGTGAGCAGAGGAGCCCTATCTTCAGCACCTGAGTTCGGTTTTGCTTCACATATTTTGAGGCAAGAAAAGGTTTTTTGTTTTCTCTTGTTTCTTGGTGTCACAGGACAATCTAGTTCCATTTCATAAGGTGTTTTTACCAAGATGCTAAGTGAGTCTTTGGAATCAGAACAGCACCCCGTGTACCTGATAAACTTGCATTTCTAGCTCTGTGGTGAAAATTGCAATGGCAACTCTAAGTGTCATTCTGGGGGCAGCATCCAGTGTATCTGTCTGGGGCAATGTGTCCCACCCAGGCAATAAGTTTGGCAGGGAGAACATCAAGTACCACCCTGATGGATTTAAGTGACACTTGTGTAGTAGCAGTAAATTTTACATCTGAGTTGAGCACAGCACAGCAGTAGTTATAAATGATAGCTCTGTCGGTGAAGGCTGCCCTTCTCTCCCTCCTTCCTTCCTTCTTCCTGGCCTTCCAAGGCCACCAAAGAAAACAGCAAAGAAAAGGTTTTTTCTTTATTTAGTAAACAAGTTTTATGCAACTATAACACTGGCATCTGTAAGCAGGTGAGCTAGATCAGGGTCCCTCAAACCTGAAGGTGCAGGGGAATCAACTGGGGATCGTATTAAACACGCAGGTTTGGCTGTAGTCAGTCTTTGTGGGGCTAGAGAGTCTGCATTTCCAACAGACTCCCAGGTGAGGCCAGAGCTGCGGTGAACAGAACACACCTTGAAAAGCATTGATAGATAGTTCGTTGGCTCTCACCTTTTGGCGTGCTTGCGAATCCCTTGGCCTATTTCCTACAAATGCCTCTCTTTTAGCTTTACTTCTGGAGCTTCTAATTTTGTAGATCTGGATTTTTCTCTCTCCCCCTTTACTCTCCTATATGCATTTCTTTTTTCTTTTTGCGGTACGCGGGCCTCTCACTGCCGTGGCCTCTCCCGCTGTGGAGCACAGGCTCCGGACGCACAGGCTCAGCGGCCATGGCTCACGGGCCCAGCCGCTCCGCGGCATGTGGGATCCTCCCAGACCAGGGCACGAACCCCAGTCCCCTGCATCGGCAGGTGGACTCCCAACCACTGCGCCACCAGGGAAGCCCTGTGCATTTCTTAAGAATAAGGCTATCCTCTTCAGAATCACTGTATAAGGATCAAAATCGCAAATTAACCTTGTTACAATAGTGTTACTTAATCTCCAGATATTGTTCAGATTTTTCTAGTTGTGCCAATAATTCCCTTTATAGCACACGTTGCACCCCCCCCCCCCATCCTCCCAACAAAGTTCTGGCCCAGGCTAAATGGACCAGGGGTTTAACACTAGCAAATTAGCTCAGGCCTAAGACAATAGGAAATACTAGGCTATGGTGGGGATTGTGGCTGCCTGGGGTGAGTGCCATGCTTGAAGGCATTTTCAGTAAAATATCTAACTGCAGTGCCAGCTTAAGTTGTAGTCACTCACACGCCCTCTCACTCCCACCCTCACTTCTCTCTGCCGCGTCCACACCAACTACCATGACCTTGAAGTTTTAGACCTCCCAAGGGTGCCGCTTCGCCACTCATAGCTCCCTAGTTTCCCCTCACAGAACCATTCCACTTGCCACGAAACATAACCACTCAGTTATTATGCCCACGAGGTAATCCATCATCCCTTCAGACAAATGGATAAATGCTGGTTATAAACGCCAGATGAGTTCATGAGTTTGGAAGCTTGTTAAGCGTAGGACAAACTGTTGCCTTTTTAACGGCCTGGTGTGATGTTGGTTTGTGTCAAGGATCATGCCCAGAAAACTAAGGGTGATTTTTGTAGCTGCTGAGAACCAGTTACCATCCTGGTATTCAAACATCCCTAGGAAAACAACAGCCAATGTCAACGCTCTATAGTTTTGATTAGGTGTGACTAAACGAAACTGCCTTCTTTCAGAAAGGCGTTCTCTCCCCTTGTGTTTTGAAGAAGTTGGCTGCTCAGAAATCAGACATATGACTTTTCTGCTAAACAGGAATCTGGGCCATCAAAGCCACAGTTAGCATCGGCGAGGGCTTGTGTCCATCCTAACACATAAGCAAGGCATGGTACCCGCCTCTCAGCACTGCCAGTCTGCAGTCCACAAGTTCTAACCTGAAATCCTGTCAGCCAGATGTGTTTCAGATTTCAGATGTTTTGGGTTTTAGAAAAGCAGTACAGACCATACACCAAGTATTATGCAATACCCCAGCAGAGTCTGGGGCCATACGGCATTATCAAATACATTAATATTTCTGCAGCAAAACTATGAAATTCACCATCAAATGCAATAAATCAAGACTAAATAGATTTTCTCTCTAGCTCTGGTGGCCTAAATCATCACGTGGTTTAAGTCAGCTCAGGTTTGACCTCCAAAGAAGTCGTGCAAAATCTTTCAAATTTGTTTTTCTTTTTTTTTAACGTCTCTATTGGAGTATAACTGCTTTACAATGGTGTGTTAGTTTCTGCTGTATAACAAAGTGAATCAGCTATACATATACATACATCCCCATATCTCCTCTCTCTTGCGTCTCCCTCCCACCCTCCCTATCCCACCCATCCAGGTGGTCACAGAGCACCGAGCTGATCTCCCTGTGCTATGCGGCTGCTTCCCACTAGCTATCTGTTTTACATTTGGTAGTGTATATATGTCCATGCCACTCTCTCACTTCGTCCCAGCTTACCCTTCCCCCTCCCCGTGTCCTCAAGTCCATTCTCTATGTCTGCATTTTATTCCTGCCCTGCCCCTAGGTTCTTTAGAACCATTTTTTTTTTTTTAGATTCCATATATATGTGTTAGCATACAGTATTTGTTTTTCTTTCTGACTTACTTCACTCTGTATGACAGTCTCTAGGTTCATCCACCTCATTACAAATAACTCAGTTTCATTTCTTTTTATGGCTGAGTAATATTCCATTGCATATATGTGCCACATCCTCTTTATCCATTCATCTGTCAATGGACACTTAGGTTGCTTCCATGTCCTGGCTATTGTAAATAGAGCTGCAGTGAACATTGTGGTACATGACTCTTTTTGAATTATGGTTTTCTCTGAGTATATGCCCAGTAGTGGGATTGCTGGGTCATATGGTAATTCTATTTTTAGTTTTTTAAGGAACCTCCATACTGTTTTCCATAGTGGCTGTATCAATTTACATTCCCACCAACAGTGCAAGAGGGTTCCCTTTTCTCCACACCCTCTCCAGCATTTATTAAAACTTTCAAATTTTTAAGGCTTTCTTTAGTTTGGAATTGCAGATAAGGCATTACAGACCTGGTCAAGTATTTGTTACTATAGATTTTAGTCTGCAGTGCTTCATAATCCAGAGTTTAAAAAAAAAGAGTTGCAATGGTGAAAATTAAGAAATCCAAATGAAAATTGGAAAGTATGATAAAATATGTGATCCTGGCTTATTCTGTCCATTACAATAGATAACATCAGGTGGAATGCTTTGTCAGGAACCCTGCTAGATGCTTTCCATTAACTATATCATTTATTACACTTAAGAACCTTATGAAGATGGTATTATTATGACCCTTTTTTAATAGATAAGGAAACTGAAGACCAGAGAGGTTAATTAACTTGCCCAAGGTCACCTGGCTAATAAATAAGAGAGCTGGGCGTGGAACCCAGGTCTGTCCGACTCCAGTGAGTCTTAGTTCCTTAGTCTTAACGCCACTGTGTCCTGGCCAAGTTGGCAGGGAATGCTTTTTGTTGATTGTGCTGGTGTGTGGGGTTAATCTAGGGAATCAGCTAATGTCTGGAAATGTAATCAGCTATCCTAAAATATAATCAGATTAACTTCTGTGTTTCTGTTCCAATTTTGAACATTTCAGTCAATTCATTGATTCAAAGTCTGCTATCCCCATTACATACTATTACCACTTTAAAATAATGCGTGGTGAACTTGTGGAACTGAGTTATTGTGTTATTTATGCTTTTACTCCCAAGAGTAGTTGTAGATTAAAGAAATCTTTTTAAACATTTTTTATATATATACAGAGGGCTCCTGGAGAAGTGAGTGGCTATTACCCAAATATAAAATAACCATTGAGTTCAACTTCAGTGAGAAGGGGTTTCCCTGGTGGTGCAGTGGTTAAGAATCTGCCTGCCAATGCAGGGGACACGGGTTCGATCCCTGGTCCAGGAAGATTCTACATGCCACGGAGCAGCTAAGCCCGTGCGCCACAACTACTGAGCCCGTGAGCCACAACTATTGAAGCCTGCATGCCTAGAGCCCATGCTCTGCAACAAGAGAAGCCACCGTGATGAGAAGCCTGCACACCGCAACAAAGAATAGCCCCTGCTCGCCACAACTAGAGAAAGCCTGTGTGCAGCAACGAAGACCCAATGCAGCCAAAAATAAAAAATAAATAAATTTTAAAAAATTGCAGTGAGAAGGCAATTACTGAGTTCCTGTTTTGTGCCTTATGCTTAGCTTGGGCTGGAGTTACAAAAGGGAGTGAATTTCTTGCCCTAAAGGTGTTCATAATTGGGAGGAAGACAGACAAGTAGACAAGTAATTATATGACAATGTGGAAAGAGCCACACCAGGGATGAGAAACAAGGAGCTGAGAGGGGAGGAGCCAGAGAAGAGACTGTCACCCCAGAGGCGTGACATACACCTGCACACAGCCATTCCCTCACTGAGCTGCTTATAGTCTGAACTGTTCCGGCAAAAGGTAGTAACAACATACTCTCTTAACACGTGTGTGTGTGATGGGAACGGGGTTGGGGGCAAACCCCAGGCTTGATTGTGAAGTGAGGAAAAGCACTGGCATAGTCTTAAATTATGGGTTCTGTTCACATTTCCAAAACACCCGGCTTGATCCAATTCCCAATTGCAACCTCACATGTGTGACACCGCCCTCTCTTTCCCCTCTCACCCACTCCACTCCAGCCACACCAGACTCTGCAGACACATGTTCACTCTGGGGCTTTTGTACTTGCGGTTCCCTTTACTGGAATAGGCTTCTCCCAGGTAACCATGCGGTTGGTTGCCTCGCCTCCCCGAACTTCTAACCCAATTGCCACCTTCTCAGTGCAGCTCATCCTGCCAACTCCCATCCCCTCCGAGTCCCGGGCTCCTTCCTTGCATTGGTTTCCCTGCCGCACTCATCACTGTGGGACACATTCTGTGCTTTAGTTTTGTGTTGACTAATAGTTATGTGTGTGTAACAATAGCAAATAGCTCCCTGGGGGCAGGAGTTTTGTTCTAAAATCTCTGCTGCATCCCTGGTTTGGGACAGCATCTGGCTCACATAATATTTGCTAAACAATTAAATACATTTCTATGGGCAGCCGGGCCATTGTTTTTTAACTACTTAGCCAAGAGTTATTTGAATTATTATCCTCTGTTGATAAGCAAGAAGGCCCATAGCATGCAAATGTTACATAATCCCTCAGCATTCTTCTCTGGGAAAGCTCCTCAGTCGACACTGTTCTGCTCTCAACAACATATGAGATTTATTTACACTGAAAAACTCTAAACTTTGACAGCCAAACAAGATTCAGGACTCTGTGTAAACTGGAAACCAAAGGATAAAAGCCATGTATTTCCAGGAGGCGTTTCCAGGAGCTAGCTCATAACCTATGGCAAAGTCTTACAGATAGAACATCTTAGGGTGGGAACCTCAATCCTGTCAGTGCCCAAAGTCACGAGCTGGGGGAGGCTAAGCCACATTGCCAAATTCAGAAGAGACTCAGGAACATGCCAGGATGTGAGCTGTAAAGTTCAGAATGAGACATGGACCCGTTCCAGGGACTGGAACGTGCTCCCGTGTGGCTTGAGCAGCATCCTCTCTCCCTGTTGGCAGATGGACGCGGGGACACCAGCGACATTCAGAAGCCTTGCTGGGGACGATGGGATCTGCGGAGGTGACTGCTCACACTTAGGTGTCCTCAGTGAGATGGTACAGTCCCTCCCTGGGATTTATCTACCACAGGACCAGAGCCAGGGAAACTCTCTCTGCATGCTTCTCTCCATCTCTCCAGCTGCCAGAAGAAACACTGCTTTTATTCTGATGCATCAATTCCTTCCAACAACACAGAGGCAAATCTTGCTCTGTCCTGTGAGCTGCTTTATCTCGTTAAGGTAACTACACATCTCCATCGTCTCCATTGATTTGGTCATTTAAGTCTGACAGAGCAACCTGATTTTTAATTTCTTAGACAGAACATCCTCTACGTCTTCCAAGTACCCCCTGTGGTTCCTAATGAATCAAAATAACATCACTGTCGCCTTTGCCTCCCCCCATGATTTCTTAATACCAGACAGTGGTTCTGGAAAAAAAAAAAGATTTCTTCCATTACGATTGTATATGTGACCACAGAAGGTGGCTTCTAGGATATAGGCACACTCAGGCAAATTGTTTGGTTATTTAAAACAATGTCCTTTCTGTGTAATATTCCCGGACACCAGATTGATGCCAGGACACTGACTGTCTTTGAAATTTATTGAAGAGACATCTCGTGGGGCTCAATCAGAAAACTGTCACTCTGAATTCTGCCTCATGAGGGCTGGAAGATTCAGTGCCAAGAGGGACCGCTAGTGTCCTGCAAACCTCTGAGCTCGACAATGCTGAAGGTTCTTTAGATGCTGTTTCCTGTTTTCAGGGTGTCAGACAAGAGTGTACTTTTATTCATAGTTTGCCATTCTTTATGAAATAGAGGCATAGCCTATTCAGGATTTCTGTCTAGGTATTTGTAAGCTGATGAGTCTAAATGACCTTTCTGTAGAGGAAATGTTATCTGTGGAAGGCTCTATGGAGCGCCAGGATACAGTTTCCATCAGCCTATATTGGCACCAGGTCTCATTTACCGAGCACTTACTACACGCACGTAATCCACATTCCATATAAGTCACCCATTTAAAGTGTACAATTCTATATATAGAATGGATAAACAACAAGGTCCTACTGTTTAGTACAGGGAACTATATTCAATATCCTGTGAGAGACCAAAATGGAAAAGAATAAGAAAAAGAATATATATATATATGTATAACTGAATCACTTTGCTGTGCAGCAGGAATTAACACAACATTGTAAATCAACTATACTTGAATAAAATAAATTTTTAAAAAGTGTGCAACTCAATGGCTTTTATTATATTTACAGAGTTTTGCAACCATCACTATAATTACTTTTAGAACATTTTCATCACCCCCCAAAGAAACCCTGTGCCTCTTAGCTATGACGTCTGAAGGCAGTCAGTTTTTAAAAATCATTTTATTGAGGTGTGATTGATACATAAAAACACTGTACATATTTAATATATATAACTTGATGAGTTTAAGTATACATATGTGAAAGCATCACCACCATGGAGGCCATAAACATATCTATCACCTCCCAAACTTTCCTCCTGCCCCCTTCATTACTATCATTGTCATTATTACTGTGGTAAGAACACTTAACATAAGATTTACCCTCTCAGCAAATTTTAAGTATACAGCACAGTATCGTTTGACTGTCGGCACTATGCTGTATAGTAGATCTCCAGAATTTATTCATCGTACAAAACTAAAATGTTGTACCCTTTGACCATAGCTTCCCCGTTGCCCCCTCCCCACAGCCCTTGGCAGCCACCATTGTGCTCTCTCCTTCTATGAGCTCGACTATTTTATATTCCACGTGTGAGACAGATCATAACAGCGTTTGTCTTTCTGTGTCTGATCAAAGCCTGCATGCTTAACCATTACACTTTTCAGCATGAATCTGAAGCAGGCTAAAAGGTCACCTTTCTCTCACCTTCTCTTTTTTCCTTCCTTCCTTCATTCTTTCCTCCCTCCTGCTCTCCCACCCTTCCTCCCTTCTCTCCATCTTTCCCTCCTTCCAGCCTCCTCTTGGCTCTTCTAAGCTGGCAAATGTATTCATTTTCCATCAGAAGCTTGGTGACACTTGCAGTGGGAGTAGATTTGCTTTTTTCAGGGTTGTGTTTATAATAGCATTTTTGGATAACCCATGGGAATTGCCATGTTTCATCTTGACACTGCTAAATACTCTCCCATATGAAATCAAAGCAAATCTTTCACGTGTCACGGCTGGGTAATGGCTTTTCTTGGACAGTGTCCAATCCAGAGAACTGATGCTATTTTATTCTCCTGATGAAAACTGTTACTTGGCTTTTTCCAGCTCTTCAATTATCCTGTCTTAGACTCTCCACCGCAGCTGAAGAGAGAGGTGAACCTGTTTTAAAGAACATATACTTTTTGCTGAAACTGATGTGTCAGGATTGAGGGAGTCATTTGTTGGGAGTTGAGCAGGCAAACCTTTTATTTTATTACAGTGTCTGTAACCTCACGGCTTTCTCCAACCACCAACGATTTCTGTATTTTGGGTTTTCAAATTTTGTCTTGTTTTTGAATTAGACCTAGGAGGAAAATTTTCAAGGCTTTCAGGAAAAAAAATCGGATTCAGTCCTACGTGGGGAGGTTGTGGACAAGGTGGTCGAAGAGACACTCCGTATAGGATTTGCTCTTAGACCTGGTCAGGACCAGTGTCGTTCAGGAAGCACATTCACCCGGGCAGGTGACACGGATGACTGGCTCCCTGCCGGGGACCCCTGGGCTCGGCCCATGAATGCCTGTTCTAACTGCACTGAACACCCTCTACATAAGGGTTTTATGTCCCCATGAGATTTGAATACATGTGCTGCAAATGTCACAACAGAGAATGGGGATAAAAGAAGATTTATCTGGAAAAAAATAAAGTAAGCGATTTTTTGGTCTGCCCAGCATCTTTCTCTTGGGAAACTTCCCTCTCTAGTCTGGTGGGCTGTCATTCATGTGGTGATTTCCCCTGAGGGTTAGGAGGGTTAGGAATTCTCCCCAATACAGTGATGTCCTGTGGTAGGCATCTAACTCAAGCAGAGCATCAGACTCATTTCAGAGGTACTGAGGTGGGGCTGGTAGAGAAAGGGTTCCTTCTTCTGAAGACTGCAAGAGCAAAGAACCATTAACATCTGAAGCTGCTGAGATAATCTGTACTGCCACGTGGAGACAACTTGCTTAAGGAGGAGGAAAGCGGAGTCTTAAGGTGATGGAGCAACTGCACCTTAAAGACATAATCTGATGTCCTGGATCCAGCTGTGCCTGAACTCGACATATTCCTCCTTGCCTTTTCAATGATGAGAACCAATACATTCTCATTTGGTTCAAACTAATTTGAGTTGGATATTTGTCACTTGAAACTGAAAATGTCCCGACGAATACAACAACATATGCAGAAATTTCTGGCCATATAAACAAGAAGTGAAGAAATATGCTAACACCTCCCAATATGAACCCTGCTGAAAAGGCACCCTTTGCGGTTATCACATTCAATTCTAATTTCTATAAAATGTGTGTGTGAGGGAGACTCATTTCCCTAAGCCTCTTAGCCAGTCATCTGTAGGATTACTTCAAACACAAGGAGGGACACTTCCCACTGGGGAGGGCTGGGGAAGCCTTCCTGGAGGAAATGATGGTTACACTGACTTAGAAAGGCAGAGGCAGAAGAATGAATAATTCTGGCAGGGGAAGCCTCAGGCCAGGAGTGTGAATCAGCAATGGGCTTTCTGAGCAAGGGGGACAGCAAAAAATGTTTGGAGAACTAGACACAGGTTGTAGCTTGGAGTATATGGAGAGATGCTGAAGGACTTACATCAAGGGAATAAGGTCAGAGCTGCGTCTAGAGGGTTACTGTGGCATCGGTGTGGAGAAGGATAGTGTGTGTGTGTTGGGAATGGGCTGGGAACAAGCAGTGAAACGACTAGAAGGCCAGAGATAATGGTGGTCACATGGTCGGATGAGAGGCAGCCCCGTCCCATCGAAGGGCTGGCAGTGCAGCTGAAGAAGAGATTTAGAAGGAAAATCAGAGCACGTGGGTCTAGAGTTCTGAGTCCTGAGAGGCCTGAGAAGGAGGGCGAAGGCAGCTTTTCCAGAAATACGCTGTGGAATCAGCCTCTCTGAATGGTACCAAAGCAAAATTATTCAGGCACTTGTTAAAGACCAAAAGGAAGACTTTATTCAAGAGAAATTCCAGCAATAGGGGTTTCATGGTAGGGAAGAGAGAGAGAAATCGCACCTCCAAACACAATAAGGAAAAGTAGAAAACAAAGGCTGGTGGCAGGGTGGGGGTCAGTGGATGGAAAATTACTAAGAGGAAACGTGAAGGCCAGCGGGGGTCTGGCTCAACCGACGTGACAGGATTCTTACTGAAAGTACTCTGGGGGGCTATTGGACATTGAGGGCGATGGATGAGGAATTTGATAAGGTATTGAGGGTGGTCAGATATCAAGGGTGGGAGATTTTTGCTAAACTGTTGCAGCAGGATTCTTGCTAAGACTGGACAACGTGGGCTAAGGACAGAGCCCAAGCTCAGGGCCACAGAGAGAGGGCTCAGAGGAGCCTGGCTTAAGTCTGGTCAAAGGAGAGAGTCTTGGTCAATGGTTATCAAGAAAAATGAATATGGCAGGTCTCAGGGAGCCCTCAGGGTTCCCAGGACTCCAGTACATGCCTCCCCCGCTGCTTGGTTCAGCCCAGTGTCAGAGTGTCACCTCCCCTGCTACTCTGAACTCACAGAGGTGATGCTGGGAGGCCAGGGAGGGTCCGGCAGGAAGAGGTGCCGTTCAATTCTCCCTTAGCTGATCATCACTGGCCTTTGAAAGGCAGTTCAGAAGAGACTGGGAAGTAAAAGCAAGATTATAAGGATAAAGACTCCTGGAAGGATTTGAAGAGGCAAGGGCAAGGTGCATATTGAAAGACAACTCTTTACACTTGTCTGCAAGGAACAACAGTCTGACACACACAGTGCCTGCCAGAACTTTCGTAATAACTTCCACACCTGTAGATTCATTCTTTTTTATTTATAATTAATTTTTATTGGAGTATAGTTGCTGTGTTACAATGTTGTGTTAGTTTCTACTGTACAGCAAAGTGAATCAGCTATATGTATACATGCATCCCCTCTTTTTTGGATTTCCTTCCCATTTAGGTCACCACAGAGCACCGAGTAGAGTTCCCTGGGCTATAGAATAGGTTCTCATTAGTTATCTATTTTATACGTAGTATCAGTAGTGTATGTATGTCATTCCCAATCTCCCAGTTCATCCCACCTCCCCCTTTTGTAGATTCATTCTTCTTGCCATTGCTACCCCAAAAGCTCATGGGAAAATTTTCTCTGTACATAAAGAAAGAAATCACGCTCTGGCAGCTGTATCCTGAGTAGTCACTTTGAGAGAGACCTATTTTTCTAGCTGTAAAGGCTATATTTGAATTTCACCGGCTGTTTTCCTAATGATTATTAGAATATTTTGGTCACGGCACCAGCTACAGAAAAGGTAGTGATGCCACCGAATCTTTCTTTAATAAGGGAGATTTTTGCATCAGGAGAGGTGACACATTTAATGTAATGCAGATGTCTTCTCTCTGGGTGTTCCCCAATTCTGACAGTCTTATGAATCACCCCAACCGCTAGTAATTGAATAAAAATGGCTTGAGATCCCATCACACACACCTAAAGGGAAACCCAGCATACTTTCTACCCACTCTGTGGAAATTCGCAGGGGTAGGGGTGGAGTGGGCTTGGCTAACCCTTCTAGGCTTTCTGCTTCTACTAAATTCTCAGTCTCATGTCTATCTAGACTCATGTGGTTTTTCTTTTCTCAAGTCGAACCCAGTTGCGTTTTCTTTTGATGCCCCTTCCAGAAAGCACTTGTGCGCAGCCCATTTTTACAAAAGGTTTGAGAAAACAGAGGGATTGAATTGCCACAGAGCAGAGCAAATTCTTTGAAAGAAATTACGGGATGTCCCCATTGAGTTCGAAATTGAGATCTTCCTGGCTCTCTCTACCAGTGGT
Organism: Leucopleurus acutus; assembly: GCF_964270905.1. Taxonomy (NCBI): domain Eukaryota; kingdom Metazoa; phylum Chordata; class Mammalia; order Artiodactyla; family Delphinidae; genus Leucopleurus; species Leucopleurus acutus. The sequence continues at coordinate 54,854,926 of NC_139152.1, forward strand.
TTCTCTTGAGCTCTCTTCTCCTGGGCTTCCAGATTCCATTTTCCTATACGCTCTCCCTCCAGCCTTCTATCTTTCTTCCTATGTCTTCTACCAACATATCCCGCCCCCTATGTCTTCTACCAACATATCCTGTCCCCACCATCTCAGCCTGCCTTTGGAAAGCTATTTTTTTCTTGCATTATTATGCAGAGAAATATACTTTCCTTTGACCGACTTACTGGTCTTTCTTCTCAACAGTATCTCAGAGCCTACACATTTTCACAACCAATGGCTCTTCAAGGCACTTTTGCTAAGCAAAAGACACTTCCTTCTTAAGAGAAATTTCATCAACAGATTTTGAAATAAATTGTTATTTCCCTGCTACATTGAAGTCTATGTCATACCCAGATTCTAGTAACTGGTGTATTAGCAGTACTTTCATAGTACCGCCAGAATCAGGCTATATTTTAAAAATCACAGAATAAACAGAGATAAGACTCATTAAGGCTAGACTTTAAATTCATGCCTTTTCCATCTTTTTTGGTTATTTCTGCATGTTGCCTCCTGAGGAAGAGATCTTTCCTCATAAGCAGTCTCATCATCCTCTTCTTTAGATTTTTTTTTTGTAAGATAAGCCTTTATTTCCAGGACACTGTGAATTAGCTGGTGATGGCTCTTAAAATTAAAATAAGAAAACTGGTGTTACATCTGATATGTGCAATGAAGTATGGAGTTTGAAAGAGGTGAAATGCTCGCATACTTACTTATCATCTTTGTTACAACCAGAAATTCACACCTGGAAACAAAACTCAGAACACAGTCTAAGACAGTTCTTTCTGGCTTTGCATCGTAAAGGTTCATTCCTGGTCCCCCTGTTACATCTTGAGACTAAAAAGCTCTTCCTTTAGATCATAACTTGGGAAAGGAGGGTTGGTCAGTCTCTGTGGCTTTAATGTTGACAGCAATTCCATAAATTATTTGAAAGTGGTTTGCATTTCCTACCTGATCATTTAATCCTGCCTCATATCACATCTCAAAGAGATTGTTTTTTTCTCATTTGCAAAGTTTGCTAAGAAGTTCCCAGGTCAGTTTTGGTACAAACGTGCACCATCATGGAGGTCTCCCACTAGGTATACTTCCATCCTTCCAAAATACGCATGATCTGAAAATGGTTTTATGGGGTTGATGAACAAGGCATGTCAACTCCATCACTATGCATCCACTGGCATGTCAGCCTCAGGATCATCATGTAACTTCACACAGTGACATCATCAGACAGGTGGGGCACCTCCAAGGGTGCACAGGCACCAGTGGACTGGTCTAGCCTGACTCTCCAACCCTCAACCTCTGGGCCCTACCTAAGCTGTACATCTGCTTAGCGTCATATTTCGTATGCAGATGTCTCCTGGTTTTACCAGCTAGAGCCATGTAAACATGGTAAAATTGTAATGTCTCCAGGATCTGCATAAGCAGGGACTCAGCTCCTCTGAAACTGTTCCTGGCCATCTCTGCAAGTTTCCCTTAAGGGTTTTATAAGTGCCACAGGGTAGTCATTTGGTGGCCTCCCATGCTCTTTCTTCCTCTTATTCCAGCTCCCCTCATCATTTATATGTCAGCTGTATCATTGTAATAAAAACAGTAAACAGAGCAGAGGCACTACTACGTGCTAGGAATTATTCCATAGCCGCATACGTTTTAGTCATTTAACCCTTATAGCCACACAATGTGGTAGGTCCGTCCTATTATCTGCATTTTCTAGATGAGAAAACTGAAGGCCAGAGAAGAGCCAGCAAGGGAGTGGTAGAACCCAGAGTCCATGCCTTTAACCACTTTGCTATTTGCATGTTGAGTCATGGTAGGTGTTGACTTAAACTCTATAAACGAGGACACAGGTGTGACATGAGTCAGTCCTGGATTTGAATCCCAGCTCAGCCACTTATCGTGTAACAAGTTACTTCACTTCTTTGGCCCTCGGTATCCTTATCTATAAATGGGAATGATATGAGGACTTTCCTAATCAGATTCTTGGGAATATTCAATAAAATACTGCCTCTAACAACATTAAGTGGAGTCCTTGGCACGTTGAAGGCATGCAATGAATGTTAGCTCTGAATATAATAGAGTCATTTTCTTTTTAATACTAATACGCTTTTTATAGATTAGCAAACTGAGACTTGGAGAAGTGAAAGGCTTTCCCCAGGTTAAACAGCTTTAAAGAGGCAGTCTAGGCTTGAAACTCAGCTCTGGGACTCCAAAGTGTACGTTCTTTCCATCCATACCTCTCTGGTATTGCTGCCATGAGCTCCATCAATGCTGAAGACCACATGACAGAGGCTATGTGGGATGTGGTTTTGCTCAAGAAACAGACTCCACCCTGATCTTATACATAATTACCTGTGATAAGAGCCACGTGTGAGAAGTTCCAATGCGTGGAATAAATGACGTGTGACGAGAGTGTTGAGCAGGGTGAGGCCACGTGACCATAAGCTCAAATCTTTTCTGGGTAGCTTGAAATTTTTGGCCGAGTGCCTAAATCTTCATTTCACCTCTTGCTGTGGAACTCTTGTTTCTCTTTTAAGCGCAGGAGTCTAACTCCACGGGTAACATAATATCATGTAAATGAGGGTAGTCTTGGAAGGCAGGCTGCTTGTCATACTATAGTTGCTTTGTTGCTGTAATGAAAGCCACATGCTTCATGGTATTTTTAGACTAGTTAATATTAGCAGGTCAGCAGCATTTTTATTTAGATATTACTATTCCAGCTGGGCTTCCTCTAGTTACTTCAAGAAAATTCAGAATTTCTACCGAACGTAAGCTTTCAGGAGAGTGCAAAATGGAATGTAAATGACCAGCACTTTCCCCTTGACTCTTCCAGTTTCCACATGGAATTTGCATTTGCTTCCCTGAGTCTCTGTGAAAGGAAAGGCTGACCCAGGGGCTTGCTTTCAGAGAATGGTGGAGCAAGTAACAAGGTGGAAGCAATGATGAGGAAAGACTTGAGTTTGTCCTGGAGGCAAGAGAAGAGGGTGGAAAAGAGGAAAGGGTGGGGAGAGAGGGCTGTCCAACTACCTTGCGGACTTCTTGAAATTACTGGCATGGTATGGCTTTTTTTTTGTTGTTTGATTTGTTTCATTTTTATTGTTTTATGAAAGGTAGGATCATTCCATTCCATCCTTGAGTCCCCTTTGGAGTTATCTGAATCTCTAAATTTGCTTCTTTCAGAGAAAGTTTTTTACTTCTTGGGAAATGTCCTTAAATTCCTTTCCTTCCTGAATACATCGTATCTCTCCTTCTCCACCCCACATGAAATATCCAACGTCTCTGTGACTAGAAGAGTAAAAACGCCATTCCACCCTCCTTAGAGAGAAACTGAGAGAGGATTTTGACATCGAATGTAATGATGTCATCACGAACAGTGATCTCCATCCTTAGGGTAGGTCTTTGTGGACCCAAGAAGTGACTGATGGGCATGCTCTCCTCTGCCCAGCAGACTGGAGGCAAAAGAAGTAAAAGAAAGGAATGATCAGCGTCCCTCACAACAATCTTAAGGACAAAGACTTTTCTGCCAAGGATCAGTTTATGCCAGGCCCACACACGCAACTGCTCAGAACCCACTGTTGGTAGAGGGCAGGGCTGATGAGATTTTGCTTTATCCCATGTCTTGGGATTGTATTCAACTCAACAGCTATACATAGGAAACCGCTGAATTTTCCCCACCATGATCACCTTGAAAACATACACTGCTCAGTCTCCTTTCCCTGTCCCCTTCTGTAGCCTGGTCATTTTCAGATTAAAAAAAAACCCAGAAAACCCCAAACCTTATTTTGATAATCATGACTTCCAGTATTAAAAGATCCAATAGAGTCTAAGTCAAAACTTTGATCTCAGATCCAATTCAAAACTTCTCCCATTCCCATAGCCTAGGCCTGACCCTTGGCTGGGGGTCCCAAAATGGGGGAAAGAGGGTCTGATCTCAGCGTCTGTTTGCTCATTATTCGTTCTCACGCACTCCCCCTTCTCCATTTGCTTAGCTACCTTTGGTTTCTCCAGGGCTGGGGAGTAAGAGTAAAGGAGGAAGAGGGCAAATAGTGTTTTCAAATACTTGGTGTTCTTTGTGATTCCCTCTTGGCTGGCATTGCCAAGGTGTTGGGCACCTCACTGCTCTATTTTACAGTGGGCACTTGTGGGTACTCCATATTGGGACCTTTGTGCTGCACTGGTTCCTGTATGGGTGATACACTCTTCAACTGATCTCTTGTGACCCACTTTCCTCTTTCCACCCCAACTCCTGTCCCAGTGGTTGCATCTCTAGCCTCATACTGCCGGCGTCCCCTTGCTCCGGCAGGCCACCCTCTAGGGTGGGTCTTTCAAGATATTTTAACATGCATTCCATAGTGTCCTCCAGACTGACGAAGACTCGTCCATTCATGGTCCACCATGCCGAGAACAGGCAGGCTGCCCCCTCTGCTATCTCTGTCTTCACTTGCCCCCTTGGGCAGCTTCCGGCAGGCTCTTGCCTTCAGAAACAATCTGTGGCAGGCTGTGGTCTCTGTTCAACTATGTCCTCAAGCCTTCAAGGACCCATGTCAGTCTCTCCTTTAGTGAAAGGAGAAGAGTCAAGTGACCTCTATTCTTAGGGATTCCCGTCCACAAACTCCCTTTGGGGATTCCAAGTCTCAAGCCCCAGATCAAGAAGCAGAATATTATCAGAACCCCAAAGCACCCCTCATCTTCCTCTCTAGTCACCCTAGACTTCCAGCAGCATAGATTTGTCTCCTTTTATATAGTTTGGAGGTAAAAGACCAGTTTGGCCACCTGGTAGTAAGTTTTGGCGTCCAACAATCATCCCCTGATGACTGGATGACTACTTATTACTTATGTTTTCACCTTAGGGGCTTCAGTCAAAATGTGGCCACCAGGAAAAGTTCCGTTTGCACCTAATGGAAATCTGTAAATTAAAAGTTTGTAAGGAGTGAGCTTTCTGCGCTGACTCCACTTTGAGACTTCCTCATGAGTCATTCAGAAAGATTCCCAGATTGTACAATCTCTGGGAATTCGTATTTGTTCTCAGAAGTTGTCTGCAGATGTGTATATGTTTGCATCAACAATTACTTGCTAGATAAACAGAAAAAGTAATAGACATATCTACCCTGGTGGGAAACCATATAGAGCTGTAGCTAAAATTCACTGAGCACTTCTTCTTTGCTAAGCTCTGTTCTGTGCCTGTTTTAACTCTTTAAAACTTCACTACTCAGAAAGACTCACTATTATTATCACCATAACACAGATAAAGAGGCTGAGGTGCAGAGAGGGTAAGAAACATGATGAGAGTCACACAGCTGGAAAGTCAAAGCCATTTGTAAGCACTGGTCACCTGGCTCCAGAGTTCCTGCTCGTAACCACTCTTCTATTTGGGGGGGCCAGACTTCCCTGAGGAATCATGAGTTTCCCCATTGCTGTCTTCCAGATAAAGCTCCTCTGAGTTTCCTTAGTGGAATGACTCAGACTTAGGGAAAGGTACCACAGGAAAGGTGATGACTTCTGGGTCAAGACCAGATCTTTGGGGTAATAAACTAGATTCAAATCTAGATGTCATTGCTCTGCAGAGTGGGAAGAACAAGGCATTTGGAGATGTGGGAGCCTTGTTGGGAACAGGCTTGTGCCCATGATGGAAACCCCATAAGAAAAGTCTACTTTTGGGATATTTCTCCCTTAGGCCATGAGAACACTCATAAGCAGTATATGGATTTAAGTTTTGCAAGGAGAACATATATTCTTGGTTTCTTAAATTATCCCAGTTGTTCAGACAAGACCAATACCCTCTAACACCTCTGTGGTGACACAATGTAGAATGAAAGTTCTGGGCACTTGATTGAAGTGTGCTCAGTCCATCAACCTCTTTGCTGAGCCCATGAGAAGGGAGAGGTACCCATTGAAGGGGGTCGCCTGGGAGTTCCTGATCGTAACCAATGCGGGAGAGGCAGGGGCCCATGGAGAGTAGAAAGGAGAACACAGTGCTCAGAAGCAAGTTCTAGGTGAAGAAGGGATGTAAAATCAATCTCCCCTTCCAATATGTTCTTAGGGAATCTGACCTGTATGAGGGGACGGGGAGGAAAGGAGGACGCTTGGGTTAGATCTTTCTTCACTAAAGATCAAGAAGATTGTGGCTTGGTTGCGTGATTTCAGAGATAGCAAGTCAGAGTGGATCTTGTGCAACCCATCAAATGGGATTTGGTGGAAACGGGATTGAGAGGTTGCTGGATGAGCAGGGGCAGGAGGAGGGCAGGCAAGAGCCTTGCTTGGGATCCTGGCTCAAGTGTCTAGGTGAGCAGCAGATGGTCTTCAGAAGGAAAGCCAGCAGTATCCACTTCAAAGGAAAGGTGGAGTCTGGGCTAAAGGGGGGTGGTCTGGCCATGAAGACTACAGGTGTCAGGCACAGCAACTGAGAAATATATCCTGGAGCGTGCTCCAGTATGCCTGACTTTTCCTGCAGTAACTGTCATTGGAGGACCGAATAACAAAAGAACAACATTTACTAGTCTTCGTTCACTTCGCAAATATATACTGGATGCTTCATGTGTCTGGCCTTGCACTAAGCCCTGGAGATACCATGTCATTAGAAGGACACGATCTCTGCTTACAAAGAGTTCAGGGTCCAGGGGATGTTCTGACAAATCAACATGATGGTTTGTTTTAAGTGCTTTGATAGGTTATGCACAGGCCCTGTGGGCTCCTAGGAGGGTAGACAATCTAGACGTTAACTGAGGGAGGTTAACAAAGAACACTTCCTGGAGGAATGGCATCTATAGGGAGGTCTGTAGGATGAGTTGCTGTCAGCCCGGAAAATGGGGAGGCGATAGGGTTTATTTTTTTTCAGGCAGACGAATCTCAACTTGAGTAAGAGCCAGAGGAAGAGGAGCCCTGAGGAGCCTGATATGACTAGAGGGGACTGTGTCAGCAGGAAGTGGCTGGAACTGAGGCAGGAGTCAGGGACAGATCATGTTGGGTTTTATAACCAGCCTATGGGGTAGGTAGTGCTGTCAGCCAGTGTCTTACAGTGGAGGCCAGTGAGCAAAGGGGTTCAGTGACTTGCCCTGAATCACACAGTACAGGTGGCAGACCTGGTATTGGATCTAATATCTGCCTTACCCCAAACACAGAGCTCTCTCTATATTACTCCTTTGCATCTTTTTTTTTTTTCACCTTTATTGGAGTATAATTGCTTTACAATGGTGTGTTAGCTTCTGCTGTATAACAAAGTGAATCAGCTTATATGTATACATATATACCCATATCCCCTCCCTCTGGTGTCTCCCTCCCACCGTCCCTCTCCCACCCCTCTAGGTGGACACAAAGCACGGAGCTGATCTCCCTGTGCGGTGCGGCTGCTTCCCACTAGCTATCTGTTTTACACTTGGTATTGTATATGTGTCCATGCCACTCTCACTTCGTCCCAGCTTCCCCTTCCCCAACCTGTGTCCTCAAGTCCATTCTCTACATCAGCATCTTTATTCTGTCCTGCCCCTATGTTCATTAGAACCACTAGTTTTTGGTTTGTTTTTAGATACCGTATTCCTTTGCATCTTTATTTTGAGAAAAGTTTAACTAATTAAAATTTCTACCCAAATAACATGTTCATCTCCAATAGACCCCTCTGCCCCATTTTGACCCAGAAGTCATCGCATTTTCTCAGGATTAAACACATTGAAATGTATTTAAAAAGATTCTTCCCTGATCCTGATGGAGGCAGCAAATCACCGAGAATTTGACTCTGCTAGACCGGCTGTGAGCACGAGCTTGGAAGAGCCAGGCGGCATTTGTATTCCAAGGGAGAGAGTCCAGAGAGAAAAATGCACAGCAGTTTCTTTCATAAAATGTTTAAAAGGACTAGTTTGTTCATGAGCTTGGTTGATCAGGGTCAGGAACTTGACATCATAATGCTGAATGTATCAGAAAAATTCTGTGTTTGCTCACTGCCCCTGCTCTGAACAGGCTTCTAACTTCCAGCTCTAACATCTCAGGGCTTAGTCCTCAGGAAAGGCAAGTTGGTTTGAGGTTTTAAAATTTTTTCTTCTCTTTCCAGTTTGTGGCAAAATCCAGTATAACTGTGGCATTTACCCACTGATAAGTGAAAAATCAAATTCATTGAAAACAATGAGTGCTGTCCTAGCTCCTTAGAACTCATAGCTCTATACCTGGGCGGCTGCTTCCTTGGCCAAACATCTGACGACAGTCTTTCCATATTGTCACAGGGCTTTCAGCTCCAGTCTCTTTATGTCTCCCTCCCTGGGGCCCTGCAGATCCTGGCTCGTCTTGGAAAAAAAAAATCACTTTGTTATACAGCAGAAGCTAACACCATAGGCAAAGAACGCCTCTGGGGCTCCGAACCTTCCTTTTCTTCCTCTTCCCGTGGGGCCTCACACTCAGTGGATCAGGTGCCCAGCATCACACCATTTCTCTCTCCTCTTCCATCAAGATGATGACCAAGAAAGAATCTCAGGCTTCACTGGTGGAAGATAGGAAGGAGTAACTTCGATGACGATAACAGCTTACACATAGGTAGGGCACACTCTGTGCAAGACACCTGGTTCTCAGAGTTTTGTGTACATTGGCTCAATGAATTATCCCAATAATTCTATACACTAGAGAACGTCATTATCCCCCTATGTTACAGAGAGGTTAGTTTAATGACCCAAGGTCATAGCGTTAGAACCTGATTTGAACCCAGGAAGTCTGACTTTGTCCATGGGCTCAGCCAATGTTGGGAGAATGGGGACGATTTACTGATCAAGATGTGCACTACTTCATTTAATGCTCCTAAATAGTTTTGATATACAGTTTTATAACCCTGTTTTACAAAAAGGAAGACAGAGAGGAAAAGCGACTTGCTGAGATTTCGTAACTAGTAAGTGGTGGAGTAGGAATTGGAGGCACGGTCTGAATGACTGCAAATTCCACGTTTTGTTTACCACGGCATGCCCGTATCCAGGTCATCAATCACAGGGTGTCAGATGTTGTGCTTTAGTTTCAGAGTATTAAGTTAGATTATTGGAGTTATGATCCTTGGGGGTGGGACTTCGGGTAGCAACTAGGAGACAGGAGAGACATTTTCTTTGGGAGTCGGGGGCGTGGACACTGAGACCTTCTTGGACGTTGAAGTTACGGTTTTTAGGCTGGTGACTGCTTGGCCATCCTAGCATGCTGGCCTCATTCAGAAGCTTCTTCTCCTCAGTTCTAACCCACTGTACTTGACTGTCTGTGTCTCAACAGTGCACGGCCTCCCCAAAGTGGCTATGACTGAAAATAAACTCACTTTTTTTTAAACATCTTTATTGGAGTATAATTGCTTTACATTGTTGTGTTAGTTCCTGCTGTATTTTTTATTTTTTTGAAGTACGCGGGCCTCTCACTGTTGTGGCCTCTCCAGTTGCGGAGCACAGGCTCCGGACGCGCAGACTCAGCGGCCATGGCTCACGGGCCCAGCCGCTCCGCGGCATGTGCGATTCTTCCGGACCGGGGCACGAACCCGTGTCCCCTGCATCAGCAGGTGGACTCTCAACCACTGCGCCACCAGGGAAGCCCTCCTGCTGTATTTTTAAATCTCCTGATGGGTTTAAGAACATCACCTAAGCTGGAAACACCCCTTTCTCCTTCACCTGCCACATTTAATCAGCCCCTGTGTTCTACAGATCCTGCCTTTTACAGACATCTCTGGTCTATTCTCTTATACGTCATCGCTCATCCTGTCTTTGTTCATCATCGTCACCTAAACGACTGCAGGGGTCTGCCAAGTCACCTCCTCACTCCTCCAATAGTCCGGCACGGCTGCCCCTGGAGTAACTGCTCTACCGTGGAAACTGATCATGTCACTTCCCTGCTCAAAATCTGTCAGCGGTGGGTCCCAAACACTTATGCAGTATTTCCTCAAACTTCAGACTGTGGTCTTCAGTAACTTTATTCTTGGGGCTGATGGGGTCTCTCAGACATTTAAAAATAATCCTTTATAAAAAAAGAATTCTTGTGATGAGAACTCTTAAAATGGTTTTATCCCAACATTGATGATGTGACCTTGGGTCAGTTGGCTAATGGTGCCCATCAGAAGAAAAAATATTTTATTTTGCTCTAAGGGATATTATTGGTAAGATTAATAACATATTTTGTTAATATGCCTTGTATTGGGTTCTACTTTGTAAATTTGTTTTGGTTTTATTGTTGTATAAGGATTATAGACATTGAGAAGTTATACCCGGCTTATGTTTTCATAGATTTAAATAATGTTGTAACAAAAATAAGTTGTCAATACTAAGAATATCTAATCAGCTCTTTCTTTTAATGTTGATCCATATAAGTTCAGAAACACTGACCTGTAGGGTCAAGGGCAAACTCCTTAGAGCAGCAGGTGTCTTGTCTCCATCACCCTCCAGCCTCCTTCCTGCACCTTCCCCCATGCCTGCTTCTTACTTGACTAGAGCTCCTTGACAGTAGGAACGATTTTTTATTCATATTTGTACCTACATGCCTGACAATGAGTGAAGGAAGGAAGCAATGAATATGGGATGGAGGCAAGAGAAAAAGGGAGAAGGCTATTCTATAGACCTAATGGCCAATGCCTAACATTACTTTAAACAGTAAGTTTCCTTGTTTGACTCCAGGCTGGGACACCTTCTAGCCTCTCCTATGTGTTCAGCCACACCTTTCTTATTTTATGTATTAAATGATTAAGTCATTTACAGGGGGAGAGAGGAAGAGAAAGGTTCAAAACCAACACCCACACGGGAAGGTTGGATGCAGCCTGTATCCTGAGGGAAGGAATCATCTCCCCAAAGTGTTTTCAACTTGGAAATTCTCAGAGGATCAAAGAGAGACTGTCCACACTGCCCCTGGTCCCACAACATGTCAGCTGCTCCCCTCCCACTCTCTTTAGCTTCTAAAAGAAGAACGATTCGTTTAAACACGCTTTTATGTGTACTTTATTTTTAGCCCAGAAAGTATTTGCTTTTAATGTTTGTATATGGGCATGTGAGTTCAGATCAGCTGATGATCAGAGGCAGACACCCAAACATCCCTGCAGCTGAAGTGGGCATAGTAACTAGCGAACGACGCTGGACAGCTTATGTTGAGCTCCTGTCAGCTCCAAAATTCTACTTGCTGAGCGACAATCAACTCTAGTGGGTCGCTGCTTTCATACCATTCTCTTAAGGAGGATTTGGGTGTACTCTGCAGCCAATCTCATCCCCTCAAACAGAAGAACTTTCTTCCTCCTCTTCTTTTTTCCCTCCTTCTTTCTTTCTACCATTCGATAATTGCCTCATATGCCAGGCGCCACGCAAAGCCTGCCTAGCCATTGATCCTGACCTCATACAACAAAATTATCAAATAGGTTCTTCTTGAATCTCCATAAGTCTTTACAAAGAGATTCGGTTGTGACATAAGAGGGTGTCAACCTTGGTTCTCTTCCTAGACATTTGCCTTTTTTTTTTTTTTAACATCTTTATTGGAGTATCATTGCTCTACAGTGGTGTGTTAGTTTCTGCTTTATAAATGAAATGAATCATCCATACATATACATATACCCCCATATCTCCTCCTTCTTGCATCTCCATCCCACCCCTCTAGGTGGTCACAAAGCAGGGAGCTGATCTCCCTGTGCTATGTGGCTGCTTCCCACTAGCTATTGATTTTACACTTGGTAGTGTATATATGTCCCTGACGTTTGCCTTTTAACGCTGTTTGTGGAGACGAGGAGACCTGGGTCCTCCTAGTTCTATGAACTGGGGCAGGTCCTTCACCTGTTTTGACCTTAGAATCTTCTATAAAATGATGATGGGAAAATATCTGCCTCTTCTTTTTTTTTTTAAACAGGAAGTGCAGTGATGAGGATTGGTTTTTTTTTTTTTGGCTCCGCTGCTCGGCTATGTAGGATCTTAGTTCCCCGACCAGGGATCAGGGATCGAACCTGCGCCCCCTGTAGTGGAAGTGTGGAGTCCTAACAACTGGACCACCAGGGAAGTCCCCCAGTGATAAGGATTAAAATTAAAACGATACGATCTCGGTGAAAGAGCTTTGTCAGTGGTATAAAGTACTAAAGAAATATATGGGAGGGTAATTGTCCTTAGCTAGCCTCTCCACAACCGCTGTCATTAGAACATGGCATCCTATATAAATGAAAGTGATTATATAAACAAGGCACTGGCTTCTTACGGCTCAACAGCATGGTGGACACCCTCAATCATTCCACCAGACATGGGTGCTCAGAGAGAACCAGGCTAGGGCATGGATGCCTGGGGACAGAGGCAGGTGGCACGGCCACAGGTAGACTGGGTCTGAAGGGCGGGCACCATGGGTGGAGGGGCCACAACGTGGAAGGGTCCTTTTTGTTTGGTATCCTGAGCTGCCTGGATACTCGGAAAACAACCAAATGCCAGCTGTCTGAGCTTGCCACCGTCCCCTCCTTAGCACCCTCCCGTGGACAGCAGCTGTTCGAAAGACTTGAACAAGTTCCCAGAGATTTTCAGTTACTTTAATTAAATCTTCTCACTGCACCCAAGTGGGAAAGACAAAGCCATCCTCTGCCTTCTGGGAACGGTATGTAAACATCCTGTTTTAAATCACAGTGATAACTTGGTTCATTTGTTAATTCTTACTGCCTGCCCTACCCACTCCCCTCTTCAGCCTCACAGCTGCCTTCTGCTGTGTCCACCCACAGGCAGAAATGCAGAGCTGCGAGGAAATGTTAGTGCTTCAATGTGGGGATAAAGGGCTTTTCCTCTGATATAAATATCCACTTTGTTCCCTGCTTCCCTACCTTTAGAAAATGTACATTTCTTTTTCAAGGGAAGGGACCTGCCTTATTAGCAATAGGAAGCACTTTTCCCACTGCCATCTTGAATCTCATATTCATTCATAGATTCAACACATAGTGATTGAAGGCCTACTATGTGCCAGACACCGTTCTAAGTGCTTGCAATAAAGCAGTGAGCAAAAGACATGGGGTCCCTGCCTTTATGGAGCTTATATATGGATTGAGAGGACACAGTCAATAAAACAAGTACGAGTACAAGATAGCTTCGGATGGTGAATGAAATAGAAAGAGTGATAGAGAATGGCCAGGAAAGGGGTGTATCTGAGGAGGTCTGTCCGAGGAAGAGTGTTTAAGCTGAGACCCAAGGATGAGGCTCTGCCGTGGGTGGATCTGGCCCAGAGCGTTCCTTATTAAGGGAACATCAAGGCCCACCTCACTTGCTGAGAAGCCCATGTTTGCTCGGCTGACGTTGACAGCAGCTGGGTGTCCAGATTCCCAGGCCAGTTTTCTGCTCTCTAAACCATGTCACTAGTGGGTGCCTACAGGTATAAGAATGTGGGCTATTTTCTTCTCTACTGATTTCCGTTCCCTTTGCAGGGCTTTCTCCAACAAAGAGAATAACACAGACTGTATAGCTGATTTCAAGTCACTGCCTTTCCTCAATCACCCCTATTTTTAGTTAAGCTTCTAAAACCTTTGTTGTGATCTGGGTCTACAATGGTTACTGAGGCCAAAATTAGCACACAGTTATCCCTCTTAACTACTAACAATAGACATCATGACCTTTAATCTTCAGACACAGACCTCATCCTGGGGACTTATAATGGGACTGATGTAATGTCCATTTAAGAAAGGATACCTCTGTCTTGGATTGGAAGAATCAATATTGTTCAAATGACCATACTACCCAAGGCAATCTACAGATTCAGTGCAATCCCTATCATATTACCAATGGAATTTTTCACAGACCTGGAATTTAAAAATTTGTATGGAAACACAAAAGACCCCAAATAGTCAAAACAATCTTGAGAAAGAAGACTAGAGCTGGAGGAATCACACTCCCTGACTTCAGACTATACCACCAAGCTGTAGTCATCAAAACACCATGGTACTGGCACAAAAACAGACACACAGACCAATGGTACAGGACAGAAAGCCCAGAAATAAACCTGTGCATTTATGGTCGATTAATCTACAATAAAGGAGACAAAAATATACAATGGAGAAAAGACAGTCTCTTCAATAAGTGGTGCTGGGAAAGCTGGACAGCCTCATGTAAAAGAAAGAAATTAGAACATTCTCTAATGACATATACAAAAATAAACTCAAAATGAATTAAAAACCTAAATGTAAGACTGAGTACTATAAAACTCCTAGAGGAAAACAAAGGCAGAACACTCTTTGACACAAATCACAGCAATCTTTTTTTGGATCTGTCTCCTAGAGTAATGCAAATAAAAGCAAAAATAAACAAACGGTACCTAATTAAACTTAAAAGCTTTTGCACAGCAAAGGAAACAATAAACAAAATGAAAAGACAACCTATAGAATGGGAGAAAATATTTGCAAATGATGTGACCAAGAAGGGTTTAATTTCCAAAATTTATAAACAGCTCATACAGCTCAATATAAAAAAAAACAACCCAATCAAAAAGTGGGGCAGAAGACCTAAATAGACATTTCTCCAAAAGAGACATACAGACGGCCAACAGGCACATGAAAAGATCCTCAGCATCGCTAATTATTAGAGAAATGCAAATTAAAATTACAATGAGGTATCACTTCACACCAGTCAGAATGGTCATCATCAAAAAGTCTACAAGAAATAAATGCTGGAAAGGTTATGGAGAGAAGGGAACCCTCCTACATTGTTGGTGGGAATGTAAATTGGTGCAGCCACTATGGAAAACAGTATGGAGTTTCCTTTAAAAACTAAAAATAGAGTTGCCATATGATCCACCAATCCCACTCCTGGGCGTATATCCAGAGAAAACCATAATTCAAAAAGGTACATGCACCCCGAAGTTCATAGCAGCACCATTTACAATAGCCAAGACATGGAAGCAACCTAAATGTCCATCGACAGAGGCGTGGATAAAGAAGATGTGGTATATATATATTGGGTTGGCCAAAAAGTTCATTCGGGTTTTTCCATAACATCTTACAGAAAGACAAATTAACTTTTTGTTCAGCCCAATACAATGGAATAGTATTACTCAGCCATAAAAACCAATAAAATGATGCCATTTGCAGCAACATGGATGGACATAGAGATTATCATACTAAGTGAAGTCAGACAGAGAAAGACAAATACCATATGACATCACTTATACGTGGAATATGAAAAATGATACAAATTAACTTATTTACAAAACAGAAATAGGCTCACAGACATAGAAAACAAATTTACGGTTACCAAAGGGGAAAGGGGGGAGGGATAAATTAGGAGTTTGGGATTAATAGATACACACTACTATATATAAAATAGATTAACAACAAGGACCTACTGTATAGCACAAGGCACAATATTCAATATCTTGTATAACCCATAATGGAAAAGAATCTGAAAAAGAATACATACATATACATATATATATATATTTATATATATATATATGATCACTGAATCATTTTGCCGTGCACCGAAATTAACACAACATTGTAAATCAACTATACCTCAATTTTAAAAAGAGGTAAAAAAAAAAAGAAAAGAAAAGGGTACCTGGGAATTTGTGAATGGTCCAGGCTCCTGGTTTGGGCTGACGGTCTTAAGAAGAATGGGGACTGGGAAGACTCCCTTTACAAATCAATGATCAGGAGAAAGAGAAGCAGGCTTCAGATAGGAAAATTATCGACCAGGTGTTAAGAGCTATCCTTCTCAATGTAACACCCCATCGGTGCACTTTTATACCAGTTCCCCCAGGTACCTGAAGGAAATTTTTGGTGACATGGCTCCTGTTGGGCTGCACCCCACCGGCCTGCAAGCCTTGCAGCTGCCCAGCCTTGAGACCAAAGAAAGACCCTGGCGACAGCGACAGAGACATCGGTGGTTCACTGGACGGCGGACCTTACGCGTCTGAAGCAAAAGGGTCCTGGAGAGAAATCCCACTGTGTAGAGCCGACGGCAGGCAGGACAAGGCAGCCATCTTTGGTATTCTGGGGAGAGGGAGGCTACCATTTATAGGGGGAATTGACGTCAGGTTGGCTCATCAGTTACCAGGGAAACCAGCAACCCACAGCCCCACAGGTTAATGACTATCACTAGGGCAGATGTTTCTCTTTAATAAACGAGTAGGTGGAGCCATTCTGGCCCAAGGATTAGAACAGTCACTAGCTGGGGCTGGGGGCGAGCACGTTCACGTGAGGAGGGTGTAGATGAAGCAGGGACTGGTCGGGCGGGGGGTGGGGTGGGGAGAGAACAAATAGCCATCTTTGGTGGCCTGACCATTCAGCCCCTCTCCATCCTCTTCCTGTTTACATACCCATTTAGCCCTGGGAGTATTTGAAATATACAGCAATCACTGTTCCCACAAAAATAAAGAGTATAAGAAACAGAAGAAAATACTCTGCAGCTCATAGCAAAGTGGGTGCTCCAAGTACACAAGCTGTCTAGGCTGACTCAACCCCAGAGGCTCACTGGTCGCACTGACAAGTAGTGCCATAGCTCTTCCTGCCTCCTTGTTCAAAACCTGTCCCTGAAGTCCACCCAAGGGGCTGACTTTGACCTCCAGGTCCTGTGCCATGCCATCTTTGTTAGGATGTGTCGCTCATTTCTTCTTCAGGGCTAGTCTTTGCATACATTATTCATTCACTCCGATTTATGACCTATTTATGAAGCATGTACTATGAGTCTGCAGTGTGCTGGGCTTGGGGGACAAGGGAAGTGGCTCCCGCTCACGTGACCCTTGAGGTTTACTAAGGGATGTAGACAGTGACAGTAACATGGGGTGAGAAGTGCTTTGATGGTAGGAAAACAGGAGATATGAGCAGCACAGAGAGAGAAAAGACGAATGCTACTATTTTGAAGAGGGGCTGAAAAATCTCTGCTTCTCCTGGTCTCACCTTCTCGGTGTTTCCATTGCCTTTTCGTTTTTTTCCCACCTCTGGAGAGCCACAGCCCACCAATTGTCACTACCCATCTAGTGGACTCTCGGCCACATTGCCAGTTAGAACATCATTTTTTCACCTTTCCTGTCTGGCGAATCCCCGGGCTGCATCATTTTTGCGAAACCAAGCTTCACCCCCAGGAAACGGCGGTTTCCTGTTTGTAGGAACACAGGGCTACTGTCTCAGCGGGCTAAGGATTGAGGGTCATTTTCCTGGGAGTTAGGAGGCCTCGTGCTCCTTGTGCCACCTCCAGGTTAAGAGCCGAGGAGAAGAGCTTTGTGGCCGTGGGGAAAATTCTCTCTCTGAAGCTAACAAGCCTCGATGGGAGTAAGACCAGCTCCTGAGGCTTCATTAGGCCTGAGCTCTACCCAGGTGACACAGGGTAGAACTAACAATATTAAATCAACTATTCAAATGAGGAGGTTTTCATGCATTTCCAAGCCCAGGACCTGGTGTACTTGCTAGAATTTTAATAACATAAGCTGTGACTTTCCGCACTCTTATTACACATTGACTGACTACACTGAGTAGGAAAAAGGCATTAATAAAGTCTATTAGATAATTCCGGGGAGGGGTGAGACTCTTCCAGACGAATAGCGTATATTTCTGGGCCCACAGTTCTCCTCCGATTCTTACCCAGCCCATGTCAAAGGTGATGAAATAAGAGGTCACACATTTGTTGAGTTCTGGGGACCCTCTTCCTTTCACAGAATCATTGTGTTGCTAAGTCACCCATTGGCATGAGACTGAAAATGTCCTCCACACAGACTCCAGAGGCCAGCTCCCTCCCCATCTCTGATTCAGGCCTCATCCGATAAGCAGGCACAACACAGCTGCCTGGGCAGAAATCTCAGATAAGGGCCTGAGTCATCTTAGATAAGGGCCCCAGCAGGGCAGAGCTCTGGGCCCAGGGGCCTCTTCTACAGCAGTGCTGAGGGTGTTCTCAAAGAGCTCTGGCCTCAAAACTCTTGCACTGGTCTTCTCTAGAGGTCAGAATCTTTTTTTATATATAACTATTACTGGGTGTTTTTGTATTATCCAAATAATGTATCTTCCTTGTAGAACAGTAGAAAATAAACAAAAGCCAAAAGTACCAAATTAAAGTAATCCATAATCCTAACCTTCTTTGAATGCAAACACGCTTGTTGATATGTATTCTGGACTCTTCAGTATACACGCTACATGCATTGTGTGTGGAAGCATGTGCACGTGTGCACACTTTTATTGGTGTTTTTAAAAAAAATTTATTTTATTATAGTTGATTTACAGTGTGTTAATTTCTGCTGTACAGCAAAGTGATTCAGTTATACATATATATACATTCTTTTTCATATTCCTTTCCATTATGATTTATCACAGGATATTGAATATAGTTCCCTGTGTGCACACATTTTAATGTCAGTCTACTAGATGTTTGACAAGTTATTTTTTTCTCTGTTAATTCCTTAATACGGACTTTTAAAATATTCTTACGTGCTCTTCTATGTCACTGTAATGGATGCATGATAATTCATTATATAGAGAATTTATAGAGGTTTAATTAAACCTCTCTATGTGGGATATTTAGAGTTTCCAGTTTTTTGCAAATCTATCATAAACATTTCTCAAGTAAAATCTTTGCACGGAGTCTGTAAGTGTTTATCTTTCAGAACATTCCTCTGGGTCAAGGCCAACTTGGAGGTCTTAGTATATTTGGGCTGCTATAACAAGTACCACAGTCTGGGTGCAACAACAGAAATGTATTTCTCACAGTTCCAGAGGCCAGAAATCCGAGATCAGGGTGTCAGCATGGTGGTTCTGTACGGGCCCTTTTCCGGGTTGTAGAATGCCAACTTCTCCTTGTATCGTCACACGATGGAGAGCAGAGGGCAGTAAGCTCTTTCGAGACTCTTATAAGAGCACTAATCCCATTCATGAGTGCTCTACCCTCATGACCTCATCTAATCCTCACTATTTCCCAAAGGCTCCACCTCCAAATATCATCGTATTGCAGGGTAGTGTTTCAACATATGAATTTTGGGGGGACACATTCAGTTCGTAACTTTGGATAACCCATGACTAGAGACAGATTCATAGAATCATAGATTCTCTTCAAGAGGAAACTTAGTGATCCTCTGTTTGCTGAGATATGAATTAATAATAATATAACTGAATTCAACTTTCCCTCTTCTCTTGTCTACCCCTGTCAATCTATTACTGATTGAACAGCTCCAGGGATGGGTACTCACTGTGTTAATATAGCTTCTTATAACCCACAAAGGGTTTCACATACATTATCTTATGTTAGCCCCAGAATAACCTATGGAGTAGAACTGATATTTTTACTATCATGTTTTTTTCAGATGCTATGGCTGAGCTCAGAGGGGATAAGTGATTCGTCTAATTCATACAGCTGGTACATGGTAGACTCTTGGTCTCTGAATTCGGATAGGTTTGTGTGTGTGCAGAGGTGGTGGTGGTGTAAGGAGTGGGAATAGTTTTGTTTCCTCAAAGCCCAGTTGCCTGTTCAGTGTTTTATGCTGAATCCAAGTCATTCTTGCATTAGTTCCCGCTCCCTTATTCTAATTCTTCACTCGTGTCTAGGTAAAGCGAATCTATGCTTTGGTTCACCAGTTAGTCCTTCCTGAGTGTCTTTGAGGAGGTAAGGTAAGTAAGTTTTGAACTAGGGGAAAGGGGATATGAATGGAGGCCAAGGGATCCAGAGCAGGGAGAAAGGCCCTTGGGGTGTAGCCTTGTGGGGGCTGCTTGGGTGTGAGATGAAGTTGTAGGCCGAAGGAGGAGAGAAATGCATGTGAAGGGTCTCCTGAAATACACCTGGCCCTGCAATTGTCACTGTTGGGTCGGCACCATGGCTGTTTCTGACCCTGGGTCAGACATGGATCGCTGTGATAAGAGTACTTTCATTTCATCCTATCATATTCTTATCATTAGAGAAGCAAAAAAATGAGCCCACAGAGATAGATCACTATGGAGAGAAGACAATCTAGATGTATTTATATTTTCCCTTTTATTTTGAATGTTTTGCTTGATTTCCCTTCATTTGAAGTCGATCCTCCGATATCGCAGAGATAACATTTGCCTGATCTCAGCCAGAAAGCCATCACAGAAGCAGCATTCCTCAGGGCACTGCACATTTGGAGCAACCTATTAGGAGCAGGTTGTTTGCAGAGGGCAAAGCCCAGAGCAGCCCAAGGGCTGAGAAACGCAGAGCCCTCGGCTGGAAGGACGAGTGGAGAGAGCGCCCCCTTGTGGAACTCTGCTCATTGTCTAATCCGCCTGGCAACAGGCTGTCTTTTGCAGCTCTTTAAACCAATGGCTACTTTCTTTCCACGAACTTGTGTTTGACGGTAGAAGATTCTGAGTACAATTCCTGGCTCCTTTTAATATCCACCAAGAATTAATCATTTCAACTCAGTGTGCAATTCAAAAGACTGCACGATTTATTTTTTTACAGAGCCAGATTAACTGTGAATTGTCTCCCAAACTAGGGTGTTGGATAATTATTTTTATATTTTGGTGCAAAGCCTTATAAAATACGGTTTTGCAATTAGATTTTTTTTAAAAAAACTACCTTTCCTCCCTGGGTAGGAATTAAGCAAAGCCCACGCAGTTTGGGGCTATTTTTAGTCCCGATTAATTACTAGGCCAAGATAATTCCAAGTTCAGCTGCTTATTTGGAGGAGACACGACAGCTGGGGTCTCAGGGCGGCCTCGGGTCAAAGACGACACTGTAACAAAATGGTGCCTTCCCCACCTCTGGGGAGAGTGCAGGGGTGGCACTTTCTGGGACACTGGTATCAGCTTTGCCAGCCTGGAGTTAGTGAGCAGAGGAGAAACTGCTGATTCAGGGGCCTGCAGACATGCCTGATCTCGCTGCAGCGAAAATAGGTCACTAATGACACATGGCAATAAGCCAAAAACAAAACAAAACAAAACTGAACTAAAGGCGGCCAGGAGCTCTGAATCGGCTGCCAGTGGCAAGCTCCATTCTACTAGAACTCCAGAAAGAAAGCAATCTGCTTGCATTTGTTTAGAACTATGACAGGGCTGCAGAACTCACATGCCCGGATGGTGATCTCTCCCCCTTGCCTTTATTTTCTTAAGCATTCAAGTTGTTTATTATTTCAGTCTATCCTGTGTCCATTCCCATGCACTAAAATCACTCTGGGTCTCCTGCTCTTTCTCTGAACAGCCAAGCTGATATGATTCTTTTTTTCCCCCAAGCAGTAGAGAGCAGAATGAAGTCAAGGATGACATTTCCCTCTCTGATTCCTTATATGCTGATGCTGAAATGACTCTGGCCCGTCTAGTCCTTACCACACTGATCTCCATGAAACCGCCCGTCTCTGTGATTTTAGGGAGAAGTGTCTGGTATTGCCATTTTGTGATAAAATAGTATTTTACTTTGTTTTGGATAGCGTCACTCCTTATTGGTGTTTTCTGTTACTCTCAGTAGTTCCTTAAGAGAAAGCGAATTGGGGAGAGGCAGGCTGGGAACTGCTAGTGGGTCCTCCTTATAGGTCTGGTGGGATTCAGTGTAGAGCTTTGACCACAGGTCCTAACAGGCCCCAGATTGCTGGCTCCACCTCCTGAGTTTTGATTCGGTAGATCAGGAAGAGGGGCCCAAGACTGTGCCTTTCTAAACAGTTTGCTGGTGACCGCATTTCGAGAGGCAGGTCGACAATGGCCTCAGCACTGCACCCACATAAGCAATTTCCATGTCCTAGAGCTTCTTCCACTAGACAGTCAGCCGTAAAAGGGGAGGGACCACATGTCTTCATCCTGGAACCTTCAGACTCCAGCATAGTGCCTGACACTGAGAAAGTGCTTGTTAAATGGTTGTTGAATTAATTAATTGATGATTGAATCCTATCAGCTGATCTTCTGAAAACAGAAGTGGGTTTTCTGAAGGCCTGGGATTATCTTAAATGGGGTGTTGGTTGCATTGGATGTAAATAATTAAATCACTGGAATTAATATTAAAAACACAATGGAGGAAGGAGAAATTAGGCAATGTACTCTTCCCAGGCCTGCCCAGGATGCATAAGAAGAGCTGGGTTTTAGGAAGAGGCTGGGCAGAGGAAAATGGGCCCATCACATTTGACAAAGTGTTTTACCCAGAATTTGTAGTCAGGGACAGAAACTTTCTATGAGTATTAAGCAGGTGACCTGGCAGCTCCCCTCTGGAGCTCCCCTCCTCCCATGCACTGAATCTCACAGGGCAGGGCAGGAAATGGTTCTTATATCAGAGAAGGGTTTTCAGTGTGGTTTGTGCATTAGTGACTATTACACATGCTGGGAACAAGTGTGTAACTCCTGGAGATTAGCCCCTGGGACTCCTCAAATCTGTGTGTTTGTTCATTTAGATGGGAACAAAGGGGGAAATGGAGTTTCAGTCTGCTTTGTCGGAGCCCATCCCCCATTCCCTCATTCTAGCTGCCCCAGATTTTCCTCTCTGCATATCCTACCTCACATTTTGTACTCTATCAGCACCATCATGCTGGGAGTTTTCTAGCACAGAAAACTCTGCTTCCACCTTCCAACCAGCCAAAGTCTGGATAACTTGAACTTATCATCTATGACTTCATTTAGCAGCCACTTAACAGGACATCTCTTTTGGTGTATCTCCTCTGTGTTCTCAGAACACCCTGTGAAGACCTCTATCACTCACTCACTTATTTATACAACGATCATCTATTGAGCTTCTGTTATGTGCTAGTCATTGAAGATACAAAGATGGATGTGACATGACGCTTGTCCTTAAGCAACTCATTGTCTAGTGAGGGGATATCGATACGTAAACAAGTAACTAAAAGACAAAGTGCAAAGTCTGTGTGGTATGGAAGCACATAGAAAGGACACCTAAGCCTGACCTGAAGTGTCAAGGAAGGTTTTCCAGATTAAGTGACATCCGAATCAAGATCTAAAGGGTTGAATAGAATTTATCCAGATAAAGGGATGGGAGAAGAGCATACCATGGAGAGGAAAAGCATTTGCAAAGGTCATTATCTGTTTATATGATTGGCTGTGGACCATAGATTTGGGAGGCTGAGACTATGTTCGTTTGTTTTTTTTGTGGTATGCGGGCCTCTCACCGCTGTGGCCTCTCCCATTGCGGAGCACAGGGTCCGTATGCACAGGCTCAGCGGCCATGGCTCACGGGCCCAGCCGCTCCACGGCACGTGGGATCTTCCTGGACCGGGGCACAAACCCGTGTCCCCTGCATCGGCAGGCGGACTCTCAACCACTGCGCCACCAGGGAAGCCCGTGAGACTATGTTTTATACATTAGTCTAGCCCCAACTCAAAGCACAGTACCTGGCACACAAGGCAAAGTTTATTGAAAGAAAGAATGAGTGAATAAATGATTTAACCACTGCTGAGATGGTTGGTGAGGGTCCTAATTAACCACAGAAAGTGACGATTCCTAGAAAGTGAATTTTGCTAGCTCAGTGGCTCTCTATCCTAGGTCTTTAACTCTCCTTGCAGTGTGCTTATCAATGGGTTAGCAGACATTAAAATTGCATGGGCTCTATGTGCAGGTATATTCACGTCCTGAGTACCGCTGTTGGTATGGTTACCATGTAGCAGCAAAATGCTCCAACCCAATGCTTTGAAAACAAATGTGCAGTTTGTGAAAAGAAGATGAATGCAAACAAGGTTAGAAATGACTGTGCATTTTAACACTGCTGGAAATCTAGAGAGATAAAAATGTGCTTTCAGAGACAAGCCTCTTTATTTTTTTATAATTGGGAAAACACAGATTTTTGTTGTTTTTGTTGTTGCTGTTGCCATTGTCGGTTAGCCCTCAAGGTGTGTCCTGCCGTGCATGGAACCATGGGGTATGTCCACAGGCCCACACACCTGCTCACAAGTTGTCAGTGAGCTCTGAGTTTCTGAATCACCTTGGGAAAACGGAAAATGATTAATTCAAAGCAAGAAGGTGATTTACATATTCTGAATGAATGATAGTGATTGAAGTGCTAACACCTCAGAAATTTGCAGAGGAGTTCACGAGCCTCCCTGTGTTCTCAGAAGTCACTTTAGTGACAGGAGCCCTGCCTCAAAGAATGGGGGAGGCACCGGAGGCAAGAAGCAGTGGGTGGGAGAGTCTGAATGGCTTGGTTGGAGGGTCCTGTGCTGCTTCCTGCGCCATGACCTCGTGGGCTGACACCTGGATATAAATAAATGCCCAGTGAAGGCTCACGGTTAACCAGGCCTTGCGATGGTTCTTTCCAACCGTGGATGCACATTAGAACCATCTGCAGAGTATTGAAAACTACCAAGCCCAGGCCTTCATCCTAAGAGTTTCTGATTTACTTGGTGTGGGATAGGACTCAGGCGTCAGGGTTTTTTTTTTTTTTGGCAGTACACGGGCCTCTCACTGCCGTGGCCCCTCCCGCTGTGGAGCACAGGCTCCGGACACGCAGGCTCAGCGGCCATGGCTCACGGGCCCAGCCGCTCCGCGTCATGTGGGATCTTCCCGGACCGGGGCACGAACCCGTGTCCCCTGCATCGGCAGGCGGACTCTCAACCACTGCGCCACCAGGGAAGCCCAGGCGTCAGGGTTTTTAAAAAACATTCCCCAGGTGGTTCTGTTTGAAAGCAGGGTTGAGACTAATTGTTTGGAGATGAGGAGAGCCTGATGTTAGCTAGGGAGCTACTCCTGGATTGCAAGTCATTCCCTGCCATCATCTCTCTCCAGGGATGAGGGAGAGAAAGCAAAGAGGGGTAATTAAGGGTTTAGTCTGATCCTTTTAAAACCCCAGGCTGGAGAGGCTTCAGGAAACACAGGTTACATGCACTTGGGTTGGCATTATTACCCTTGGAATCAAAAGGAGAATATGGAAAATGAAGAGTTAGCTAAATATTTTTAAATGATGGGGCAATGGTTTCTGGCAAGATACTTCCAGGAGGTCTTGAAAGATGTTTGGCAAGAAACCCACTGATCAGATGAAAGGACCTGTGAAGTGAAATCTAATGGACATCGGAGATAAGTACTGCAGGGGGCTGGGGAGTGGAGCTAGATACTAGGAAACAAATGGCCGTATCATTTATCTGAAAAACAACAGAGACCTCTCAGTGACTCGGGAGAAAACAAGGGAAGAGTTCCAGGGATAATGCTCATAGGTACCGATGGTAACATAAGTTTTAAGATTTTAGTTTAGAGAACTGAACATAACTTTAAAATTTATTATTTTATCAGAATGGGCATCATCAAAAAATCTACAAACAATAAATGCTGGAGAGGGTGTGGAGAAAAAGGATCCCTCCTACACTGTTGGTGGGAATGTAAATTGGTGCAACCACTATGGAAAACAGTATGGAGGTTTCTTAAAAACTAAAAACAGAGCTACCATATGATCCAGCAATCCCACTCCTGGGCATATATCAGGAGAAAACCATAATTCAAAAAGATACATGCACTCCACAGTTCATAGCACTATTTACAATAGCCAAGACATGGAAGCAACCTAAATGTCCATCGACAGAGGAATGGATAAAGATGTGGTACATATGTACAATGGAATATTAGTCAGCCATAAAAAAGAATGAAATAATGCCATTTGCAGCAACATGGGTGGACCTACAGATTGTCATACTAAGTGAAGTAAGTCAGACAGAGAAAGAGAAATATCATATGATATCACTTATATGTGGAATCTAAAAAATGGGTGCAAATGAACTTACCTAAAAAACAGAAATAGAGTTACAGATGTAGAAAACAAACTTATGGTTACAAGGGGGTGGGGGGGGAGGGATAAATTGGGAGGTTGGGATTGACATATATACACTACTATATATAAAATAGATAACAAATAAGGACCTACTGTATAGCACAGGGAACTCTACTCAATACTCTGTAATGGCCTATATGGGAAAAGAATCTAAAAAAGAGTGGATATATGTATAACTGATTCACTTTTCTGTATACACATGAAACTAACACAACATTGTAAATCAACTAACTATACTCTAATAAAAAATTTTTAAAAATTATTATTTTAAGCATCACCCAAACTTTTAGGGTGGGACTCGTAAGTAGAACACTCCACCAGAGTTTTGCCCTCTGGGGACAGACTTCCAGAAGGTGTAAAGCTTCCCGACATTCATATATTCCATCCAAAGCGTTATAAGGCTCTCAGAACCATATGCTGTTAATATTCCTGGGGAAAAATGTCTGTAGAGAACATTCCAGTACCTATTTTAATAATACATCATCAAGTAGCTGTGGTGTATTATTAAAATTTGTGCCAACCTCAATGCCAAATTCAAATTCACTTAGAGAAAACTCTGGTCTAGTCTAACTGGAGGTCCTGCGTTTCTTTCCTTGACCGTCACCTGTTCTGAATTCCTCTTTGGTCCCTCCAGCTTTAGCAGTTACAGTTACCAAGAGCTGGAGAGGTGAAAACCAACACTGGCTCCATCTTGGAAAGTTCCAAGCTCCCTGGTGTGACGGATACTGTATCTCTCTGGACCCTGGGAGTCTCCTATGACTCTGACTCCCTCAAGAGAGGTGGCATCCTATCGGTGAAGCTGCAAGAGGGAACAACCTTCATGAAAATAGAGTCAACCAAAACAACCACCTGTCACTGCTGCTATATCTTGCTTGGCATTGGTGGGCCCAGAGGTGACAGGGTTTTGCTGTTCACCCCGTACCTCATAGGCACACCTCCTAGAACTTGTATCTCATTAACTTAGAGCCAAAAGTTCTGACTTACAAACAAGACATTGGACCTCACGAAGTTCAAGCTTCTGCCAGCAGAATTTAGCTACGTTCCTGGCACCTTCCTGATGCCACACAGCTCTGAGGCTCTCTGTATGGGAATGTGTTTAAAGGATTTACACCAGGTGTGATCAGCTGATACCAGTGCAGAATCCTGGCTGAAACAGGTCACTAAGGCCTTAACTGTCTGCTTACAGGCCTTCCCTTACCAGTTTTCAAAGGGTTCAAGAGGATGGAGAGCCCTGTCTTCTCTTGTCAAGGGGATGCCTCTTCTGACCTCTTTTTTTTTAGTTCTGGCCTGATATCTCTGGGTCTGGTCAGAGAAGGGGTTTTCCTTCTCTGGCATAGTTATCCTGAAATCACCTATAATTATCCACTAAGCCTACAGGACTTTGATTCTCTAAGATTTGTGGGAAATGGCCAATGAATGCCAGGAGAAATCTATTCAGGATCTGCCCTTACCCTGTTATGATGCTAAACATTGAGTGGAACCTGTACTTGAAAATGAACAAGGTCAATCCTGATTCTTCCAGGCAGCTCTGAACTTTGAAGATCAGAAATCATGTGCCTCTGAGGTCTTGTAAAGTACAATTTTATTACCCAAAGAAATTAGTGCCACCAGATATTTCATACCAGCCACCATCCTTTCCATCAACTACCAGATAGTGTCAGGAGCCTCTAAGAAGCCTTGTGACCATTTACCGAAAACAGAGTGAAGCTGTCTTCTCCTTTTGTCCTTGTGATACTATTGGCTCCTAAAAATCTGCACTGAAAACCGTTGTCTCTGGTCAGCAGTGTTAGGCATTCCGAACGCAGATTTTGGGTTCGGGTTTCCTTTGGTGTCCGTTTAGAAAGCAAGAGTCCATCCAAATCTAAATTTTATCTGGGTGTTTATTCTTCACAATGCACATGTTATGAGGCCCAGAGATAGGAACTACCGTCTCTTAAACTGTTATTTGCAGAAAGTGTGATGCATGTAGACTTTCCCTAGGTGGTTGGGGGTTTTGCACCTCTATTCGAGACGGCTCTCAGCCCACGAACAGTGTACAGCACGCTCGTGAACGGCATGCACTAGGCTTCTGGCTAGGAATGTCCTCGTTAGCCTCATCTGCATCTGCTCAGGTACAAAACTGAAACTTTGCATCCTCTGAGAGACCTGTTTGAGATACTCTCAAGAGAGGAAATGAGACGAGCCGGTGCTTGAATATTTTCTCTTTCTGTGTAGCTTTCTGCACATGGTGTATGCATGAGAAGAATAGCCATACGAACTGCCTAGATATGCTGCCTGCACGTCTGGACTTGTAGAGTAGGCACGCCGGGGCTGGCCCCACGCATACAGCTACCTCTTGCAAACCTCCTGGGTTTGCTGCATTCTCTTCTCCAACTCCCCTGCCCGCTCCTACACGTAGGAGTGACTGGGAGGCTTCTGCACTGGGGCCACAGAATCCAAAAACCAGGGTGATGGCACAGGTGATGGCTCTCAAGTATTAAAGGCTCCTTAACTAGCACCACCTGGCTGCAAGTTTCTTCTCTCCTGACAGCTTCTCCTGCTGGGCCTTTCCAGATCCTAGGGGTGAGGGCTAGAGGTTTACTCTAGCAAGAGCCTGTTCCTGAAAGCCTGGAAACCATGCAAATCCTTGTCTGATTCATTGCTTCCCAACTTTTTCCAAGTGGCCTCTACTCCTGGAGTTCTAAAGAGGGGTTCCCCCCGCCGCAAAAAAACAAAGAAACAAAAGCTTCCCTGGTGGCGCAGCGGTTGAGAGGATGCCTGCCGATGCAGGGGATGCGGGTTTGTGCCCCGGTCCGGGAAGATCCCACATGCTGCAGAGCGGCTGGGCCCGTGAGCCGTGGCCGCTGAGCCTGCGCGTCCGGAGCCTGTGCTACGCAACGGGAGAGGCCACAACAGTGACAGGCCCGCGTTCCGCAAAAAACAAAAACAAAAACAAACAAACAACAAAAAATAAAGAGGGTCTCCCTTTCTCTTCACAGCAATAGAAAATAATGGGGTGGTCTTCTTCTTCTTTCTTTATGCACCCCACGCCCCAATGGTAGCAGCAAGATCTTTAAAACCTTGCTGGTACCATCAGCACAGCGTGCTCCAAAGTGTGTAGGTCTGGTGTGGGGTGAATCCTCCTCTACTCCGGCTGTCACACCCTAGTCGGGCCTTACAGTTCCTGTATGTTCTCATCCTTACTTTCCTGTTTTGTTTCACCAGTTGAAAGAAATAAGAGAGCTATCTCAGACATGTCAGCCAGAGCTCCTGCTGCAGCTGGCTCCTTAGAAATTACTTAAGGCCCTCTCTCTCTATATATTTCCTTTTTTTTCTCTCTCTCTGCTATCTTTTTTCTATTGCTTTCTATAACAGTGTTCCCAGATTTCAAAAAAACTTCTCAGATTCAATTTATAAGCAGAGGTCATTCTTCTTCCCTCCATATCTGGTTAGAAATTTGACCTGCACAGTCTTGTGGCCACTGGAGCTCCCCAAGGCAGACTGCGGAGTCTTCCCCATTCTGCCCCTGACATGAGGCAGCGCTGCATAAGGCCGTAAGTGACCGCAAACTCCAGGTGCCCGAGGCTTTCTACCTGCTTCCCCCACCTCCACAACTGGCCCCTGCCATTTTCCCTTCTTGCAACATCTCAGAGGTGTGTTCCAGCCTCCATCTATCTCCTGCCCCACCAGGTGCTGGCGCGGTGCTTCCTGGAATAGTTTCAGCTTACAGTAACAAGTAGCTTTAGGAAATGAATGGCCTGCCTCTCCATTTGGTGGTTCTAATGCATGAACTTAGTTTTCAAAAAATATTACATCCAGAAAACTGGACATATACATATACAGCTTGGTGGCTATTCCCACGTAACCAGCACCCAGATGAAAAAGATAATATTATCAGAAACCCAAAGCATGACTTACGTTCTTTTCTAATCATGCTAGACTTCCAGCAGCATGGATTAGTTTTACCTATTTATAATCTTATACAGATGGAAGCAGACGCTGTATTCTCCTTCGTGTCTGACTTGTACTCAGCATTATGTTTGTGTAATTCCTCCCTATCACTGCACGGGCTTGGAGATCATGCATTTCCTGTACTGTGTACTATTCTACCAGGTGAAAATGCCATATTTTCAAAACTCCATTTTACTATTTTGCTCCACTATTTGCTCCAGAGTTTGGCCATTACAAACAGCACTGCTGTAACGGCAGTGCTGTTGTTGTGGTACCTGACTCTTTGGTGGCCACACGTAGGCATTTCTGTTGGGTCTATGTAGGTGTCATGTGTCACGGGGTCTGCGTTTGCTACGTGCTGCCCAAAAGTTTTCCAAAGTGTACAAGAGTTACTTCCTCCCCATCTTCGCCCCACTCGGCATTTTCTGTATTTCCATTTTAACCATCCTGCTGGGTGTGTGCTGGTATCTCACCGTGGTCTTTTTTTTTTTTTTTTTTTTTTTTTTGCGGTACGCGGGCCTCTCACTGTTGTGGCCTCACCCGTTGCGGAGCACAGGCTCCGGACGCACAGGCTCAGCGGCCATGGCTCACGGGCCCAGCCGCTCCGCGGCATGTGGGATCTTCCCGGACCAGGGCACGAACCCGTGTCCCCTGCATCGGCAGGCGGACTCTCAACCACTGCGCCACCAGGGAAGCCCTCTCACTGTGGTTTTAACCTGCATTTCCTTTTGCCTGGCTCTGTGGCAGCCTCAGGTATGAAGTCAGGGTGTCGAATGAAAGAAATCACTGCAGACAGATGCCTGCTGGCTCTTTCAAGAGATGCAGCCTTTTCTCCTCACTTTAGAAATGACTTGTTTGCAGAGGCTAGCTTGAAATCCACAGTCCTTCAGGCAGCTGCATTCTGAGGAATCATGCTGTTGTTAACAGGCTTAGACACATCCCACAGTCTCACACAAGTGATGCTGTCTGACTGCCACACTTATTTGTTCATTCATCTGCAAATAATTGTGGAGTCCTTAATACATGCCAGGCACTGTTCTAGGTGTTGAGAATATATCAGAGGACAAAACAGAATATAGACTTTAGAAAGTTCATAGTCTAGGGTGGGGAGATAGACAGTAAATAAAAAGTACGAGAGCTTGTCAGACAGTGGTTTGTGCTACGTAGAAAAATAAAGCAGGGAAAGGGTAGGGAGAGCTGGCAGAGCTTTAAATAGAACAGTCAGGGATGGCCTCCCCGACAAGTTGACATTTGAGCCAAGGCCTGAAACTGACTTGGGAACAAGCCATGTGACCAAGGGGGGAAGAACATTCCAGGGGATCAGCATATGCAAATGGCCCAGGGGGGAAGCATGTTTGAGGAACAGCGAAGAGGCTATTGGGAACAGGGTGAACAAGAGGTAAGGGGTGCAGAGAAGGAGAAGGTTGTGTTGGGCCTTACAGGTCATCTGAGGACTCCAGCTTTCCCTCAGCTCTGAGTGCAACGTTCTCAAAGCTGCTCTGCTCCCACGTCTCTGAAGCCTCTCAGTGGCACATCCTCCTCTGAGGCGTGACCACCTGGCTCTCCTCCCACAGCCTGGGATGGGGCAGGTTAGGATCCCTCCCCCCTCACACCTTCTAGAGGTCATCTGGTGGACGCAACAGCAAGGACAGCAACCAGATGGAGTTTGAGGATGTTAATTTTTCTGTGATACAGTGAACAACAGTAGGGTTCAAATATTCCTGAGGGAATCGGCAGGCTATAGCCACAACTAGGCCTCAGCAGTGTGTGGGTACCAACAGGCACAGTAAGAGTTAAGATGGAAAGTCTATATATGGTATCTATATTTCCTGCCTGCCTCATAGAAAACCAAACCCCACTTTCGAGTCCCTCACCTCAACCAAGTGTTTCCTGGGGCAGCTCTAAGAGGGGATCCAACATGTGCTCTTTATTCAGGCAAACAGAGCTGTGACTTTTCTGGAAAAGAATAAGGAAGAAGGGGTCTTGGTATCAGAGTAGACTGAGCAGAAGAGAAAAAAATCTAAGAAAATAAAGTAATAGTATATGGTAAGGGGAGCATTAATTAATAAATGGTGTTGAACAAACCTGGCTAACCAATGGGGAAAAAGTAGACTCTTTGCTCTATAATTCATACCAAAATTAATTTCTGTAAAAATTCTTAGAGGAAGCTGAGTGACTTTTTTTTTTTAACAACTAGATATGGGGAAAGACTTTCTTTTCATCCAAAAAGTAACCCATTAGCATCATCATGTGAGAGTCTGTGTCAAACACAATTCTAGTGCTTTATTTATGTTAAGTAATTTAATCCTCATAACAATTATATATGTATTTACTATTTATTCTTCCCATTTTATAGATGATAACATTGAGGCACAGATAGGTTAAGTAATTGCCAGAATTCAAACCAAACAAGTACGATTTCAGGGTTAGTACTTCTAAATTACTAAACTTTAAAGGAAAATACTGAGAGATTTGGATACCTGACTAAAAGCTATATAGAAAAAAAATCATACAGAATAAAAGACAAATGATAATGGGGAAAAATCATGCCACATGTGTAACAGATAAAGTTTTACTATCCTTTACAGAACAATTTCTCAAATGTTCTTGCCCAGAACACCAGTGTCCTGAACGATGCTAATGGGGGTTCTGTAAAAAAAAGAATTAAAAAAAAAATAAAAGTTTTGATGGTCAGTTAAGTTTAAGAAATGCTGTGTTAAATCTGACCATAGAAGTCTTTTTCCTCCTCTCAGCATACCTATTAATATCTCAAAGGGCAATAAAATTTCCTGAAATAAAGTCTAGAAAATGTTATCTTTGTATGTAATGAGTTCCTACAAGTCAGGAGGGAAAATATGACTATCGCAATAGAAAAACGGGCACAAGAGAGAACAATTAAAAATATGTAGTTATTAGTGTATTAAAATATATTCAACCTTGTGAATCATCAAAGGAAAATAAAACAATATAGAGGCACCAATTATTATCTCTCAAATGGGCAAAGTTTTTTTAAAAAGTCTTATACTCAGTATTTATGAGAGCATGAGGAAAGAATGCACTCTTATAAACTCACTGAGGTTGGAAATGAGTACAAGTTTTCTGGGGCAAGGAGGAATTTGGTAATACGTATCAAAGGCCTTGAAAAAAATGTATATGATGATCTAGTAGTTTACTCACAGAACTTATCATAAAGAAATAGCTAGACGAGTGGGCAAGGTCCTATGTACAGGGAGCTCATTGCAGCACTGTTTATATTAGCAAAAATGTCTGTTAATATAAGTTAAAGCACATTTACGCACTGCAGTACTATGCACCTCTTAAAAACAGTGACATTGATCTATTTTATTCCCATGGAACAGTATCGAAAATATATGGAGAAAAAAAATGAGATTACTTTTGTAAAAAAGCAAACAAAAGAAAATAAAAGAGACTAAAGTCATAGATACTACAAAATTAATGGTGGTTAGTTTTCTCCAGTGGTGAGATTTGGGGTGATTTTTTTTTACTTTTTTAAGTTTTTTGAATCCCTTTCTGTGTTGTCTAATTTTTTTTACATTGATTACTTGTTACTTTGAATGTAAAAATAGCTATTACCATTTTGAAACATGAAATGTTTATTACCCTGAAATAGCGAGTCACAGATTAGAAAAATAAGAGGATTTCATTCTTCAAGAAATACTAAGTTCTTTATTATGCTAGTGAACTCAGCCTCAGTCTCATAAGCTAAAGTCAAAGTGGGGGTGAGGAGAATTCATGAGGAAGAAGAAAAAACAGCTTAAAAAATCTGGAGTCTGTGGAAATAATAGGTCTTTATAAAAGGGATATAGAGAGAAGAGAATTAATCTTCACTGGGTTTAATTGCTGCACTGAATCACTGGGTTGTCAGAGGAAACTCCCGGACAGCTAGTGGTGTTCTTGTACCAGGCAGAGAACAAGTGGCTGTCGAAGAGGCTTTGCAAATGGACCTGCAGAGCCACCCGCCAGCAATTTCTGAAGGGAATCTCAGCTCCTTGTTCCTGAATTTGTGGAACAGAATCTGGGCCAACTCCTTCCCTTTTCTGACTAACCCAAAATGAACTCCTTATGTGAAATCTGGACCAGTTCCAACACACCCAGTGCTCAAGGTTGTCAGCCAGCTGTTGGCAGCTCACACTGACTAGTTTTCTTTTCTCTTAAATGGTACAGAAATATGTTGCTTTACATATACAGGAAAAAAATGGACTGAGGGACCTAATTTGCAAATAGCCCAGTCCTCCTAAAATTAGCCTTGAGACCCAGTCAGTTTATTTACCCTTCATTCTGTGGCACTGAACTGTGTTGAGATGGGGAGGTGTCACATGGAGAACGGTCCATTTTATTTATGATCTGTAAAGGGAGTTCCCTAGCAAATTCCTCTACAAAGGATGGGACGTGAATATTAATAAAGAACCTGTCTCCCTTGCTATTCTCCTCCCATTGGCAAAGCTCTCCAAAAGCTTACTGCCCCTCCGGGTTCCTGAATGGGGTGATTGGGGAGGGGTGACAGGGCCAGACTGCTGTGGGGGACAAGTGGCAGGACCTCCATGCCCTGAAAGGGATGTTAAGACCCAGGGCTGCTAGTCTTTGAAAGAACAATTTTTGATTCTTATGCTTTCATTTGAGTGACCAAGGGAGACCCTCCCCTGTACAAATTTGGATTAAATTAGCATATTAGCCAACTTAGGGGCTGAGTCTTAAACAATCCAGGTAGGTCAGATTTTATTTTACTCAGGAGGGGAGCTTTCAAATTCCAATTGAAAATGTATTTTCCTATGTTTATTTAAAATCAAATCGATCATTAAAACTAGGTATATTTTTGGAAATAGAAGATTTGATAGGACTCTATCATCCAGTCCTGTTAAGAAGTGGTGTGACTAGAGTCCGTTTCTTCATTCATAATATAACACCTACTCTGTTAGGTAGTTGTAAAGATGAAATGAAAATGTTTTGGAAGTACACAGCACTGGCCTGGCACAGACTAGTTAATGGAGGCCAGCCATAAACACCACAAGCAACGCATCCCCACAGAATCCTTAGGCATTTAGAAAGGCTGGCATCAGGAATTTAAAAAACTTGCTTCAAAATATCCTGTCCTTCTAGGAACACTTGTACGCTGTTGGTAGAAAAGTAAATTGGTGCAATCACTGTGGAAAACAGTATGGAGGTTCCTCAGAAAACTGAAAATAGAGCTACCATATGATCCTGCAGTCCATCAGCAGATGAATGGATAAAGATGCCGTATA
Source organism: Leucopleurus acutus (assembly GCF_964270905.1). Lineage (NCBI taxonomy): Eukaryota > Metazoa > Chordata > Mammalia > Artiodactyla > Delphinidae > Leucopleurus > Leucopleurus acutus. Next base: position 54,889,742 of record NC_139152.1, read on the forward strand.
TATATATATTCTGTCATTTGCAGCGACATGGATGGACCTGCAGGGTCCATCTTATGCTTAGTGAAATGAGTCAGACAGACAAAGACAAATATATGATATCATTATATGTGGAATCTAAAAAATAATACAAATGAGTGTATACACAAACTAGAAACAGACTCACAGATATAGAAAACAAACTAGTGGTTACCAAAAGGGGAGAGGGATGGGGAGGGGCAAATTAGCAGTATGGGATTAAGAACTACAAACTACTACGTATAAAATAGATAAGCAACAAGGATATATTATAGAGTACAGGGAACTATAGCCATTGCCTTGTAATAACTTTTAATGGAATATAACCTGTAAAATACTGAATCCCTATGCTGTACTCCTGAAACTAATATAATATTGTAAATCAACTATACTTCAATTAAAAAAAATACCCTGTCCTTCTAGAAACACCACTGCTTACTGTGTTATAGGGTAAATTCCCCCACTCCCAGCCCCAGCTCCACTCCCATACTATGGCTGGGTCTTTCCCCTCACTACCACCACCGTTTGAGGGTCAAGGAGTCCACTTTTCTAGGTGTTGGACCATTGACAAAGGGCTGTCCACTTGGGCAAATCGATGGGCTCAGCAATTTCTCGGGTCGCGGGAGGGTCGTCTGGGATGACGTGTGGGAACGTGACACGGGAGGCGCTTGCCCAGCCGTGGAGAGAAAAACAAGTGAGAGGAACAGGGACGTGTGCTGTTGATAGGAGCCAGCCAGGCCACCACCAGGCCTCCTGGTACTGGCCACCTGCTCATCTTCATTTTAGCATTAACTCTCTGATCTGCCTTGAGTGGAAAGAAAAATTCTGAAAAATAACCTTTCCTGTCTCTCAGCTTTCCAGTCATAACAACTCCTAATTCTTCTGCAGGCAAAGTAGACACTTCTGCCCACTAGGGGAAAGGTCAGGAAGGGCCGGAAAGAAAGAAAAACACAATGATTAATATTTCAATATCTTATCTTCCAGCCTTGCAATGACAGCCTTTTCTCACTTCTGTGGAGTTGTTGGAAGTGCAAGGAACATAGAGATAATTTGGCGGGGGGGCCCTCCCTGGGAATTTCTCTGGATGGAGGATATTAAATTAGGAAGCCCAAGGGTTCCTGCCAGGCTCTGGGGGTGGGTATGAGGTGGGGTGGTCACTACAGCACCCTTGCTTCCCCCATGTGTTCAGTGTCCCCAGAACGATTTCCTGCTCCACACTTTTGCCTCCTATCTCCTCCCTGAACACCCCACCCCACCCCAAGTCCTGGAAGAATCAGAAAATCACAATGGCTGACAAGGAGCTGATATAAGAAAGAACAGGTTAGCTGACTCGACAGCAACCTCCTTCTAGAAGCAGAGTGAGCATACTGAGCTGTGGTGAAGACCTGCTATACTTTAAGACTGGGCCCACCTCCAGTTTCTGTCTCTGATTCACAGATTAAAGTGGAATGTTCCAGGAAGCCTTGATCTGGGAGGAACCCTTCTCTTGGGTCTACAAGTTCTCTTTATGCAGCAGGAAAGTCCCACCCGTTGACCATTTGTGAGCAGCCTCTGACCACTCCACTAACTGTCAGACCTAAATTAAGGGCAGGAATAGCCTCCCCAGAGGAAAAGATCCCTGATTACACTGTGGTTTTCACACTGTGACGAGAGTCACACAAGAGTCACAGGCTTATGGGGCTTCCCTGGTGGTGCAGTGGTTGAGAGTCCACCTGCCGATGCAGGGGGCACGGGTTCGTGCCCTGGTCTGGGAAGATCCCACATGCCACTGAGCGGCTGGGCCCGTGAGCCATGGCCGCTGATCCTGCGTGTCCAGAGCCTGTGCTCTGCAACGGGAGAGGCCACAACAGTGAAAGGCCCGCGTACCGCAAAAAAAAAAAAAAAACAACACACAAAACAAACAAACAAAAAAGAGTCACAGGCTTACTGACAAAGTGTACATAGGGAATATTACTCAGCCATAAAAAGAAACGAGATTGAGTTATTTGTAGTGAGGTGGATGGACCTAGAGACTGTCATACAGAGTGAAGTAAGTCAGAAAGAGAAAAACAAATACCTTATGCTAACGCATATATATGGAATCTAAAAAAAAAAAAAGGTTATGAAGAACCTAGGGGCAGGACAGGAATAAAGACGCAGATGTAGAGAATGGACTTGAGGACACGGGGAGGGGGAAGGGTAAGCTGGGACGAAGTGAGAGAGTGGCATGGACACATATACACTACCAAATGTGAAATAGATAGCTAGTGGGAAGCAGCCGCATAGCACAGGGAGATCAGCTCGGTGCTCTGTGACCACCTAGAGGGGTGGGATAGGGAGGGTTGGAGGGAGGGAGATGCAAGAGGGAGGAGATACGGGGATATATGTATATGTATAGCTGATTCACTTTGTTATAAAGCAGAAACTAGCATACCATTGTAAAGCAGTTATACTCCAATAAAGATGTTAAAACAAATAAAATGAAATGTATGTTGGGATTTGGGTTTTCTATTTTTAATAAATAATATTACTAGACAAGGAATTTTGGAGCATAATTTCCCTGAGCAAGTCCCTTAACCTCTTTATGCCTCAGTTTCCTCATCTAAGAAATAGCAGAGTTGTATAATTTTTTATATCCATTCCGGCATTAACACTAATTCTTTTTAGAAATATTCAAGAGTAGTTAAAAACCCTTATGTTGGGTTTACAGATAAAATGTTTCCATTAAAAAAATTAAGAAGCTCCAGCTGACAAAGTTTCAGCTAAGAGCATTTATTTCTTGTTTTCCAGGTAATGGTGAGTGTATTCTGTTAAAAGTTAGACCTACTTGAATATCTTTTTGAATGCCTGGTCGCGGTGACATTTCTATATGAGTGAATTTGAGAAAGTTTAATTCCTAAGATGCTGTCATTGGGATGAAATACTAAGTGAGACTTGAAGGTTGGACCCTAGTAAGGATGACAGGAGTGAACGTGAGATAAGGACTCTTCATTACTCAGGGACAGTAGGAGGCCTTGAAAGGGAACACTGGGGCAGGAATAAAACACACAAGATTTATGAGAACTTTTGAGTAACCAAGACCTTCCAAACCATGGGGAATCAGCGAGCCCCACCCACGATGGCAGCCTCCTATTCATTTCCCGACCACTCCTTCAGGGTTATTTCTGAAGACAGGCAATCCCTTTGGTTGGAGTAGGAATGGGAGGGAGTGGGGGAAGGATGCTTTGGTGTCTTTGAAGTGAATACTTGAAAAGTTCCTGAAAGGGAGGTCATTAAATAATATTTTGCCTGGCTTGTTCTTCTTATTCAGCCAAATTACCAAGAGAATCTACTACCCGGTTTCTTCAAGTCACTTGGAGTGAAAGGACAGACCAGAGATACCAGAGAGCTCAGTTTGCAGAGGCTTATTGGCCCTCTCTGTCTGTGGTACACCAGTGAGTCTTGGGTGGGCTTGATCTGAATGTACCAGTCAGAGGGCAGCCTGTATGTAGTGACTCACAGGCATCGCAAGCTGAGACATCAGTGGACCTTGGAAGCAAAGACATCTATGCTCGTAGGTCTGGTGGTGGTGAGGGGGCCCGATTGTTCCAGTTAATATCTCTGAGGCTTTTGGATGCCAGGGAGTCTGCAGCTGGTTTCCTTTTGTCTTCATCTGCATACAAACATTTCTTTCCTTATCCTGGGCTACCCTACAGAAGGATGGGGGCTGATGCCCATTCTTACCCTGGGCTCACTTTCATTTCAGACACAAAAAAAGAAGTATTATATTCCATCCTGGAGTTTACCTTGTAATTTAGCTTCATTGCAAAACTCCACTTATGCTTTCTGCAAGCTGCTCTTTGGCCTTTTGCTCTAATGCACCTGTAGGACTCCATATCACCTTCATGAAATATTTTCCTGTCTTTATTGCTGAATCTAGGACTTGTCCCACTCTCTGGCTTTGATGGTTTTTCTACTAATATTTGTTGAAATTAAAAGAAAATCAAGTCTTCTGGAAATTCAAAACTGTATCATGGCAACTCTTTTAAAGCTCTCGATGGGAGTAACTGGTAGGATATTGAAGACATTCCAATCATCATCATTGTCATCAAAAACATAGACGCCTCTAGATTGTCCAATGTGAATTGTATTTTGCCTGCAAGGAGCTTATAATCTAGCATATAACTAAGATAAATAAATCAAGAAATTAGTTCCAAACAATCAGAGGGAGTAAATGCTCTCACTGAGGCCGTGTGTATAGGAATAATGGAATGGGATTCTATCTCAACACACAGTCCATTCATGTGAATGTCAACTGCAAAGTTTCTTAGACTAAGATTACTAAATGGAAGCAGTGAAAATTTAGTTCCCGAAAAAGAAAAATAATGCTTATGACCCATTTAGAGAAATGGCATAGCCTTCTCTAATTAAAATGGAAGTTTCAGGGTATAGATTCTGGACTACTAGTCGTGTCTCTTGTGGATCCCATTCTTCCCTCAAAGTCAGATTGAGGCCCATTAAAACCAGATTACAACGAGCTGGTGTTTTTATTTTACTCCCTCACACAGGAAGCATGCCTCGAAGCAGGCGTCTGCATCGTTAGGGCAAGTTATCCCTCCTATGAGAGGGGAAGAGCTACAGAAACCCAACTCTAGGTTTATCTGGTGAGCATTATACATTTATTTATGTTTGACTTGCATAAGACGTGTGATTGAAGCACAACTAAGCACACTGTAAATGAATTTAAATAGACCCATTGTTAGAACAGGATTTTCTCGGATCAAATTTATGTTTGCTGCCTGCTGGAGGCTGGAATTATTGCCCAGCTCTAAGGGTCACACACAAGCATTCCTCCCAGGGCTTCTGTTCACGTTAACAAACTGCATACAGTTTTGCATTTTTCCCCCTCCTGCAGACTTTTCATCACTTGGCATATGGAAACCATGTGGAAAAAAAACTACCTCACAGGCCAAAAAAGCGTAGTAAAGGTTTTAAAAAAAAAAAAATCAGGAAGGAGAGGTGAAATTCCTGCATCTAAGTGCCAGGAGTGAATAAAAGTCAGAGTGTCTTTTATTTTATTCTATGCAGTCACTCTGCATAAAAGTCAGAGTGAATTTTCTGAGGTCTATTTATAGTGATTTAATCCAATCATAGGAATTCAAGACTGTGTACTTGTCACAAGTGGCTGAAAAATGAAAGAAAAGCAAATATTATTTTTCCCACATGGAAGACTGGAAGGTAAATCTATTTAATGTAAGAAACATACCTTCTTCTTCCCCTGAATCAGATTAGTCACCCATCTCTCTCTTCCTTTCTGACAGTCAGGTTTATCAATCTAAATTTAAATTTTATCTCTCTGATATCTGCCAAATGGCTAGAGAAATATTAATTGTACTCTTAATTTTTACTTGATAATCTATTTTGTGTTCATGAATTTCCATGGTTTTTTTTTTCCTGGTGGCAGTGATGAGACCATCTGATGGTCAGTTTTTTTTTTTTTTTTTTTTTGGCTGCGTTGAGTCTTTGTTGCTGTGCTCGGGCTTTTCTCTAGCTGCGGCCAGCGGGGGGTACTCTTGGTTGCGGTGCATGGGCTTCTCATTGCGGTGGCTTCTCTTGTTGCTGGGGCTCAGTACTTGTGGCTCACAGGCTCGAGAGCACAGGCTTCAGTAGTTGTGGCTCGCGGGCTCTAGAGCGCAGGCTCGGTAGTTGTGGCGCACGGGCTTAGTTGCTCCGTGGCATGTGGAATCTTCCCGGACCAGGGCTCGAACCCGTGTCCCCTGTTTTGGCAGGCGGATTCTTAAGCACTGCGCCACCAGGGAAGTCCCGGTTGAGCCATTTTTTTATAAGTATAATAGGACATCCAGAAAGAGTCTAATGGAGTGTACACAAGTAGCCAGACCTCTACAAAGGGACAGGTAAACGCCACAAAACTTTTATTTTCACTTCTCCCTCTTCAAGCTAACAAGCTGCATCTGCTCTCTTCCTGCTGTGAGGAAGGGCTTCTGGCCCCTCTCGACTTCCTGTGTACATGGGCCATGTGGGGTTGGCACCTGAGACCAAACGGAAGCACAGCAGATAGAAAGGAAGCACAGTATTGGTACAAGGGGAGGTAATTCCATCACCTGTCAAATCCCTCTTCTGTCTCCTCTTTGCCTCCTTGCACTCGTGGGTGCCCTAATGGGGACTGAAGCTGCTATCTGGTATCTGCCCAAAGGGAGGCAAGAGTCAAAAAAGGACTTGAAGTCTGAAAGGGAATTTCTCTGCAGAGGTAGCAGCAATGAGGAAGAAGGAATTTTCTGAAACGGGTCAGTTTCTTACAACTTTTCTTGGCAGTTTGCCTAGAAGGTCATCTTTCCTGCCCCGCATCATGGGGTAGTTCCTCCTGGGAAGCAGAAGTGAACAATGGACACGGAGAGATATTAATGATCGATATGGCTGGGGCTATTGGAGCCTGGGGCCAATGCTTCAGAGTCTGTGAGGGCATTGATTTGGCAGTTGAGGCAAGTTCGAGATCTTACCAGGATCCGAAGACCTTACAGGGGCAGATGCCAAAGAAAGATTGCTACCTTGAGAAATGGACGCAAAGAGGAGCACAGTGAAGGGCACAGATGAGCACAGTTAGGCATACAGTCCCTTACTGGGTTAGGGTTGCACAGGATATATTGAGCCAAGTGAACCTAAAGGAAGGCTACCAAGCACCAAATGTGTGAAATTAAAATCAAAGAAAGTTATTGATTTTCCTAACTACCCAGAGATGTTTCTCCAACCTAGCTGTATAATTCAGGCAGGATTATGCAAATACAAAAACTCAGACAGAGAGGGGAAATTATAGCAGCAACAGCACGCAAACCAGGTAGGACAGAAACTCAAACTAATGCAGGGTTAGTGTGAGAAAAATCCTATTGGCACTATGTTTCTGGAGGCTGTGTGTGTCCCAAGGAGCAGCTGCAACCCAAAGACCAACCATACTGCAGATGCTATCGATCCTTAGGTGACAGTAACTCTGCTGTTCTATGTGTGTGATTGTTTTGCGTGAGTCTATCGAAAACGACTGTGGCAAATATATTATCGGTCTCACTGTTTCCACTTTCAGAGCCCTCTGTGAGCAAGCTTGCACATGGTCTCAGAGCAATTCTCCCCACAGCGCTCAGTGATCAGAGCTGGCGTGGGAGGTGGGATCTCTTTGCAGTCTCTGCAGTGTTTCTGGTCTCAATGTGTTTGTTTGCAGAGTGACCAATAAGAAATCTCTATTCAGGGTTGTTAAAACAGAAACTCCCTGAACTGCGTGTCAGGTCTCTAGGCTCCTGGACAAGGCTTGGCAGTACCCCTAGATAAAGTTACAGCTGATGACCAATTGACCAGCAAGTTTTGTTCCTGCGTTGCCACGTTACCTGGGCTTACAAAAATGGCAGCCAAATAGGACCATTGTGGCAAGAGTGAGTGACATCACCTTTTAGTGTGTGTCTGTGTGTGTGTGTGAGAGAGTGACTCTGAGTGTAGGGGATGGAGGAGACACACAGAGATTTTTTTCAGTCCATTGCACCTCTAATTCCTGCTCTCTTCATTTTCTACTCTTTCTCCTCAAAACTAGCTCATTTTTTCTTTGGAGGATATAATTGAATCGAGTGCCAGCCCAGCCATGGCTGACTCTGGTTCCAGGACCCACGAGCTTCGTTTGGGTCCTCAGTGGTAATGGACGTGTACATGAGTTCTTTCATCTAAGAATTTGGGTAGTTGGGAAACTTCTGTCTCAAGTTATTGCTGTGAGACGAGTGACAAGAGAAGATACCATCACAAAAGCTTGTGTTTGCAAATGTGCAACGATGGCTGTATTCTACAAGGTCTTAAAAAAAAATTTTTTTTAACATAATGGAAGGCTATTCCCCTCTATCTTGCCCACTTCTTTCTAATTTTTCTCTCTCTCTTTTTTTTTTCTCTTAACAGACTATAATATGGCTCTGAAAGCTATCTTATTTCTTGAAAGGCTCTAGGGTATTTTTTTCTTTATTAAATTTAAAAGTTGAAAGTCACAGCTTATTACTTAGCAGGGCTTTATATGCGTTTTTCCATTCTCCTGTGAGTCAATAAAGACACCAACCTCTGCTAACTTGATAGAAAATTTTCCAAACTGTGTACTAGGAAGGTTGATGAGTTGACTTGGTTTGCTTTGTTTTCAGTTTCCTGGTGCCTTCGTCTTTTCAGTCTAGGAAATTGAAATACTAATTCTCATCTAAATTCAAGCAAAGTGTTCAAAGTGCAGTCCATGAATTATTTATTTTCATGCCCCAGACTTCATTCTTTTTAGCCATACCCCTGCACACTCATGACAATAAATGAGGTAGGGATTCAATTTCTGAGCAAGAAAGAACACTTTGGCAAGTTAGAAAAGGAAGGAGTATTTCATCTGCACAGATGTCTGCTGGGTTAATGCAGTAGCCATAACTACCATTTAAAAAGTGTCTGCTATGTGTCAGGCATCATGCTCAGTGTAAGAGGGTGTATTTTAAATGCTTGCAAAAGCTTCCTAAGAATAGATATCATTTCCCTAATTTTATAGGTATGAAAATGAAGGCTCTGAGAAGTTCATTAACCTGCTAAAGTTCACACAGCTAGAAAATGGCTAAGAAGGATGTTCCCAGAATCCCCTTATATCTGTGCAAATTTGATTATTGATCAATGAATCTTATTAATGACGGTTACCTTTTTTTCCAGTTTACAAAGCACTATGACATACATCGTTTCCTCTCATCGAGCCTCAACAATTCTGTGAGTAGGTCACTGTAGTCCCAATCCACAGATGAAGAAAGTAAGGCCCAAATGAGTGAAACTATGAAAGCAAGTTAATCCTAGGGACATTGCAAATGCACTCTAGCTAAAGACCAACCTTCTAGCTCAGAAGGGACAGCTAACTGAGCAGGCCCCTCTTCAGAGAATTCTGACTTACCAGATATGAACAAAATCAAAATAAGCTTCATAATCCTCTCAACCGGCAGGCCCAGTGAGAAGGAAGGAGAGGATCTCAGGCCAGAGGAGAGCAAGGATTACTGTTTTTACCAACCTGGGGCAGTGCTCACTGAAGGCTTGTGTGTGTGTGTGTGTGTGTGTGTACGCACATGTGTGCACACAGAGGTTATTCTGGGAGCCTGAGGAGTTTGAGGTCTTCCTTATCCCATCAGGAGCAGGAAAGGCAATTTCACCCATGGGTTACAGCCAAGACCAGAGGGTGCGTCTTGCTTTCTCAGACTCTGCTGGAGAGAGGCCCAAAATTCTTTTACAGGACCTGCTTGGACCTTGCCAAGAACCGCCAGGCACTTAAGATACAGCCTTTACTTACACACATTACCCACCAAACCCTTCCAATTGTATCCCCCAAAGCCTTCACACTCGGCTCCATTTAAACATGGCACTGTGCCTACCTTCAAACTCTGCATTGTGGCAAAAATTGAAGCCACATTTCAGGACCTGCAGGCTACAGCTACCTTAGAGAACTGCCTGGTGGCCAAAGGGAGAAATATTTACTATAAAGTGGCTTTACCAGTGAGGTTTTGCCTGGGGACCATCATCAATAAACTGGAAGAAGAGGCCACATCTGAACTAGCCCATGGCACAAGTGCCCACTGTACTTTTCCTTTTGGGTATTACTAATTCTCAGCAATCTCTTAAAATCTCTGAGCCATATTTGTTTCTCTCCATAATGTCACAAGAACTCACTGACATAACAGAAAATCTCCACAAATCTATGTGTATGTCAAAGGCCAAAAAGGGACAAGGTAAGGTTGTTTTGGAGCTGTGCTAAAATGAAATAATTATCCAAGTTTAGTATTTCTTTCCCAGCATCTGTCCCTTCCCTCTTGTACTATTCTGTTGTTAAAGGAATTGGCAGTGATTCTTGGAGCTAGAGGTATTGCCTGTGCTGCCTCTTAGAATCATTTTTCCACTTGACACCACCTGGGGTTAGAAGGAGGAATGAGCTGGGGTGTGTCTGCGTGTTATTGTTAGTACAGTCTGTGTCAGCATGGGCTGCAAGTCAGCATGATTGTCACATGTCACCGAGCCTCATGGGGCCACCGCTGGGAGAATAGCCCTAATCCAGTTACACAGAGAAAGCTGGAACCTTCGGGGAGCTGAGTGCCTCTTCTTTCTCGTGTTGCTATAACTGGAACTGGGCATTTACACCCCAAGCCAGCCTTTACCTAATACACTCAAGTTTAATAAAGAAGAAGAATGGCACCCTTGAAGGATTAACATTGGTGAACAGTTGGAAACTTGTTAAAAGATGTTTTTTCCCTTAACACTTGTTAGAGTTTAGGAAAACCTAGAAATGAAATTCCTAAAAAAAGCCAGTTTCTCTCCATATTTCTAAATCATTTTCATATCTTTAAAAAGCTATGTGTGTAATCTTCAGCAGAGGAAGGAGAATATATATGCCATTGCTGACTTCCTATTTCCAAAGATAGTATTCTAACATCTGTAAATCAAACTCACTACTTTGATATTATGTAAAGACAGAGTTTTGAAATAATACAATTCTGAGCCCCTCTGCAGCCCCCTTTTCTCATCCATTTTCATCTTTCCTAAAGATGAAACCCTGAACAAGGACTTAAACAATTCAACATTTTTTTTTCCGGAAGCTGGATTAAAGTTTACCTTTGCCCTATCTGTATGTAGTAAGTAGAATTTGCTAACAAAGGGAGAGTATAAACTCATCTTCAGGATGATTGCAACATTTACTTAAGAAAGGCCTTTCATTACATTTTAAACTATTTTCAACATTTGTTGGAAGGCAAACAATTAGTGAACAAATTACAAAGCATTAGTTCAGACATGACAGATGATTTTTTAGGGCTTCCTTGAAAGTACCAAAACTTCTTTTAAAATTCTATACTTTCTCACTGATTCACACTGGGTTTCCTTCCATTTATTTCAAATGGGCTGGATTTTACTGAACATTGAAAATGGGACACTCCTGGGAGGAGAATTCTCAATTAGGGTACCGCCTAGGCTAACTATGTGGGTTAGCCACATGGCAGAGCAGAGGCCAGTCTTGCATTCATGTTCTCATTCATTTAGTCCATAAATTTGTTTAGCACCTCAGGCACTGTGTTACATGCTAAAGATAATAGGAAATAAAATATACACATTGCCTGGGCTTAGCCTCACAGAATTTATAGTCAAATGGGAAATACAGAAGTTATCATCCAATAAGTGCTTTGGACTGAATTGTGTTCCCTGCAAATTTCATACGTTGAAGCCCTAACCCCCAATGTGACTGTATTTGAGATAAGGCCTTTAAGGAGGTACTTAAAGTTAAATGAGATTATAAGGTTAGGCCCTAACCAACCAGGACTGTTGTTTTTATAAGAAGAAGAGACACGAGAGCATTCTCTCTGTGTGCAGGCCATGTGAGGACAGCAAGAAGGCAGCTGTCTGTAAGCCAAGGAAAGAAGCCTCATCAGAAACCAACTGTGATGGCACCTTGATGTTGGACTCTAGCCTCCAAAACTGTGAGAAAATAAACTTTTGTTGTTTAAGCCTCCCAGTTTGGAGTATTCTGTTATGGCAGACCAAGCTGACTAGGATAGCGGAAGTGCAGGGTCCTTTGGAGGTATGTGGAAGGGGTCCCTCAGCCAGTTCTGGAGAAGCAGTGTCTAGGCTGAGATCTGGAGGAACAGCAGGAGTTAGAGAGGAGAGATGGAAGGAGGCATGTTTTCAGGGGAGGCTGCAATACAGGTGAAGTCACAGAGGCAAGGACAGCATGGCTTGGAGATGTGAGACAGAGGAAAAGAAAATTCAACAACTTAGAGCATAGACGGCAAGGGTGCTGGTTCTGGAACAGATGAAGCTCTGTAAGTCCAAAAGGGCTTTAGAGCATGGGTTTTCAGAAGTTTTCAACATAATACAACTCCTCTTCCCTCTTGAAATCCCTTCTTTCCCCTTTGGGCTTCCATAACATCACATTCTCTTGGTTTTCCTCCTACTTTCTTCATCATTCTGAGTGTCTTTTGCTATCTCCTTTTCCCCTACCCAACTAAAAATATTAGAGTTCCCTAAGACTCAGTCCTGTACCCTCTTCTCTGCTCTTTTTACATTCCTTCCAAAGTGATTTTATCCAATCACGTGACTTTAAATAGAGCCTATATGCCTAGGACTTCAAGTCTCTATCTTCTACCCTGACCTCTTCCCACAAATGTAGATTCATTTGTTTCCCTGATATCTCCCTTTAGTTGTTCAATAGGCAACTCAAACCTAATACTCAATTAGGTAGGATGCTATTGGCTGTAAGCAACATACGACTCCAACTCAAATGGCTTAAACAGGGCATTCTTAGAGTGGCTTCTGACCTGGGTAGTTCATAGGGATGGTACTGTATGGGAGGAAAAACTTTTCCTCTAACCTTGTATGCTGGTTGAGTGAGTCCTGTAAATTAGAGTGACAAAAGACAGATTAAGAGGAGAAAAAATTTACACATGCAATGCAGATACATGCAGGAGCGCTCAGTGATGAGTAACTTAAGGGGGTGCAGCCTATATACCTAACCTGTTAGGCGAAAGAGAGAGCGGAGAAAGGGTTTCTATGGGAAGGACGAATAGGTTTTTGTTTTTATGAAAGATAAGGGAGTTTTTGCTTTTGTTTGTTTATTTTTAAGGAAAGACAAATGAGACAAATGAGAGTTTAAAAAGTTTGTGATATCTGTCTATGCTGAGTGATCTTTCTGTCTCCTTCATGGCCATAAAACTCCCTGGGAGAGGGGATTATGGTAGGTTTATTCTTGGTGTTTTTCCTGGGAACAGACTCACGCCGAAGAGGGTATTTGTGGTAGCCTGACTTCCCAGAAATTTCTGCTTTAATTCAGATAAGAGAAGCTCCAGGAAGCCTTCTTTCTACATCTGTTGAATTTCAGATGTCTTCAGCTTAAAATAATTCTTATGTTAAAGTGGCATAATTTGGGGTGCCATATCCTGATCCCCTTCAGTACTGCATTTTCTTAGTTTTGACCAAAATTGTAGAAATTGTAGAAAGGGCTTCCAATATTCTGAGTTGAGTCTTAGGCTAATTCTGGAATTGTGAGTCATCAAAGAGCCTAGGTTAGTATGATTCTTCTTAGCTTTAACCTAGCCACTTTTATAACTCTATTCACCATATGATTCAAATTGAAGTCAAGAGATATTTGTGATGCATGAGAGTACCTACCATGGCCTTTCCCCTGTAACTTTGTTGTTTCCTCCTATTCTGACCTGAAGCTCATCATGAGACTTGCTTTGGTCAATGAAATGTTAGGAAATGCACCACAAGAGGCTTGAAATGTGCTTATACATTGAAATTTGTTTTCTTTCGTTCCTTCAACCCCTGCAGTTACCATGACAATGAGCCCAGGCTAGCCTGCTAGAGGATGAGAGACCATGTGGAATGGAGGTGAGTCATCCCAGCTCAAGCCATCCTAGACCAGCCAGCCTCCTGACAATTGGCCAGCTAACCAAGGATGCACGAGTATGCGCAGATAGAACCTGTTAAGTCAAGCCCAAATCAGCAGAAGTGCTCAGCCCATTTGTAGACTCATAATAAATAACAAATGCTAGTTATTTTAAGCCACTAGTATTAGGGTTAGTTTGTTTTACAACAATAGCTAACTCACACATGTGGAAAAGTCCTAACCATTTTAAGTGGAGAGGATAAGGGGACATCTTAAGAGAGGAGGAATAGGGTTTCTCAAAACTATACCTTCCAAGTCTGGCAATTTAAATTCCTGGGTGTCTTGAGGTGGGAAATTTCTAAACTGGGCATTCTTTCTGAAAAACATGCTGTCATGGCCCTTGCTGAGTAAGATGGTCACTCTAGGTTAGTTCTGCTAGCAGACCATCCTTTGATATGCAAAATTATATAGTTATAAACTTCTCGTCTCTTTGTATGGAAGGCCGTGTAGAACAGAGCTGGAAGAAGGCTGGTTACCGGACTGAGAAACATGGATACCAATAAAAGAGGCAGCACAAGGCTGTCCTGTTAGCACAGGAGATGAGACCCTTAAATGGGAGGGGCCACAGCCGTACATGGAATGAAAGGTCCCTGTGGAGATGAGTTTCCAGCAAGTTCTTTGTAATTAGTTCTTTCCTTCTCTTCAGATCCTCTGAGGTCATGGCAAGCCTCCAGAATTTCACACAATGGCTGGGCACTCCTCCTAGGCCACAGTTGTACCCTTCATTTTGCCAAAGGATTTCCCCCAAAGCCTAACTGCCCACTAATCTTTATCCTCTGTTTCCTCCACTGTGTCCTTGAAGACGCTATCAAACTTGCATTTTAACATCCAGCTTGCTGTCCTCTTTTGTTTCTTTGTAGAAGGTCTGGTCATCATTTAGACATCTCTTGACATACATAGATGTCAGACAGAGAGACCCCAAGGAAGAAATCAACATGCATTACACTTGATTCAGCTCTCATTGGTCGAGAGTGGCTGCAGTATGGTGGGAAGTTGCTCACTGACAGAAGGATCTGCTGGGCTGGCTCTCAGGGCAGGAGAAGATATGATGGTTCTCAGAGCATGGGGAAAGTTGATTTTTACAATGTAATATAAAGTCTTATTTTATGAAGTAACCATTGCAAAGTGCAGTAGTGCTATAGCAAATGTAGCTTACTGGTTAAGCACGTAGACTTTGAAAACAGATCTGGATGCAAATTTGGGTTTGTGATTCACTAGTGCTGTCATTGTGGGCTAATTACTTAACCTCTCTACAGCACTGTGCAATGAAGACAATAACTCCCACTCTTAGAGATGTTGCAAGGATTAAGTGAGATATAGTTTAATAATATCTCATTTATAGTTGGGACTATGTAACACAGTACTCAAGTTCTAGTAAGCACTAAGTATAGGTGATGATAGTAATAATTACTTAAGATACTGTTTCCCTAAAATATACCCAAAAATAATGTACTTGGAAATGTTAATAGGTGTACTGTGAGAAAAAAATGTTTCAGAGGTCCCAGAGAACATCAGTATACTACAGGCTCTGTATGGCTGTGCAGTAAAAAAATCAGTTTTGTTTAACCCAGCTTTTTCCAAATTTGAAGACAGACTCTTTTTCCGTCTCCTTTTGGAATACGTACTGACATCTGTAGGTCACTAGTGTCCCTCAGAACACTGTTTGGACCGGGTTGGTTTATGAAAATAATTTTCAGTTGTGTGACTAGTTAAAGATCCATCATCAGAAAGCAAAATGAGGGTTAGATATAAAGAAGCTTAAGTGTTGAAACTGGCCTCAGTGAATATTGGGCCAATGTAGCAGTTGGCTCTTGGTCTCTCTGGAGTCTGGGAGTAAAGAACGTCATCTCGGCCATCAGCTGTGAAGGGGCAGCATGCAGCGTGGTAGGGCAGGCTTTTAAAATTTTAAATCAGGATTTACTGTTCCAACTGATAGCCTCACTTTTAAACAGAAGGCACCCAGAGCTCTAAGTGGCAGCTCAGTCCCCTGAAGAAGAACCCTGAGCTCCTCACTATCCTCACTAAGACCACCCAGGCCAAATCCTGGCTTTTTTTTTCAATCAGAGTGGCCGCGTATTTTATGCTTTTGTTTGTTTGAGTTTGTTGTGTAGGAAACCACATGATGTATAAGCCAAGTTGTTCTATGCTGGTTTCAGTGTAGGAGAAGCCCCACACAGTGATGCTTTTGAAAAGGAAAGTTACGACTCAAAGAATATGGGATTCATGCCTAAAGCAGAATGTCTCATAAAGAGACCTGGGTTTGGATGGCCACCCTTCTTGTACAACAGCTGGCTATTCATGCTAGAGACATTTTTTCAAGAGTTACAGAAAGTAGGTAGTAGATCTGAAAGAGTGAAAAAGAAATGTTATGTTTTTATAAGGGAAATATACATACTTTTTTAGCATGCTAAGGATGTTTAGAATATTAAATTGATATGATGTTAATGTCGAGTCAATGGAAGGGAATTTGCAAGGGAAGAAGACACCAAATTACTTTTCTGATGAGATAGTCTGTGTATCTTGTCACTAAGAACATGTTTAGTCTCAGGTTTCATGAATTGCTATATGTCACTGAGTAAGATGGAATGCTTATCAATTCATTTTTGAAGTGAGCAAAACTATAATTTTAACAAAGATCACAAAGACAGACCCTCCTCCCCAAGCAATTAAAAACAAAACCATTTAGATGCAACTGACACTGACTTAGGAATACAAATTAAAAATAAATTTAAAGTATTAGACAATAGACTTTAAAACAAAGAATTAATCCATACCTTCTCAAACTCTTCCAAAAATTAGAAGAGGAGAGAATTCTTCCAAACTCATTTTATGGGTGGGCATTATCCTGATACCAAAATCAGACAAGGACACAAGAAAAAAAAATTATAGGCCAATATCCCCAATAAACATAGATGCAAAAATCCTCAACAAAATATTAGCAAACCAAATTCAATTTAAACTAATTAAAATTAAAAGCATCATACGCCAGGATTAAGTAGAATTTATCGCAGGGATGCAAGGATGGTTTAACATCCATAAATCAGTCAATGCGATACATCACATTAACAAAATGAAGGATAGAAATCATATTATCATTTCAATAGATGCAGAAAAAGCAGTTGACAAAATTAAACATCCATTTATGATAAAAACTCTCAACAAAGAAGGTATAGAGGGAACATACGTTAAAATAATAAAGGCTAAATATGACAAGCCCACAGCTAACATCATACTTAGTGGTACAAAGGTGAAAACTTTTCCTCTAAGATCAGGAATAAGACAGGATGTCCTCTCTTACCACTTTTATTCAACATAGTATTGGAAGACCCAGCCACAGCAATTAGTTAAGAAAAAGAAATAAAATGCATCCAAATTGGAAAGGAAGAACTAAAACTGTCACTATTTGCAGATGATGTGATGTTATATATAGAAAATCTAAATGCTCCATTAAAAAAAAACTGATAAAACTAATAATAAATGAATTCAGTAAAGCTGTGGGATACAAAATTAATACAATAATAACAAACTATCAGAAATAGAAATAAAGAAAACAATCCCATTGACAATTGGATAAAAAAGAATAAAATACCTTGTAATAAATTTAACCAAGGAGGTGAAAGACCTGTCTACTGAAAACTATAAGACTTTAATGAGAGAAATTGAAGAAGACACAAATGGAAAGCTATCCCATGTTTGTGAATTGGGAGAGTCAATATTGTTAAAATGTTCACACTACCCAAAGCAATCTACAGTTTCAATGAAATCCCTACCAAAATTCCAATGGCATTTTCTCAAATAAATAGAATAATCCCCAAAAGTATATGGAACCACAAAAACAAAAAAAAACACAAAAAACCAAAAAAACCACCAAATAGTCAAAGTATCTAGAGAAAGAAGAAAAAAGCTGGAGGCATGATGTTCCCTGATTTCAAACTATATTACAAAGCTATAGTAGTTAAAATAGTATGGTATTTGTAAAACCAGACACATAATGGAACAGAATAGAGATCCCAGTAATAGACCCATGCATATATAATCAATTAATTTATGACAAGGAGCCAAGAATATATACATACAATGGGGAAAGGGCAGTCTCTCCAATAAATGGTGTTAAAAACTGGACAGCTATATGCAAAACAATGAAACTGGATCCCCTATTTTAAACCATACACAAAAATGAACTTGAAATGGATTAAAGACTTGAATGTGAGACCTGAAACTATAAAACTCCTAGAAGAAAATATAGGCAGCAAGCTTCCTGACATAGGTCTCGGTGATGATTTTTTGAACCTGACACCAAAAGCAAAAGCAACAAAAGCAAAAATAAGTCAGTGGGACTACATCAAACTAAGCAGCTTCTACACAGCAAAGGAAACCTAACAACAAAATTAAAGGCAACTTAGTGAATTGGAGAAAATATTTGCAAATCATATATTTGATATGGGACTAATATCCAAAATATATGAAGAACTCATTCAACTCAATAGCAGAAAACCAAAGAATCTGGTTAAAAATAGGAAGAAGATCTGAATAGATATTTTTCCAAAGAAGACATACAGATAGGCAAAAGGCACATGAAAATATGCTCACTATCATTAATCATCAGGGAAATGCAAATCAAAACCACAATGAGCTATCATCTCATACCTGTTACAATGGTTTTTATCAAAATGACAAGAAATAACAAGTGTTGGTGAGCATGTGGAGAAAAGATAACCCCTGTGCACTGTTGGTGAGAATGCAAATTGGTGCAGCCATTCTGGAAAACAGTATGGAGTTTCCTCAAAAAATTAAAAATAGAACTACCATATGATCCAGCCATTTTACTTCTACCTACTTATCTGAAGAAAACAAAAACATTAACTTGAAATATATGTGCATCCCCATGTTCACTGCAGCATTACTTATAACAGCCAAGATATGGAAGACAACCTAAGTCTCCATTGATGGATGAATGGATAAAGAAATTGTGGTATATACAAATGCACCGGAATACTACTCTGCCATAAAAAAGAATGAAATCTTGCTGTTTGTGACAACATGGGTGGACCTTGAGGGCATTATGCTAAGTAAAGTAAGTCAGATAGAGAGAGACAAATATTGTATGATCCTTCTCATGTGTAGAATCTTAGAAAAAAAACAAACAAGCTCATAGATATAGAGAACAGATTGGTAGTTGCTGGGGGGAGGTGGAGGATGGGAGAAATGGGTGAAGGGTGTCAAAAGGTAAAAATTTTAAAGATGCAATGCCAAGGGTAGTTTGATTAATTCACCACTGTATTGTGGTGAAGCACTGAATTGTGCTTCTTATACTAGGTGAGGAAATGATAGTTGCTGAGTGAGTGAAACTCTTGGTTTATAAAACCAACAACAAGCACTATTTACAATAGCTAAGACATGGAAGTGACCTAAATGTTTATCAACAGATGAATCTATAAAGAAGATGTGGTATATATAATGGAATATTACTGAGCCATAGAAAGAATGTAATAATGCCATTTGCAGCAACATGGATTATCATACAAAGTGAAGTAAGTCAGACAGAGGAAGACAGATATCAAATTATGTCACTTGTATGTGGAATCTAAAAAAAAATACAAATGAACTTATTTACAAAACAGAAATAGATTCACAGATATAGAAAACAAACTTATGGCTACCAAAGGCGGGGAAGGTTAAAGTAAGAGTTTGGGATTAACAGATACCAACTACTATATATAAAATAGATAAATAACAAAGTCCTACGTATAGCACAGGGAACTATATTTAATATCTTGTAATAAATTATGATGGAAAAGAATCTGACAAAGAATATATATATGTATAACTGAATCACTTTGATGTACACCAGAAACTAACACAATATTGTAAATCAACTATACTTCAATTAAAAACACACATCTCTTATTATATACTTTATATTAAAAAGGGGGAGTGAGAACTGAATGCTGCAAAAATAAACTATAAAAAATGAACTGAAAAACTAAGAAATTACATTTGGCAGCATCTGAAAAGAAAACTACAATCTGACCAAGTTTTACCATAGGAATGCAAGAAATGGTTTATTAATAAGAAGTCTATAAATAAAATATATCATTTCAATAAGTCAGAGAAAAATTATATAATCATCTTAGCAGATGGTACCCATTTATGATTAAAAATATACCAAAGTGGGAATAGAGAATAGTTCCTTAACAGTACTTAATAGAGATGAAGACATAGTAGAGCATTCTCATGAGAACTGGAAACAGGATAAAGATGTTCAGTATTTATTTTTACTATTTTATGTTTTCCTGGAGGTTTTAGCCACTGAAATAAGATAGGAACAGTGTGATAGTTGACTTTATGTCAACTTGGCTTGCCTATGGTGCTGAGATGTTTGGTCAAACACCAGTTTAGATGTAGTTGTGAAAATGTTTTTTAGATGCAATTAACATTTAAATCAGTAAACAGTGAGTCAAGCAGATTACCCTCATAATGTGAATGGGCCTCATCCAATCAGTGGAAAGCTAAAAGAAGAAGACTGAAGTCCCCAAGGGAGAAGGAATTCTGCCTCAAGACTTCCTTTGAACTCAAGACTGCAACATCAATTCTTTCCTGGGTCTCCAGCCTATTGGTCTGCCCTGCGGATTTCAGATTTGTCCAATCCCACAACGCTATCAGCCAGTTCCTTAAAATAACTCTCTCAGTATAATACACACACACAAATCCTATTGGTTCTATCTCTCTCTCTCAGGAGAACACTAACTAATACAAATGGTAACAGCTAACACCTACTGAAGGCTTTCTACGTACCAGGCAATATTTTAAGAATTATATATATATATAAAGTCATTGAATCCTCACAATTACCCTAAAATGTAGGATGATTTTTGTCCCTATTAGAAACTAATCAGAAAGAAATACTCTGAGGACTCAGAACGTTCTAGGCTAATTAAAGGAGAAGAACCAAAAGCCTCAAGTTTCTGCCCTTTTACTTTTAGGCAAGAGACTCCAGCTGGCTCTTTCTGGGTAAGATATCAGTGCTCTGAGACCACGCACTGATGGTGAAATCAACCCTATTATCCTGGCAGTATACAACTGAACTGGACACAGGCTGGGAAGCAACAGCATTCAGAAACCACTGCAGGGATTTGGTCTGTACTCTACTTGTGCTCTGACAATTCCGTATTAGTGTCCTATTGCTGCTGTAGCAAATTACCACAAATGCAGTGGCTTAACCAACACATTTATTATCTTACAGTTCTGTAGCTCACAAGTCCTAAAATCAAGGTGTCAGATTTTGGAAGCTCTAGGGGAGAACCCATTTCTGTGACTTTTCTGGCTCGTAGAGGTCACCTGCATTCCTTGGTTTATGGCCCTTTCCTCCATCTTGAAAGTTAGCAGCATAGTATTTTCAAATTTCTCTCTGACCTCTGCTTATATTGTCCATTGCCTCCTTCCTCTGCTTCTGACCTTCCTGCTGCCCTTTTACAAGGACCTTTTTGATAACTTTGAGCCCACCAGAATAATCTCCCCATCTCAAGATCTTTAAGTTAATATCAGCTACAAAGTTTCTTTTGCCATGGAACGTAATGAACTCACAAATTTCAAGGAGTAGAATATGTATATTTTAGGGGAAGGTATTATTCTGTCTACCATACACACCAAGCATGGGTGAAAGACCCCATCATATCCTTCCTATGGAGAAGTGTGCGTGCTAAAGGAAGAAAGAAAAGCTGGCCTCTCAACTCATACTTCTATCCCAAAAGATGTCAGTGTTTCCCTGTTCCTCACTCTCTGATGAGGAGCCTGCTGTGCAGCCCAGTTTTAGAAAAACTACCACAGGAAAAGGGAATATCCTTGCCACAGTGTTTTCTAAACTTCCCCTATACACATAAAGTAAGAAGTTTTTACAAAACTAGAAAGAAACACGGATCCATGTATTTCTCATCTCGTGGGCAAGCCTATTCCAAACATAAAGACCAAATTCACAGCGGACAAAAATTCAAAACACAGAGGTTTCTAAAGAACAGAAACAGAGACTTCCAGTTTCTGGTTCCACATGTAAGGAGCTGGGAAGTTGCCATTCTGTCCATACAAGTAAACAAGTAAAAACCTGAACAAACTGAAAAATAAACAAGTCTTCCTGGATCCATAACAGAGAGGAGGACACAGGGCAAACTGCCGCCCCCAAGATTGGAGAAACAGGCTAATAATAGAGAGCCACGGCTTACCGGAACAGAGACGAGCAACACCTCCATGGAAACCAGGGCTGCGGTAGGAACATCTGAACTGTAATAGATGAATTTTTGAAGACTCAGTGCGGACGAGTCTGGGAGTTAAAAACTCCAGGAGGACCCAGGCATAGAGGTGGCTGCCACTTTTTTTGAGTTCGACCAGGTTCTCACAGTAGATATCAGAGAAGAATCTCCTAGTGCTTCCAGCAGGGTGAGGGGAAAAGAGGCCATTTTCCCCATCAGGGAAAACTAGTTAACCTGAGCCTAACCTGCTGGGGTATTACTACCAGAGCCTAACTGGCCTGGGGGAAGGGATATACCCAACTTCAGCTGGCTCTAGCCTTCCACGTGAGAGAAGGGAAATATCCCACTTCAGCCCAATCTATCCAACCTGTCCCACCTGAGCAGGAGAAAAAACAGAAACACGTGTGAAGTGCACAGCCCAGGTGCATAAGCTCACTAAAAGGGCGAGACCTAATCATAGGAGTATAGAATGCTCCCCCTACCCCCCAGCCTCTCAGCCACATCACGAAAGTCCTATTTACAGCACTCCAATTCATCCGGTCCATTATATCCAGTTATCAAAAGAAAAAAAAGAAAATGACAAGGCATACCAAAAAGCAATAAACACAATTTGAAGACATGGAGCAAGCGTCAGAACCAGACACGGCAGGGATGTTGGAATTATCAGACAGGGAATTTAAAACAATTATGGTTAAGTATGCTAAGGACTCTAATGGATAAAGTAGAGAGCAGGCAAGAGCACGTGGGCAATGTAAGCAGAAGATGGAAATCCCAGACATATGGGAACATATGTTTATGTATGACTGATTCACTTTGTTATAAAGCAGAAACTAACACACCATTGTAAAGCAATTATACCCCAATAAAGATGTTAAAAAAAAAAAGATGGAAATGAAAAGAATGCTAGAGATAAAGAAATGAAATGCTAGAGATAAAAAACATGTAACAGAAATGAAGAATGTCTTTGATGGGCTTATTAGTAGACCGAACACAGCTGAGGAAAGAATCTCTGAGCTTGACAATATATCAGTAGAAACCTCCAAAAGTGAAAAGCAAATAGAACAAAGACTGAAAAATAAAACTCTAACAGAATATTCAAGGACTGTGAAGTGACTACAAAAGGTGTAATGTATGCATAACAGGAATACCAGAAGGAGAAGAAAGAGAGAATGAACAGGAGAAATATCTGAAACAATAATAACTGAGAATTGACCCCAATTAAAGTCAGACACAAAACCACAGGTCCAAGAAGTTCAGAGAACGCCAAACAATATAAATGCCAAACAACAAAAATCCCCCACACCTAGGCATATCATTTTCAAACTACAGGAAATCAAAGATGAAGAAAAAACCTTGAAAGAAGACAGAGGAAAACAACATCTTACATACAGAGGAGGACAAAGACAAGAATTATATCTAACTTCTCTTCAGAAACCATGCAAGCAAGAAGAGAGTGAAGTGAAATATTTAAAGAGAAAAACTCTGCTAATCTAGAATTCTGTACCCTGCAAAATTATTCTTCAAAAGTGAAGGAGAAGTAAACACTTTCTCAGACAAACAAAAATTGAGGGAATTTATTACCAGTAGACCTGTCTTGTAATAAATGTTGAAAGAAGTTTTTAGAGAGAAGGAAGATTCTATAGGTCAGAAACTCAGATCTACATAAAGAAAGAAAGAGCATCAAAGAAGGAGTAAGTGAAGGTAAAATTTAAAAGTTTATTTTTCTTACTAATTAATCTAAAGCATAACAATTTGTTCAAAATAATAATAGCAACAATATATTCAATTATGTATGTATATATATAAGCATGCTTACAAGTATAATATATATTTATGCATACTTATGTATAAGAGAAATGAATGACAGCAAAAATAAAAGGGACAGGAGGGAGGAATCAGCATTATTTTGTTATCATTAGTACTCGTACTATCTGTGAAGTGGTATAGTGTTATTTGAAAGTGGACTTGGATTAGTTGTAAGTGTATATTGTAGATTCTAAGGCAACCACTAAGAAAAGGAAAAAAATGTAAGTATAACTGATATCCTAAGAAAGGGAAATAATAGAATCATATAAAGTGCTTAAAACCACAAAAGGCAGGAAAAGAGTGGAAGAAAAAATAGGAACAGAATAAGGGAACAAGCAGGAAACAGTAACAAATATGGTAGATATTAATCCAACTATATCAATAATCACTTTGAATATCAGTGGTCTAAATGCACCAGTTAAAAAATAGAGATTGTCAGAGTGGAACAAAAACAAGTCAACTATATGTTTCTACAAGAAACCCACTTTAAATATAAAGACACAAATCTATTAAAGGTATGTGGATGGAGAAAAATATACCACGCTAATACCAATCAAAAGAAAGCAAGAGTAGCTATATTAATTTCAGAGAGCAGATTTCAAAGCAAGGAAAGTTATTGGAGATAAAGAAGAGCATTAACAATGAAAAAGGGATCAATACTCTAAGAAGACAACAATCCTTAACGTGTAAATACATAACAAATTGTGTCAAACTACATGAGGCAAAACTTGATAGGACTGCAAGGAGAGAGAGAGGAATCCACTATCATAGTTGAAGACTTCAACACCCTCTATCAGAAATGGACAGATCCAGCAGGCCGTAAATCAGTATGGATGTAGCTGAGCTCAACAGTATCATCAATCAACTGGATACAACGGACATCTGTAGACTACTTCATCCAACAACAGCAGAATGCGCAATCTTCTCAAGCTCACATGGAACATTCACTATGATAGATGACATTCTGGAGCATAAAACACACCTTGACAAATTTAAAAGACTATAAATCATGCAATGTCTGTTCTCAGACCATGATGGAATTAAACTTAAAATCCATAACAAAAAGACAACTGGAAAATCCCGAAGTATGTCGAGATTAAACAACATACTTCTAAATAACACATGGGTTAAAAAACAGAAACACAATTAAAAGACAAACAGTAAACTAGAAAAATAGTTATAAAATGTATAGAAAATGGTTAATATCTTTAATGTATAAAAAGCAGTTACAAATTAATAAGGGAAGAAACGAATACCCCAAAGGCAAAATGGGCAAAGGAGATAGACACTTCACAAAAGAAGAGAGCCAATGGCTTATACATGTGTGAAAATGCATAGCCCCATAAGTGTAAAGGGAATTTAAACTAAAATAATTGGACAAATATAAAGATGAATGACAACTAATGGTGGAGAAGATGTGATAAAGCTTTTTGGGCCACCATCCTGATTGCTGGTAGAAGTGTGTGTGGTACAATATTGCTGGGGACCCACTTGGCAATATGTATCAAAAGCTTAAAAATTGTATACACTCAATGACCCAGAAATTCCACTTAAAGAAATTTATCTGAAGGAAATCAGGAGTACATGCAAAATTGAACTGCAAAGACCCTCCACACAGTCCACATATTTTACATATATATGGAAATATATGTATATGTTTATATATATAAAATAGCAAAAAGAGGAAATTTTCTGAAGAAATTAACTAGACTGTGATCAGCTATGAAGTAGAATATAATGCCATCACTTAAAATGAGAATTGTATCCATTCAATCTTATTTATCATCGGACTGTATATCAGATTGTTATCCTCACTAAAAAGCAAGGGCAGGGCTTCCCTGGTGGCGCAGTGGTTGAGAGTCCGCCTGCCGATGCAGGGGACACGGGTCCGTGCCCGGGTCCGGGAAGATCCCACATGCCACGGAGCGGCTGGGCCCGTGAGCCATGGCCACTGAGCCTGCGCGTCTGGAGCCTGTGCTCCGCAATGGGAGAGGCCACAACAGTGAGAGGCCCGTGTACCGCAAAAAAAAAAAAAAAAAAAAATTAAAAATAAATAAATAAATAAATAAAAAGCAAGGGCAAAGACTCTTTAACTGCTGTACTCTTAGTGAATGAAAGAGTGCATGGCGGGGGGTGGGAGGGAGGTGGGAGGTAGGGGATATAGGTATACATGTAGCTGATTCACTTCATTGTATGGCAGAAACTAACACAACATTGTAAAGCAATTATACTCCAATAAAAATTAAAAAAATAAAAATAGGTTCAGGTTCGCTACTCAAAAACATAAAAAAAGAGTGCATGGCACTCTTCTAAATGTTTGCTGATTGACTTATTAATATAAAATATGTTTTCAAATAATATAACAGCATGTGAGACACAATTTTTTAAAAATTGAGAAAAAAATTTATAGAGTTGATATAAAAACAAACAAGATTAGGAGGAAACACATCAAAATATTTATACAGGTTTTCTCTGGATTATGAGACTGAAGGTAATTTAATTTTTTTCTTTGTATATTTTACAGTTTCCAAATTCACCATAATGACCATGTATTAGAAAAATTTCAATAAATAGTAAAAACGTAAAAAGAACAGTAAAATGTGTTTTGTCAAAATTGCAACTTGTTCTCCCTGGTCTTTTCAAACTGGCTCCTCAAAGTGGACTGATAGAACCTGGGAACTTATTTGAAATATAGAATCTCTGCCTCACCCCACCCAGCTGGTTTACTTTCTGATTCAGCTGCTGCTTTAAGTATGCCCTGCTTTCTTTTACTCACCTCATTGCCTCCATTCCCTCACCCCTGCATTAACTACCTGTTCAGCATTTGCTCACCTGCTCAGTCATGCCCATCTGCACATTCCCATTCCAAATATGCTGTCACTTTGGAGATTGCCCAAACCTGGATTTTAGAAAGCTTATTGGTCACACTTGGGGTAAGGTAGATGACAGTTCCTTTAGTAGAGATTTATTTATTTGAATCATTGAACATTTACCAGGTAATTGATTAATAGGACAGTCCATGATCTTGAAGACCTCTTAATGAAATGGCAGGGATGGCAGGGGTGGGAGAGGCATCCTGTAGAAATACCAGGCAGTGAGCTGAAGAGATATGTGCCTTTGAGAAGACACGGGAATGAAGCAAAAATAATGCTTGAGGAAAGCCAGGAAGAATTTGGAAAGGAGGTGATATCCTTCTATGACCCCAACTCCAACCCAATGAAGTTACTTCCAAAGCAGATACATTCCCCCAGCTCTGCCCATATCACTCTTTTGATTGTCATCTTCCCCGGTAGACTGATAGTTCAATGATGGCACAAAGTGGGTACTTAAGCTATATTTGTCGAATGAAGGCATATGACCTGAATCTTAGAGGGAGAGTTGAACTTGGTGAGGACGGCTGGGTGTTCTCCAGGTCATAGGAAGTAGAAAGCAAGAGGAAGAGAACAATACAGCATGTTATAACTATCACTGGCACACCTTCTCCAAACTGCCCATCAGTGGATCAGGGAGACATTTCCGTTTTGAAACAGACTTTTGTAGATCTACCATAGTTGAGGGTTATGGAGAATAATACCTTTGGCCAGTCAGCTGTGACAGATTTAAAGCTCAACTGCCAGCCAGAAGCCCATCTCAAGAGTACGGTTCCCTCTTTCAAAGAAAGGGCTGTGCCTGTGCTGAAGCCTGCCTGGGACTCCCCACCAGGCCTTTTTTTAATGGCTGTCCTCTTCAAAGTAGAGTGCAAACGTGCTCTGAGTGAACAGACAGCACAGCTTAGAGTCTAGGCCCCAAGAGCTTTCAGAGAAAGCAGCAGAGCTGCAGCACGACCAGGAAACCGGGAAACAGAAAAGCTAGGCTTCTGTCTCCAGCGGCCCCTCACCAATTTCTCGAGATTCTTTGGCATTTGAACAGGCTGCTGTTGCTTTGGGGGAGAGTGATGTGCACAGTGACATTTGTATTAACGCCTTCCTGACGACTGCCTTCTGTTTACCAAACCATAACATGAAGGTGGAATTATTCCAGAAAATTTAAACTATCTGTGTGTCAAGGGCAAAGAATTCACCGGCTTTGGGAGCTGCACCCTATGGCTGCGGGAAAGAGGCCCATCACATGGCTCTGGGTGTCATCACCTTTGACCTGTGGTTCGGGCAGTGGCAGGTTTGACTGGACTGTCCAGGCAAGAAAGCTCTCCCTGTTAGTGAGTGCTGGGCCGTCAGGGACTACAGCCTGGGAGGGAGCGGGCCAAAGGGAAGTCTGCAGGATCCTGAGTTGCTGAATTTCAGAAACCCGCTTCCTGGTGAAGGCAGCCACTCCCCAGGGCCGTACCACCCTGCCCCAAGGCCCATGGGGCTTTGTCAGGCATGAACTCCAGGTCACCCGAGAGAAATCACACCTTCAGTTTCAGCAGAGGTCACTGCCTCTCCGCACAGGAGAAGGAGGCTGTGAAAAGAATATTTGAGAGGCAGGCATATGTGTTGAGCCCAGGGACATCACATAGCTTTGGGCCTCAGTCCCAAACCAACTTCATTCAAACCTCTGGTGAAAGTGATTCCCCTCATGTGTCAAGGTAAACTCTCCAAGCAAAGTCTGATGAGCGATATAGAAACTAATGTAGGGAGGGAGTTTCTCAACTTCTTCTTCACCCAGAACATCAACCACCGTTGCTCATTTCTCTTCAGTACACTGCAGTGGTCATATTGTTCAAATATTTTTGGAGCGTGGTTCCAAAAACCCAGTCACTGACTGCCGGAAGCTGATTATGAAAGCTCCCTTTTATAGAAAATGTTTTACGTGCTCCTAAACATTTTTATGCAATTGCGGTCTCCTTGGGAAGACACAACCCATCTTGTGAGGGGCCGGGGATCCAAGACCCTTAGTTGCCATGGACCCAGGGCTCCGGATTCTGGTGCCTCTCAAGCACCATGGAAATTGTCTTCACCCCTTCATCTGAGGCCTAGAATGGTCCTGCCTCTAGAGACTGTACAGACAGCACGGTTGGCAAATATACTTTCTTGTACATCTGGGACTCACATCTCAAGCTTTTTCTGGGATCTTGGGTGTAATATCCTTCTTGGTTCAGTCTAAATATAATCTTCAGTAGGCAGGAGAGGAATGCTTAGAAAGTAACCACTTGCTGATGTTTTGAGCAGAAAGAGATCTTATTTCTAGTAGACCATAAAAATCAGCTTTTATACCACTCGTATTTGTTTATTCAGCTGCTGTTGTTCTAATTCTCATCTCCATACCACCTAAAAGAATTACTCTCTGGGTCTACAGTAGCTTCCCCTTTGGCAATCCTGCCAGCGTATTCCTGGAAGAATCCTATTTCACCAGCCTCCATTGGAGGATGGTAAGGCTCTGAACAGAGCTCGATACAAAAGGAATGTCTGCATTCTCAGGAGGGTGTTCTTCAACAGGGGCTGCTTTTCCTAACTGGCCCAAAAGCCCTCAGTGGGGCTAATGGTGTCTCTGGGAGAAAGAGAACTCTGGCTCATGCTTTAAATGTTAGTCCTCGCCTCTGAGTGTGGGGTTTTGGGAAGGGAAAACCACTTCTCTCCCCACCGCCAGCCACTTTTAATGGTTAAAATATTATAACAAATGCACCAAACACTTCTGAAAAAAGAAAGAAAATCAGTAATTCCACTGTTATTCTTGCATATTCTGTTGTTTCTATCCTTATGTAATCTGCAGATTATATCAGAATGTATTCACAATTTTCTATGCTACCTTTTTTGGCAGAACGTTATACCATAAGCACTTCATGTAACTATGGGCTTCTGTTTTTCATAATTATAATTTTAATAAAACATAATTTCCATTGAAGAAAAGAATGACAATGTATTTAACTATTCCTTCATTGTTGACTCTGACGTGGCTTGTGATGTTTTGTCTTCATCAATAAAACCTCCATAAGCATCAGTGAGTCTATAGCTTATTCTTCTTCTGTATTTGAATAAATTCCCAGGAGTGGGATAAAGTATTAACAGTTTCCTGGCCTTTAATATGTGTTGTCCTGTTGATTTCTTAAAGAATTTTAAAGGTTTGCATCCTGTGGATTACTTGTGGCTGAATCATACACAAGCCAAGGCAGGGACGATATTCAAAATGTATCAGTTAGTTGGGGCATTGGTACTTACTGATCTAAACTGAGGCCTGCTGCTCAACCTGCCTGGACACACTGCCTGAATATTAGCCCTACTTGGATGGCAAACTTAGTTGCCTCCAGGGCACCCTTACCTTCTATTCTCTTTTCTTTTTGCTTTAACATCTTTATTGGACTATAACTGCTTTACAATGGTGTGTTAGTTTCTGCTGTATAAAAAAGTGAAGCAGCTATACATATACATACATCTCCAAATCTCCTCCCTCTTGCGTCTCCCTCCCACTCTTCCTAACCCACTCCTCTATGTGGTCACAAAGCACCGAGCTGATCTCCCTGTGCCGTGCGGCTGCTTCCCACTAGCTGTCTATTTTACACTTAGTAGTGTCTATATGTCCATGCCACTCTCTCACTTTATCCCAGCTTACCATGCCCCCTCCCCGTGTCCTCAACTCCATTCTCTACGTCTGCGTCTTTACTCCTGTCCTGCCACTACGTTCTTCAGAACCATTTTTTTTTCTTTTAGATTCCATATATATGTGTTAGCATACTGTATTTGTTTTTCTCCTTCTGACTTACTTCACTCTGTATGACAGACTCTAGGTCCATCCACCTCACTACAAATAGCTCAACTTCATTTCTTTTTATGGCTGAGTAATATTCCATTGTATATATGTGCCACATCTTCTTTATCCACTCATCTGTTGATGGACAATTAGGTTGCTTCCATATCCTGGCTATTGTAAATAGAGCTGCAGTGAACATTGTGGCACATGACTCTTTCTGAATTAAGGTTTTCTCAGGAATATGCCCAGTAGTGGGATTACTGGGTCATATGGTAGTTACATTTTTAGTTTTTTGAGGAACCTCCATACTGTTCTCCATAGTGGCTGTATCAATTTACATTCCCACCAACAGTGCAAGAGGGTTCCCTTTTCTCCACACTCTCTCCAGCATTTACCGTTTGTAGATTTTTGATGATGGCCTTTCTGACTGGTGTGAGGTGATACCTCACTGTAGTTTTGATTTGCATTTCTCTAATGATTAGTGATGTTGAGCATTCTTTCATGTGTTTGTTGGCAATCTGTATATCTTCTTTGGAGAAATGTCTATTTAGGTCTTCTGCCCATTTTTGGATTGGGTTGGTTGTTTTCTTTAATATTGAGCTATATGAGCTGCTTGTATATTTTCGAGATTAATCCTTTCTCAGTTACTTCATTTGCAAATACTTTCTCCCATTCTGAGGGTTGTCATTTCGACTTGTTTATGGTTTCCTTTGCTGTGCAAAAGCTTTTAAGTTTCATTAGGTCCCATTTGTTTATTTTTGTTTTTATTTCCATTTCTCTAGGAGGTGGGTCAAAAAGGATCTTGCTGTGATTTATGTCATGGAGTGTTCTGCCTATGTGTTCCTCTAAGAGTTTTATAATGTCTGGCCTTAAATTTAGGACTTTAATCGATTTTGAGTTTATTTTTGTGTATGGTGTTAGGGAGTGTTCTAATTTCATTCTTTTATATGTAGTTGTCCAGTTTTCCCAGGACCACTTATTGAAGAGGCTGTCTTTTCTCCATTGTATATTCTTGCCTCCTTTATCAAAGCTAAGGTGACATATATGTGGGTTTACCTCTGGGCCTTCTATCCCATTCCATTGATCTATATTTCTGTTTTTGTGCCAGTACCATACTGTCTTGATTACTATAGCTTTGTAGTATAGTCTGAAGTCAGGGAGCCTGATTCCTCCAGCTCTGTTTTTCTTCCTCAAGATTGCTTTGGCTATTTTGGGTCTTTTGTGTTTCATACAAATTGTAAAATTATTTGTTCTAGTTCTGTGACAAGTGCCATTGGTAGTTTGATAGGGATTGTCCTGAATCTGCAGACTTCTTTGTGTAGTATAGTCATTTTCACAATGTTGATTCTTCCAATCCAAGAACATGGTATATCTATCGATCTGTTTGTAACATCTTTAATTTCTTTCATCAGTGTCTTATAGTTTTCTGCATACAGGTCTTTTGTCTTCTTAGGTAGGTTTATACCTAGATATTTTATTCATTTTGTTGCAGTGGTAAATGGGAGTGTTTCCTTAATTTCTCTTTCAGATTTTTCATCATTAGTGTATAGGAATGCCAGAGATTTCTGTGCATTAATTTTGTATCCTGCTACTTTACCATATTCATTGATTAGCTCTAGTGGTTTTCTGGTAGCCTCTTTAGGATTCTCTATGTATAATATCATGTCATCTGCAAACAGTGACAGTTTTACTTCTTCTTTTCCGATTTGGATTCCTTTTATTTCTTTTTCTTCTCTGATTGCTGTGGCTAAAACTTCCAAAACTATGTTGAATAATAGTGGTGAGAGTGGGCAACCTTTTCTTTTTCCTGATCTTAGTGGAAATGGTTTCCATTTTTCACCATTGAGAATGATGTTGGCTGTGGGTTTGTCATATATGGGCTTTATTATTTTGAGGTAAGTTCCCTCTATGCCTATTTCTGGAGGGTTTTTATCATAAATGGGTGTTGAATTTTGTTGAAAGCTTTTCTGCATCTACTGAGATGATCACATGGTTTTTCTCCTTCAATTTATTAATATGGTTTATCACACTGATTGATTTTCGTATATTGTAGAATCCTTGCATTCCTGGGATAAATCCCACTTGATAATGGTGTATGATCCTTTTACTGTGCTGTTGGATTCTGTTTGCCAGTATTCTGTTGAGGATTTTTGCATCTATGTTCATCAGTGATATTGGCCTGTAGTTTTCTTTTTTTTGTGGCATCTTTGTCTGGTTGTGGTATCAGGGTGATGGTGGCCTCATAGAATGAGTTTGGGAGTGTTCCTCCCTCTGCTATAGTTTGGAAGAGTTTGAGAAGGGTAGGTGTTAGCTCTTCCCTAAATGTTTGGTAGAATTCACCTGTGAAGCCATCTGGTCCCGGGCTTTTGTTTGTTGGAAAATTTTTAATCACAGTTTCAGTTTCAGTGCTTGTGATTGGTCTGTTCATATTTCTTCCTGGTTCAGTCTTGGCAGGTTGTGCATTTCTAAGAATTTGTCCATTTCTTCCAGGTTGTCCATTTTATTGGCATATAGTTGCTTGCAGTAATCTCTCATGACCTTTGTATTTCTGCAGTGTCAGTTGTTACTTCTCCTTTTTCATTTCTAATTCTATTGATTTGAGTCTTCGCCCTTTTTTTCTTGATGAGTCTGACTAATGGTTTATCAATTTTGTCTGTCTTCTCAAGGAACCAGCCTTTAGTTTTATTGATTCTTGCTATAGTTTCCTTCACTTCTTTTTCATTTATTTCTGATCTGTTCTTTATGGTTTCTTTCCTTCTGCTAACTTTGGGGTTTTTTTTTTGTTGTTCTTCTTCTTTCTCTAATTGCTTTAGGTGTAAGGTTAGCTTGTTTATTTGAGCTGTTTCTTGTTTCTTAAGGTAGGATTGTATTGCTATAAACTTCCCTCTTAGAACTGCTTTTGCTGTATCCCATAGGTTTTGGGTCTTTGTGTTTTCATTTTTTTCTAGGTATTTTTTTATTTCTTCAGTGAGCTCTTGGTTATTAAGTAGTGTATTGTTTAGCCTCCATGTGTTTGTATTTTTTACAGATTTTTTCTTGTAATTGATATCTAGTCTCATAGTGTTGTGGTCGGAAAAGATACTTGATACGATTTCAATTTTCTTAAATTTACCAAGGCTTGATTTGTGACCCAAGATATGCTCTATCCTGGAGAATGTTCCATGAGCACTTGAAAAGAAAGTGTAATCTGTAGTTTTGGGATGGAATGTCCTATAAATATCAATTAAGTCCATCTTGTTTAATGTATCATTTAAACCTTGTGTTTCCTTATTTATTTTCATTTTGGATGATCTTTCCATTGGTGAAAGTGGGGTGTTAAAGTCCCTACTGTTATTGTTTTACTGTCGATTTCTGCTTTTATGGCTGTTAGCATTTGCCTTATGTATTGAGGTGCGCCTATGTTGGGTGCATAAATATTTACAATTTTTATATCTTCTTCTTGGATTGATCCCTTGATCATTATGTAGTGTCCTTCTTTGTCTATTGTAATAGTCTTTATTTTAAAGTCTATTTTGTCTGATATGAGAATTGCTACTCCAGATTTATTTTGATTTCCATTTGCATGCAATATCTTTTTCCATCCCCTCATTTTCAGTCTGTATGTGTCCCTAGGTCTGATGCGGGTCTCTTGTAGACAGCATATATATGGGTCTTGTTTTTGTATCCATTCAGCCAGTCTATGTCTTTTGGTTTGAGCATTTAATCCATTTCCATTTAAGGTAGTTATTGATATGTATGTTCCTATTACCATTTTCCTAATTGTTTTGGGTTTGTTATTGTAGGTCTTTTCCTTCTCTTGTGTTTCCTATCTAGAGAAGTTCCTTTAGCATTTGGTGTACAGCTGGTTTGGTGATGCTGAATTCTCTTAACTTTTGCTCGTCTGTAAAGGTTTTAATTTCTCCATTGAATCTGAATGAGATCCTTCCTGGGTAGAGTAATCTTGGTTGTAGGTTTTTCCCTTTCATCACTTTAAATATGTCCTGCCACTCCTTTCTGCCTAACAGAGTTTCTGCTGAAAGGTCAGCTGTTAACTGTATGGGGATTCCATTGTATGTTAATTGTTGCTTTTCCCTTGTTGCTTTTAATATTTTTTCTTTGTATTTAATTTTTGATAGTTTATTTAATATGTGTCTTGGTGTGTTTCCCCTTGGATTTATCCTGTATGGGACTCTCTGTGTTTCCTGGACTTGATTGACTATTTCCTTACCCATATTAGGGAAGTTTTCAACTATAATCTCTTCAAATATTTTCTCAGTCCCTTTTTCTTTCTCTTCTTCTCTTGGGACCCCTATAATTCACATGTTGGTCCATTTAATGTTGTCCCAGAGGTCTCTGTGATTGTCCTCTATTTTTTTCATTCTTTTTTCTTTATTCTGCTCTATGGTAGTTATTTCCACTATTTCATCTTCCAGGTCACTAATCCGTTCTTCTGCCTCAGTTACTCTGCTATTGATTCCTTATAGAGAATTTTAAATTTCATTTATTGTGTTGTTCATCATTGTTTGTTTGCTCTTTAGTTCTTCTAGGTCCTTGTTAAACGTTTCTTGTATTTTCTCCATTCTATTATTCTCTCTTCTGTTAACCTGTGTCTCCTTCTCTATTTCCTTTCCTCTAGTTTTCTTCTGCTCCTTTAGCAAAGTAGTAGTAGTGATAGCAATAGCTGACATTTTATTGAGTGCTTACTCTGCCTTCACATGTATTAGCCCAATTAAATCTTGGAACAACTCTATCACGTGGTTTAGTCCCATTTTATAGACATGAATACTGAGGCTTGGAAGTTTACTTGCCCAGCACACAGAGAAGAAACATGACAGAGCTGAGATTGGAACCCAGCCTGGCTGGCTCCATAGTTCTTAGCCAGGTAGCTGCCCACCTGCAGGGTGTTAGGTTGCTGGGCGGGTGGGAGGACAGAAGAAAGAGAGAAGCTGAAATCCTGGAGGGACTGAAAATGGGTTGTTTCAGTTTCCTTCTTCCTCTTTTGTTTCCTGCATTATTAAACTTTTTGATTAGCTTCACCTGGTGTCACATTTATCTGCAGCTGTTAAACATTAGGACTTCAGAGGGGAGATTTATTTAAAGCATAGTTATTAAAATGTCAATTTTGATTTAAGGGTTTCTTCTGCTTTGTATTACTCCTGTGTCTCATCTCTCTTTAGTCTATAGTTATTTCTAATAAAGAACACTCAGAGCCTACCAGCCAAAACACTTTAAGTGATTCTTGCCAAGTCTCATTTTAAGCATTTTATCTCTTGGCCAAATTGTCAGTCAGCTATATCCCTGTCCTTTTACCAGTTATAAACTTGACAATTGCATCCATTCAGGTCCATTATGAAGTCATTTCTGTATTTTGAGACTCTGTCTTCTTTACAGTATCCCATATTCTCTTGACTGGAAGCAGTCCCTGATTATTATTATTGTTATTTTTTGCAACTGTTTTCAGTTGAATGTCTACAAGTAAGGATGTAGATGTTGACCTTTGAAGTGAGAATGGATGATGGATGTTTTGGAGGAGTTGAGGAAAAGCTCTGTTTCTGCTTTTGTAAGGCTCATAGATCCTTGGAAGAAGATTGGAAACCAGTATATGAGGGTTGTATCTCTATGGCTGCTGAGGAGCAGGGCTTTGTGGCAAGTGAGGAATAGGTAGAGTGGGCAAATTCTCTATCTTAGTTTGAGTTCCCCAAAGCAGAGACTGAAGCAAGGAACTGAGTGAAGGTAGTTTATTTGGGAGGTGATCCTAGGAGGTAGGAATGGGAGAGCAGGGAGAGCAAGTGAGGAGACATTAATATGAGGGGGTGTGTTTAAGGTTACCCATGTAGGCTGGACCTCTGAGAACTATATGGAATGTCTTCTAGAATTTTCCTCCTGAAAGACAGGAGGCTGGAGCATTTATATAGCTAGTTTATGCAGCTAGTTGGTTGAGGGTTATGCCAGTGTAATGGTTCCCCCAGCCTGCACTCCCTCTGTGCCTGTCTACAGGCCAACAGGGCTCCTTTGGTTCCGGGGACATAGCACAATGTGAGGGTGAGCTCCTGAGAACTGTCCATCACAGCCATGGCTGAAATCAGAGAGGAGCCACAGGCAAGTAACACAGTCACCAGAGGCTTCCACTACACAGCAACAAATGAGGTTTAAGGCTCTAATTTCAACATATATCTTGAACTTGACCATTTCTCTGCACCTCTACCATCATCACCCTGGTCCTGGTTACCTTCATCTCTCACCTGGAATTCTACAAATCCTCCCAATTGGCCTTCCTGCTTCCACGATTGTCCTCTTACTTTTTTTTTTTTTTGCTTCAAGCATCCCTTAAAGGACATCGTATCACTCTTCTGTGCCAAATCCTCCAATGGCTTCCTATCACCTGAAGAATATAATTCAAAATTCTCATCTGGCCGTGGTTCCTTTTCCAACTTCATTCCCGATGACTCTTCTGCTCCATCACTGTGCTCCAGCCACCCGGGCCTTCTTATCTTTAACAATGATTCTGTCTCCTTCCTTTCCTTCAGCCTAGTATGATCTTCCCTCCGATTTTCACCTGGCTCACTGGTCTCACTTTATTCAGCGCTACGTCCTCAGTGTGGACTTCCCTGCCAACTCGTCCTAAACTGAAATCCTGTACTCTCTAACTACCCTTATCCAGATTTCTTTTTCTTCACAGCACTTTCTACCACCCGACACTAGCTTGTATATTTATTGCTTTGTTTATTGGTTGTCTTTCCCACTAGAATAAAATTCCACAAAGACAGCAGTTCACCGCCCTGTTTCCAGCAACAAGAATAGTCCCTGGTATATTCTAGGCTCTCAATAAATATTTGTTTAATGAATGAATGACTCCAGAATCATGATGCCTCCTCTTTTGAATTCTCCCTCAACATGATCCCATTACTGTGATCACCCAAGTGACCCAGGAGGGCATCACTTCTCTGTTTCATTAATCATTTACATCAATGCAATGAGGATATAGTGAGAACCCCTATGGGAACTGGCAGCCCGAGGTGGGGAGGAAGTGGGTGGTACTTCCTGCAGGGGAAGGTGGGCAGGCAGCGAGGTGTGGGCATGGGGCCAAGCTGCAACCACTTACCAACCCATGGTTTGCTTGGGACCAGCCCGGCTGGGTGGGTTGTGTGAGATCCAGGGCTGGTACTGGCAAAGTCTATGCTTCTTGCCTCTTTTCTCTTTCCTCTCTCCCACCCCCTCAGGAAATGACAGGGAAGGAGAAGCTAGACCATCTGGGGCTGTGGGAAGCTCTGGCAGAGAGAGGGTACTTGACAGTGACAGTACTTGGGAGGCCTGACTTCACCTCCTCGTATCCAGGGACTGACTGAAACAACACAGACAAGGGCCATTTATGGAAGTAAGCATAGCACTGCAAGAATGTGCTTTTGGGAATTTTGACAGAAGTCTGCATTTTGAAGGATATATGGGATTTTTGTTAGAAGTCAAAGTCTCTCTCTGTGCCCCTTCTTTCCTCACCCATACACGCGATGCCATTCTGCCAATATCAGAGAAAAGTCACATTTCCTAGAGTAGTGCCCAAACATCCTAATTTCTCCACATTTTTCCTCTTTAAAACTTACCTATCCCCTTTAAAGCTCTGTTGATGTTTTAATGGGAAAAGGCCAGCATCCTATTCTCCTACTCAAGTAACAATGTAACAAGGGCATTCTAGAAATAATACTTCCAACTTCCTTTTCTAGGTCAAAGAAGTGATTCTAAATATGGACATCTAGGCTAGTGGGAGAAAAGAATGGGCCACTGGGAAGGGAATTTGGTGTTTGCAAGACCTCTTGGTGTTGGCAGTTGTGTTCTTTGAAGACAGGCTCTGGGACCTGACTCCCAAGATCCAGATCCTAGTTTTACCCTTTGGTTAGTTGTGGGACATTGGGAATTTGTTCATTTCCTCATGCCCCAATTTCATCTTCTGCAAAATGAGGAATATAATAGCTGGACCTTCCTCACAGAGTTGCTGTGAGGGTTAATAACTGGACATTTTTCATAGGGTTGACATGCATGAGTTAATGTGTGTGCAAGTGCTTAGAAAAGTGCTAGTGCACACTAAGCTTCAGAAGTGATGACAATGATCCTTCCATGCAACTCACAAAGGGAACTTACAAAAAGCCAATGATGCTTACCACTGGCTTTGCCTTTGTAAAAATCGCTTATCTGGTTTCCCTGTCTGTAAAACTGCCTTCAAGCTGGTTTGGGTATGGGATTTCAAAATCCATCCCTTTCCTAAAACAGCTTGTGACTTTTTGTTGACTAGAGAATGAAATCCCATGATATGGCACTCAAGGCTCTTTCCAATGGGTCCTAGGCTATGCAGTACGATTCTTATGGCTACAAGCGACAGAAAACAATGAAAACTGGCTGAACAAATGGGGAATGTGTTGTCTCCTGTATCTGAAAAGTTGAGGGGCAGATTGTTTTAGACACAACAAGATCCAAGCATATAAAAGACTTGCCCTTTCTCTGTGGTAGGCACTCTGCTCAAAGAGACCCTTGGAAATGCCAGGCTTTCATCATTCTTACAGCTACAAACCTCATGGAAAGGAATGACTCTTTCTTAAAATTCCAACAAAATTGCTGGGATTAAGTTTGGGACATTAGATAACTTCAGTCATGTACCCAACTCTGAAGTATTAACTATATCCAGGGAGATGGAAGGTAGTGATTGGTCACAGGACCTGCCCTGACCCCAAGAGTTGGGTCAGCTCCACTCTGCAGATACTGAGAATAGATGGGTTTCCCCAAAGGAAACAGAGTTACCACCATGAAGAGAATAGAGAATGGATATTGACTAGGCAAATGTAACAGATGTCGACTACAGTCTACCTTCCTGCATTTCCTGTCATTCTTTAAATACATGCTGCAATTTTCCATTTCCTGCCATAGTACAGTGATGTTTTCTTTGCTAAAGTGCCTGTCTCACACCTCCACCTATCAAAAGTTCAAAGTACCTTTTAAACTGTGCTTCCTTTATGTAGCCTACTCCTTAACAACCAAAATTTATTACCTTTATATAGCCCTTATCATGATCCAATTTGTATTACATTGTGTACATGTCTTTCTTTTGTTACTGGATTGTAAACTCCTTAGGGGAGAAAATCAGGCCTCATACCATACTGCACACATGCATATTATGTGGACATCAGGGAGTATCCTTCACCAGGTAAAAAGCTTTGTGTCAACTGTAAAGTACCATAATAAATGTTATCATCATTATTTTCTTGTATTGTGTTTTCTCCATTGCAGTTTTCTCATATTTGGTTGATTTTCTAGACTATCTGATTGTAATCAGAAGTGATTTTCAGCAATCTCCAAATTCTCCATATTCACTCTTTTTCTAAATCCAAGATTAACATTATTCAGGGGCAGAAATGTGCCTTCTTTCAAGATGCTTCAGGCATCTGGGCCAAGCAAACAGAGTTAGGATTTTATTTTGTGTCTGAATTTAGATTAAATTCTTTGGCATTGCTTTGGTTTTATTTCCTAGCAGCCTTTTACATTTAATACTCTTGTATCTTGTAAGTCTTGTATCTTATGAACCTTAATCAAATGCAAAGCTTCAAGTTTTTAGAGCCTTCCTAGGGCCAGTGGGTGCATCTTTACTTGCCCCTGGAAGGTCTGGTCCAGTGCTACCAAGGCCTGCGAGCTGATCCAACCCTGATGGTTCTGGCTTCCCCCAAGGCCTGCAGCCCATTCACCAACCTCACAAATGAATGTTGAGTGGCGCTG
Organism: Leucopleurus acutus; assembly: GCF_964270905.1. Classification (NCBI taxonomy): domain Eukaryota; kingdom Metazoa; phylum Chordata; class Mammalia; order Artiodactyla; family Delphinidae; genus Leucopleurus; species Leucopleurus acutus. The sequence continues at coordinate 54,929,633 of NC_139152.1, forward strand.
GGCACAGGAAGGCTGATCCCTGGCAAAACCTGAAGTGGGCTACCACGCTTCCTCTGTCCGCCTTTCCTCCCATTTTTTGCACTCCCTTCCTTTCCTAAGAGATGCCCACAGTCTACCACCCTCCTGCTACTCAGGGGCACATTTTGGGAATGCCATCTAGATCTCCATTTTCTCCTATGTGCTTCCTGCTTCACTCATAACAATTCCTCTAGGTGATCCTTTCTTTGGAGCCAATAATCTTTTATTATATTAGTTATAGTTATTGGTCATAACCAGCAAGTTATGTTTGTTCACGACTTGATATGTCAGTCCTTCCACATCACACACTGAATTCACACATTTAGTGTGACTGGCTAGCAACAACCCTCAACTCAAAGATAAAAAAAAAATGAGATGAATCTCAGGCAACAAAGCAGCTGTGAAAAAGCCCTGGAGATGGACTAGAGTTGGAGGAGGACAGGGTGGGGTGTGCTTTTAGCAGCCCTTTATGTTAAATGAGCATCCTGATAAGAGCGAGCAAGGAAGAGTGAGAGACCAGAGCAGAATATGCCCATCAACATTAATACCGGAAATTCACTGAAAACATGGGTTATTCAGTCCTCCTAATATGTTAATGATACTGCCCCCATTTATATCTTGAGGTGAGAACCTGGGGTCCATTGACAAAATCCAGTGAGGTGGACAAAATTTTTGGCCGGTTTGACTTTCTAGCATCTTTTTTTTTTTTTTTTTTTCTGGTAGTATTACAAACTGCCATTTAAACCACGTGCTTGTCGTGTGCTTTGCATCCATTAATTCATTTAATCCATGTCTTATCTGTCCAAGAAAGCTGGTGACAGAAATGATCCCATTTTGCAGATGGGGATCTGCAGAGAGATGGGATTTTGCAGAGAAGTTGGCTTACATTTCCCAGTTCCCTAATTAGCACACTGTAGACTTAATATTCAAATCAAGGCTATCTGATTCCAAAGTCCCTGTTGTTAACTATTGTACTCCTAACCAATCATGTCAAAACAGGCAACTTAAGAAGCTTCTAAGTTCTCATACACAGATCTGCCCATCACTGACTTATTTATCTACAATATGCAATAACTGTTGCTGAGAATACCAAGATACATAGCAAGTGCCCTGGGAACGGTAAGGATGGATCAGTGATCTATGCCTGGGGGTTAGTGCATTGAGTTGGGCGTAGAAGGATAAATAGGAGTCTGACAGGAACAGAGCAGTAGGGAGGATGCTTTAGAGAGAATTATACTGTTTCCCTTTTAGATTCTGAGAACAGGCACAGCATAAGAAGGGGAGTACAGGATATGCCAAATGGCCCCAACCTTGTGGTCCCCCTATTGGATGTCCCTGGAAGAGGATTGTGAGCTCAATGGAGGGGGGAGTGGAGGGAGGGATGAGTAGGTCCAGGGTGACATGACCCAGCAAGGAACAGCATGGAGCCTGGAGATCTGCAGAGGAAGAATAAGAAGTAGTGAAGAAGATTTGGCTTTCGTAACTAGAGCTTGGGAAACAGAAGGTGGGGAAGTGATTATGAGGAAGGTAATTCAGGTCAGAACACATGGAGGAGGGTTAAATTGAAACAAAGAGCCTGAGGTAGAGGCTTAAGGGTGACTGTCCTGGTTAATTTGTCTTAATGAGAAAAAGTTCACTGGTTTGTACAAAGTGATATTAGTCAGTGGTACCTAACATAACAAAAGCAAAAAATTCAGATATTTAACCATAAGAGAAATGTTAGGTAAAATTTGGTGCATTAATTCAACAGAATCCTATACAGCTAATTAGAACAACTGTAGGAACACAGACGCTGCTTACATTAAAAAGAGCACCATATAAAATTGTATTCACACTCCAGGTGTGCTAGGAACTAGAAGTTAATGTACAAAAATGAAGGTGGCCCTGTTTGTTGGTATCATTATTTTTCCTTTTCACAATTTAAAAGAGAAAAAATGATCTCAGAGTGATTTTTTGAGGTTCTTTCATTACACCGAGAGTAATAGCAAGCAACATTTGTTGACTACAGTCTACGTTCCAGACACGGTTCTGTCTCTGGATTAGCTCCTTTAATCCTCAAAGCTGCCGTGTCAGGTGAGTATGGTTATTTGGTGAAGGTCGCTGAAGTCTCTTGCCCCAGATCTCACAGTTAGATCCAGGGCATAAACCCAGGCAGCTGAACTTCAGAATTCATGCTCTTTACCACCGTGCTATGGCTGCTTCTCCTTAAGGACAAGGTCATTTTGGCATGACAGCCTTGCTAGGTTCGAGGTGGCCTCATGTCATTCTGAATCTGTCTCTAGAGCAAATGATATTGTAAAAGTAGCCCATTAAGAAAGCACGTGCCTTTGGGGCAAGCAAGCACAGCACAGGCTGGCACATAAGAAGGGCTGGATCCTCTGTTCAGTTTAACCATGGAACAGCCCAGCTAACTGGGGAGATTTCATCAAGTCCCTGCCTCCAAGCAATTATTTAATCTCCCTGCATACTGCTGCAGCTCCTTTTACACACAAACCCCATGTATCTAGTAACTCTTAACAGAATAGATTTTTCTCCATTAGCTGGGGATGGATTTAGAACCAAACAGAGCACTCACTTTAAAGAGTCCCTGGGCAAGCTCTGTTAACATCATTCCCCAAATGGTCCAGGCAGTGTCAAGCCAACTTCTGGCTGTGTGCTGCAATGAAGTAGGTTACTAGGTACTTTAAGATGTGGTAACTTGTGACAAGCACAGACTCTTATCTTCCTGAAGACTGGGGCTTTTCTTTTCAATGTTTGATGGTTTGCTTTGCATAGAAAATACAAATGATAACATCATTGAATTTATCTACATTTTCATTATGGTTTGTACCTTTCGTGTCTTGTTTAAGAAATCTTTCCCAACATTCAAGCTGTAGAGATATTCTCTTGTATTTTCTTCTAAAATTTTAAAGCTTTGCTTTTTACATTTAGATCTTTAATAAACTTGGAAGTGATTTTTGTGTATGATGTGAAGTAAGGATCCTTTTTTCCCCCATTGGATAATCTATTATCATAGCACCTTTTGTTTAATAGTCTAACATTTTCCCCAGAGACTCTTCAATGCCACCTCTGTTATGATATTTTATTATCATGTGTGTCTCTTTTGGATTATAATATTACATCATACCTATTTCTATACCAATATTATACTGAATTAGTTACTACAGTTTCATAATAAGCTGATTTCTGGTATGGTAGGTTAATTGACTTGAGAGGTATAATTAATGACTTCCTTGTATCCATGCCCTTAGCAATGTAACTTTGCAGCTCATTGCATCAACAAGTTGAATGTATTTCTCCACCCTTTGATCAAGATTGGGCTTGCCTCTCACTTTGGCTAATCAAATGTTGTGGAAGTGACACTGTGCCAGTTCCAAACTTAGGCATCAGGAGACCCTGTCTGCTTCTACTCCCTCTTTTGGAATTCTGCCCTCACTGTGAGAATAAGCTCAGGCTAGTGTGCTGAAGGATAAGACAGCACACGATACAGGATAGAGTCAATCCAAGTTGAGACCATCCTAGACCAGCCAGTGCCCAGCCAACTCACCAGGTGCACTTACAAGCGAGCTTAGCCAAAATAGCCACATTTGGCCCAGATCACCAGAACTGCACAGCCAACCCATAAACTTTTAAGCCAAAATAAATGCTTATTGTATTAAGCCACTGAGGTTTTGTACTTGTGGGTTCTACACCATAACTGTGCTAAAAGATAACCGACATATGCAGTGAGTCTCATATCTTGTTCTGTTATTTAAAACCATCTTAGTTGATCATAGCCTTATGTGCTTCCCCATATAGAGTTTAAAACTGGTTTGTCAGATTCTGTGACCTGGTTTAACCCTTTTATACATAATTCAAGTTCTAGGACAGCATCCTTTGCAGCACAGAGTCTTTTCTAAGATTTCACCTTAGAATCTCCAAAGGTGAATCTAACTGGACCATTTGTTGCTCCATTTCTGGTAAGTTGTTAATTTATTTGTATTTGCTTTCTCATATTATAATGTCATTATCATAAGATGGTGGTTCTGTTGCCAGGGCAACCAAATGTGATACATGAGCTTTTAGCTTTAACTAAAACCTTAACTCTCTTTGGCTACATTCCATATGTTTTCTTGGCTGCCTTCATTCCTGAGGTTGAAAGAATGGAAGATATGCTACAATTCTACCAGTGTCTTATGTTTTGTATCTGTTTCCACCTCTACACTCGTTAGCATGTAAGTCTTTCTCTAAATTTACTAACTTAACCAATTTTGTTTTACTATTTGTCCTTGATAGCTCCTCTTCTTCAATATAATTCTGTGCAGTATTTATTCAACATATAATTAATGGTCACCTATCATGTCCCTGGCACTGGGGTTACAAAATAAATGAGACAGTTATGGCCCTTCCAGAGTTTCCCAGGTTAGGGAGACAGGGATGCAATAGATTAACACAAACTACTTTACCAGTATGGGAAGTACCATGAAAAAATGGTACAGGCTGATGGGTGGGGGCCTAATCAAGTTTGCATCAGTGAAGATTTCTGTGAGGAATAAACTTTAAGCTTAGTCTGAGAAATAGTTTGGAGTTAGCCGGAATTGGGGGAGACCACATCAGGCAGGGGTACAGTGTGTGATGAAGTCTTGAGGTCTCAGGGAGGATGACGAGTTGGAAAGGAAGCCAGTGTGGCCTCCTGTAGATGTAGAAGATTAGTGTGTGAGGGTGAGAGGAGCTTGGGACACACCTGGAGAAGTGGGAAGGGACAAAAAAAATCACAGTGGGCCTCACAGGGTATCTGCACCACCTGTTCAGGAACTGAGTTATAAAGCTCTCAAATGGTGAAGTCATCCAAGAGAAGCTCATTTCTCCACATAGCCCATAGCCATGTATAAAACAAGGAGTTTTAGAGATGCTCAGTGTGTTCGCTGGTCCTCAGGGTCTGTGTCCCAGGCCATCTCAGATCCAGGTCATGCCACATCCCTGCTGAGATGGGCAAGAGACTCTCCTCCCCCATCACGGCTTCCTCTGGTGATGTACTCACTCCAGGGAAATCAGAAATCAAGCCCAAAGGCCTGATTCTGTAGCACCACTCACTCCAGGGCATCATCCTTCATAGAAGGTCTCTCTTGATCATCCTCCCTGGGACTTTAGTCACTGTAATGGTCCTGGGCCCCATGCATGTACAGCAGATCCCTGGTGTAAGAGCCTGTGGGTGGTGTTAAGAGTGGTTTCTTCTTTACATGGAGATGATTTAATCTAGGATCAGGTCTGGGGAAAACTTCATTTTACTATTCTCAGCTTTTTAATTTGTTTCTTGTCAGTTCTTAGTATCTTCACCCTCATTTTTTCTATCAGGTCCGCCCAATTTTCTTTCATTCTAGGTCTTCCAACAATACACAGATGCTCAGGAAATAGAGTATGTTGAAGAAGGCATCTAAATATTGGCCATAGGGTGTAGGCTCATCAGGAGTTTTTAGATCCCAGTTTTTAGAGCTGGGGTCCATTACAAAGGTCCATGTCTCCCCTATTCCCATGACATGCAGACTGCTGTGAGTAGGTGTGTTTAGTGGACATTTGTGGTTTTAGCTGGACCATTCTCCTCTCTTGGTAAACTCAGGACCTTGCTTTTTCTTTAGGACCTTAATTCACTCCAAATAGTGTTCTATCTTAATGGTACCATCAGTCAATAAGCTTCACTTCCTTTAGCTGTGGAGGGACCAGGGGTCTAATCTAGGCCAAACAGAATTCCTCTCGGGGAATCGTGATTAAAGCGAGGGAGGAAATGACTTATCTGATTCATTCCACTGGCAGCACACACGAAATCGTGCCCACTAGGAGTTCCTGCTGCCTAGATCCCAAAGCAGCTTTATTTCCTCTCCCAATCCATTTCCTTCCACCAAATCCCTCTGGTGCTTAAATTAGCCAGAGTCGGCTTCTGTTCTGTGCAACGGGCGAAAAGTCCAACTTACAATGTGCATGTGAGAATCCTTCTGAGGTGTGGAATTCTTCAGGTTCTCAAAAGCATCCATAATCCATAAAAGATTAAAAATCACTAGATTACCTGCCACAGCTACTAAAGCCTGTGTGCCTAGAGCCTGTGCTCTGCAACAAGAGAAGTCACCGCAGTGAGAAGTCCGTGCACCACAACGAAGACCCAAAGTGGCCAAAAACAAATAAATAAAATAAATAAATTTATTAGAAAAAAAATCGCTAGATTAGATAGTCATTTCTTTCCCTGAGATTTCAAGAAAGAATTGGATACATGCATCCTTGCAAATTAACAGATACCTAAGTCACAGGACTGAAGCTCAAAATTGTGGCCTTTCTGGCATCCTCTTGCAAAGCATAGTTATTTTTGGCAGAATGGGTCTTTAATCAGAAACTCATGAAATCATTGTAGATAGCCCCTCAATCAAAAGACTAGCCCTGTCTTTACCCACAGTGAGTTTTGCTTTCCGATTAAAGACATCACTCCTTTCCCACAAACCTGGCCCATACCTGTCCTCAGACAAGATTTCTGTCCAGTCAAAGAGCTCTTTCTATGCACGGAGGGGTTATCAGCAGCTGTGGGAGAGACAAGTTTGTCTCTAGGCCAGCAGTCCTCCAAATCCCAGGCAGGATGCCTGAAGGGGTGCAGTGTGGGCTGGGGCACCAGAGACTCTGTCCAGCATAAGAAAATCAAAGGCATTTTTTTCTGTCTTTCCCTAGCTCTTGAAAATTAATAGAAGTCAAGTTCACTGCTAAGTACAAATTGAATGGTCCCTTGTTACCCTTCTAAAATTAAAGACAGAAGAAGAAGGAGAAGGAGAAGAAGAAGAAGAAACAGCCAAATGAAACCACTTTTGGGTCCAAACCGCTAAAACCAGAGACAGTTCCAAGATACATCCAACTTTTATCCCTATCCCATCCCACGTCCCTCTTTACCACCAAAAAGTTATTTCAGCTTTATGCAAAGAGCATCATTTTACATTTGGGGTGGCTGGTTCTGTTATTACTATTTAATCACATACATGTGCACATACAAACTCTCCTTACCCAGCTCCCCTTCTCTCTTTGCTTCCATATCATTTAAAAGGGGGTAAGTTCAGGAAACAGAGTGTGTCTTAGTCTGTTTCCCACAAGAATTCAACTGCCAGTGACAATGGTACCATCATAATTTGGTTTGGGTTCTTTGAAGAAAATGCAACTGGAACGTCATAGCAGGCACAGTGGAAAAATCCAGCTGGCATCAGTGAGAGCTGTGCTTGAACAAGGACTTAGAGCCAGGGTAAAGCAAATACTCGTTTTCAGTATAACTCACACTGGCCTCCAGTGGGAAGGGGTCGCGGCCCAGTAGTGTTCAACCACCATCATTTTATACGAATAGGGCTCAAGGTGCACTGCCTTTCAGAAAGAGAACATGATTGCAGCAGTCATTTAGATTCCCTTGCCATCTCTCCTAACTCAGAAGGTTAATCTTCAATTGTTTAAAAAATCTATTTCACAGTTCATCAGCGTGTCACCCTTAATATAAATTTCTCATTCAAAATCTACCAAGTAGCAAGCCAGTGCCCAGCACTCTACGGGATGCCGTTAGATAATAGTGATGAAAGAATACAGATTCTGGTTGGATGAGCAACAACGTACCCAAGAAGCAATTTTCTTTCAAAGCTTATATTAATAATAATAAAACCAGTTATCACTTGCTGGGAAACTGGTATATTCTCAGAACTATGCAAGGTGCTCCACATTCGTGAGATCTAAACCTCTTGGCAACAAGAGGATGCCAACTAGGTGTTATAGAGAAAAGGTCCTGCTTCAGTGGAAAACCATGCATTGTTCAGTGCACACTCCTTCAAGTTATCTCATTCTGATTCTAAGGGGGGGGGGCTCTGAGCCTTGCATTGCCTTTAAGCTATTTTGCTACTCTGTAGGTTATCGATAACAGATAGCAGTGCAAATGATTCTTGTCTATAGGTATACAAATATATACTGGTTGGATAGAACAAAATTGGCTTCTCCACTTACTCCTCCCTCTCCCATTAGAAAAAGCCAGTTTCTATCTGTTTGTAAACTTATTTCAATGTTCATTTACACCATAAATATCCATGCTTCTTTTATTTCTCCTTTGAACCAATTTAACATTTATCTGTTAAAGAAAATCTTTAGCATGTGTACCTTTCATATCTGGACAAGAGGTATAATTTTATCTTAAAAAAAATCCTTTAACAATATTATTAACTCCATTTTACAGATGAAGAAATTGAGGCTCAGAGTGAAATGACTTGCTCAGGACCACTAATGATCAAGGGACCTAGCCAGGCCTAAACTCCTGCTCTTTCTGACTCCTGTAGCCTATGTGCTTTCTTCTAATTATGTACCTGCTCCATGCCAGGCCTGTGCTAGGTGTGTGGGAATATTCCTTTAAGTCATTCAGCTATTAATAGCCTCTTCTGCGCAGGCACCATGGGCTTATAAAATATTCATGGTATAATCTCCACTTGCCAGATGATAATCAAGGTACACACAGAAGAAGAAAAATGCACGATAGAGGGAGACAGGACAGTCGGGGAGTGGTAAGAGCACAATGGAATTAATCTCGAAAGCTTTTAGGAAGTGATAGTTTCTCAATCTGCATCCTCTAAATGGAAAGGGCATTAAGAAGAAGGCTGCAAATTAAAGCCAACCACTTATAAACTTATGTCCTGAAGCCTCAAGTACTGTCATTTAAGAAGCACGCAAGGAAACAGGATTATACCACTGCTTGCACATTTGTTATCTAACTGTAAAAAAAACAAAAACAACAAGAAACAAAACCGGGGGCTTCCCTGGTGGTGCAGTGGTTAAGAATCTGCCTGCCGATGCAGGAGACACCGGTTCAAGCCCTGGTCCAGGAAGATCCCACATGCCGCGGAGCAACTAAGCCCGTGCGCCACAACTACTGAGCCCACGTGCCACAATTACTGAAGCCTGCGCTCTACAGCCCATGCTCCGCAGCAAGAGAAGCCACCGCAATGAGAAGCCTGCGCACCGCAGCAAAGAGTAGCTCCTGCCCACCGCAACTAGAGAAAGCCCACGCGCAGCAACGGAGACCCAGCACAGCCAAAAATAAATAAATAAATATTTTAAAAATGAAAAAAACATGTGGCCAATGAAACAAAGCACCTATTCTAATCTCTTAAGCATTTGCATATATAACTATTTTGCATGAAGTTTTCATTGGCTCAGATTTGGTTGGGTTGTGCTTACAACTGGTTGTGATTGGCTCCTCTGTGTTTATAGGTTAAACTCTAAACTCCTTTATATCATACATCTTTCATGTGGCCCCTACTCACTTTTCCTCTCTTCTGTTATCCAACAGCTTTCATCTCTCCTGGTCTCTCCATCCCATCCCCCCTCACATACACACACACAGACACAAACACACACGCAGACACACACACACACACACACACACACACACACACACACCCTCACAATCTAGGTCTCTGACTCTCAGGGGCTTGCAATTCCCCAGCCCACCAGTCTCTGCTGCAGCTCAGCCTTGACTGAAGTTTTGCCTGTGACAGGGCCCTTCACAACTTGTCCCACATTGGCGAGCACCTAACCATTACTCAACCCTCAATTTGAGTCACCTTCTGATCCTGGTTTGCAAAAATCATCTTTCCCCTCAACGTATGTTGTTGCCAGCATGTGTTTACAAAACCCTGGGTCATGCCTGTTTGTTTACACACTTACTCCCAGGGTGCTCTGGTCTCTTTTCTCTTTCCCGCACTGCCTGATGCATATTTGTGCTCAGTGACTGAATGCCTCATGCAACCGTGGCCCCATGGATTCACCAACACGACAGCTAAGGAGATGGGGCACTGGAAGGAATAGTAGCGATCAGAGCATTCAAACCCTTCTCTTCATTGCTGGGGAAACTGAGGCACGGAGAGGCAAAAACTGCCCACACAGGCGAGGGGAGAGTACTATTAGAACACAGGACTCCCGCCTGAGTTAAGTGCCAATTCCAACACCCACGCTGCTTTCCGGGGTGGAGGAGGCTGGAGAAGGAAAATCACCCTGGGGAAGAGGGACGGTTGGTGCTGTGTTTTGTTTTTGTGGTGCTTTCATAATTTTGGTAAAGATATTTTTAAGCCAGAGCCCGAGGTGGTTCAGCGTTCACTACCGAACTTGGCATTTTCCTCCTGTGTACAGAGTGGCCTGGAGCCTTATCGTAGCCCTGTAACCACATCCCCTGATGGGCCTAATGCTAAACCAACACTGTCAGCTAAAAACAAACACTCACAGGTGTGCAGCACACAGAGCGGGAGGGTGTTTATTCTAACACGAAGGTTGGTGAACCAGGTTTGGTGAAGTGGGGAAATTGACCCCAACCGGACATGGTCACCCCACACCCGGGATCCCCCAAGCCTGGAGTGCAGGGAGGGTTGCCAAAGGCTTCAGTGGCCCCTTGAAAATCAGGTCCCTTATATGTGAAATCTAAAATATGACACACATGAACTTATTTGCGAAACAGACTCATAGACATAGAAAACACTCATGGTTACCAAAGGGGAAAGAGGGGGAGGGATAAACTAGGAGTTTGGGATTAGCAGACACAAACTACAATATTTAAAATAGATAAATAACGAAGTCCTACCGTAATAAACCATAATGGAAGATAATATGAAAAAGAACATGTATATATATGTATAAATGGCTGTATACCAGAAACTAACACAATATTGTAAATCAACTATACTTCAATTTAAAAAAGAAAGAAAGAAAATCAGGTTCACCTGTGAGATGGCTGCAGAAATCGGTTCCCTAATCACATGAAAAGCACCCATCAGGCACTTCTGAGAGTTCTGTCGGGGACTCTTAGGAGGGGACCAGACAAGGGTGACTGATGAACATGACCCACTGGCATCCTTAGCCGCAGCCCCTGATGGGGACTGAGGACCAGCAAAGGTCTCTTCAGGACAGGAGCTCTCCTTGCAGAGGAAGAGGAGGGCGTCGCAAACCCTTTCTCCAGCCTGCTGACCTACAGAGCACATCCAACCCTGCCAGAGAGAAAAGCTTCTGTTCCTTTCTTCCTGAAGCTGCCACGCTGGGCGCCCCTGAGCTAGGTGATTAGGAGATGATAAGTAATGATTGTTGTCAATAAGAAGCGGCCTGAATGAAGCTAGGCCACCTTAAGTGCTCCATAGGGGTTATGGGACTTAATCCTTGCTTCCACCCTAGGAGGCAGAAACCCTTATCAGTGTTCTCGCCACTTTACAAATAAGGAAATGAAGAGAGGAAGGGGTAAATTAAATTGCTCAAGTTTATACAGCTAGCAGGTTTGTGGTGGAGCCACGATTCAATTTCAGGCAGCTGGTTTCAGAGTGTGTGTTCTCAGACCTTTGGGATATTGCCTCAGCTTTGGGCTGTTGATCTGATGGTTCTCAAACTTGGCTGGCCATTAGAATTTCCAAAGCCAGGGCCGACCTCCAAAGATACTAATTTATGTGCTTTGGGGTAGCCAGGGTATTAAATATGTATATGGATAGATATGTATTTAATATACATATACATATGTGTGTGTGTGTTGCAATCTGATTAGCCTTAGGCACTGCCAGTGCAGCTGGCATAGGCAGGCATTCCCACCACATTATCCGAGGCAAGTGTTAAGGAGGAATGGGCAGACAACACTGGAAACCCAGCCAAGGAAGGTCTGGTACGGGTGTGGCGCAATGACTAAGGCTGGGGAAGAATGCCAGCAAGAAAGCAGAGGTGGCCAAAAGGGGTGCTAGACAAGAGAGCCATCAGAGGCTTACTTCCCCATTTTGCCAGGGGTGGGCCCTGGAGACGTGCCAAGGGAAAAGATGGCGGGGAGTGGTGACCACCTTCACTGCTGCACAGATGGTTCCTGGAACGCACCAGTGCTATGGAGAACTAGAGCTCCCGGAAAGGTGTTTTAAGAGAGAGACTTTCCCTGTAAATCACATCTGTTGGAGCTACCAGGGGGGTATTTAGGGATCTGAAGCACAAATTGCAGGAATCTATTGAAACCAGGGACTGGGGGCTTGGGATGTAAGTGCTGGGAAGGGAGGGGTCCCCTGCCCTTCGGTAGCTGGTCTGGAGTCAGCCTGAATGTGCTGCAAGTTTTGTTCTCACCCTGTAGGAGCTGCTAACCTTTGAGATATGTGTTTTAAAATGATGAAATTCTTGTCTCTTAAGGACAAATTAGAATGTTTTAAAATAGAAAAAAAATCACTCATAATTTTATCACCTAAATGTTACATTTATTATTTACAATATTCCTTTATGTTGCTGTTTTTCCTGGACATCATTTTTTAAACACAATGTTGATCATAATATCTACCTTTTCACCTAACATAAGGCTGTTTATTCCTTGCAACAAGTTCTTTATTTCATTCATAATAAATATACTAACAGTGGCCAGTTATTACTGGGTTTCTGAAAATTGAATACTCTATGAACACATTCTATGGGGCAAAAATTTGCCTCAACATCCACTGTGGCTAAGAATTGCTTTTATTTCTACTAACCAGGGATAAACTTCTTTACTACTTGCAAACAACCATGAAATCGAAACAAGTTTATATGTTAGAAACAAAACTACAAAAGCAATAAATTTCAAAACAACGTTAATTAAACACGACAAACATTGCTTTGTGAGTTTGACTGTTGTTCACTGCTGTGATCCAAGCATCATGTCCTCTTGGCGCCTATGGGACCAGGGCTACGGGATCACTTTGTTGTCCCACCACTTCTCTCTGTCCTGGACGCTTAGGAATTAATGCACACAGCCCACAGGCGTCAAGGGCCTTCACTCGGCATGGATGCTTCCTTTATATCAACTCTAATTTTCTTCTATCCTCCTGAGCTCCTGCCAGTTCAAGTAATACCACTTGTTGCCAATGTAACTGTAAACGCAGATTCCAAGTTGAGGCCTAAAACCGAATCCAGATGGGTCTTTCAGCTAAACTAGAATATGGCTGTATTAATTTCAAATTATGATTGAAAGGTAAACACAATGTAAAAATGTTTCATAGACAATGCCAAATCCAAAAGATTCATCATCAGACCCTGACATTTTGAGAAACATTGGTTTATTGAGTGCCTTTCTTGTGCCAGGTGACTTACCTAGAACCACTCACTCACTGTAACAACATTTAATTCCCATTTCACAGATGAGGTCACTGAGGTTTGTAGGGGTTATAAAACTTGCTGAAGGATACGAAGTTGTCGGGTGGAGGCCCTATAATTCTAACCTCCATTCTCTGTCTCTGTCATTCCATGGACCGTTCCCTGGACCGTGATTGCACATGCCTGTCCATGGTCTTTTATAAAGTATTATTTTATAAAAGTATTTTATACTATATTTATAAAGTATTATTTTATAAAACCCCATCTGGGGTTTTAGCCTGTTTATACTGCCAGGGACCAGGGCTAGAGATAAATAATGGTTTTGTTTTTTTCTTTTAGAGAAAATGTAGCGTGTGTTATTTGTGGTATATTTATTTAGCTCTAAAACTAACCTGACGAGGATGGACCCTTTAAGATACTTCAGGAGATCTGGCAGTAGCCTTGGTGGTTGGCAGTAGCTTGCCAGCTATTAAATGGTTCTGAATATATGGAGACTTGTAATTTCCTTCTTGGAAGGGATTTGCCAAAGAGACTAAGCCACATGCATAATCCCTGAACACACATTGGCATATGCAGGAACTCTGTTTGTGCAAATGGATTCTTGGAACCAATCAGACTAACTAGCTATTTTATCTCTTGGCCCAATACCAAAAACTGGCACAAATAACACTACCCCTGCCGTGCACCAAAGTTCAGAATAATAAATCAGCAGCCTCGTAATTATATTGGGAGAGCCAGCTTTCTTCTCTCAGTGAGCAGACTGATGTATCTGTTTAGACTGGATGTCTTAGGGCTCTCTGGGAACCTGGGCTGACTTCCTAGTACCCAGGCAGGCACTGCCCCAGATCTGTGTGTGTAGAGGTGAGTTCCCACTGTGCAGGTCTGCTGGGACCAAACTGGTTTCTAAACCTGTCTGGCTTCTCTGCGAGGTCTGTAGCTGTCAAGAGCAAAACAAAGGAAAGGACTGGAGATGGCAGAAAGGCAAAAGCTCATCCATCAGGCTGTGCAAGCAGAAGGTGGAAAGCCTTCCTGAGCTGCCTGATTCTAGGTGGTTATTAACTTAGCACTTAGGACAGCCTCAGACAGGAGCGGATGGACCAGGTAATCCTTTTGCCTGAATTCATGCCATTTCTTCAGCAATTGAAAGAAAGGACTTGAAGCAGATTTAGATGGGCAAAATAAGACATACAGGAAGGCCATTTCATACAGGGGAGAAAGTTACCTGTCCCTTGTTCTGCCTTGCTTCGAAGCATATATGAAAATAGTCATATTAACACATTAATGAGGGGAGAATGGGTGGGTGAAAGGAGGAAGCCTACTCCTAAATCCTGTGGCAAAAATCTGCAGGTCAATCACATTAGAGTTCAAATGTATCCTTACGTTCTAGTACCAAGCTTTATCAATACTTCATGGATACATTCTGAAACTTTGCCCACCGGTGTGAACGATTCCCCTGTGGGTATGTTCCCTGCCTGATTTCTGAGTGGCTTAATTTGCATGTCTGACTCACATGCCTTCCCCACATTAAATTAGATGCTTTATTTTCTGGGATCAAGTTGGCTGTTTGGTCTCAGTGGCTGCATCTCTTTGCTTTAAGCGGTTTTCTCCGCTGGGAGTCCTCGCGTGCTTGGTGCCTTTCTAGTGCACAGGCCTTAGTTCAATTTTGCCTTCTCCAAGAGGCCTTTCCTCACTCCCCTCCACTCCTAGCCACTCTCGGCCACGTGTCTTTGTTTAATACTTCACACACTCTATAATCATCCCACTGATCTGTTTCCTTGTTTGTTTTTCCCCACCACCCATGGATGGATCTTGTCTTATTTTCCATCGTATCCCCAGCGCTTACGACAATATCGAGCACACAGGGGACATGTGTGAGGTATTTCCAAATATGGAATGAGCCCTCACGTAGCACTGACCATGTGCCAGACACCATCCTGAAAGCTTTATGAATATTAACTCATTGAATCCTCACAACAGGCCAGTGAGGTAGGTCCTACGCTTGTCTCTATTTTATAGATCCTCAGGTAGGATCTGAACTTGGGCAGTCTGACTGCAGAGCACGTGCTCTAAAAAAACTGCCTTATGCTGCCTCTCTAACGTTTTGCTGAAGAAGTGAATGGGCATCTGTCATCACCATTATTTAAAGATTCATATGTTCGTTATAAGCTCTAAGTCCAATAAACACAAATATCATGATCCTAAAAATAGGTTTTAAATGTTTGACAGATAGCATACAAGGTTCAGAGTCACTAGGTTTAGAATGCCACCGTCTTTGGGATAATGGGGACACAGCCTCCTTCTTGGTTCCTGACTCTCTAAGGATAGCTCTGTAGCCTCTGGTAGAGAAACAGGAGGTTAAATCCCGGAGTGACACCGATACCATAAGAAGCAAATATCTTTCTCTTTCAGCTGCCACAGCCACTGAAAGATTGATCGAACGGCTGCAGGATGACAGCAACATTTAAAAATCCTGATGGGTTTTATAACTTGAGTATTTTGAAATGTATTGTTATTTCCGGAGCTTTACCTCATGTACTTTGGTTGATTGACTTGTTTAAATTGATACACTTTAAATCAATATCATAAATGTGTGCACTTAGTTTTTAAAATCAATATACTTAGTTTGCATGCACACTTGGAAAGTTCTTAAGAATCTTAGACACATAGAAGGCTTTACAACTTTTTAAAAGGATTTCCCGTTTATCCTCTTATTTTATTTCAAAGCACCGCTGAAGGAGAGAGAGCTGGAATAAGTTATTTCCTCTGGCGTGGTTGACTCACAGGTCGCTGTTCTGGACTCTGTGGTTTTCTTCCTGCCTCTGTGCCCGCTCTCAAATCCCCTTTGTTGGTTCCTCTTCATCCCGCAACAGTGAAACACTGGCACGACCCAGGCCTCAGCCTCTGGGCATCTTCTTTCCTCTACACTCACTCCCCTGGTGGCCCCATTCCATTCCCTTGACTTCAAGTACCATGTTAATGCTAATGATGTTCAATTGTCTATTTCCAGCTCTGTTCTGTCTCTTTAGCTCAAGGCCTATTAGTCTCTCTGACGTCTCCATTTGGTTGTCTCCTGGGTATTTCAAACTTAACTGCCCCAAACTGGGGCTTCCAAAGTTGCTGCTCTCAGCCTTGCCCACTTTAGTAAAAGACCACCCCATGCTTCTAGTTGCCAGGCCAAAGACCTGGGGCCATCCCTGACCCCACTCTTTCTGACGTGCCCCATCTGATCTGTCACAAATCCTGTTGTTTCTACTTTAAAAATATAGTGTATCCAGATTCTGGCCTTTTTTTTACATTCCACCGTTGCCACCCTGGGCCAGACCACTGTCCCCTTTTGCCTGGTTAATTGCAGTCGCCTCTTAACAAGCCTCCTGTTTCTTCTTTACTGCCCTTCGGTCTATTCTCAGCACAGCAGCTGGAGTGATTCTGTTGTGGTCAGATTCTGACCCTCCTTCACCCAAAACACTCCAAGATCTTCCCCTGTCACTTAAAGTCCACAGTCTCTCAGTTACCTCCACGACCCGCCATGCTCTGATTCCCTCCCCTCTGACAAATCTCTCCCTACTTCCCACACACGCCTCCTTGCCGTCCCTTCAACATTCCCCATCTCCGGTCCTTTGTGCTTGCTCTGCTCTCTGCACAGAGTGCCTTCCCCCACAGAGTTCTGCGGCTTTCCCCTCACTTCCTTTAGGTCTTTACTCAAATGTCACTTTCGTGACATTCCCTAACCACCCTATTTAAAATTGCTATGTAGCCCTGGCCCTTCCAACCCTCCTTCCATGCTTCTTCTTAACACCTAAATCACGATATAGCATTCTATATGTGTTAACACAAGGCTTATTTCCTACCTGATGTAAACATAGTGATCATAATGATCGTGATCTCATAGCGTTGTTGTGAGGATTAAATGAGGTACTACTTGACATAGAGTAAGCTCCCGGCACATGTTCATGTCCTTATGCTTTGCATGCTGTAGTACTCAGTTCAGTGTCTTTTTAAAAACTGAAGTATAGCTGATTGACAATGTTGTGTTAATTACTGCTGTACCGCAAAGTGATTCAGTTATACATACACGTACATTCTTTTTTATATTCTTTTCCACTCTGGTTTATCACAGGATATTAAACATAGTTCCCTGTGCTATACAGTAGGACCTTGTTGTTTATCCATTCTATATATAGTAGTTTGCCTCTGCTAACCCCAGGCTCCCAATCTGTCCCTCTCCCCTCCCCTTTGGCAAGCACAAGTCTCTTCTCTATGTCTGTGAGTCTGTTTCTGTTTCGTAGATAGGTTCATTTGTGTCATATTTTAGATTCCACATATAAGTGATATCATATGGTATTTGTCTTTCTCTTTCTGACTTATTTCACTTAGTATGATAATCTCGAGGTCCATCCACATTGCTGCAAAAGGCCATATTTTGTTCTTTTTATGGCTGAGTAGTATTCCACTGTGTATATGCACAACATCTTCTTTATCCATCCACCTGTTGATGGACATTTAGGTTATTTCCATGTCTTGGCTATTGTAAACAGTGTTGCTATGAACACTGGGGTGCATGTATCTTTTTGAATTATGTTTTTTTCCGGATATATGCCCAGGAGTGGGATTGCTGGATCATATTTAGTTTTTTAAGGAACCTCCATAGTGTTCTCCATAGTAGCTGCACCAATTTACATTCTCACCAACAGTATAGGAGGGTTCCCTTTTCTCCACACCCTCTCCAGCATTTGTTATTTGTAGACTCTTTACTGATGGCCATCCTTACCAGAGTGAGGTAGTACCTCGTTGTAGTTTTGATTTGCATTTCTCTAATAATTTCAGCTCAGTGTCTTAATGCAGTAATGCCCAATTCATTGCCTTTAAACAAGTGAAAGACTTAGCTGTTGGTCGGCATTTCTTGCCTTTGTTCTGGAGAATACACATGAGGGGAGGGCAGCATGATACTAAGATGATGCCTGAACACAACTCCCAACTGTTGTAGCTACTCAGAGAGGTCTTGCTTTAGCAGTGATCTGAGTCAGTCTGATTTCAGGTAAGGTTCTGAAAAATAGGATGGGTCCCCCCAAAGAGAAAGCTGTTCCCTAGGAGCATTACCTTTAAAATGTACTCGGTAATAATGCCTTCTGAAACACTGATGCAATTAGATGTGTTTCATTAATTGTGTTTTCTGAGCCAAGCAGTTTGAAAGAACATGTTCCCTTCTGTCTCACTGTCATGTTTGCATCAGTCCTTCAACAAATTAATCTAAATAAAAGCAGCTTCCCCGCAGGGGTGAGTTAAAATAAGCCACCATTCACATGATTATTACTTCATTGTGCTTTTATGCACATTCCTTGGTGCTTTTTAATTATATATAATTACCAGGGAACAGGGAGTAAAATCTGTTTAATCTAAAATGAAACATGCTAAATAGATAAAGTTTCCAGTTCCTGTTTTTCTTTTAAGGTATGACTCCAACTCAGGGAGACCAGGTTCAAGGGTGTAGGCCCAGAGCTTGCAGAAAGTGCAGCCTCCATGATTAGATGTTATTTATTTCATGGGTGTGCTATTACTTTTTTGTCATGCAACTTGGCAATTCAAGTAGTAGCATCTGGGGTGCAGTTATTTCAAATGCCAATTTTTTCCCCACCTTATAAAATAATTGCAATTAACTGCAAACAAGAGTTAAACTTGAGGATAGCATATGGTGACTTTGATACGACAGTATGTTTTTACTGCAGTTTTCAATGTGTATGTTTTTGAGGATGAGCAATTTTATTAAAGCTTGTTACAGCGATCATATTAAAATGTATGGTCAAGACGTGCCATAGGTCAGTGGTTAGATCTCAGGCCCTGGAGACAGACTTCCTGTACCTGCATCTAGTTCTACCCTTTGCATTAGTTACACCATTTTATGCAACTGATGTAACTTCTCTCTACCTCCATATCTTCATCTGCACCACGAGGAGACAATACTAGCCATCTCAAAGGACTGTTTGTAGAATTAAATGAGGATGTATAAAGTGTTCAGAATAGAACACTCAATGATAGCTAATTATTGTTATCAGTCAGGAAGGGCGAGGTTAATCTAACAAATAACTGCAAAATCCCAGTGGCTTCAAATAACAATGATTCATTCCTTGCTCAGGCTACGTGGCCCTCGGGGAGCAGCCATTATTTCAAACGCTGCCAGTTACTGTGGCAGAAGGAAAGATAATTCTGGAGGGTCTTGCACCAGCAGTTAAATGCCCCAGGCTGGAAGTGGTATTGTCTCTTCTGCTCCTAACTCATTGGCCTGAATTAGTTACATGGCCGCACTTGACCACCTAGAGGCCAGGATGTGACATGCTGTACCATGTGCCCGGAAGGCAGAGGGCAAGGATTTGGGGCAGACAGCGCCAGGACATCCGCAGTTTCTGTTGTGGATATCCTAAGTGCTTCTATAGTGAAAGGGTTTGGTGCTCTCAGTCTGAGTGGCCTTAACCTTTTTGGTCACTGGCTGTCACTACTGGTTAGGGAGAATAGGGATGTCTTAGAGAACAGCAGGCTAAGCAGAAGGCTCTATTTAACTTTTGCATGTCGATCTGAGCCACTGAGCCGTCTGCAATATAAATGACTTATAAATGTTCTCCATTAAAACTAAAAAGACCAGTTCTAAGACTTTAAACATGTCAGGTCAAAGACAGTGTTATCCATACCTCCCCCTGCCACACCACTGATGTCCACCTCCTCTATTCAAAGCTCTGCATGGTTTCCCAAGGCCTAGTAGATGTGGTTTTATTTAGATATCCCCAGACCTACATTTGTTTATTTGCCTTGGATTCCTGTAGGGCCATCCAAATGCCAAAAACAAATGACTTACAGCCATTACACTCCTGATTATCTATGCAAATGGTTGGCAATCTTGAACAATGTATATTTGCCTTTGATTAGGCTTCTTCTGTTCTGTGGCCAAGATCCCTATCCCCTCACCCTTCCAATCCTCCCGGGCCTTCTTCAGCATAGGAAGGGTCACCCATTTTATTGTCTTCTGGTATCTATTCAATCATCTCTCAGATGGACTGGGCTCCTGTTTGGGAGTGTGGGTGATGTGAATGAGAGCTGGGTTTTGGTTTCTTTATCATCTCTGAATACTTTGATAATTTATTCTGGGCTTTCCCATTGCTGTAGCACTGACGGAGAAGAGAGCAGCACAGATTAGATTTCAGGAGTCAAGGCTGGTTTGAGGAAAGGGAGAGCAAGGTGGATTCCTTTTTCTACAAGAGTATTACTGGGAAGGAAAAGTCATAGCCATTGTCACCCCCAGCCCACACCTGTCATGATAATACATCCCTCCATGGCTTTCCTTATACTATCTCCCAACCCACCTGCAAGGGCTTTGGAGGCAGAAATACCTGCATTCAAGTTATAGGCCTAACATTCATTATTGCTGTACGACTTAGGGGAAAATTACCCAACTGCTCTGATCTTCAGTGTCTTCATTGGCAAAGTAAGGTTTAATAACACATGATGTGAAGGGCTGTTGTGACACTTAGATAATACATGTCAGTTCTTGACATAGTCCCTGGCATGAAAAGATTCTAAATTAATTGTGGCTGTTATTAATTAAAACCCAGATTAGGTTTTATTTCTTCTAGGAACTCTAACCTGACTACTGCAAATCCTGTAACAAATAGACCCAAAGTATATTAGCTTAAATGTAGTAGAGGGGTATTTTTGTTTGTTTAATTTTTAAAAATTTTTACTTTTTGGCCGCAATGCACGGCACGCGGGATCTTAGTTCCCTGACCAGGGATTGAACCCGTGCCCCCTGCAGTGGAAGCGTGGAGTCTTCACCACTGGACTGCCAGGGAATTCCCTGTAGTGGAGGTTTATTTCTCCTATTATAGTCCAAGGAAGTAGTTCTAGGTTGTGGATTGGGGGAGGTGGGAGGGGATCCTCTCTGCTCTGTACAGTCAATTAGAAACTCAGGATGATGTGGCTCTGCTGTCCTCAGTACATGGCCTTCAGTGTCACTCTAGTCAGTCTTTGCCATTGTATCCCAAGGCAAGGGGAGAAACATGGAGGGGCAAGTGTGGGATATTGTATGACCCAAGCATCCCAACTCTGTCAGAGTCCACCGGAAAGAAATTTATCACTACAGATTGCTGCAAGGGAGGCTGGGAAATGTGCTTAGCTGGGCTTCCAGATGCCCCACTGCCAGGAGGCGACCAGCTACCTGTCTCAGACTCAGACCCTTTTCGATATGTTAGGAGCATCTTTTCAATTAAACTACTGGCTCCTTGAATTACAGACCTTGTTTTAACCTTAATCTACAAAGTTATATTTAGTGACAGATATGTATTATTTAAGCCATCCTAAGAATGCTTCTTGAATTGATAGCACTCCTATATGAATAGGAGTATATTCTTTGGCTAAATAACTCAGTATTGGTCTCCATTGAATCTGAATGCAACTTCTTAGTTACTTTTTTTTTTTTTTTTTTTTTTTTTTGCGGTACGCGGGCCTCTCACTGCTGTGGCCTCTCCCGTTGCGGAGCACAGGCTCCGGACGCGCAGCCTCAGCGGCCATGGCTCACGGGCCCAGCCGCTCCGCGGCATGTGGGATCTTCCCAGACCAGGGAACGAACCCGTGTCCCCTGCATCGGCAGGCGGACTCTCAACCACTACGCCACCAGGGAAGCCCTCTTAGTTACTTTTGAGCAAAATGAAATCAAGTTTTAACAGGCTGGGTTAGGGATTAGATGTCTTGGACAATTCATTCTTTGTAACAATTCAAACGAAGCCAACAACAACAAAAACACTGAGCATTTTCCAGTGATACGTGCATTCCATTAGCAATTCCCAGTACTAAAGTTATTCATTATAGTTATTTACTGATACATTACAGAGTCTATTAGGTTCACAGTGTTATTTTTCAATCGTCTTTCACAATTACAGATTCATATATATTTTCTTGACGATAAACAGCATTTATGAAAATAAGTATAGTGGATAATTTTTTAGGGCTTCAGGGTAGCCCTGAAGGGTAGAAAAATCTGCTGTTGTACTTTCTTAAAAAACCTCTAATTTTAATCTAAAAGCCTAATAAAAACAAATGTTTGGATTGGTAAGACAATTTTCTTACCTCAGTTACGATTGGAAGTTTGCAAACAGAAGCCAAGCGAAATATACGAGGCAGATCACTGATTGGGTACAAATTATGATAAAGTGAAGCAAAATATTTGAAAATGTCCCCTCCTCTAGGCACATGTGCCAGTTAAGTTTCTCAGTCCCCAACCCTCCTTTTTCTTCACTACGTTGTGACATCAACCAGGCTTGCCTCTGCAAAGCATTTTTTTTGCTTCGCCAGCTGCTTTCTGGTTCAGCTCTGTGGACTGCACGTGCCAAAGACGAGAAGATGGGAGGAGGGTTTAGTAAGGGGACTTCCTTCTTTCCGTTTGGTTCCTGTCCTTGTATCACCCTAGCAAAGCCGTCATCCTACAGTCACATTTCATTCCTGGAGTAGTAGTTGAATCCAGGCAGCAGTGTTTGTAATACTCAGAATCAGACCCCTCACACCCCTCCAAGAAGTTAGCAGCAGCTGGTTGATGCCCTTTCTTTAGGGGTCTGGGTCCCAGGCCCATGGAGCCTTCCCTCCAAGCTCAGGGAAACCAGTACCAGCCAAATAGCTGCCCCTCCTTTTTTGTATTGGAGTATAGTTGACTTACAGTGTTGTGTTAGTTTCAGGTGTACAGCAGAGCGATTCAGTATTTTGGCAGATACATTGCATTATCTGTTATTACAAGATAATGGGTATAACGCCCCTTCTAAGCATCTGAGTCTCATCTCCATGGCACCCTACCTCCAAGCTTCTAAGTTTTAATAACTCCAACATCCTCCCTTTTTTCCTCTAGGTCTAGTGTTGGTAGCTGCTTCCTGCCGCTGCTACCTCCATGATAGCCTTCTCTTTTCCTTTTAAGGTTTCTGATAGCTAGTTAACAACTTTTTATATTATCTTCTCTCTGTTAAAATAACTCGTTTCTATCTCCTGCCTGGGTCCCAGCTGATACTTGAAGTTTTTATTATCAACAGGCAAGACCACCAGAATGCTATATATTTCAATCACATCATCTTCACTGGAGATTGGGATTTTTGAAGGTTCAGTTTAATGATATGCCCTTTTACTAAAAGTTATACTTAAAAGAACAACTCAATGAGATTTGCTTCGGCATTTGGTATTAGGACAAGGGCTTGGGAATGAATAGATTTTCTGGATAAGCTTTGCCACTAATTCTATTATCTTGGAGCCAAACGTTTCTCTATGCCTTGTTTCCCCCTAGCTATACCAAGGGAAAATAGAACATGCCACCGAGTGACCTTTACAAAGCCTTCAGACAGGTGAAGTATAGATCGTATTATTATATGGCTAGGGACAAAATGACTTATAGATGGGAACTCTTCTGAAGTGCTGACATTTGAAAACGTTTGTTTGATGGACAGGTTCCTAAAATACTAAACTTACTTCCTGGAATTCTTAAGCAGATATGCTTAGCATATTTAGAATTTTTTTTTATTAACTCAGGTTCATAGTCGTTACCCTTAATGGCTGTATTGCATTAGAATACATTTTTCTCCTTAGAGGTCATTGGTAAGTGGAGGGATGTTTTCCCGTAAACAAAATTACCCCAGATTAGTTATAATAAAGAGGGAGGTAACAAGACAATTGCAACTATGGCTAACAGTTATTGAACTCTTACTAAATGCCAGGTGCCCTTCTAGGTCCTTTATACACATTATCTCATTTAATCCTCCAACAACCCTGTAAGGGAGGTCCTGTGATTTCCTCTTTATTGACGGGGAGATTAGGAACAGATAGAATTACTGCACAAGGTCCCACAGCCAGTATTGACAGAGCCAGAACTGAAGTCTGTCTGACTTCAGAAGCTGCCCTCGACTTGGCGATGTTTTTTATGGGTTTTGTTTATTTGTTTTTACTTCATACATTTATGTATGCAACAAATTCAGGAACAACTGCTTGAAAGCCATTGTGCTCGCAACTCATACCAATATGAGTAAGACATGGCCTTGCCTTTAAGGAATTTACAATCTAGTAAGACTAGGAGATTAAAAGAAGTATTAAAATACTAACTATAATACTGAGTAGTATGCAAAGCAGGACCCTAAAAGGAATAGAGTGTCCCGAGGAGCAGCACAGAGATAGGGAACGCAGCCTGATGTCATCAGGGAGCCTCCAAGGGGGAAGTAGAAGGCGACCAGGACACTGGGTGGGTGAGGGATTGGGGTGGGAAGAAGGGCAGAAGGACGGGGCAGACAGGAGCTCACTGGGGAGAGTGGTGAGCGGGGAGGTGGGGATGGTAGATGGGGGCCAGGTTGCTTGGAAACCACGCTGACTCTTCAGAGAGCTTGCCACTCAGTTTCACCTTCTCGTCTATGTGTGAGAACGTTGAAAGTGTTAGATTGAGGTTAAATGGGCCAGGCATTAGAACCTAAAACATTGAAGGCAAATAGGAACCTGTAAGTAGCTCGCACCAGGCATGGGTCTGAGCACTTTAAATCTTCACAACAACCCTAGGAAACAGGCATTGTCATTATCTCCTTTTGACCGTGGGAAATACGAGGCACAGAGAGGTTCAATAACTTACCCAGGGTCGCTCAGCTAGTAAGTGGCTAAACTGCGATTTGAATCCCGCCTGCCTGGCTCTACGGTCTGCTGGTCTTGATCACTATTATACAATCCCTTAAAAAAAGAATGAAAAGAAAGGGTAAAGTCAACCCCTTCTGAAGTTTTCCCCTAACGCAAACGGCACTCAGGGGGGCTTCTCTTCCCATCCTTCTGCTGCCCCATGGCACATGGTGTTTTCCCGAGCCAGGGGCTTGCCAGGGTGGACTTGTTTGTCTCCCAGAGAGATGGTACGGCCTTGAAGAGGGGACAGCATCTCACACATCACCACGTGCCCAAGGTCCGCTGGGTGGCTGGCTCGTGCTGCTCTCTGAGCATCTTTACTGAGCAACTGTGTTCGCTCTGGGAAAGAATAAACTTCTTCAATGGTTGCACTTAGTTCTCTATGATAAAACAAAAGAAGTTTCCTCTAACACAATTTTGGATTAAAGGAAACTTTCCCTCCAAGTTGGGTCAGTCCTTTTAAGATCCAAAGAAATGAAGCCCTCTGTGACTCTCTTCTTCGTGTTGCTGGCCTGGCAGTTTTCTAATTTTAGTAAAACAAACAAACAAACAAACAAATTAAAAAAAACTGCAAACCATTATCTCTTTTCTGGATGCCAAGAATAACTGATGGAAATGAGGCAAGTTCAAATGAAAGGAGATTTACTTACAAGGGGGGAAAATATCAATGCAAGCCACAGCCGCACTGCTGAGGTTCAGAGAATCTGGCGGAATGATAGAGGATGCTCATCTTTTTTGAGCCACTCTGATTTGTCTCTCACTTCCTCAGAATTTCCCTGGAAGAGAATTAGAATATCCTTCTTAAAGCCAAACTGAACAGAAATTTATCTTTTCTTTATGATTTTGAAGCTCATTTAGGATATTGTACAATGTAGTAACCATTAATATGAACATTATATGTTTTCACAAAGATCATTCTGACCCTTTGAAATTCTGGGGTGCTTAGATTTTAGATAAATAAGAGTTTATTATGTTCATATCCATGAAACAGAAACAGACTCACAGATACAGAGAACAGACTTGTGGTTGCCAAGGGGAAGGGGGGGAGGGGGGGATTGATTGGAAGTTTGGGATTAGCAGATGCAAACTAGCATATATAGGAAGGCTAAACAACAAGGTCCTACTGTATAGCACAGGGAACTATATTCGATATCCTGTGATAAACCATAATAGAAACGGATATGAAAAAGAATATATATATGTATAACTGAATCACTTTGCTGCACGGCAGAAATGAACACAACTAAATCAACTATACGTCAATAAAATTAAAAAAAAAGAGTTTATTATCTTCAGATTTTGCATAGAACTTTTAGAGATAAAATTTACCCAAATTTTAGGATAATAAGAAATAATAAAGAAAATGGCCATTTATAAGCATGATTCAGACTTGGAAGGAGATTTAGAGATGATTGAATATTGAGATCCTTTATTTTGTAGTCTCACTCGGGAGAAAGTGCTTGTCTAAGTTGGGCTTTGGACCTGAGCCTCAGGACTCACTCCTCAGTGCTCTTTCTTTGTGCCTAAATATATCCGACTAAGAGAGCAAGGCTGCTCTCTATTGGCTCCATCTCAGTGAGGTGGCTTAGCCATCTGTGGTGACTAACGGCTTAGAGGAATCCAAGTCTGACTCTGTTTCTTTAACTTTTTTATCTTCCCCCAATATCAAACTGAAAGAGTGAAAAAGTAGTTGGTGTCAGACACAATAGTACTTACACTCAAATCAAGAATTGCAAAGTCATTTGCTCTCGCTTCGCCCATATGGTACAAACGTGGAAGTTTTAGAGCTTATTTTGCAGCTGTACTGAGTCTCTAAATCTAAATCCAATTTTCCTTCATTGACCTAAGTAGGCAATATTTTTAGGTAAAGTTTATTTAATGCCTCTGAATAGAAAACCAATTAAGAGCACCTTCAGCTACACTGAAGGCCTCTGGAGGCTCATAAAATACCCTCTTGGTCACCCATGCTTGATGCCACCTGGGGATGAGAAGGGCTCTGTGTGCAGTGTTTTAGGCACTTGCGCAAATCATTCCCCTTCTCTAGAGTCCGGGCCAGATCTGCTTTCCCCATAATCCTGCACAGCGGTCAGTAAAGCTGTGGGAAGTCTCCAGGGCATGGCAAGTGCTGCCTCACAGCTCTACTTGTTATTTTCTAATTTACAGCCACTGCACTCAGCCTTATCCAATGGAAGAGCCACGGAAAGTCCACCCTTGTCTCCCTTAGTTCAAGCAAAGGCAGGGAATAAGGTTTAAACGATGATTTTTAAGATATGTACAACTCCACTCGCAAGCTCAGAGCTCATAATTCTCTTCTTCTGAGTGTTATTTTACCTACCAGCCTGCTGATCTGGTATTATGTGAACTGCAATGTCTACTCAAAAGAAAGGTGATTTAAGGATACTGAACTGACCCAGCCAGCAATGTGAATCAACCAGCTGATTTTGGTGGGCCTTCTCAGTTTTCAGAGGAACTGAGGCAATTTGACAGGGAGTTTATTAATTTAACAGGAATTTCACAATCCCATTGGCTTTCTGCCAGTCCATTCATCCCTCTTAAGTGCCTAAGTGTGTTTTTTCTCTCCAGCCTCTAATTTGTTTTCTTGGTCATCTGAGAAGGTCAATAGCTGGTGAGTCTAAGGAAAATGTGGCCAAAATGGAAAGTACCCCAACTTTGCCATTGTTAGAGAAATGCAGAGAAGATAATCAATGAAGAGAGAACTGCATTTGGATAAAAGCAAGAGGTGTTATGTGAAAACACGTTTAAGACCCAGAATGGGAGAGATTGCAGAAATTGTATTAATTATGGTTCTTTGATTGCAGGTAGCAGAAAGTGATTAATTAGCCAAATTTTTTAAAAAATTAAATTCTATTAAAAAATTGAATGGATACTGAAGTATTTCACCAGCATCCAAGAAGAATTGCTTCAGACAGCCGCATAGCACAGGGAGATCAGCTCGGTGCTTTGTGACCGCCTGGAGGGGTGGGATAGGGAGGGTGGGAGGGAAGGAGACACAAGAGGGAAGAGATATGGGAACATATGTATATGTATAACTGATTCACTTTGTTATAAAGCAGAAACTAACACACCACTGTAAAGCAATTATACTCCAATAAAGATGTAAAAAAAAAAAAAAATTGCTTCAGAGAATCTCCCCCAACAGAATCTAGCTCCAACAACTCCCTCTCTCTGAATTTGGTGTGTGTGTGTGTGTGTGTGTGTGTGTGTGTGTGTGTGTGTGTTTGTGAGATATGTTCTGAATGGAACAGGTATCCACCTGGATCCATCAGCCATGGTCAGGGTGCAGCAAGGTCTCATGTTTTAGATATGTCTACTGAGGGTCCACCTCTGGGCTCAGGGTAGATCCCAGAGAAACTGTGAAGCCATCCTCAGAAGTGTCTAAAACACATCTTTCCTTGTTGCCTTGAACATTGAGTATTCACAGCATTTTTCTGGAAGGGTTTGCCAGGTGGGCAGTAGGGGCTGGAGAAAAGAACCCAAGAGTCAATTTCAATGATAAAGCATTGTCATTTGCCAACTTCGTGACCCTCGCTTTCCTGGGCCTCATTTTCCTTACCTGTCAAATATCTACCCTACTTGCCTTACAAAAGCATTGTGAGCATGAAAGGAGATGGTAGATGTGAAGGGTAGCTTGGAGCACACCCAGGTGGGACGAAGCCTGGTCCTGGTGCAGTTCTGTAGGGAGCATTGGTTATCTGAGCTCTCCAGTCTGAGCACCGGAATCCTGACTTTACTTGGCGGCAGGGTTGACCTATCTAGACCTATCAGATACCTATCTAGAAAAAACCTGAAGGGATTCTTTACCCTGGGAGTTTAGGAAGAAAAAATATTTTTATTAATTCTGAATGATTGCACATAAGCTATGAGGTGAGAACCATATTGAATTTACTGCATAGTATCTTCAGTATGACTATCATGGTAAAAACTAACTTGTATAATACTTCCCTTTAGATTCCTTCCCATGAAGGAGGTGATGAGACTATCTTTGATTTGTTCCAGTTTGTATCCTTTCCTGCTTTCCATCAACTGATTCACTGATGTGTTCTTCCAATGCTGTTTTGGAATGTCCTTTTCTCATGGTAGGGCTTCCTGTAACAGCTGTAGCGGCTTCTCTGTTTCTTCTTCTCACTGTTCAAAGTTCTCTTAGTCTGTTTGGGCTGCCATAACAAAAATTCCATAGACAGACTGACTTATATGCAACAAACATTTCTTTCTCATTGTTCTGGAGGTTAGTGGCTGGTGAAAGCCTGATTCCTGGTTCTTAACTGTTTTTTCTCTGTGTCTTCACATGGTGGAAGAGGCATGGGGTCTCTGGGGTCCCTTTTCTAAGGACATGAGTTCCATGCATGAGGGCAGAATCCTCATGACCTGAGCACCTCCCATAGGCCCCACCTCCAAATCCCATCCTTTTAGGGATTAGGTTTCAACGTATGGATTTGGGGAGGACACAAATGTTCAGTCTCAAGCAAAAATGTAGCCTTGTGTTAGAATCTTTGCCAATTTTTTTTTTTCTGTTTTTAAAGCTGCTTCTGTTCTTACGTGCACCAAACTTGGGAGGTTCCTGTTTTCTGTGATGCGCTGTTTGGAATGTGTGTTGCTGGTAACTAATTGTTCTGGGTATGACTTCTCCCGCAGCTGTCCAGATCTCCAACCTCCTCTACATTGGAGCCAGCGCTGGTTTGTATGTCTGTGAATCTCTGCTGAGCTGTGGAGGGCGCTGCAGAGGGGTTTGGAACAGTATCGTTTGCCCTGACTTCAGGCTCAAAAGAGAGTCAGGGCTTCCCTGGTGGCGCAGTGGTTGAGAGTCCGCCTACCGATGCAGGGAACACAGGTTCGTGCCCCGGTCCGGGAGAATCCCACATGAGGCGGAGCGGCTGGGCCCATGAGCCGTGGCCGCTGAGCCTGCGCATCCGGAGCCTGTGCTCCGCAACGGGAGAGGCCACAACAGTGAGAGGCCCGCGTACCGCAAAAAAAAAAAAAAAAAAAGAGAGTCAAATTTTGGCTACTCTTCAATGTCAAAATTTGGGCAGAAGAGTGGAAGTAGGTCTTATTCATACAGAAATGGGATTCTGACTAGAATCCAACAATTCTCATTACTGGCTAACGCAGAGGCTATGAAGATGGTTTCAAAGTTGAGAAGATGCAATTCTGAACGTTCTCCAGGACCTCTGTGGCATCTCCCAGAGCTGCTCCACCCCTTTGAGGATGGAGGAATCACTTCCAGATAGAGGCAGAGTATTAAAAAAAATCTTCCCCTGAAAATCTCTCCTGGCTTGTGCGTCTGATCGTTCCAAACCCAGTGGCGTTTAGGTCACAATGCCACCTGTGAGGAAGCGCAGTGCATTCCAGGGTGACGGTGACACAGCAGCCTCTCCAGACGTGTTTGCATTCATGAGGAATAAACAGCAGCCACAGGCTGGAAGAAATGGGATTTTGGCAAATGTTTACTGGCTTGCTGCTTCTCTCCCTTCCAGCGTTCCCCTAGGTAAATTCCATTCTTCACTTTCCCAAACCTCTTCTGGCAACCCAATGTTGCCACCGGACGTGGAGCTTTGAGTCAGGCCCAGATGGAGGAGGAATCGACAGAGGGAGGTGGTCGCAGATGAAATGGTGATGCAGACCTCCCCAGGGAGAACCCATTCTCTCCCAGGGCTCTTGTGTGAGTGGAAGAAAGGCAACACTAAAACCCTAAAACCAAGTGTTTTCAAGATGGTTTTAATGCAACTCTCGCTTTTCCCCCAAGGATTTATCCTTCCTTTTCAATTCCCACCTTTTGCCACTCTGCATCATTCTGGAATGCTGAATTTAGGAAGAAAATAGCAAACATGTAAAACCTTTGAGGAGGTGGTTTGTATATACATATTTATTTGTTGTTGTTTGTTTCCTAGGACTTTCAGATGAGAGGTTATGCTTCTTTTAAGTCTTAGTTGGGTGAGATGTAGGTAATTAAGAATGAAGACTCTGTGTTTCTAATACAACAGTAGGCATAAGAGAAAGGCCAGAAACACACCTTAGTCAGGATAGACTGACTGGGTTGTGCTGTGGTAACAATGCCCCTCAAATCTCAGGAGTTCGCTACAATAAAGTTCTGGTTTTTGCTCGAGCTGAGTTGTCTTCCGTATTGCTTTCATCCTCAGGCCCGGGCTGATGGAGCTATATCTCTAGAAATGTTAATGATATTGTTATAGAGGGAAAAGAAGCACAGGAGCCACTCACTGGTTTTCTAAGCTCCTGTTCATACATGATACATGTCATTCCTGTTTGCATTTCATTGATCGACAAGTTATATGGCCCCAGCTGAGTTCAACAGGGTAGAGTTTATCCTCCTGCAGGAGGTGTACTATAGAAAGGGGCTCTTGGTTATTTGGCTAGATTTTGGTAATAATATCAATAATTTATAATATTGGGTGTTAAAGGCTTCTTTATGTATAAAGCCAAAAGTGGAAATTATGAAGGCCAAGGTAAAGCTGACTAAATGAAAATAAAATCCTTCAGTAAGGAAAAAAGAACATAACAGAGCTGAAAGGCAACAACAAATGGGATAAAAGTATTTGCAATTTAAATAGCAAAGAGTCAATATTATCATGGATAGAAGAATTTTTATTCATCAGAAAGATAAAGCAGTGTGCTCCTGCTGGCTATTCTAAATGCCTGGTAGATGCCTGAGGGCTCTACCCAGAACTGCCCCCCCTTCCCTGTCAACCCAGATTTGTTGGTCTCTCCAAGGTGTCAGAAACCAATAATCCAGCCAAGGAGTCGAAGAAAGGGACCCTAAGAGCCTCCAGTTCTCTTTCTCAGGAATGTTTTCATGCAGCCCTCTGGAAACATTGTTCCCACCTCTGTAATATGACCCAGATGAGGAATTCCGAGTTAGAAGAAAGGGTGGGACCTTCACTAGAAAACTTCCCTGTTTCCTTCTCCATCCTATCAAGTGATTCTTTCACCACTGAAGACCCAGAGGTTTTCCGTATATCTGAGAAAGTCAGGTGGATGAGGGAGGTTTTTTTTAGGACCCTGGAGTTCTCAGATTCCCAACTTTCCTCCTTTTGCCAAAGAAGATTTGTCTTTCTCCCAATATACAAATTATTGACAAATGATTCCCAAGCAATTCTTGCTCACTGCCTCATGACAAGTTCTTAAGAGCAGTCAGATTTCAGCCTGGCAGCCTGCCCAGAACATATTTTCCCCCATTCCATGTACTATTAGATTTGCTTCCATCTCTCCTGGGCAGAATAGAAGTCAGAAGCAAAATGGCTTCCTGTATTAACATTAGCTTTATCAAGCAGGTGGCCCGTGCTTTTAGCCTCAAAGGAAGACAGTGGATAATGACCGAGAGCTTCCGGGAAGATGGCGGAAGAGTAAGACGCGGAGATCACCTTTCTCCCCACAGACACACCAGAAATACCTCTACACGTGGAACAACTCCTTCAGAACACCTGCTGAACGCTGGCAGAAGACCTCAGACCTCCCAAAAGGCAAGAACCCCCCCCCCCCACCACCACGTACCCGGGTAGGGCAAAAGAAAAAAGAATAAACAGAGACAAAAGGATAGGGACGGGACCTGCACCAGGGGGAGGGAGCCGTGAAGGAGGAAAGCTTTCCACACACTAGGAAGCCCCTTCGCGGGCGGAGACTGCGGGTGGCGGAGGGGGAAAGCTTCGGAGCCGCGGAGGAGAGCACAGCAACGGGGTGTGGGGGACGAAGCGGCGAGATTCCCACACAGAGGATCGGTGCCGACCAGCACTCACCAGGCCGAGAGGCTTGTCTGCTCTCCCGCCGGGGCGGGCGGGGCTGGGAGTTGAGGCTCGAGCTTCGGTTGGAGCGGCTGGAGAGGTCTGGGGCTGGCGGCGTGAACACAGCCTGAAGGGGTTAGTGCGCCACGGCTGGCCGGGAGGGAGTCCGGGGAAAAGTCTGGAGCTCCAGAGACGGGCGCGAGCCGCGGCTAAAAGCGCGGACCCCAGAGACGGGCATGAGATGCTAAGGCTGCTGCTGCCGCCACCAAGGGGCCTGTGTGCGAGCACAGCTCACTATCCACACCCCGCTTCCGGGAGCCTGTGCAGCCCGCCACTGCCAGGGTCCCAGGATCCAGGAACAACTTCCCCGGGAGAACGCACGGCGCGCCTCAGGCTGGTGCAACGTCACGCCGGCCTCTGCCGCCGCAGGCTCGCCCCGCACTCCGTGCCCCTCCCTCTCCGCGGCCTGAGTGAGCCAGAGCCCCCGAATCAGCGGCACCTTTAACCCCGTCCTGTCTGAGCAAAGGACAGACGCCCTCAGGTGACCTACACGCAGAGGCGGGTCCAAATCCAAAGCTGAGCCCCTGGGAGCTGTGAGAACAAAGAAGAGAAAGGGAAATCTCTCCCAGCAGCCTCAGAAGCAGCGGATTAAAGCTCCACAATCAACTTGATGTACCCTGCATCTGTGGAATACCTGAATACACAACGAATCATCCCAAATTGAGGAGGTGGACTTTGAGAGCAAGATTTATAATTTATTCCCCTTCTCCTCTTTTTGTGAGGGTGTATGTGTATGCTTCTGTGTGAGATTTTGTCTGTATAGCTTTGCTTCCACCATTTGTCCTTGGGTTCTATCCATCCATTTTTTTTTTCAATTTTTTTTCTTAATAATTATTATTTTAATAACCTTATTATATTTTATTTTATTTTACTTTATATTCCTTCTTTCTTGTTTTCCTTCCTTCCCTCCTTCCCTCCTTCCTTCCTTCCTTCCTCCCTCCCTCCCTCCCTCCCTCCTTTCTTTCTTTCTTTCTTTCTACTTCTACTAATTCTTTCTTTCTACTTTTTCTCCCTTTTATTCTGAGCCGTGTGGATGCAAGGCTCTTTGTGCTGCAGCCAGAAGTCAGTGCTGTGCCTCTGAGGTGGGAGAGCCAACTTCAGGACACTGGTCCACAAGAGACCTCCCAGCTCCACATAATATCAAATGGCAAAAGTCTCCCAGAGATCTCCATCTCAACACCAGCACCCAGCTTCACTCAACGACCAGCAAGCTACAGTGCTGGACATCCTATGCCAAACAACTAGCAAGACAGGAACACAACCCCACCCATTAGCAGAGAGGCTGCCTAAAATCATAATAAGTCCACAGACACTCCAAAACACACCACCAGCCCACCAGAAAGACAAGATCCAGCCTCATCCACCAGAACACAGGCACTAGTCCCCTCCACCAGGAAGCCTACACAACCCACTGAACCAACCTTAGCCACTGGGGACAGACACCAAAAACAACGGGAACTACGAACCTGTAGCCTGTAAAAAGGAGACCCCCAAACACAGTAAGATAAGCAAAATGAGAAGACAGAAAAACACACAGCAGATGAAGGAGCAAGATAAAAACCCACCAGACCTAACAAATGGAGAGGAAATAGGCAGTCTACCTGAAAAAGAATTCAGAATAATGATAGTATAGATGATCCAAATACTTGGAAACAGAATAGACAAAATGCAAGAAACATTTAACAAGGACCTAGAAGAACTAAAGATGAAACAAACAATGAAGAACAACACACTAAATGAAGTGAAAAATACTCTAGATGGGATCAATAGCAGAATAACTGAGGCAGAAGAACGGATAAGTGACCTGGAAGATGAAATAGTGGAAATTACTACTGCAGAGCAGAATAAAGAAAAAAGAATGAAAAGAACTGAAGACAGTCTCAGAGACCTCTGGGACAACATTAAACGCACCAACATTCGAATTATAGGGGTTCCAGAAGAAGAGAAAAAGAAAGGGACGGAGAAAATATTTGAAGAGATTATAGTTGAAAACTTCCCTAATATGGGAAAGGAAATAGTCAATCAAGTCCAGGAGGCACAGAGAGTCCCATACGGGATGAATCCAAGGAGAAATACGCCAAGACACATATTAATCCAACTGTCAAAAATTAAATACAAAGAAAACAATATTAAAAGCAGCAGGGGAAAAACAACAAATAACACACAAGGGAATCCCCATAAGGTTAACAGCTGATCTTTCAGCAGAAACTCTGCAAGCCACAAGGGAGTGGCAGGACATATTTAAAGTGATGAAGGAGAAAAACCTGCAACCAAGATTACTCTACCCAGCAAGGATCTCATTCAGATTTGATGGAGAAATTAAAACCTTTACAGACAAGCAAAAGCTGAGAGAGTTCAGCACCACCAAACCAGCTTTACAACAACTGCTAAAGGAACTTCTCTAGGCAAGAAACACAAGAGAAGGAAAAGACCTACAATAATGAACCCAAAACAATTAAGAAAATGGGAATAGGAACATACATACCGAAAATAACCTTAAATGTAAATGGACTAAATGCTCCCACCAAAACACACAGATTAGATGAATGGATACAAAACCAAGACCCATATATTTGCTGTCTACAAGAGACCAACTTCAGACCTAGAGACACATACAGACTGAAAGTAAGGGAATGGAAAAAGATATTTCATGCAAATGGAAACCAAAAGAAAGCTGGAGTAACAATTCTCATATCAGACAAAATAGACTTTAAAACAAAGACTATTAGAAGACACAAAGAAGGACACTACATAATGATCAAGGGATCGATCCAAGAAGAAGATATAACAATTGTAAATATTTATGCACCCAACATAGGAGCACCTCAATACATAAGGCAAATACTAACAGCCATAAAAGGGGAAATCAACAGTAACACATTCATAGTAGGGGACTTTAACACCCCACTTTCACCAATGGACAGATCATCCAAAATGAAAATAAATAAGGAAACACAAGCTGTAAATGATACATTAAACAAGATGG
This sequence comes from Leucopleurus acutus, assembly GCF_964270905.1. Lineage (NCBI taxonomy): Eukaryota > Metazoa > Chordata > Mammalia > Artiodactyla > Delphinidae > Leucopleurus > Leucopleurus acutus. Next base: position 54,965,213 of record NC_139152.1, read on the forward strand.
ACTTAATTGATATTTATAGGACATTCTATCCAAAAACAACAGAATACACATTTTTCTCAAGTGCTCATGGAACATTCTCCAGGATAGATCATATCTTGGGTAACAAATCAAGCCTTGGTAAATTTAAGAAAATTGAAATTGTATCAAGTATCTTTTCCGACCACAATGCGATGAGACTAGATATCAATTACAGGAAAATATCTGTAAAAAATACAAACAAATGGAGGCTAAACAATACACTACTTAATAACGAAGTGATCACTGAAGAAATCAAAGAGGAAATTAAAAAATACCTAGAAACAAATGACAATGGAGACACGATGACCCAATATCTATGGGATACAGCAAAAGCAGTTCTAAGAGGGAAGTTTATAGCAATACAGTCCTACCTTAAGAAACAGAAAACATCTCGAATAAATAACCTAACCTTGCACATAAAGCAATTAGAAAAAGAAGAACAAAAAAACCCGAAAGTTAGCAGAAGGAAAGAAATCAAAAAATCAGATCATTAATAAATGAAAAAGAAATGAAGGAAACAATAGCAAAGATCAATAAAACTAAAAGCTGGTTCTTTGAGAAGATAAACAAAATTGATAAACCATTAGCCAGACTCATCAAGAAAAAAAGGGAGAAGACTCAAAACAATAGAATTAGAGATGAAAAAGGAGAAGTAACAACTGACACTGCAGAAATACAAAAGATCATGGGAGATTACTACAAGCAACTCTATGCCAATAAAATAGACAACCTGGAAGAAATGGACAAATTCTTAGAAATGTACAACCTGCCAAGACTGAATCAGGAAGAAATAGAAAATATGAACAGACCAATCACAAGCACTGAAATTGAAACTGTGATTAAAAATCTTCCAACAAACAAAAGCCCAGGACCAGATGGCTTCACAGGCGAATTCTCTCAAACATTTAGAGAGGAGCTAACACCTATCCTTATCAAACTCTTCCCAAATATAGCAGAGGGAGGAACACTCCCAAACTCATTCTACGAGGCCACCATCACGCTGATACCAAAACCAGACAAGGATGTCACAAAGAAAACTACAGGCCAATACCACTGATGAACATAGATGCAAAAATCCTCAACAAAATACTAGCAAACAGAATCCAACAGCACAGTAAACGGATCATACACCATGATCAAGTGGGGTTTATTCCAGGAATGCAAGGATTCTTTAATATACGCAAATCAATCAATGTGATAAACCATATAAACAAATTGAAGGAGAAAAACACATGATCATATCAATAGTTGCAGAGAAAGCTTTCGACAAAATTCTACACCCATTTATGATAAAAACCCTGCAGAAAGTAGGCATGGAGGGAACTTTCCTCAGCATAATAAAGGCCATATATGACAAACCCACAGCCAACATCGTCCTCAATGGTGAAAAACTGAAAGCATCTCCACTAAGATCAGGAACAAGACAAGGTTGCCCACTCTCACCACTCTTATTCAACATAGTTTTGGAAGTTTTAGCCACAGCAATCGGAGAAGAAAAGGAAATAAAATGAAATCCAAATCGGAAAAGAAGAAGTAAAGGTGTCACTGTTTGCAGGTGACATGATACTATACATAGAGCATCCTAAAGATGCTACCAGAAAACTACTAGAGCTGATCAATGTATTTGGTAAAGTAGCAGTATACAAAATTAATGCACAGAAATCTCCTGCATTCCTATACACTAATGATGAAAAATCTGAAAGTGAAATCAAGAAAACAACCCCATTTACCATTGCAACCAAAAGAATAAAATATCTAGGAATCAACCTCCCTAGGGAGACAAAAGACCTGTATGCCGAAAATTATAAGACACTGATGAAAGAAATTAAAGATGATACAAATAGATGGAGAGATATACCATGTTCTTGGATTGGAAGAATCAACATTGTGAAAATGACTCTACTACCCAAAGCAATCTACAGATTCAATGCAATCCCTATCAACCTACCAGTGGCATTTTTCACAGAACTAGAACAAAAAATTTCACAATTTGTATGGAAACACAAAAGACCCCAAATAGCCAAAGCAATCTTGAGAACGAAAAACAGAGCTGGAGGAATCAGGCTCCCTGACTTCAGACTATACTACAAAGCTACAGTAATCAAGATAGTATGTACTGGCACAAAAACAGAAAGATAGATCAGTGGAACAGGATAGAAAGCCCAGAGATAAACCCACGCACATATGGTCACCTTACCTTTGATAAAGGAGGCAGGAATGTACAGTGGAGAAAGGACAGCCTCTTCAATATTTGGTGTTGGGAAAACTGGACAGGTACATGTAAAAGTATGAAATTAGATCACTCCCTAACACCATACACAAAAATAAGCTCAAAATGGATTAAAGACCTAAATGTAAGGCCAGAAACTATCAAACTCTTAGAGGAAAACGTAGGCAAAACACTCTATGACATAAATCACAGCAAGATCCTTTTTGACCCACATCCTAGAGAAATAGAAATAAAAACAAAAATAAAGAACTGGGACCTAATGAAACTTCAAAGCTTTTGCACAGCAAAGGAAACCATAAACAAGACCAAAAGACAGCCGTCAGAATGGGAGAAAATATTTGCAAATGAAGCAACTGACAAAGGATTAATCTGCAAAATTTATAAGCAGCTCATGCAGCTCAAAAACAGAAAAACAACCCAATCCAAAAGTGGGCAGAAGACCTAAATAGACATTTCTTCAAAGAAGATATACAGACTGCCAACAAACACATGAAAGAATGTTCAACATCATTAATCATTAGAGAAATGCAAATCAAAACTACAATGAGATATCATCTCACACCAGTCAGAATGGCCATCATCAAAATATCTAGAAACAATAAATGCTGGAGAGGGTGTGGAGAAAAGGGAACCCTCTTGCACTGTTGGTGGGAATGTAAATTGATACAGCCACTGTGGAGAACAGTATGGAGGTTCCTTAAAAAACTACAAATAGAACTCCCATATGACCCAGCAATCCCACTACTGGGCATATACCCTGAGAAAACCATAATTCAAAAAGAGTCATGTACCAAAATATTCACTGCAGCTCTATTTACAATAGCCCAGAGATGGAAACAACCTAAGTGTCCATCATCGGATGAATGGATAAAGAAGAAGTGGCACATATATACAATGGAATATTACTCAGCCATAAAAAGAAACGAAATTGAGCTATTTGTAATGAGGTGGATAGACCTAGAGTCTGTCATACAGAGTGAAGTAAGTCAGAAAGAGAAAGACAAATACCGTATGCTAACACATATATATGGAATTTAAGGAAAAAAATGTCATGAGGAACCTAGGGGTAAGACGGGAATAAAGACACAGACCTACTAGAGAATGGACTTGAGGATATGGGGAGGGGGGAGGGTAAGCTGTGACAAAGCGAGAGAGAGGCATGGACATATATACACTACCAAATGTAAGGTAGATAGCTAGTGGGAAGCAGCCGCATAGCACAGGGAGATCAGCTCGGTGCTTTGTGACTGCCTGGAGGGGTGGGATAGGGAGGGTGGGAGGGAGGGAGACGCAAGAGGGAAGAGATATGGGAACATATGTATATGTATAACTGATTCACTTTGTTATAAAGCAGAAACTAACACCATTGTAAAGCAATTATACTCCAATAAAGGTGTAAAAAAAAAAAAAAAGACAGTGGCCTCAGGCAGAAATATAGCCAGATGCTACCTTTTTCAGTGAAATGTCTTGAATCCTTAAAAATACTCCAAATTCCTCCAGAATAATTTCAATTATTTCCCCCTTACTTCTCTTAAATCTGTCTCTCCCCGACTGCCCCAACCCACATGGATTCTAGATCCTAATTTCTGTGCAGCTAACGCATTTCTCTTCTGTGATCTGCAGTTTCTGTTTAAATACTTACATGAGTATTTTGCGTTGTTAATTCTCGTCTTTTACGAACTTTAGCCAGTTTACCTGTTGGTATCCCTAGTAACTTGTAAGAATAGTGAAGGCAGGGAGTGGCTTTGATCCGTGTTGACCTTCAGTGTCTGGTACAGTGCCTAGCACTCAGTAGGTCAATAAATAATTGTTGACTGAATTTGTTGCCAAGTGTTTCCACCATGAAGGTAAGCAGTGCATTGGTTAGAGCTGGGCCATGGCATTGGCGCACCAGCAATTTCTAATTGTTGAGGGCTGGGCATCTTCTTCTAGGGTCTTCTGTTGGGTCTTTCCAAAAGGCAGGATGTATTGGCAATGCCCAGATTGGGAAAGGTCACTTCCAGGGTGACTGTACCAGCCACGTGGCTGTGCATCTTAGAAGAATGACCAGGTGCCCTTAAATGCCATGGGTTGCTGAGTGAGGGTTCAATATCCTTGGAATCATTGGACCCCCACTCATATTTAGCAGAAGAGAGACTTCAAAGTGAGAGTAATCAGATTTGGTAACTTAGCCTCTCTGTGCCTCAGTTTCCTCATCTACAAAGTGGGGGTAATAATTTTACATCATAGAGTTGTTATGAGATTTAAATGAGATAACAGAGGTAAAGCCCTTAGTAGCTGGTACATAATGAGCCCTGCATAATTGTTAGCTACTGTGGGTTTTATATAGCTCACTAGTGTGGCCTGTAGTGTTTCCAGGGATGTGCAGCCACACTCCGTTATCAGAAGACATAATCTTACCAATGGTGGATCCTCAACCCATACCCCAAATCCAAGAAATGGAATTTTTGCTGTTTGAATCAGATCTCCCTTCAGCCATGCAGCATCAAGTTGGGGCCATGCTTTTGGCTTTCATCTCTCTTTTTGGTTAAGACCCTCTGCCCCTCCCCAGGTCCAGGCTGCAATCTGCTGACCTCCCAAGTGGCACCCCAAGGGGTCAGGGCCAAGAGAATATTATTTCAGCCTCAATGCCACACAGACGAGGTTGGTTTTCTATAGGCTTCCATAGGAGCGAGCCAAGGACATTTGGAATCTAATCACATCTCACCACCTTCTCCATAGCCACCATTGTCTCCCCTCTGGCCCATGGCCATCCCTGCCAAACAGCTCTCCCCTTGTATCCTTGCTTCCCACAGGGCATTCTCCCCACAGCACCAGATTGACTCCTAGGACTATGCTGCTTAAAGCTCTCCAGTGGTTTCTAGCTGCACTTAGAATAAAATCCAATCTTTGCCTTGATTCACAGAGTCCTGTGTGAGCTGGGCCCTATCGAACTCTTGGACCCACAACACCCTCTGTGTACCCTCCAGGCTTCAGCTATGCAGACCTGCATTCCAGTGCTTCAAATGCAGGATGCATGTTCCTGCCTCTAGGCACTGTCCTTCTCCTAGATTCCTTCTGCCTGAGATGCTCCTCCTTGCATCGTCATGTGGCTGGCTCCCTTCTGGTTTCCATGCTTAAAAGCCTTCCCTGACCAGGTTATTTCAGCATCATCGCCCTCCCCCAGCACTCTTGAGCCCCTTGTAATGTTCTATAGCCTGCATAGCAGTTACTGCCATTCAGTATTATTTATTTGTGGGTTTATTGTCTTCTTCCTCCCACTAGAGGGAAAACTTCGTGATAACAGAGCCTCGTCTGTCCCTCTGTTTAACACTGCATTTCTAGTTCCTGGCACATGGTAGGTACTCAATAAATATTGGTGGAATGAACAAATTCCTCAGAGGGTGGCATCTACTTAACAAACCTTTCTTTTGCTATCATTGACAGCACGACTCTGATGGCTTATTGTGCTACAAAACCTTCTCTGTAGCAAGGAGAGAAAGAGGAGGGTGAATGGGGCAGAAAAGCATATCTTTGCCACAGTGAGAGGCTGACGTTTCTCTTTATTGTCTTAGGGCATCAGCCTGTGGAAAGACATTTTATAGGGCAGAATGCTGTGTCTCCAGCAAGAATGCGAGTCCTCTTTCAGAGATGCCTGAGGTACAAAGATGCCTGGGTACTTTTCAAGGGTGTCATGTTTTCTTATGGCTCAAGCTCGGACCCAGAAACCTGGATAAAATTCTACACTGGACAGCCCGGTAGTTGGCAACACTCCCCAACTTGTAAGTGACCTGACTGCAACACATTAAAAGGGGACCTTTTTTTAAAAAAAAAAGTTAAAACTTTAACAGATAAATTCAAATAACCAAAACTTCCACAATTCCACATCATCCCAAATAAAGGATCTGCTTGGTAGAGTAAGAAAAATATGGAATATGGATTCCCCAAAGCCTGGATTCGAATCATAGTTTCACCACAAAACAAGCTGGGTGAAGAGGTAAATTCATTTTAATTCTCTAATACCCAGGTATGGCAGCCATGGAAACACTACTCAGATCTGCTGCAGAGGCATAACTGACAGATACCCCACCCCCTCCTCCATCCCCTGCCAGGTCCTGTCCTTCTGGATCCCCTCCAGCCAAGCTTCCTACAGGCTCTTCCCAGCCAGTGACTGGCACAGTGGAGATCAAGGTAGATCCATCCTGGACGCATTGAGACTTCTCCAGGGGGTAGCTTTGGCTTGATGAGCCCCTAAACCTGGCTGAGCCTTTCTTGGAACTGCCCTGCAGCCCTAGACTCTTCCTACCTGACTCCCCTTCCTTGCTCTTCTTCCTCACGGGGGTCAGGCCTGCATTGGGTCTGAAGGTTTTCCCTGACTACTCATGTTCTTTCCTTCAATAAATCACTTGCAGGTCTAACCTGTCTTGGATTCTGCTACTTGGTGAACCCAACCAACACGTTTGGTTTTCTTGTTTGTAAAACACAGTCCATGGTTCAGGAGGGTATTGCCAAACTCTTTGCTTTACTCCCATTTGGATGGAATGGAGGGAATTTGTCCCCACATCACCATGAAACTGTATTGTTGCTGGGATTAGAAAATGAGATTTGCAAAATCGCTGAGCATGGTACCTGGCATAGAGCTGGCACTCAATAAGGGATAGATGAATCTGAATAAATGTCTTCTACTTTCAGGCAAGTTCCTATATGAGGAAAACCTTCTCTGACATGAACTGCTGTGTTACCCCAAAGAAAGACTGTGTGTGTGTGTGTGTGTGTGTGTGTGTGTGTGTGTGTGTGTAGGGCACCGGTGAGTTGGAGGCACTGTATTTTTCCTTTTCAAATTATTTGATGTCCTAGGGAGAAACATTAGAACTTCTTGGACTCTTTCATACTTATTTTATGGCTTATCATTGTTTATTTAAAAGTTAACTCTGTGTGGAGAACACTGTATCTTCTCAGTGCTGAGGGCCTCTACGGGTCTTAACTGGTCCCCAAATCTTCTCCTCCTGTGATTGACCCCTTGGCCACCAAGGTCAGCAGCACCATACCTTCTGCTGGGCAACTACCTATTCCCTGGTGCCTTCTTACTGTGGGTAGTTTCGATCATGTTGGCAGACAGATCCCCGAGCAGAGTTTCTGCCTCTTTTGCATTTATTCTTCCTGTTTTCACTCAGACCTCTGCAGACCCAGAAGTCCTAGGGAGTGGGGTAGACAGGGCCTCCTCAGAATGGCTCTAAGTAACCCCATCTCTGATTCCTGGGGGAGGCTGCCAGACGGCAGCAGTGCCGACCCTGGTCGTGGGGATTTTCTGGATCATGACCTCTGACTTCCCTTCAAACATTGCCTGGGTGCACCCTTCCTCGGGGGGAGCAGTCCCTATTTGTCTGTGATCCTATTAGAGGGTGTCACCAAAACCATCAGATTCATTCCTTAGGCAATACAGGAAATTTGTCACTCAGATCCCTGCAATTCTCAGTGACAAGGAGAGCAACACCTCCTCCATCAAGAGGTCTCCTAATACAAGTTAGATGCTCTCTATATTTTTAGGCATCTTTGAGATTTGTCATTGACTTTTAATGAAATTCGAAGCACTCTTGTTAAGAGCAATTATTTAGAAAGAGATAAGAGGGCTGTAAACAGGAAAGAAAAGGGGATGACAGAGAAGTAGAGATTTTGCACGGCAGTTTTGGAAAAGCAAAGGAATGGCAGGAGGAATAATTCCAAGTATTACCATTTAGGGTTCTTTGTTGACAGTGGAAAAGGAACTATTTCTGTAGAGACTGAAAAGATCCTGTAAGTAGGAACAGAAACGTAGCTGGAGACAAAGAGGGAGAAGGCCACCTTCCTCGGAGAACTTTATGTTTGTTTGTTTTTATTTTATTTTTCCCATCAATTGAGGCTTCCTTTTAGTTTTGTGAAGATTCTAATGCTGACATGGTGATTACAAAGATTAAAGAACAGGGTAAAAACAAGACCAGGAGACGTTTAGAGAAGAAAGTGGGGATGACATCTTCTCACGTACCCACTTTCCTACTGACTGACAGAGGGGGCCCTGTCTCCAGCCCAACCCCACTGCAAGCTCTAAAGATAGACCGTGGTTCAGAAGGCCTCTGAGTGGGAATCAACGACCCAGGAGTTAGGAAGTGTAGAAAACATTGAGTGTTGGGACAGAGAACTGGACGGAGTGAACTGTTACTTACTACGTGATACACTGAGAATGCTTTTAGGTAGCTAAACGTATTCATTAGAATATGAGGGAAACTGTAGGGACTGCCAGCGTTGTGGAAGAATCAGGGGTCTTTGGAGCCAAACAGATGTGTTTGGGTCCCAGATATACTTGTAGCTGAGAATATCCTATCATTTGGGGACAAATGACAGGTTTGGGGACAAATTTCAAAGTCTAATGAGACATCAGAAGACATCAATCAGAAGGTTATGGAATCACCCTTCTAGCCCATAGACACACAGGGGCTTGCCCTAAAGGTTGTATTCACCTTAGACAGATTATGTAACCACTGTTAACCTCAGTTTCCTCTGGTGGGAAATGGGGATACATGAGATAATGTATGTATAGCACCTGATATCAAAATCAGAACTCATTCATTCATTCACGAATTGTTTTTTAAGCACCAGTTATGTGCCTTTATGGGTATAGCCATAAACAAAAATCTACAAAATCTGTTCCTTTATTGACCTACAATCTAGTGGAGGTAGATAGACAAATAACGGAAGAGGATTAAGCGGTGTGTTAGAAGGAGTCCTATGAAAATATTAGACAGGACAGGGAGTGAGGGTAGGGTTGTCACAATTTGAAGGAGCCTGGTCTGGGAAGGCTTCCTGAGAAGCTGACATTTGAACAAGGACCAGGAGAAGGCGAGGGGGAGCTATGCAGACATGTAGGGGGAGAGCATCCCAGGCCGGGAACAGCAAGTGCTAAGACTCTGTGGCGTCCTGCACATTGAGCCAGCCCAGTCTGGCTGCGCCGGCATGAGTGAGGGGAGTGTGGTGGACAACAGTGGGGACCAGGGAGGATGTGCTGACCGAGCAGGCTCTGCAGGTCACTGTTAAGACTTCCTTTTGATTCCTAATAGCATGAGAACTTACTGGAGAGTTTTTAGCAGAACCCGAGCTGACTTCTTATTGCAGGATTGCTATGACTGCTGCGTGGAGGACAAACCAAGGCAGGGCAAGAGCAGAGGCCAGGAGACCAGTTAGGAAGCTGTTGCAATAATACAGAAAAGAGTCAAAAGTCATTTGGACCAGGGTGGTGGCAATGGAGGTTACGAGCAATAGTGAGACTTGAAATCCAATGGGATTTTTCATAAATCGGGTATGAGTTGTGATAAAAAGAGAGGAGAAAGGGATGACTAAACGATTTGGGCTAAGCAATTAAAAGGATGGGACTGCCGTTCTCTGAGATGGAGAGGCGGAGCACGATCGTGGAGGCGAGGGGGCATGCGAGCTTGGTTTTGCAAGTGTTAACTTTGAGATGCCTACTTAACAGAAATATGAGTGGAAGTGTTGAGAAGGCAGTCAGATATATGAAAACATGTACAATTCCTATATAGTTCTGGAGAGATCACCAGGCTTGAGGTATGTATTTGAGAACCATTAACACATAGATGTTATTTAAAGCTATGGGGCTGGATTATGTAGGGAGTGAGTGCAGAGAATAAAGAAAAGAGATCCCCAAGCTGAGGAGACTGTCTCCAAGTAAGTGAGTAGAAAGAAAACCAGGAGAGTGGGAGGGTTGTCCTAGAGATCTGCTGAGGGACTATTTCGTGGATGAGGGAGCCATCAGGCATGTCAAATGGGCCAAGAAGATGAGGGCTGGACTTGGCAATGAGCAGGTCGATGGTGATCTTGACAGTAGTGGTGCCAGGGAAGTTATAGGGAATAAATCCCAGCTGGAGTGGGTTCTGGAGGGAACGGGAAGGAAGCAGAAGGGGCAGCCAACACAGACAATTCATTCAAGGACTTTTGCTCTAAAGCAACGATTCTCAAAGTGTGTTGCCCCTTGAGACAGGCAGCATCAGCACCATCTGAGATCTCTTAGAATTTCACATCCTTTGGCCCCATCTCACTGGATCAGAAATTCTGGCAGTGGGGCCCACCATGAAGGTTATAGAACTGAAACTATCAAGGACAAAACCGTCACCACCCTTTCCTGGAGGAGACTTACTCACTCTGTAATCTTTAACAGAAGGGCACCTGGTGAAATATATAAAGCCGGTGGTCGCTTCCATGAAGGTTCTAATTTAGCAGGTCAGAGACTGAGAAAATGTATTTGTAACAAGTGTCCCAAATGGTTCTTAGGTGGGGAAACCATGGGAAGCTCTGCACTGAAGGACTTATGCCTGGGGGAAACCAGCTTGAGCTTTTGACCTGATGCAGAGGCCAGCAAACACTCAAAACCTGGAATCCTTTGATCTAGACTAGGTTAGCGATGGAGTTTGCAGTTGTAGAACTGCATACTTTGTAGGGTATTTCTCTTTTTTCCAGTGGTTTCTTTTTGTAGTTCCAGGATAAAATGTCCAATGTGAAGCAATCTAAAAATCTGGTTAAGTTTGGGGCATGAAATTCAGGAGAAATTACATAAAAATCAACACAGCAATCAATATAGATGGTCTTCAAATCACAGAACTTGGGCTTAAAAATATCCCCAAATACAAAAAAAATAAATAAATAAAATCCCAAACATATGAAGACGCCGCTGCCCCATCTTCTGTATCCATCTGGGAGTTGCTGATGCCATGGAAACGGCAGGGAGAGAAATGTACAAGTTCAGGAGTAAAGGAAGGAGAGAAGTGGTGGAAAGCCTGGGTAGCTAAGGATGGTTTTACCTGAAGAAGCTGGGGAACTAGCTCCTTGGGCTGCCTCTCACATGCCTCTGCCCGCTCTACCCAAGGGGTTGTCACACAGGTCCTCTTCCGGAAATATCACTCCTATAACTGTTCAAGGGGCTAGTCATGTTCTCACTTCTCTGTAAATTAATTCAGTTAGATATGAATTTCTTCTTTACGCTTTAGCTGAGGTCAGCAGCAACACAGATGGGGGAGGGGCAGAAGGCAGAAGGAAGTCACTGTGCATAGGTCAGGCCAGGTTGGGGGAGGGGATATGCCTTGAAGCCCCAGGGCAGCAAGGAGATACAAAGCCTCTGGGAGGTGAAAGAGAACATAGGAAGGAAGAGGGTGGAGGCTAAAAATGAATTTCATATCTTAAATTCAGTCTGAGAATTTATTCTGTGTATGGGGCTGGCAGTGACTGTGTGGGAGAGACTAGGTAGTCTGGGACAAGGTGAGGAGACTTGCATTTCAGTAGATACTTAATAAATCATCAAACCAATGACAGATTATGATAACGTTAGGAAGAGAATTAACAGATTGTTGTGACGGAGAATAGTGCGGGGGATGGGGAACAGTCACTTTTAATAACTGGTCAGGGAACCTCTTGGAGTGACATGGGTACTAAATTTGAAGGATCAAAAGGATCCGGGTGAAATGTTAGGGACTAGCTTTTCTGCCCAAGGGAACAGCATGTGCAAAGGCCCTGTGGAATAGAGAAGCACTGTTCTTTAAAGGGAAGCCAGTGTGGCTGGAGCAGTGGAAGCAAGGGCTTCTGGTAGGCTGCAGCTGGCAGGTTGAGGCAGGGGCTAGATGATGCAGAGCTTTGCAGGCAAGCTTAAGGAGTTGTCCTCTTTCCTAAGAGCAATGGGAAGTCATTGGGGATTGTGACTTGGTCACATCTGGGTTTCAGGAAGTTCACTCTGGCTGCAAGATGGAGAATAAGGCAGGGAGGGCAGGACTGAACGTAGGGAGATGGTTAGGAGGCTACTGGAGTTTTCAGAGGATAACTTGGACCTGGGGTTAACAGTGGAGATAGAGAGAAGTGGAGAGATTTGAAAAATTTAGGGGGCACCATGCACAGACTACGTAAGGATGAGGGACAAGGGAGTGTTCAGGATAACTCTTGGGTGTCTGAATGGATGACTGGGGGGATAGTGGCTGCACAGCTCTGTTGACCTTTAATCTGTCTCTTTAGGTGTGTTCTGTCCCACTTGGTTTTCAATGTCTGAAGAGTTTTGCTTCTGTATCCCAGGAGGTCCTATACCCACCATTCAGCACATCTGGCTGCTCTGAACACCGTTCCCAGGACGGAGCATCAACTGTGGTAACAAGGAGGAGGGCGTGAGGCAACGGGTGAGCACACTCTGATCAGCTCCCCTCAGCTTTTTATAAAACAGCTTTATTAAGATATAATTTACATACCATTATAATTCACCCATCTAAAGTGTATGAGTCAATGATTTTTAGTATATTCACAGATATGTGCAACCATCAACACAGTCAGTTTTAGAACATTTCCATCAACTCAGAAAGAAATCTAAAATCCTTTAGCAATCTCCCTCTATTCTCCCCTCTCCTGCCCTCAGCCCTAGGCAACCATTAATCTAATTTCTGTCTCGTAGATTTCCCTGTTCTGGGCATTTCGTATCAACAGAATCATAATGGTCATACATGGTCCTTTGTGACTGGCTTCTTTCTCTTAGAATAGTGTCTTCAATATTCATCCAACTCATGGCATATGTCAGGCCTTCATTTCTTTTTATAGCCGAATAACATTCCATTGTCTGGATATACCCCATTTGGTTTATCTTTTCATCAGTTGATGGATATTTGGGTTGTTTCCACCTTCTGGCTATTATAAATAATGCTACTGTAAACATGCGTGTATGTCTCTGTGAGGACGTATCCCTCAACATTTGTGTGATCTGCCTGAATGCTCTGATCACATCCAGGGCAGAATAAGCAGCAGGGGGTTGGATGGGGTGAGGCTGCCCCAATATTTGCCTGGTGAAGGAAAGGGGTTTCAGTTTTATGCACATGAAACCCAGCCTCTTGTTTGTTCTACTATAAGGAGTTCCTTTGTTTTTCTCCCACTACCTCTGTGCTCACTCACCAGTTTCTCCCAGCTGGTAAGGAAAAGGCGGAAGATAGGGCAAAATGCAAGAACCTTGGTGATTTAACCATTCCTGGTAACAAGTCTAAACTTTCCTGTGCCCATGAACCCATTTGTGCCCCTCTATCATCTGAATGTCCCCCACGCTCCGGGATGCTTCTGGGTATTTCAGATAACCTGGAACTGTGACCACCAGCCTCTCTGCTTCTCCTCCCGTGGTGGAGACTTGGCCACCCGCCAGTCACAGCAGAGCGCCTTAACTCCTTCGGCACGTGTTCAAGAGGGTCCCCTGTATGTGCAGCTTCCGGGCATAACTCTGCTGCCAGGGCAAGAGGAGCACGGCTGCATCTCGCCTTTCCAGGCCATTGGGAGGGGGTCTTGGCTTTGGATTTCAGATTTCACTCAACGTGCAGCTGAGCCTTATTGACTGAGTCCTTATCAGATCTTCACTGTAGATTCTGTCCGAGCCACCTCCCACAGGCTGGGGGTCATGAACTCTGTGACTTCTCAGGTTACCCAGAGAGGAGGCCTCTTGCAAAAAGCAGCCCCAGGGCCTCCAGAAGTTGGCCCCTGTGACCTGGTGTTCATCGTGCTCTAGCTACCGGTTCTTGTCTGCCCATTTTCTCTGTTTCTGAAACACCCGCACAGGCAGTGAATGGTGTGCTGAGGTCTGTTTGTACCAGTCCCCAAAAGCTGATTGTGGCCTATCTTCCAAACTCTGCATTCACTCCTATCACGTGGGTAGCTTGAAATCGGCCAGGGTGAGTATTTATACTACAGAAGGAGGCACATGCTAGGGATCAGGGCTTTTGATTACCTCCTGGAGAGCCTGTTGTTAAATGTTGACCGGCATGAGCTGTAAGTGCCCACGGGTCCTTGCTGCTCTGGAGTGGGAAAGGGAGCTGCCTCTCTGGTCTTGAGGAGCATGTTGGAATCTTCGGGTGATAAAAAATGAGAGTTGCAGTAACAAAAAAACAGGCAACCCAATCAAAAAATGGGCAGGGTTTACCGGACTCAGGGCAGTGGTAATGCTGCGTTGACAGTAGATCCTCCAGCACTCGGGGCACTAATGCCTTTTTCTGAGAACAGTTTGTTACTGTAATCTTAAAAGAACAACAGCAACAGCAACAAAAACCTCCAGTGGTGAAGAGGAAACGGGAACCTGTGTCTTTCAAAGGTCCCTCCATTCTCCAGTTCTGTTTTTGGATTTTCTACCATCAGTGATAGTTGATGAGGACCCATGGTGTCTGATTTATTGCTACGGAATCACTAAATTTATATGCTTCTGGCCCATTAAGGCAAAATTCTGAGATTTCACACCAGGTAAAGAATCTCAGCTTCAGGCTTATTTCCCAGCTGGTGTGTGAGATGTTCCATGAGGAGGCAGGAAAAGGTCAGGGAAGGCCGCTGAGTGTTGAGACCTCAAAAGGCCCCAAGTGATGGCTAGATAATGGCAGTAGTGTCTTGGGTATCTCCCTGCAACCAATGTTATCAAGCATCTTCTATGTAGACAGGTCCATGTTAGCCTCTTACAGAGGAGAGGGAACAAATATACCATATGACCTTGACCCTCTAAGGGTTTATAGTTGAGTTGAGCAGCTGTGTGAAGCAGTCCTGTCTGTCTCATTCTTCTTTTTCGAAGAGCATATTCCTGGTGGTCTGTGTGCAGCCACAGAACTGTGTGACGTGCTAAAGATGCTTTGTGGAAGGTCCTGGCATGTCAGGGCTGGAAAGACAACCAGGCTGCGTCCAGTAAGAGCCGTGAAGTTTCTTCTGCGCCATACAGGGGAGTCCATGATAGTTAGGAGGTTGAGGCGAGTGTCATAGTGACCCCCGAGAATGTTCATCAGATTTCACACACAATAAAGAAGGAGGGAGGGAGAATATGACTCAGCGGAAACCCCTCTTCATAAGACAGTTGCCATGTCCTATTGCAAAGGCAGGTTGGTCCCCATCAGTATATTTTATATCATCCAGGGTACAGAGGAAATTTGTATCCTGAGCCCCACTTATTATTTCTCTTTGATACTTATTTTAGTTTGATTGCTTTTTCGATAATTACATTTAATTATGATATTCATGAGTAGGGGAATTAAAGAAAGAAGCAGTGCTATTCTTCTACCTCTCTACCTGTTTCCCTAAGCACTTACAGAAATAAAATAACCAGAGACTCTATAGCAGGAGTCTGCATGCTACATCCTGTGAGCCAAATCTGGCGTGTCACCTGCTTTTGTAGAGTTTTATTGTAATAAGCCTTGTTTATCCATTTACATATACTTTCACCCTCCGTTGAGTAGCTGTAAAAAAGGTTTGATGGTCCACAAAGCTGAAAATATTTACTATGTGGTTCTGGGCAAGAAAAAATTTTTGCCAACACCTGCTCTTTAGATATATGACTTCTTAGTATAACTCAAGTCCAGTAAAAAACAAATCTTTTTTGAAGGTTACCTTCCCAATCCCTCACTCTTTTTTGGCAAAAAGCATATTTTGATATGGATTTTGACCAGACGAGTTCTAATCACAAGGTTTCATAGGACATCTGACAACAGTTGAACAGAATTAAAAAATAAAATTTTATTTGCAGAATGCACAAAGCTATTTCCCTCATTGTGTGCTGACTATTGAGTGTTAAGCAAGTTGAATTTTTAACAGGAACCCAGAAGGAGGGAAATCAGAGTAATTTTAAGCCAAAGTCATGACGGCAATACCGCACATAAATCTCAAACACATAACCTAGTCAGGATGGAGAGAATTCATTTCACGGTAGGGAACATGGCTCCAAGTTGCAATTAAGCTAATTGATCATTTCAACTGTTTAGTCTATGCTGCTTGATAAAAACAATAATGGAAGAGATTATCTAGCAGATATGTAAGTTAAGCATAAACATCTTCTGGCTTCCCATTTTTCAAGGGCCTGGTTTGTCTTTCTGGTTGAGAACAGCAGGGCTGGGTGATTCGAGTCTACAGTCAGATCGTGTGGATCTCTTCTGAGAACACAAGAGTCCAGAATGGCTTCTTCTTGGTAGTCAGCCCAGAGCTGTCCCATAGTCACTGGCACTTGGGGTGGTTTTTGTGAGCGTGGTAGGTGGACATTTTCCCCACGTGTTCTAGCCCCTCCCATATCTCTGACCTCATATCCCACCACCCACCACTCAGACCCTGCTCACTCTAGCCACACTGCTTTCCTGGGTGTTCCTCCAAGCATGCCCTGCAGGCTCATGCCTTTGCACTTGAAATTCTTATGTTCATTACTCTCTTCTTAAATATCTGCTTGGCTCCCTAACTTGGCTCCAGTATCTGCTCAAATGTCCTCTTCACAGAGATGCCTTTCCTGACCACTCATTATAACAGGGCAACTTGCCTTCTCTCTATCACTCTGTCCTCCTTAATTGCTTTTTTTTTTTCATAGCATTTCTTGCCATCTGGCATATTATGTATGTATTTGTTTTGTACTGCCTATTTCCTCCCTTGATGGACATTTGATTTATTCACTGATGGATTACTAACTTCTAGAACTTATCCTTGGCACATAGTAGGCTCTCAATAAAGGGTTTTGAATGGAAGAATGTGTGATTGAATGTGTAGTGAAGCTTGCTTTTTTTTTTTTTTTGAGAAGGGGAGAACCATAGGAAGCATCTTATCTTCTTTTTTTTTTTTGCGGTACACGGGCCTCACTGTTGTGGCCTCTCCCGTTGCGGAGCACAGGCTCCGGTCGCGCAGGCTCAGCGGCCATGGCTCACGGGCCTAGCCGCTCCGCAGCATGTGGGATCTTCCCGGACTGGGGCACGAACCCGTGTCCCCTGCATCGGCAGGCGGACTCTCAACCACTGCGCCACCAGGGAAGCCCTTATCTTCTTTTTACTAAGCCTTCTAAATATACCTTACATCTCCATTTCATCAATGGCCGTGCACTGAAGCCATTAGGAACACATATTTTGTTTACAGACAGACCTGAGTCCAAGTCTTCACTCTGCCATTTAATAACTATGTCTATAACGTAATCTCTCCAACTCTAGAATTTTTTTTCTGTAAAATGGATATAGCAGTAGTCCTTATTTTATAGATTTGTTAGGATTAAATGAGGCAATAAACGTAAAGCTCTTACCTTGACATATAATATGTGTTTGAAAACACTAGCCTTGTTATTTTAGGCATATTTCAAGAGTGCACATTTCAGTTCAAGGTGACTGCCACCAGATTCCTGAATCTGGATCAATATTGGATAACTAAGTGCTAAACTAGAACCTTTACTATGATTTCAAAACAAACAGTTAAAGTGGTTAAATGGTAGGTTGAAGGGGATATTATGAGGCCAGGAGAAAACTGAAAATCCGTTCAGTTGAGGGAATCATGTTTGATATTTTTCCTCTACAGAGAATTTTAAAACGTATTTTGTCAAATTAATCAATTTTTTCCCTTTATGATTTTAGTTTTTGTACCGCTCTTGGAAAGGCTTTCCTCACTCCAAGTTCTTAAGGACATTAATATATTATTTTCTTATAAAATTTTTGTGATTATTTTTTGCATTTAAATATCTAGAATTTATTTTGATACATGAAGCTACTTTTTTTCAAAATAGCTATCAATGTATCCTTAATTAAATAATCTAGTACTTTAGTGTTGATAATTTGGGGCATAATAGTACCTTTTGACTATTCAGTAGAGTTAGTCTCCTTCTTTTACCCTTTTAATTCCAGTTAGTAATAAGCTTTTTTATGGTTTAATCACTGTCTTGTTGCTTTTATTTAAAAAAATTATCATTATAATATCAAATCTCTCTGCCTATTAACAAGATAATTACTTCTTTTTGTTTTGGTTACTTTAACGCCCTCTAGTCATATTTTAAAATTCTAAAAATAGAAGTTTTAGATAGGGTTTTGTGGTTGCAAGCCAGAGACTATAACTTTGGCCAACTTAATCATACATTAGAAGGGTACTGGGGAATTCACGCAGTTGAAAGGAAGACCAGAGAATCAGGCTGGGAAATAAGACAGGAACTGAGATAAAAGTTACCTGTTTGTTAAGGTAACACCTTAATACCTGGAATGAATGAACTGTTAGTTTTTTTTGTCTTCACATCACTCTGTTCAGGAAATCCTAAGAGAAAGCCTCATTGACTAAGCTTAGGACACATGCCTGCTCCTTGGATGTACTGAGGCACCACGAAGAAGGATCAGGCAGAACAAACCTCCAGAACCTTCCAAGAGGGCAGAGCACCTGGATTAACTATGGTGCCAAGACTGAACACAATTTTTTGGGGGAAAAAATCCCCAAGATGAAACAGAATTTGTAGAAAATGAAAATTGCCCACTATCAGAAGAGAATTGACATTTATTGAGATGTTACTCCAAGCTGGAGAAATAGAATTTTGTTTAAAATCATTAACTCCTCAATTGATTTCCTTGGAAGGTATTTGTATACCTAAAGATACTAAGCTTATCAAAGAGATTCAGCCATTCTCCCAGGAACTGGGATAAAAGTTACCTGTTTGGTTACTGGGTTAAAAGTAACCCAAACATGAAATGGCTGCTTTAGGATTAGAACCTAGCTCTGCTTCACTTAAACCTCATCCCACCCATCTTTTCTTGCAAGGGCAGGTAACCACTGAAGGCTCTGCAGTGACAATAGGAACCCAGTGAACAGACATCAAGCAGTAAGAACCTTTAGCAGCAGGTAGTGAGATCCACCCAGCTATCTCCAATGTTAGAGTATGTGGGTACCAAGTATTAATTCATTAATATATTCATTTGCTTAATAAATGCATACTGATTCCTCTGTGATACTATGGCGTTGGAAGGACAGGTCTAGTGGTAAAGATAGACATTTGTTCATTTTTCAATTTGTTCAACAAGTATTTATTTAACAACTACTGTGTGCCACATTACTGCTCTTGGTTTGGTATAGAAAGCCTATAGGAATCTCTGTTGTAATCTTTAGAACTTACCCACTCTGCTCTTCGGATAGTGCAACAGACTGAATTGTGTCCTCCCCAAATTCATATGTCGAAGCCCTCAGCCCCAGCGTGATGATATTTGGAATTGGGGCTTTTCGGAAATAATCAAGTTTAGATGAGGTCATGAGGGTGAGGCCCTTAGGATGGGATTAATGCCCTTAAAAGAAGATACACCAGAGAACTAGCACGCTCTCTTTCTTTCTCTTTCTCTCTTGCTCTTGCGTTCTCACTCTCTCACTGTACCATGTGAGAACACAGAGAGAAGGCAGCCATCCACAAATCAGGAAGAAAGCTTTCACCAGAAACTGACCATGCTGGCACCTTGATCTTGGATCTCCAGTCTCCATAACTGAGAGAAAATAAGTTTCTGTCACTTAAGCCGCACAGTCCATGGCATTTGGTCATGGCAGCCTGAGCTGACTAATACAGATGGAGTCTAGCTCTGCCTGAGGGAGGTGCATCTCTAAAACTGGACATTTTGCTCATTGAAGCTTAGTCTGAAATATTTAAAACTTTGGTGGCAGAAATCTCAGCAATGCTCCATTAAGAAACTACCTTTATCCTGAATTGTCAAGGAGTTGTTTTGATAGGTCCAAGAAGATTCTTTAGGCAACTGATTTCTCCAGCTTCAAATTTGTTGATAAAGAAACTAAACATACTGGTAATAAACATAATGTAATGAACTTTGGGAGTAAACTGAGACTAGAACAGATTAGGACTAGCAGGAAGTTTGGTTATCAAGTGGCAGATATGAACATAGTTGCATCAAAACTTGCTGAGACAGGGGCTTCCCGGGTGGCTCAGTGGTTGAGAGTCTGCCTGCCGTTGCAGGGGACACGGGTTCGTGCTCCGGTCCGGGAGGATCCCACATGCCGCGGAGCGGCTGGGCCTGTGAGCCATGGCCGCTGGGCCTGCGCGTCTGGAGGCTGTGCTCCGCAACGGGAGAGGGCCGCAACGGTGAGAGGCCCGCGTATGGCAAAAAAAAAAAAACTTGCTGAGACAGTAAGGCTATTTACTAAAGAAATGCTGTATAATATAACAGCAGGAGAAGTAGAATAGAAAGAGATTTCTGAAAAGGAATTATAATAAGTGACTAGAGGGAAGTGTTAGTTTTGTTCATAAGACGGTTGAAACTGCAGAATACATGAAAGACCTGATGTTACGTACAGAGCAGCAGCTGATTAAAGGATGCACATCAAGAGACATAGACTGTTGGAGGGACGTTTTGGTCCATTGTCAGAAACTCAGTGTAGGCTGTCCCTCCTTCCTCAAGAGTCATGCCCTCCTGGGACCTAAGTTTCTTTGGCTCTGAACTCAGGAACAGTCCAAGTCCTACCTCTTTTGCAGTTGGTTTCACACCTTCTCAGGAGGTCAAAGGGTTGTATAGGTATCACTCTAACATTTGGACAATGGAAATAATGGCCTCACTTTTTACCATTTTAACCAATTCTGCTCTCTCTTCATATTCAATGTAATTTTAATAATACGAAGAAGAATTTTTCTAGTTCCTCCATTAGCAAAGTTATTAGAACTATTCCAATACACAATTTCTATGAATAACTTTATTGGATTATGCACATGGAAAAAGATCCTAGTGACTATCCACTATATAGTAAGCAGAATAATGCGTGCCCCCAAAGATGTCTACATCCTAATTCCTGGAACCTGTGACTATGCTATATTACATGGTAAAGGAGAATCAAGGTTGCACATGGAGTTAAAGTTGCTAATCAGCTGATTTTAAAACAGGGAGATTATCCTGGATTATCTGGATGGACCCACTGTAATTACAGGGATTTTTAAATGTGAAAGAAGAAGGCAGAAGAGTGAGTGTTAGAGTGATGCGAGCGAGGACTTGACCCCGCTATCACTGGCTTTAAAGGTGGAGAGGGGCCATAAGCCAAGGAGTGCAGGTGGCCTATAAAACTTGGAAAAGGCAAGGAAACAGATTTACCTCTAGAGCCTCTAGAAAAAAACGTAGCCCCGTGGACATCTTGATTTTAGCCCAGTTAGACTCATATCGGACCTTTGATCTCCAGAACTGTAAGATAATAAAGTTTAGTTGTTTTAAGCCACTAAGGTGGTGGCGGTTTGTTACACAGCCATAGGAAACTAATACACCTGCTATACACATTTTGTCTAACACTGGAAAGGCAGAATACATAAATGGTTAGAGCGATTAGGCAACTCAAGAATATACCTCCTGGGATTCTGGTCAAAGACATTTAGGAATACAAAACAAGAAGTTGGGTCTCTCCAAATACCAATATTTAGATCAGAAGGAAGTTTGATCATTCATGTAATGGTTGAAATAAAAACCACAAAAGCTGGTGAAAATATCTTTTTCTTCAGATGTAGAAGAGCCTTATGGCAGGTTTAAAAACCACATCTAAATTTCAGTTTCTTTGGAATGAATGGAACCTTTGAACCATTTTGCTTTTTACCAGATTAGAGGACATCTAAAATGAGGCATGAAGGAAATTCCACCTATGAAAACAGATCTTTTGAAAATATTATAGTAATTATCCCCAATCTCAAGTTCTTATGCAAAATTTCCGTATAAGTTTTTTGGTGACTGAAAGAATGGTATTTCCCCTGTACCGAAATTGTGAGCTCTGCTTACTGGGAATAATTGGGATAATAATAACTCATTGCTCCTCATTCTTTCTTGTGTCTTTAGATGAATCTGGCTTGTCCATACAATAGTGTATCTGGAATGAGCAAAACTGCTGTAGGAGTTAACGCCTTGTCTCTGACTTTTCTGCTCTGAGCTGTTGCTGTTCTTGCTTCTTTACCTTCCTTGGCAATTTACTGGGCTCTAAGCCCAGTAATTTTCTCTTGTTCCTCACCCCCACATCCCCATGACATTGATTGATCTATTGGGGGCATACTTCCCTGGTTTCCTTTTAACACTTCAGGGTGCCATTTTGATATTTGCTCAGCCTGCCTAGAGGTAAAAGGCAACCAGCCTGCCTTCCATCCCATCCTCCTCCTACGGCCAAGCCTATGGGAAGCACTGACCCTCCTCCAGCCTAGCAGGACTTTTGTCTCTGCCTGCCATATCCCTTTTGGAGAGAGAGGCAAAACAAGTACTCTACACACCATCATGAATTTCAAAGGGTGAAAACTTCATCATCTCATTGATTCTGTCTTTACAGAATGTGCTGCCTTCATTGTTTCATTGAAATTGATAGAAAGGTATTTGTAAGAACCTTTTAAGGTTTACAATGAATCTTAGCTCAGCTCTACAGTCCTGTTTTTTTTTTTTCTTTCTGTATGATCTTTTATTTCTCAAATATAAATTCTTCTACCTTGGGGATTTTCAGAAATCAAATTTCTACAGTTGGTGAGGAACTGTATTGAAAATATGGATGGATTGATTATCTTATATGATATTTGAGATTTTAGTTAGGCGTCATTTCCTAAAACATCATTGCCTTTTCAGTGAAAATCATTTTCTAAAATAGAGGCATGGAGGAGATTCCAAGGGAAGTGCTCTCAAGCAGCATAGCACAGATCAGATGCAAATTACCATTTTATTAAACTAGAGCAGCAGTTGTCTTTACGATCCAGTAGGGAAACACATGTAGCATTAAAGGAGTTGGGGTTGAGATATGAATGCAAGGCTGTCAAAACAGAAATCCCTACATTGGAAGCACATTCTTCCTATACAGCTTTATCTATAGTGGCCTGGAAGGGATCTGGAGATTTCTGACCTGCATCTAAGGAAGTTTATTGAAGGCAAAGATGAAAGTCTCTGAGTAATGTGGCAGGCATCCTGTTGATGGTGATGGTGTTTCCTTGACCACTGAAGGTGCCCCAGTAGCTTCTCTCTCTTGACTTTGGCTGTGTTATGGTTAACGTCAGGAAATCAGGCAGCATTCTTGGGAATGATGAAGAGCATCGGCCAACCTTTTTGGCACCAGGGATCGGTTTTGTGGAAGACAATTCTTCCACAGACTGGAGGGGTGGGGGATGGTTTGGGGATGATTCAAGTGCATTACATTTATTGTGCATTTTATTTCTATTATTATTACATTGTAATATAAAATGAAATAATTATACAACTCACCATAATACAGAATCAGTGGGAGCCCTGAGCTTATTTTCCCGCAATTCGATGGTCCCATCTGGGGGTGATGGGAGACAGTGACACCCGACGTGTGTTGCTTATGTCTAGTCTACTCCGTGATCTCATTTTGATCGCTGTCACTGCAGAAAACCCTGTTTCACAAAGATAGGATGTTGGAAATGGAAGCAGGCTTTTCAGTGCTTTTGTGGCAATCTCAGAATATTCCACCTTGACTTTGATCCAAAACGTATGGAGATTTGAAGTTGTCTCACACATACTTTTAAGGCCACCATCATTTGCGATCTCAAGCAGTTGATCCTCTTCTAGCTCAGACAAAATCGATGCACCTGGCTTATTCACAGATAGGTCGTGGGTCCATTCCTTCCCAGTTCTGGAGTCTTTTGTGGTTGGGAAGTAATGCTCAAACTCTTTTGAAAGCTGCGACAGGTGATCATGCCCCAGCTGGGAGAAAGAAGGCCCTGGCTCAGTCTCTTTCAAAATCTCTGCTAATGTTTGAAACATGTCAAAAATCCCAACGTTCCCTCGTTGCCCCTGTAATTCCAGTTTGGCTTTGAATGCAGCCACTTTATCTGCCGACTTGAACACAGTTGTCGTTCTCCCCTGAAGTGACAGATTGAGTTCGTTGAGCAGGTTGAATATTTCACACTAGTAAGCAAGTTTTGCGACCCATTCTCTGTCACTGAAATGTGCTGCCAGTGGTGACTGTTTTCCTAAAAGAAATCTCTGGAGCAGCTCTCGCAACTCAGAAACTCTGGCCAGTGATCTACCTTTAGAAAGCCACCTCACTTCTGTGTATAAGAGAAGACGTGTGTGCTCTGGGTCCATCTCCTGTGGAGCTGCGTGAACAGATGTGAGTTAAGGGCATGTACTTTAATGTGGTTGATAATTTGAATCACATCCTGCAAAACGTTGTTAAGTTCAGGTGACATTTTTTTGGCTGGCCAGCATTTCTCTATGGATGACACAGTGCGTAGACTCACATTCAGAAGTGACCTCTTTGACCTGAGTAGTGAAACCAGAAAGCCGTCCAGTCATGGCAGCCGCTTTGCCTGTGCATATACTGACACAAAATGACCAATTCAGTTTTTCTAATATGTAATCATTCAAAGACTTGAATAGTTCTGCAGCTGTGGTGTTGGTTGGCAACAAAAGTGCACATAACATATCCTCATGCACATCCTCCTGAAAAATATATCACACAAAAACAAACATTGTTGCCAACATCAATAGACTCATCAACCTGGGTTGCATACCACGGTGACTCATTAATCCTCTCTAACAATTGTGCTTCAATATCCTCTGCTATTTCATCAATTCGTCTAGTTATGGTGCTAGCCGAAAGAGAGGAACACGTGCCACCTTTTGAATTGCAGCCTCTCCTAAAAGTTCATGACAAATGTCCTTAGCAACAGGCAGGATCAACTCTTCACCAATAGGAAAGGGCTTCTTAGCTTTAGCAAGGCGGTTAGCCACTAAGAATGATGCTCTCAGTGCAGACACATTTGATGGAGTAGTAGCCTTCAATAATTGCTTCTGTTCTTCGTGTTCACGTTTTTCTCTTTTGAAAAACTCCAAAGTCCTGTCTTTTAATGCAGGGTGCTTGGTCTCCATGTCGCGAAACCGTCTTGAAGGTTTCATGGCTTCGTTGGATAGCCGGTTGCCATATATTATACAAAGCTGGCTTGGAGAACGTGAATCACCTGTTGCAATGAACCCGTAATTTAAGTAGGACTCTTGGTATTTTCTTTTAAATGTAGCTTTCTTTTTTTGGCAGTCTTAGAGTCTTCTGCTGTCTCATCATTGGGTCTTTCCCCCTTTCTGAAGAAGCTCTCCAGAGAGCTTGTTTTTTACTCATTTTGGCTAGGGTTAGCCTGTGGGCTTACCAAAACTGTGACTGAGACAAGTGCACAGTGTGGGAAAGTGGCGGGGACAGAGTGGTAAATAAAATAATGGGTGGGCCACGTGAGGACTAAAATAAGTGTCGGATTCTGACTTACAGCCTGCCACCAGATGCAGCTGTACAATTGAATTACATCAACTCACTTGCCACTCTAAAGCCTGCCACCAGATGCAGCTTAATTTTCACTTGCCACTCACGGATAGGGTTTTGATATGAGTCTGCAAGCAATTGATCTATTATGGTCTCTGTTCAGTCAAACCTCTTTGCTAATGATCATCTGTATTTGTAGCCACTCCCGAGTGCTAGCATCACTGCCTCAGCTCCACTTCAGATCGTCAGGCATTAGATTCTCATAAGGAGCATGCAACCTAGATGCCTCACATGCACAGTTCACGGTAGGGTTCACGCTCCTGTGAGAATCTAACGCACCGCTGATCTGACAGGAGGTGGAGCTCAGGCGGTAATACGAGCAGTGGGGAGCAGCTATAAATACAGATGAAGCTTTGCTCGCTCACCTGCCACTCACTCCTGCTGTGCGGGCTGGTTCCTAACAGGCCACAGACGGGTACCAGTCTGTGGTCCGGGGGTTGGGGACCCCTGATGAAGAGGATCCCAGATAAGCGAGAATTGCTTGGGATAGGCATTGCCTAGAAGCTGTCATTCTTTGGTCAGGGGCCACAAAGGACAGTCAGATCCTCCTGTGATGTAATTAGCACCTTTCAGTGGGGGTGACCAGAGGGGCAAAAGGGTAGCAATAATAAAATAATATCTGCATAGCAATTTATACTTTACAAAGAGATTTCACGAGCGTTTCTTTATTTTATCCTTGTAAAAATTCTGTGAAGTAGACAAGGCATGGAGAATGACCCTTTTTTTAATAGAAAAGAAGCAAGAAGAAATAGAGAGAGGTTGACTTGCCCCTAATCACACCTAATATGTGGGAGAATCCAGGTCCCCTGGTTACACGCTTGCCACCGTACCTCACTCCACTGGGGAAAGAGCATAGCTACCCAGCTCTTCAGACTCACAGCAAAAGAGAATGTGGGGGAAAAAAAAGACAAAAAAGAGAATGTGAAATCCATGGCAAGGGTGTGTGTGCTTGTTGTTCTGCTTACAGGGCTCATTACAGGAAAAGATGCTTTTTTTAATGGGAGAAGGCAAGGAATGAAAGAGAGTGAGAATGAGGCAGGGTGGGCTTGAGGAGAGAGAGAGAATGAAAATGAGAACTGTGGATGAAAATTGAAAACCAGAATGAATCCAAACATTTTCCAAGGGAACAAAACTAAAAGGGAGAAAACCCAGATAGGAGATCACTCGTGACCCCAGCCCTAATCTCACATAAGCAAAACACTGCTATTAACAAGAAACACCTGAATAAACACACAGCGTGAACTCACTTATTTGAACCTCCTTATTCCGAAGGGGCATTGCATCTGAAAGGATGAACTGCGCATATAGCACGATGGAAATGGGCTCAAGGTGGGAGTAGGGTTTTCCAGGATTGGCAGCTCGCTGGGGGCAAGTCCAAACGACAGAGCCAGTGGGCAGAGAGCTCCAGGCGGCAGGGATCATGCTTCTGCCTTTCATCACTGTGGAAACTCCCCAGCCTCGCTGCCTCCAAGTGTTTGGTTTGACAGAGGGACCGTTAATGGAGTGAGGAGGAAACTTGAATCCGTACTCCGGTCCCTCTGCCGCTCTGACTCAGCCACTTCAATATGGACCTCTTGTCCTAGGGCTTTGGTTAGGGTCACTTTGCTGGGTCACGGAGGTGATATAAGTCACCTTGACAAGAAGTTTTCTCTGACCCCTGAGGGTGGGAAAAGGAAGAGACTCAGGTGAGTGATGAGCGCCAAAGAACCTTTAAAGAAGATGTCCAATTTATGGTTTCTTCTGGTTGCACTGAATCAACCAGTGCATCAAGCCTGAACAATTCCTTAGAACTGGGAGGGAGGGTAAATACCTGGTGTGCTCCTCACTCATGTCAGACACTGTTTGTCAACCACTGTTCTCTTTCCACTAAGCCTGGACACAGCTAGCCATGCCACCGTCATCAATCCACCAATTGGAATTGGTATGACAAATGACAACCTTCTTTGCCAACCTTCTCATAGATATTTGGGTAACTTGGCATGCCTGTAGTTCTTCTGTGTTGGACAAAAATCTGGGTCGAGGGAGGTGGCAGAGATGCCGTGCAACATTATGGGAAGCTGGGATGAGTTCAGGTCCTCCAGGTGAATACTTGCCCCCATCTTTCCATGGGCCAGTGTTATTAGAGACTCAAGTCCTTTGACAGTTGTAGAGGCAAGAATGGAAAAGATAAGAAGGATCACACGAGCACAGACCACTCCAAAAGGTACAAGGAAATAGGTGCTCTTGGAAATATACCGGGTGATTTTGAACAAAAACAAATGGACCAGAACCAATTTGTCCTGGGATAGTATATCATCCCCATCAAAAACAAAACAAAGCCCAAAAAACAGTGGTGAAAGAAAAAACAAGGAAAGGATATCTGGCTGCTTGGATTTTTCAAAGAAAGGTATCTAGCTTACTCTACTTTTACATATCTGGTGTATTTCTAAAGCCACGAAATAAGTTGACTGATTCACCGGCTTTAGAACATCATTTGTAGCTGCTTTGTATCGCAAACTGAACCTCAATTTAGTAGTGAATTGAACTTAGCTATGTTAAAACGCAAACTTCAGTTAAGTATTGGGCTAGAGCCTAATGCCAAAACAACCCCTTGTTTCTCAGTTCAATCAAATAATTGGTTGATTCGGGGAAGAAGAAAACAATTGTTTGAGTGAATTGGTCGAAAAGATTAGGGCAGAATCTCAGCACAGGCCCAGCCACTGAGCCTGTGGCCGTGTCATCATGCTCCCCCGCCAACCACCCGCTACAGACTGCTCTCTCAATGGCACCAATGTTTTGTGACTATCTGATGAGACCATTAGAAACCCTGAATGGCTGGGTTGTCTCTCCTGCCAGTCTCTTTTCCTCATAACTAAGGCTTATTATGTGTGAAAGAAAAAAGAAATATGTTAAGTGGAAAAGCAATAGAATTGAAAAGACAATGAACAGCTGAATTCAAATATATCTTTTCAATTTAGTGCTTTATTTAAGGGTTTCAACTCAGAGCTTAAAGCCATTATACTTTCTTGAGCCATCCAGGAAATCATATCAGTTTCAAGAAGGTTGACTCACTTGAGCCACTGATTTGCATGACCATTTAATGGAGAAGATAAAGGGCTGCATTAGCCTCACTTCTTTGTCCTTTGTGGGATTCCATCTCCATTCTCTCCAGTCATCCACACACTTTTTTTCCAAAGACCTATTGACTTCACAGAGGGTTATTACTCCAAATGCAATTTGGTTAGATGTACAAAAGAAAAATGCTTAAATATCAGAAACCACTATCTGAGCTAATTGCCCTTTGAGTACAAAGTAATAAAGCTGAGGCTCTGTGGCAAAATTAGGAACGCTTCCAACATGACAATTTTTGCCTTGGGTTAAGGTTAAATTACTTACACTTATCCAGAAACGAACTTCCTCCCCTTGTTTCACTATTTAAAATTATATAGCATATTGAATAATTATATACAAATTCTGAATATATGTTTGATGTAATAATTTGGGGATTGGAAAGATATAAAAAGGCCCAAACTCTACATCCGAGAATTATGTCCTCTCACTATAGGCATCCTTAGCCCCATTTATATTTGTTAGTACTTCCCCCATTATGTTAGTATTCCCCCATTATCCATAAATAAATTTCATTATTTTTTACTGGTATGGCTTTCCGTTTGGATGACTGCTCTTTAGACCTGTGAGAATGGGGACCCTCATAGGGCAGTTGACCAGTTTTTACTCTAAGGTAAAAACTCACTCATGTTCACAAGTTTATTATACTGTCCATGCTGAAGTAATTTAAAGTAAATTGCATTTAATGTATAAATCCCTCAAGAAGTCAGTTAGAAAATATGAAGCCAAAGGGACTTCAGAAAACCCTATTTGTCCCATTATCATCTCTCTTTTTAATTTCCTTCTTCCTTTTTAGCTTTTTCCAACCATCCTCCAACATTTCCATTTGTAATGAACAATCTTAAACATAACTCATTTCTCTGTAAATAAGTGGAATATTTCCCCTACTTTTCTTGTGTTAGATTACTCATAACTTATTGGAAATTTAGTGGATAAGCTATCAATAAAAGGAGAACACTGACTAAATAGAACCACTAGGAAATGGTGTGAGACCAGGAGACTGCTGTGCCTTTTGAGGCAGGACTGATAATCATGAAATCTGTACTGTTCAGAGTAAGTGGGGACCAGCAGGCGTGGTGGGTTCATTCTGGGACTGCATAGGAAGAGGGATGAAAATGACATCCGTGGGAATTTACATTTTTTTAAACTACCATATTGGCAAAAAAAATTGATAGCATGAAGATGTGTAGAAACTCATAAAACATTGGCAAGCATGTAAATTGATAACCTCTATTGAGTGCCAGTACCTATTAGAATTATCATTGCATATACACTTTGATCCAGAAATCCTGTCTCTAGGAATTCATTGTGCACATCCATGTGTGTGCAAAGATATATGTAGGAAGATAGTCCTTGTAGCATTGCTTATAGTAACAACTGAAATAAACAGTAGAGGGAAATGGTAAAACAAGGCACATACAATGCAATGCTGTATGTAACCTTTTTTTTTTTTTTTTTTTTTTTTTTGCTGTACGCGGGCCTCTCACTGCTGTGGCCTCTCCCGTTGCGGAGCACAGGCTCCAGACATGCAGGCTCAGCGGCCATGGCTCACGGGCCCAGCCACTGTGTGGCATGTGGGATCTTCCCGGACTGGGGCACGAACTCGTGTCCCCTGCATCGGCAGGCGGACTCTTAACCACTGTGCCACCAGGGAAGCCCTTTTCCTTTTCTTTTTTTGCCACTGTGGGAAAAAATGCAGTAAATACCCTTATACATATACCCTTGCTTAATATTAATTTTACTTAGAATTTGATAGTTGGGTGAAAGGTTATATGTATTTTTAAATTTACGAGCTATTATTAAACTGCTTTTAAAAAGACAGCAACATTGCATTTCCACCAGAAATCTATGAAAGCATACTTTTTCTTGTACTTTTGCCAGTAATAGGCTTTATCATTTCATTTTTTGTCTGATAGGTGTGAGGTGAGGTCAGCTTTTAGTAACTGGGTGGCTCCAGTGCACCTAGTGTAACTGACTAACTAGAGAAGTGGAGTGAAGGGTGGTATGAGGGTTATTACTGAAATAACAAACTTCCTGTATTGTGCACTGTAAGGGAGGAGGAGATGAGATGATAGGGTTTTCTGCAAAGGTCTTAGTAGCACAGCTGAGCAAGCTTCCTAATATAAGGAAGATAATGGCTCAGAGGCTTTTATATAATAGAAGTATATAATATAATAATAATATATATTATTATTATTATAATGTCTACTTTCAGCAATTGCATTGGTTAATATCAGGTTCAGCTGAAAGTAGCAGAGACTCGTAATAACCCTGGAAAAAAAAATCTCTCATGCAGTAGTCTGGACATAACAGTTCAAGTAGTTGTCTAGAAGGCTGGTTAGGCCCCATCAGTGTCAGTTTTTTCTGTTTCTCCAACACGTGTGGCGTCAATTCCCCAGGTCACCTCATAATTAAAAATGGGCTGCTGGAGCTCCAGCAACTACATTCCCATGAAGCAGTGGAAAGAAGGAAAGAAGAAAGGCACATTTCCTCCCTTGAAGGACATTTCTGGAAATTGTGCACACTAATTCTGCTTCTAACCCATTGGCAAGACCAGGAAATGTCTTATTCTGAATACCCAGATAGAAATCAGAGGGGTTTTTTTCAGGATGAGGGAGAAAAGAAGAATGAATAGTGGGAAAAATTAGAAGTTCCCCTCAGAGCTATCACTGGGCCCCAAGTAGAAATCATCTATTAACTACAATGATACCCAGGTTTGGATTATGACACAGAGCCTTAGATAGGAACTGATTATCCTGAAAAAAATAGGCATGATTGCGTTCATTTCTGCTAAACATCCTAAACTAGTGGTTCTTAATGGAGAGTGATTTTGTCCCCATTACCAAAGAGACATTTGGTAATTTGAGACATTTTGACTTGTCCCAGTTGCTGAGGGGAAACGGGGGCGGGGAGAGAGGGTACTGTATTAGGGGATAGAGGCTAAACATCCTGCAATACGCAAGACAGCCTCCGCAATGAAGAATTATCCAGTCCAAACTGTCAGTTGTGCTGAGGTTGATAAATGCTGCCCTAAACGATTCCTAACAGTTTTGGTCAAATTTCAGGATCTAAGCAAAGAACAGTGGGCATTGCCAATTTTTAGCGATTAAAATAATTAAATCCCATATTTCTTTGGCTTCATTTATGCCGTGCAATCCTTGTTTGATCCATTAGGGCAGAAATTAAGGAACTATTTTCCAGAAACACACTGACCTCTTTTTATGTGGAACTTTTTATGTTGCTCTGTAACAACATGACTCTCTTTATAACATTAGTACTCTATGTCCCTTTCAGAATCTTTCTTAACCCTCTAGACGTCTACCGTCCTATGCTGCCCTGAAATGGGTAAAGGATGCCTGCTTCTCCCTTCTTCCTTCTCACTGCACTTACCACATGGTGCAGGGATCATATGTTGAAGTGTCTGAATCCCACACTACATGGCAAGCTCCTCCAAAGCAAAGACAATATGCCATTTATCTTTGTATTTCTAGTGCCCAGTGCAGAATATGCAACTTAGCAGGTGCAAAAAAGAAAAAAAAAAAAAAAACAGGAGCTGAACTGAGCTCCTGTTTATTCTTGGACTGTTCTTCATGCCAGGCCTCATTGGATATGCTCTGGTTTGGCTCCGACAGCCAAGATCGCATCGCTACTTATGTTAAGCAAAATGTTCCCCACTCTGGTACTTTTATCTCAAATCCAGAGTATGGGAAAACTCAGAGACTAGAGGCTGAGGTGTAAATAGTTTGGTTCTCCTGTGCCTTCTCTGGGTACACTCCCTCCCTATGGTTGTATTTTTGCCCCATCATAGCCGGCTTTCAAACACAAGTAGGTCCTAGAAACTCATCGAGATGGTTTCTGTTGTAGCCAACAGGAACTGAGTGCGTTCTATTTTGAAAAGTTCTTGAGAGAAAAATGATCTAAGCTGGCATAAGGTTGGCAGGTCAGGTGCAAGGAGGCTGAGGAATAAAGATGGAGGGAGCCATTGAGATGGAAGGGTTGGCAGGCATAGGAGCAGGGCGAGGGGAATTTGCAGCAACTTGGTGTATGATATTAATGCTAAATTTTGGTTGGTGGGAAAGAGTAGCTGTCAGGGGAATCTACTGTTCACACATCTTTTGCCAGGTTCCTACTGAAGGGTTTTCCTGCCTGGAGGTTAATTAGAGTGATTTCTCTTTATCTTTTCTGCATTGTATCCACAGAATTCAGCACATTCCATTTTGAGATTTTCTTCAGAACAACTTATACAACCTAACACCTATTAGGTAGAGAAGAAGGATCTTCTCATGGCACTTTGAATAGAATCCACTCTTTCGACCACTCATCCATCTCTGTGGTTCTTTGGGGGATGTTGAGTTTCACCTCTATTTAATAAGATGAATAGCCAGTGAATTTTTTCCTCTATAAAATTCGATAACACAGTATCTTCTGTACTGCTGCAGTAGCCTCTGATGAGGCTCATTGAATGGCCATGCATGCAGTCTTAACTAAGATCATTTATTCATTCATTCACTCTTGCATTCATGTATGCAATCATGCATTTAATTAATGTTTATTGAGCTCCTACTAGGAGTTAGATGCTCATAAGAATTGTAAGACATTTAAAGCATGGCCCTGCCCTGATAGGTGAGAAGATAAAGCATAAAAGATGACAGCATCATAAGACCAGCTCATGACTAAGAGCTAAGGGAGATGGTGCAGAGTCAGAGTGTTGGTAACTTCAGAAGAGCAAGCGGTTCTTTCACATGGACCCCAGGAGGGAGAAGAAACTTCATGAGAAGTTGCAAACTGAGCTGAAACTTGCAGGATGGATGGGATTTGGACATGCCTTAGGGCTTTACACATGTGGTTCTTTCTTCATGGAATGCTCTATTGCCTGCTGAATCCTTTTAATTTTTTTTAACATCTCAGATTAAAAGTCACTCCTTCAGGGACGCCTTCCCTGACTCACCTGATGAGGGAACGTGCTACTGTTACATGTCATCATAATGCCTTATGCTTCTGCACAGCACTTACCAAAACTGCAGTTCAAACTCCCGAAGTAGAGACTGTGTTTGTCATGTTCATCTCTGGATTCCCAGGACCTATTAAAACTTCTGGAATGGAGCAGGTTCAGTACAAGTATTTATCCAATTAATAAATAAATGAATAAATAGGCAGGGCGAAACGATGGGTTTTCACCAGGTTAAGAACAGTGTAGGAAAGGTGTGGAGATGAGAGGGTGCATGGCATGCTGTGAGATTCCAGAGTGGAGCTGATAGGATGCCCTCAGGGTGGAGCAGTGGGCAAGGAGGTTGAAATGGTAGGTGGACTCTCTACTACGAGGCAAGGTGTTTAGTCTTTTCCTATCGGCCCTGGATAGCCACTGAAAGCTTCAGACCATGGGAAAGACATTGAAATTGGCATTTTACAGATGAACCTGTTTGCAAGGCAGAAATAAGACACAGACGTAGAGGACAAACATATGGACACCAAGGGGGTAAGGGGGGGGGTTGGATAAATTGGGAGACTGGGATTGACATATATACACCAATATGTATAAAATAGATAACTAATGAGAACCTGCTGTATAGCACAGAGAATTCCACTTCGCTGTACAGTAGAAACTAACACAACATTGTAAAACAACTATACCCCAATAAAAAAAAATAAAAATAAAAAATGCTGGGAGAGGGGAGTCAAAGGGACAGAGGACCCAAGGGGGAAAAAAAAAGTTAATATGTTCCTATTGGGCAGGTGAATTCAATAAGGAAGAGCGTTTGTGGAGTTCAGGGCCCTTAATAATTAACAGAAATGGGTCTGCCTCCCAAGAAGTAAGTGCTAGTTTATTGAAGAGTGACGAAGTTTCCAAACTAGAGATAATGACAAAGGTCTACTCCTACCTCGTCGATACATGGTGGTAACAATCTATGGAGAGTAGAAGCTTCCCCCTCTCCTATCAGGTGGTATAACCCACGTGTAGGTTGATTCTGGGAGGATGTTAAGTGTACTGATCAGACAGCTCTCTCATTTGGGACATTG
Organism: Leucopleurus acutus; assembly: GCF_964270905.1. Classification (NCBI taxonomy): domain Eukaryota; kingdom Metazoa; phylum Chordata; class Mammalia; order Artiodactyla; family Delphinidae; genus Leucopleurus; species Leucopleurus acutus. The sequence goes on from NC_139152.1 coordinate 54,999,621, forward strand.
CACAATGAAGCTTATATCAGATTTTGAAGAATAAAATTTAGTTCCTTTTGTGGGTTCTACTGAACTGGAACGTCTTTGAGAACGTCCCAGATTGCAATGCTCCCCTTTCCCATCTCCCTCCTACCTCTCCCTGCCTTCATTCCCTTTCACTTCAGCTTTCTCAGTTCTGGCTCACATGTGGGAAGTTGATTTATTTCTAGAACCTCCCAAGCATTCACTCATAAAAGAATGTCCTAGAGGCAGAATGGAGCCACGTGACCCTGTTCACTGTGATCATGAGCGAAACACCATCCTGCCTGCTTTTCTTCCTTCCCTGGGGTGGCCCCTTAACTGGACAGTATACTTCTTGAGGACAGGGTCCAAGTGTAATTCATCCTTGCATCTCCATATCCTAGTCTGTGATTTGTGCAGAATAGCTTCTTGGTATATTTGTTAACTGACTCAAGAATGGTTCAGATGTTTGGATGCAGTGTGCCAGCTCTTACCTAGGAATAAACGAAAGCTTCTTAGGGACCCTATAGAATGAGGAGTTTTTGAAAGCAGAGTGGAATCAGCCCCACTGACCCTAGTGCGAAGGGAGAACATTTTCAGTGACCTGAGAATTGCCCCTCGGCTTGTTAATAGTGGAAGAGTCTCTTTACTTAACAATCTCACCTTTCCCTCTTGTGCCCTTGACAGGCAATAATAAAGGTTTCTGGGTTCTGGTTTCACCTTAGGCAGATTTGGCTATGGGTACTTTTAGTCATCTGACAGATTTAGTACTGCCAGTAGGGTTAGGTTTCTTACTTGGGAGGTGGCTAGGCAAATGTTAGTGATTCCAGGTCAGAGCTGCAGTAGGGCTGAGAGAAATGACAGTGTCCCATTCTGTGACCTGAAAGTAACCTTGTAGATCTATCAAGATGTCTGAAAATGACTCTCTTCTGCTCCATGTGGAATGGCTCACACTATCTGTATTATTCACATACATAATAAACACATGAATGACGTGTCTGTTCATTTCACCACCCTGCCTTGTAAATACAATTCTGACCATTGAAAGAGTTGGAAGAGCAGTAGAAAGCACCTGAGAATCAGGTTCTAACTTGCCAATAATTTAATTAGCTTCACTCTTCTCATCTGTAAAATGAGGAGCTGGGCTAGAACAGCTCTTAAGAGCACTTCTAGCACTCAAATTCCATGACTCATCAGTCGGCCAGAGAACACATCATCACCTGCCAGGTATGGACTCAGCGCCTACCTGTTACAGAAGCTCCCCCGGCTACCCCTCCACACCCGCCTGGCTTCAGCCTCCTACTTCCCGAGCCTCGTCCAAGGCATTCTCACCTACTATTGCCAGCCCATTCCTAAAAAACTGACTTTCTCTTCTTTTATCAGCCCTTTCCTCTCTGCTTCCTCTTACTGTATTTAAATCATATTGGTGGCCAATATTTTTTTTCTGTCTGACTTCCATTAGGAACGCATATTCATTCATTTCATTTCAGTCATTCCTCAAACACATATTAAGCACCAAATGTTTCCTGGGTCTTGGGCTAGGTTGTGAGTTTACAAAGACGGGAAACGTGATTCTCTTGCACAGTGCACTTACAGCCTAATGTGGGTGGATTCTGCAGTGTGACTTTCATGGGCCCTAGGCCCTCTCGCCTTCCTGGTCCCCTTCCTCCATTGAAAAAGATTAAAAGTGGTATTTTATAACTGTGTTAGTATGCAGATGACATTTTTAAAGTATTCTATATTTAAACATTTTCTTCAACCTCAAAGTTCTCTGGGGAGGGCTACTATGTCTAATGCATATGTTGGCCCTGGAGAAGATAGACAAGTAAATGATTACAGTGCAGTACGGTAATTACACACATGCCCTATGAACAACATTTCCACTCCTAGACCTATACCCAAGAAAAATTCCATTTTGTCTTCTTTGGAGAGAGAGGGACAGACCGGAAACAACCCAAGGAAGCTAGAAATGGTAGATTAGGGCTCCCAGAAATCCCTCTTTACTGGGCTGGGCTCCTATGACCTTGAAAGTCCTCCCTTTGATGGTTGCAGCCTATCTATTCTATATGTCATGGGTCGTTCACTCACTCATTGAACATCCTCTATGTCCCAGGCACTGTCCTAGGTGCTTGGGGTACATCAGTAAGTAGAACAAAGTTTCTTGACCTAACCCGTCTGTCACATAAATCTGAATCTGAAGATAGAGCTTTGTGAAGTGCATGATTTCCCACTTTGTGCATTGGGAGCAAGGCTCTGGTGCATTTCCCAGGTAAGTAGACACTAGTGCTCAGAGCTCCCTGGCAAGCTCAGTAGGGATGAGCCAGGCTATGAAGAAGGGGGTACCTGAGGAGTCACTTATTGGCAGTTCATATGACCATTTTTTTCTGAACCCTAGTTGCTCTTCTGAAGCATGTTTTGAGGGAGTTTTTTGCAGGTGTTTTCTCTAAGAGTTTCATGTTAAATATACCTGTTCAGTATTGACGTAACTATTGCAACAAATATTTTGCATTAAAATACCAATCCTGGTTCTGTTTAGGTTTTTAATGACAAAATGGATGACCTGATTTTATTTTCAAGGTAACAGGTGGATGCTTCCAAATTTTCTACGTGGGAGAAAGAAAAAGAACACAAATGTTCTGCATTTTCAGGGAAAACTCAAAGCATAGCTAATTCAAGTAATAACACTTACGAATGTATCACAAGTAGGAGATGCAAAGAGGACTTTGAAACTGAAGACTATTAATTCCACAAAAGTGTTGTTCCTAGTGTTGGTCATGCTTCTAGATGATTTTTATTCTTGTTGTTCTTTCAAATTTTATGGCTATTGACAAGACTTCAGTGCATTTTCCTATTAGTTTAGACTCTGGGCTGGCTGATCTCATAGTTTCTAAAGTTCTAGAGGAAATTGTTGGCTCCTAGTGGGAAAGAAAGGGGGACAGTAGATGCTACCCTGCTGAGGGGCCTGCATTTTCTTTCTAGGCTAACACATAGAAATCAATCCTGTGGAAGACAATCAGATGAGATGCTTCCAAAGACGGGGGTCTGCCAGTCTCCATTCTAAATCTTCACTGCATCAAAGTGCTCACTATCTATGGTCTATAGACACCATTCCTTCTGGGTTCAAGCCACTGTATTGAGTGTATGATCAGATTTAAGGAATATATAGTCAATGGAGCATCAACTTTTACAGGACAGAGAGTTACTCTTTAACAAAGAAAGACACAAAAATAAGTCTAAATATCTCTTGCTTATAGTACCATTTTTATGAACAACAAGCAGACTTTTAAAGACAGAATCCTCCCACTGAGGTTTTAGCTTGAACTGCAGTGTGGATGGTCTGGGGTTTATACTGTGAAATAATAAAGTCTGTTTAATATACTCTTCACTGTGAGTTCATTTCCACGACTTTCTATTTCTCTTTGATTTTTTTTGGTCATTATACATGCTTTTATTAATATTTTTTCATTCCTCTAAAATAGAGAAGAGTCAATATCAAGGTCAAGTAAAAAAAAAAAAAATCACCACAGCCTTGCCATGAAGTTGGGTTATTTCAAGTCCCATCTATCCTCATATTCAAGCAATGTTCTAGATACAGTATAAGTCATTGTTCTCTTTATCAATAATCCCTTTTTTTCTGGTGATATTTTCTTCCTGAAAATAAAATTTATTTAAATTAAAGTTTAAGAAAGATTTTATAATTTAGGGCACTAATTTCTCATCTGTTTTGCAAACCGTTAAATATAAAATAACTCAGAAATCATTTTAGAATGCACTCTATCACGTGGATTAAACTTTTCAAAGAACACACAAAAAATCATTTACTAAAAGGATGTTTTGGGCTACTTGTATCTGTCTTCTCACTTTCCACTCCCCTAAATGTACTGCAGTCTGACTCATGTTGAAACAACAAGGATCTCCACAAATCCAAATTCATTTGAATTGAACCTTTCGACCCCGTGGGACTTCTCATTTCTTTATTGGAGAGCTCTACTTCCCGGGTTCTCGCGACAGCATAGTCTCAGTTTTCTTACTGGCTTGACCATCCTTACAATCCTTTTCTGGCACTCCTTTTGCCAATTGTTCAACTGTTTCTCAGGGAAAACATTCTCCTTCTCTCCTCTCCTCTTTCCTTTCGTTGTCTCTCTTCTCTTTTCCTTTCTCCTTTCTCTTTCCCTCCTCTTCTCTCATGCAAGTGAGTTCATTAACTATAAAAGCTTAGCTTTCACTTAGACCAGACACTGTATCTGTAAATATCATCAGGGTCTCACAAGTAACACTATACATGAGTGAGGCAGATGGAGGTAAGTGTATATGCCTCCTTGATTAGAGGAGGGTGCAGACCTCTTCAAAAGGGGCAGGCTTTACTTCGTAAGTGGGAGAGTTGTCATGTGGTAATTTGGTCCAGGGTTCCCTGAATTTGTAATATTTTGAGAATAGCTGAAATTAGTCTCCAAAGATTGAAATGTTAGTTCAAAAACATATTTTCACACTATGCATATCAAATACAGCACTTGTATAGACCAGATTTGGTTTCAGGGTGGCTAATATTTGACGTTTAATCTCAACCTCCATTTTTAGAACTCTAGACCTTATTTTATATCATTCCTCTGGAAAGCTCCGCTTATCTGTATGGTGTCCTCTTGAAACTCACTCAGTATGTTTCCGAGCTATAATCGCCACATTCATTGACAAACTTTCGTCTCTTTGTTTGCGATATTCAATAGTATCATTAACATTGAGACCAGTTACCCAAGATAGAAACCTTGAAACCATCTTTGTCTCATTCTTCATCTGCCAATGTTCCCAGAAGCTAGATCCCGCATTTCTTGAACCTGTTCTCTTTTCTGTAGTATCACTGTCCATATATATATATATATATATATATATATATATATATATATATGTATGTATATAAAATCTCCATTGCCTCTCTATTGCCTCATGAGAATTTTCAAATCTGCTTTTCAAACTTGCTGGAGGGAGTGTTTTCTTAGCTTATCCCTGGGAGTTTTAGAACCCCAAACTCACCATGACTGAACTTACTGTAGTACCCACTGTACTCGTTTTTAAGTGTATCAAAATATCCCTTTCATGTTATTACGAACAAAAGAGTAGAATGCAAAATTCTCATTACTTTTCACAGTAAGGCTTAAGACTTTAATATGTTTTTGCTTGAAGTAGAAACTGCTGCAGATGTTGCCAACAGACCTATGTGGTGTACAAGTTCACTGTCTTCCCTCTGTGTTATTTTTATTTTTTTTTAACATCTTTACTAGAGTATAATTGCTTTACATTGTTGTGTTAGTTTCTTTTTTTTTAACATCTTTATTGGAGTATAATTGCTTTACAATGGTGTGTTAGTTTCTGCTTTACAACAAAATGAATCAGTTATATATATACATATTTTCCCATATCTCTTCCCTCTTGTGTCTCCCTCCCTCCCACCCGCCAGGCGATCACAAAGCACCAAGCTGATCTCCCTGTGCTATGCGGCTGCTTCCCACTAGCTATCTACCTTACGTTTGGTAGTGTATATGTGTCCATGCCTCTCTCTCGCTTTGTCACAGCTTACCCTTCCCCCTCCCCATATCCTCAAGTCCATTCTCTAGTAGGTCTGTGTCTTTCTTCCTGTCTTAACCCTAGGTTCTTCATGACATTTTTTCCCCTTAAATTCCTTGTATATGTGTTAGCATACGGTATTTGTCTTTCTCTTTCTGACTTACTTCACTCTGTATGACAGACTCTAGGTCTACCCACCTCATGACAAATAGCTCAATTTTGTTTCTTTTTATGGCTGAGTAATATTCCATTGTATATATGCGCCACATCTTCTTTATCCATTCATCCGATGATGGACACTTAGGTTGTTTCCATCTCTGGGCTATTGTAAATAGGGCTGCAATGAACATTTTGGTACATGACTCTTTTTGAATTATGGTTTTCTCAGGGTATATGCCCAGTAGTGGGATTGCTGGGTCATATGGTAGTTCTATTTGTAGTTTTTTAAGGAACCTCCGTACTGTTCTCCACAATGGCTGTATCAATTTACATCCCACCAACAGTACAAGAGGGTTCCCTTTTCTCCACACCCTCTCCAGCATTTATTGTTTCTAGATATTTTGATGATGGCCATTCTGACTAGTGTGAGATGATATCTCATTGTAGTTTTGATTTGCATTTATCTAATGATTAGTGATGTTGAGCATTCTTTCATGTGTTTGTTGGCACTCTGTATATCTTCTTTGGAGAAATGTCTATTTAGGTCTTCTGCCCATTTTTGGATTGGGTTGTTTGTTTTTTTGTTATTGAGCTGCATGAGCTGCTTATAAATTTTGGAGATTAATCCTTTGTCAGTTGCTTCATTTGCAAATATTTTCTCCCATTCTGACGGCTGTCTTTTGGTCTTGTTTATGGTTTCCTTTGCTGTGCAAAAGCTTTGACGTTTCATTAGGTCCCATTTGTTTATTTTTGTTTTTATTTCCATTTCTCTAGGAGGTGGGTCAAAAAGGATCTTGCTGTGATTTATGTCATACAGTGTTCTGCCTATGTTTTACTCTAAGAGTTTGATAGTTTCTGGCCTTACATTTAGGTCTTTAATCCATTTTGAGCTTATTTTTGTGTATGGTGTTAGGGAGTGATCTAATTTCATACTTTTACATGTACATGTCCAGTTTTCCCAGCACCACTTATTGAAGAGGCTGTCCTTTCTCCACTGTACATTCCTGCCTCCTTTATCAAAGATAAGGTGACCATATGTGCATGGGTTTATCTCTGGGTTTTCTATCCTGTTCCATTGATCTAACTTTCTGTTTTTGTGCGAGTACCATACTGTCTTGATTACTGTAGCTTTGTAGTATAGTCTGAAGTCAGGGAGCCTGATTCCTCCAGCTCTGTTTTTCGTTCTCAAGATTGCTTTGGCTATTTGGGGTCTTTTCTGTTTCCATACAAATTGTGAAATTTTTGTTCTAGTTCTGTGAAAAATGCCAGTGGTAGTTTGATAGGGATTGCATTGAATCTGTAGATTGCTTTGGGTAGTAGAGTCATTTTCACAATGTTGATTCTTCCAATCCAAGAACATGGTATATCTCTCCATGTATTTGCATCATCTTTAATTTCTTTCATCAGTGTCTTATAAGTTTCTGCATACAGATCTTTTGTCTCCTTAGGTAGGTTTATTCCTAGACATTTTATTCTTTTTGTTGCAATGGTAAATGGGAGTGTTTTCTTGATTTCACTTTCAGATTTTTCATCATTAGTGTATAGGAATGCAGGAGATTTCTGTGCATTAATTTTGTATCCTGCTACTTTACGAAATTCATTGATTAGCTCTAGCAGTTTTCTGGTAGCATCTTTAGGATTCTCTATGTATACTATCATGTCATCTGCAAACAGTGACAGCTTTACTTCTTCTTTTCCGATTTGGATTTCATTTTATTTCCTTTTCTTCTCTGATTGCTGTGGCTAAAACTTCCAAAACTATGTTGAATAAGAGTGGTGAGAGTGGGCAACCTTGTCTTGTTCCTGATCTTAGTGGAGATGCTTTCAGTTTTTCACCATTGAGGATGATGTTGGCTGTGGGTTTGTCATATATGGCCTTTATTATGTTGAGGAAAGTTCCCTCTGTGCCTACTTTTGCAGGGTTTTTTTAATCATAAATCAGTGTTGAATTTTGTTGAAAGCTTTCTCTGCATCTATTGAGATGATCATATGGTTTTTCTCCTTCAGTTTGTTAATATGGTGTATCACATTGATTGATTTGCGTATATTGAAGAATCCTTGCATTCCTCGAATAAACCCCTTTGGATCATGGTGTATGATCCTTTTAATGTGCTGTTGGATTCTGTTTGCTAGTATTTTGTTGAGGATTTTTGCATCTATGTTCATCAGTGGTATTGGCCTGTAGTTTTCTTTGTGATATCCTTGTCTGGTTTTGGTATCAGGGTGATGGTGGCCTCATAGAATGAGTTTGGGAGTGTTCCTCCCTCTGCTATATTTTGGAAGAGTTTGAGAAGGATAGGTGTTAGCTCTTCTCCAAATGTTTGATAGAATTCGCCTGTGAAGCCATCTGGTCCTCTTCTTTTGTTTGTTGGAAGATTTTTAATCACAGTTTCAATTTCAGTGCTTGTGATTGGTCTGTTCATATTTTCTATTTCTTCCTGATTCAATCTTGGCAGGTTATGCATTTCTAAGAATTTTTCCATTTCTTCCAGGTTGTCCATTTTATTGGCATAGAGTTGCTTGTAGTAATCTCCCATGATCTTTTGTATTTCTGCAGTGTCAGTTGTTACTTCTCCTTTTTCATTTCTAATTCTATTGATTTGAGTCTTCTCTGTTTTCTTCTTGATGAGTCTGGCTAACGGTTTATCAATTTTGTTTATCTTCTCAAAGAACCAGCTTTTAGTTTTATTGATCTTTGCTATCGTTTCCTTCATTTCTTTTTCATTTATTTCTGATCTGATTTTTATGATTTCTTTCTTTCTGCTAACTTTGGGGTTTTTTTGTTCTTCTTTCTCTAATTGATTTAGGTGCAAGGTTAGGTTTTTTATTCGAGATGTTTCCTGTTTCTTAAGGTAGGACTGTATTGCTATAAACTTCCCTCTTAGAACTGCTTTTGCTGCATCCCATAGGTTTTGGGTCGTCGTGTCTCCATTGTCATTTGTTTCTAGGTATTTTTTTATTTCCTCTTTGATTTCTTCAGTGATCACTTCGTTATTAAGTAGTGTATTGTTTAGCCTCCATTTGTTTGTAGTTTTTATAGATTTTTTCCTGTAATTGATAACTAGTCTCTTAGCATTGTGGTCAGAAAAGATACTTGATACAATTTCGATTTTCTTAAATTTACCAAGGTTTGATTTGTGACCCAAGATATGATCTATCCTGGAGAATGTTCCATGAGCACTAGAGAAAAATGTGTATTCTGTTGTTCTTGGATGGAATGTCCTATAAATATCAATTAAGTCCATCTTGTTTAATGTATCATTTACAGCTTGTGTTTCCTTATTTATTTTCATTTTGGATGATCTGTCCATTGGTGAAAGTGGGGTGTTAAAGTCCCCTACTATGAATGTGTTACTGTCGATTTCCCCTTTTATGGCTGTTAGCATTTGCCTTATGTATTGAGGTGCTCCTACGTTGGGTGCATCAATATTTACAATTTTTATATCTTCTTCTTGGATCCATCCCTTGATCATTATGTAGTGTCCTTCTTTGTCTCTTCTAATACTCTTTATTTTAAAGTCTATTTTGTCTGATATGAGAATTTTGCCATCCATTTTCTTTTGATTTCCATTTGCGTGGAATATCTTTTTCCATCCCCTCACTTTCAGTCTGTATGTGTCTCTAGGTCTGAAGTGGGTCTCTTGTATAAACAGCATATATACGGGTCTTGTTTTTGTATCCATTCAGGCAATCTATGTCTTTTGGTTGGAGCATTTAATCCATTTACATTTAAGGTAATTATCAATATATATGTTCCTATTACCATTTTGTTAAATGTTTTGGGCTTATTATTGTAGGTCTTTTCCTTCTCTTCTGTTTCCTGCCTAGAGATGTTCCTTTAGCAGTTGTTGTAAAGCTGGTTTGGTGGTGCTGAATTCTCTTAGCTTTTGCTTGTCTGTAAAGGTTTAAGTTCTCCATCAAATCTGAATGAGATCCTTGCTGGGTAGAGTAATCTTGGTTGCAGCTTTTTCTCCTTTATCACTTTAACTATGTCCTGCCAGTCCCTTCTGGCTTGCAGAGTTTCTGCTGAAAGATCAGTTGTTAACCTTATGGGGATTCCCTTGTGTGTTATTTGTTGTTTTTCTCTTGCTGCTTTTAATATGTTTTCTTTGTATTTAATTTTTGACAGTTTGATTAATATGTGTCTTGGCATATTTCTCTTTGGATTTATCCTGTATGGGACTCTCTGTGCTTCCTGGACTTGATTAACTATTTCCTTTCCCATATTAGGGAAGTTTTCAACTATAATCTCTTCAAATATTTGCTCAGTCCCTTTCTTATTCTCTTCTTTTTCTGGAACCCCTATAATTCGAATGTTGGTGCATTTAATGTTGTCCCAGAGGTCTCTGAGACTGTCCTGAGTTCTTTTCATTCTTTTTTCTTTATTCTGCTCTGCAGTAGTTATTGCCACTATTTTATCTTCCAGGTCACTTATCCGTTCTTCTGCCTCAGTTATTCTGCTATTGATCCTATCTAGAGTATTTTTCATTTCATTTATTGTGTTGTTCATCGTTGTTTGTTTCATCTTTAGTTCTTCTAGGTCCTTGTTAAATGTTTCTTGCATTTTGTCTATTCTATTTCCAAGTATTTGGATCATCTATACTATCATTATTCTGAATTCTTTTTCAGGTAGACTGCCTATTTCCTCTTCATTTGTTAGGTCTGGTGGGTTTTTATCTTGCTCCTTCATCTGCTGTGTGTTTTTCTGTCTTCTCATTTTGCTTATCTTACTGTGTTTGGGGTCTCCTTTTTACAGGCTACAGGTTCGTAGTTCCTGTTGTTTTTGGTGTCTGTCCCCAGTGGCTAAGGTTGGTTCAGTGGGTTGTGTAGGCTTCCTGGTGGAGGGCACTAGTGCCTGTGTTCTGGTGGATGAGGCTGGATCTTGTCTTTCTGGTGGGCAGGTCCACGTCTGGTGGTGTGTTTTGGGGTGTCTGTGGACTTATTGTGATTTTAGGCAGCCTCTCTGCTAATGGGTGGGATTGTGTTCCTGTCTTGCTAGTTGTTTGGCATAGGATGTCCAGCACTGTATCTTGCTGGTCGTTGAGTGAAGCTGGGTGCTGGTGTTGAGATGGAGATCTCTGGGAGATTTTCGCCATTTGATATTATGTGGAGCTGGGAGGTCTCTTGTGGACCAGTGTCCTGAAGTTGGCTCTCCCACCTCAGAGGCACAGCACTGACTCCTGGCTGTAGCACCAAGAGCCTTTCATCCACACGGCTCAGAATAAAAGGGAGAATAGGTAGAAAGAAAGAATTAGTATAAGTAGAAAGAAAGAAAGAAAAAAAGGAGGGAGGGAGCGAGGAAGGAAGGAAGGAAGGAGGGAAGGTAGGAAAAAACGAAAGAAGATAAAGTGAAATAAAATAAAGTAAGATAAAATGTAATAAAGTTATTAAAATAAAAAAATAATTATTAAGAGAAAAAAAAACGGAGGGATAGAGCCCTAGGACAAATGGTGGAAGCAAAGCTATACAGACAAAATCTCACACAGAAGCATACACATACACACTCACAGAAAGAGGAAAAGGGGAAAAAATCATAAATCTTGCTCTCAAAGTCCACCTCCTCAATTTGGGATGATTCGTTGTGTATTCAGGTATTCCACAGATGCAGGGCACATCAAGTTGATTGTGGAGCTTTAATCCGCTGCTCCTGAGGCTGCTGGGAGAGATTTCCCTTTCTCTTCTTTGTTCTCACAGCTCACAGGGGCTCAGCTTTGGATTTGGCCCCGCCTTTGCGTGTAGGTCGCCGGAGGGCGTCTGTTCTTCGCTCAGACAGGACGGGGTTAAAGGAGCCGCTGATTCGCTGGCTGTGGCTCACTCAGGCCGGGGGCGGGGGGCACGGAATGCCGGCCGGCCTGCAGCGGCAGAGGCCGTCGTGACGTTTCACCGGCCTGAGGCGCGCCGTGCGTTCTCCCGGGGAAGTTGTCCCTGGATCCCGGGACCCTGGCAGTGGCGGGCTGCACAGGCTCCCCAGAAGGGGGGTGTGGACAGTGACCTGTGCTCGCACACAGGCTTCTTGGTGGCGGCAGCAGCAGCCTTAGCGTCTCATGCCCGTCTCTGGAGCTCCTTTAAGCAGCGCTTTTAATCCCCTCTTCTCGCGCACCAGGAAACAAAGAGGTAAGAAAAAGTCTCTTGCCTCTTCGGCAGGTCCAGACTTTTCCCCGGACTCCCTCCCGGCCAGCCGTGGCGCACTAACCCCCTGCATGCTGTGTTCATGCCGCCAACCCCAGTCCTCTCCCTGCGCTCTTACGAAGCCCGAGTCTCAGCTCCCAGCCCCGCCCGCCCCGGCGGGTGAGCAGACAAGCCTCTCGGGCTGGTGAGTGCCGGTCGGCCCTGATCCTCTGTGCGGGAATCTCTCCGCTTTGCCCGCCGCACCCCTGTTGCTGTGCTCTCCTCCGTGGCTCCGAAGCTCTCCCCCTCCGCCACCCGCAATCTCCGCCCGCGAAGGGGCTTCCTAGTGTCTGGAAACCTTTCCTCCTTCACAGCTCCCTCCCACTGGTGCAGGTCCCGTCCCTATCCTATTGTCTCTGTTTATTCTTTTTTCTTTTGCCCTACCCAGGTACGTGGGGGGTTTCTTGCCTTTTGGGAGGTCTGAGGTGTTCTGCCAGCATTCAGTAGGTGTTCTGTAGGAGCTGTTCCACGTGTAGATGTAGTAATGGTGTAACTGTGGGGAGGAAGGTGATCTCCGCGTCTTACTCTTCCGCCATCTTGTTGTGTTAGTTTCTGCTGTATAACAAAGTGAATCAGCTATACGTATACATATATCACCATATCCCCTCCCTCTTGGGTCTCCCTCCTACCCTCCCTATCCCACCCCAATAGGTGGTCAAAAAGCACCGAGCTGATCTCCCTGTGCTATGCGCTGCTTCCCACTAGCTATCTATTTTATGTCAAGGTCACTGTCTCACTTTGTCCCAGCTTACCCTTCCCCCTCCCTGTGTCCTCCAGTCCATTCTCTATGTCTGCGTCTTTATTCCTGTCCTGCCCCTAGGTTCTTCAGAAACATTTTTTTTTAGATTCCATATATATGTGTTAGCATACGGTATTTGTTTTTCTCTTTCTGTCTTACTTCACTCTGTATGACAGACTCTAGGTCTATCCACCTCACTACAAATATCTCAATTTCATTTCTTTCTATGGATGAGTAATGTTCCATTGTATACATGTGCCACATCTTCTTTATCTATTCATCTGTTGATGGACATTTAGGTTGCTTCCATGTCCTGGCTATTGCAAATAGGGCTGCCATGAACATTGTGGTACATGATTTTTTTTTTTTTAAACATCTTTATTGGAGTATAATTGCTTTCCAATAGAGTGTCAATTTCTGCTGTATAACAATGTGAATCAGCTATACATATATCCCCATATCCCCTCCCTCTTGCATCTCCCTCCCTCCCACCCTCCCTATCCCACCCCTCTAGGTGGTCACAAAGCACTGAGCTGATCTCCCTGTGCTATGCAGCTGCTTCCCACTAGCTATCTATTTTACATTTGGTAGTGTATATATGTCCATACCACTCACTCACTTCGTCCCAGCTTACACTTCTCCCTCCCCGTGTCCTCAAATCCATTCTCTATGTTTGTGTCTTTACTCCTGTCCTGGCCCTAGGTTCTTCAGAACCAGGATTGTTTTTTTTTTTAGATTCCATATATATGTGTTAGCATTTGGCATTTGTTTTTCTCTTTCTGACGTACTTCACTCTGTATGACAGTCTCTAGGTCCATCCACCTCACTACAAATAACTCAATTTCGTTTCTTTTTATGGCTGAGTAATATTCCCTTGTATATATGTGCCACATCTTCTTTATCCATTCATCTGTCGATGGACACTTAGTTTGCTTCCATGTCCTGGCTATTGTAAATAGAGCTGCAATTAACATTGTGGTAAAGACTCTTTTTGAATTATGGTTTTCTCAAGGTATATGCACAGTAGTGGTGTTGCTGGGTAATATGGTGGTTCTATTTTTAGTTTTTTAAGGAACTTCCATACTGTTCTCCATAGTGGCTGTATCAATTGACATTCCCACCAACAGTGCAAGAGGGTTCCCTTTTCTCCACACTCTCTCCAGCATTTATTGTTGTGGATTTTTTGATGATGGCCATTCTGACTGGTGTGAGGTGATACCTCATTGTAGTTTTGATTTGTATTTCTCTAATGATTAGTGATGTTGAGCATTCTTTCATGTGTTTGTTAGCAATCTGTATATCTTCTTTGGAGAAATCTCTATTTAGGTCTTCTGCCCATTTTTGAATTGGGTTTTTTTTTGTTTTTTTTTTTTTTTTGATATTGAGCTGCATGAGCTGCTTAAAAATTTTGGAGATTAATCCTTTGTCCATTGCTTCATTTGCTAATATTTCTCCCACTCTGAGGGCTGTCTTTTTGTCTTGTTTATGGTTTCCTTTGCTGTGCAAAGTTTGTAAGTTTTATTAGGTCCCATTTGTTTATTTTTGTTTTTATTACCATTTCTCTAGGAGGTGGGTCACAAAGGATTTTGCTGTGATTTATGTTATAGAGTGTTCTGCCTATGTTTTCATCTAAGAGTTTTATAGTGTCTGGCCTTACATTTAGGTCTTTACTCCATTTTGAGTTTTTGTATGTGGTGGTGTTAGGAAGTGTTGTAATTTCATTCTTTTACATGTAGCTGTCCATTTTCCCCAGCACCATTTATTGAAGAGGCTGTCTTTTCTCCATTGTATATTTCTGTCTCCTTTATCAAAGATAAGGTGACCATATGTGCGTGGGTTTATCTCTAGGCTTTCTAGCCTGTTGCATTAATCTATATTTCTGTTTTTGTGCCAGTACTATACTGGCTTGATTACTGAAGCTTTGTAGTATAGTCTGAAGTCAGGGAGCCTGATTCCTCCAGCTCTGTTTTTCTTCCTCAAGATTGCTTTAGCTATTCGGGTTCTTTTGTGTTTCCATACAAATTGTAAAAATTTTTGTTCTAATTCTGTGAAAAATGCCATTGGTAGTTTGATAGGGATTGCACTGCATCTGTAGATTGCTTTGGGTAGTATAGTCATTTTCACAATATTGATTCTTCCAATCTAAGAACATGGTTTATCTCTCCATCTATTTGTATCATCTTTAATTTCTTTCATCAGTGTCTTGTAGTTTTCTGCATACAGGTGTTTTGTCTCCTTAGGTAGGTTTATTCCTAGGTATTTTATTCTTTTTGTTGCAGTGGTAAAGGGGAGTGTTTCCTTAATTTGTCTTTCACATTTTTCATCATTAGTGTATAGGAATGCCAGAGATTTCTGTGCATTAATTTTGTATCCTGCTACTTTACCAAATTCATTGATTAGCTCTAGTAGTTTTCTGGTAGAATCTTTAGGATTCTCTATGTATAGTATCATGTCATCTGCAAACAGTGACAGTTTTACTTCTTTTCTGATTTGGATTCCTTTCATTTCTTTTTCATCTCTGATTGCTGTGGCTAAAACTTCCAAAACTATGTTGAATAATAGTGGTGAGAGTGGCAACCTTGTGTGGTTCCTGATCTTAGTGGAAATGGTTTCTGTTTTTCACCATTGAGGACGATGTTGGCTATGGGTTTGTCATATATGGCCTTTATTATGTTGCGGTAAGTTCCCTCTATGCCTACATTCTGGAGGGTTTTTATCAAAAATTGTTGTTGAATTTTGTCAAAGGCTTTTTCTGCATCTATTGAGATCATATGGTTTTCCTCCTTCAATTTGTTAATATGGTTTATCACATTGATTGATGTGCATATATGAAGATCCTTGCATTCCTGGGATAAACCCCACTTGATCATGGTGTATGATCCTTTTAATGTGCAGTTGGATTCCGTTTGCCAGTATTTTGTTGAGAATTTTTGCATCTATATTCATCAGTGATATTGGCCTGTAGTTTTCTTTTTTGTGTGTGTGATATCTTTGTCTGGTTTTGATATCAGGGTGATGGTGGCCTCGTAGAATGAGTTTGGGAGTGTTCCTCCCTCTGCTATATTTTGGAAGAGTTTGAGAAGGATAGGTGTTAGCTCTTCTCTAAATGTTTGATAGAATTCACCTGTGAAGCCATCTGGTCCTGGGCTTTTGTTTGTTGGAAGATTTTTAATCACAGTTTCAGTTTCAGTGCTTGTGATTTGTCTGTTTATATTTTCTATTTCTCCTGGTTCAGTCTTGGAAGGTTGTGCTTTTCTAAGAATTTGTACATTTCTTCCAGGTTGTTCATTGTATTGGCATATAGTTGCTTGTAGTAATCTCTCATGATCCTTTGTATTTCTGCAGTGTCAGTTGTTACTTCTTTTCATTTCTAATTCTGTTGGTTTGAGTCTTCTCCCTTTTTTTCTTGATGAGTCTGGCTAATCAATTTTGTTTATCTTCAAAGAACCAGCTTTTAGTTTTATTGATCTTTGCTATCATTTCCTTCATTTCTTTTTCAATTATTTCTGATCTGATCTTAATGATTTCTTTCCTTCTGCTAACTTTGGGGATTTTGTTTTTCTTTCTCTAATTGCTTTTGGTGTAAGGTTAGGTTGTTCATTTGATATGTTTCTTTTTTCTTGAGGTAGGACTGTATTGTTACAAACTTCCCTCTTAGATCTGCTTTTGCTGCATCCCATAGGTTTTGGGTCTTTGTGTTTTCATTGTCATTTTTT
This sequence comes from Leucopleurus acutus, assembly GCF_964270905.1. NCBI lineage: Eukaryota > Metazoa > Chordata > Mammalia > Artiodactyla > Delphinidae > Leucopleurus > Leucopleurus acutus. The sequence goes on from NC_139152.1 coordinate 55,015,953, forward strand.
TCCAGGTATATTTTGATTTGCTCTTTGATTTCATCAGTGATCTCTTGGTTGTTTAGCCTACATGTTTTTGTATTTTTTACAGTTTATTTCCTGTAATTGATATCTAGTTTCATAGCACTGTGGTCGGAAAAGATACTTGATTTCAATTTTCTTAAATTTACCAAGGTTTGATTTGTGACCCAAGATATGATCTATCCTGGAGAATGTTCCATGAGCACTTGAGAATAAAGTGTATTCTGTTGTTTTTGGATGGAATGTCCTATAAATATCAATTAAGTCTATCTTGTTTAATGTGCCATTTAAAGCTTGTGTTTCCCTATTTATTTTCATTTTGGTTGATCTGTCCATTGGTGAAAGTGGGGTGTTAACGTCCCCCACTATGAATGTGTTAGTGTCGATTTCCCCTTTTATGGCTGTTAGCATTTGCCTTATGTATTGAGGTGCTCCTATGTTGGGTGCATCAATATTTACAATTGTTGTATCTTCTTCTTGGATCCATCCCTTGATCATTATGTAGTGGCCTTTTTTGTCTTTTGAAATAGTCTTTATTTTTAAGGCTATTTTGTCTGAAATGAGAATTGCTACTCCAGCTTTCTTTTGATTTCCATTTGCATGTAGTATCTTTTTCTGTCCCCTCCCTTTCAGTCTGTATGTGTCCCTAGGTCTGATGTGGGTCTCTTGTAGACAGCATATATTTGAGTCTTGTTTTTGTATCCATACAGCCAGTCTATGTCTCTTGGTTCGAGCATTTAATTCATTTCCATTTAAGGTAATTATAGATATGTATGTTCCCATTACCATTTTCTTAGTTGTTTTGGGTTTGTTATTGTAGGTCTTTTCCTTCTCTTATGTTTCCTACCTAGAGAAGTTCCTTTAGCATTTGTTGTAAAGGTGGTTTGATGGTGCTGAATTCTCTTAACTTTTGCTCATCTGTAAAGGTTTTAATTTCTTGGTCGAATCTGAATGAGATCCTTGCTGGGTAGGGCAATCTTGGTTGTAGGATTTCCCTTTCATCACTTTGAATATGTCCTGCCACTCCCTTCTGGCTTGCAGAGTGTCTGCTGAAAGAGCAGCTGTTAACCTTATGGGTATTCCACACAGGCTTCTGGGTGGCTGCAGTAGCCCTAGCGTCTCATGCCCGTGTCTGGGGTCCACGCTGATAGCCGCGGCTCATGCCTGTCTCTGGAGCTGGTTTAGGCGGTGCTCTGAATCCCCTCTCCTCACGCACCCCGAAACAATGGTCCCTTCCTCTTGGGCAGGTCCAGACTTTTTCCCGGACTCGCTTCCAGCTAGCTGTGGCACTAGCCCCCTTCAGGCTGTGTTCACGCAGCCAACCCCAGTCCTCTCACTGGGATCCGACCTCAGAAGCCCGAGCCTCAGCTCGCAACCCCGCCCGCCCCAGCGGGTGATCAGACAAGCCTCTCGGGATGGTGAGTGCCGGTCGGCACCGATCCTCTGTGCGGGAATCTCTCCGCTTTGCCCTCAGCATCTCTGTTGCTGTGCTCTCCTCCGCGGCTCCGAAGCTCCCCGCCCCCCGCCCACCCCCATCTCCGCCAGTGAAGGGGCTTCCTAGTGTGTGGAAACCTTTCTTCCTTCATGGGTCCCTCCCACTGGTGCAGGTCCCGTCCGTATTCTTTGTCTCTATTCTTTTTTCTTTTGCCCTACCCAGGTACGTGGGGGGTTTCTTGGTTTTGGGGAGGTCTGAGGTCTTCTGCCAGCGTTCAGTAGGTGCTCTGTAGGAGTTGTTCCACGTGTAGATGTAGTTTTGATGTATCTGTGGGGAGGAAGGTGATCTCCACGTCTTACTCCTCTACCATCTTGCAGGTCCTCTCTCTCTTTGATTTATTATTCTACAGGGTGCTTAATTATAGAATGACAATGAAAAGAAATACACGCAGACTTACATGCCCAAGGTTTGAAGGAATCGTTTATGATATTTAGTAGTGAGCCTAAACATGTGAGATATGCTTCCTTTCGGGCCTTGCTTTGTTTGGGGTTAGTGTTAGCTGGAATCCTGGGGGATATCTGGCAAAGGGAATAGTATTGAATTAAAACTTCCCTGGTCTTCTTAGTCCATTGAACTTAGGAGCAGAAAAGAATGAAACATTAGTCAATATAGATAGAGAAAAGGCAGCCTGGGCTGTTTATCATTTAGTTGCTGAGATTCCTCCAGATGTGGGCTCCCACGGGGCCCAGACGCACCCCATAGGTCATAGGAGCCCTCTAAGTTCGGGGATCAGGCCAAGCAGCCTTCGCTAGGCAAATCAGAGGGGCAAAGGCAACAGGGAACAGTTAGCTGCATATGCCATTGGGTAGTTGGTATGAAGAGAGTTTCTATGAAGGTTTTAAAGGAACTGATCAAAGGAAAAAAAAAAGATGATTACCACACTTTTCACACACTCGCTCTCTGAAGAGATACCATGAAAGAGACAAGGAGCCTCGTTTGCAGTAGAGACACCGTGTTGTCTATACATAAATATTTTAGATTTTGGCACATGTAATGGGTTTGTCATGAATACTGAGACTGAAGGAATAAGAATGAATGGTGGCATTGAATCCTGACACCAAGGCGATCTCAAAAGACAGCATAATTGGTTCTGACAAGAAGTCTGATTCTGAAGCCTTTTGATAAACCACATGAAATGAAGAAGAAAAAAGCTAATTGAGTTATTTGTACTAGGTGGATGGACCTAGCGTCTGTCATACAGAGTGAAGTAAGTCAGAAAGAGAAAAACAAATACCATATGCTAACACATATATATGGAATCTAAGAATAATAAGAAAAAAAAAAGGTCATGAAGAACCTGGGGTAAGACGGGAATAAAGACACAGACCTACTAGAGCATGGACTTGAGGATATGGGGAGGGGGAAGGGTAAGCTGTGACAAAGTGAGAGAGTGGCATGTACATATATACACTACCAAACGTAAAATAGATAGCTAGTGGGAAGCAGCCGCATAGCACAGGGAGATCAGCTCAGTGCTTTGTGACCACCTAGAGGGGAGGGATAGGGAGGGTGGGAGGGAGGGAGACGCAAGAGGGAAGAGATATGGGAACTATGTATATGTATAACTGATTCACTTTGTTATAAAGCAGAAACTAACACACCATTGTAAAGCAATTATACTCCAATAAAGATGTTAAAAAAAAGCTTATGCAAAACATCAAGTTTTACAAACCATCACGTGTGATTAAAGAAATTGCATGTTATGCGGCAAAATAAGATAAGTGCAAACGTGGACATAAAATCCAATCTAGGTGCCTGTTATACATCGTTTCATTAGAGGGAAAATGTCTAAGAAAGCGTCTGTTTCCCCCATGGCTTTCCCTGCAGAAAGGAAAATCTAAGAATTGTAACAAACGACCCTGTGCTTTTTCACTTATTCCTGATATACAACTAAACTTGATTCAAGACGCTGAATTTTATCTTCAAAGCTCTGACTAAATTATACCTGGGCTCATTTTCTGGTGAAGAATGACAATGGAACCACCAAAGTTTTAGAGATTGTCAACTTATTTGGTATAGCTTTTCAGGCCCTGAAAATTATGATTTTGAGTCAGATCGGACAATGACTGTGCTTGTACATAATTGTGTCACAATAACCACGCCTTCTAGGTTTACAAACAAATGGATATCGTCATCATCACCATCATTATTTCTCTTAGAGCCGTGATGTCAGTTGTAAACCAGTGTGCTTGACTTTGCTTCCACAGAGACATTAAACAAAACTTTCTTGGCCCCAAACCCTACGGTTATCACCCTGGAGAAAACTTAGAGGTTATCACCTGTAGTTCAGTATCACTCAAGGAAAAATATCTTGTTCATTATCAGGTCCAGCAAATTCAGCATTTCCATTGACCTTTACGGAAAGCTATTTTAAATTGTGACAATCACACCTTGGCTGTCTGGATAAAAATCTATGACGTGTAAATAGAACATTTGAGTGTTGCACATATCACCTTATATTGTAATTTCTATGTATTATCAATTCCAATATTAGGATCTGATAAACTCTATGAGTGTATTAAGCAGCATTATCTATTCATAAATTCTCCAGAATCTGTAGTCAATATTAGAAAACATGGGATAGATTTTACACTTCAGCTAACATTATAGTAAATTGAGGACATGCCTTTATATTTATGCATATTTATAAATACAGCAACAATCCATTCATTACCTATAATTCCAAGATATTAAAATTTCTGAAAACTGCAACTAACTTGGTGGCAAAACCTAAACTAACCTGACCCCATTTGGCAGCACTATCCAGCCTGAGCTGACATAAGCCTATTTACTGTTCTTTAACTCATTTGATGTAAGTATTAACACTTCCGTAGAAATATCAGTGTGTCTGATTACAGAGTACTATATCGGAGCATGTATTACAAGGAACACATACTGTAAAATGTGTCCCTAGATCCCTTCTAAAATTCAAAAAGTTCTGCATCCCATCATATATCTGGCTACAAAGTTTTCCTAAGGGATTATGGAAATCCCTGTGTATTAGGTATGAATCTCAGTTCCCAAGCTACGGTATGCAAAAAACACATTACCTTCTTTGTTTCCTTTAAAACAACTTAAAGTTGAATCTGTGTCCCCTAAAGCACTTGATCATGACCGGCAGACCCTCTCTCCCTCCATGGGTAACTCGCAGGTGGAAAAGCCATACATGGTGCCCACACAGCAGGAGAAGGTCTTATCTCTACTCCACCATGGCTGCCACTTAGCTACCCATGAGGTAACCAACTCATCCCTATTTGCCCAGGACTTTCCTGGTTTTAGCACAGGAAGTCCCATGTCTCAGGAACTGTACCAGGCAACCTGGACCTTGCTCTCTTGAGGTACACCACGCAGCTTATGGGTCTATTACTTCTTTGGGACACAGTCAAGGAGTGGTTCCAAATCTCAGGTGCTCGTGGAATCCTTAGAACAAAGTTGTTTGGTCTGAAGATCTGACCAAAAGGACCTGAGCAAGCAGAGTCCATGGTCCCGGGTTCCAGATCCACCAAGATAGCATGAGGAACATATTTGCCACCTGTGGCTTCATTGTAGTACACTGAGATGCTGTCCAGCTGCAGGTCGCTAGCCCCATGATAGGTGCTGGTGGGGTCGATGCCATGTTCATCACTGATCACCTCCCAGAACTTGGCACTCATCTGATTGCCTCACTGACTGGCCTGGTTGTGCACGATTTCCTTCATTGTTAAAATTTATTCTAATCTTAATTTAAGATTAACTTATTCTCTAAATTTATTCTAATCTTTTTGCTTACCTTAAAGTGTGTATGGGGCAAGAAAATGATATGTAACTAGTTTTTCTCTGCTGCTGGTCACAGGCTGGAAGGATGGGACGGGCTCCAGAGGTTAGAGCAGCGAGTTCTGAACGTGGCAGCAGGAAGGTTCTGAGAGTTGGACTTTCTTTTATGTGAACTAATATTTGTCCTTATTATTCAAGCCAGTTGGAATTGAGTTTTCTGTTCCTTGCAGCCAACAGCATCCTAACTGATACAGAGACCTATTCCTTCTCCAGTCTGTCTTCCTTTTACGGATGAAGAAACACGGCCAAGAGAGAGTGTCCCAAGGTTACACAACCAGGATTTATAAACCTGAGATTAGTTGTAAAGGAAATTACACAAATGGCTTTCAACATGGGTTAAATAGCTGATTTATAACAGAGTCTGGCTGACACTTAGAACAATAGAAAGCTTTAAACTAGAGTTTACTCAGTAAACTCTAGGGGAGCCTAGGGAACCTCAGATAACATCGAGGGGCCCACTGGTATCCTGGAGTTTCAATCCAGAAGTTCCTTATCCTCCTGCCTTGTGTCTGAAGCTCAAATACCTGGGGTGCCCCAGGCAACAAAAAGTTCCATTTAACTACCTTTCACATAAGCCAAGGGCCAGGCTTAAAGAGCCAGCTTCTTTCTCTCTCTCTCTCTCTCTCTCTCTTCAAGATTCTCCCTTGTCTTCAAGAGTATCAGAATCAAGGTGTCCACAAAGCAGAAACCAGAAGCCCAAACTGGAGAGAGTTTGGATCCCACAGACCCTCAAATTTCCGTGGGCTCAAAGACTTCCTCAGTGATGTCTGTCTTCGGAACATGAAGTCCCGGAAACTAAAGATACATTGTAGATCCGAAGCCACGCCCCACCTCCAGTGTTAGAATGGCTCAGAATCCTTTTGGTTTATGCTTTCTTCTCTCTTTTCCCCACATCTCCCCCATCTCCAGCCTTATCATAGCTGCCACTACAGCTTGGGAAGGGGGAGGAGAAAGGATGAGGGATGCAGTGATGCGTCGCTCCCACCCCAGGTCTCAGTCCCAGGGTGGGAAACTATTCCATCTCCAAGTTTTTACATGTCTCCTGTGGTTCCGGACTTTAAACTCTCCTCAGTGGTTCTTCGTGGCACCAGGTAGTTCTCAGACACAGGGCTCTGTCTGAGAAAAATGGAAAAATGGGCCAGTAAGCCCTCACCCCTCACCCCAATCACCTTGTATCGCAAGGCAATTAATCTCGAGTCTCAGGGTCCATGTCAGTGTCATGGGATGCCATTTAGCACTGCCTTTGGGAGTCAGGCCTTTTTCAGGATCTCTCTGATGCTCCTTATAATTTGAACCTTCTTTTTTACTTTTAGTGTTGATAAATGGACTCTTTCAATTAAAAATGACTTTCTGTATTATTTCACAACCTGTTTCCTTTTTCACTTTGTGGCATTATGTTAAGAGAAGGAAATGTGATAGGTGTGGAAAGGAGTATATTCCTTTTAAGGCAGTTAAAGGAACTCTTTGTTGTGCAGGCTGGCACCAAAGCAAGAAGTAGTGGTTATTTTTCATTGACTGTGCTCTGAGACTTTTCCCAGAAGGCTTAATAGGAGATGGTCCTCTTTGAGGGAGGTTGGCAGAATCAGAGGTATGTGCTGTGCCCAGGGGAGTGCGTCGACAGCTCTTTTTATCTGGCACACACAAAATGATGCTAATGCTACTTCTTGCTTCCCTGTGAGTATCTTTCCTGCCCTTAGGCCTTCAGAGTGAGAGTGATGGAGAACCAGAGAGAAGGAGGCGTGCCCTGACAACCATTGCCAGGAAACAGGTTCACTGAAGCTGTAAATTAGATAACCCACTTCCTGGAGGTGGGTTCATAGGCAATGTTGAAAAATCTGCCAGCGTGGGAAACATTGCTACCTTTAGTTTCAGTTTAAAAAAACATACCATTTATGTTTGCTAATTAAACAAAAGCATATAGAAGGAAAAAGTGGTTCAGTATTCTATCATCATATGATCCCTGTTAACATTTTTTTCTCATATAAATGTTTTCTTATGTAAAAATAATAAGTGTACATGGTAAAACAAAAATCAAACAGAAAAGTACAAAACAGCAAGTAAAAGTCTATTTATATGTTTCCAGAAACTTCCTTATGTATGCATGTCCGCTCTTTTATTTATTTACATAACATAGGTAATGCTGCTCACACTTTGTTCTTGCATCTGGATCTTTCACTTTTAGGAACTCTACTTTGATATTTTAATTTGACTCTGCCTGTATCATATTTTACTGAACCAATCTCCTTTGCAAATGTATCGGTGGACATTGTTTTTAATGAACGTTTAAGAGATTTTGAGACTTTAGAATCAAAATAGGGAGGAGGAATCAAGATGGTGGAATAGAAGGAGGGATAAAAATAGGGATCAAAAATGACTACCTCAATTATCATTCATTAATTCATGCATTTATTCAACAAACATTTATTGAGCATCTAGTATAGAAGTAGGCATTTTGTTAGGTGCCAGGAATACCAAAGTAGGGTAACTGTCCCTTCGTCAAGTGGGTCACAGCCCAAATGGAGGGAGATAGCTCAGTGTCAATAATTACTATCACTGCTGAGATGCAGATAAGCAAAGGATACTGCATCTGTAGAGATTAGATGCCCAGAGTAAACTTAAAATGAAGGGGTTAGGGGCTTCCCTGGTGGCGCAGTGCTTGAGAGTGCGCCTGCTGATGCAGGGGACACGGGCTCGTGTCCCGGTCCGGGAAGATCCCACATGCCGCGGAGCGCCTGGGTCCGTGAGCCATGCCCGCTGAGCCTGAGTGTCCGGAGCCTGTGCTCCGCAACGGGAGAGGCCACAGCAGTGAGAGGCCCGCGTACCGGAAAAAAAAAAAAAAAAAAGAAGGGGTTAGGTAGGAGGAATTCTCAGAGGAAGCCACAGGTCGGAAGGCCTGGAGACATGAACCAGCTCAGTGTATTCAAGTTGCTGCAGGATTTTGGAAGAGTCAGAGTACAAATTTCATGAGGGGGCCCTGGAAGGACTTTAAGCTAGAGACAGAGGCTGGGGTAAAAGCTGTACCACAAAGACCCTGGAGTTTGAACTTTATCGTAAAAGTCATGGGGAACCAATTGAGGTTCTAAGTATTGAGGGGGGAAAGGAATTGCTGGGTGACATGATAAGTTTTAGATAATCTAAAAATCAGCAGAGGTAAAAAATAAAAACAGAAAAAAATCTGGCTACACATTAGTTCTCAGCATAGAGAAAGGGAATAAGAGCTAGATAAGAACAAGAAACAGACTTCAAATAAAAAATGAGCATTGCAGGGTATTGAGAGTATGAACAGCATGCCACGTTGCTAAGGGGAAGTTAAGAAAGGTAAGGGACATTTTTAATAGAGTATGGTAACTTAAATCACTTGGATAAATTTTAATTCTTAATAAATATAGTTTCAGGACATGCACCAGGAAAGACTGACCTTGGCAAAGGAAAACTAAAGTCCCTTCCAGTGGTGTGTTGGAGCCAGAGAAAGTGGTCTTGGTGGGAGTATTTACATCATGGAAATTAGCAAACACTACAAATCAGATTTAAAAAAAAATTTTTTTTTTCTCCTCAGAGTGCCTGTTAGACATTAGTCAGCACATCTCTGATCCCTCTTCAGTGGAAGAGCTGGAAATCATCAAAAACATGCACAACTTAGTTCCTATTCCCCCTTCCAACTCCCTCAAGTCTTAAGATCCATTTCATTATTAAGATTATCAGCATTTCGGGCTTCCCTGGTGGCGCAGTGGTTGAGAGTCCGCCTGCCGATGCAGGGAACACGGGTTCGTGCCCCGGTCCGGGAGGATCCCACATGCCACGGAGCGGCTGGGCCTGTGAGCCATGGCCGCTGAGCCTGCGCGTCCGGAGCCTGTGCTCCGCAACGGGAGAGGCCACAGCAGTGAGAGGCCCGCGTACCGCAAAAAAAAAAAAAAAAAAAAAAAAGATTATCAGCATTTCAAAAAATATACTCTAAAAGACATCATTAAATTTGTAAAGGGATAAAAACATTAAAAAGCATAAGCATAAAGACAGGTCCGGTGATCCTTGTGTCCAGCGCTGGGGAAGACCAAGAAGCCGGCAGCTGGTGATGGTGGCAACTCTCCATTTTAAGAGCCTGTTTCCCACAGGTGAGACGGACCTGGGCACATGGGTGCCAGCCTGTCAGAGGCCTGAGGTTATTCTGATGATTCATAGGAAAGCAGTCCAGCTCGTTTGGCCAGTTCTTGGATTGTTTTTCCGACAGCCATTAATAGCTTTGGAACTACTGAATTCTCCTCTGATCACCCAAAGTTTTATTTCTTCTGTGAAACTCAAAGAGGAGTGTTTATTCTACTGCTACTATGTTGGTATCATTTTATGTCTTCTCTTTCCACAAGCTGCTGTACTAGAGCCAGAGTAATAGGACTGAATCTGTCCTTTTGGTTTTGTATTAAGTGTCCACGATCATGCTAGAGAGACACCCACAGCCTGTGAGCTCCTGAGCCAGAAGAAAACAACAGGATTTTCATTGGGCAGTATCTACACCAATACAGGTCACCACAGCGGCAGCAGGAGTCAGGCCACACCACCTCTTTCCATGCTCCTGAGCCGGATGGGAGTGTAGGGGTCAGAATTGAGGAGTTGAGTTGAACAGCCAAAGGCGTGTTGGGAGCCTAAAGTTCAAGTTGAGGCAATTGCTTTATTGGCTCTGGTTAAAAAAAAAAAAAAGACCATCCTACATCATCTCAACAGGACAAAAACTTTCCAATGATTGCGAAAGTGCATGAAACACGTCAGCTCCCTGGATGCGAGTGGGAAGAGATAGGAGGGGGTGGGGTGAGCAGAGCTGCCTGGGAGTCAGTTCTGGCTCAGAGATTCCCAATCTGTCACCAAAATAGAACACCAGGACCTGCCTATGGGCAAAGAAAAGTGAGTCAGTTCTGGTTTTAAGGATGGTATCCTGATTAATTTCAGTTTCCTTATTCATATATTACTAAGTATCAGTTACAATGACTTTTCTATCCCCTTCCCATCAGTGACCACCCAGCTTACCCCTTTCTCAGAAAACCTCTTTGCTTTCAGGTGAATAGAGCTCAGATTTATGGAAACACCTTGTTGGCATCTTTTCTGAAGTGGGGTTGGTGAAAGCAGATGTTAGCACCGGCCAGCATCCTTCTTATCAAGTAACTTCATTATCGCTAGGGCAACAAGAAACCTGATTTGTTGGGGACTGAAGGGTCTCCAGGATGCAGGGCTTTCTCTTGTGAAAAATGGAGAAACTTCCTGGCAAACTGGGATAGTTGGTCACCCTAATCATAGCAGTATCTGATGAGGTGCCAAGTGAGTAAGAGAGACAATACAGGCTGTTGAAGGTTGGGATCAGTAACATCACAGCAGCTTGGAGTTTTGTCGAGTGCTTTGTATTTCACTTTCATACACCATCTCATTTTAATCTTATAAAAAATTAAGGAAAACAGAGGAGGTACTATTACTGCTTCATGTAGCTGAAAAATTGAGCCACCAGGATTCAATGACTTGCCCAATAACAGTCACAGCTGGTTGGTAACAAAAGACTCAGGTGTGGCCTCCAGCTCCCCGTGGAGTGCGACGGGGTAGGGCTGACGACCAGTGTTCTGTCCACGGTACTGTGTTGCCTCTGTAGTCACAGGCAGAATGGGATGACTTCTCTCGTTACTTAGCTTTTTTGCCATGATGCTTTGTTGTAGAGTGACAATCTTGCAGAGAATAAGAAAGAATTAAATAAGAATTCATGACCATTTTCTCCCAACCAGTACCCAACAGGAAACACAGACACCAGGATGAGAGCTATGGCTTGCATTCAAAGGCAAGAAAAAGGCTGTTGCCTGAGTACATTAAAATGACGTGTGATGGTTTCCTGCTGGAAGGAAGAGCTGAAGGCAGTGCCAAGCTAGCAGAGAATGCTGAGTGGAGAATCTCAGAAGAAGCATGACTGAGCCATGCATCATCTTAAGGCAAGGTAACATCACCACTAGTGAACAGTCCCATAGCCTAGAAATGTTGAGAAGTACCCAAGGTTCCAGGATGAGAAACATGACTCCGTATTTATATTTTCCCACAAAACATAGCAGTGTGTTAAGGTTACTTCTGAAACTTGACATTAAGACCAGTGACAATATCTAATTTATGGTCATAACATGTAAAACTTGACATCAGGTAGAAGGGAAACCCTTTGAATTAGGGAAGGTACAACCAAACCCCAACTTATCAATTCTGTATATAATTTTCAATGACAGTCACAAAAGTATAAGTATCTAGTGGGGAATCATGAATCTATGGTTTCTCTAGCCAGTTGTATGGACATTTTCAAAACTTCAAGCAGCATTTGATTTATGAAAATGGCTTAGTCAAGTTTAAATTCAAGTTGGTACACTGTCTTGTGAAGCAGGAGAACCTGATGGATATATAAAAATGCTATAAGCACAATCTGCAATATAAATTTAGTGGCTTTATGCTAATAAAAAGTCTCTGAGATGTAGTAGAAGCAATATGGTACGTTTGTACATATGGTAGAGAGAAAAGAGTTCGGGCTTCACAATCAGACAGATTCAAGTTCAAACTCCAGTTGTGCTGGGTATGTGACCTTTGGTGTCAATTTTTTTCATCTGCAATGAGACTAATAGTACACAGACCTCATAGATGTGTTGTACTCTTTACATGGGATAATGTACACAAAGTGCCCAGCGTAGAGCCTGGCATGCAGCAGAAATTCTTACAATGACATTGCTTCTCTCCTTTCTCTCTTGCAGTAGCTGTTGCCCCACGAGCTACCCTTGGTGTTCTTCTTTCCCCAGGTCTGGATGTAGAAATATAGTCTCCTCAGCTCCCTCTGCCTTGCTGTCCCTGAGAAAATCACACAGAACATGGAACGTAAGAAAGTTTCAAAGGATTTAAAGTCTTACAAAGTTTCTCCAAGTCCTGGTTCCATGACCAGAGAGCTTGCCACATCTGGGGTGACCCACGGTAAGCTCCTTCCACTACTTAGGGCCACTTCTCCTACATTAAGATTAAGCCATAATATTTGTTTAACAAAGGATAACTTAAACACTTTTGGAGCAAATGAAATGCTCCAGTAGAGAAAAATATCTCCAGCCCACCTGAGAAAAAGCTACATGGACCTTTTCTTCTTTTAATATAAAACTAATGGCACACCTGGGCACACTAAAGGGTACATAACATAGGTTGGCAATTCAGTTCTCCTGGCCCTTCACCCTGGGTAATACCTGTTTTAATGGCACAATTGAGACATTTCCTCACTTACAGAGAGGATACAAGACTAAATGGCATAATGGCTTATAAAAGCTCCTAGAAGGGTACCTACCTCAAAAAAAAAAAAAATAGCAATCTTCTTGCTTCAAACTTTGTTTCTGGATTCTAAAGTTATTGAGATATTTGACATTTGGTATCATGCTAATTTTTCTTTGCAATGTATACACAAGAATGAATTCTGATGGCTGTATATGTTTTTAGAAAGAGAGCCGAGGGAAACATTTTTTATTCTAAATGATCTAAAAGTTTCATTGCATAATGTGATACCATTATTATTTCAGTTGTTAAGAAACTGCATAAATACAGATAAGATAAAAGTGGAATTATGTTGCTTCTAGTCATCTCCCATCAACCTTTGTACAGTAGTGATTTGATAGCAATATTAGTTTAATGTTAATATTTTCTGTTGTAATCAGTTATGAATCTTTTTTGTATTAGAAAGGGTCATGTTACTATCCCCGATAAAGCATGTAAAATAGAAATTACATGTAAATGAGGCTGTAGGTGCCTTTAGTCATGATGAAAGAAACCTCAGAATTCTTAGATATAAAAGTGTTCAGATGTATTTAGTTATAGAAATGGTTGAAAAGCTCAGAATTTTAAAATATTTTTCTTCATATTATATATCTAACCACATTCAGATAAACAGTATATGTATGTATACGTATTTATATCTTTTTCCATGTCGGGATTTTTCTGATCTTTCTCTAAAAGCCATGTACTACAACAAAAAGCAATAAGTTGGAAAAAAATGAAAGCTGAAGTTGATTTGGATAAAAATATGCATTCATTTCTATTTAAGTTTTCAAAATACTAATGATCTCATATAAAAAACTTTTGTTGTTGGTCACTATGTTGGTCATAGTTTCACTATGGTTGAAATGATGCATTACAGTAATAAAATAAATCTTAAACAAGGGGCATCTTTTAAATGTTAGCCAAGAAAAAATTGACAATAGGCTCATCTACTGTTAAAGACTGAATGTTTATGTCGTGCCCTAACTTTTTTGTTGAAGCTCTAACTCCCACGTGATGGTATTTGGAGATGGGGCCTTTGAGAGGTAACTAGGGTTAGATGAGGCCATGAGGGTGGAGACTGGCCTGATGGGATTAGTGCCCCTATAACAAGAGATACCGGAGCTCTTTCTACCTCTTTCTGCCACATGAGGACACAGCTGGAAGGTGGCCATCTATAAACAGGGAGGAGAGCTCTCACCAGAACCCAAACCATGCTGGCACCTTGATCTTGGACTTCCAGGCTCCAGACAGTGAGAAAATTAATTTCTGTCATTTAACACACCCAGTCTATGGTATTTTGCAGCCTCTGCAGGCTAATACGTCTAGCACAGGGATGGCAGATGTATACACTATTGCTAAGAAGGAATGATCATATATCATTGAACCTTAATGAAGTGGGCTGTCCCCCTCATCCCCCAAATTTAACTTGTGCTTGTATTTTTTGTTTGTTGTTTTTGTTGTTGTTGTTTGCTCCTGGGTCACCCTTGATAAAGTAAGTCACCAGCAGGAACATGGCTTCATCCCCCAAAAGAGGGTGGAGAATGTGGGCCCTCTGGGAGCAGTCGAGGCCCAATGTCAGGAAAAGGCAAGGAGACCTTTACTGCCAGGGGTGCCTGGGACCCTACGAGGCAATAAATGGAATACAATGGAGCAGAACAGGGAAATGTTGAAAACGTATGTAATGATTAAAAATAGAAAGGCCTGTAATAAACTAAAAAATTAAAACACTTAAAAAAAAAAAGCCTAGTGTGGATGTGGGTCTGAAAATGAGACTCTTCCCCGGCTCACACTTGATATTCAAATCCCTACGAAGATAAAAGGGATGCTGGTTGGGTGTCCTTAAATGGTGGGCTTTTAGGCCTCTTCTGACACATAGCACTACTATGGCAGCTGGTGCCTTGGAGGCTAGTTTAAAATTAAACTGTGAACCTGGGGAACTCAAGTGAGGAGACTCCTTGCCTAAGCTTGGCCTGAGGAACAAACTTAGCCTCATTCAAAGATCCAACATGGTAGAACAAGTCTCCTCAAACTCTTGACTCCCCATTCCCATCCACCCACAGGGACCTGGGCCAGAAATATTCCCCCTTGGCCTTTAGATTTTATGGAACAACTTTTCCTTCGTGACACCATGTGCTGGTGAGAATTATGGCAGTAAATGTCCGAGCTCTGCTTGGATATGGAAATCAGACTGAATCCCTCCATTAGGCTGTGTATGCCTTTGGGGTTCTTAGAGGTTGAAAGGAAAGGGGTAGCCTCAAGAGTAAGAGAGTAAACTTCTTGCTTAACTGGCATGGAAATAAGCTCAAGCTTATTTTAAAATTTAATTTAGAACATAAAATAAATGTGTGTATCCCTGCAGTGGACAAGTGTGATTGACAACCATGCATGCCTCTAGTAGTGGGTGCATATTGCTTGTAAGGAGATGCTCTTGGGGAGACTTGAGACCAAATGGATGGTGATTCAGAAAGGAATCATGGTTTGGGTGTTACTTTTCAAAGGAATTGATGAAGAATTTCCTTCCCAAATTGTGAACATGCTGTTGAATATAAAACTAAATGGGACTGAAAATTACAACCTCATTTCTATATTTGATCTTTCTGGCAATGTTCTCTTAATCCCTCTCTCAAACTACTTTCCCAGGTAAAATAAATGGGAGAAACGTGTAAGATCTAACTCTGCAAAAGAAGAGAGTTATAATTTATTCTCCATTTGTGAATCTCTATGAAAATGAAATCACGGATGAGAGAAAATGGAGTCAGGTTGATGCTCTGGTGAACAGGCAAGTATAAAAATCTGGATATTAATGGACCATATTAACGTACCTAATTAAGTTTTTAAAAATGAAAATCGATTATGTTTTCTGTTATTAAATGATTTGAACTAGAGTTAACTTTTTTCCTCACCTTCATGAGCACAGTAATACTTCCAGATTCTACAACATTTTCAAATGAAAAGGGATTGGGTTTTAATCATAATTTCTATTAAGCTCTTTATCTTGGCATCTCTTCACTTTCCTTCATTCCACATATAAATCCCACCTCCACTCCCAACCATTTATAAAAGAATTTTTTAATTGAACTCATTAGTATTCTGGTAATGCTCTTAAGGATCCTATTTAAAAAGAGTATACAGATTTGAATTATTACATTATGAAGAATCTTGTAAGATCCCAAAATACACATTTCTTATGCCTTCAATATTAGTCTTCTTTCTTTAAGTTTTAAACCTATCCATGTATTATGTGAAACAAAATGAATCCTAATTAATATTTAGGGAAAAAAAGGTGAGTACTTGATTAACTTTTGGTTACGGCTTTTGATTTTCCACACTTTGAATAAGGAAGTTGTGTAAGAAAAATTTTCTAATACTTGTACCCTGAATATTTGGTGCAATCCATCCTGTTCCACATATATGAAGGATATATAGAATTTGTCTTGCCATGACAAAAAATACAAAAAATTGTGTCAAAACCCTTGCGGGCTTGAATAGTCACAGGCATTTAAAGCATCTGCAGATCAGCAGGTTAATAATCCTCAATCTGCCATTTCTATTTAAAAACAAACTCTACCTCTTGTCTAGGATTTATTAAATTGGCCATTTTGTCTTTTCTTGTGAAATGGTTCGTATTCACACATTGAAATCTCACTTTGTATTTGTCGTTGGCAAGGAAAACGGCAACATTGAGCTTAGCTGTGAAGAGGTAGATGACCTATTAAAATAACGATTAAGCAAAGGAATCCAAAAAAGGTGAAACTTTCTGTCTTTTCTGAATTCCATATGTCTTCTGATATGATTCAGCCTTGTTTTTGTGGCTGGCAAAGTGTTTTGTAGTTAAAGATTTGGGCTCAATAACTGTGTTTTAGTTCAGAAAGGCCAACTGCATGTAGTTAATTGTTGGACTGTTTACATTAGTCTCATTTCTAACTGGAAAAGGGCCCTGGAAAATGTTTTCAGCGTCCAACAGAGACAAATTTTTAATGTGGAACATTTCAAATGAAACATTTTTTTCCAATACATAAGTTGTTTTAAAATATTTTCTGTGCTGAAATATACTCAGTATAGCACCATGAATGATGAGGTATCTTATTTTCCTCTTAGTTACTGGAAATTTCTGGTGGACTTTGATGTATCAATACATATGTTTGATAATTAGGCTGGCAGTTCACTCCAGGTTCTACATTTTGCGTACATTTTCCGCAGTACTGATCACTGATTAACCACGTTGTTACCATTTCCTTGTCTGTCTCTCCCACTGGGTTTTGAGCTTCTTGAGATCAGGAACTGTGGTTTTTATCTCATATACTTCTGCCTAAGACAATCCCATCATTGTAGGCGCGCATTTGTTTTTCTTTAAATATCCACTGGGTACTTGCTAGGTGTAAAGCACAGTGCCAAGTTTAGTTACTTCACATCCACAGAATAAGCTAATGGCATAGGTATATTATCATTCTCATTCTCATTTTTTGAGTGAGGAAATGAAGTTGTGGAAAAAGACCACGACCGTGACATGGCAGAGCCAGGCTTCAAACCCATGCAGCCTGACTTCAGAGGTCCTGCTCCTACTCTCGCCAATATTGCTTTACAGGAATGATATGGGGGTGAAGGCAGATGAGAGAGAAGAGTGGTGAACTTGGCCCTGAAAAGACAGACTTAGGTGGATAATAGAATACAATTTCCCAAATCTGTAAGCCAGAGCTTTGAAAGTTGTTGATTGTACAGCTCCACTCTTCACTCCCTCAACCACTCTCTTATATTTCCTGTAATTTATTAGAAATATGTCTGTATTTTCTAAAGGTTGTTAAATAAGATCTGAAGTGTACCATTCAGAAATTCCTACACTTAAATCCCTACACTTAAAACAACAAGAGAAAGAAGAGCAAAGAAAACCCAGTCAGTAGAAGGAAAGAAATCATAAAGAACAGAGTAGAAATAAATGAAATAGAAACAAAGAAAACAATAGCAAAGATCAATAAAACTAAAAGCTGGTTCTTTGAGAAGATAAACAAAATTGATAAACCCTTAGCCAGACTCATCAAGAAAAAAAGGGAGAGGGTGCAAATCAATAAAATCGAAATGAAAAAGGAGAAAGCACAACTGACACTGCAGAAATACAAAGGATTATAAGACACTACTACAAACAACTATATGCCAATACAATGGATAACCACAAAGAAATGGACAAATTCTTGGAAAGGTGCAATTTTCCAAGACTGAACCAGGAAGAATTAGAAAATATAAACACCTATCACAAGTAATGAAATTGAAACGGTAATTAAAAATCTTCCAACAAAGAAAAGTCTGGGACCAGATGACTTCACAGGTGAATTCTATCAAACATTTAGAGAAGAGCTAACACCGATCCTTCTCAAACTCTTCCAAAAAATTGCAGGGGGAGAAACACTCCCAAATTCACTCTACAAATCCACCACCGCCTTGATACCGAAACCAGATGAAGATGTCACAAAAAAGAAAACTACAGGCCAATATCACTGATGAACATAGGTGCAAAAATCCTCAACAAAATACTAGCAAACAGAATCCAACAGCACATTAAAAGGTTCATACAACATGATCAAGTGGGATTTATCTCACGGATGCAAGGATTCTTCAATATATGCAAATCACTCAATGTGATACACCACATTAACAAATTAAGGAATAAAAACCAGATGATCATCTCAATAGATGCAAAAAAAGCTTTTGACAAAATTCAACACCAATTTATGATAAAAACTCTCCAGAAAATGGACATAGAGGGAATCTAGCTCAACATCATAAAGGTCATATATGACAGACCTGCAGCAAGCATCATACACAATGGTGAAAACTGCAAGCATTTCCACTAAGATCAGGAACAACACAAGGATGTCCACTCTCGCCACTCATACTCAACATAGTTTTGGAAGTTCTAGCCATGGCAATCAGAGAAGAAAAAGAAAAGGAATACAAATTGGAAAAGAAGAAGAAAAATTGTCACTGTTCACTGATGACATGATATTATACATAGAAAATTCTAAAGATGCCACCAGAAAACTACTAGAACTAATCAATGAATTTGGTAAGGTTGCAGGATACAAAATTAATGCACAGAAATCTCTGGCATTCCTATACACTGATGATGAAAAATCTGAAAAAGAAATTAAGGAAACACTCCCATTTACCATTGCAACAAAAAGAATAAAATATCTAGGAATAAACCTGCCTAAGGAGGTGAAAGACTTGTACTCAGGAAACTATAAAACACTGATGAAAGAAATCAAAGATGACATAAACAGATGGAGAAATATACCATGTTCTTGGATTGGAAGAATCAATATTGTGAAAATTATACTACCCAAAGCAATCTACAGATTCATTGAAATCCCTATCAAACTACCAATGGCATTCTTCACAGAATTAGAACAAAAAATTTGACATTTCGTATGTAAACATAAAAGACCCCAAATAGCCAAAGCAGTCTTGAGAAAGAAAAACGAAGTTGGAGGAATCAAGCTCCCTGACTTCAAACTATACCACAAAGCTACAGTAATCAAGACAGTATGGTACTGGCACAAAAACAGAAATATAGATCAATGGACCAGGATAGACAGCCCAGAGATAAGCCCACACACTTATGGTCACCTTATTTTTGATAAAGGAGGCAAGAATATACAATGGAGAAAAGACAGCCTCTTCAATAAGTGGTTCTGAGGAAACTGGACAGCTACATGTAAAAGAATGAAATTAGAACACTCCCTAATCCATACACAAAAATAAACTCAAGATGGATTAAAGACCTAAATATAAGGCCAGACACTATAAAACCC
Source organism: Leucopleurus acutus (assembly GCF_964270905.1). Classification (NCBI taxonomy): domain Eukaryota; kingdom Metazoa; phylum Chordata; class Mammalia; order Artiodactyla; family Delphinidae; genus Leucopleurus; species Leucopleurus acutus. Next base: position 55,035,366 of record NC_139152.1, read on the forward strand.
TTAGAGGAAAACATAGGCAGAACACACTATGACATAAATCACAGCAAGATCTTTTTTGACCCATCTCCTAGAGAAATGGAAATAAAAACAAAAATAAACAAATGGGACATAATGAAACTTAAAAGCTTTTGCACAGCAAAGGAAACCATAAACAAGACAAAAAAACAACCCTCAGAATGGGAGAAGATAGTTGCAAACAAAGCAACTGACAAAGGATTCATCTCCAAAATATACAAGCAGCTCATGCAGCTCAATATCAAAAAACCAAACAACCCAATCCAAAAATGGGCAGAAGACCTAACTAGACATTTCTTCAAAGACGATATAGAAACACATGAAAGGATGCTCAACATCACTAATCATTAGAGAAATGCAAATGAAAACTGCAATGAGGTATCACCTCACACCAGTCAGAATGGCCATCATCAAAAAACCTACAAACAATAAATGCTGGAGAGGGTATGGAGAAAAGGGAACCCTCTTGCACTCTTGGTGGGAATGTAAATTGATACAGCCACTTTGGAGAACAGTATGGTGGTTCCTTAGAAAATGAAAAATAGAACTACCATACAACCCAGCAATCCCACTACTGGGCATATACCCTGAGAAAACCATAATTCAAAAAGAGTCTTGTACCACAATGTTCATTTCAGCTCTGTTTACAATGGAAGCAACCTAAGTGTCCATGGACAGATAAGATGTGGCACATATATACAATGGAATATTACTCAGCCATAAAAAGAAACGTAATTGAGTTGTTTGTAGTGAGGTGGATTGACCTAGAGACTGTCATACAGAGTCAAGTAAGTCAGAAAGAGAAAAATAAATACTGTATGCTAACACATATAAAAGGAATCTTAAAAACAAAATTGGTTCTGGAGAACCTAGGGGCAGGACAGGAATAAAAACATGGACATAGAGAATGGACTTGAGGATATGGGGAGGGGAAAGGGTAAGCTGGGACGAAGTGAGAGAGTGGCATGGACTTATATACACTACCAAATGTAAAATAGATAGGTGGTGGGAAGCAGCCATATAGCACAGGGAGATCAGCATCAGCTCAGTGCTTTGTGACCACCTAGAGGGGTGGGATAGGGAGGGTGGGAGGGAGGGAGACGCAAGAGGGAAGAGATATGGGAACATATGTATATGTATAGCTGATTTACTTTGTTATAAAGCAGAAACTAACACACCATTGTAAATTAATTATACTCCAATAAAGATGTTTAAAAAATAAATAAATAAAATAAAATAAAGTAAAATAGTTGGCTGGTGGGAAGCAGCACCACAGCACAGGGAGATCGACTTGGTGCTTTGCAATGACCTAGAGGGGTGGGATAGGGAGGGTAGGAGGGAGGCTCATGTGTATGTATATGGCTGATTCGCTTTGTTGTACAACAGAAACTTTCACAGTACTGTGAAGCAATTATACTCCAATAAAGATCTATTTTAAAAAAGAAAAAGAAAAAAGAAATCCATACTCCAAGGGTGGTTAGTTGAGACTGGAAGGATTTTTTTTTTTTTAAGAGAAAATGCTTTTTTTTTTTTAATTGAAGTATGGTTAATTTACAATGTTGTGTTAGTTTCAAGTGTACAACAGAGTGATTCAGTTACATATATGTGTGTGTGTGTATATATATATATATATTCATATTCCTTTTCAGATTCTTTTCCATTATAGGTTATTACAAGATATTGGGTATAGCTCCCTGTGCTGTACAGTAGGTCTTTGTTGTTTACCTTTTTTATATATAGTAGTGTGTATATGTTAATCCCAAACTCCTAATTTATCTCTCACTGCCTCCCACTATTCATTTTGGTAACCATAAGTTTGTTTTCTGTGTTTCTGTTTTGTATATACATTCATTTGTGTTATTTTTTAGATTCCACATAAAAGTGATATCATATAGTATTTGTTTTCACTTATTTCACTTATTTCACTAAGCATAATAATCTCTAGGTCCATCCATGTTGCTGCAAAAGGCAATATTTCATTCTTTTTATGGCTGAATAATATTGCATTGTATATATAAACCACATCTTCTTAAGCCAATCATCTGATGATGAGCATGTGGGTTACTTCCCCACCTTCTTCGGATTGAGGCTACGAACAGTGAGATTGTGAATGGCCAAGGTAGCTTAAGACATTTCACAAAACCTTCCTTTCTCCTTCTTTTATGAGATAGTAAACCTTGGCATTATGTCTATCGTTTATGACTGTTTTGGGTTAATAATAGTTAACTATTCCAAAATTTGTCCATTAAATGATGCCATTTATCTCTTGCTGACACTCTCTTCGCACAACCTATGCAAAGACCTTGTTCATGTATAGAGAAATAACCTAAGCATGGAACCAGGAAGTGTGAATAGATGAGATCAGCCTTGGCTAAAAGGGCCTACAGAAAAAGTTTTGAGGTCCTAATGTCCCATTAAATGACTACAGCAAACCATGCAAATTCAAGCATTGTATGACAGATTTTCCAGGGTGCCGGCAGCCTCTCCAGGTTCCCTCCTCTTTTCTGAAAATACAAATTTGATAGTGAAGAACAAAAGGGGATAAATGCAGCTCGACTTTTGCCCCCAGTTGAATAAATCCATCTGGTCTTTGGGTACCCCCAGAGGATATCCAGAGGATATTAGCAGAAGCATCTCAATAAGCAACCTGCACCTCTGTGAAGGATTGCCATTAAAGCTATGCTAACTGAGGAAAAAGAAATCTACCACATTAGGCATTCACATAATAAAGAAAATGAATCAGAATTCTGTTTGTCTGCCATTACTATTATATCTACCATTTGGCATGAATATTTCTGTAAGGCTGTTTATAGTTGTAGGATTGTTTTTGATTTAGGTACTTATTCCAGGGATAGGGATTTTAATAGTTTTTCTAAAAAAAGATACTATAGGTTTTCAGTGCAATACTCAAATAAAAAAAATCTACAGTGGTCTAATTACTGAATATTTGTTTGAGAAATCCTTTAGGTCTTTCCTTTTGATGGGGAAAGGTTTTAGGGATTTATAAGGCAAAATTTATTAAGCTTTCACACCTAAGAACTTGGGGCTGGAAAAGACTGAGACTTCTTTGTCTCGCCCTTCTTTCTAAGTTCAAGTGTAAAACACTTAAGAGAGATTGTCATTAACACTATCCTTAAATATCTGTGAAGTGGGAGATCTCACGTCACCCTTTCATAGCTGTGAAGAAACCACATTCCATCTCTATTTATAAGCTTCACTTTACTCCATTCAGTGTAAAATTTTTAGCTGTGTCTCCATAAACTTGGTCTTACTCTCTGGCTTAAGTTAGGTGGCATCAGGAGGAGTTTCAAAGTACCTGGAGAACTATAGTAAGTTTACTAAGTAAATTTAAGCATTGTATGACTATGATAAGCTATTTGATCCAACATACGTTCATCAAATGCCTGCTAAGTCCCAGACACTGGCACACAAAGATAAATTAAGTGTGTCCCTGACCTTTCAGAGAACACCTCTATTGGCCACCAGGGAAAAGGTTAAAGCCTGAAGTAAGTGAATCTCACCAATAACAGTGGAATGACAACATTTTAGCCAAACCTGAGGGTTACATACCACTGTACTCAGGTTGCTCTCTACTTGCTTGCTTGTTTGTTTGTTTGTTTCTAGTTGGCCAAGAGGAGAAGGAAGACTAAAGGTATAGAGGTAAGACGTTGAGAGCAGAGAATTTAGAGTAAGGAGAGTCTTTCCTTCAGTCCCTAATAGGCGCCAGGTTAGAACACTCTCCTAGAAGTGATAACTAAAACTTAGTGTCAACGTGCCTCCAGAAATATGCCGCAGTTGGTGTGTTTGATTTACAAGGAAACGAAAGCTAGGAAACAGGATTCCCAGCCCTGTGTTCCAAACATGTTGTAATGTTCGCATGAAAAAATGTAACTCTTTACACTTGAGCTTTCCCATATTGTAGCCACTAGCCATATGTGACCATTTAATTTCAAATTTAAAATTAAATAATATAAAAAATTCAGTTCCTCCATCACATTATCCATATGTCAAGTGTTCAGTGGCCACATGGGGCTCATGGCTACCATACTGGAGAGCACAGATTCTAGTACATTGCCACTATCACAGAGAGAGCTCTGTTGGACAATGTGCTTTACATCAATCAGTTCCCAGATTTCCTGAAGAACAAGGTGGCTCTGGCCTCCTCATTGCTCATTTGTGTGTATGAGAGTCTCATAGGACTAATGTTTCCCTTTATCATGTGTTCCTGGTGTTACGGGAAAGTGAGCAAGTGGAACATCTCCGGAAGCACTAATGCTGCCATTATTTCCTCCATGCTATAGTTATTGAGGAGAAGACATTCTTATATCACAATGGCCCCCAAAATGACCTTTCTCTCCAAGTCCCCAGTCAATAGAAACCCTAGATCCCAAGTCCACTCTGTGTCAAGGTGGCTCACAGGCCCAGCCTGACGGTCACTAAAGGTACCACTCTTGATGCTGCTCCCAGCATCACTCACCTGTTTCTACAGCTCCAGGTATTGGATGAACCATTGATGATTCCTCTTTGATGTCAGAGATATGGAAATAATCCAATTATTAGAACCACTGGGAGAATGAATATTAATGATGCCCATAAACCTGGGTGACCGGAACATATTCTGAAGAAGATCTGCGGAATCTTTTGTTCTCATTAAAATTCATCTTTGTGTTTCAAATCCTCAGTGATTCTGTCTGGTACCCTAGCAATACTATTCCTTGATCTATTTGGCAATCAAGCATAGAACATTTCCTCAGCAAGACCTGTAAATATTCACTCCAAATATGATAGATAAAGATTATAAGTAACTTCCTTCAGATCAGGCTTTTCCACCAAATGTGTCAAGATAAAGTCAAATTTTATTACCAAATAATTTTCCCCCAAATAACTTGGTTTTCAGGCCTTATTGGATTTTGGAATTGCAGAGAAGGGACTGCAGACCAGTAGCTCATTCTTATTTCTTATTAAATATCTCATCCTCTAAGGAAGCTTTCTCTGACCAAGTATAGTAGGTTAGGACTACATTTAAAAAGCTCCCCAGGGCAACCTTCCCTTTTCTTTTTCATAGACTATCACAGTGCAAGTTCTTTGAAGCAGAAAGTCTGTCTCTTTTGTTTCCTCCTGTACCCCTAGTTACCAAGTTCAATGCTGGCAAGTACTGGGCAATCGAAAAAATTCTTGGTGAATGGGCGAGGGAGTGAGCGGGACACAGATGATTCCCGTTCAGCCTCCTAGACGTGACCTCTTTCTTCCAGTATCTTTCTACTCAGAATTATCTGGGGCCAGGACTACTATGTATTTACTGGCGTCTGTTTCCTCCAGCCCATAGCGGTTCCATACAGCCAACCTACATTTTTTGGCCTCTTTCGCAGTTAGGTTTGGCCAGGTGGCTCATTTCTCGCCAGTGAAATGCGGGCAGAAGACGTCTATGCTCCTTCCATACCCGCCCCACAGAATTTCTGTGTACCCCTCCACATGCTCTCCTCCTTCCACTGGCCAAACACAGACTCCAGTAAAGAACAGTGAGGCTCTAGAGGATGGGAAAATGGCCGTAGAGGTCCACGTATTAATGTGGACCACAGACTGGGTGGGTTAAACAACAGACATTTGTCTCGCAGTTTGAAAGCCTAGAAGCCTCTGTTCAAGGTGTTGGCAGAGTGGGTAACTTCTGAGGGCTGTGAGGGAAGGCTCTGCCCTATGTATGACTCTCTCTTGGCTTGTACGTGGCCGTTTGTCTTCATGTTCCCATGGCATTCTCCCTGTACGGGCACCTGTGTCTCATTTTATAAAGACACCAGACCAATTGGATTAGAGGCCCACCTTACTCATCTTAAATAATTATGTTTGCAACAGCTCTGTTTCCAAATAACATCATGTTCTGAGGTACTGGGGCTTAGGACTTCAACATATCAAGTTTTTCAACCCATAACAGGCCACAAAGAAGGCCACCTGCCAAAGAAGGATGTCTTCATTAGGCGTTGTGTAAGACACTTTTGTGTTAAGACACCAAGATTTAGGGTTTGCTGTCACAGTAGCTACTGTGTCTTACCATAACTAAGACACCATCCCATCACACTAACCTTGGCCTTGAGAGTAACAAAGATAGTTATCTACTTATACATTATGCTTCAGGAATTCTGCCTAGACTTCCCAACACTGGGCTGGTCATTGTCTGAAGAGGGTCACTGTCAGTCATGTGATGGCAGGAGAATGAGCTTTGACCTTGGAGGACCTGAGCTTCAGCTCTGGCTCTGTCCCTAAAGAACAGCATGACCTTAGGTAAATCATGTTTTTCTCTAAGCCATTTTTATTCATTTGCAGAAAGAAAACAATACTTCCCTTCTGGGATTATTGGATTAATCAAATTAAAATCTTCACAATTAGCACAGAGTCTGGCATGGAGTAAATGTGTAATGTGGCTTTAAAAAAAAAGGTAAGAGGCAGATTCCTTATCTTTGAACTGTGCTCTCACCCTTTGACACTGGCGTTCAATGTCTGAGGGACCTAGGATTCGGCAGCTGCACTAATAAAATAATTTGAAGAGACAGATATTTGAAGGGGCAGATATTTGAAGAGATGGCCTGTAGAAGAAGAATTATACTCTGAGAGGCATATGAGGATTTTAACCCAATAAGAAGAACTTTCTATCACTCGGGTCTATCCAAACCTAGGCTACTTTTTAAGGTAGTGAGTTTTCTGTCCCTGAATGTGTTCAAGATGACATGACCCTTTGGTGGAGGTATTATGGAGGCATTTAATCAGAGGACGAGTAGTTGGAATAGATTTATAACATGCATATTTCATGATTATAAGAATGGTTGGGCCTATTAATATAGGATTAGATATAAAACAGGTATATTCTTATGGAGTACAGAGAGACAACAAGTTTGCATGAAAATATGCCCAGGAGAAACTCTAGAGGTAGGCCATGGCAGCATGGATAATGGAATCATGGGAGAGAATAGAGACGAAGGCACCGAAGTGGAAGAAAGAGGGCGGTTTATAAACTTGAGAGTATACTTCCCTTGTGAAACAATTTTTCAGAGAACTGGAAAATTCTCACTTGGAAAGGGCAGAATACTTCTCAAGCCATTTTCACTGTCATTGCCCTGCTCACATGCCTTTTGATCTCCAGTAATCTCTCCATCAAAACCAAGCCCACAGCTCAATATTCTATGAGATATCCTACCTGTGTGTCAACTTGGGCCATGCTTGGCACTAGACCACCACCCACTAGGACCTGGCGGGACCACCCTGTGTGCAGGGGCCAGGCTGCTGGGCGTGAGACTCCCTCTCGAGCAGCGTGTTTCTTAGCAACTGGAAAGCAGGGTTTTGACTGCAGACATTCTGGACTCAGAGTGGGGATTGCCAACTCCAACACACCCAGGGCTTCAAAGGGGGATGCTTCTGAAACCCTTGTGGTCAGTTAAACCCATCATGCCTGGCATTCTTCTTCCCTCAATTCCTAGCTGAGATAGAAGCCTCCCTGGCTTCTGTGCTCAACCCCACCGTGCTTACTGCTTCTGTTCCCCTGCACATCCTCCCACTGCTCCCTTTTCCCTCACCAGTTGCCCCTCTGTACCGTATGGAACGTCTATACCATGGCAAATACACTTGCTACTGCCCACCCCATCGCCTGATTGAAACCTGGCAGTCTCCCTGGACCCAACACGTCTCTTGCAATTGTTCGTTCTTACACATGATGCACGAGCCCAGGGGAGGTGCGCCGGGGCACCAAGTACTCCCCCAGCATCACTTCCAGATCGTTACTCCTCTGCCATAGCAGAGGAAACCTGACTCCTCGGAAGCCTCCTGCCATCTGGATCTGCTTTCAACTGCATGCTTAACTGCTCCGCAAATGGTAGAAAGGACTAATTTTAGCATTTCTGTCATTTACCAAGTCATAAATTTTGCAGCATGAATTAATCCCACTTACTCTAGATTAGAATCCTCGCTCTGCCCCTTACTAGCTCTTTGACCTTTGGAAAGTGATTTAATCTTTTAGAGCTCCAATATCTTTATCTAGGAGGTGGGGATAAAAATACCTACCAAAGGAGACTGCTGTGAATTAAATGACACAATATATATGAATTCATAATAGGCATACAATGTGAATTGAATCTGAATAGAAACATCTTCAATAGTGTGAATATAATTCCCTCTGTGGTGATTAAGAGTTAGTTATAGCTATTCTTAAATATTAGAAATTATTTGGTAAAACTATTCTGTATGATACAGTAATGGTAGGTAGATGTCATTATGTATCTGTTAAAACCATAAAATGTACAACCTAAACAGTGAACCCTAAGGTGAACTGTGGACTTTAGTTCATAATAACGTATCAATATTGGCTTATCAGTTGTAACAAATGTACCACACTGATGCAAGAAGTTAGTAATAGGGGAAACTGGGAGATGAGGGAAAAGAATATATGAGAATTCTATACTTTCCACTTAACTTTGTCTGTAAACCTGAAACTGCTCCAAAAGTAGTCTATTAGTTAAAAAGAGAAAACTACTTGCATGAAGCAGGTTTGTTCATGAGTTGAGAATTGTTGAAGCTGGTGATGGGAGCATGGAGTTCATCATACATCTCCTCTCTAAACTTTCCATCATGATAAAGTTTTAAAAAACATATTTGTTCAAACTGAATTTCTTTTTTTAAATTTATTTTATTCAAGTATAGTTGATTTAAAATGTGTTAATTTCTGCTGTATAGAAAAGTGATTCAATTATACATCTGTATATATTCTTTTTCATATTCCTTTCCATTAAGTTTTCTTACAGGATATTGAATATAGTTCCCTGTGCTGTACAGTAGGACCTTGTTGTTTATCCATTCTATATATAATAGTTTGCATCTACTAACCCCAAACTCCCAATCCAACCTTCCCCACCCTCTTCCTCCTTGGTAACCACAAGTCTGTTCTCTATGTCTGTGAGTCTCAAACTGAATTTCTTAATCAACAGCTCCAATTATCAGGTATTCACTTTAATTCATCTAAACTTTATTGATGGTCTTTTAATCATCAAACTTAGTGGTAGACCTAGTGGGAGGTTCAAGAACACTTTAAGACGTGGTGGATTCCTCCTTCAGGAAGTTGAAATCTTGTTGCAGAGGCAAGAGGACTACTTGTGAAATGAGTGAGTCACACCAGAAAACAACACAGTAGAGAAGTTAAATCCCCGGCACAGAATGTAAGTTCCATGTGAAACCTGGAGAAAACTGAATAAAAGTTCTATCAATAAATCTGAAGGTTTCTAAACATCTGAATATCAGGAGTTCTACCAGGAAAAATATATGGGTTTTTGACTGCCTTTGTGGCACAGGAAGTCACATTCTGTTCAACCTGTTTTTTGTTCTGTTTTGTTTGTTTTTTTAATTCCAAAGTAAAGGACAGATGATGCTGAAACCAGGGAGCAAGATCTCACTCTTGAATTGGGCGCAAGGAAAAGATGAAACTGTATATACAAAAGCATGCTTACAGGCTGAACTGTGCCCAAAGGGGGGCTGGATGCTGTTTTCTGAGCAGAGCGCAGTGCCAAGCACTGAGTTATTGATGAAATGATCATTCAGGTGGTTGCTGGCCTTAGACTATTAGTGTGGCCTCTGTGAAGAGTTCAGATAGGGAGGCAGTTTTGTTTTAGACCAGTTTATTTATTTGGCCGTGAGGCATGGCTTGCGGGATCTTAGTTCCCCCCTAGGGATTGAACCCGTGCCTCCTGCAATGGAAGCGCAGAGTCCTAACCACTGGATGGCCAGGGAATTCCCAGTTTTAGACCAGTTTAAAATTAAAATGTCTATGTGCATATATGTTTTATAGATTTATTTTGGCCTTTGTAAATATCTTTGAGACCTTACAGAGTACTTATATTATATTTTGCCTTATTGGAGATTAAATGATGGTTCTGCATAAGATTCTAACGTTGATTCCCACAGAATTGATATAATAAGTGATTTGCCCCCCCCAAAAGAAGAAATAAAAGATTGTATATTTAGATTTTCATAGAGAAGCTCAGAAATTATAACCCCTTGGGAACCAGGAACATTTGAGACTCTCTGTGGAGAACTACTTGTTATTCTAAAATTAGATCTCAAAATCAAATTTCTTGAAACACAAAGTCAAGAGGGTTGTAAGTTTCAAGTGTTGGCAGCTTGGGCAGCACACAGGTATCTGTGAGGACTTTTCATTTAGAACCTGGAAAAGAGAGTGAGGATTTGGATCTAATGAATCTTTCTTTCTTTAACTTGTGTAGTCCTTTGAATAGTAAATAAACTTTTGAGGATGCAGAAGAGTATCTCTATTGCTTAATTGCTTTTTCTGACTTCTTAGGGGAGTTTCTAAATCATTCCCCATGTTCCTAACTGCTGCCAATTCCTAGAAATTTCCCTGGTTTTAAGAAATAAATCTAAGAGACTGCAGCTTTTTATCTGGAGAGGAGAAAGAAAGGAATTTGTGAGCACATTTTCATACTACAGGGATGGAGTAGCAACCATGTACAGCACGCAAAGTGCTAGCTAGGGTTGATGCTTTCCCTGTATCGGTTCATTTAATCCTGCAGCCACTTCTGCAAGGAGCTACCTGTATTTTTAGAGGAAGAAACCGAGGGTCAGCTGTCAATGTGCCTAAGGACACATGGCTTGTATGTGGCTAAGAATGTGAATCTAGATTTGTCTGACCCCCAAAGCCTTGGCTTCCCATCATGATGTTTTTTAGTTTCAGTCTGTAGACTCCAGGGCAACACTTCAAACAGAAAAGAAACATGAGGTTCTTATCTCATTTTCTGAAGCCATTCAAATTATTATGTAAAAGATCATCTGTATATAAAACAAAGAAGTCAGCTCTTCTTAGGGTAATGTGAGGGACATCCTCTCCAAGACTCAAATAGCCTGTCTATACAAGTGCTATTCACGTACATTGGAAATTCCACCAGTACCTATTCAATCCTTTGTATTAAATATTTCTTTCTCTTGGTTCTTCTTTTTAAAAGGAAAATATACCCAAGAAAGGGATGGCATATTAATGATTAAGACTGAAGTCTTAATAGTCACTTAATTACATACCCTTTCCCTTCTCAGAAAGAACCAGGGTATTCCAGATTACGAGAAAAGGAAGCATATGCTCTGTGGGTTCACAACTGGGATTGCAAGGCACCTAGGAAATTAGTTACTGACAAGAGGTTAGTAAATTAGTTCTGATATTAAAACAGAAATTGTATGTTCATTGGCAAAGGTTTTCACACTTCTAGAAAAAACCATTTAGTTTTTGCTTAGCCTTACATTGAAATAACAGCGTAATGAAATTTTGTCCTGGAACGCCAGGGAGGGGTCACTGGGTACCAGCTCATGCAGTTAAGCTCAGAAGACCTGCATGCAAGGAGCTCATACCGCCCAGACACCTGGAGGCTTACAGACCTCATCACATTCTACCTTCACAGTGACTCTGAAAGAGAGGTTAGTAGACCCTGTATGCAGATGTTACTAATAATAGCCATAAACATCCTCAATTTTTAAAAGATGCCAAAGCCAATTATTCCTTAATTACAGATCATTTTACAGACAAAAATAAAAACCAGTGTTAGCTTAGGCATCACGGGCATATGGAAAAGTATGGAATTTTAAACCAGAAAACCTGTTTTCAAGTTCTGTGTTTGTCATTAATGAGTTGTGTAACTTTAAGCTAGGCATCTTACTTTAAGCTCCAGTCCTTATCTATTATTAAAAAAAAAAAAAGAGAGAGAATGTTAATAACCTAACACCCAGAGCTTTCAGATGAAATAGCTAGTCCAGTTTATTTGGGGTAATGATTCATCACAGGTACCCAGAGGAAGAGGTCAGGAAGGGGGAGGTAGATTGTCAATCCTTCGAAGAATCCCTGGGTCTATCTCACAATCTTGCTCAAGGCCATCTCTTCCCCCTAAATATATCTTCTTTACTCACCCACACCATAGTGGTTCTTTATCCAGCTTTAACTGTCAGATTTCTATAAAACTGCCACAGATTACAAGATTAAAAAATTTAAAGGCTTACATTCTCGGTATGACAGACAGTCTCTAAAGTATGTGTGTCACTTACATATAAATAATTTTAATATGACTCTATCTCCGGATTAGCTGGAGGGAACATCAGGTAAACACAAGCAGAACACCCGTGACGAGAAATCAAAACCATTCGTTTCAGTAGGCTGAGTAACTCAATTCCACTGAGTATCTTGATTCCTAACCAAATAAAAAATGGACGAAAACAGAGGAGATCACCGAAAGAGACATGCTGCAAGATGATCTTCTGAATTGTAGACACTTTCCTGGCACAGAACACTCAGTATTTGATAAAATTAGAAGTAATATTGAGACTAGCTCTTCCAATCCTAAATGTTTAAGGTTTAAAGCTCAAATCTTCTCCCCACCTCTTCCCCGTGACTAAATGGAGAAGTAAATTTTTCTGGAATATTTCCATAACCGTTTCTCATGGCAAGCTGCTCTCCATGGGAGATCAAGGTGGTCACAATGACATGAAGTGGCCCCCTTGAATGCAAACCTGGCAATTCTAAAAGGCAGTTTAGAATGTCAGCACGTAACTAAGCAGCTGCAGTCTCCATGTCAGCGGGGGCTGCAGATCTGAGGCTTAACTGGGGCTGAAGGATCCGCTTCCAAACTCACCCACAGGGCAGCTGGCTCATATTCCACTAAGTTGATTATGGACTGGCTCAAAAGAAATCTAGGAAAGTAAGTGATTGCCAGGCTAAGTAAGGAATTTAACAGAAAAAGGATTCTCCCACCTCCCATCCTCCCCCTATTTTGGGTGTTAAATTGTGATAGCGCTGCGTCTTTTTGTGACTAAGGAGTGCTCTGAAATGCCGAGTGTCTTGCTAGAGCTGGTGTGGGGTTCATACCATGGCCTTCATTGCTCGAATGAAGGAGTCTAAATATTTAAGAAAACCTAATGTCCACCCCAACTAAACTGAAAACTGGGGTATACAATAACTAGTTAGTATCAAGGGTTCCAACTCTTAGGAGAGCGAGTTCAAATTATTTAAAAGCACCAAAAGGGTGAAGCACGGTGAGCACCAAGCTTTGGAGGAAAGAACTGCTCACATGGAGGAACTTGGTGAGCACTTCTAGGAAACTGCCTTTCTGGGGAGCTGAATGTTAAGTCCCAGAAGTGTTAGGGTGGCTTTATTTCAGGAGAATGTTCAGAATTCCCACCATTGTAATCACCAGACTTTGAATCTGGAGGGAAAATACACTTTGTCAGAAAAGTGATTTGAACACTGAAACACTTAACTTGTTTTTGAGGAAGGCTTGGGACAATTGAACCAACTATGCCAACAGTACTCCCAGAAGAAGGAAAACCTCTCAAGGTCTGAACTCATTAAACACAACTGCCTTACAATGGAACGGCATTCTAAAAATGCTGATTTTCCAGACTTTAAAGAGTGAAGATTTAATTTAAAAAAAAAAAAACAAAGGGGCTTCCCTGGTGGCGCAGTGGTTGAGAGTCCGCCTGCCGACGCAGGGGACACGGGTTCGTGCCCCGGTCCGGGAAGATCCCACATGCCGCGGAGCGGCTAGGTCCGTGAGCCATGGCCGCTGAGCCTACGCGTCCGGAGCCTGTGCTCCGCAACGGGAGAGGCCCGCGTACAGGAAAAAAAAAAAAACCAAAGAACAAAGAGCGTATGCTCTTAAAAGAATCAATACCCGTTTTTACTAGTAACAAAATTAAATGGCTTGCCTTTGAAAAACTAACAAACATCCTTCACCAAAAAGAGAGGCCGTGATTCCTTTATCAAACCCGACACTAAGGTGGGCTATCACTGCACAAAACTAGCAGAAGAGTGAAATACCAAACTAGCAAACAGTAGTGTTCTTCTACCTGTAAAGTCTATGTAGAGGATTTTGAACATGTTCATCAAGAGTTGCAAATTTGCATCAGTTTTTTTCCACACTTCCTAGTACAAGGACACTTATAGGCATATAGAGTTTAGATTCTTACACAAATATTTCTTATCTTGTTATTTTTACATGAAATATTTATCCTGTGCATCTATGGCAGTACTATTAAGGTTTGACGTATCTTAAGAATCTCTATAAAGCCGGTTTCATTAATAATTTGGTAAATGTTAAAAACCCTACAGTTAGCACCAAATAGACTGTCATTAACTCATTTTGCTCAGACTGACGGCAAGCTAATGGTTTGACATCTAGAAAATTCGTAAGTCTTCAATTAAGGTGTTCTGGTCTATCCTATATGCCTGTATTCATTTTATACCATTGACTAGATCAAAAGATTTTAATTTTTTTAGGGGCTTCCCTGGTGGCGCAGGGGTTGAGAGTCCGCCAGCCGATGCAGGGGACATGGGTTCGTGCCCCGGTCCGGGAAGATCCCACATGCCGTGGAGCGGCTGGGCCCGTGAGCCATGGCCACTGAGCCTGCGCGTCCGGAGCCTGTGCTCCGCAACGGAAGAGGCCACAACAGTGAGAGGCCCGTGTACCGCAAAAAAAAAGATTTTAATTTTTTTATTGCTTAGCTACACCCTGAATATATCTTACTTTTATATTAAAATAATCTTAAAAGTTTTCTTGTGAAAAATATTAAATAGATTTATATATTAAAATAGAAAAGCTTTAGAAATATTATACATGGTTATTATTATAAATGCTGTGTACAAAAATACAAGAAAAAATAGTCCCCCATGATACCACCTTTTAAAGATAACCACTATTAACAGTTTAGTGTTTTTCCACTAAGTTTTTATTTCTAACATATTTTTGTACATGCCAAGACCATGTATCTGAACCTTGTTTCATCCTGCATCAACCTTATCATAAGTATTTTCCTATATCATTAATTTTTCATAAAGTATTTAAAGTTGTAAACACTTCTTAATATGGATTTAAAATATTTTATTTAACCCTACTTTCACTGGAATATATATAGAGAATTTCTCTCTAAAATAATACTGCAACTTAACTTTTTTTTGCATTATTTCCTAAACAAACGTTCCCAGGAGCAAAAGTACAAGGCCAATATATGTGATACATTTTCGGATTTATAATCCACAGTATCACATTGCTTTCTGTTCACCAACAGTGTGAGAACATCTCTGTTCTTACTCCCAAGCAGTTTGAGAGTGTGTTTCACTAAATTCCTATATTCTCACCTGAATATTCTAATATTCTCTTTTTTTCTCCTTGAAATTCATTTTAAGTTCTTCATGATTGCTTTGCATTCTTTTTTGCAGTTAAACATTTTTTGTCAGATTTATTATCCATTTATAATCATCTTCTGTAAAATATTTTCTCTAGTACACTTTGGAAACACCCTTTATGTGGCTTTTCCTTTGGGCTGACGTCAAAACATTTCTAGGACCGGCTCCAATAAATGTATGCATTCTCTTTTGTTATGGTAAAAACTGACTAGAATCTGAAAGTGAGGATTTCTCTAATGTTGCCTTCGTTCCCCAGGTCCACACAGAGCACTTGATTCAATGATGCTGTAACATTCTGCAGGACAATTATATAGCTATAATTATCAATTCTTATACTGCATCATTAATCTTGTGCCACTTCTTATAAGAACTCTTATCACTACTTATTTTGAAATAACATTTAAAAATCAGAATTAAAATTACATTTTTCTATATCTCATTTTAAGATGGCGTCCTAAAAATCAACTTGGCTGTGAATTTTGGAAAAACCCTAGCCACAGGTCATAACGTTCCTGTGTGCCAAGATAAGTTGGCTGAGAAATACTGGAGAGACTCAGACATATAGGAGGAGACTCTTCTTTGGTGCAGAATTGGCTGCACAAGAAAATGAAAGAGGAAACCATCAATTAAGAAAGACCATTTTTTAATTTACTAAAATAGAGCTCATTTCCCAAATAGGGCTTATATACTCAAAATGTAAGCCAAAGTATGCCACTCCTCTGACCAGGGTCCTGCACTGGCTCTCCATTTCACTTGGAGTAGAACGTAGGTCCTACACATCCAGTGCCTAATTCTGCCACCTCCTCTCTGCCTCACCCTTCTCCCCCATTCCTTTCATTCATTCTGCTCCAACCCTTCTGGCCTCTGGACTGTTCCTGGAATAAGCTGAGCAAACACCTACCTTGGATCTGGTCTTTGTATCAGCTGTTCTCTGCCTGGGTTTTCTTCCCCTCGACATCCATGGGGTGAACACTTGCTTACTCTTCCTAATACTTGCTCAAATGTCACCCTCTCAGTGAGGTCTACCTAACTCCCTTAATTAAAGTTGCAACCCACACCCTGTCCTACCATATCTGAATCCACTTGCCCTGCTCTACTTTTTTCCCCCATAATAATTCTCACCTAACGTCACATATAATTACTTACTGCTTATGTCTATTTTCTCTCTCCTTGTTAGAGTATAAGTTCCAGCAGGGCAGGGATCCTTGTTTTGTTCAACAACATGTATCCCAAGGAACACAGAATAGTACCTGGCAAATTCAAACAATATTTGTGGAATGAATTACAAATATTTTTAAAGGAAAATACTATTGGAGAGTGTGCCATGGATGGCATTTTTCTGGGTATCTAGAAGAAGTATATGACCTAACTTAGTCTCATGTCAACTTTTTGATAATGTAGATCAATGTTGTTGATTCATTGATTGGACAAACATTTATCAGACATAGACTATGTATCAGCACTGTGCTAGACCCCAGGGACCCAAGGGAGAGAAAATATAATCTCTATCTTCAGTGAATGTGTAGACTAGCAGCACGTGGGGGTGCACTCAACCTAGTCCTACTAGGGGGTGTTCAGGAAAAACAGATCATCAGACTGAGATCTGAGGCAGGAAGAGGCTGGAGAAAGGGTACGAAGAGTGTGCAGAAGGCATTTCAAACGAAGGAGGCAGCACGTTCAAAGGTCGGGCATGATGTGGTTCCTGCTTACCCTCAGTTCTACCCTCAGCTACAGAATTTGAACTTTATACTCAGAGCAGTAGGGAATCATGGAAACCCTGAAATAGAGTTTAACATGGCCAGATTTTCATCTTAGAAAGAATACTCTGTCCTCTGATTCTCAAGGTATGTTAAACAAGCCTTTTAACAAATGCTTACAATAATCAAAATGCTCTTTCTTTGTGCTATGGGGGAAATTAGAATGGTATGTCTAGGGAAGAAATTTTAAACTATATTGGTAAACTATGTCTTAAGCATAAGAATAAGAGGTATTGCGAAAGTTTTGTTTTTCCAAAGTTAATTACAATATGGAAAAGATATAAAAATCTTTTGAAGTGAAATGAATTATTGATTTTCCTTTTAGTTATTTTCTCTAAATTATTAAATAAGTTAAAGAAATTCAGTTTTATTTAGTTCCTAAAATTAAAAACTGAAAAAAAAAGTTCAAAAAGCTGACTGAGAAGGAATACATTTACAACTTTCAATGTCAGAAAACTGTTGTTGCTTCAGAAATGTGCAGCAGAAGCAAGATGACAGGTACTCTGAAAGCACATTTGATACATGTGACTAGAATTTACAAAGAGGCAAAGTTATGTTCTTTACAGGCTCCTGGGTTTTTCTGCTGGGAAGGATAACCATCCTGTCGGTGTCAAATCCTGCCAGGTGTGTAACTGAGGTGTAAAGAGCTACCCCAGGCAACCGTCTCCCTATAACCAATGGCGTCCTAAGACACCTGGTAGAGGCCTCAATAAAAAAGTTGCTGGGGCAGAATATCCTTCTATGACCTTATTCCACCTTTCTGATGCTAAATGACCTCTAGTCACTTTCAGGATTTCATATCAGAGAGCTGGGGATTGTGGGGAGGTGAAAAGCATTTCCAGAAGAGTGTATGTTGCTTGAGGTTGGATTTTTACATTCTTGATTGAATGTATCTGTTCAAAGTTTGTCAAATTCATAACAGTGCTAGTGATTCTGCAAGAGAGAGTG
This sequence comes from Leucopleurus acutus, assembly GCF_964270905.1. Lineage (NCBI taxonomy): Eukaryota > Metazoa > Chordata > Mammalia > Artiodactyla > Delphinidae > Leucopleurus > Leucopleurus acutus. Next base: position 55,053,291 of record NC_139152.1, read on the forward strand.
TTTACCATGTACCTCCATAGGAACATTTTTTTGCAGTGAAATCAAGACAATTTTTTATTGAGAGAATCTTTTACATCTATTCGTAGATGATAATCTGTATTTTTTTGTGGTTGTTTGACTGCATTTTATTTTTATTATTTTTTAACATCTTTATTGGAGTGTAATTGCTTAACAATGTTGTTAGTTTCTGCTGTAGAACAAAGTGAATCAGCTATATGTGTACATATATCCCCATATCTCCTCCCTCTTGCGTCTCCCTCCCACCCTCCCTATCCCACCCCTCTAGGTGGTCACAAAGCACCGAATTGATCTCCCTGTGCTATGCAGCTGCTTCTCACTAGCTATTTTACATTTGGTAGTGTATATATGTCCATGCCACTCTCTCACTTCGTCCCAGCTTACCCTTCCCCCTCCCCATGTTCTCAAGTCCATTCTGTACGTCTGCATCTTTATTCCTGTCCTGTCCCTAGCTTCATCAGAACCTTTTTTTTTTTACATTCCATATGTATGCGTTAGCATAAGATATTTGTTTTTCTAACTTCACTCTGTATGACAGACTCTAGGTCCAACCACCTCACTACAAATAACTCAATTTCATTTTTTTTTATGGCTGAGTAACATTCCACTGTATATATGTGCCACATCTTCTTTATCCATTCATCTGTCGCTGGACACTTAGGTTGCTTCAGTGTCCTGGCTATTGCAAATAGTGCTGCAGTGAATATTGGTGTGCATGTATCTTTTTGAATTATGGTTTTCTCTGGGTATATGCTCAGTAGTGAGATTGCTGGGTCATATGGTAATTCTACTTTTAGTTTTTAAGGAACCTCCATACTGTTCTCCATAGTGGCTGTAACAATTTACATTCCCATCATCAGTGCAAGAGGGTCCCCTTCTCTCCACATCCTCTCCAGCATTTATTGTTTGTAGATTTTTTGATGATGGTCATTCTGACTGGTGTGAAGTGATACCTCATTGTGGTTTTGATTTGCATTTCTCTAATAATTAGTGATGTTGGGCATCCTTTCATGTGTTTGTTAGCAATCTGTATATCTTCTTTGGAGAAATGCCTATTTGTGTCTTCTGCCCACTTTTGGATTGGGTTGTTTGTTCTTTAGATATTGAGCTGCATGAGCTGCTTGCATATTTTGGAGATTAATCCTTTGTCAGTTGCTTTGTTTGCAACTATCTTCTCCCATTCAGCAGGTTGTCTTTTCATCTTGTTTATGGTTTCCTTTGCTGTGCAAAAGCTTTTAAGTTTTATTAGGTCCCATTTGTTTATTTTTGTTTTTATTTCCATTTCTCTAGGAGGTGGGTCAAAAAGGATCTTGCTGTGATTTATGTCATACAGTGTTCTGCCTATGTTTTCCTCTAAGGGTTTTATAGTGTCTGGCCTTACATTTAGGTCTTTAACCCATTTTGAGTTTATTTTTGTGTATGGTGTTAGGAAGTATTCTAATTTCATTCTTTTACATGTAGCTGTCCAGTTTTCCCAGCACCACTTATTGAAGAGGCTGTCTTTTCTCCATTGTATATTCTTGCCTCCTTTATCAAAGATAAGGTGACTATATGTGTATGGGTTTATCTCTGGGATTTCTACCCTGTTCCATTGATCTATATTTCTGTTTTTGTGCCAGTACCATACTGTCTTGATTACTGTAGCTTTGTAGTATAGTCTGAAGTCAGGGAGCCTGATTCCTCCAGCTCCATTTTTCTTTCTCAAGATTGCTTTGGCTATTTGGGGTCATTTGTGTTTCCATACAAATTGTGAAATTTTTTGTTCTAGTTCTGTGAAAAATGCCAGTGGTAGTTTGATAGGGATTTCATTGAATCTGTAGATTGCTTTTGGTAGTATAGTCATTTTCACAATATTGATTCTTCCAATCCAAGAATTTGATATATCTCTCCATCTGTTTATGTCATCTTTAATTTCTTTCATCAGTGTCCTATAGTTTTCTGCATACAGGTCTTTTGTCTCCTTAGGTATGTTTACTCCTACATATTTTATTCTTTTTGTTGCATTGGTAAATGGGAGTGTTTCCTTAATTTCTCTTTCAGATTTTTCATCATCAGTGTATAGGAATGCAAGAGATTTCCGTGCATTAATTTTGTATCCTTCTACTTTACCAAATTCATTGATTAGCTCTAGTAGTTTTCTGGTAGGGTCTTTAGGAGTCTCTAAGTATACTTTCATGTCATCTGCAAACAGTGACAGCTTTACTTCTTCTTTTCCAATTTGGATTCCTTTATTTCTTTTTCTTCTCTGATTGCTGTGGCTAAAACCTCCAAAACTATGTTGAATAATAGTGGTGAGAGTGGGCAAGCTTGTCTTGTACCTGATCTTAGAGGAAATGGTTTCATTTTTTCACCATTGAAAACGGTGTTGGCTGTGGGTTTGTCATATATGGCCTTTATTATGTTGAGGTAGATTCCCTCTATGCCCACTTTCTGGAGAGTTTTTATCATAAATGGGTGTTGAATTTTGTCAAAAGCTTTTTCTGCATCGACTGAGATTATCATATGGTTTTTATCCTTCAAGTTGTTAATATGGTGTATCACATTGATTGATTTGCATATATTGAAGAATCCTTGCATTCCTGGAATAAACCCCACTTGATCATGGGGTATGATCCTTTTAATGGGCTGTTTGATTCTGTTTGCTAGTATTTTGTTGGAGATTTTTACATCTAAGTTCATCAGTGATATTGGCCTGTAGTTTTCTTTTTTTGTGACATCTTTGTCTGGTTTTGGTATCAGGGTGATGGTGGTATTGTAGAATGAGTTTGGGAGTGTTCCTCCCTCTGCTATATTTTGAAAGAGGTTGAGAAGGATAGGTGTTAGCCCTTCTCTAAATATTTGATAGAATTCGCCTGTGAAGCCATCTGGTCCTGGGCTTCTGTTTGTTAGAAGATTTGTAATCACAGTTTCAATTTCAGTGCTTGTGGTTTGTCTGTCCATATTTTATTTTTCCTCCTGGTTCAGTCTTGGAAGGTTGTACTTTTCTAAGAATTTGTCCATTTCTTCCAGGTTGTCCATTTTACTGGCATATAGTTGCTTGTAGGGGTCTCTCACGATCCTTTGTTTTTCTGAAGTGTTAGTTGTTCCTTTTCCTTTTTCATTTCTAATTCGACTGATTTGAGTCCTCCCTTTTTTTCTTGCTGAGTCTGGCTAATGGTTTATCAATTTTGTTTATCTTCTCAAAGAACCAGCTTTTAGTTTTATTGATCTTTGCCATTGTTTCCTTTATTTCTTTTTTATTTATTTCTGATCTGATCTTTATGATTTCTTTCCTTCTGCTAACTTTGGGGTTTTTGGGTTTTTTTGTTGTTCTTCTTCTTCTTTTCTAATTGCTTTAGGTGTAAGGTTAGAATTTATAGAAATTTCTTATGAATAAGAAATAAGACCTTTAATAAGACTTTATAAATAATTATTTGAGCTCTGTTTTTGTGATTCTGGTGTGTTTTCCAATACCACCAAGTAATTCTCCAGTTCTCAGCAGACACTTACTGGGCATCCTACAAATTTAACTCAGTTCTAACACTACCTACCTGGAGACAGTGTCAGATCCCACAGGGTAAGAGTTTAATATTCAGCCCTCTCTCCCCCAATTCTCAGAGGTCGGTGGGTGGTGCTGAAGTTCCAACCCTCCAATCACTTGGTGTTTCTGGTGACCAGCCCTTTTTTCCGACTATCTAGAAGACCAAATCTAAGCCACTTCATTAACATAAACTCAGGTGTGCTCCAAAGGAGCTCCTTATGAATAGCAAAAGACAACTCTTATCTCTCAGGAAATTTCAAGGATTTTAGGAGATCTGCCAGAAACCAGGGACAAAGACCAAATATATTTCTTATTATACTATGGTATCATTCTCTTTTTTTGTAGCAGTGGATAAGAGCATGAGCTCTAGAGCCAGACTACCTGGGTCCAAACCAGGTGCTACAACTACCTAGCTCTGTGACCTTAGGCAAAGTTCCTTAACCTCTTTTTGCCTCAGTCCCCTCATCTGTAAAATGGATATAATAACAGTGATAGTGTTCAGGACATGCTATGCAAAATATGGCACCTTGACATGTTAAGTATGTTAAACGGAAGGAATTTAAAACACAGCAGAAGCAGGAAGGTCACTCTGACCTCCCCGCCCTTGCCCTTCTTCCCTGAAACAGGTTGTAAAACTGCCACGTGAGATGCCCTCCCTGTACCGGGAGGAAGGAAGACATTCTTATCACCAGAGACAGGGAATTGGGGGCCAATCAATCTGTACAAACAAACCTTGTTAAACTCGACCTATTCTTCCTAATTACTTCTTCACCACTTATAACTCCTAGCCCAAGCCCTTTGTCTTGTCAATTCTTCACAAATTTATTGTTTCTTTGTCTAAAATGTATTAAAGCTTCCTGCTCTGCTCACTTCTTCAGGTCTTGTGAAGATTCCCACGTATAGTGTAAAAATATAATCAAACTTATATGTTTTACTCCTGTTAATCTGTCTTTGTCAGTTAAATTTTCTGACCCAGCCAGGGACTATAAGAGGTTCAAGAACAAGTTTTTCCTCCTGTACGACAGTTTCCACTTGATAGCATTGCAATTAGTTAATATATGTAAGCCCTGGGAACAGTGCGCATACCGGGTGAGAGCTTTGTAAATATTATCTATGATTATCTAGCAAGTCTTACATTGTCTCACAGTGCTTTGAAGAAAAGTCAGCATTAAAAAATTCCCTGAAATAGGTGAATACCAACTCCAGATTAATAATCACATTGGACCATTGGTCACATCCTGTTTTAATTTATTTAATGGCATATGAAATGAACAAGGTTCACATCCATGTTGAAATTAACTCTGACAAATCAAGTTAGAAACTCTAAGATGTTCAATCTGTGTCCATTTTGTTTTGTTTTCTAATTGTTTCTTCTTCTCTGCTGTATTTTGTTTTTGTCTTTTTCCTGCAGGGATATTTTTTTCAAATTCAGAAGAAGCATGTTGCATTTAAATAATTCAGGCCTAACAGTTGTAATGTCTGAACACCACATTAAGACGTTAGAACTATTAAAAGACAATTGGAATGAAAAATTTTAAGAGCTGATTTGAGCAAAAATCAATTTGAATCAGGCAGTGCCCAGTTAGGCATGGCTAGGAGCACTCCACCAACAGGAGCTGGGGGGAAGACTTTTAGAGAGAAGATGCAGAAGCAAAGCAAGGACATTATTTGATTGGCTATAGCTTATGCATTTGCCTTATTTGGAAAAGCCTAGTTTCCTGCTTGTGGTACGTTGTCCTTAGGTTTCAACATCTTAAGCTTGAGGGATGGATAGGCTAAGATTTTGGTTTCCTAATGTACGTGTGCTACTAAGGCATTAGAGCCACCTCAGTGCAATGGCCTCCTTGTTTAACTAATTGAACAAAACAAATGCAGAAGTCAATGATGCCACTGAACTAACAGAGTGGAACTCAGACCCAGAAAGATGGCCCACAGTCCTAACAGCCTAAGCACGCCTCCCCAAAGTGTCTTACTTAAGAAGCGTTGGACTCCTTGGTGCAGTTGACAAGAGCAAGCAGAGTCACTGTAATATCAAAACGGAATCCTTGACCCCTTTGTATGGCTTAACTTGAAATGGTGAATTTTCCTTTAAGGTATTAAAGCTCCACATGTTTGGAATTCAGCAGGAGGGATTAACTGACAAACCAGGAATAGCTGCTCATGTTCAGAAATGTAAGAAATAAAGCTTTTTAGTTTGGCTTCTGTTCTTTTAAAGATCTCACAAATATGCTCATGATTGGAAGCATGCATTCTTCTTTGCAGACTTTAGTAGAAAACTTTAGATTGATGGCATTTCTACCTAATTCATTCATCAAATATTTACTGAGGAGCTATATGTCTCAGGCACTGTCCTGGGTACTGAAAAGAGCAATGGAAAAGTCCCTGCCCTCATAAATGATTCATTGTGGAGTGTATATATTGCACAGTGTTTACATAATGGAGTGTATACATTGTGGAGGGAGACTAAGAGAAAACAAGTGAGGACAATACACTATGTGACAAAAAGAAAACTCATCAGGGAAGACTTCACCATGAGGACATTTATTACTTTTTTTTTTTTTTTTTTTTTTTGCGGTACGCGGGCCTCTCACTGTTGTGGCCTCTCCCGTCGCGGAGCACAGGCTCCGGACGTGCAGGCTCAGTGGCCATGGCTCACGGGCCCAGCTGCTCCACAACATGTGGGATCTTCCCGGACCGGGGCACGAACCCGTGTCCCCTGCATCGGCAGGTGGACTCTCAACCACTGCACCACCAGCGAAGCCCACCATGAGGACATTTAGCAAAGACCTCAAGGAGATGGGGTTTTCTAGGGGAAGAGCATTCTAGGTAAAGGACCCAGAGACACAAAAGCTCTGAGGTGGGGCATGTGTGGCGTGTTGGAGGGACAGACAGTCTGGCTGGAGCAAAGTGAGCAAGGTAGGGTGTAACAGGATGTGAGTTTAGAGACATAAGGACGTGAGGGGAGAGCATGTAAATCATATAGGAATTTGGGCTACTCTAAGGGTTTTGCTTTCAGTCTGGATAATGGGAAACTGGGGGAGTTCTGAGAAGAAGAGTGACACAATCTTACCGTTTAAAGAGAGCAGTATGGCTATTGTGTAGAGGATAAACTAAAGGTGACAAGGGACAGCAGGCTATTTCTATAATTCAGGTGAGAGATAATGGTGCCTTTGGTTATGCTGATATTAATGACAGTAGTGAGAAATGGATGGATTCTGGACATTTTTGGATGTATAACCAACAGGATTTGCAAATGGATGGAATGTGAGGTGTAAGAGCAAGAGAGAAATCAAGAATGACTCCAAGGTTTTCAGCCTGAGCAACTGAAAGGCTGGAGTTGCCATTTGCTAAATAGGGAACCTGCTGGGATAAACAGGTTTAGAGAGATGGAATTAGACATGTGATATCAGACACGTTAAGTTCGAGATACCTATTTATTAGCTATCTAAGCAGCAATGTGGAATAAGCAGATGGCTTTCCGATTCCTCTGCGTTCTGAATATAGTCCTTCCAGCTAAGTGCTTCTATAGTACTGAGACATATTTGAATTGCTACTTGATATAAAACATGTTTATGAACTTCTATAAGAAATTCTGAACCTCAACGCTGCTTTCAGAGAAAGTAGAACACTAACAGGAAGAATATAATTTGTATGCTTATGACGAGTAGAAAGAGTCCCAAACAGAGCTAACTCCCCTACAGCAGCTGCAACAGGCACCAAAGGGCAAACGAGAGCAGATTTAACTGCAGTTTGATTTCAAACAGGCTGTGGTCTTGAGGGTTTCCACACTCTTTGGTACTGTATAAATTCGTTTGATTTTCAAGCACACGGGGAAACAATGTTTCCTGTGCCAGATATGTATTTTTGCACAAAACTAGTTTGAAAGGCCTCAGCATGAATACTCAAATTGCAATTGACCTCTGTCAGGGATGGCAACAGCACCAAGAAATGGAGCATAAGAAATGGAAAAGAAATGAAGAGATACATTTGGAACAACAGGGAATGGCGGTGAGGAAATTTCAGGAAATACAAAACGTAAGGTAGAGGTTAAAAACCCAGATGCCTGTTGGAGAAAGGCAGGTAGTGTCAATGGTAAAGTCAGCCTTGTGCGCACACACATGCACAATAACAGGAAGTGGTAGGGACTGTGGTGATCCATCAGCTGGGCACAGGTTTCCTCCAAAAGGGAGTTGGGGTGTTCTTCATTGCCATACAAGACTGGGAGCACAGAGCAGTAAGATCTTGTCTGATTGCCAGAAATCTAGATGTTTACGTGAAACCTCCTGATTTTTAAAAATTTTTTATTTATTTATTTTTATTTTTGGCTGCGTTGGGTCTTCGTTGCTGTGCGCAGGCTCTCCCTAGCTGCGGCGAGCGGGGGCTACACTTTGTTGCGGTACGCGGGCTTCTCATTGTGGTGGCTTCTCTTGTTGCAGAGCATGGGCTCTAGGCACATGGGCTTCAGTAGTTGTGGTGCACAGGCTTCAGTAGCTGTGGCACGTGGGCTCAGTAGTTGTGGCGCACGAGCTTAGTTGCTCCGTGGCATGTGGGATCTTCCCGGACCAGGGCTTGAACCCATGTCCCTGCATTGGCAGGCGGATTCTTAACCACTGCGCCACCAGGGAAGCCCTGAAATCTCTGATTTTTAAATGTTGGCATTTAATTCACTTTTTCAAACAGCACTATGTAAGCCAAACAAAATGTATGTGCAAGTTGCTTTTGGTCTTTAGGCCCCCCTTCACAACTTCTAACACTGGCATTTACATACAAATAGTTTTAATTATTGACTAAACCAAGCCATTAAATTCCAACATAGTTATGACAATTATTTCTCCTCCACAGGATAAACCATTCTTTTTTGTGTGTGATCTGGAGTTTCTGTTTCCATATGAAGTCCTCATATTCAAATACAAGAGTAAATACAAGGTAATAATATAATAAAAATAATTCCTTTTCGGTTTTTTTAATAATGAAAGTTATTGACTTTTGTTACTATCCTTGCATAAATCTTCTCAAACTGAAGTCTACATTAAATTAAGTATGATGCAGAATAAGACAGTCATGCCCTGCTGCTTCTAAAATAGGTTGACATTTTGAAAGATTCTCCTGAAATACTTTTCTAAGGATGTTCAGCTTCAGAAATTATATAGGCTGATGGGAAAGGACTGGTTCTAATGGGAACGAACAAGTAGAGAGAGAAATTTTCATTATGATTAAAGGCCAGTCTTCATAGTCTTTCCTATAACTCATTTTCTCCATCATTCAATATAGAAATTTCCATTAAAAAGCAAGCACACTGGATGAGGGAACAGTTTTAGGGGAATGCTTAAAATCCTTCTGTTCGGATCCTGGTGTTAACCTAAGCAGGCAGCTGGACCAGTGTTCAGGTGCTGTGATTTGAGAAAGATCTGGGAAGAGTTTTATCTTCCAGGAAACTTTCCTTAGAGACTCTTGCCCTATGGTGGCTTCATTTCTACTCACACAGATAGATTGGGTGCGGGGGTGTCTTCATTTTTTTTTTTTTTTTTTTTTGGTAAAATAATTGAGAAAGCAGATATCCCCAGAGTGGGGTAATGTCTTAAAACACTTACCAGCTAACACCTGGTGCAAGAGACTGACTTTAAAAAAAATTTTTTTTTTCCCCCAACAGGGGCAGGGAGCTGAGACAGCAAGAGCAAGAAGAAAGAACAGAGGCTCTAGAAGTCTGGAAAGGAGATGAACTGGAGGTGTGAGGTGTCACTTAATTCTACCTAGCGCTAGCTCCGGTTCCCAGGAGAGCGAGGGTGCAGATGGAGACTTCAAATCACTTTCTATGTGGTCCCACCAGGGACAAATCAAAATGTTCTCAGGTTTTTGGTGGGGATTTAAAAAAAGTATCTTGCTCCAGATGAAAATAGAAAATGACTTAGAATTTAGAGAGAGGAAGGATCATTTTAGTTAATTTCACCCACACCCCTATTTTGTAGATAATCCCAGATGCCTTCAGGAGAACGTTGCATGACTAGGGAAAAGATGTGTGGAAAACTATGGAGGAAAAAGTGAAGTGGAAGAGCTTGGCTCAAGGGGAAGCTGACAAATGTGTCTTGGTCACTTACCTGTAAATGGAACAGGTCTTACTTTGCAAACTTTGGAGAGATTTGCTGACATAGGGCTAAGAAGGGGTAAACCTGAGGTCAGAAGCTGCTGCTGAAAATGTAACCCTTCTCACAAATAAGGAAGTTCTCTGCCATGGGCTGTGGCGCAGATGCCTGCTAGCCATGTGTTTGCTCAGTGATTTCTTTGGCACTTTGTAAAACCCTGTAGGATTTCAGGATATTAGTGCTTCCCCCGATTTATTCTTTGTAAACGGTCCGTTTAGATACCCTTTACTACCAGTTAGCTTCATGTGAATCTCCTTTTATTGAAAAAAGGGGAGAAAGGGAGGTGTCTTTCTCTTTTCCCTTGCCTTATCAGGTTACAGATTATTTCTTTTTACAGGGTCATTGTATATTTTATTCTTGCTAAATAACTGGGTTATGGATGTCTAGTCATCTAATGAGATCTAACTGTGTTCTCAATCCACAACAGCTTTAGATAAAGGTGTGCTTACAGCAAAAGATTACATTGACGTTTTATTTCTCAAGGAGGAAAAACTCAAATACCATGTGGTAGACACTTTTTTGTTTGTTTCAAAGATCTGAAAAAGATAGTAGGTTCTTGGTGTTGGATAATCTTTCTCTACTAAGTTAGATTATTAGTTAACATTTTCATTTACAAACAAGATGTTACTTGACTGAGTCACATCAGAAACGGGTAATTCTCTACCAGTTCACATAGTTGATACAACGTTTTGTTTTTGTTTTTGTTTTTTTGGCCACGCAGTACAGCATGTGGGACCTTAGTTGAAGAGTCTTAACCACTAGACTGCCAGGGAAGACCTGATACAGCATTTCTTTGCATAAATCCCCTGGGTCTTGCTTCATCATTTCCCAAGTGCTGTTTTAATCGCTCAGTAGTTAAAGGAGGCAATTCTGTTCAACTGAGATAGGCACACGAGGGAAGGCAAAATCTGGGCCAAGCCGGGAAACAGCACCATGGAAACAGACCTACAGCAAAAGAGGAAGAGGCCCTGGATTCTGCTTGGGTTGAGCACGCTGATGGCAGGACTTCTGTAGAGGGGATTTCTCTGCTTTTCCACTGCCCAACTGTGGAGGGGAGTACAGAAGTTTCAGCAGGGAAGTGAAGATGACACTGTCAGGTCAGAAGGAGCTGTGTGGGCCTCCTCCATGCCCCACAGCAATATGCAGTCTGAGAAATGTATGCCATCTCCCTCTTAATCCGTTCTAGGTGGATAAGAGTGAGCTTTGGATTTCCCTGAATCGAAATCTGTTCACTGTCCATTATTAGCAAATCTCTGAAGCCTCCCTTTCCTGGTCTCTTAACTCAGGATAATAATATAGCTGCTTCACTGGGTTGTGTCAGGACTTAAAGAGATGGTGCAGGCAAAACATTAGCACAGAGCAAGGTTTCTCCCCCTCCTCCTCTCTCTCTCTTGCTCACACCCACTTCTTTCCTCTTCATTCTTACTGGTACTTGCATTACGATTTACTTCTCTTTTGCTGTTCTTTAAAAACATGACTCTCTCTAGCCTGCCAGCTACCTTCTTTTTTGTCCCTTCCAGATCATGAGAAAACTATATTTTCTTTCTCCACAAAGCAATCTTCTTTTTACTGACCACTTAAACTCCCTTTTAATCTCTTCTCTGTATCTGTTATTATCTGCCCACCAGTCGTTCATTATTTCTTGGCTAATTTTTAGTATTTATGCCAGCTGGAGATGCTGATCAAGGACCATTCACCTGCACATGTGCTCAATGCAAGTGTTTGCTTACTGGACTTTAGGTTTTCTGTATTTCAAAACCTTCATTAGAGAACGTTGCTGTGTGAACCATGGGCCTGTCCATTATTACGTAGTGAGAGATAACTAGCGAGCACAATGTATTGTCTGTAATGATATTTAAAGTGGCTTTTCTTCAAACCAAGATATTTTGGAATATAAAAGTGATAAAAATTGTCCAGGACTATTTAACAACTACCCAAATTATCCAGTCACCAAAAATGATTTCTCTTGCTTTTGCCAAGGTAACTGAAGACAAAACTGGGTTTCTGCCTTAGATGATCCACTGATTGTTTATACTATCTTAATGAGCTAGAGCATTGTCAAGTCAGACTTTAACCTGAATGTGTGTAGATATGCGTAAATGTATGATTTAATGGAAAGCAATTCCCCAGGAACCTAGGGTGGTCTAGATTCCACCATGGGAAGGCCATATTGGTGGAGAGAACCCACTTCTATTGCTATAGATTCCTCCTCTTTTCCATTTGCTTGAGGCAGAAGGGCTGACTTGCTACAATAGGATAAAGAAGAAATAATTTACTTGTCTTTGGACATTTTGTGAATTTGGCAAAGTTAAGTCTTTAATTCTGGTCTTTAATAAAGACCAGACTCAAATCATTCTTGGGGAAGCCACAATAAAAATTTGTCCCCAAAGTCCCGATGTATCAACACTTTCCAGTTATGTGGCATGTGCTTTTAGGAGTATCTATCCCTTCATCTCTGAAGTGGAGGAAATTTTATAATAGTTTGGGAAAAAAATGTGTTAGCAGTTGACAAACTTGGGTTCTAACACTAGTGCCTCCTCTACCCTTACCTGTGGCTCTGGGCACGCCACTTTGCTCTTTTCATCGCACTGTTCTCATCTATCACATAAGCTTGCCTTGAGTTATTGGTTACTGTGGATAACCAGAGAGCTGGATGACCATATAAACATGAGGCTTCCCCAAAAAGTTCATTTAGTGCATGAAATATTATTGATGGTAATAATGAGATTGAGGTCATCATGGAGGTGATCTGGTCAAATCTCTACCCAGTGCTGAAAGCAGCACCCACACAGACGCTAGAGCCAGAGTACTTACCTGGTAAGTACTTGTCATGTCTTAGCTGTGTGACCTTGGGCAAGTTAATTAACCTCTCTGTTACTGAACCAGATTTGTTTTACCTGATGCACAGCAAGCCAAAACACTGAGTCACAGAGGTCAGCAGCCAAGCAAGGAGAAAGTTCCAACTCCCGCCTCGCAGGCCAGGGGCTCGGGGTATTTATGGGATGAGGAGTGAAGTTGCAGGTCGGTCCTAAGGCGTGGGGAACGTAGGGGCAGATGATTAGAAAAAGGGGCGGTAATTGTGGTTCTGCTCAGGCACAACTAAGTTCCAGGCCTCTACAGGTTCAAACACGGAGGTGCTTAGCACCACCTGAGGGTGGAGTTTTTGGCCCTCTGAGGTCAAAAGGTCACCCAGCAAACACTCGCGCATGCGCTGTTGGAGGGTCTGTGGGCCTACCTGGTCCTAACCAGCTGAGCTCCAGCTAGACACAGCTGACTCCAAGTTCCCTAAAACAATTCAGGCAAACGTCTTATTGTTTAGGCTGCTGCTGCTTGGAGGACATGCAAGTCTTAAAAACAGCCTTGATTAGTGAAGGCAGGTGAAATGGATTTGACTAATAATTACCCACAGTTTCATTTCTATGCTTAAGTTTCTTCATTTCTAAAATGGGACTAATAACAGTATCTACCATGCAAGATGGTTGTTAGAATTACATTAGTTCACAGGGTTAAAGTTCTTAGAATACTGCCTCGACCTACTGCTTATATGTAAGTATTAGCTATTATTTTGAGGGTTCTCAGGTAGCTGAGGTGTTACCACTATTCTCTGGGAGGGTGCCTCAGCCTTGGACCCCAGGTCTAACCCAGGTCTAGGAAACCCTCAGAACCAGAGTTAGTCTAGCATCTTTGGGTTTCCGTGATTATAGCAGGGCTATAATGAACATTATATAATGAACCAGACTCCTCTGAACTCTCCCTGTCTCAGACCTATTGATATATCCAAAGGGGACCAAAAGTTGTTTCTCAGGACTTGGTTTATGGAGACCTGGAGTTACAGGGTCCAAAGATGCAGGAACAGCCCATACCTCCAAGGTGTATGGGACCTTAATGTCCAGGGCTACTTAGTGAACTGGGGCATGGATCATTCCATATCTTGTTGGTGCACCTGAGTGTCCCTCGCCTTCATCTCTTTATAATATCTCTTTAAAAGCAAGATAATAAAGCGAAAGGGGTGGGAGGGGGAGGGTTGTCTTCAGAATTTTGCATTTTATTTTAATGACATGTGCTCCTTAGTTGGAATTTCAGCAATCTGTACCCAACATCAGACAGAAGCCAGTGTACCAATCCTCTCCATAGATGAGACAACGGTTAATAAAGCTGGCCTCCAGAGCACACTATTTATTCCTTATTTATTATACCTTATTTTCTCCTTGAGTGATTGATAAATCCTGTCTACAGACCACTAAGAAAGGACGTGATGGGGGAATCTTTTGGAATTCCAGGCCTTCCTGACCTGTTATTTCTTAACTATGTCTCACTTTTAGCAGGTCATTTTAATGAGCTTTATTGCAAAATCCTTAGATAAGCAGCTTTAAGAATTGTGTATGCTTTTGAAACCCAGAGGTAGCAAGGCAAACATCTGTCCCTTCCATTACTTCTGGCTTCTCGTCATTTCAAAGACCCCTCTCTTGGGCTCTAGATAGGGCATCAAAATAAACAGTATCTGCCCCTGCCTCTCCGTGGCACCCCCCTCAGCTACTTCTGGAAACCACCTCCAAACTGGTTGTTTCAGTTTCTATTTCTTCCCCACTCCAGTCTCTCTAACATTCTGCAGCCAAATTGATCTACATTCCTTGCTTAGCACTTTTCTCAGGTCACTCACTGCTCGGAGAGCTCCAGTGGTCCGGTGTTTCCATCCACACCAAGTGGAAACTCTCCTGTCTGGCTTCCACTGCAATCCGCGACCCGGGTGGGTGCACCTACTCTGCCACCCGTCATCTTGTTTTCTGTCCTCCTCGGTTCCAGTCTCTACTCTTCGGGCTGCTGCTTCTGAAGTACTGATTCCCGCTTCTCTGCCTTCCCTCGAATCGTTCCCTTGGCCTGGGAGTGCTTTTTCTTCTGCCTAAGAGAAGCCCGCCCATTTTCTGGGGCCCAGATCAAATTCTATCTTCTCTAGGAATCCCATTCTGACTCTTCCAACAAACACAGATTCTCCTAGCCCTCTAGAGTTATATGGTATCTAGATCCCATAACCTACACTATATAGGACTTATATATATATATATATATATATATATATATATATATATATATATATATGTTATCCTCTGTATTGGTTAGGATCCAGCAAAAAAAACATGGCAGAATCAGAGTTTAATAGACTACGTACAAGAGTATGGGTGGGGTGAAGAGAAATCAGCAAGGGAAAATGAAGGGCCATGGAGCTTGCAACTGCAGGAAACCCTTACCACCTGGAGGCTTGAAGGCGCAAGGGGACTGAATGGTGTCCAGAACTCCAAGCTGTAGCTGTAGGAAAGGACTGATAAGAGCTGAGGTCAAGGGACCTGGCTGGTCTGTGGCAGGCTGGCATGGGGAAAGCCAGGGAGATCAAGAGCTTGATCTCATTGTCCTGGAGTCCTGGGTCTCTTACCGGAAACTTCCATTAGCTAAATCCACTTGGAAGCCCGTGGGCCTGGGAGCCCATTGATGCCATCTATAAAGTCCCGTGTAGCCCAGAGCAGGGTGGGGAAGGGTGGATCTGAGGGGCAAAAGGAAAACATGCAACACATGCTCTTTACTGTGGGTTTGAAAGGTTTCCTGGAGTGTGAGTTTTCTCCCAAACGAGACTCACAGAATAGAGACCATGGCTTGTATTTGGTCAGCTTTGCCTTCCACAGTGCTTAGCTCAATGCGAATTAGGAAAGGTGTAAAAATGCATATACATTGAGATTGTAAAAAAAATAAAGGGTGTGCAGGGTTGGTTGTAACCTTCCACTCTTGGTTTGGTACGTTTTGAAGCATCTAAGCCTTGGTTTCCCAACTCACTCAGAGTAAAATTCAAATTCCTTAACGTGGTCTTAGCTGTCCCTCTGACCTTATCCCTGTGACTTCCCAGCTCTTGCCCACGTCACTGCTGCAGCCACCTGCCCTCTTGCTGTGCCCCAAATGTTTCCACTTCAGAGCCTTTGCATCTGCTGGGCCCTTTGCCTGGAGATTTCCGCGTGCTTTTTACTTCTTTCGAGTCTGCTAAAATGTTACCTTATCAGAGAGGCCTTCACTGATGACCCTAAGTAACATAGTACCATCTCCCATCTCTCCCTATCCTCTTACATCATGTCATTTTCCATATAGTACTTACTTATCACCCTCTGACCTGTGATATATGTATTGTTCATCACTTGTCATTCTCCTTGCGCTAGAAGACAAGATCCATGGAGCAAGGGCTTTATTTGCTTTGTTCCAAATACCAAGATCAATGCCTGACATGTAGTAAGAGCTTGATAATTGATTATATACGTACATGTATAGTTTTCCCCCACTATTTGAAAGTACAGCATTCCTTTGAAACCTTTCATAAGCTGGAATGGTGTCAAGTAAAGAAGCAATTACTTTAGGACTCATCTTGCTAACAAATGCACAGAATAAATGGAAATAACTCACAGACACTCACAGACAAGTTCAAAGCTAAGGTGGCTTGATGCGGAGATGCAGTTCCAGGGGAAAGGGCTTGGTGGCGCCACTCTCACTGCTCGTGCGTGCGTGCGTGCGTGCGTGCGTGTGTGTGTGTGTGTGTGTGTGTGTGTGTGTGTGTGTGTGTGTTGCCTCTATATGGGACTCACTGCAAAACAAAGGCTGAATGCTATTTTTGCTTTTCGCCTTTTTTGTAAAAATGAAAATCCTCTTCGGATTTCTTTCGGTTAAGGAAAACAGGTCCTCTTGTAGGTCTTTTGTAGAAGTGGAGTCCCTTTTCACTGTTTATAAGCATTTTCATTGTTTATAAGTTTGAATGTGGATGTTTGCTCTTAGCCCATCCTTGGCTAAAATAATGTTCCATTTCGTATGTTTTTTATTGAGTCTGTGCTTAGGTAAGCCAGAAGCAATGGCCAGTGCAGCTCTCATGATGCTCATAGAACAGACCTCTCCTTCCCACTGGCCCCTTCCTAGCTTCTAGATGGCATTACTTTTGGTTAGAGTGTCACCAAAGATCCCAAGACCTGGAACCACAGGTCCTGTCCCCTGCTGTTATCTGGTTTGCAAAATCGCACATTGTTTCTCTTACAGCAAACTTCCTAATAGAGTTGCTCTTAGAGTTGCTGTACTATTTTTACTCATTCACTCCCCGGCAGGTTCAGGGTCCAGTATGATGGCCGGTGCCCTGGAATCAGCTCGCTCCTGGCTGGTTGCTCACAGTGCAGCCTGGTGGGCCTGTCTCCCGGGGGCTGACTGTGTGAGTTGAGCCAGTGGTGTGGGAGGCCTTGGCCTGGGAGCCTGCTGCTGGGGGCCCTACCTAGTGATGGCCCTCCTTATCCCTTTGAAGCTCCCGGACACACCAGGCACTGCTCTGCTGGCGTTTGTCCTGGTGGTATCAGAGGCACAGGTCCCACTGGGCTCTTCAACACAGTACTCCCCACATCCAGGATATAGCCTTCTCTTTTCTCTGCTTACTACTTTTCTGTCCTTAGCATGCAGCTGGAAAAAGCAGATGAACTACCCCCAAGAAATGCTGGACAGTATCCCCAGCCTTTCCAGGTACCTAGCTCACCTAGGGGACAAATGCATCTCCTCCCTACCCACCGCCCCCAGGATTAAGGAAACTGGCTCTGTAAGTACCCTGACCAGAACACCACCAACCTACTCTGACACTTCTGATCACCAGCTCTCTAGTGGTGATCTGACAGACATTTCTTCCTGATTTCCATACCAGCAGTGGCCACAGAGGCAAAGACAAATACCAGTGGCCATTTGGGTATGGCATCCATGCCCCCTACATCTGAGGAGTTACATTCCTAGACTTCAGGCCATATGGTCTTGATGTTCTTCTCTAGGTGGTTCTGGACCTTGGTGATGGATACATGGAAGATACCATCAGTAAATGGGATCCTTCTAAGGGGTATTAGGCCCAACTTAAAAGTCTGTTACCCAAAATGAGGCAGTTCCTTAGTAATTTACCTTAGCTGTTTCAAAAGACTTTGTACTTTGTTTTCACATTTCCACAGCTGGTGAAGTTTCAGATAATTCTTATCCCAAATATCATCCGTATCCCTAACCTTATAAAGATAGCAGTACCAACCCTCCCCCTGCCACTTCGAGCTTCCTCTATTCTGAATTGCTTACACTTCTCCCAGAGTACACTAGGCTTTCTTCTCCTTGGTGCCTCTGCCCATCCTATCCTTCTGCCTAGAACGTCCTAGCCTGGCTTGTCTGACTGGCAAACTCCCAAGTCTCTTTAACATCACAGCTCTTTTGAGGCCAGTCACCACTTAAGTAGAGCTCATCACTCCCTCCTGTGTGCCACCACTGTGCCTCCTACATGCCTTGATTTCTGCCCCATCACATCATTAAGGGTCTTGCCTCTCCTACTGGATTGTGATTCTTAATAACCATGACCAGAGCCAGGGATTATTTATTTAAATGTGCAGCCCCAGTACGAATAGTGTCAAAAATATGTTAGGTGCTTACAGTTTATCGCTTCATTGAATAAAAGAATGAGGTCCTAACAGATTACCCAGCTGAAGCCTCACCCACGACATCTGATGATTCATCCTATCCCCTAGGCCCAGCACACACTGAATTCTTTGTAAATGTTCCTGGGATAAAGAGATTAAATGAGTGAGTATGTTTTGAAACCAGCAATTTTCTTGTTCATTTCCAATTTTCTCTGTGATCAGTACTTTTCTCAGTGAAGAATCGACTTCCTTCCACAAGACTCCATTCTGAATTCCCCAAAGTTTCTTTCTTTCTCATCCTGCTACATCCTGCCTACTTGTCATTTGAAGCTGGATTTTATAAATATTCAGAATAGATGGAGTTTTTACAATGGGCAAGAACCAAAGACCAGACTCTTACTAACTGAATGGAGCCCCCTGAGGAGGTTACTGTTAACAGCAACACAACTCTGATCTGGTTATGAGTCATGACGATTAAACATGATAGTATTAGTGAAAGGGTTTTATACAGAGATTAATGTAGTATAATTGATAATGATGCATTAGAATAATAGAGTTTGAGGGTAATAGCTACTAGAATTTACCCAGTTTATTCTCCTTGAAAGTTCAGGGAGTGCATTTGTACATTTTTCTATTTGACATTAATACAGGTTGAGGCCATCAATATTTAATAAAATGAGAAAAATCCGAGCAATTGTAAATACTAATTTAGAGGTCAGCAAGAATATAATTTTGAAAGGTGTAGCATTTATAATTAAAATAGCTAAAGATATTAGACTAAATGCAAATTTTCCTCAAGGTAAGAAACCAAAAGATAAAAAATTGAAATTGTACTTATCGTGTCATAAAACAACATATTAGGAAAAGTTCCCTAAACAAGCAGTTTTTCTTTGATTAAAGTTAATGATTCATTGTGTCCCTTTGTTTACAAAAAAAGTCAGTGTTCCTTTTCCTCATGTTTAATGTGGAAATTAATATTTCTAATTTGGATTTCACAAACTGTGACTTCCAGTAGTTAGCATTTTTCTTATTCATGAAAAAGCAGGAGAGTATTTAGCTTCTGTTGAAGTAATGTAAGAATAATTTGAGCGAAAGCTGGGTCCCGTTATATTAAAATTGAATTTTTGGCTTCACATTTTTCATCTAAACAACAGTTGTATGGAACACTCATTAAGAAAAGGAAGACAGCATGAAAATAATTGTTTGAAAGGGAAGGAAGGAAAAGAGGTGTGATGTTTCTTAAAAGCCAAGGTAACACAGAGCAGAGTGAGATTAAACTGAGTCAGAAAATGAGTTCTAGCTTCAACTCTGCTGCTAAGTAATCCCTTTTCTTTTAGTTAATTCTGAACACTGAATATGTTTCCCCACGTGAATTTGAATGTGATCGTCTCTGATGACAAGCAAGGGGGAATATCTCTTGCTGGGATCAGGTCAGGTCATCACTCTTCTTTGTAAAGGTTTATTATTGGATTGATTGTTTCACTGTGTTTCTACTTTATTGGGAGAAGGATTTTTTAGAGGGACATATTACTCTGCACAGTTCTACTCTTTGCCACCTGTTCCCTCTGCCAACACCCTCAGTCCTTGATGCCCCTGTAGGAGCCCTGGAGACGCTTGAGAGGGCCACACTGTAACTCTGAAACACTCATTTTGGGGCATTTGTATTTAGCTGAAGGTGATCTTGCTGGGAGGTTGCTATGACAATTTGCAAACAGTAGAGGCGACGGTCCCCATTCTGATTTGAGTCTGCACTAGCTCAGGCCTGCACACTTGGTCCAGCCAGGGGCGGCAGATACACAGGACAGATCATAACGGACCCAGGTTCGCAGGAGAACTTCAGAAACCAGGCACGTCTGGAGAAGAAAGTGCAAGGCAAACTTTCGGTTCTGTCATCCGGAATTGCCGGGCTTCCCCCCGCCCCACTCCCGTTGAAGTCACAAAACCTGTGACCTTTGGACAAAGGCATGTGCCACAGACGACAGGACGCGGGTGTGAGATGGGCAGTAGTTCTTCAGTCTGCAAGGGAAAGAGAGGCAGTATATGGCAAATTCAAAGGACAGGGAAATTCTCCGTGTCTTGGATGGGAAGGGGAAAGAGACTTGTGTCTGGGGAGGAGAGGAATTAAAGGTGTCGCTCGGGAAGGTGTACCTCTCCCAGTGGCCGCGCAGGGGAAAGGCTCGGAGTTGTAAGGAAATGGGAGGCGTCTGTGATGTTTATTTTTGCCTAGCAACCCACAGCCAACTGCTTCCCCGGCAACCATCCACACGCGCCTCTCTGCATCCCCTTGTCCTAGAGACTGGAGAGCGGTCACTTAGTGTCAGTAAATCAGGGAGGGGCTGTGTGTGGTGGAGGTGGAGGTGGGAGGGCAGCCCCCTCCTTGGCCCACACTCGGGGTCCCCAAGCTAAGGCGCGGCCCTCCAACGGGCTGGACTTTCCTTACCGAGGTGACCCCCGGCACAACTAAGTTATTTACCTGATCAATTTGGGAGAGTAGGTGCTTAAGCCACTGGGACCCGGAAGGCGGTGGGGGGGCAGTATTGTCTGTGAGCAGCCATCAGGTTCGGAAAGCTGAAAATGCATATATGGTTGGGGGTGCGCTCGGAAGGGGAGGGGGGTCTCTGCAGCGATTTCGGTGGGAGGGAAGCAATGGTAGGTTGCGCTGCAGGGAAGGGGTGGGGTGCTGCAGGGGCGGGCGAGGCCGGCGAGGGGAGAAGGCCGTTAGCAGGGGGAACCGTGCAGAAGGCCGGAGGGGGAGGCCAAGGGCGAGCGGAGGCTGCAGAGTTTTCGGGGGAGTGGAGGGGTGGCTATGCCGACGACTGGGGTGCGTGCTGGGGAGGAGGAGTGGGTGGGAGGGACTCTGGTGGGCGGCTGGGTCGGGGAGGGTGTGCGCGGGAGTCTGTGGCCGGGCCTGGGGTGGGGTGGGGAGTCCGGGGGCGGGGCCTGCCCGGCGGCAGAGGGAGCGGGGGCGGGGCTGCCCTTCCCGGCCGCGCGGTGCGCGGGCGCCTGGCGAGTGTGCGCGGGGGCGCGCGTGCGCGGGCCCGGGAGGAGGCTCCCGAACCAGTCGGCCGAGGCGGCGCAGCCAGCTCCCCCGCGCCCTATGTGAGGGAATCGGGGAGGCCCGCGGCGCGCCGGGGAGGGCGAGGCATGTGCACGGGCCGGAGGGTGCTGCGGCCGCCCGAGGAAGAGGAGGACGGCGGCGGCGGCGAGGAGAGCGGGGGGCTCGCGGCGGCGGGCCCGGGCCGAGGGGATGCAGCGGACTGTGTGTGTCTGGCTGTAGCTGACGGGAGGCGGCGAGGAGGCGCCGGAGATCCGCGAGAGGGGCGACCAGGAGGCGCGGCGGTGGCGGCCGCGAGAAGTAGCAGCAGGACGGGCGGCGGCGGCGGCGGCGGCGGAGACGGAGACGGAGACGGCGACGGCAGCCCTGAGATGCATTTTCCTCTCCAGCGGCCATGTTAACCAGGAAACCTTCGGCCGCCGCTCCCGCCGCCTACCCGACCGGTAAGGAGGCCCGGGCCCCGCGCCGCCCCGGGCGCGCAGCCCCGCGGCCCCCGGGCCAGCCCTCGTGGCGCGGGCTCCCGCTACCAGCGGGACCTCGAACAAAGTCTGCGCCGCGGCAGGGCGGCGCGGGGTCCCCCGGGCGGACGGCGCGCCCTCGCCTCGGCTCCGCTCATTGTTACACGCGAGCTCCGAGGCTCCTCCGAGCCGGCCGGGGGCCGTCCCGGGCCTCCGCCGCCCGGGACTTGGCGAGGCGGCGGCGCCCGGGTCGGCATTCCAGCCCAACTCCAGGCCTGCGGCCTCCCGCAACGTGAGCCGCCGGTCCGCGCCCGGCCCGGCTCCACCAACGGGTCGCGAACTCGCTTGCGCGCCAGGGGCCCGACTTAACTTTGCAGCCGCCTGAGCCCCGCCCCGCGGGAGCGCCGGGTGTCTGCGTCCCCGGCCTCCTGCCGCTCCGGGACGCCCGCGTTCACGGTCCCCGGCTCTGCCCCGGGGAGAGCGGGCTCGGCAGCCTGGAGGGGTGGGGCGGGGCCACCGGGTCCGGGTGACTTTCTCCCCCTTGACCCTCTTTTGTCTCCTCCCGCGCGTGGCTGCCAGGCCGAGGAGGGGACAGCGCCGTTCGCCAGCTTCAGGCTTCCCCGGGGCTCGGTGCGGGGGCTCCCCGGAGCGGAGTGGGGACCGGCCCGCCCTCCCCCATCGCCCTGCCGCCGCTCCGGGCCAGCAACGCTGCCGCCGCAGCCCACACGGTAAGACCCAGGCCGCGGGCGGCGGGGGGAGAGGAGCGGGAGGGGTCCGGGGCACAGGCACCCGGACTTGGGGGATAATGCGGCCGGGAGAGGGTAGAGAGGTCGAAGTGCGAGTGTCTCCACGCCAGTGGCCTCTCCGGGACGCCGCCCTCTGGAACTTGAGCGAGCCCAAAGCTGCAGCCACAAAGGAGGATTCGTGGCGTGGGCCCCTCACTTCCCCTCCGGAGCCCGCCCACCCCTGCGCTCCTCTTCCTCGGAACTTCCTCCTGGTCGCTTTCCTTCTCTCTTCGCTCCCCACCACCCCCCCCTTTTTATTCCGTCCTTGCTTCCTCGAGCTCCTTTTCCCTGACCCGATAAACATCCCTGCCCCTCCACCACCATGTTGGGTAGTGGGTATTTATAGAAACAGATATGTGTTAGGGGACAGCCAGGCCGTCCTGCCCGGAAGATCGATGCCCCAAAGAGCATCCCGGGCCTGGCTCTACCCAGCAGGGAGCACCGACAATTGTCCTCCGCGTGTGGAAGCATGTTTTACGAGTGCTACAGGTTTGAGCACAGCAGAAATTGTAATTAACATTAACAAAAATAAGAGCCGCAGCAGCAGTCAAAACAACGCGCCACCCCTGTAGGATTCTGCAGTTGGATATTATTGAAAAAAAAAGGGCCAGCTTTGCCTCGGAAGGAGGTGGGAAGGGATGGGCACCTGACAGGTGCCGTGGTCCCTCAGAGGGCCAAGAGGGAACTGGGAGCTCGGCGCGGGACTGGTGGCTGCAGAGATCAGCAAGCTGGTCTTGATTTCAGTACGTACGTTTTCTCGCCTCCCAGAGATAGCCCTTGGATGGTGGCTGACAGCCTAGGGGAGATGTGCCCTGGAGGAGTTGATGGCTTCCAATGTCTTGTTTACGATCCGATCTTCCAGAGGAACTGCCTAAGATGGTTCTGTATGAGGGGTGCTTGCTAAGGATATGGCTTTGGTTGCCAAGTGAAAGTTAAGTTCTTGCAGAAAAGGCCATTTCTAGCCTTCAGAGGAGCAGCTCTGAGGGTCATGTGTTATGGGGAAACTTGTTTATGGGGAGAATTTATAAGCGGATGGCTAGAGTGGAATATTTTCTCTTAGACCTGGACATCTGTGCACAGTTCCCCAGGAACATGTTTTCTTCTTATATTTTCTTTCTCTCTCTCCTCCTCTTTCTGTCTCTCGTGACACATCTAGACCCAGGGGCTAAGAATTCACTGCACAGAAGTTAACCAATCTGTTGGGCGGTGGTTAATGGAAGAGCATCAGTAGGCTGTTGATTCTGTGTGTTACAGTTGAATGTTCTTGTCACAGTGATGTTTTAGTTGAGAAATTGCCATTGGGTTTAGGTGTTTCAGTTTGGTTTGGAATCATCTGACAATTTGGAAAATATAACATCCAGTTTTTTTCCATGTGTGAATGTAATCACGTGAATTGGTATGACCTGGAAAAGAAATACTACTTGGTTTGCATCCGGCTTCCAGTTATATAAGGGTGGGCTTTGCTTGATCAGAGCCTCTTTGCAACTGAAATATGTAATGAGATGACAGAAAATGATACTAGAGGAATAGCCTGTGGTGGAGCAGAAATGAGAAGATGTGTGGGTGCTTCTCGGGACTCCTAATGATGGTGCTTGTATTTTGCTGTGGTATCTACCAGATTTACCTGTGTTTAACTTACCTAAACTTCAGTAAACTGTTGATCACTAGAAGCTTGGTTTTGAAAGTGTGAATTTGGGTTTTGGTTGTTCTTTAGTTTTGATTTTATTTGCACAGCATTGCAGACTTCCTCAAACAGGCAAGTAAAAGGACCACAGAGTTTATCTGGTTCTACTCCTTCATTTTACAGATGAGGAAAGCGTCAGACAAGTGAACTGGTTTGGTCAAGACTCCTGAGCCAACTCCTATCAAGGCTGGAGCTAAAGCCCAGGCCCTCCTGAGTCCAGCTTTAACACACTGCTTGACTGCTAATTCTAGGAAATTGTATTAGTTTTGTTATAAATGCAAGAACCTTAGCAGATCCATGTGTCCATATGTCTTTCAGGTTTCTGTAAGCTTTTAGTTTTTAATTTCACAGCAGTTACAACTAGGAAGAGCTATTTTTGAATGGGTGGGGGGAAGGGCATTACGGAGAGGAAAATAATCTCGTTGTGTTTGCCCATATTTTCTCTTGTAAATGATGCAGTAGGTAGATAAACATATGACTATAGGGATTATAAACTTCGGAATTTATCTAGTGCATTGCCTTTTTGAACCCTATCTCCATGGATATATTATACTTAGTCATTTTATCTCTGTCCTAAAAGTGTACCCAATAACTATTTTGATTCCTATTAGTTTTTTTTTCTTTTTAATGTTGTATGGGAGATATTAATGTGCTTATTTTTTAAATTGTGAAATATTAGTATTGTATCACTTTCATAACTGTTTAACATTTAAAGCACTCTCCAATTACCGGTTTTACCTTTATAAGATAATAGGAGTCAAAGAAGAATGAATATTCCCATTTAAAAAACAGTAATGTTTGATAGAAGAAAAAGACATTTGATTCAGGGCCACACAGACCGTCAGTGTGTTTGAGGAGGAGCTAGAATTCCGATCTTTTTGGACTCAGTTCTATTCCCATAACACTATACAGCATTTCTAAGATGACTTCAGCAAAGTTTTAAAACTCCCAGAAATGTTAGCACAGTGAAGTATGTGCTGTTTTCCCTTTTATTTCTGGAAGAGATTAAAACTACTAAATTGACTAGACTATTGTTCTTACATAATTTTTAATGCTAAAATGTGTCATGGTCAAAGAGGGCTTTTGGAGGTCTCTCTGCTTCAACCCATACGTTGTAGGTATCTAACAATTACATTCATTCAGTATTTTTAAATTTGAGAGGCACTGTGCTGGGTAGGCATTGGCAAATAGGTAAAAGTGAGTGAGAGGTTTTAAACATTCTTAAGTTTATGGTGTTGTCCTGGCATATGTCTTGTGGAAATGTTTTGGCATTTCTAGGGCTTTTTTCCTCCCTTTTTATAGATCAGTCAATTGCGCTTCCGACCTGGGTTGTGATTGTAGAGTCCCACAGTGTTTAAGACTCAAAATCCTCCTTTACTAGAGCCTCTAAAATGAATCTCCCTAACATCTGGAAAGTTTTTAAGATTCCACATGTCACTTTTAGGTGTTTAGTTGATCTCTTCTGCTGCAAGTACTCTTTAATGGGCTGTCATTTGCTTCCAAGTCTCTGCCGATGCAATGCAAGCCTAACATCTTGTGACTTGGGTCACTGGAGACAAGTCCCAATTCCCTGGGTGTTAACTTCATGTTTTCTTATGAAGGTACAAAGGTAGTTCTTAAGAATAACTCAGAGACGTGAGAGTCAGTTCTTCCACTCAACAGAAATTGACTGAGTACTTCCTGTATGTTGGGTTTATGTCAATAAGGACTTAAAAAGATAAGAGGTGACCCCACCCTGGAATTGTTCATAGCCAGGTGGGTACATCAGGTGTGAAAACAGGTATGTAAAACGAAATAGGTGTTTTAATATATCAGTGCTCTATGAGCACCCTGGAAGGGAAAGGGACCATTTCACAGAAGAGGTGAGAGTTGAACTGCGCATTGAAGGGTGAGTATGAGTTTACCCTGTAGTCCTGGTTAGGAAGGAGAGTCCAAGCAGCATTTGGAAAGGGCAATAACTTTAGCTCTCCTTTACTCAGTACTGTACTAAGCACTCTATATCTTTTACCTTATTTAATCCTCCTAATGGCCCTAATGAGGTCGCTTTGTTACCTTCTTTTTACAGATAAGGACACTGAGGTTTAGAGAGATTAAGTAAATTGACCAAGGTGACACAGTTAGTAAGTGGTGGAGCTGGGATTCATTTCCCATGCATCTAACTGAAAATCCCTGGACACCTAACCATTGTGAAACATAACCTCCCCAAAAACAGAGTGTAAAAGAGCGTGGTGTCTCCATGGGTCTTGGGGAATCCAGCTAATTCTCGGAGAGAATATGACAGTGGTGGGTGACACTGGAAGGACTCGGGTCATATAGGCTCTGCATTTGAGAACCTCATGTTCTTGCCTGTGAGGTCTCATATTATCTGTGGAAATGGGGTGCCTGTGTGGGCCTTAAGCAAAAGCAAGGGCAGTGTCAGAGTGACACTTTTCAGTGGTAATTCCAGAAGCACCGTGGAGAGAAGAGACTTGAGGAATTCTAGACTTAGAAGCAAGGGGACATGTTAAGAGGCTGCTTCGGTTGTCGCAGTGAGAGACAGCAGGGGTGTGAGGTGAGGCAGGGTGGATGGAGGGGAGTGGGGTAGATAGGAATGACGGGGCTCCGCGGTGACTTGGGAAGGTGTGGGAGACGTGGAGACAGAGTGATTATTCGGGGGTGAAGCCTTTTGTTGACCAGAAATTGAGGGTTGTGGGAGGAGGAAATGGTTTTGGTAGAAAAAGCGTGAGTTGAGTTTGAGTGGCTTGTGGGAAAGGTAGCTGATCTGGAGTTGGATACAGGGGGTCTTGAGCTCGGGAGACATAGATCGGGCTCCTTTTAGCTAGAAGTGTACATGCGGCGGATGTCAGCCCCTGGGGGGTTGCTGGAGCCCTGGCTGTGGTCATAGTCGACCAGGGAGAGTTATGGGAGTGAGAAGCCTCCAGCCACGTGAGGCTTGAACCCTGGGGAACTCTGGAAGCCTTCTTCGTTGCTGTTGTGGAGGAGACCAAGAGAAGGTAGTTGGAAAGACAGGAGGTGATCCAGTTAATTGGCAAACTCTCTTTAGTTCTAGTCACTCAGCTTTTTTTTGATGATATTTTGAATTATGCAGAACATTAAAATTGCTCTTGCAAAAATAAGTTGGTTTCTGAATCTCAGAACGTTTTACTTTGTCCGCTTTTTAGGAGTTCCTAAAGCCCCAACGTTAATTTTGTCCCCAGTGAAGCCTCATGCTTTTTGTAGCATGTATGCTGGTAATGTCGGTTTTTCTTCTGAAATCTCTCCAAGCTGCCCTGAAGAGAATGGTTCTCTAGGAGACATATATTTCTAATTTCAGGTCCTTTTATGCCCGGGTGCTTGAAAGACCGTAGTGGAGAGGAGGAGAGGTTCAGAGACTGAGGCTTGGGAACAAAAAATCCATGGACAAGCCTGTACTATTTTGTACATACCCAGGGCTTCCTAATGCCTTTTTATGAACTGCTTTGCTTTGGGCATAGAACGAGGATAAAATAACCTGTCCAGCTACCTGACAGAAGATAAGTTCACTTCGCGTGGAATATCACCTGTGAGTTTAATAAAAGGGTTCAACTAGAACTCTTCCAGAAATCTGAGAAATAAAATCTCTCAATGAAGTCATACTTCAGAAAGGCCCAAGTACTGTACTATATCCTACTTTGTTTTAGAAGATTGCAGAGAGAGAGTGCAGGCCTCAGCTAGTCCCTGTGCCTGCTGTGTGTCAGTTAAGGAAAATTTGAAGGTCTTGGTCTCCTAGTAAGAAGGACTTGGAATTTCATTTTATAATCTAGGTAGTCCCAAACCACTTCCTGAATTATATTACATACACAGAGCAGTTCTACGCATTTAGTGATACGTAAAGCCCGAGAGGTAGGATTTCGGAGGAGTTGATGGGAAAAGTACTGATAGTAGAGGACTTCAGCTAGTTGATTGTAAGCTCCTGAAGGGCAGGGACTCTGCCACATGTGTGGTTAGACCTCAGCTGACACTGGCTGAAGGAATGAGGTGGACTGTGAGAGGCAAGCTGATCTTTCAGCTTTCATGTAAAAATCATCTAGTGGGATGCTTCTAAGACTTGTGAGTGATTGTCTGAGGCTGGCAAGAATTCCTCACTGGGAGGGGATCCTGGCTGCAAGTCCTCTTGTACCCCTCACCTCTTGGCCATAACAGTGCTTGAAAGAAATCCCAAGTAGATTCTCAGTAGGAAGGCTGGGGCCCCTTGGCTTATGCCGTCAGTTTTGTTCAGACAGGAATGTTTGTGGATGGCATGTGTGCCTGAAATAGAAATTGCTACTTTGTATTCCTTGTCAGAAAGCTGAGTATCCCAGCAGCCTGGAGAAACACATGTCTTGAGAGAGCCAAGCCATTGACCAAAGGAAGGCCCAAAAGAGGGTGGCGGTTGGCTTGTGGGGCTGAATGGCCTTAAATGGTCATCACAGCCAGTGAAGCCCAGAAACTTAAAAATAGGTTTGGGGTTTACAAGATGCTACAGAGTGCATGTGTACATGGGAATCTTTCCAGCCTAAAAGTACAGTTTTCTTTGCTTCTGGATCATGTACTTTCCTAGGTGTAATTAGTTCGATTTTCAGGTAGTGGAGAAGACCGAGAATGAAGACAGTAGTGTTCTCAGAATAGAGCTAAACACTGGAGAAGGAGTAGTAAACAAGACCGGCCTGGTCCCTGCCCTCACGATAATAGAGAAGCTACTAAGTGAAGTGTGAAAAATGTTATGGTCTGGGGGCGGGAGAGCCAGTAGAGTGCCGACGTGTTCATGCTTTTTCTGTGTCCTCTTTCATCTTGATATCAAGTATGGGCTGCATTGCACCTCTGTGATATCCCAGGCCCTGTGCTGAATCTTAGAGAATGACAAGCAAGAAGCATGGTCTCTGCCTCCACTGAGGACTTACTCTAAGAACCCTGAAAACACGTACAGCAAACTCTTTGTTACGTGTAGCAGCTGTTGGGGGTCTTTTTCTTCCGGATCCCAACTTTGATCGCCTTCCCCAGCCCCCCAACCTCTTCTGCCTTTACTTCTGTCTGAGGCTGTCCATGTCACGTCCACTCTCCCTGCCGGGGTGTTCGTGAGGTCCCTCCTGCGTGCACAACTCTTTCCATTTAAGAAACCTGATACTGGCTGTAAATTCAAACCAAATTGGATTTTGTAAAGGTGAGGGTGGGCGCCGATTTATAAAATATCCCTTTTGAACAGCCAGACCTCTTCCATTCTCTTGATGTTCCCTTTCTGAATTACAGATTGGCGGCAGTAAGCACACAATGAATGACCACCTACACGTCGGCAGCCACAGCCATGGACAGATCCAGGTTCAGCAGCTGTTTGAGGATAACAGTAACAAGCGGACAGTGCTCACAACACAACCAAATGGGCTTACAACGGTGGGCAAAACGGGGTTGCCGGTGGTGCCGGAGCGGCAGCTGGAGAGCATCCACAGGCGGCAGGGGAGCTCCACCTCTCTGAAGTCTCTGGAAGGCGTGGGGAAGGTGAAAGCCATCCCCATGACACCCGAGCAAGCGATGAAGCAATACATGCAAAAACTAAGCAGCTTCGAACACCATGAGATTTTCAGCTACCCTGAAATATACTTCTTGGGTCCAAACGCAAAGAAGCGCCAGGGCGTGACAGGCGGGCCGAACAACGGTGGCTACGACGATGACCAGGGATCCTACGTGCAGGTGCCTCACGATCACGTGGCTTACAGGTACGAGGTCCTCAAGGTCATTGGGAAGGGGAGCTTTGGGCAGGTGGTCAAGGCCTATGACCACAAAGTCCACCAGCACGTGGCCCTGAAGATGGTGAGGAACGAGAAGCGTTTCCACCGGCAGGCGGCCGAGGAGATCCGCATCCTGGAGCACCTGCGGAAGCAGGACAAGGACAACACCATGAACGTCATCCACATGCTGGAGAACTTCACCTTCCGCAACCACATCTGCATGACGTTCGAGCTGCTCAGCATGAACCTCTACGAGCTCATCAAGAAGAACAAGTTCCAGGGCTTCAGCCTGCCTTTGGTTCGCAAGTTCGCCCACTCCATCCTGCAGTGCCTGGATGCTTTGCACAAAAACAGGATAATTCACTGTGACTTGAAGCCCGAGAACATTTTACTGAAGCAGCAGGGTAGAAGCGGGATTAAAGTGATTGATTTTGGCTCCAGTTGTTACGAGCATCAGCGGGTCTACACGTACATCCAGTCCCGTTTTTACCGGGCCCCGGAAGTGATCCTCGGCGCCAGGTACGGCATGCCCATCGACATGTGGAGCCTGGGCTGCATCCTCGCGGAGCTCCTGACTGGTTACCCCCTGTTGCCTGGGGAGGATGAAGGGGACCAGCTGGCCTGTATGATTGAACTGCTGGGCATGCCCTCCCAGAAACTGCTGGATGCGTCCAAGCGAGCCAAAAATTTTGTGAGCTCCAAGGGTTATCCCCGTTACTGCACTGTCACGACTCTCTCAGACGGCTCCGTGGTTCTCAACGGAGGCCGTTCCCGGAGAGGGAAACTGAGGGGCCCACCGGAGAGCAGAGAGTGGGGGAATGCACTGAAGGGGTGTGACGATCCCCTTTTCCTTGACTTCTTAAAACAGTGTTTAGAATGGGATCCTGCGGTTCGCATGACCCCTGGCCAGGCTTTGCGGCATCCCTGGCTGAGGAGGCGGCTGCCAAAGCCTCCGACGGGGGAGAAGACGTCAGTGAAAAGGATCACCGAGAGCACTGGTGCTATCACATCCATTTCCAAGTTACCTCCACCTTCCAGCTCAGCCTCCAAACTGAGGACTAATTTGGCACAGATGACAGATGCCAATGGGAATATTCAGCAGAGGACAGTGTTGCCAAAACTTGTTAGCTGAGCTCAGTCCCCCGATGCTGGTAATTCTGAAAGATACGACATTGCTGAGCCTTACTGGGTTGAAAAGGAGTAGCTCAGACCTGTTTTTATTTGCTCAATAACTCGACTCATTTGTATCTTTTTGGCACTTATTTTAATGTAAGGAGGTTGTTTGTTTTGTTTTTATAAAATACATGGGGACAATGCTTTAAGTTTTTATACTTTCTGAAACTTTTTGTGTTCTACAAGTACGATGAGCCTTACTGTATTTAGTGTGGCAGAGTAATAAACATCAGTGGCAGGCCATTGATTACGTCATGACTGCCGCGCATCTACAGATTGGTGTCAAAGACGTTCACTATGTGTTCACGGTTCATAGTATATTCTCCCCAAGGTGATTGCCTCCGAAGGCCCCCCCCCCTCCACGCTTCAGGTTCATGCACAGGTGCAGCCTGTCCTGCTTCCGTTTTCCATAAGTTACCCAGGTGGTAGTGATGGTGGGAGGAGAATGGTCAGGATGAAAAAGATATTCTAAGAAAAACTGCACCTTAGAGATATTTCCCTAAAATAGTGCTCAGAGACAAAATAAAATCTCCACAGTTGAAATGCCCAGTTAGCATTCTGACATTCTAACGGCCGGCCAAGCAGACCTGGTGGATGAATGGAAACGTGTGTTCCTCCAGATTCTCCAATGTGATCAGCGAGCTGTTTTGCAAAGAAGCCTTGTTTAACAAAATTGGTTTTGCACCTAAATTTAGAAATGTATTACATGAACTGTTCCTCCCCTCTCTTTGCTCTTCTCCCTGCTGTTCTTCTTTCACCACACATCTGTTGCTTGCATTTAATTTCTTTTTCTTCCTTCAAATATATATCCCAGACTCCTGATACAGAAGAGAGACATTTTAGCTGTGATTATGACCATCTTTTCATATTCCACTTTAAAAAAGAACAGCCTAGCTACTTAAGGTGGGGATTTCCATAGTTTCAAAGACGGTTTAGCAGATTAGACTGAGTTCACACTTTTCACGTGCCACAGTAAGGTTTTCTTAGCCTGGGAGAGCATCAACTCTTTAAAAAGAGAGAGAGTTGAAAATCCTCTTCGTGAACAGACGTCATTGTGCTTGTTCAGCAAGGCCAATTTTAACAACAGATTCGAAGGAGGAGAAGTTCAGCCTCAAGTGAAATGGTTTGATTTGCTCTATGCATCATTAGAAGAACCACAGACATTACATTCCTCTGTTTTATTTTACTTTCGTTTGGATTGCACTGATTGTTTTTGTGGGAATGACACTTTACCTGGAAAAGTAACTGAGAGTTAGGTAAAAGAATATTTTCTCCTCTGAATAATAATTATTTTCACAGTGAAAATTTCAGTATTTTATCACTAATGTATGAGCAGTGGTATATATCAATTTCAAGGCACGTGGAAAAAATTTTTTAGTATGTGCAATTTAATATAGAAAGATTTCTGCCTGTTTGGACAATAGGTTTTGGGTAGTATAAATTAGGATAAATACTCTTTTATATGCACAGATATTATTGTATTGATTGCCTGTAAATTGATTTACAAGTACTTAAAGCATGGTCCCCAGCGAGGCCAAGAAAGTTTCCGGTTAAGTTCTTTTAATATTAATCCTACAGTTTCTCTTTTAAGAAAAAAAAGGTAGTTTTGAACAAAACACTTCACGTACCTTGAGGCTTTGTCAGTTGATGGTGGAGAAAAATGCTCAGGAACTATTACAGATATTTGCCAAAAAAATCAGTAATAAGATTAGCTTATTAATAAGATAGTGGTGTTGATATTTGCTTTACTATTTAAGGGTGTCACTGATAAATTAATTTATACTTCTGTTTTTAGAAATTATAGCTTCTTTCCCCTAGTCAAATTCTTTAGCCTGTTGTACACATTTCTGTGTAATCTGTGGAAGTGCAATAATGTTAGTAAGTTGCATTTTAAATGATGCTCATGTGATGATACCCCCCAATCAGTGGCTTATAGAATTTAAAGATTGTGTATTTATTATTAAAATTCTGGCTTAAAGGCATAAGAAGTGGCTTTGTAAAACCACAAGCCTCCTAAGATGGTTAGCATCTTTAAGTCATTAAAATAAACAAAACATTAAGGCTGTTTTCCCCTTCCAGGGTTCCTCTTCCATCGTATCCACTCTTGAGAGATTTTCACTTTTAGTTTTAAATATATGAACCTGAGCCTGCCATTAATATGAATATCCCTATAAAATGATTATCCATGTGAAAATTTATAAATGGACTAATACTGCTTGTCTTCTCCCTCACCACACAAAACTGGTCCTTAAGATGCCAACAGTGCATTTGTGACTATCTCTATTCACAAATGTAACCGGAAACTTTTAAGCCAAACTATAATGTGCAGCACTATTGGGGCTCCCCCAACACCGCACCCCCTAAATACAGGGAAATTTCCCTTATTCACAAGAGCCGCCATGTTCAGTGTTTAGTGATAGAGCTGCTTTTTAATTCTAGCTTAACTATAATGTCAAAAAAAACCAACAAAACTGTTGCATCCTTGTGATTTTAAAACACAAATGAAGGGCTCCGATAGGCTACTAGGAGTTGGCTTGGAAGCAGTCCTTGGTCTCACAGGTTACCATTGTCTAGGGATGTCTGAGCTGTTTTCAGATTCAGGAAGAGCACAGTGTGGTCTTGTCTTCGGTTGCGGTCTCATCTGGCTCCGTTTCTTGCACCCCCAGAGCGTGCATTACCACTTAAGTGTATTGCTACAACAGTGGAACAACAGTGATGCAAGACAGTGTAGATTAACAGTAGAGGAGAAATTGTGCCCTTAGTGATAACAATGTGCCTTTTGTTCTGAATGCCATGTTGTAGGGCATGCATTTTTTGGCCTCTTTAACTCTTTGAATACTAGATGGAACCCACCTCTGCAAAGATACATCTGTCTTAAACATCCAGTTACTTACAGGCCTTAATAGAAACCATAAGGCGCGCGTCATCGTCAGGCACCGAGAAAGGTAACCACTGGTTAGTTACACAGGGAATTCCTATGTTTAAGGGGTTAAAGATGGTCTTTGTTGTATCTTAACATCAGACTGATTTTTTAAACGATATTTTTTTTTGTTATGCTAACACTAGACAAAAATCAACTGTATTTGTAAAAATTTACCTCAAACCATTTAATTTTATAGTGTGATTAATCCCAGGGCATTTGGTATGAACCAAAGTGCATTCCTTTTATATGTGCCTGGCTCTAGTAAGGATGGCCAGGGATTTTTACAATTTGGGTGCAAGGCACTTAAGCCACTTTTAAACTTACTAGGTGGTTTGGAGTCATGTGGAAGGACTCCATCAGAATGTTAGGAAACACTTTAGGCATCAGTAGCATTGGGCCATATTGGAATCTTCAAAGTGTGAATTATTTTCAAGAGAGCGTTCATTTTTGTAATTTTTTTCATCAAGAATATTCTGGTAAGCAGAAGACTTTAAAAAAAAACTGATTAGGTTGGTAAAGGTTTTAATATTGCCCAACATAATGCTGTGGTAGCATTAAAAAAAAATAGTATTTGTGAACTCTGTTTCTTAGGGGCTTGTACATCTCTCTGCTATGGACATAGATAAAATGAATTGTAACTATACTCAGCTCAACTGCTACAGTTATGTCTAGGCAGTGGCTTGGGTTTCTATCGAGCAACAACTTAGACACGTGACTGTAATATGCTGCAACTGTGTGTACTGAAAATATGTGAAAATGGTTGAATGTGGACTGTGTATATATGTATGTAAAAATTTCTGTGGGATGCTGCTCTCGCCACTTAACATGAAATATGTTCTAGTGGATTTTAATCCTAGTGGCCAGTTCTATGATACTGTATGTATTGTACAGCTGATGACAGGAGTAAGACTGTTCAGTGAATATTTGTTAAATTTTATTGTCGTGGCCAGAGATAATTTCAGAATAAAATTTTAATGTCCTACCTTACTTTTCTCCCCTTTTCTAACTATAATTTTACTCCTGATCTATTTCTGGTATTAGTCTTGGTCTGGTAGCCTGGAGAGAGTTTAGAATACAAACATTTTTCAGCAATCACTGATTTTCTTTTATTAGTTCAATATAAATGTACAAATTCCAAGTCAGAAAGACTAAAGTTTTAACAGGTAACTCTTTCTTTTCTCAGGATATTCTGTTCTTCTACCTTTAGTATTTCTGTGTTAATTTTCCTTTATAGAGCCTCTGCGATGTTCTCTATTGTATAGATCTAGTATCTTGCTAGAACTTCAAAAAAACACTTTTTTTAACCTTCAAGTTGATAGTTAAGCTGTTGGAGCAGAGTCTAAATTATTTCCCACCAGTCTTCATTCTTTCCTGTACGCAAGTCCTGGTAAATTACTCTTCTGTGCTCTCACCACCTCCCCCATAGGCTTTTTAACGCTTATGCTTTTGCAGTTCTCCTACTTGGTGGTCTCTTTGGTTCACATTTTTGGGAGTTTTAGTGGCTCCTCTAGTCATGGCTGGATCAGAAAATAAGGCCTGTGAACTGCAACTAGCTCATGATTTGTCAAGTTCAGTTAATACCAAGCTAAGAGTTTACTCACAGATGACAACAAGCAGATGCTCTGGAAATTTGTCAGACATGTGCAGGGATATTATGTAGACAAATATTTCCCACTTGTGGAAAGAACTACCTCACGTTTTTATTTACACCCCTCCTGCCACCAACAGTCAAGGAATTACTTATTGTGGCTTCCTGCAGCAGAAGTGGGATTTGCTAAAACAAGGGCGTACTGTAGGGGTTCCCAATCCCAGACTTGGTTTTATCATAGCCCAGGTCATAGACTTTCATAATTGCTTCTCTCGCTTCTCAGAGTTCTTACCCGGTGAAAAAATACCAACCAACCGAGAAACCCAATATATTTAGATATAAATTTTTAAGAGATGTACATTATGTATAAGTTGAAAGTTGATGCTAAAGCAGCAATTTAAATTTAAAATATTGTGCAGATCTGGCTGAGCAGATGAGAGTTCCCCACTCATTCTCTATCACCAGATCTTCTCAGAGCTCTTTCTTAAATTGATGTATGTTACATTCTATTTGAATTTCTGTGCTCTTCCCTTTTGGAATAAATAACTACACAAATAAATATTCTTGGAACCTCAAAGTTGCCTTCAAACTAGCACTGGCAGATGTTCCTAGCTGGCATTGGTATTGGTCTTTCAGAGAAAAGGGAAATCAGTTTATTTTCTGTTTTGGAAAGAGAGCGTTGAGAGAGAGATTTGAAGAAGGGTATTTGTGACTTTTCATTGTTGTTTTAAAAAAGTTTGAATTACACTGCGTTTCCTTTGGGCCATTAGGCAAATAAACCCTTGTCATTAGTGATGCTTAACACCTTCCAAAATGAAAAATGACTTGCCAGTGTGTTACACATACATAAGAAAACTGCATCTTACTGCAAAGGATTTGGTTTATTTGTTTTGACTTTCTCTTAGTGTCTTACTGTGGTCATATCCTTAATATCTGTGCTACATTTCATGTATATGGGGGGGAAGGGACATAATTGCCATTCCTTTGCATCTCAAGGAAGTTTAATGAGCAAACTAATGAATTAATATTCATTCCTCCGAGGAAAGCTGACATTTTAGGAGTATTAAGCAGCCATCTATAATAGGGAGCAGCAGGATATATAATAACTCTCACGTGTTCCAGGGCATTGCTCCTTATGAAGAAAGCTTCCCGGATCTCATGGTGTTGTATGAACATCAGTTCAGCCTTCTACATCCCTGTGAGCTATAATTACCCTCATTTGATATTTGAGGAAACTGAAGTGACTTGCTCCAAAGTGACCTTGCAAAAGCAGTTTGGGCCTCAGGTTGCAATCAGATAAAGAACTTTGGTCTTGGACAGTAAAAGAAAATCCCTAATTGTACATCACAGCCAAAAATTTAGAAAGGGGAGAAAATTTGAGCTAGCAGTGGGCATTTCTATTATTTGAATAAATTGTGTCGGTTTCCAGGAATATTTTTTAAGAGGGGAGAGAAACTACAAAAAAACTGAGAACTAGAGCATCTTAGTCTCTTTTGGCTCATCTAATAACTAAAATGTGTTGTGTACACACCCCTCAGTTAATTTAAGACAGAGGGACTTATATTGCCATATGTGGGGAGATTAATTAACTGCAGTGGTTTTATTCTTTAATTTTTTGTTCTTAAAATATGCTTTTTACATTTGAATATATGAAAATATTTTTGACTTGTTACTAAATCTCAGGGATTAAAAGTTAAATTTTACTGACTGTAGCAGCAGGTCAATCTCTTAAATTCAAACTTACTCAGGCTTCCTCTCCTTTGCCTCCCTCTTTAAGAAAAACAGAATGCCGGCCAGGGAAATATATAAAAATTAAAATTCCAAATACAATTTTAAAATACCAAATTGTGAATAAATCAATTTTACAAACAGAAATATCGTGTCTTTCCTTGCTTTTTATCCCAAATTATTTCCCCTCCTAAGTTTGAGGAGTTTTAAGTATCTAGATTATTTCTTGTAAAACTGAAGTGTGTTATTTGCAAAACAAAAACGCATGAGCAGGCTCAGGTCATTTAAAGTAAGAGCTTATTGAATTGCTTTCAGTTGTCTGGGGGGAAATGTGATTAGTGTACAAGCAATTTGTGTACAATGTGATTAGTGTACAAGATGTACAGGAAATAAGTGTATGGGTAAGTTTGGGCTGATTTTTTATCCTTTTATCTGAAGAGGGAAACCCAACCTAATTTCCCCTTTCCCTAGAATTCAATTCTTTGGAAATTTTGGCTTGAGTAGGCTTAAATTAAAAAAACAAAACCAAAGCACCTGTAGCATCCATGTTATTAGTCTCTATTGTAGATTCCATTCATTTGTCAAATATTTATTAAATGCCTACTACATGCCAGGTATTATTTAGGCACTAATGATATATATTAGTGAACAAAACAGACATAGTACTATCTTTACAGTTTTTAGACTGGTTGGGAAGGCATTATACAAGTATATATGAAAAAACTACATATTTGCAAATGTAATAAGAGCTGTGAAGGGAAAGCACGTGGTGCTGCGCATGTGGATAATGGAAGGAGGGAGGTTGCATTGTCTTGTATGGATCAAGAATGGCTTCCCTAGTGAACAAAGAGCTTTGAGCTGAGGAAGGAGATCATGGACAGAAACGCTGGGCTAAGGAAGTAAGGTGTGTGTGAGCAATTAGAGGTAGGTCCTTGCAGCTGGCACTCGCAAGAACCACAAGAATGAGAGAACTTGGTGGGACGTGAAGGGAGCTAGTCGGGCCCCAGGCCATGCCAAGCCTTGTAGGTGCTGTCAAAGGTTTCGGTCTTTATCCTATGTGCAAGCAGCCACGGGATATTGAGGAAAATGCTCCCTGGCTGTCTTTAGCAGAATGTGCTGAGAAGGGTCAGAGCAGATGAAGGAAGACCAATGTGAAGTGTTCGCAAGAGACGGCAGATTAGACCAAAGGGCAGGAATGCAGATTTAGAAAGAGGATGGATTGGAGGGCTTCTGGGATGCAGAAATATTCAGGTAGAAATAATGGTGGGGTTTCTTGGTGCATAAAATGTAGCTGTTGCTCTTGCTGAAACTTGAGGCCTTTGAGTCAAATTTCATTTATTAATTCAATGAAATTTTTTTCAGGAATTTTATGTTTAAAAAAGAGTTTGTAAAAAAAAAAAAAAAAAAGATGGGAAGAGGGGATTATGGAGGTCAGCTAAGCCAAAAAACTTAGGCCAGCCTGGGAGAAGGCAGTGTAGACCACGTTGAGGAATTGGGAATTTGTTCTGATTTGCCCCAGGAAGCCATTGAAGCATTTAAAGCAGATTTTTAAACAGTCATTCAGATTTCCTGTGGAAAAACACTGGAGGGGAGCCAAGTGGAAATGGTGAGACTTCATGAGACAGTGGAGCCCTAACTGCCTGAGCGAGTGATAGGATTAATAATGGCCTGACACCATGGGTTCTGTTTAGGGAGCGAAGTGACTCCCTAGCTTCTAGGGGGTTAGAAGACCATGCAGGTTTCTGAAGGTACCATTTGTGTTGTTATTTTTATAATTAGAGTAGCATAGACTGAAAAAAATGGGTATTTAAAAATATGACTATATAAAAATTACAGACAAGTCAAAGGTTTTTGGCTGACAACTTTGAGAGAGGACTATTTGACTATAAAATCTAAAGGTGCACAGATTCAATTTAATTAATCTATAAGGACTTTTTAAATCACTAAGGAAAACACACTAATAAACCAGTGAAATAAGTGGACAAATGACATGTTTGAAAATTTTATGTGAGAAATATAAGTAGACCCTCCCCCCAAAATTTAAAATTGTGACTCAAACTAATGTAAATTAAAGCAATGAATTGTTTTTCTTGAACCCATGAAGTTTCAATAATTAATAAAACAACAATCCTCCATGCTAGCAAGGGTGTGGGATGGCACAAAACATTCATTTGTTTCTGCTGGAGCGTAATTAGCAGAACCTTTCTGGAGGGCAACTTGGCGACCTGCATGAAGAGCTTTAGAAAATCTCACTTGCTTTTACCTACTTGCTTTACCTCCTGGAATTCTACTTCCAGGAGTATATCTCAGAATAATCCATGATGTAAGCAAAGATTTATGCACAAGGATAATCATAATTATATCTAGCACTACAAACTAAGGAAAAAAACTTGCATCCATCAACAGAGGATTGCTTAATAAAGTATGAGAAATTTATGTTTTCATGGACAAAAAGTTCACATTGACATATTAAGGCAAAAACTCCCCCCTCCAAAAATAAAATAGGACACAAAACTGAATGCCCTTTCCTCCAAAAGAGGCAGAGGCAGAGAGATGGCATAGGAAAAACGAAGGGAAGTAGACGAGGGTTTTAACAGGGAGCTGATTTTAGTTTTAATTTCCTTTAGATATTTTTTATCAATTTTCACAATGAGCATTCACATTTTATTTATTTAGTTTTTAAACCCAATATGTTATTAAGAAAAAAAAAATTGTAAAGGAAGAAGAAATAAAAGAAGAAGAAGAGGAAGTTGGCTATGGACCCAGTGAGCACTTTAATCATGGGGAGGAAGTCCACTTCTGGTCTCACTGACCCATCCCGGGACCATTTCAGCTCATACCCCTTGCT
This sequence comes from Leucopleurus acutus, assembly GCF_964270905.1. Taxonomy (NCBI): domain Eukaryota; kingdom Metazoa; phylum Chordata; class Mammalia; order Artiodactyla; family Delphinidae; genus Leucopleurus; species Leucopleurus acutus. Next base: position 55,093,375 of record NC_139152.1, read on the forward strand.
GTGCTCTTTCTCACCTCCAGTTTCCACCACCTGGAATGTAGTTCTCCTCCTTTTCTCGGCCTGGCTAACTCCTGCTGTCTTTCGGTCTCAGGTGGCCGTGCTTCCCCTACCCACCCCGTTCGCTACCTCACTCAGGCCTCCCCAGGCTGGCTGCGCTGCCCCCGCTGCATCACCCACAAGCCCTGCTCTCATAGACCTTCAACTTCCTCGTTAGCACTGGTTTGACTATTAGCCTTTATGTCCCATGAGGGCAGGGACTGCCTATCTTGCTTACCACGGTATCCCCAGGGACAAGTATAGAGTTTGGGGCAAAATGGGGCCTCAATACAAATTCTTGAGTAAGTAAAAGTGCTTGGAGAGGGTCAAAGAGAGATGTGTGCACAGGGTTTCAGGAGAGTGCAGGAAATGGAGTGTTCTATCAAGTGGCTAAGGAGGAAGCCTGCGAGAGGAAATGGTGTGGTGGGCGCAGATCCACTCCCAAAGGACGGTGGTGAATGTGGGTAGACGCAGAGAAAGACGATTGGCAAAGGTGGATCAAATGAGAATCTTTTTCCAAGTAGGCAAAAGTAACTCAGACTATGGCAACTTCTTCTACTTAAATTCTCCAATATCCTCTCATGATACTGGTAAAATGGGCAATTTCCTTGTCATTACTTCGAAGCCCTCCACCATCTGTCTCTTTCCAGCCTTATTTGATTCCATTCTCCCCGGCTCACTATGCTGCAGCCCCACCTGTCTCCTTGTGCTCCCTGGATGTCTCAATCTCATTCCTGCCTCAGGACATTGTACTTCCTGCTTCCTCTGCTGAAATACTTCTCCCCTCTTTGTGGGATGCTTGACACATCTAACCATTCATTAGCTCTGACTCTACTGCTCAGATAGCACTTCCCTGACTACCCTACCAATGCCCATTCCCCCACCCCCAGTCCCTCTCCATCGTACTACCCCGTTTTATTTTCTATAAAGCATGTATCAGTACCTGGAATTATCTTGTTTGTGTGTTTAATGATTGTTTATTGTCTCCCTCATTAAGTGCAACTCACTTACATTAGACTAAAAATCATACTAGTTCTTGCTCTCTCTGTATTTCCTGTTGCCTTAAATGGTGCTTGGCACAGAATAGGTCCTCCATAAATATTTGCTATTGAGAATAAGGTCTATGTATGTTTTGAGGAAGTGAGGAAGAAGATGGTAGAGAGGGAGAAATGAGAAATATTACAGGTCAGGAAGGCAAATAGGTATCATTTTTGACGCCAACCCTGAATGCTTGATAGTGGCTACCTAGAATCTTGCCCTAAGACTGTAAAGTTTCCTCTGGGTTCATAGGAAATAATGCTATGATTGATTAGCAATGTCTGCCATGGCCATAGGAAAGGTTTCAGTGTCGAATAGACTTTTCTGTATTCCAGTGGGCATTGCCTCACTTCTCATCTTGATGCATGGATGTTGTGTTCAGGACATGGCCAAGACTAGATCTTAGTTAATGTATAGGTGTTTGGTTTTCTCTTTTCCTTTAGGAACCAACATAACAGGAAGAGCATAAATGCTTTTATGTCAGTACAGCTTACTAATTTGTTCTTTAATAAGACATTTGGATGCGTGTGTGTGTGTTCAGTGGGATAGGAGAAGGACAAGAAAGTATTTCCTCGTTGTCATAATCTCCTTTCTTTTAGACTCTCATTGTTGGATCTTTCGGGTGATATGAGAATGGTGGCTAATTCTGGGTAAAAATTTACTGCCAAGCCTCTGGCCAGCAGTAAGCGGTGGTCTAGTAGAGCTGACAGGGAGGAAGCTGCATATTTTCGTTTTTCAGATACGTGCTGTCTGCTCTTAGGCTTGGGATCCGCAAATTTCTTACTCCCTGAGCTAATTATTTCCTCTCGAGAACAGTAAGGCCTTTTATCAAGATGGCCACATCCTTGTGTGTCCTGACACACAAATGATGTATAATGAGCCTGATTAACCCAGTGACCTTCCTGAACGACAAAAGGGAAATATGCACATGGGCGGTTTTGCCCGCTCTGGGAATCAGCTTCTCCCTGGACTTTTCAGAGGCACACTCCTTTATAACAAAGAGTGTACTGCGCTCATTTCTTGTCTTTTTCCTGCATCGTGCGCTCTCCAAACTTGGATTTTAAAACCCAGTACAGAGTGCTTGACCCCCAGGCCCTTCCCCAGGATCTGCTCAGCACACACCATTTAACAGTATTCAGATTAACCCCTGGGTGCCCACGAGTCATCTCAGTGTTGCAACCATCACAGCCCCAAGGTCTAGAGGGCCCGACAACACTGCCGCCTCCACCTTTTACTCTAAGTGCTCGCGTTGATCTTCCCTTGAACCAGTGCCAGAGAGGAAGGGAAGTCGGTCCTCTGTTTGGAAGCGGCGCAAGCATCAATGACAACCACTTTGGGGAAAAAGGCCAAAGAGCCACTGTCCCACACAGCGTCATTCCTCTTCCCAGTCCTATCTGTGATCACCCACCGTTGCCCCCTTATTTGCCCTCAGGAGCATATTATGGGGGGCTGCGATTCAAAGGACAGCCCTGTGGCAGGCGAATAATGGCTCTACCAGATATGTCCACGTCCTAATTCCCAGAGCCTGTGAATATGTTAGATGACATGATGTTATGGACTGAACTGTGTCTCCCTCCCCCTAAAATTCATATGTTGGAATTTGTGATATTGTGATAAAATAAGAAATATGTCCTTGGTCTTAGTCCCCAGTTTCTGACACAAGAGCTTCTAAGACCCTGGGAATCCCCATCGTGATAAGAATGTCTTTTTTATGCTAATGAGATGACTGGTGACTAGGGGCCCCTAGATGGTGTCAGCATAAGGGCTGGTCACTGGCAAGACCAAGGTGTGAACTTTCAGGCTGCCCCCTGACCTCAGCGGAGGGGAGAGTGGCTGGAGAGTGAGTTAATAAATTATGATGCCTATATGTGACAAAGCCTCTGTAAAAATCGCCCAACTATAGGCTTTGGAGAGCTTCTGGGTCGGTGAATGCATCCGTATGCAGGGAGGTTGGTGCACCCTAACTTCCAAAGAACAGAAGCTTCTGTGCTTGGGACCCTTCTAGACCTCACCCTATTGCCTTTTCATCTGGCTGATCATCTGTATCTTTTATACTATCCTTTATAATGAACTGGCAAACTTAAGTGTTTCCCTGAATTCTGTGAGCCTTTATAGCAAATTGAACCTGGGGAGGGAGTGGTAGGAACCCCCAACTTATAGCAGGTTGGTCCGAAGTACAGGTGACAGCTTGGGACTTATGACTGGTGTCTAAAGTGGGAGCTGTCTTGTGGGACTGAGCTCTTAACCTATGGAGTCTGCACTGCCTCCAGGAGCTAGTGTCAGAATTGAATTAAGTTGCAGACACCTAGTTAGTGTCTGGAGAGTTGAAGAATTGGTTGTTCATAAGGGAAAAACCCCATCCTTTTGGTAGAAGAAGTATTGGAAGTAGAGGAACAGTTTTCTTTGGTAAGCCCTAACTGTCAGTGTGACATCATTGGAGATCGAGCCTTTGAGAAGGTAATGAGGATTAAGTGAGGCCATGAGGGTACAACCCTAATCCCATGGGAATTGTGTACTTATAAGAAGAGAAAGAGATAGCAGAGCTTTCTCTCTCTCTCTCTGCACACATGGAGGAAAGGTCACGTGAAGACTCAGGGAGAAGGCACCTGTCTGCAAAGCAAGGAGAGAGGCCTCACTAGACGCTAATCCTGCCGGCACCTTGATCTTGGACTTCCTAGCCTTAAACCTCCAGAACTGTGAAAAAAATAAATTTTTGTTGTTTAAGCCACCCTGTCTGTGGTGTTCTGTTATGGCAGCCAGAGCAGACTATACACATGACAAAGGAGGATTAAAGTTGTAGATGGAATTAAGGTTGTTAATCAGTTGATCTTGAGATGGGGAGATTACTGTGGATTATCCAGGTAGGCCCAATATAATCAAAAGGGTCCTTAAAAATGGAGAGAGGCAGAAGAAGAGAGTCAGAGGAAGATAAAATTATTGTTTATTAGTTTAGAGAGATATAAAGAAGAATCTCCTCCAGCTTTAAAGATGGAGGAAGGGAGCCACAAGCCAAGGAATGCAGGCAGCCTCTAGAAGCTGGAAAAGGCAAAGACATGCATTCTGTCCTAGAGTTTCCAGAAAGTAATGCAGTCCTGCTGACACTTTGATTTCAGCTCAGTGATACTCGGGTCAAACTTTTAATCTCCAGAACTGTAAGATCATAAATTTGCGTTGTTTTAAGCCATGAAGTTTACAGTAATTTGTTGCAACACCTAGAGAAGATCAGTATAAGTATGTTAAGACATAATATCTATTAATACTTTTAAAATTATATTTTGGATATACATGTATATTTGGGATTCATTTCCTCCTGGAAAAAAACCTGATGTGGAGAACAATAAAATGACAAAGTGTATTCTGTCTTGAACCCAGATAAACTGCTGCTTGTTTGGGTTCAAGACAGAACCGGTAAGTGGAACCAAGGAGTATAAACACTGCTCTTCCAGTTTACCTGCTTTGCCAAAACTAAAACTCACAATAAGCAAAAATATTAAAGGATTCTCTATTTAAATGCAATTCACTATTTAAATAGGGCAAAATTTTTTTTGTATTTTATTTTATTTTTTTATACAGCAGGTTCTCATTAGTTATCTTTTTTTATACATATTGGTGTATATATGTCAATCCCAAACTCCCATAAATAGGGCAAATTTTAAGGAAACATAATACCTGCCTTTTGAATAGGTACTTTTGAAAAACAGTTAATTCTGTCCTTTATCGATCGTTACTTTTGAGAGTGTGTGTGTGATTCCTCAGGGACCAGTTGTGGTTTCAGGGTGCACAGCTACTGAAGACAGCTTCCCATTACTGGATTTTGAAGGATGGCTTCCCCATTCTTTCTGGCTTTCTATTCCCTCTTGTCAGTAATAATCTGTTTTCATTAGTTGTTTAAAAACAACAACAACCCTTACAACTATGCTGATCTCCAAAAGGCCAACTTTCTAAGTATGCCTGGTTCCTAATATTTCATCATCTCTGGGGAAATTTAAAAAAAGCAAGCCCTCCTGGTCACGGGGATACACATTCTCCTGCTCTCAATAATTGGAAGGAGTATGTTGTCTTCTTCCAGCCATCTCTGTTCTTCGGCCCACTGCACCATTTTTGATTTGTATCAATTGCTTGCAGTCACTCTTTCCACACCTTCCTTAAGACCTCTAGCTCTTCTGCAGCTTTAGATAATGTTTTTAGAATTCTCCTTCTCACAGAACATACATTTTGAAGAACTTTAAAAGAAAATATCAGTATTTAAAATCGAGACTGAAGATGATTATGTGCTTGTAGGCAGATATAAATATTGAGTAATTTTAAGTAATTTAAAATTGAGTAATTTTAAGCAGTGCTGGAAGTTTGGCCATGGTTAGAACTGTTTTATAACTGCAGACAGTTTTAATGATAATATCCTGAAATGCCGTTACTCTGTACTCATATATAAAGGGTAGCATAAAACAATGATCCAACTGAGCATACGCCTTCCCCTAATTTTCACATCTCACTTATTTCAATATTGAGACAGAGTTTGGCTGAAGTACTTAAGATTTTCTTATGGTTTTGAGTTGTTTAAATGTTGATACATATATTTCCAAACATGACCTCATTGGAGAGTCAATGTATGTGGCTAAAAATTAAACAAGATTTATAAGCTTATTTAAAACATCATACTACAGCCAAGTTAAAAATAGAATACTTGTGCACAGAGCTACTTGGCTTATTCTCATTGGTCTGTCTTTTGTGACGTCAGGTGGATAGTTTCATTATATCTTTCTGTTTCTGCTCTTGGGCAAATGAGCATGTTGCTGAGACTTAATCATATGAATGTTTAAATTTTTGTTCTCTGACATCAGCCATTGATGGAAGCCACCTGGTATCCAAAATGATATTTATAGCTTCATTCTATTATGGTTTTGCATTATTCATCCAGTAAGTATTTATTGAGTGCCTTTGTTTACCATTGCATCTCAGTGTCTAGGATAGGAATAAAAGTCAACACTAATAGTTCCCAATAATGAGTAACGTTAATTATGTGCTGGGCACTGCTCCCCATAGTGTTATGATGTAGGTGCTCTCGGTATTCCAATTTTACAGATGGAGAAGCTAAACCATACAGGAAGTAACTCACCTGAGGCCTCACAGCTGTAAGCGGTATAGCAGGAATCTGAGCCCAGATTCTGTGCTTCTAACCAATAGTTGCTGAGTGAGTGGCTGAGTAAGGCATTAAGGATTCCCAAATATCTCAAAACAGAGTGAAAACTAGACGGGAAAAATGAAACTTTCTGGCCTCTTTAGGAGGACTCATATTCCTCATCTGGTTCCTCCTATTCAAAAAACACACCCAGCTTTGCTCTGCTACACTGCTGTGGGAGGACTTCTGCACACAGCCCTGGAAATTGGGACAACAGTCATCCCAGCACCACTGACTTGCCACAGAAGATGCCATGAGGAAGACTGAATGTTTGTAATATGCTTAAGAAATGGGTGAAAGACTTGGGGAAAAAAAAGCAAATTCTCATTGCATATAATAATTATAATTATTGCTCGTATAATGTCATAGTCTTTTGGACATCTTTGCTATCGATGTACTGCATTCTTGGCCTAGCTCTGAGTTTGTAAAATAGGTACAAGAGCAGATGTGATTGCTAAGAATATAGCAATGACCTCTATGTAAAATTTATAGGCCTGGAACACACAGTGCTGAGGCTTTTGATGAGGATCTTTGAAACTATTGCACGCATGCACTTCAAGTAAAAGATCATGCTAATTATTTTATAGTCATTCTTCACCCAAAGGTGAAGTGAGTTTGTGAGTAACTGGAAACTCTTTAATGAACTTTGATTAAAAACACTGTTTTTAATTTGCAACTTTATATTATTATAATCCTAGTGATTTTCAAAATAAGGACTACGGTTGATCTAGCATGAGATTCTGAGTTCATGCCATTCCCAGGTGTGACAGGAGAGGAGGGTATAGAAGGCAGTATTTACTGAGTGCTGTCTGTGTGCCAAGATCTCTGTTTGGGGTCTTTACTGTCACCATTGTATTTTATCCTCAAAACAGCCCTGGAATGCCTTTGTATTTTATCGATGGGGAAAACGAATGTTTAGAAAGTTTACACAACTCCACACCTGGTAAAAGCTAGAACCCAGATCCATTTCCTGGTCTATCTTTTCTCACAGTTGTTCTACAACGCCACTAAGCAGACGAGCCAGCCTGGGGGCCAGTGAAGACTTCCCAGAGGAAGCAGTGTTTGACCTGCACGCCAAAACCTAAGTAGGAGGACTCCAGGTGAAGGAGGAGAGGAAGGGCATTTTGGGCAAAGGAAAGGAAGTATGGGAGAGCATGGTGTACACAGGGAACTAAAAGTAGCTGTCCAGGCCAAGAGCACAGCGTGTGTTTTATGAAGTTGTTGGCGAGCCAGCTGTAAATATGGGGGATCCCACAGGGCCATCAGTGCCAGGTAATGCCAGGTGCTGCCACACACCTGTAGAAACTGGACTACCTTCCCCAAATTCCCACTGACTGAAGAAAGTAAATATTGATTGATCAGAGGAAGCAAGTGGGGGAGGATAAATTTTTCCTGAGATGACTTCTTAGCTTCCTGCCAACTTTTCAGCTCTGATTCCTCATAGTCAACATTCCACAAATGTTACTGACATAGTCCATTTGGCCCAGAGAATGGAAAAGATACTAAAGAATGGAAAAGATTCTTGCTTTCTAGAGGCTGGTGGCATCACTTCATTTACATCTGATTCCATCTTCCTTAAGCAAAGTTGTAGAAGAAAAGGCACTTTAATAAATTTGATAAATTTGAATATGAAAATAAATTTAATAACTTTGAAGAAATAGACTCCATGAAAATAGAGACTGCAGATCTTTCTGGTATATTGTTGAACTGCTAATACCTAGCACATAGTAGTTTCCTAAATAACTCTCTTAAACAAACAAACAAACAAATAGATTTTGAAAACTTCTATAAAATTCCTGTAAAATGCTTTGGTCTTTCAATTCATCAGATTAATACATTTTTCAGATATATTAATAAACTTGGAAAACTTATTTTCTTTTATAGTTTTAAAATGTGCTCTTCAAGGAACTGGGGGCAGGCAATATTCCAAGGAAGGTACACATATCAAAAAAATATTTTTGTTAGCTGAGAACTGTACCATGTAATTTTGTCAGACAATGTTTTATTTAAATTTTAAAACTCTGTCTGCTAAAAAGGGGTGTCACCATAGCTGTGACGTTTTAAACTGGTACAAAGGTTGTATTTATCTTCTTTTTATTGATTTTTAAGTTTGTATATGTATATATATATAGTTTTTTGGGGTTTTTTTTGCGGTACGCGGACCTCTCACTGTTGTGGCCTCTCCCGTTGAGGAGCACAGGCTCTGGACGCGCAGGCTCAGCGGCCATGGCTCACGGGCCCAGCCGCTCCGCGGCATGTGGGATCCTCCCGGACCGGGGCACGAACCCGTGTTCCCTGCATCGGCAGGCGGACTCTCAACCACTGCACCACCAGGGAAGCCCTGTACGTATATTTTAATTAGTAGTGATTTTACAACAATCTGAAGGTCTCAGAAAAGTGTTCATTTTTGCTAATGAGAAACGTGTTGGAATTTTGAAGTTGCATTTCAAATACTTGAAAAACTATATGGTGAGTTCAGTTGCATGATTCAATCAATTTTGGAACAATTTATCCCAAATATCTTCCTCAGCGCATAGTACCATTCTTTACAAAATGACTAAAATTAAGAATTTTTAAATGACCTTTGTTTAAGTGATAAAATAATTGTGTACAAATTAGAAGCTGGGCTAGAGAGCCTGGAAATTCTTGGATGGAAATTCCTCTTGGTGTCTTCCCATAATTTCATGGCTTTTAAATATATTACCATTATAGAGAGTCTTTCCAGCAGGTGCTGGTGGTGTGTGTCTAGGGCAGCACAATAACTGGACAATGTGGATGTGTGCTGTGGGAGGAAAGACTGGATTACTCTGCACTAGCTTCCAGCTTTACTCCCCTAGATGTTGCACTGAATTCTTTTAGAGAGATGGAGGAAGTTCAGAAGGAAATGATCAGAATGATAGGAAGACTTAAAAATTCAAAGAGGGAGAAGTAAAACTGGGTCACTGACATAAAACCAGAGCCTCAGATGTAAGTTTGGGGCCTCCGACATAAAACCAGGGTCAATGACATAAATCCGGCGCCTCGGATGTGACTCCGGGGTGCAGATGCCTGTCAAGCCCAGGGGGAGTCCCTGGCACGCGGGCGGCACGGGTGGTGCAGATGGCCCGGCTCTGACCCCGAGGACACCAGGCCGCCCTGTGCACCTCAGGCCACCGCCCTGCCCCTCCGGTGGCTCCGGGTCCCCATTGCCGTGCACCAGCCAGGCGGTTCCAGGGATTTGGATGTCCATGTCTTTGGGGGACCATTACTTCGCCTGCCACATGTTTTACCTTCTTCAATGTGCTTGAAAATTGCCAGCTTGTGGGATCTTGGTTCCCAGGCCAGGGGTCAGGCCCGAGCTCCTGTCGTGGAAACTCCGAGTCCAAACTGCTGGAGCAACAGAGAACCTCAGACCCCAGGCAATATCAATCGGAGTGAGGCCTCCGGTTCGTCCTCATCTCAGGACCAAGACCCACCTCTGTCCAACTGCCTGGAAACTCCAGTGCTGGATGTCTCAGGCCAAACAACCAGTAAGACAGGAATACATCACCACCCAGCAAAAAAAAAAAATGAAATGACAAAAAAATATGTTACAGATGAAGGAGCAAGGTAAAAACCTACAAGACCAAATAAATGTAGACGAAATAGGCAACCTACCTGAAAAAGAATTCAGAGTAATGATAGTAAAGATGATCCAAAATCTCAGAAACAGAATGGAGAAAATACAAGAAACATTTAACAAGGATCTAGAAGACCTAAAGGGCAAACAAACAGCGATGAACAACACAATTACTGAAATTACAAATACTCTAGAAGGAATCAATAGCAGAATAACTGAGGCAGAAGAATGGATAAGTGAGCTGGAAGATAAAATGGTGGAAATAACTGCCAGGGAGCAGAATAAAGAAAAAAGAATGAAAAGAATTGAGGACAATCTCAGAGACTCTGGGACAACATGAAACACACCAACATTCGAATTATAGGAGTCCCAGAAGAAGAGAAAAAGAAAGTGTCTGAGAAAATATGTGAAGAGATAATAGTCGAAAACTTACCTAATATGAGAAAGGAAATAGTCAATCAAGTCCAGGAAGCACAGAGAGTCCCACACAGGATAAACCCACAGCAAAACATGCCAAGACACATATTAATCAAACTATCAAAAATTAAATACAAAGAAAATATATTAAAAGCAGCAAGGGAAAAGCAACAAATAACATACAAGGGAATCCCCATAAGGTTAACAGCTGATCTTTCAGCAGAAACTCTGCAAGCCACAAGGGAGTGGCAGGACATATTTAAAGTGATGAAAGGGAAAAGCCTACAACCAAGATTACTCTACCCAGCAAGGATCTGATTCAGATTCGATGGAGAAATTAAAACCTTTACAGACAAGCAAAAGCTGAGAGAGTTCAGCACCACCAAACCAGCTTTACAACAAATGCTAAAGGAACTTCTCTAGGCAGGAAACACAAGAGAAGGAAAAGACCTGCAAAAACAAACCCAAAACAGTTAAGAAAATGGTAATAGGAACATACATATCGATAATTACCTTAAAGGGAAATGGATTAAATGCTCCAACCAAAAGACATAGACTGGCTGAATGGATAAAAAAACAAGACCCATACATATGCTGTCTACAAGAGACCCACTTCAGACCTAGGGACACATACAGACTGAAAGTGAGGAGATGGAAAAAGATATTCCATGCAAATGGAAACCAAAAGAAAGCTGGAGTAGCAATTCTCATATGAGACAAAATAGACTTTAAAATAAAGACTATTACAGTAGACAAAGAAGGACACTACATAATGATCAAGGGATCGATCCAAGAAGAAGATATAACAATTGTAAATATTTATGCACCCAACATAGGAGCACCTCAATACATAAGGCAAATGCTAACAGCCATAAAAGCAGAAATCGACAGTAACACAATAATAGTAGGGGACTTTAACACCCCACTTTCACCAATGGACAGATCATCCAAAATGAGACTAAATAAGGAAACACAAGCTTTAAATGACACATTAAACAAGATGGGCTTAATTGATATTTATAGGACATTCTATCCAAAAACTACAGAATACACTTTCTTCTCAAGTGCTCATGGAACATTCTCCAGGATAGAGCATATCTTGGGTCACAAATCAAGCCTTGGTAAATTTAAGAAAATTGAATTTTTTTTTAAAAAAAAATTTTCTCCTGTGAGGAAGCAAAGTAGAATTACTTTAAAGGTGTCTTCTATTTCCTGAATTATCTATCTCCGCCAGGGTCAGTTTATTTATTTCCACCTGCCTTTCTGTCTTATTTTTTTCCCCACAGAATGGGAGAAAGTAGTTGCAAACGAAGTAACAGACAAAGGATTAATCTCGAAAATATAGCAGCTCATGCAGCTCAATATCAAGAAAACAAACAAAACAATCCAGAAATGGGCAGAAGACCTAAATAGACATTTCTCCAAAGAAGGTATACAGATTGCCAACAAACACATGAAAGGGAGCTCAACATCACTGATCATTAGAGAAATGCAAATCAAAACTACCATGAGGCATCACCTTACACGGTCAGAATGGCCATCATCAAAAAATCTACAAACAATAAATGCTGGAGAGGGTGTGGAGAAAAGGGAACCCTCCTGCACTGTTGGTGGGAATGTAAATTGATACAGCCACTATGGAGAACAGTATGGAGGTTCCTTACAAAAGTAAAAATAAAACTATCATATGACCCAGCAATCCCACTACTGGGCATATACCCTGAGAAAACCATAATTCAAAAAGAGACATGTACCTCAATATTCTTGCAGCACTATTTACAATAGCCAGGACATGGAAACAACCTAAGTGTCCATCAACAGATGAATGGATAAAGAAGATGTGGTGCATATATACAATGGAATATTACTCAGCCATAGAAAGAAACGAAATTGAGTTATTTTTAGTGAGGTGGATGGACCTAGAGTCTGTCATACAGAGTGAAGTAAGTCAGAAAAACAAATACCTTATGCTGACACATACATATGGAATCTAAAAAATTGGTTCTGATGAACGTAGTGACAGGACAGGAATAAAGATGCAGACGTAGAGAGTGGACTTGAGGACATGGGGAGGGGGAAGGGTAAGCTGGGATGAAGTGAGAGAGTGGCATGGACACATATACACTACCAAATGTAAAATAGGTAGCTAGTGGGAAGCAGCCGCATAGCACTGGGAGATCAGCTTGGTGCTTTGTGACCACCTAGAGGGGTGGGATAGGGAGGGTGGGATATGGAGGGTGGGAGGGAGATGCAAGAGGGAGGGGATATGCGGATATATATATATATGTAGCTGATTCACTTTGTTATACAGCAGAAACTAACACAATACTGTAAAGCAATTATACTCCAATAAAGATGTTAAAAAAAAATTCAAAGAGGCGTGGTTAGTAAAACTAGAAATATTTGACCTAGAGAGGATAGGAGGATATAAAACTAGTTTCAAATATTTTGAGAGCTGTTAAGTAGAAATTCAGCCTTGCTTGTGTGGTCCTGTGGCTGGCCCTCAGTGGAAGCTTTAAGGAGTCTTTTGCCTGAAAATAAGGAAGTAAAATAAGGAAGAAATCACAAAGGTGTCCAAAGATACAATAGGAACTCTTGTTCAAGATGGCAGACAGAGCACAGGCATACATCTCTTTTCTGCTCCCAAATCCCATAGAAATATCAGTAAAGAGGAACAGAGAATAATACATGAAAGACAGTTCTGGGCACAGGAGAAGGGGCATCTGGGAACTAGAGATATAGACACATTTCTTAAAAGTAAAAACTACTTGGAATTGTATTAACAGATTCAATCGCATTCACAGGAGAAGGCTGCAGTCGGGGCCGGAGCTATTTTTTCCTGGCAGCAGACTCACAGAGGCTCAGAACTTGGAGTATGAGAGGAAAGTTGGACAGAAGTCAACTGTGGAATAACTGTGAGTCATAGCCCACATTCTCCTTCCCTGCGTCACATGCTCAGGCTAAAACCAGAGGATTAATCTTGAAAATAATTGAGGAGCGTCTGCATGCAATGTAGCCCTAGAACGGGTGATGCTCACTCTGAATAAAATTCTCCTCTTTCTGGCTGGGAGGTGGGAGGTGCTGGGAGGGTGTCCTCCTTGTCCCCCTCTTTCCCCTCAAGGTCTAAAGCAAAGTCTACCAGTCAAAAGGCCCACCCAACGTGGAGAGAAGGCGAGACCAGCTGAGGCAAGGAGAGCTACCTGCATTAAATTAGCTGGTCTGCCTCAGTTATAACTATGAATTGACAGCCCAAGGATCATAAAAATTTGAAAAAAAAATAAGGACAGAAAGGCAGGTGGAAATAAATAAACTCACCCTGGAGGACATAGATAATTCAGGAAATAGAAGACATCTTTAAAGTAATTCTACTTCCTTTCCTCACAGGAGAAAATTAAAAAAAAAAAAAAAAAGCCTTTGTAAAGCAAAAGTAGGCTGCTAAGGAAAAGAACAATCCAAAAAGTGTTCTTAAAATGAAAAAAAAATTGTCAAATTAAAAAATTCAGTGGAAGAAAGAATGGAAGAAATATCTCTGAATGTACAACAAAAAGTTAAAGGGATGGAAAATATGGGAGAAAAATGAAGAGGTTAGAGAAGAGTCTAAAAGTTCTAACATCCAAAAAGATGTTCAGAAAGAGAAAGCACACAAAACAGAGAAGAACAAGAGAGCATTTCTAAGTGTGAAGAAATAGGACTTCAGATTGTAAGGGCCTAGAGAATGCAGAAGATGAATGAACAAACCCACCCCATGACATATTCTTGTGACATTTTAGACACTAGAAATGGAGGGAAGATTCTAAAAGCTAAAAGAATAAGTCACTCAAAAAAAAATGAGAATCCAGTTGACAGTGGACAGGTCATCGGCAGCTCTAGGTGATAGGAAAAAACAAAACAAAAAACAGGCAGCATGTCTGCAAAATGTTGAGGGAAAAATGTTTTTGAACCTAAACTTCTGTACCTAGCCAAAATATCAATCAAGAGTGTGACATTTTCAAACATGCAAGAGCACAGACCATTTACCACCCACAGACTATTTTTGAAAGAATTACTCAAGCAAAACAAAGAGAATCCAAGTAAGAGGAAGTCATAGGCTCCAAGGAGCAGTGGATCTAACCTAGGATTGTAGTGAAAAGGAATTCCAGAATGAGAACTTTGAGGCAGGGCTAGAAAGCCTTCAGTCCAAATTAGAGCCAGAAGTCAGAGGCTCTGTGAAGAATCCCTTTCGGTAGAACATGGATTTCTTCTAACAAATACAATGATTAAGAAGTTGGGTGATCTTGTGACTAGGCAAAGGCATATTAGGTCATTATGACATTGTGCCATCCTAACCCTCTCCAAATTTTAAAGTTATTTTCTATTTCCAACAAGAAAGATTTATTGACAAGAGTTACATCTCCTCTACAGGCTTAATGGTACTCCTTGGTTCTGCAGTGAACAGTATTTCCATAAGCATTATTATGAATATTATTTTTTAGTTTTCAATTTAAAAAATGAATTTATAGACAGTGCATCCAAAAGCAATTGTAGTTACAGAACAAATGCAAAAACAATAGTATTCTGGAATGGAGGTTTAAAGAGAAGGGTAGAGAGGATAAGTTTGGGGCATATGTGCACACCCGTGAAACTATCACTATAATCAAGAGAAGGAGCCTACTCATCACACCCAGAAGTGTCCTCCTGCCCCTTCGCCATCCCTTCTTCTTGCTTCTCACCACTCCCCCGTCTCAGGCAACAACTGTTCTGCTTTCTGTGAGAACAGTTTGGTTTGCACTTTTTAGAATTTTAGATACATGAAATCATACAGTATGTACTCTTTTGTATGGCTTCTTTCGTTCAGCATACTTATTTTGAGATTCATGCATGTAACAGTGTGTGTCAATAGTTCATTCCTTGTGTGGATAAGCCACAATGAACAAACTCACCTGTTGATGGAGACTTGTTTCTTCCCCCCAGTTTTTGACAATTATAGATAGAGCTACTGTAAACATTCCTGTATGAATCTACTAATATAATCGTATGGGTTTTAAAAAAATTTGTTAATATGATGACTTACATTGATTTTTGAATGTTAGGCCAATCTTGCATTCTTGGGATAAGTCTCTCTTAATCACTGTGAATTAGCTTTTATGTATTGTTGGATTTGATTTATTAAAACATTGTTTTGAATTTTTGCATCTGTCATGAGAGAAATTATAGTTTTCTTTTCATCTCTGTCTAGTTTTGGTATCAGGATAGTGCTGGCTACATAGGATGAGTTGGAAAGTGTTCCCTCCTCTTCAACTTTTTTGGAAGAGTTTTATAGATTTGATAGCTTTCTTTAATAGATATAAGGCTATTCAGGTTATGTCTTCTTTTCTTTCTTTCTTCAAATTATTTTGGTAAGAACACTTAACATAATATCTACCTTCCTAACAAATTTTTAAGTGCACAGTACAGTATTAACTATAGGCATAATGCTGTACAGTAGATCTCTAGAGCCTATTTATCTTGCATAACTGAAACTATACTGTCCAACAGAGAAACACCTTGTTCCCGCCGACCCCAAACTTCTGACAACCACCTTCTACTCTCTGTTTCTATGAGTATAACTATTCTAGATAACCCATATAAGTGGAATCATGAAGTACTTCTCCTGTGACAGGCTCATTTCACTTAGCACAACGTCCTCTAGGTTCATCCACGTTGTTGCATATGGCAGGATTTCCTTCTGTTTTAAGGCTGAATAGCATTCCATGGTATGTATACACCACATTTTCTTTATCCATTCATCCATCAATAGACATATAGATTGTTGCCATATCTTGGCTATTGTGAGTAATACTGCAATGAACTTGGAAATGCAAATATCTTTGAGATTCTGGTTTCAATTCTCTTGAATATATACCCAGAAGGGGGATTGCTGAATCATACGGTAGTTCAATTTTTAATTTTTTGAGAAACCTCCATACTATTGATGCAGTGGCTGCATCATTTTACATTTTAACATTCCCACCAACAGTGTACAAAAGTCCCAATTTCTCCACATCCTCACCAACACTGGTTGTCTTTCATTTTTTGATAATAGCCATTCTGACAGGTGTGAGATATTTCATTGTAGATTTGATTTACATTTCCCTGTTGATTAATGATATTGATCATCTTTTCATATACGTACCTGTTGGTCATTTGTATGTCTTCTTTGGAGAAATGTTTACTCAAGTCCTTTGCCCATTTTAAAATCAATTTTTTTTCTTTCTTTTTTTTTTTTTTTCTTTTTTTGCTATTAGATTGTAGGAGTTCCTTATATATTTTTGATATTAACCCTTTATCAAATACATGGTTTGTATTTTCTCCCATTCTGTAGATTGCCTTTCACTCTGTTGACCGTTTCTTTTGTTTTTGTTTTTGTTTTCTTTTGCGGTACGCGGGCTTCTCACCATTGTGGCCTCTCCCATTGCGGAGCACAGGCTCCGGACGCACGGGCTCAGCGGCCATGGCTCATGGGCCCAGCCGCTCCGCGGCATGTGGGATCTTCCCGGACCGGGGCACGAACCCATGTCCCCTGCATCGGCAGGCGGACTCTCAACCACTGCGCCACCAAGGAAGCCCTGACCGTTTCTTTTGATGTGCAGAAGCTTTTTAGTTTGATGTAGGCCCACTTGTCTCTTTGTGATTTGTTTCTTATGTTTTTAGGGTCATATCCAAGATATCGTTGCCTATACCAATGTCATGAATATTTTCCCTTGTTTTCCTTTAGGAGTTTTATAAGTTTCAGGTTTTATGTTTAAGTCTTTAATCCATTTTGAGTTGATTTTTGTGTATGGTGTAAGATAAGGGTTCAATTTCTTTCTTCTGCATGTGAATATCCAGTTTCATTGAAGAGACTATCTTTTCCCCTTTGTGTATTCTTGGCACCCTTGACTGCTATGCATTGGTTTATTTCTGGGCTCTCTATTCTGTTCCAGTGTTCTGTTTGTATGCCTGTGCCGTACTGCTTTAATAGCTTTGTAATATATTATATTGTATTATAATATATATTTTAATATATTTCAAAATCAGAAAGTGTGGTGCTTCCAGCTATGTTCTTCTTTCTCAGGATTCCTTTGACTTTTCGGGGTCTTTGTGGTTCCATGTGAATTTTAGGATTAGCTTTGGTAGTTTGTGTCTTTCAAAAAATGTTCTATTTCATCTAAATTGTCGATAATTTTGGCATGAAGTTGTTCGTTATATACCCTTATTATCCCATTAATATCTAGGATCTGTAGTGATGTCACCTTTTTCATTCCTGATACTGGTAATTTGTGTCTTCCCTCTTTTTATCCTGATCAATCTGGCTAGAGGCTTATAATTTTTATTGATCTTTAATATCCAGCTTTCAGCTTCACTGATTTTCTCTATTGTCTTTCTGAGTTCTGTTTTATTGAATTCTACTCTGATCTTTACTATTTCCTTTCTTCTGCTTATTTTGGGTTTATTTGCTCTTTTTCTGGTCTCTTAAGGGGAAGTTGAGATCATTTATTTGAAATGCTTCTTCTCTTTTAATAAAGTCATTCAGTATTACAAATCCCTCCCAACCCCACACAAATACATCTTTAGTTGGCATCCCACAATTTTTTTTATGTTCTTTTTTTCATTTTCAATTAGTTCAAATACTTTCTGCTTTTCCTTTTGCCTTCTTCTTTTATCCATGGCTTATTTAGAAGTGTGTTATTTGGTTTGCAAAAATTTGGGAGTTTTCCAGAAATCTTTTTGTTATTGATTTCTAATTCAATTCCATCATAGTTAGACAGCATACTCTGTTGGACTTGAATTCATTTCCATTTACTGAGACACAGTCTATCTTGTTTAATGTTACAAATACACTTGAAGAATGTATGTACAGCTGTTGTTTGGTGAGGTATTCTATATATATCAATTAGGTCATGGTGGATAGTTTTGCAGGTCTTCTAGATCTTCACTGATTTTTCTCTCCATTGTTCTATTGATTATTAAGAGAAGGGTACTGATATTTTTATTTTGGTTGTAGATTTGTCTTTCTCTTGGGCGTTTTATGAGTTTTTGCTTCACATATTTTGAATTGTTTTTATTAGGTACACATTTATTGTTATGTCCTTTTTTTTTTTTTTTTTTTTTTTTGCGGTGCGCGGGCCTCTCACTGTTGTGGCCTCTCCCGTTGCGGAGCACAGGCTCCGGACGCGCAGGCTCAGCGGCCATGCTTCACGGGCCCAGCCGCTCTGCGGCATGTGGGATCCTCCCGGACCGGGGCACGAATCCATGTCCCCTGTATCGGCAGGCGAACTCCCAACCACTGCGCCACCAGGGAAGCCCCTGTTATGTACTCTTGATGATGACTTCTTAATCATTATGAAATGACCTTTGTCTCTGGTGCTATTCTTTGCTCTAATATTTACTTTGCCTGACATGAATATAGTCACTTCAGCCTCGTTTTGATTGATCTTAGCACATGTATTAGTCTGTTCAGGTTGCCACAACAAAATGCCACAGCCTGGTGGCTTAAACAACAGAAATGTTTAATGTTCTGGACACTGGAAGTCCAAGATCAAGACACCAGTAAGGCTGAAGCCTGGTGAAATCACTCTTTCTGGCTTGCAGATGGTTGCCTTTTTGCTGTGCCCTCACACAGCCTTTTCTCTGTGCGCCGGGGGTGGCGCAGAGAGAGAGAGATCATACCTCTAGTGTCTCTTCATCTTCTTATAAGTCTTATGGGATTAGGGCCCGACACTTATGACCTCATTTAACATTAATCACCTCCTTAAAGGCACTATTTCCAGATATATTCACATGGAGAGTTAGGGCTTTAACACAGGAATTTGTAGGGTGCGGGGGACACGGTTCAGTCTGTAATAGTATGGTGTATCTTTTCTATCCTTCTATGTTTAACTTAGTTGTTTCTTTGTATGTAAAGTGCATTTCTTGCAGAAAGAATGGAGTTGGATTTTTGTTGTTGTTACCGAATCCTGACAATCTCTATTAGGATGCCTAAATAGTATTTACTATGATAATTGTTATGCTAAAGTTTAAATTTATCACCTTGCTATCTGCCTTCTGTTTATTCCATCTATTATTTGTTCATTTTTTTCCCTCTTTTTCTGCCTCTTTTTGGATTGACTGAATTGTTCTTATGATTCTATTTTATATCCTTTTGTTGGTTTATTACCTATAACTCACTTAAAAGTATGTGTGTATATATATATATATATATATATATATATATATATACACACACACACACACATATACACACACACACCAGTCTACCTTCAAGAGGTGGTATTCTACTTTCCATGTCATATTTTTATAAATTTCATTTTGGATAGTTTCTATTGCTGTGTTTTCAGGTTCACTAATCTTTTCTTCTGAAATGTTTAATCTGCCATTAATCCTACTCAGTGTAATTTTTCACCTCAAACATACTTTTTCAGTTCTAGAGGTTGGACTTGTATCTTTTTAATATCTTCTATGTCTCTACTTAACTTTTTAAACATACAATGTACAGCTATAACAGCTGTTTTAATATCTTTGTCTCTCAATTCTAATATCTGCTCCAGTTTTGGTTTGGTTTCAATTTACAATTTTTTTTTTTCCTCATGATGGTTGTATTTTTCTGCTTCTTTGCTTTCCTGGTAATTTTTTCTATTGTATACCAGACATTGGGTATTTTTCCCTGTTAAGTGGTTTTTAAAAAATTATTATTCCTATAAGTATTCTTGACCTTTGTTTGGGGATGCAGCTAAGTTACTTGGGAACAGTTTGATTCTTTCAGTTCATACCTTTAAGATTTATTAGGCAGGACCATAACAATATTGAGGTTAGGACTAACTTTACCCCACTACTGAGGCAAGGCCTTTCTGGGCTCTCTACTCAAGCACCCATGAAGTATGAAATTTTCCAGTCTGTCTGGTGGGAAAAGGCGTATGTGAGCACTTGATATTGTTCTCTCTAATCCTTTAGGATGGTTCTTTCTCTGGTCTTAGAGCGCTGTTTCCTCATTGTGTGCTAACCAGTAGTCTGATGAATGCTTGAAAGGAACCATTTACAGCTCTTGTCACCATATTTTTACAGGAACTTGAAGGGAATATTTCAGATTAGTTGATTAAAACCCTTTTTTCTCGACTGGGACTTGGCAATCTTGTTTACTACCTTTCCTGGGTATGAACCATCACTACCAGCTTTCAGGGTGGGGTCAGGATGGGTTGGCGATTCCTACAGAAAATTTCAAATAAGTAATTAGAAAAGTCAGTGGCCCTTTCTCCCTCAGAAATGTCACTGTCTTGTTTAGGGTGGCGATTTTTCTTTTCTCATACCTGATTTGGTTATCTGTGTTTTCTCATTCTTCTAGAATGATTATATTTAACTTATGTTTGGGGGATATTTTTTAAATAATCAGAACAAAATTATGCCCTTCCCCAAATCATCATTTACGTTACTTATTCCATTTTTCTGGCTGTCTGACTACGGGTCATCAGCAGACCTTCCAAAGGCTTGCTCTTTCGTGAGCAATGAGGCCCAGGAGTCAGCTCACCCTCCTTTCTCTACAGCGTGATCATAGGCTTCTCTTCTTGAGCAGTCCTTGTACCATGTGTCTCCCTTCCTCTCCAGGTCCATGTGTGGCGCCCAACGCAAGTCTTTTGGAACAAGCTGTTCTGGTTTCAGGCTTGTTTCTTTTGCCGCAGCTCATCTCCAGATTTTCTTCTCAGAGTCCCACAGACTTAGCCCTTCACGGTTTGTTTGTTTTTTTTTTTTCTTCCCTTCCTGTTATTTGTACTGCCTGTCCCTACTTTCTGCTGTGCTTAACCCATATTTGTGTCATTTTAATTAGTCCTGTAAGCCTTGGTCTGAACCTTCCCCATTCTTCTCATTGATGACTGTGCCGGCCGCCTCTTCCCCTTGTCTCGGGCTCGATTACTCTCCCCTCCAGCCTTTTCTCTTTTGTGTCTGGCGCCCATTATTACTGAGTGCGTTATCCTCTTTTTCTTTTCTCCTGAGTTGTTTTTGTCGTCTGTGGATGTGTCTTGAGATGTTCTTGCTCCCTATTTCCTATGCTTACTGACATCGGGCGAAGCTGAGAAGTCTGAGACCAGACAACCTGCTCTTTCCTCTCTCCAAGCAACCTTCTGCTGGCATCTCTCCTCCGTTTCCAATTACTTCACTTACTCTCTTTTTGTCTTTTTCACATCCAAACTGTAATCCATATTTTCCTTTCTTCGTCTATATCCTGGAACTGCTAGAACAGAACTTGACATTTAGTACATATTCAGTAAATATATGTTGAATAAAAACAAATGAATGAATGAATCAGTTTGGGTTATTACCACCTGAGTTGTTGATTCTTTGATCTTATTTTTTACTTCCTGGTAGCTGGGTCCAGTTGGCTCATCATTGTTTATTATGAATATTTTTATATCATTTGCCTTATCTCAGGCCCCATACAGGCCCTGTGTTTCTCATTCTCTACAGAAGTGCTGTTTCATCTACAGCTTTTGCATCTATGATGATATTCCTTACCATGTGTGTTTATGCGTTATTTTTTCCAATTCAGGGGAAGCGAGAGCTTTTGTGCACAGAAAGGAAATAGATATTTGAATATTGAAATAATATTAAGTTACAAATTTAAAACTATAACGTTCTTAGGCCTTTAAGATCACTTTGCAATTCTGATTTTACTTATAAACCAAGTAATTTTTATAAAATTTACAACTATCCATCTACTTATTTAATTCAATTTTAGCAGATTAAAATCCTCTATACAATTAGTCACATGAATAAACCATCAGTTAAATTCCCCTAAGGTTTTAACAATATTTACAATTTAATATATCAAGCAATTCAGATGCTTGACAAGGCTGATTTAAACCTCAACAAGCAAAGTCCAAGTACTTGTAATTCTAAAAATTGGCCCTTAAAAACATAATGAGTCAAAACATTCAAAGACTATACAAACTTTATCAAATTATCAGAACTTTGCAACTTAAGATAATGAGAATAAATTAAGTATAAATTTCAAATTGAAATCATGAAGCTAAATTCTTCAGATTCTCTAATATGTCAGATTTTCTTAAATACTACTAACACTTTAAACACACAAATTATAATTTCTAGTCCCAAACCTATTAATAAATAGTATTAATACTACAGGCCCAATTTACTTCATGATCCTATGTTTAATTCTAAGCCCCCTGTAATTGTAAGATCATTTCCCATTGGAGGGGAGCAGTTTTACTATCTCAGGTGTGCTGAGGCTACTGGGTTAATAGATTTGGGGCTGTGATATAGTTACTTATATATCAGATGTTCAAGACCAGGACATGGGTTACAAACTTCTAGAAGGATTCTGCCCCAGACACAGACAGACGCTGAGGATTTTTCTATCTGCCATGTCCATGGGAGCCATGCTCCTGTCCTTTTTGGGATTGATTTGGCAGAAGGTGTCCCCTGGCCATTTTAACCCCAAATTACATCTTTACCCAAATCTTTCATAACGTCTTTAAACACGTCTTGTCTTTTTTGGGGTAGACTGAATTATGTACTTCAGTTTAGTTTGCCACAAATTGCCTTTATCCTTTGGTTAAATTCATCATTTCTTTCAAACTTTTCTTAGTTGACTCTTTAGTTGTAAATGGAAAAAACTCTAATTCAAACTGAAAGCAGCAAAAGTAGCAAAAAAGTAAACGATCAGCTAACATAACTGAAAAGCCCCAAGAAGCGGCAGCTTCAGTTATGACTGAATCAAGGGGTGCAAACAATCGAATAATATCAGCAGGAATCTCAGTCTCTGTGTCTCTCTCCCTCCCTCCTTCCCTCTTTCTCTTTTGATTCTTCTTGTCTAGGTTTGGGTTTGTTAGTCTTGTTCCAGATGGTGACAACAGGGCTCCAGGAAGCTCCAGGCTTATGTGGTCCTGACAGCCAGTAATCTCAAAAGGAGAGACTTTCAGCATCCGTACCAGTCCCCCCAGAAAACCTTGATTGGTCATGCTTAGGTCACGTGTCTTCCTCTGGACCAATCACTGTGGCCCAGGAAATGAGATAACCTGACTGAACACCTTGGGTCACAAGTCCATCCCTGTGGCACAGGTAGCAGGGCCCCTTGATTGACAGACTCAAGAGAATCACGTGGGATTGGAGAGGGGCCGTTCTCTGCAGTAAAGGATGCCAGACAAACAAAAAAAGTGACAGATGCCCATTACAGCACAGAATACATTCAGATAATTTTATGAGATTCATGTACCTCCAGTCTTTGGCTGTTCCTGCTGCCTGCTATAAACCTTATCTGTCTCAAATGGAAAAGCACTTGGCAGCTCAATCCCTTCTTCCCTGGCATAGCACTATCTCATTCTTGCATTGCTCAGTTACAAATCTGTCTTCTGCTTTTCCTGGAACTGCTAATACATTACAGTTTCTATCCAAGTCATCCAAGGTCTCCTATATTTGTTTTTCATGTGGAATCATCACCATGTTTTTCCAGAATTCTATCTTTTTTCCTATAGATGTATATTCTCCTCCAGGATAAATACTGTTTCAGAGCTGCGCCAAATTCCTAGGGATCTAAATTGCTACTGAAGAGATGTCCCTTTAGGCTCATCCCAATTCATGCAATAAATTGGATCCCAGTGCATAATCACACCATCAGCTGCTTTTAAAATGAATTCTTATGACGATTTTTCTCTTTAAGAAGTCTTTCCTGCTTTTATCTTTGCCTGTCAGAAGATGCAGGGCTGCTTCTAGTTTCCTGTCCTCCTGGAATGATGATGATGATGAAAATTCATCATCAAAATTCCCGTGTAAGTGGACCTGCACAATTCAAACCCATGTTATTCAAGGGTCAAGTGTAATTGGTCTGTCTCATTTAGAATAAATGCCCATGTCCTCTTCATGGTCTAATCCTCTTCCATTTTGGTCCAGCCTCAGTGCCTGGGGCTGCTCTCCCCAGTCTGCCTGGGACCCTTGCTGTTGTTTCCACCTGGAGCGCTCTTCCCCCAGAAATCCATACAGCTCTCTCCCTCAGTTCTCCTTTCAGGTCTTTGGTCAAATGCCTCCTTCTTAGTGGGGCCTTCCTAGGTTACCATATTAAAAATCATACCCCTGCCCTTCCTCTAGCATCCTTTTCTCCCTTTCCTATTTTACTCTTCTCCACGGAACTTACCACTTGTTAAATTAATATTAGTTTTAATTTTCCAACTCCCTCCACTAGAATGTATACTCCACAAGGGGAAGAATTTTGCCTGTTTTGTTTACTGCTTACCCCCAGCCCTGGAACACTGACTAGTAGACAGAAGGCATCATGGAGTCAAAGAATGAATAAAGGAAGATCTCATCCACTTATTTATTTGGGAGATGTAGACAATGACAAAGGATGAGCCTCCCGCACCCTTCCTTTGTAAGAACACCTCAAGGAGGAGGGACAAATATGAAAATAATATTGCCATCAGGCAGAGTACAAAAGAGTAGTAGAAAATAGGTGCTGTGGTCATTATGCCACTGGAAAAGCTCCGTTGGAGACAAAGAAACATCTTTAAGCCAGATTCAGCCAGGGAAAGAATTCAGAGACAGACCTTTCCTCTGCTCCACCCCAAGATGCTGCCTCCAGGTTCCTGAGAAGGAAGAGCGCAGGCCTGCTCCTGTAATCCTGGGACTCTGCAGGGCAGCTTACAAAATGGTTAAAGGCCAAACAATACACTCCCTTTTGATGTATATGCAATTTACTTGCATATTTTGGAGTAAGTTATAATAGTACACAAGTACTGATTTTTTTTTTTTTGCGGTACGCGGGCCTCTCACTGCTGTGGCCTCTCCCGTTGCGGAGCACAGGCTCCGGGCGCGCAGGCTCAGCGGCCATGGCTCACGGGCCCAGCCGCTCCGCGGCATGTGGGATCTTCCCGGACCGGGGCACGAACCCGTGTCCCCTGCGTCGGCAGGCGGACTCTCAACCACTGCGCCACCAGGGAAGCCCCACAAGTACTGATTTTGTAACAACAATCGTTTAAACTGCCTGCCAGAGCTTTACGCCTAAGGCTGGCAGCTCCGTGCAAGAGGAAGGTTCTGCAGCAAAGGGAATGACACTGCTCTCCGCTGATGCTCAGCACGAGCTGTTTTCAACTCACTGGTTTGTTTGAAATTTACATAAAAATCCTCCTTGGGAAGTGTCTGTTAAAATCTCAGGAAAACGATTAAGTAAAGGAGAGGACCATCACCATCGACAAAAATCAGAAAGTAAGAGTGGCCTTGGAAAAGTCATGCTAAGCTTTCTACAAGCCATGTGCTTTGCCTAGATAACAGCACAATCAGTATAACGCCCTACAGTGCCACCAAGATGGAAGGAGGAGCTAGGCCTCGAAACACGTGCCGCTGACTTTGTGCGCTAGAATTCCTGGAAGGGAGACTCTGCTCGTGGGCAAAGCTGAAGATCAAGGCCAGTGGTGCTCAAGGCTCAGTTGGGTATTGTCAGTTTATTCAGTGTATCGATATCAGGATCCCAGCTTTTTAAAAAAGATTCTTTTCATTCCAGTAGCCTATTTAACATGAATTTTATTGTGATATAGAAAAATAACTAATGCATCCTTCAACATATTTGGAAAGTACCTTCTCTTTTGAATATTTTCTAATGAAAAAAATTCATTTTAATTTTAACTTAACCCCCACCCGCAAACACACAGAAACACACCTTTTTGGGTAAGTTGTCAAAACAAATGTTTAAGATTTAGAGTCTAGGCTCAGCCTTTGAACGGCAATTGCAAACATATCCATCACCCACATCGGGGGTTGGCAAACTAGGGCTCCATGTCACGAATTTGACTGCTGTATATTTTTTTTGCTTTTTTTTTCTGTAAAATCTTTTTTTTAATTTAAATTTTTTTTAACATCTTTTTTTTTTTTTTTACATCTTTATTGGAGTATAATTGCTTTACAATGGTGTGTTAGTTTCTGCTTTACAACAAAGTGAATCAGTTATACATATACATATGTTCCCATATCTCCTCCCTCTTGCATCTCCCTCCCTCCCACCCTCCCTATCCCACCCCTCCAGGCGGTCACAAAGCACCGAGCTGATCTCCCTGTGCTATGCGGCTGCTTCCCACTAGCTATCTACCTTACGTTTGGTAGTGTATATATGTCCATGCAACTCTCTCGCTTTGTCACAGTTTACCCTTCCCCCTCCCCATATCCTCAAGTCCATCCTCTAGTAGGTCTGTGTCTTTATTCCTGTCTTACCCCTAGGTTCTTCATGACATTTTTTTTTCTTAAATTCCATATATATGTGTTAGCATACGGTATTTGTCTTTCTCTTTCTGACTTACTTCACTCTGTATGACAGACTCTAGGTCTATCTACCTCATTACAAATAGCTCAATTTCGTTTCTTTTTATGGCTGAGTAATATTCCATTGTATATATGCACCACATCTTCTTTACCCATTCATGCAATGATGGACACTTAGGTTGTTTCCATCTCTGGGCTATTGTAAATACAGCTTCAATGAACATTTTGGTACATGACTCTTTTTGAATTATGGTTTTCTCAGGGTATATGCCCAGTAGTGGGATTGCTGGGTCATATGGTGGTTCTATTTGTAGTTTTTTAAGGAACCTCCATACTCTTCTCCACAGTGGCTTTATCAATTTACATTCCCACCAGCAGTGCAAGACGGATCCCTTTTCTCCACAGACTCTCAGCATTTATTGTTTCTAGATTTTTTGATGATGGTCATTCTGACTGGTGTGAGATGATATCTCATTGTAGTTTTGATTTGCATTTCTCTAATGATTAATGATGTTGAGTATTGTTTCATGTGTTTGTTGGCAGTCTGTATATCTTCTTTGGAGAAATGTCTATTTAGGTCTTCTGCCCATTTTTGGATTGGGTTGTTTGTTTTTTGGATATTGAGCTGCATGAGCTGCTTATAAATTTTGGAGATTAATCCTTTGTCAGTTGCTTCATTTGCAAATATTTTCTCCCATTCTGACGGCTGTCTTTTGGTCTTGTTTATGGTTTCCTTGGCTGTGCAAAAGCTTTGAAGTTTCATTAGGTCCCATTTGTTTATTTTTGTTTTTATTCCCATTTCTCTAGGAGGTGGGTCAAAAAGGATCTTGCTGTGATTTATGTCATAGAGTGTTCTGCCTATGTTTTCCTCTAAGAGTTTGATAGTTTCTGGCCTTACATTTAGGTCCTTAATCCATTTTGAGCTTATCTTTGTGTACGGTGTTAGGGAGGGATCTAATCTCATACTTTTACATGTACCTGTCCAATTTTCCCAGCACCACTTATTGAAGAGGCTGTCCTTTCTCCACTGTACATTCCTGCCTCCTTCATCAAAGATAAGGTGACCATATGTGTGTGGGTTTATCTCTGGGCTTTCTATCCTGTTCCATTGACCTATCTTTCTGTTTTTGTGCCAGTACCATACTGTCTTGATTACTGTAGCTTTGTAGTATAGTCTGAAGTCAGGGAGCCTGATTCCTCCAGCTCCGTTTTTCGTTCTCAAGATTGCTTTGGCTATTCGGGGTCTTTTGTGTTTCCATACAAATTGTGAAATTTTTTGTTCTAGTTCTGTGAAAAATGCCAGTGGTAGTTTGATAGGGATTGCATTGAATCTGTAGATTGCTTTGGGTAGTAGAGTCATTTTCACAATGTTGATTCTTCCAATCCAAGAACATGGTATATCTCTCCATCTATTTGTATCATCTTTAATTTCTTTCATCAGTGTCTTATAATTTTCTGCATACAGGTCTTTTGTCTCCTTAGGGAGGTTTATTCCTAGATATTTTATTCTTTTTGTTGCAATGGTAAATGGGAGTGTTTTCTTCATTTCACTTTCAGATTTTTCATCATTAGTGTATTGGAATGCAAGAGATTTCTGTGCATTAATTTTGTATCCTGCTACTCTCCCAAATTCATTGATTAGCTCTAGTAGTCTTCTGGTAGCATCTTTAGGATTCTCTATGTATAGTATCATGTCATCTGCAAACAGTGACAGCTTTACTTCTTCTTTTCCGATTTCGATTCCTTTCACTTCCTTTTCTTCTCTGGTTGCTGTGGCTAAAACTTCCAAAACCATGTTGAATAAGAGTGGTGAGAGTGGGCAACCTTGTCTTGTTCCTGATCTTAGTGGAAATGCTTTCAGTTTTTCACCATTGAGGACGATGTTGGCTGTGGGTTTGTCATATATGGCCTTTATTATGTTGAGGAAAGTTCCCTCTATGCCTCCTTTCTGCAGGGTTTTTATCATAAATGGGTGTTGAATTTTGTCGAAAGCTTTCTCTGCATCTATTGAGATGATCATATTGTTTTTCTCCTTCAATTTGTTAATATGGTGTATCACATTGATTGATTTGCGTATATTGAAGAATCCTTGCATTCCTGGAATAAACCCCACTTGATCATGGTGTATGATCCGTTTAATGTGCTGTTGGATTCTGTTTGCTAGTATTTTGTTGAGGATTTTTGCATCTATGTTCATCAGTGATATTGGCCTGTAGGTTCTTTCTTTGTGATATCCTTGTCTGGTTTTGGTATCAGGGTGATGGTGGCCTCGTGGAATGAGGTTGGGAGTGTTCCTTCCTCTGCTATATTTTGGAAGAGTTTGAGAAGGATAGGTGTTAGCTCTTCTCTAAATGTTTGATAGAATTCGCCTGTGAAGCCATCTGGTCCTGGGCTTTTGTTTGTTGGAAGATTTTTAATCACAGTTTCAATTTCAGTGCTTGTGATTGGTCTGTTCATATTTACTATTTCTTCCTGATTCAGACTTGGCAGGTTATGCATTTCTAAGAATTTGTCCATTTCTTCCAGGTTGTTTGTTTCATCTTTAGTTCTTCTAGTTCTTTGTTAAATGTTTCTTGCATTTTTTCTATTCTATTTCCAAGATTTTGGATCATCTTTACTATCATTATTCTGAATTCTTTTTCAGGTAGCCTGCCTATTTCCTCTTCATTTGTTAGGTCTGGTGGGTTTTTATCTTGCTCCTTCATCTGCTGTGTGTTTTTCTGTCTTCTCATTTTGCTTATCTTACTGTGTTTGGGGTCTCCTTTTTGCAGGCTGCAGGTTCGTAGTCCCCGTTGTTTTTGGTGTCTGTCCCCAGTGGCTAAGGTTGGTTCAGTAGGTTGTGTAGGCTTCCTGGTCGAAGGGACTAGTGCCTGTGTTCTGGTGGATGAGGCTGGATCTTGTCTTTCTGGTGGGCAGGTCCATGTCTGGTGGTGTGTTTTGGGGTGTCTGTGGACTTATTATGATTTTAGGCAGCCTCTCTGCTAATGGGTGGGGTTGTGTTCCTGTCTTGCTAGTTGTTTGGCATAGGATGTCCAGCACTGTATCTTGCTGGTCGTTGAGTGAAGCTGGGTGCTGGTGTTGAGATGGAGCTCTCTGGGAGATTTTCACCGTTTGATATTATGTGGAGCTGGGAGGTCTCTTGTGGACCAGTGTCCTGAAGTTGGCTCTCCCACCTCAGAGGCACAGCACTGACTCCTGGCTGCAGCACCAAGAGCCTTTCATCCACACGGCTCAGAATAAAAGGGAGAAAAAGTAGAAAGAAAGAATTAGTATAAGTATAAAGAAAGAAAGAAAAAAAGGAGGGAGGGAGGGAGGAAGGAAGGAAGGAGGGAAGGTAGGAAAAAAAGAAAGAAAGAAGATAAAGTAAAATAAAATAAAGTAAGATAAAATATAATAAAGTTATTAAAATAAAAAAATAATTATTGAGAAAAAAATGGAGGGATAGAGCCCTAGGACAAATGGTGGAAGCAAAGCTATACAGCATAACTCTCACACAGAAGCATACACATGCACACTCACAAAAAGAGGAAAAGGGGAAAAAATCATAAATCTTGCTCTCAAAGTCCACCTCCTTAATTTGGGATGGTTCACAGATGCAGGGTGCATCAAGTTGATTGTGGAGCTTTAATCCGCTGCTTCTGAGGCTGCTGGGAGAGATTTCCCTTTCTCTTCTTTGTTCTCACAGCTCCCCGGGCCTCAGCTTTGGATCTGGCCCCACCTCTGCGTGTAGGTCACCCGGAGAGCGTCTGTTCTTCGCTCAGACAGGACGGGGTTAAAGGAGCCGCTGATTCGCTGGCTGTGGCTCACTCAGGCCGGGGGTGGGTGGTGGGGGTGGGGGCGCACGGAGTGCGGGGCGGGCCTGCGGCGGCAGAGGCCGGCGTGACGTTGCACCAGCCTGAGGCGCGCCGTGCGTTCTCCCGGGGAAGTTGTTCCTGGATCCAGGGACCCTGGCAGTGGCGGGCTGCACAGGCTCCCCAGAAGGGGGGTGTGGACAGTGACCTGTGCTCGCACACAGGCTTCTTGGTGGCGGCAGCAGCAGCCTTAGCGTCTCATGCACGTCTCTGGGGTCCGCGCTTTTAGCCGCGGCTCGCGCCCGTCTCTGGAGCTCCTTTAAGCAGCGCTCTCAATCCCCTCTCTTCGCGCACCAGGAAACAAAGAGGTAAGAAAAAGTCTCTTGCCTCTTCGGCAGGTCCAGACTTTTCCCCAGACTCCCTCCTGGCCAGCCGTGGTGCACTAACCCCCTGCAGGCTGTGTTCACGCCACCAACCCCAGTCCTCTCCCTGGGATCCGACCGAAGCCCAAGCCTCAACTTCCAGCCCCACCCGCCCCGCCGGGTGAGCAGACAAGCCTCTCGGGCTGGTGAGTGCCGGTCGGCACCGATCCTCTGTGCGGGAATCTCTCCGCTTTGCCTTCCGCACCTCTGTGGCTGCGCTCTCCTCCTCGGCTCCGAAGCTTTCCCCCTCCACCACCCGCCGTCTCCGCCCGCGAAGGGGCTTCCTAGTGTGTGAAAACCTTTCCTCCTTCACAGCTCCCTCCCACTGGTGCAGGTCCTGTCCCTGTTCTTTTGTCCTTGTGTTTCCTTTTTTTGTTGTTTTGCCCTACCCAGGTACGTGGGGGGTTTCTTGCGTTTTGGGAGGTCAGGTCTTCTGCCAGCGTTCAGTAGGTGTTCTGTAGGAGTTGTTCCACGTGTAGATGTATTTCTGGTGTATCTGTGGGGAGGAAGGTGATCTCTGCGTCTTACTCTTCCGCCATCTTCCCGGAAGCCTGCCGTATGTTTCTGTAAATAACATTTTGTTAAAACACAGCCAATTACGTTCATTTACCTATTGTCTACTGTCTATGGCTGCTTTCCTTGCAATGGCAGAGTTGGGTAGTAGAGAGAGAGATTGTATAGCTTGCCAAGCTTAAGGTATTTGTTTTCTAGCTCTTTACAAAAAAAGAAAAAAAAGTTTGTGGACTCCTAATCTAGCAGATGCAAATTTTTGATATACAGTCTGTAGTTAAGTTTACTCTTAGACTAGCCCATTTTTCTAGGATGGCCTGAATAATAGTCTACAAAATAAATTGTTGTTCGAAGATGGCGATGTGGTTTTGTGACTGTAAATCTGATTGTTACCATTTCCCCAAGTTGTGTGGACTTTTATTAGATGAAAATGTTATTCTGTACAATAGAATTATGAAACAGTTTAGACAGCACAGTTTGCGAGCCAATGGCAAGACACTGCCTACAATGAAACCCAGTGAAAGCCAGGAGGCTAATAAAATTGGGGGAGGGGTTAGAACCGACTGAATCTCCTTAAGTGTATATATTTCACAGCTGTGGTGCTAAGAGACAGATTGCTTGGAATGCCACGGGGAGGCTAAGCCAAACAAAAATGAGAGCATGAGGAAATTTTTCTAGTGAAAAATATTTTTCCTTACAAATTTGAAATATTTTCCCTTTTATGCTATATTCATTTTTTTCCCCCTTTGAAATAGCATGGCTTCATCCTCTGCCGAATATGTCTTCCGCCTTTTGATCTCTGCAACATGTGAAAATTAATTCCTTTGCGTAATTCACACAGACAGTCTACAGGCTTAGAGTGCATCTTAAAAGAAGTTGAAGTGGATTAATTTTTCCAGTAGTTGAAAATGGTAAAACTGCCAAACTGAAATTAGAAAATTTTTTTGTATTTTCCTTGTAATTGAAGGTGAAGCCATCGATAAGCAAAGGGTAGTTTTAAGGCAGTACTAAAGTTCTCGGTCCATGGTCTGTATTATATTTTTTTTCTCCCCATCTGCGGGGTAAGATCCACGCTTGGCCATGTAGTTGTTCTGTGACCTGGGACAAGTCACTTTTACTTTGGGGGGCGGGGTGACAGTCACCACGACCGTCAACAAGCTAGTAATTGCTGTTGACGGGGCTCTTGAGAGGCTAGAAGGGAACTGAAGGGAAAGGTTCTGCGAGCAGTTGAGAAACCTTTGTCAGTGGAAGGTGTTATTATTGTTTGCCTTTGTCAGCAAAACCTCAGGAGAACCTCCACCAGGGGCTGGAGATGAGGAGGGAAGGAAGTGAAAGGAAAATCTAGCATTTTTGTTGCTATTTAAAAGCCACCCTAGGAACAAGACTTGCAGGGTAAAAAGTTGAAACTAAATGAGGCTTTCAGTTTTCAGTGGGTTTTAGTGATTCACATTAGCCCGAGGGCTCCCCATTTGTCTCTCCTGTGTAGCAGCGGTTACGCCTGGGGTTGGCAGGAGATACAATGCCACTGTGCACACAGAACTCGCCTGTGCATTAGCCAGGTCTCCCCGCAAATCACAGTGCCTCAGCCACTTCCAGTTTTTCTTTTTTAATATTCCTGGGAGGTTAAAACGTGAAAGGCCAAAACAGAATTACAAACATTGCGGTTCATTTTTAAATGTTTATGTTTAAAAATGTTTATGTTTAAAAAATTAGTAGTTTTAACACGTGCACTTAAATAAGCATGGTATAGTGATCTTGCTTTTCCAAAGATTACACTGTTTATAAGTAACATTTCTGTAGGGTGGGCTGTAGAGAGTGGGGTCCAAGTTTAAGGTGGTGTGATGGACGGTTCCTTCCAGTCAAAAGAATGAATGTTACTGCCATGTGTATGCTTATTTGGGAATGATGTCAAAAGTCTGTATTTGAGACTTTCTAAACTGGGAGGCTGGGCTAAAAGGCTCTCCTGCCCTCCCTCCCCCAGCTGCTCAGCCCCCAAGCCCACCCTGAGACCCGACTATTAGTAAGTAATGACGGCTGTGTGGAGAAGTGGGAGGAGAAAAATAGGGATGTTGGAGAGGTCCTCTATGGATGCCTTCCACAGACGCTTTTCAAGTGACTACTGTGACCAGAGGTAACAACACAGTGCTGTGATCAAGCTCATATTCAGGGTGTGAGTCTTGGCAGTTTCATTCCCTACTGTGTTACTGAGCCTCTGGAAGGCTCAGTTTTCTCCTCAGTTACCTCATTTGTGAGGCACCTCGGCCGGTTGTTCTAAGGATTAAATGATTTATACACATAAAGTCATCAGAACAAGTGAACAAGCAATACAAAAGCTCTTGCCCTCAGGGAGCTTAAATTCCAGCTCCTTACTGCATTTTGCTTTCCATTCTCTCCTCTGCAAGCTGGTTGATCTGAAACACCTGCCTTACAATATCTAAAGGTATTTGGTAAAACACAGGTAAATGTTACTCCACTGATTGGGGGGGTTAAAATAAGAATAAGAAACAGTGTTAGGCACTGCCTAGGGGCTGCTGATATTGTAGGGAACAAAACAGATGTGGTTCCACACTCATGGGTAGGAAAGATAATAGATACATAAATTGCTTTGCATAACGTAAACTTTTTGTTGAAGTAGAAAACGCATACAGAAGGTGCACAAATGATAAGTGTACAGCTCATTTTTCACAAAATGAACACACACATTTATAATTCATGCCCAGATCAAGAATCTTCTTAGCACCTCCAGATACCTCCATGTGCCCCCTTCCACTCACAATCCCCCCCACCCCAGGGTTAATATTCTGACTTCTAAAACCACAGATTACTTTTGCCTGTTTTTTTTTTTTTTCGCGGTACGCGGGCCTGTCACTGCTGTGGCCTCTCCCGTTGCGGAGCACAGGCTCCGGACGCGCAGGCTCAGCGGCCATGGCTCACGGGCCCAGCCGCTCCGCGGCATGTGGGATCTCCCCGGACCGGGGCATGAACCCGCGTCCCCTGCATCGGCAGGCGGACTCTCAACCACTGCGCCACCAGGGAAGCCCTTGCCTGTTTTTAAACTTTATAAAAAGGTAGGCATAACATGTACTCTTTTGCGACTGGCTTTTTCTACTCAATATTAGGTTTGTGAGTTTCATCCTTTTTTGTGTGTGAGTTACAGTTTACTTATTCTCATTCCTGCATATTATTCTACTGAATGAATGAATATGCCATGGTTTTTGTATCCACTCTACTGTTGGTGACATTTGGGGTCTTTCCTGTTTGGGAATACTACAATAATAGTTGGTTGACATTCTTGTGCTGCCATTTGTTGAATACACTCATGCATTTCTGTTGGGAGTGGAATTGTTGAGTATAAGCTATGGGTATATTCAGTTTTAATTGATACTATTAACAGTTTTCCAAAGTAGTCACAGTTTGCCCTCTCATCAGCAGGGTATGAAAGTTCTCTAAATTGTCTGTCTTTTTCATGTTAGTCATTTTGGAGGGTATGTTGTGGGATCTGTATTATGATCTTAATCTGCATTTCCCCAATGACTAATGAAATCAAATGCCTTTTCATATGTTTATTTTCTGTTTGGATATCTTCTCTTGTGAATTATCTTTTCTGACATTTGTCCATTTTCCTATTGAGTTCTCTTCCTTTTTCTTATTGATATGAAGGACTGCTTTATGTATTCCAGAGAAGAGTCCTTTGTCAGACATAAGTATTGAAACTCTCTTCCTCCAATTTGTGGAGTATCCTTTTACTCTCTTGATGGTTTTGAAGAACCGAAGTTCTTAATTTTAATGTAGTCCAATTGATCAGTATTTTTCCCCTTATGTTTATTGCTTTCTGTGTCTTAAGAAATCTTTGCCTGAGGCAGTTCTTGTGGCAGCAGTTAGTGCAAGGCTGGGAAACTGTATGCACTGTGTTGCCTGGACTAGCAAGCAACACAGTCAGGATAGCAGAGGAGACCCCAAGAAACCAAAAGGTGAGATGTCTGCTCATGCCATCTTTGTGGAGAAAAATCCAGAGATCTGGTGAGCTTTGCATTTTCCAAGTGCTCTGAGGTGCGATACAATGTGTGGGAAAGAGAAATACATATTTGGTGAAACGGGAAAGTGCACTTTGATCAAGAAATGAAGGATTGGAGACGAGTTAAGGGAGGCGAGAAGAAAAGATCATAATATCCCAATACCCTCATAACCCATCTGGCTTCTTCCTCTTCTACTTAGACCTCTGCCCAAGAGCAAATCCACAAACCCAGACATTTCCACTGCAGATGTGGCCAAAAAGCTGGTGACATGGTATGGTATGCAAAATTAATAAAATGCCCCCAGGTGAAAGATATTTCACCCTAATTCCTGGAACCTATAAAAAGGATGAGCCATCACTCACTCAGGTGGTTGTGTTCTGTGGCAGAGTTGGCCTTAAAATAGGTTATCTGGGTGGGTGTGATTTAATCAACAAAACCTTTCTAAGCAGAGAGCCTTCTCCAGTTGATGGAAGAGTAAGTCAGAGAGATATGAAGAATGAAGGGGATATGACTTGAAGATGCAGGAAGCCATGTGAAAGGAATTCAGGCCACCTTAAAGAACTGAGAGAGAACCCTGGCCAACAACCATCAAGAAAACAGGGTCCTCAGTCCTGCAACCACAAGGAACTGAATTCTGCCAACAACCTGAATGAGCCCAGAAGTGATGTCCACTTAGAGTTTGCAGATGAGGACTCAGCTTGGCTGATAACTTGATTTCAGCCTTGTGATTCGCTGAGCAGAGAACCCAGTCACACCATGCTGGACTTCTGAGCTACAGGACTATGAGCTAATAAATGGATGCTGATTTAAGCTAAGATCGTAGTAAGTTGTCACACAGTGATAGAAAAATAAAACGTGGAATAATTTGAGTGATAGTGAAAAATCACTTTATAAAAAGGCAACAGAGTTGAACGAGATGAATGACAAGGATGTCGCCAACTATGATCAAAAGAAAAGTGGTAGGATAAAGGGTCCCTTTAACATTTTCTGGAAAAAGAAGATGGAGGAGGAAGATGAGGAGTATGAGATGGGGATCAAGAGGATCAGGAGGAGAATAATTAAGACAGCTGACTGTTAATCATGTGACTACATGTAGGACAAATGCATTAACCCACCTTCCATTTGAGAAGGTATCAGTTGCTCTGAGTTTAATTGCACAACTGGAACATGATCACCTTGTGGTTTTTGAAGCGCTCTAGAAATTGCAAGTGGTTTTCAAGAAGTGTTTATGGGTGTCAGAAGCACCTAGAAATACTATGAAAGTTCATATTTCTAAATAATTTTGAAGTAAAAAGACACTCTTGTTGTCTTTACTCCATCAACTCAGAGATTGATACGAGAGGGCAATTAAAATTATTTGTAATTTCTTTGTAACGTAGTGTTATCCATTAGAAATCCTGAGTTATCAACGGTACATACCTATAGTTTGTAAAAAGAACAAAACAAACCGGGCAACCTCTGTGGCCCGAGCTTGGTAGTGTAATGCTGTGGGAGGTGGCACCTTTTTTTTTTTTTTTTGGCCACTCTAGGCGGCTTGCAGGATCTTAGTTCCCGACCAGGGATCGAACTGGGCCACCTGCAGTGGAAGCCCGGAGTCCTAACCACTGGACTACCAGGGAATTCAGGCGGCACATTTCATAGCGAGTTCAGGGATGAGGCCCAATCTGTTGGCCCTGCTTTAGGTTGTCCTGTTTTCCTGTATACTGTAGTGGCATAACATTCTGCTGACATTCTTATCCATGGAAAAGGGACATCAGTTGGCCTGAGAAGTGTTCTGATTACTTTTAGTTAAATCTGGTGGTTTGGAAACAAACTGAAAATGTCTTCATTGTCAGTGCATAGCCAGTGCTTCAAGGAAAGTGCTTCTGACTTTAATCACGCAATTTGCAGCATTCTGTGTTTTTCCTTTTCTTTTCACTTTGTATGTTTAGAAAGCTGAGACTTCCGTTTCATGTAAATGTGTTTATTGAAGCGAAGCATACTACAGAAGAGTGTATGTCCAGCCGGTGCGGAGCTTCATGAGTTTTCACAGAGTGAACACAAGCCCCCAGGATGAGAAGCCACGCCCCCTCCCAGTTACAGCTGCCCCTTTACCCCCACAGGTAACCTCCATCCTTACTCCTAATACAAAGGTTTGCTTTCTTTCAGAATGCTGCAGTGTTTTGAGAAGCAAAATAGAGCATCATATTTTTTAATTGGGAAAAAAAAAAAAGGAAATTTTACCCCACGGTCATGAAGATCTTTTCCTGTTTTCTTTCAGAAGTTTTATTGTTTTCATTTTTGCATTGAGGTCTTGCTCCATCTCAATTTAATTTTTGGTTTGGTGTGAGGCCGGATAATGGTGCACCCTTGGCCTGAGAGCCTGGTGTCTTCACCTGGCCCCTCATCTTGGCAGGTCCCGAACTCCAATTTTCCTCTTGCGAGGCTGCTGAAAACTGAGGTGATTTTCAGAGGCTTTCTCCTTCTGCTTTTTAGCCTCCAGTCCTCATATACCCCCAGTTCAGGAAATGTCCTGAAGGGGAATCCAGCTGTGTGTTGGAGGCCCCCCCATGTCTCAACTACAAATTTTCTGGTTTCTCTGTCCCCAGATTCTCAGCTCCTGCCAGGACCCCAGATGGGTGAACATCTCTCTGACTCTACTCACTCCCGTCCCAGCCCCTCAGCTGCTCTCCACTGCCTTTAGACAGATGATTTCTGCATTTTTGAACCTTCCTTGTTTTGCTGGACAGAAGTACTGGTCTGCTGCAAGTTTCTCGATATCACTTGCAATAACAGATACATTTTTTATTGTAATTGTGATAAAGCTGTGAAAGAAAAAAACCACACAGTGTGCTATTATAAGAGGGAATATTAGGAAGCTCTGGTTCAAGAAGTCCACTGTTTTCTGTAGAAGCCACTGTAATTTATCATTCGTGGCCCTGATCCTTGAGCACATGGACAGGGCATTAGGGAGAAAGGACCAACAGCTAAACATCTCATCCTAACTTCACCATCAGTCCTCTTGTGAAACAAGTAATTTCCCCTCTCTAGGTTCCAATTTCCCCGATCCTGGCATTTCTCCTTCACCTTAAGTGCAGGATCCTATCTCTTAGATGCTTTAACCTCTTGGAACAAAAGGCAGCCTCTTAAGGGGAGGTACCATGGAAATTTCCTTAACCTGTTTAACATGGTGCATGTATGCTGTATGCTGGAAAATCAAGATAGTAGTTTTGTCTGTCTGTTTGTTTTGTTTTAAAGGTGGGGGGGAAGCAGAAGAAATTCTCATAAGGCCACTTACTATCAAAAGCTGCTGAGAGACAGTCCCTAGAGAAAGGATGTCTGAGGTATATGTCTCTTTACCTGCACACACTTTCTTCTATGGCTGCTCCTGGGTCTGCCCCAGCAGCTTGGGAATGAACACAGCTTTACAGAAGAAGTCATCTG
Source organism: Leucopleurus acutus (assembly GCF_964270905.1). Lineage (NCBI taxonomy): Eukaryota > Metazoa > Chordata > Mammalia > Artiodactyla > Delphinidae > Leucopleurus > Leucopleurus acutus. Next base: position 55,132,056 of record NC_139152.1, read on the forward strand.
CAGAAAATGAAATTAAACGCCTTCAGTTAATACTACCATAGGATTAAGGCTGAGCTTATCTTGATAATATTTGGCGTCCCGGGATGGAATAGAGTTCAGGGTACTTTTTTCTCTCGCGTGCTTGAATTTGCAACTGACAATACCTAGTGATCAAGGAAGGAGTTTTGAAAAATAGAGCCAAGGTATGGATGAGGTCGGAGGCAGGCTGGAGAGTCAGCGCTGGGAGCGGGATGGTCCTTCAATAAAGGGAAGTGTGGGCTTGCGTGCTACCTGACAGCTGGCCTCCAGATGATGAAACTCTGTACCAGTGTAGGACAGGCGGGGACCTTAGCAAATCTGAGCAATCACCCCTTTGGGAGAAAAAAAATGCATGAATAATTAATTGAAATTCCCTTCTAAAGTAGGATCAGAAGAAAATGAATGTTGTCTAGATGCGAGCCAGCCCCAGAGATAACCTCAGCTAATAGAGGATATGATGGCTCAGAAGACAAATAAAATAAAGTGTAGGAGAGCTACAAGAAAAACAAATGAAGGGAAATAGGGAGGGAAAAAACACAGGGTGAGCTGAGAGGAAGTGGCTACTTGGGGACAAGCCAGGGAAAAATGCTAAAAAAAAAAAAAAGAGCTCATTACTGTGTTGGGGGATGTTGATAGGAAGACTATGCATGTGTGGGCACGGGGGGATATGGGAAATCTCTGTACCTTCCTCTCAGTTTTGCTGTGAACCTAAAACTGCTCCCACTGCCCCCCTGCAGAAATAAAGTCTTAAAACAGAGAGCTTAGAAAAAGCCAGTCAAACACATAGCATGGCATGATTGCTGGGGTCAGGGGAGGAGTGTTAAATCATTCATTAGAAAAGCATCTTATTCAAGGGCTTGGACCTTGACCTTTCCTCTGTCTAATGCTAGGGAATATCCCTCTTGGGATTTTGGCCCCCAGGGGGGTAGGGGGAACCAGGAAGAACCACTCAGAACAGAGAAGGACCCCAAACAGGAGTGGACAAAATACCTCGGGAAGCCTCTCGAGAAGGTCCCTGTTTTTCTTTCTCCATCCTTTAAATTCTCATCCCTGCCCTTTTACATCCTCTTCATTTGTTGCTATGCTTTTCCATTCTTTCATGAAACTTCCTTATCTGGTCACTTCTGATATTTCATACTCCTCACCTAATTGCAGTAAGGAACAAGAAATGGGATAATAGCAATAAAACAAAGGTGGATGATAATATATATTATGTCTTATTACATAGGATGTATTACATAATATGTGTCGTAATATCTTCATGTATATTAATATTGGCTTCGCAGTTGAGACTAAGCCTATACCATTCTTGAAAATCTTCTCTCTTTTATTGTAAGATATGAATAGTCTCTGGGTTTGATTTTTATCTTGGCACTTGAAGGTTCACAATATTTTTCAAGACGTTCTGACTCTTGCCGGATCTCAGAACACCCATTCCCAAACCTGTACAGTTTCCATTTTACCAGTATTTTGAAATATGTATTTCCTGTATGATAGCACCGTGAAACCTTTGCTATAATATACTCAAGCAAGTTGTGAGAGTAAACATGATGATACTTTGTACTTTTAAAGTGTCTTGCACTCCTAGAGCCAGAATTTCCCAAGCGTCCCTGCAAACCAGGCAAGCACTGTGCGCTCGCAATTTTATAGCCAAGAAAACTGAAATATAGAGAGGTTAAGAGCTTGAGCCAGTGCCTTCCAGCAAGTCAGAAATAAAGCTGGAATCTGAGGGAAAAGCCTTACATTCAACATTGGACTTCCTGCAGCGGGAAACATGAAACAAGAAGGAAACATTATAAATTAGGGTTGTGGAAGTATTTTAATCACATTTATATAATCACCAATTAAAAGCTAATATTTCATAAGTAATGTCATTTAAGAGTAGTACTAATAAAGAACATTGTGGGTTTTGTTTTAATAATTTGCTTCTAGATCTCTCATAATTAAAATTTGTCCCCAAACCACATAAATTGTCATGGTTTTAGCGCAAGAATGGAGAAAATGAAATGAGCTTAAGAGTGACTATTAACTTTGTTTTCTTCAGGTGTAGATTTATGCTGGCAGGTTTCGTTCTGGCTCTCATCTCCCTTTTTGGAAGACACGAGAGATCAGTTAGAATGGTATCTATAATTTGAGAGTCCTTTAAGCTGCTATTAAAGGTAAATATTCATGCATTACATTAAAAAAGACTGTGCAACTGTCAAACATAGGACATTTGCCTCAGATTCCTAGATCTTGTAAAAGGCGAACCTGAGCGGGAGCTTGCTCGACTGACCAGCACTTTACTTGTCCAGTCCAGAAACTGATGGAGGGCTGAGGTCTGATGCTATCGTTAGAGGGTGGGGAGGAGGGGTCAGGAATAGGGAATTTGGTCTGGTGTTGGCTATCAAGTTGGGTCAGACCCACAGGTGTGGAAACACCTGATCCATGCAGTCTGTCAGTGCCACCTATCACCCAGCTGTCACTAGTGAATGGCTGGGTTGCACACATGAAGTTCTCCACCTCGTTGTAACCCACAAGACTGTGTTGATCTCGTGGAAAGAAAATTGGATTTGTAGTCAGGCGACACGCATCTAGGTACTGTGTGGTCTGAGTGGCCTTGAAGGAGTCACTTGACCACTTTGGACGACCCCAATTTGCCTTCTATACAAGAGGTATAACGTTAATATCTCACAGAATTCTTGCTGCAATTCAGTGAGATACTGCATCTGGGGGAATTGCTTTGGGAACTACGAAGATGACAGAAATATTAGTTACTGTTACACCAATAAACGCTTCTCTGTGTCACTCAGTAAGCCGTCCACTGATGCCTTCGGGTCCTAACTCTCTTTTCTTCTAGTACGTAACTCCTGAGAAAGCTCTTTAACAGGCTACAAAATGTATCCTGTCTTCAAGGTCGCTGCAAGGGCCTGGTGCTCAGAAACGCCCCGTGCTTAATTTAACACTCTGCGGTTATCCTGAAGTTTTTAATGATTTTCAAACAAGGGGCTTGCATTTTTATTTGTACTAAGCCCTACAGATAGTGTGCGACCTGTCATGTTTTTCTAACTTATAAATAAATGCCCGACTTTAAAATTCCTTGGGCTTTACTCCATTCCTAATCATCTGCTTTGAGTATCTCCATGGAGCAAGTGGTTATAAGCTAGCAGTTTTTATGTAAATAGTCTATATTTGATATATCGTTTGTGCGCATGTGTGTTTTCTAGATAAAGCAGAATACAAAATTGTGACCCAATGATTGTTTCTCTCTAGAGTGTATAGATTCTGAATTTCCAGAGGAAATATGTTGTATATTTCTGCCCTGATGCCTCGCACATTAAGGTACTGAATAGAAGGTGGTGGAAGGTGTGTACCTTGTGTGCGTGGTATCAGTCTGTTCTGAGAGACGTTCTCTTTGGATGACAAAAGCATCCTTAGGGGGTGATTTATGACTTTATTTTCTTTATTGTGTCTTATAATGACTAAGGGTGTTTGACTTTCAAAACACTAGTTGTTACAGCTTTCTTCAAGTTCTTTTAAAGTATCCCATTAAAACCCTGACTCTCTGGGGAAAAAACTGCAAATGTATTTTATGTTTTGTTCCCAATTATAATATAGTCAAACCAGATATTCTTGTTAAGGAATATCTGTTAGGTTGACTTTGTTGGGTTATGTCATCTGGTAATAAAATGACAGTCAAATAATTTTAAAGTACATATTATTTGTTTTCAATTATAAGTCAAGGTGGTTTACCTCAGATGGGGTGGTGGACACTTCTGCAGGTGGAGAGAGGTAGTAGCAAACAGGAAAGAGAGTTTGTATTATATCTTGCTGCATAAAATTTTGCTCTGAAACATGTCAGTCTGAGACAGACATTTATTTTTCCACAGTTTCTGAAAATCAGGACACTGGGAGGAACTTAACAAAGTTGTTCTGGCTCAGGGTCTCCCTTGAAGCTGCAGGCAAGATGTTGGCTGGGGCTGGAGGATTTTCTTCCAAGAAGGCTCCCTCTCAGGGCAGTTGGCTGGAGGCCTCAGTTCTTCTCCATGTGAGCCTCTCCACTGCGCTGCTTGGTGTCCTTAAAACATGGCCGCTGGCTTCCACTCAAGCGAGTGATTCAGAGAAAGCAAGACAGAGGCCACAAGGCCATTTATAATCCAGCCTCTAGAGCAATATCCTGTCCCTCCTCCTGTATTCTGTTGGTTACACAAACTGTCTCTCCTCATTCTGGCTGCTATAACAAAATACCACAGGTTGAGTGGGTTGTAAACAACAGAAATTTATTTCTCACACTTCTGGAGGCTGGAAGTCCAAGATCAAGGTGTGAGCATGGTCACCACATGGTTTTGGTGAAGGCTGTCTTCTGGATTCATAGCCAGCACCTTCTTACAGTCCTCACATGGTGGAAGAGAGAAGGAATCTCTGCGGGGTCTCTTTTATAAGAACGCTAATCCCATTCATGAGGTCTCCATCCTCCTAACCTAAGCACCTCCCAAAGGCCCCACCTCCTAATGCTGCCACATTGGCATTAAGACTTCAACATATGAGTTTTGTAGGGACACAAACATTCAGACCGTAGCACAGACCAACCCTGATATAGCGTGGGAGGGCACTATAGAAGGGTGTGAATATCAGGACGTGGGAATCATTGGGGGGTATCTTGGAGCCTGACGACCACAGAGATGGTGGGCGAGCATTAGCTTTTTCCCTGAGTTCCACCTGAATTCTGCTGCAAAAAAAAGGGGGCAGTTCCCAAAGTCTGGTTTCTCAGAAGCCATGCATAGCAGTCTGAGGTCATGGGAAATCAGAGTCAGGCTAATTTTCCAGTCCAGTTAATATGTTTTTATTAGATACAGAATCAGCGGGTCGCATTGTGTAACTTTGGAAGAACAAGCACTTATGAGTGGCCATTTGAAGTGGCCCAACTTAACACAGCACTGAGGATGTAGTAGGTGCCACCAGGTTGGGGGTACAGGGTGTCTTAGAGAAAGATAAGCAGAAAACAATATGGTGTGATGAATCAGCAAGCCATTCAGACTACATGCTATAAGCTTTAGGGCTCTCTGCTGGTTTGCAGCAATGCAAAGCTTCTTGAGGTTAGAGGTTTGTTGCAAACTGAATAAAGAGATGACATGGAGAGATGAAAGGGACTTAGGAAAGGTGGGGAGCCCTAAGCAGAGGCTGATTCAGAAGCCTCAGAAGCTTGAGGGAGGCTGGATTCCACCCTCAGGGGAAGGCACAGAGGGTCCCACTGTCCCTTGACATCAGGAAGATGGAAGCAGAATTGTCAGTAGAGGGGAGGCCAAAGCCATGGATGTGTATCACACATCTACCATGTGCAATGCTCTTTCCGTGTGATTTGATGTAACCTCCAAATGACTAGGGGAGGTGAGTGTAGAAGTCACCTCTTTACAGACATGGTGCCGAACCCAGGGTTGTTTGCAACCAAAGCATATGCTATTTTCACAAGACATCCACCATCCCTGTAGGGATGGATCAGCTGGAACCTGTGGAAAACGGGCAGGACTGGTGACTCCATGTGGGTTGAACGAATGAGGACACTGTGTAATCAGCATATGGACGTTCCTTCCTTCTGCCCACGATCCTAGAAGGCAGACTTTGACCTTTCTAGAGATCTCACAAAGGTACAGCTGTCCACAGTCTCCACCCTGCCTCCCTTTTGTCCAGACACACCCAGTATGGACCAGACCCAGCTGTGCCCTGCAGAGGAGGTGGGAAGAGGGTTTACTTCACACCCATTTCAAAATGGAGGCATTCGCTTTAAATCGTCTCAAGTTTTAAAGACAATTTCTCACCTGGAGATGAGTGGATATTTAAGGAAGAGGTAACAATTTTGTGGGCACAGAAGGTGAAAGGAAGGATCAAATCACAGTGTGGAAAATAAAACAGAAGAGCCATTTGGTGCTCTTGCTGGTGTAGAAGTCAGGAGAGCCAGGTTGGAATTCCAGCTCCATGTCTAAGAAGATGTGTGACTTACAGTAATGTAAGTAATGTAAGCTCCAGGTCTCACCTGTGAAACTTGGATGGTGTTGCCTACCTCACTAGAATATTGTTTCAAAGGAGGTAACTTTAGATACTCCTATGGATAGCATATAGTAAAGGCTATGTAAGTTGTGGTTATTTTCATTAAAGTGAATTACTTTTTTGCACTGAAAGATTTACCATTCCAACTACAGTCAGCTTTGGCTAAAAATAAAACTTATCTGCTTAGGTAAACACCTATTAATGGTGGGGCTTTAGAGTAGGCAGGTGCTCTGAATATTCCCAGAACCAAGAGTGCTTAAAAATACTATTAGCTGCTGTATAGCGCAGGGAGCTCAGCTCCGTGCTCTGCGATGACCTAGATGGGTGGCATGGAGGGAGAGGGAGGTCCACAAAGGAGGGGATATACATATACGCAGAGCTGATTCACTTTGTTATACAGCAGAAAACTAACACAACAGTGTAAAGCAATTATCTTCTGCTCAGAGTGATGGCAAGATAGAGTAAAACGGGGGCAATGGTGGTGTGTGTGGTGAGGGAGGGTTGGTGTGGACATGGGCAAACGGAAGCAATCTTCTGACTGAATGTACTGATGGATTTGAAGGTGGTGTGCAAAGAACATGTGCCGTGCACATCATCATCAGGGATCCACCTCAGGTTACCAGTGTGTTAGTGGCAGAGGGAGGATGGAACACGGGGTTCCTAGAACCCAGCCAGATGCTTCCTCCGGCACCATGCCATCTTGGGAACGTGGAGGCTACACCTCTCCTCTGATACTTCATGGTTATTTAGAGTTTAGCTGTAGTACAGTCTGCATGTGTCAGTGCCTGATGGGAGAAAGTGAATTAATTAAAGTCTCCTTGTGCTGTTATTTATCAGTTTGTCTACAGTTTTCATTGTAAGGCCAAGTTATCCCAGAGATATCAAGACTTTCCTTGGTGGCGTACCAAGCATGGGGGAAGGAGAGACTCAATCCTTAGAAAAGTTCAAGAGGCTAGAACTTTGAGGAAAAGGGACAGCTCAGCCTGAAAGCTTTGAAACTTGCTTCTGAAGAAGGTCAGGGAGTGTGTGTGTGTTGGAGGTGTTCAGTCAACCAGAAGGAATTCTGAACAGCTTGGCTTTTGCTGTGTATATGGAATGGAACTGGGTTTTTTCTTTTCTTCTTTTCAGTAGATTGTAAAGATGGTTACAAAAAAAAATTACAAGCTTCCTGAGGAAGAATGATGGGACATTAGTCTGGAAACTACTTTGTAACTATGTTTCTGTGTATTTTAGATATTTTGGCTTAAATTAAAGGTAGCAAAAACACATAGTTTATGCTATGATGTAGGTTTCGTTTTTATCAAAAAAAATTTGCATACTACATTGCCGAAGGTGGGTTCAGATATTAAGAATAAATGGCATAAAGAAATATTTCCAGAGATGATTAAGGTGAGGTACCTGAATCAGTCACTATTTGCAATTACTATTGTAGTGTGTGATTTTGTAGACCAGGTAAAGATAATTTCCTGCAAAATTCTCCTAATCTAGAACTATTGCTTACACTACTCATTTTGCAGACATTTGAGAGGAAAACATAGCAAGAGAAAGCCCAGCGCTTACCTAGTGTAGAAGTATGCATTTAGTTCTCTAGTCCGCATCATTTATACGTTATACTCTCTGGGACTATAAACTGCTTAAACAAAAGAATAGGAATGAATGGTAGGGAATCAACCACTTTGTTTACTCATTGTAAGCAAACCATCAGATAATCAAATCACAGGAATCTTTGTCTCGCTAGCAGTTTCACTTATCTGAGTATGTAAATCATCCTCTCACCTCTTCACCTTATGTCACAAGAGAAATAGGAATTGAATGGTATCCAAATGTCTTGGATACATTTGCTTGCTTTACTGTACCTTACCCTCAGAGTAAAGATAAGGTCTGAGAGTTCTTTTTCCATTTTTAAACCCGAAGCTGATTATAAGTGCAAAACACTTCCAAAATATATACTAAGAAAAATGAATGTATGTTACATTTAGATTAAACAGGAGCTCCCAGGAGAATTTTAGAAACACTTTGGAAGTTGAGGAAGTGGAGAAAAGAATGTATATTTATTCATAGGACTTATGGTGCTTACCTACAAGAAATTTCAAATATTTCCCTTCCAAACAAGAACATATGCCTAATACATTCCATCATGATTTATAGATGTGAGTTCAGGAGGTAAAGTCATGTGGGGTAAGAAGAAGGCATTGAACAATAGTCAAATCAGTTGAGAGTTGCCTAAGTCATCGACCTTTGTGAATTCTAGTTCTGGTGGCAATGATAGGTGCTTTAAAATATTTAATTATTTAACACTTACTTTGCACTTTCTATGTACAGGACTACTCTAAATACCTTATAAGTAATTAATAGAACACTATGAGGTAGGTGCTGTAATTATCTTTATAGAGGAGGTTATGGAGGTTCAGGGAGGTTAATTAAATTTCCCAAGAACACATAGCTTGTAAGAGGCAAAGCTGGGATTGGAACTCAGTCTGGATCTGGAGTCTGTGTTCTCTGCTGCTCCATTTGCTGAAGAGCGAATTAATAAGCATTTGATAGTTGCATTCTATGTGTCAGTCTTTCAAATAGGTCAAGGTGGCTACCGAATTCCTAAGAATATATACATACATTTTCTCTAAAAGCTCCAGCCATATAATGCAGTATGAGAAGCAAGGGAGAATATACTCTTGCTGTATTTTCTGTTTTCCCTAGACAGTTTTGTTCTCTAGGTATGCCCAGGATAGTTAAAGGGTCTAAAAACCATTTAATATAAGGAGATGATGAAGAATCTAGGGACATTTAACCTGGAGAAGAGAACTCTTGTTGGGAAAACGACCAGAGCAATTCTAGGCTTTACATGATGTTCAGGAAATACAGAGGAAGAAAGAGCATCATTCCCAGCACCTTAAGAAGAGCAAAGAGGCTTATTTTCTAGAAGCTTCCAGCAAACTCCCTGTGTTAGGGTCCTCCAAGAGCAGACATCAAAGTAGGATTATATGTGCTGAGCTTTTATAAGAGAAAGTGCAAGTGTGAAATGAAATAAGGAACGGGGAAGGCTGGAAGAGCTGTCAGACCTTGCCAGAGGTCTCCTGTGCAGGGAGAGTCCTACATTGCGGTGCCCTCTGAGCAAAGCCTCAGGGAAATCCTTTAGGCAAAATCAGTTGACAAAGGAGTTCAGTGTCTCCCAGGAACCAGTCTGTCTTAGTACCCTTAGGATCCATAAACCAGGGGATGGATTTCAAAGTGCAGCCCCTGGAGCCCTTGGTCAACCACGCTCCTGCGACAGGAGATGCGATGCATTCTCATGGCTGCTGTGTCTCTCCTCACAGTTCGTTGGTCCATTATTAAATTAATCTTTGTATCGGGGATTAAATGCCCTGATTGGCTGAGGCCTGATTTCTTGAACCAGTCACCCTGGCAAGGGGGATGGGATTTCCCATAGGCCCATTAAGTCCACTGTCTAACTTCCCCTCCAGCATGTGGGTTGTGGGGAGGAGGGATTGATACCTAAATAAAAATCTGGGAACCCCTAGGAAGGGGAAAGGGGGATAACATTTATGGTTTTGTAATTCTAATCCTGATCTAACACCAAAGCCTGTGCTTTGTTTATCTGCATCACAGTATTTCTTAAAATCTATGGTGAGCAGGGATTAAAAGTCGTGGTGTTTGGGGTGGGAGAATGGGGATCAAATTCTGTCTCACTGAAAATCATCCAATCTATGACATATGACTAGTTTTAGATCACGTCATAAATTGTTGATGACCTCACATCTTGAAGGAGGAATACAGCAATTGTAATAGCGAATATTTACAGAGCAATAATTATGTGCCTGACTGTGCTTTATATCCACTCTCACGCTTAATGCCCACAGTACCCTGTCAGATAAACATTCTTACCAGCTCCAGATGAAGTAGGAGGACACTAAAGGCTCAAAGGGTTAAGAAACTCTGCTGAACAGAGCAAGTAATTAAGTAAGAGGTAAAGGTATACTTAAGGTATTGTCTGATTATACCTTAAGGTATACTTAAGGCTGATTGTCTGATGGCAAAGTTGTACCATCTCTTCCTCCTCCAATTCTCCCTCTATCACTTCCCCCAGCTTTCTTCAACAAAGCTTTTGAAAAGTAAGTTTGCTTTCCAGGAGCTGTTCTCTTCTAGGTGAAAATGGGAGAGCTGGGTGTTCTCTCAGGCACTGTATTAGTGGCATTCTGCCAACGTTGTCTTGAGATGGCTGTTGAAGGCTCTTGAGGCTGGCATGATGACAAGTGGAAGGGCAGGTTGCCCTTAATGTCCAGTAACTGCAGGTAGCAAAATACAGTGCAGTGCTTTAGAATTGTAGTGTTTGGCTGACTTTGTAAAGAGAACTGTTCTATGTATCCATCGTGGGTGCTCAGCTAGGTATGGATACACACCAAGATCACATGCAGCTGGCATTTTAGGGAACCCATAGAAAGACAGACAAGGACCTAAATAATGAGGGCCATGGAGAGAATTCCAGTGGTCATCTCAGTAACAACTTATTTCATTGCAGTAATCTTTACTGTGGTGTGCCCTGCTTTAAAGAATACAAGTCAACAACACAGATAAATGAAAGGGTGATTATCCACTTTGAAAAGGCATAATGAGTTTACACGAGAATCTCTGAAATGTCAACAAAATGCATTTAAAATGCAATTCATTATGTACAATACTTCACGTTTTTTTCCGGAGTACAGCCATTGGGTTAAGGGCTGTTCACATACACATGTTTTGAAGAAATATGTTTCAGATTGATCTTGCTGAACCCAAAACACATTTTTATATATCTATACATCCAGAAATGTTCATGAAGGCCCTACTATGTGCAAGGCCCTATACTACACTTTTATACTTTGACTAGGTGGTTCTGGGGTAAGGCCCAGATTCTGCATTCCCAACAAGTTCCCAGACCACACTTTCAGTAGCAAGGTTTCTAGAAAATCAAGCTGGGAAACGGGGCAGAAACTTAGAAAATATGAGAGGCGTGGAAACTCCTAGCCCAGTGTCAACCACAGGATGAGTCTGGGAAGGATACTTCCTGCTGTCCGCTAGTGGTTGGGCCTCTGGTAACCTCACTGCCACCAGCACTAGCTGCTGCATGCCCTCAGCTTCCCCGGTTGTTACTGGACACTGGGTGCTGTAGTCCCTGAAGCTGAACTGAATTCCTATTTGCGGTAATTGCTCCTGCCTCTGAGACCTGAGTGAGACCATTTGGTTGAACAAGCCAGGGGAGCACACCTGTACTCTTTTCCTTGGAGAATGGGAAAAGCTGGTGGTATCTACTCTTTTCTGCTTCTGTAGTGGGGGTCGGGCCCTGCTTTCAGCCATGACTCACAGTATAAGAAATTCCCCAGGGCTTCCCTGGTGGTGCAGTGGTTAAGAATCCGCCTGCCAATGCAGGGGACACGGGTTTGAGCCCTGGTCCGGGAAGATCCCACATGCTGTGGAGCAACTAAGCCCGTGGGCCACAACTACTGAGCCTGCGCTCTAGAGCCTGGGAGCCACAACTACTGAAGCCCATGCACCTAGAGCCCATGCTCCGCAACAAGAGAAGCCACCGCAATGAGAAGCCCGCGCACCACAACGAAGAGTAGCCCCCACTCGCCACAACTAGAGAAAGCCCGCGCGGCAACAAAGACACAACACAGCCAAAAATAAAGAAAGAAAGAAAGAAAGAAAAGAAAAAAAAGAAATTCCCCAGACCTAAGAAGGAGTTTCAGATGCTGGACAGCTAAAAAAAAAAAAGAAAAGATAAATGTCCACTATGAATGATGTGAGTTCATGTGTATAAAAAAGACTCATTTAGGCATGTAGCTCACCTTCACATGAGCCAATGCACGGAGGTAAAATTCCCACATAGCTTAACCTTGGGCTCACCACTCCTCTCCCAACCTCAAATGGAAGAAGTGGCTCTCCTGTGTTATGTGGCATGCTCATGTGGCCCCTTTCCAGAACATCCCCCTGTTCCAATTCTCATTTGCTTTATTTCATCTCCCATTTCACTGCAAATTTTTCTTGTGTCAGGAAGTTTTTTCTGGACTTAGTTTGTGAGGGTCAGTGAGCTCCAAATGTATCCCATTCATCTTCCTGATGGGATTTATAGGGTAACTTCTCCAATATTAAAAAATAAACGTAAATCTTAATGTTGTGGCTAAGAAGAATGAGAAATGTCAAAGTGTATGCACATTGGTTCCCCTTTAAAGATCACTCTTCCTCTCCACACAGGAAGCTGGTTTTCATTAAAATGTGACATTTATCTTCCCAAAGTGAATTTGTCTTGCTACAATAATAGAAAAATGTCACAATTTGCTGCAAAAAAAAAAAAAAAAAATACAGGAAAAGATAAATAGTTTTTAATGAAAACCTTAATTTTAAAATAATGCTTTTCTTAAATATACAATACTCTAAGAGAGGCAAAAAATGTCATGAGAATTCAAATAAAGTGAATTCTAGTGTCCTCTGAGGAGAATACACTGAACAAAGATGCTTGTTGTCAAAACACTGCAAAGCACTGCAATGGAGCCTTTCATTGCCACGTACGTTCCCCTGTTACCAGTCATGAAATGCAGGAATTGTAGATGATTAGGAATGGAGATGGTAGGTTTAGACTTTGTTGGGTGAGATGGGGAAAGGGTGCCTGGGACAAGCAGCCACTGGATGGAACTTCCCCACTTTTTTTTTTTTTTTTTTTTTTTTTTTTTTTGCGCTACGCGGGCCTCTCATTGTTGTGGCCTCCCCCGCTGCGGAGCACAGGCTCCGGACGCGCAGGCTCAGCGGCCATGGCTCACGGGCCCAGCCGCTCCGTGGCATGTGGGATCTTCCCGGACCAGAGCACGAACCCGCATCCCTTGTATCGGCAGGCGGACTCTCAACCACCGCGCCACCAGGGAAGCCCGAAACTTCCCCCACTTTTAATCATATGTAAGACACAGCCTTCAGTAAGAGGGCTCAGCTGCTGAAGTGGGTGTGACTTCTCCAGGCCAGACAGACTGCCCCAGGGCTGGCATTACAGACCACAGTTAACTTAAAAACTAACTATGCATAACTTAAACATTAACTTCACAGACGTAGCTAATAGAAGAAGCATTGGGCTGGAGGTCCCAGACCTAATTTTAATTCTGGCTCTGACCCTCTTTCCTCATCTGAAGAATGAAAGGATTGGTATAAATGTTCACAAAGATTTTCACTCTTTTCAGATTGTGGGGTCCTAAAGATGAAAAGACTTTCTCTCTACAACATGCTCTGCTGGGAGGAGAAGGGCAAGGATAGGAAAGGACTTTAACGAGAAATGGAGGAAATGATAACCTTCAAAAGTCAGAAGTAGGGCTTCCCTGGTGGCGCAGTGGTTGAGAGTCTGCCTACCGATGCAGGGTACACGGGTTCGTGCCCCGGTCCGGGAAGATCCCACATGCCACGGAGCGGCTGGGCCCGTAAGCCATGGCCGCTGAGCCTGCGCGTCTGGAGCCTGTGCTCCGCAACGGGAAAGGCCACAACAGTGAAGGCCCTCGTACCGCAAAAAGTAAAAAAAAAAAAAAAAAAAAAAAAAGTCAGAAGTAGCTGGAGAAAGAGGAAAATATGGAGAGGCCTTTGGTGGGTAGATAATAAGAGGACTCCTTGTCAAAATACACCGCTGTTGCTTCTCCCTTTCCCTGGGGCTGAGGAATGGAGGGGACAGTTTGACACAATCATTCGCTGATGGTTCTAGTAGTTTTACTATCTGTTTCCAAATGAGATAATCGTAGTAACTCACTACTAGGTGAAATGATATTCTGATTATCAGTGGGGACAAGATAAAATCAAGTCTCATATCACAGTTTCTCTTCCATTGATCCTTCAGACCCTCTTTTTGAATAAAAGACCAGTAATCTCTATACTTAGACCTTGAAACATGATTCAGAACCAAGGTAGAGATAAGAATCAGAAACCAAACCCTAGCCACAGCCATGCAAGCGTCTAAGTGAAGGTGCCTGGTTTTTGTTTTTATATACATTAGCTTTCAATATGTTCAATATATTGAGAAAAGAAAAAGAGGAGGCTGGCTTTTTAAAAAAGAATTCGTGGGCTTCCCTGGTGGCGCAGTGGTTAAGAGTCCACCTGCCGATGCAGGGGACACGGGTTCGTGCCCCGGTCCGGGAAGATCCCACATGCCGCAGAACGGCTGGGCCCATGAGCCATGGCCGCTGAGCCTGCACGTCCGGAGCCTGTGCTGCGCAACAGGGAGAGCCCACAACAGTGAGAGGCCCACGTACCGCAAAAAAATAAAAAAAAAGAATTCGTTTTTAATCTTCTGGTAGTTGAGAGTTACACAGATAGATAGATTTACTTACTTTATTTTTAATTTTTGCCACTTGAATTATAATATGCCTTTTGGTATGGTCCTCTTTGGGTTCATCTTGTTTGGGACTCTCTGTGCTTCCTGGACCTAGATGTCTGTTTGCTTTCCCAGGTTAGCGAAGTGTTCAGCTATTATTTCTTTAAATAATTTCTCTGCCTCTTTCTCTCTCTTCTCTGTCTGGGACCCCTATAATGAGAATGTCAGTGCATTTGATGTTCTCCCAGAGGGCTCTTAAACTATCCTCATTTCTTTTAATTCTATTTTCTGTTCATCCTGGGTGATTTCCACTGCTGTCTTCCAGTGTGCTGTCTGTTCCTCTGTATCATCTAATCGATCGTTGATTCCTTCTAGTGTAGTCTCCATTTCAGTTATTGGATTCTTCAATTCTGTATGGTTCTTCTCTACATTTTCTTTGTTAAAATTCTCACTGTGTTCATCCACTCTTCTCCTGAGTTTGTTGAGCATCTTTCTGATCACGACCTTGAACTCTTCCTTGAGTAGATTGCTTTGCTTTTCTCCACTTCATTTAGTTTTTGTTCTGAGGTGTTGTTTGGTGCCTGCGTTTGGAACATATTCCTTTGTCTCCTCATTTTGCCTAATTTTCTGTGATTATTTCTATGTAGTAGATAGGTCGGTTACGTTTCCTGCTCTTGGAGGGGTGGCCTTATGTAGGAGATGCCCTATGGGGCCCAGCAGCACACTGCCCTCTGGTCACCAGGGCTGTATACTCTCGGGAGCCCCCTCTATGGGCTGCGTGGGCTCTTCTGTTGCGGTGGGCTGACTACTGTAGGCACACTGGCAGACAGGGCTTGCGCAATGGCTGCCCACCTGCTGGCGTGGGCCTGGGTCCCAGCATGGTGGGCTGAGGTGTCCGGGACTGGTGCTGGCCCACTGATGAGCAGTTAAGCCCCTGCTTCTAGTAGGTTAGAGGGAGGACTCCAAAGTGGCACTTGTCAGCACCAGTTTCTTGCGGTAGAATGAGCTCTCAGAAATGCTTGCTGCCAGCTTCTGTGTCTCCAGGGGGAGTCCCAGTTGCCTCCTGCCTCTTTGGGAAGCTCTCCAAGATCAGCAAGTGTGTCTAACCCAGGCTCCCTTCAAACTACTGTCTCCTCACTGGGACCCAACAAATTTATAATTGTGAACCATTGGAAACAAACATCAATCGTGAAGGGGTAAGTTAAAGAATTAGGAACTCTGATGATGGAGATCAGTGTCGCTCAACCCTTTGACCTGTTTCCACATCATTCCACTTACACATCCTGCTCTTAACTGGAAGGGAACGGAGGACATAATGAGAACCACCGATGCAGAGCTGTGCTTTATTGGCATGGAAAGATGTCCCAACATTGCTGACTGGAAAAGCCAGGATCTTTGACATGATGTAGAATTACATCTACACATACAAATCCGTAGGTAACTCTAAGCACATTCAGCAAAATGCAAATGGTGGCTGTCCTTAGAGAGTGGGGTTTCAAGTGATTTCTAATATCATATTTGTGCTTTTCTGCTCTGTTTGAATTCTTATAATGAGCATATATCATATTTATACTCAGAAGAAAAAGCAGGAAAGCATTTTTAAAAAGAATAATAAACATAAGCAGTAGTAAATCAGCAATAGGTTTAAGAAGCTGGAAAATAATTTTTTCTCAGACTATAGCAACTCAACAGAATATTAACAGTTTTTTAAATGCAGCACAGTTTGGTGGTCTTGTGTTTCATTAGTTTTTCTACCATTTGTATGGTGTATATAAATACATGCTCTAAGTGGAATCCACCAAAGTATTCAGATAAAAAGTGAGATCTAAAGATGTGATGTGGGTCAAACATCTGAAACTTTAGTCGGAAATAATACCAAATGGTTAGCTGTTTTTTATCATTAACAAAAAGTATGTAAATGATGAAGTTTTCATTTGTCATGCAGACATTGTTAGAATTATTGAGACATAGCTTAGAGAGAAAGGGAAGAGGCGTTTGGTTTTATACCTGCTTTTTAGAAGACATCTGTATGAAAGAGAAATAACAGTGTCAGTAACATCTCAAATACAGAGGACATCTAAAGGTACAGGACACATCAGATGTATATTTCAGACACAGCGACAAATTTCAAAGAGCAGTCCATTGTTAGAAGGTTATGCAATGTTGAAATACTAGTTTGGTACTCAAGAGGTAAGGTTTTTAAATGGTTATCTTTCATTAGATTTATTCAGAAATTTAGTATGTGAGAGTTTAGTGTTAATAAAGAGTTACAAGGCTCAGCAGACAATTGGAATAAAAGATTTTGAATTGAGCAGAAATACGTCTCCTCCCTGCAAACTTATGATTATGTGCAGTGAATGAGTGTTGGCGTTAGAAAGCTAAACCACATAACACATACAGAATATTAGTATTCAGTAAACAATCACGATTGCAGTCATCAAGTGCCGAAAGTCTGCCACGTGTGTTCCCAGCCTCCTTTAAAAGTAGTGCAGCTGTTACATTAATGGATGAGAATCCGGGGTAATATCAAGGAATAAAAAATTGTTCAGTTTGATTAGTTCTAGGGGGATGTCATCTTCAAAATGTGCCTAATTCGATAATACCAGGGCATTTCTGAGAGACGATAGAAAATAAGGATAATGTGATGTAAATAGATACATTATTACTTTCATCTCTTTTGACATAAACCATTCTATAAGCAAAATGACAGCAAAGAGGTGAGAAATAGGGAAGCAGCCTCTTCCATCTGTAGAAAATTGCGTGGTGGGCTGAGAGCCATGGGTCAGAGGATCAAGAGTGGACCCCAAGCAGACTGGCTTCCCCCTAATAATTGCAGTAGTAGATCACATTCATGGAATGTTTAATATGTTCCAGACCTTTCGCTAGCTGCCTCACATGGATTAGATCATTTAACCTTCAACACCACCCTGCAGGGAAAGAACTGTTATCACTGTCATTTTACAGATATGAAAATTGAAGCTTGGAAAAGCTAGGTAACTTCTCAAGGTCACATAGTAAGGAGTGGAGCTGGTATTCGGACTCAGATATGCCGATGGGTCCCTCAGTCACTACATTTCATTGCTTCCCCGTGCCTGCTGGGTAAGGAGGGCCTTCGTGTATGTAACCTGCCGGAGCCCTCATCCTCAATATCCCAATCCAGTTTCTTTTCGGGAAATTTGGAACGTTTTTTGTCTTATGCCTTGGAAATACTTTCTGTCAAGCCGGGTTCAGGCTGTTTTTATCCTGTTGTCCTTGAAATGCTCTCTCTCCACCTGGCTTTCCCCCCCCAACCCCCTGAAAGCTCTTGAAGTTGATCTACAGAAGAGTTAAATACATACGTAATTAGAAAGCAAGAGGGAAAGGATGGACCTGGAAGTGCTCAGAACTAAAATTTGGGTGTTGAACCCTCTGGCAGTATTCTTCCTTACTCTGTCTAGTGACTTGAATATGGCCAGCAGACATGAAATGTTCCTGGAGATTTGAGTCACTATTGGAGTTCAACTTCTTCTTGGTTCAAATTCTTTTTAAAACTGAGACCAGGCTTACTCAGGGTAGAGAATGAGTGGTAATCCATTTCACAATTAAGGCAGTCTTCTTTTTTTTATTTTTATTGGAGTATATAGTTGATTTAAAATGTTGTGTTAGTTTCTGCTACACAGCAAAGTGAATCAGTTATACATATATCCACTCTTTCTTAAATTCTTTTCCCATATAGGTCACCACAGAGTACTGAGAAGAGTTCCCTGTGCTATACAGTAGGTCCTTATTAGTTATCTGTTTTATAAAGGCATCCCTTGTTACCTCCATTAACCCAGAGAAAGGTTGCTGGGAATGTGCGCCTCCAATTTTCTTGCTCCCATTTCCTTCTTAGAGGGAAAATAAGGTGATTTCATCTAGACATTTTTACTCTCAACTCTATTTTTTAATAAAGAATTTAAGTTATTTACTTTCATCCTTTGAAAGATGAAATCTCCTTGAAACAGTGTTGACCACTTTGATCACTTGGGTTATGTATCTAGACCAGGACATTATACTATTCATTAATGGTAGCAATAATAACCATTGGAAATACTAGAATTCATTTGTAGAGAAAATTCCAGATATCCTCAAGACATCTTCAAAGTGTTGACGAGCCTCAATTAATAATCAAAATCCATGCTAGATCACTGCGATTTTAGATAAGAAATCATCCTTAAAAATTTTGCTACTAAACATGGTGTAATCATTTTCAAAGATAATAGAAATTTAATAATATATTGAGTAATGGAACTCAAAACTGTCATGCATGACTACTAGATTAGACCCAGCATCTGTTGAGAAATCTGTCGTTGAAATGGGCAAGCACAATTGTGATTTGTTACTAAAATGGGAAAAAAATGACGAAAACATCTCTGCCCAATTGAAGAGGTCATCCTTCCTTTATCTTATTCAGCTTCCATAATGAAACTTGTATTACTACTTTAGTTTGTTTTGTTGGTTGTTTGTTTTGTTATTTATTTATTTATTTATGGCTGTGTTGGGTCTTCGTTTCTGTGCGTGGGCTTTCTCTAGTTGCTGGGAGCAGGGGCCACTCTTCGTTGCAGTGCGTGGGCCTCTCACTGTTGCGGCCTCTCTTGTTGCGGAGCACAGGCTCCAGACGCACAGGCTCAGTAGTTGTGGCTCACAGGCCTAGTTGCTCCGCGGCATGTGGGATCTTCCCAGATCAGGGTTCGAACCCGTGTCCCCTGCATCGGCAGGCGGATTCTCAACCACTGCGCCACCAGGGAAGCCCCTGTTTGTTTCTTCTCTCTTAGCAGCAGAAAAATTTTATTCCTTTTAAGGACAATTAAACCACATCCAAGGCCTTAGCTTACAGTCACAAACCAACGTAGCCGTTAAAGCATTAGATATTGAGGTATAAGACATACAATGAGGGGAATGCTTTGCCATCAGAGGGTGACGCCAAGCTTCCTCAATGGACAGTGAGCTCTGCTAGTGAGTAGGCGAGGTTGAGGGTAAGTGCTTATCTGCAGAACCGAAGGAGAACAGCTGTGCTCTACAAGTACTGAAGCATTTCAGACCACATAGGTAGGGATATACTTTCGCGAAGAAGGGAAGGGGAGAGAAAGCGAAGTGCCCCCCCCACGAGGCATTAGGCTGCCTTGCAGAGGGCCACGGCGGAGAAGCAGACCTCCCCTTGCCCACGCTCAGTGACTTCCCTGCAGACCTGGGCGGCGTCCTGCAGCAGTGAGTCCTCTGAACTGGCGCCACGGTTCACCGGAAAAGGCCTCCATCCATCAAGTTCATAGAGGTGGCCATCCACGTTGTCAAACAGAATAAAATGAACGTTCACTTTGTCATCTACCCGACATTGGCCTTCCTGTGCCACGGCATCATGGGTTCCCTGGAGGGCCTCATTCTTTTCAAAGCATTTTGCTCTGTCTTCAGGGTACAACTTCTCTGTTTCAGAAAGAAACTGTTTCGGAACTGACCCAGCCTCGAACTCCAGTTTGTCCTGATTATTGGCCACTGCATGAATGAGAGTCTGATGGTTCCACAGGAGTTGCCAATGGTCTGCTTCACGAAGTACACCTTAGGGCTTACTTCTTGTCTCTTCAGCTCTTCAATCTGTTTTTTCCTGAAGTTCTCATGCTGGGCCGTGAGAGGAAAGAGCCGCAGCAGCGCTCAGGCAGGCGCTGCCACCGAGCCCGGAGACTTCTCCTCCAGGCTCAACACGTCCTCCAAGCGCCACTGGCCGGCGACCCCCAGCCGGGCCAGCACCTTGTTCAGCGTCTCCGGGTTAATCTCCATCGGTCTGAGCTGCATCTTCGCAAACTAGGGAAGGAAGCACAACCCAGAGAAGAGGAAAAACAGCCACTACTTTAGTTTTTGTATCTTGTCCAGATTCTTACTCAAAATATTAGCCAAGTCATGTACTATCAGTGCTTCTCACTATTTAATTAGGTTCAAAATCTTACCATTTTATCAAGTACAGATGGATTCGAAGACTGAGACTCACCAATATGTCTGTATGAAAGACTCCTGGGAGATAATGAGCACGAGGAGAGTTTTTATTAGGAAGAAGGAAGAATTGAATTAGTGAGCTGGATCTATATCTCTGTTGCTAAGCTTCAAAGCTGCTTGTTTCTTTATGCTTATATTAGAAGTAACTCAATTAAGCAACAGATTTTTATTGAGCATAAAATGTTCTGGGCAAGGTGATACATGAGGGATATTCCCAGACACAGAGGAGGGTAACACATACTCTAATTTAAGGATTTAGATCGGGAGATTAGAAATATGTACATAAAAATATTATTAAAAAGTATAAGGTAAGTGTGAAATGTCAGTGTGAGCGATAAATGCTGAAGGAATTCACAGAGTTTGCTTCAGGTTAGAGTAATCTGGGGAGGCTTCATGGAGGAGGTGGGATCCGATCTGCACTTGAAAGGATGCCTTGATGGACAATATTGTTGCCTAACCACCGTCCATTCACCCTTCTTTGCATATCTTTCAGAAACCCTCTCCCATGCAGGACACATACCTCAGGGAAAGCAAACTCCATCTTAAACTCCAAGGGAGAATCCTGATTAGTCTAATGTGAAGTCATCATGGTAATCCTATCCTCTCTTTCTTCCCCTCCCCCCATGATTTGTTCAGGGAGCCAAACTTAATGCCAATCAGTGACTGGCATTTCCCCTAGCAATGGTCTAGGAGGTCCAATCAGTCTGAAAGGAAGAACCTTTGTTCCATAATTGGGAATAAGATTTTTTTTCTCTCCTACTGTGCAGGAAAAGGATGTTGGTTGCCCTGATTGCCTCTGGCAGTCTTTTAGAGCTCATGAGGGCCCCTGGCACGTGGAGGAAGGCTGAGGCTGGAGAATAGGGGAGATTCAGAGCTGGAGCCCTATTTGTACTGTGCCTGGAGCTTGATCTGCCTCGAGATCTCCTGTTGTATGAGACAGTACATTTCTTCAATGCTTAAGCCAGATAGAGTCAGGTTTTCTGTAACCCCCAGCCAAAGTCATGCAAACTGCTATCAAATAGTAGAGTTGATTCCTTTCCTAGCATATATTTACCTCTTTTCCTAACAAAGGAAATAAATTAAATGCTATGTTGTTTTTTTTTTTTAGGGGGGAAGGGCAGGAATCCCTCTACCATTTTGCCTTGTGGTTTAAATGGGAGAGACAGTCTATTAGCTCCAAGTATGTCTGGATGCCATGATTGATTCACACAGACATGGGCATAGGAGACAAGAGAAAGTTGCTGAGGCTTCTGAAAAGAAGCTCCTTTCCCATGGGAACTACCAGATATATCTTTCTCTACTCCCCTGTGTGGCCGGGGAGCAGAGATGGGTTGTGGTAGTTTCCTAGCGTGACTGTAACAACTCATCACAAACTAGGCGGCTTAAAACAGAAATTTATTCTCTTCCAGTTCTAGGGGCTAGACGTCCACAGTGAAAGTGTTGACAGAGCAGTGCTCCTTCTGAAGGCTCTAGAGAAGAATCCGTCCCCTGCACATTTCTAGCTTCCGGTGGTTGCAGGCAATCCTTGGCGTTCCTTGGCTTGTGTTGCACCACTCACGTCTCTGCCATCATCTTCACATAGAGACACACAGGGCGAGAACTGTATCCAAATTTCTTTAGTCTTATAAGGATACCAATCATTGGATTGGGACCCATTCTAAACCCAGTTCGACTTCATCTTAACTTGATTAAGAGGAATCAAGGGACCCTATTTCCAAATAAGGCCATAGTCACAGGTTCCCAGTGGACACGAGTTTTAAGGAAACATTATCCAAGCCAGTACAAGGCCTCTTGCAGCCAGTTTTGCCCTCCTGAAGGAAGCCAGCCTGAGAATGAACCATACAGAGTCAAGGTGACCTCAAAGTAAATGACGTCATTAACCTCTGGAGAAAACCGCCTAAAGTTTATTTTACTTTGGATAATTTAATTTATTTAAGCCAGGAAATTTCTCTTTTTATTTAAGTCACTTTGTGTTGAATTTTCTTTTGAGAGTTTCAAAAAGACTTCTGAGAACTTGATACGAATTTTGTTGAGAGACGGGAAAAGGTCATGCTATAACAGGGAAAGGCAGGAGGAAAAAATCATGAGGATAAAATGAAAGGAGTGTTGGAGTGAAGGGTTGGCTAGAGGGGAGTATTTATTGGAGGAGCAGAGGGGCATAAAGTTGTACAGATTGGTTAGTGTATGTTTTTAGAGGTCTGGAAATGTCAAACTAAATAATTTGAACTTTTCTTCTGCAGGCAGATGGTGTATAAGATGGTTTCTGAGCATGGAAGTTGAATCAATTAACATGATGTTTTAGGTTAATTAACAGTGAAGTGCAAATTATATCGGAAGGGGACAGAAATCAGATCAGAACTGACTGCCTTGATGTTTCCCAATGCAATCAAGAGGAGAGACCTAGCTTCTCATTTCTGGACTGGGATTCAATCCATCCTCCTTACCTAACCTGGCCTTCTTCCTGTTCCTAGAACAGACCAGACTCATTCTACTTGAAGGCTTTTGCATTGGCTGTTTGTCCCAAACGCTTTTTATTCCTGATCTTTGCATGGCTGTCTCCTTCTTACCATTCAATCGTCATCTCAACTGTTGCCTCTTCAAGAAGACTTCCCTGACCAGTCAATCTAGAATAGCCTCTTGTCCCTCTGTCAGACTGGCGTATTTTGATTCTCAGTAAACTGAGTACCATCTGCTAGATTTCTCATTTATTTTTTTATTTTTGTAGCCCCTCCCTTCCCTGCCCCAACTGCAAAATAAGCTTCATAAGAGTAAGGAGCTTGTCGGGTTTTCATGGCCATTTCTCCAGTACCCTGTAGGAGCTCAGATAAATATATGTGGTATAAATGATTAATAAATTTGGCTTTGAAGTTTTAAAATTGCTGAAACATTGAATCAATAGTTTAAATAACTTTTAGATGAGCAAAATTAAATAATTTGGCTAATCGGGAGAGAAACTATTTCCAAAGTTAATTTTGCTCAAAAAGCAGGCAGGGGTGGAAGAACTAAAATGCATATTTTTCTCAGAGTTCCGAAAAGACAAGAGTAATTTTCAAAACAACACTATTGTCTCCTAAGGCTGTTTCTACCAGAAATGCCCTGGGCATAAAGAAAAGCTCTAGGGAACTTTGAGGGAATATATATATATATATATATATATATATATATATATATATATATTTTTTTTTTTTTTTTTTTTTTTTTTGCGGTACGCGGGCCTCTCACTGTTGTGGCCTCTCCCGTTGCGGAGCACAGGCTCCGGACGCGCAGGCTCAGCGGCCGTGGCTCACGGGCCCAGCCGCTCCGCGGCATGTGGGATCTTCCCGGACCGGGGCACGAACCCGTGTCCCCTGCATTGGCAGGCGGACTCCCAACCACTGCGCCACCAGGGAAGCCCTGAGGGAATATATTTAAGCTTTTCTCTTTCCATTTTCCCTAGTGGCAGTTTCATTTCAAGACCAGCGGTCTATAACTGGCTCTAGTTTTCTAGAGCAATTTACGTCTCTCAAATGATTCAGAATCAGACTCTTTTGTCTTCACTAGAACTGAGCCCCTGATTTGTTGTCTAGCAGTGGATACCTCTGTGCTCTTTGCCTCCACCAAAGTGCTTCTGACCTCAGCGTGAAGCTCTCCATTATTATTTTTCTTGAAATATGCCACAGTGCATTTGCTAGCTCATTATGAGAAATCTTTGTTGCATACAATGAAGACTGAACAAGCCTCAGCAAAGTAATGAAGGAGCACATTCTGTGATGCAGAGAACTTTCTGAGCCAGCCTTTCTCCATGACTCTCCTGGGGTGCTATTATTTATAATATACTCCTGTGACTTTTTCTGAGATTATAATGAATGAGCTTGTGTACATTACTGATCTGCTTCTTTGACTGAATTAGCTGGTAAATTATTTGAAGTGGCCTCTCTAGGCCATGTGAAAAAAGATCTGTGTTAGCTTGAAGGAACTGGCAAGGCTGGGTAGATTGGCCACTAAATTCAAATTACAAATATAGTAACAGCTCAAAAGGGACACATCTTAATTTACTGTCAACCAATGTTGGGAATGAAACTCTGAGGGCCTGATAAATATGTCCGACTTACTAAAATTTTTATAGTGAGTACTATTTAAAATTACTGGGATATTGGCTGGAATTTGGAAATTTTTGTCACCCAGAAATTTTTGTTTTCCTCCCTCTTCTCCCACTTCTTCCATTCCCCTCCCCCTACCTTCTCCTTCTTAATAGTTTTATTACTTATGGCATTTAATCAGGAATGTCTTTTGAACACGTACCCTTTTAAAAAAGACCTCTTTTTAAAGTAAAAACCTCAAGGAAATTAATGGAGTATAGAATAGTAATTTTAATAACTATTTGTATATTTTAAAATGTTTGACCAACACTATGTGTTTCTAAAGTAAGTAATTTTTTTTTTATTCTTGGAGAAGATATAGTTCTCCCATAAATAATTTGTAAAAGTTGTAATGAACCATTTTTTTAATTAATTGATATGCATACTAGAAAAGTTAATGTACCATAAACTAAATATGTATAAGTTTATTAGAGGGTGTGCCTGAATTTAAAATTATCTTAATAAATGTGTGCATTTAACTGACTGGTTACATCGGGAAGCTATCTATTTATTTCAGTGATGGTGACTCTCCTAAAACGTTTTTGGACTGTCTCTTTGGAGGAGAGAGTCCAAAATCAGTGTTAAAAAGTACAAGATCAACTCGTGTTATAATCTTTGGGATTATGAAATGAAACAAGAGATTCTGCAGCACTTTGATTGATTTTCTTGTGCGGTTCAGAGCGTATGGGAAGTCACATTTTGTAGTACAATAAATATTCCTGTTTCCTATTTGGTTACTGTCTAGTTTGCTTCTACTCTTTAGAGGGTAATGTTTCAGATTCCTAGTAATCATTTGACTTCATTCCTCTTTTGGAGCCAAGGAACCCCTTCCACCACTGCAGGATACAGAACAGGGCATTTGCAGGCATTCCGGGGTGCGTTTTAAAGTCACCTCATCTCCCATCCCTGCAGAAACCACTGTACTGCAACAGCAAGTTAATGGAAGACTATAAAGTAAGAAAATAACTGTTAACTCCACGTCCCTGAGATAAAAATCTGCCCTTTAACTATGCATCTCTGAGTTCTCTAACAATGAACACAGACAGATTTATAGGGGGCCAAGACAGTTCACTGGTGAAACAAAGAAACAGTGGGAAATTTATGGATTTCAGGCACAAAAATAAAGACAGGACTGTACTTGAATGAGGATAGGGACACCACCTCATTAATCCTGTTTCATCAGCATCCTTGATTCATTAATTCATCAAATATATATTCAGCATCTGCTAGGTGTCAGGCACAGTTCTAAGGGCTCTAGTAGCAAACACACTTTTCCTTGTCCTCATGGAGCTGGCATCCTGGTGGCAAGGACAGATCTATCGTCTGTCTATTCTATTCTATCTGGATATGTGTGTGTGTGTATAAAAGGTTTAAGTAGTTATAAAAGTAATGAGGAAAAGTTCAGTGGAGTATGAAAAAGAAGGTGATGGGGACATTATTTTAGAGAGGGTTTGAGGAAGGCCTCTCTGGGCGGGGATTGGGGAGGTATTTGGGGTGAAACCTATTCACATCACAGAGAAACAGAAAACCTAACAATGGATACTAGACAATGATATCCTTTGTAAAATTCTTTGGCCTCATCGCCCTTGGAATTTTTTCTCTCGGTACCTTTCTCCTGAGTCTCCCAAACCCTGCTCAGCTCTCTTCCCCAAGCTCTCTCCTCCCTTCTCTAGTTTCCTCCAAGCCCTGCTTATTTCTTGTGCAGAGAGTTTATCATTTTCACTGTTTCCTAACATTATTCTGACCCTTACCCCCAGACTCACACCAAGCTTGAGATATTCTTTTCCAAGATGGTTCTGTCTCTTGGTATAAATCCGGTGCCAGCTATCACAATTATTTTTTGCTTTATCACACTTAGGAAAATTCTCTCATTTAATTGTCATATCTCCATTACAGTTGAAGAAAATGAGATTGGTTAGAAGTTTTAAGTAATTTACTAAGGACAAACATCAAATGACAGTGTTAACACTTGCACCTGGGTTTGTAATATGAATAATGTCATATACACATATATACATCTATCACATATATACATACGGGCTCTGGAATTAAATATACCTGAGCTCAAGTACGTGGCTGGTCCTGGCACTACTTAGGTATGTGAACTTGGGCAAACTTCTTAACCCTTCTGAGCCTCAGTTTCTGCATCTGCAAAATGTGAGTAATAGCAGAACTGAGCCCATGCTACTGTTGAGAGGATTAAATAAGACAGTGCATGTGATATGTTGTACCCAGTAACCTTAATGATACAGCACCTTATGCATGTAGCATGGACAACCTTAGCTAGAAGCTCTGTGAAATAAAAGTGAAAAAACTTGTTCAGTATCAACAATAAATGTATCTTTAAGAGAAGCAAATCAAAATCAAATTCAGAAATGTTTATTTTGCAGACTGTGGGGCGAGGATGGACTGGCCTCTCCCCAAGTCCTCTACTCCTCACTTGGAACGCAGCTTCACGATGCTGCTTAGCCAGGACATCCCATCTTGTGACCTTCAGACACAGACAAAGTGACACCTGGGAATAAAAGTCTCATTGAAAAGGGAGCATGTTTTCATACTTAGGGATTGAGGTCACCAGGATACGGAATAAACTATCAGCTGTTTTGTTAGCAAATCCTTACTTATTATTTATATTTTCATAGGCAAGCCTCAGTAATGCTGCAGTCTTCATGGTATTTATGTAGGGGTGGATGAGACATTCGTATAAGGAAGTTGATCCTTCTTGCATGAAAAACTCTTCATAAGTATCTGCATCATAGGATTATCACACATTTTACTTCTTGATACGATATCCTATACTAGAAATAACTATTTTAAAAGTCTTATTTCTTATGAAATAAGAAATAACTTGGGAGATGATTTGATAGAAGAGAAGTGAGATCTGAAAGTTAAGGAATTATTTAACAAATTCAGATTTACCCAGAACAATTCGGTTTAAACCCAATTACCAAAAAGTTGCAGTTTTTTATGTTAATGGATAAAGAAGGTAGATAATCTCTAGATTATCTAACAAACCTAAAATGAACCATTGCTTAAAATGAAGGTTTAGCAAAAATGTCTGATGAGTGCCCCTTTTTTGTTTTTCCTGTCCTCACTGTGGAGAGGGTGCCAATGAACAGTAAAGAGAAGAAAAATGAAAGAGACTGGTGACTCCACCTTGACCACTGCTGGGTGGTCGCACTGTTAATTTAGTAAATGGGAAAGCTTATGGTAAAAAGTGGTTTATAAATCAGAAGGATTTAGTTGTTACTGTTACTGTTTGTATTATAGTCCCTTGAGTGGTTCTCTATTTCTGAGAGCAGATTAAAAATAAGCAGGCCTAAACTCTAGTGGGTATAAATTGGGAGAAAACTCAGCAGGGATTTTTTTTTTTTTTTAATATGAGGGTTGTTTAAACAGTGAGTTAACGGCAGGCACAGAAACACACTCTTTGACAATCTGCAAAGTCTGAGTGGTTCTGGGATGGCTTCACTTCAGGTCTCTCTGAGGGAAGGAAGCCAACTTTCAGGGTGTGATGACCTTGGTATGTTTAAAATCACCCAACTCACTCAGAATCAAGACATATGCCTAGCATGCTAAACTAGCAAAGGGAAATGAAGCATCGTTTAATCTGTCCTCCTATAGAAAAATAAGAATTTGGTTTGAAAGAGTTTTTAAAACCGTCAATCACCGGACTAAGGACGATGCTCAGGACACCCTCAGAGTCGGTCAGCTGTACCCTGTGACCAGGTGAGACGATGAAAACCTGCAGATATCGGAAAGCCCTGGCTCCTTCCACACACAGAAGCAGACCTACTGTGCACACGGCCGCGTACGCTACTGTAAAACCGTATCAGGTGCCATTCCTCAGGACTGCGCATCTTCTTCCAAAACTTGTATTGTTTCATTAAGTCAAAAAATATTCATTTAACAATGACCATGTGCAAGACTGAGTTAGGAACTGTAGGAAATGCAAAGGAAGAGGTTATGAAACCCTTTTTCAAGAGCTCAGAGTCTGGTCCAGGATTTCTCACCCTCACACCGTTGCGGTTTCTTTGCAGTGGGGGCTGTTTTGTGCTTTGCAGGATGTCTAGTAGCATCCCTAGCCTCCACCCACTATAGATGCCGGCACTACCCTCCTCCCTTCCTCCATTCTAATTGTGACCGGCAAAAACATCTCCTGGTATTTCTCCATTGCCTGGGCAATGTCACCTGGGGTCAAAATCGCCTCTGTTTGAGAAGCACTAGTCTAGTACTAATGATAAAACATGTACATAAATAACACTAAGATAGTCAACGATGGACACGAAATACAGACAAGTGCTGTGGACGATTACAGCAAGTAAAGATTTCTTTCGGTTGAAGGCTTCCTGGAGAAGAAAGCATTTACAAGAAAGTCTTGCAGAATTCCTAGAATTTAGAAATAGAATGAAACGAAGGGCAGCCCATGTTGTGGAGATACCAAGGAATGGAGGCATGGATGGCGTAGTTAGCCTGTAGGAAATCGTGTCGGATGGGGTATCGGGGCAGTTCCTGGAAGGTCACTTACCTCTGATTAACGAGGGCTTATTCTGTGCTTCGGTTCTGATGGGGACATTCCTCTAGGGATAAACTATGGGTCGGATGTATTGGAGTTGGAGGATATTGAGAGCTGGACTGTAGTGTTGGCCTGGGTAGTGGGTTATTAAGAGTCTAGGAGACAGTGAGTGGCAGGGTTAGGAGAATACAGACCTGCCAAAAATTTTAAAGGTAAACTTAAAGCTTAGGATTAAAAAGAAAGAGGAATCAAATATGACCCAGCTGTTTGGAGCTTGGTGGTATTATTAATAGAAATGGAAAGTGTTGGAGAAAAGCAGAGGTAGGATTACTCTGTAATGGCCTGTATGGGAAAAGGATCTAAAAGAGCGGATGTATGTATAAGTGATTCACTTTGCTGTACACCTTAAACTAACAACACTGTAAATCAACTATACTCCAATAAAAATTAAAAAAAATTTTTTAAATAAAAAAGAAAAGATTAGGGGGCTTCCCTGGTGGCGCAGTGGTTGAGAGTCCGCCTGCCGATGCAGGGGACACGGTTTCGTGCCCCGGTCCGGGAAGATCCCACAAGCCGCGGAGCGGCTGGGACCGTGAGCCATGGCCGCTGAGCCTGCGCGTCCGGAGCCTGTGCTCCACGGCGGGAGAGGCCACAGCAGTGAGAGGCCCGCATACCGCAAAAAAAAAAAAAAAAAAAAAAAAAAGAATGAATAAGCGGATGGACGCAGGCAGGAGGGGCTAAACCAACACAAAAATCAGCATAAGAGGAGAATATTTAGAAGGTGGATCTTCATTTTATAATGGGCCGAGGGAGGCTGGGGACTGGAGGTGAGCTGACGGGACATAAGGGCAGAACAAGCAGGAGGCAGTGATGAACTCAGTATTCCAAGAAGAACATTAATATTCCAGAGTTTCTGAAGCTTGCCTCCCAGATGCTGAGCCTGCCTCTGAATTCAGCTTCTAATTTTTCGTTTCTTTTTTTCTTCCTTGTCTTCCTCCACACTGAAGACAATTTGTTCACAATTTTCTGCAAATGAGATGACAGAATGGGGTGCATATTCCCAAGGCACACACTTGAAAAACTGCCTCCTCTCAAGCTTCAGGTTTATTCTGAAGCCATTTTCGGGTCTGGCCCATCATATTAGCTTCAGAGATGCACCACAAATGTGAGTTAATGTTGTGGCGGTTTCATTATTGCCCTCAGCTGCCCATTTTAATAACTGTAATTTTCTAATACATTTATTTATTGTTTATTTTCCTAAAGAAAATTTTAATCTTTTGGGAGAATTCACTTAAAAAAAAAAGACGGAAATCAATTCATTTGTGAGGCATTGCCTTGCACTTAAATATGGGCTGCTCAGACAGCCTGTGTGAGGTACAACACGCTGGAATCCATGTCACCTAGACATCTTGACAAGGCTTTCTCAAATATATCTTCTACCCTCTTTCTAATCTATTATCTTTCTTTGCCTTCACCCCTTCTCTTTTGGTTTCTTTTTCTTCTGTTTTGCTCTATCTCCTTAATGAAGTGACACTGTTATTCATATTTGCATCCCTCACATAGTAGTTGCTCAACAAATGCTTGAACTAGTGAATGCTTTTGCTCTTCCTTTTTACTCTCTTTCGCTCTTCTCTTTCCTCATACTTCGCCCTTTCTGCTCAGAGGGAATAGTGCACATCAAGTCACAACTATAGACCCTTCTAGAACTTTGCATAAGAACTTTGCCCCAGCACCCGTTAGTGTCGTCGTTTTCATCACACCAACCTTCTCCCTGGTGTACCCAAGTTTCCTAGTTTCTATTCCTAAACTGACACTTCCCAGTATATGTTCTGTGGAGCACAGTCATGAGAGGTTAATTTGTCCAAAGCGACAAAAAAATCCATAGCCACCTGATTTCGTTTAAGTGTTTTACCAGGTATTTCGCAAAGTCTTTGAAATTTGATTTTTCAAAGCCTTTCATGTGCCAGTAAGAATCTCCAACAGCAGGTAGAGAATGCAGTACTTTTCAAATGTTTGACCAGAGAACTTATCTCCCTCCTCTCTCAGCCCAAAACTTCTCACGGAGACACACTTGCAAAGCGCTCCCCAGCCTGTTTGGCAAACATTGAGGACAGGGTACTCTTCACTTAGGATGCAGGCATCTGCTGGACAAGGTTCATTCCCTGCACAGAGAAGGGACTGAGATTGATATAGAAGTTTGAGAAGAGAATATTTATTGAAGATCTACTCATTTGCAGACATCATGCTAGGGACTCTGATAATAATTATAAGAAAAATATACATTGACATGTTTTATCTCATTTAGTATGTATCCCTTCATTAATGCCATGAGGCAGATACTATTCCCTTCATTGTATAGATGGTGAAACAGTGGCTCAGTTGGTTGACTTATCCATGGCTCACAAGCTAGCAAGGAGCAGACCTAAAATTCCAGACCACATTTTGTTTGAAATGAAAACAAAGCCGGAACATTTTTTCTTACACTGACTACTTGAGCAACTGTGGCAACCATTAGCCAATCTACCTCATATGTAATAGTGAAAATAGGCACAAACACAACTAAGAAAGAAGTCTTAGACAAAAAGTGGACAAGGAGTTGGAGAATCAGGCAGGACTACTGGGTATGGTTGTTCAGGTTGTGCACTGTACCATGTGAGTGAAGTCACATGAATGGCGCTCTACAAGAAAGAGTGCAGTATTCAATGTCAGCAGACATATATGCCAGCTCTGGGAAAGGTAGCCAGGTACCATAGTACTTTGAGTTTCAGATGCAAATGTAAATTTTGAGCAAGAACTCAAGACAGAATAATAACCAGTTTTAGGAAAACAATATGTTATATGTGAAAATGCACTAAAAACATATTAGAAACTTGGATATAGTGCAGATTGGCCAGAAAGAACTGATACTTCGAGATAAAGCAAAAATCTAGCAGGGAGTCACTTTGTCACTTTCATAATAATCATGTTTCTAATATCTGTGGATTTACTCCCCTTCCCTTTTTCCTTTATTTTTTACCAGCTTCTGTCTTTAAGAGTTTCCACTTAAGCTGCTGTGTTCTCCACTGATGGCTGAGCCAGTCCTGACTGGGGCAGGAAGAGATATCAGTAACCTCACACACATTATCTGGTAGAGTCTGAATGTGATGCTTTGGCCTTCAACCCAGGTCCAATGTGCCAGGATTAGCCTCTGAATCCCAGCCTCTCTCGTCTCCTGTCACATTGGCCCAGTCATACAACAGGTTCTCCATGTCCAACACACAAATTCCTTGCTGAGACCGGCAATCTGCTGTGAAAACCAGATTTCTTATTAGGTTTTGTCCTCAGTGAGCCCTCACCTAACGTCTGCAGGAGACTGGAAGATTACTGGCCAAGATTTCCATCGTGCATATTGGAAAACACACAAGCTTTGGTGTTACACCCTCGTCGGTACAAATCCCAGCCTTGTCGCTTACTAGCTATGTAAGCTAGGGCAAGTTACATAACCATGTTGGACTTAACCATTCTCATCTATGAAAGGAGCACAGTGTGGACTCCCTCACATGAGTTAGATCATCTATAAGGGCTCTGATGACTCTTCCCCTTCTTCTCTGAGGAGGACTCATGGGGTAGATATTTGTTAGGTTGTTTTTCATTGCAGAGAATGGTTACTCAACTCAAAGTTATTCAGACAGTGAGGACATTTATTGGCTCATACAAAAAGGAATCCAGCCTAAGGTTGGTCGATCCTGCCATTTAATTATGTCATCAACAGCTAAGGTTACCTCTATCTCTCCACACAGCCATCTACAAAGAAGACTTCATCCAAAGGTGAATTCTCTACTTGGTAGTGTGGCGGCTTTGAGTAACAATCAGTGCCATATGCTTTTCCATTCACTTTTGGAGGAAGGTGAGGAGAGAGAAAGGGAGAGAGAGGGAGATCTTTGAACCTGAGCTTTGGAACCCAAGTCCTTCCAATTCATTTGCTCAGACCAATTTTAGTCATAACAATTATTGATGCAAAAATTGCCTGATAGGGAAATGTTAGACACTGACTGGTCTAAGTTCCTGAACCATCACTGGTCAGTGAATTACCATGATTGACGAAGGCCAATAAGGGCCATTCTTAATCCTAAGTGCTCTGGCTTTGGTTTCAAACAAGATGTGGGCTGAAATTCTAGGTCTGCTCCTTGCTAGCTTGTGGGCCATGGACAAGTCAACCAACTGAGCCACTGTTTCACCATCTATACAATGAAGGGAATAGTATCTGCCTCATGGTATTAATGAAGGGATACATTTTTTCCTTAGATTCTACAGGGTGAAAAACCCAGAGCTTCAGTTCAGATCCCTACTCTGACGATTACCAGTAGGGTTACCATTTCTGAACTTCAACTTCCCCATCTAAAAATAGGAGATAAAAATAGTACCCATCTCATTAGCTGGTTTCGAGGATTTGGTGAAATAAAATTTGTGAGGCTCTTAGCACAGAGCCTGGCAGGTGTGTTATTATTAACAGTACCAGGAACACCTACAAATTCTAGACGTTATTTTTACTGTCTGCACCTAGAAATGCAGTGCCACTTCCTGTAAGATTCGATTGTTGTCTGATTGCTGGATTCCTGCCATGGGCCCCTCTGCACCAGGTTGGCTGACCCGCATGTGAATGCTTTATACCCTCTTTATATTATTCATCTGACTGTTCAGCTACTCATGAGGGGTTGACTAGATTGGTCCCTTCTCTCTCCCATCACGGACCCATCCAATCTAGATTTATACCTCTTCCCTGATGACATAGGATATTGAAATCCCTGCTTGCTCTGCGGCATAGCAAACTCATATTTCGATAATTTTCTTGGTAACCAAGAAATGATGAAGCCTTGGGTCAACTGGCTGGGCAACCAGGGTCTTCTGTCTTATACTGGCATCGAATAAAAAATGTCTTCTACGGTTCTGATTGCTAAGATGCCAACTACCCAGAATTGAATATTTCTGTTTGACACCTGCTTTGGTTTTTTTTTTGTTTTTTTCTTTTGCTGTACGCGGGCCTCTCACTGCTGTGGCCTCTCCCGCTGCGGAGCACAGGCTCCGGATGCGCAGGCTCAGCGGCCATGGCTCACGGGCCCAGCCGCTCCACGGCATGTGTGATCTTCCCGGACCGGGGCACGAACCCGTGTCCCCTGCATCGGCAGGCGGACTCTCAACCACTGTGCCACTGCGACACCTGCTTTTAAGCTAGACTTGCTTTATTAGCATCCCAACCAATATCATTACTGCATCTCTTATCGTCCCATCTCTTCCAGAGATGGATATCACACATCCTCAGATGTTTTTAAATTCCCACAGGTTTTACTCCTTAAATTGGATTCTTCCTCTTCTGGTATGTCATTGTTATCCAGAAATATTAAATCCTATTTCTTCCACTTGCTTTGATAACATGAACAATTCTTTTCAATCTACCCAGTTATATCCTGAAAGGTGCAACGAACTCTGTGGGTTTGCAGATTTTCGTATTTTAATTTCTGATCCTTTCTTCCTCTTTCTTGCTCCTCACCGTGGAAGACTGGAAGTGACATACAACGTGCAGCCCTTTAAAAATGTGGACTATGCTTGTAGTGATGCATAGCTCGTGACAATGGCTCTTGGCTGTTCAAAAGATTGCAAGAGGAAGCTGGTGGCTAGTCTGTTGCGAAAGTCCAGGAGACCCAGAGGCTACAGTGGCAGTTTCATGCTGGCCTGAGGATAGGAGTAAAGGTTACAAACAGATGGTAACTGGAGTTAGCTGCAGATATTTTCATTTTCAAAATGGCAGCACCAGGACCCTACTGGCAGCGTATGCCATCACAGTGGGAGAAACCAGAGCTCGGTGGCAGGCTCTGGCCTCACCGGGAGAGAAGCAGTGTGCGCTACTAAGGGAACATTTGGCCCTCCCCTCCCCGGGGCCCTGAGCACAGATGTGCACTGCTGGCTGAGACCTACATCTGGGAGGGTGATGGCCCACAAAGAGGCCACAGATGGTGGCCAGAAATGGTGCCAGACAAATGTTGGAGAAAAGTCCTCTCCCTCCCCAGAAAGATGTCTTCAAGGGTGACACTTCCTACTTGTGTATTTGAAGGAGAAAAACAAAATCTAGGTGACAGATACTGCTGCATTAATAGAGGACCAAAGGGAGAGGGGAATTTCTTCACTCGAACGCGTTGGTGTTACGCTCCTCGTTTTATACTGTCTGGTGTGCAGCTGCCCCCAGGAAGGGGGACGGCGGCCTGGAGTCCAGCAGCATCTAGGAGAATCACAGCCGTGCACTTTGATAAAGAAAAGAAAGAGGAAACTGAGCACAGTTAGGGTAGCTGTATGTGCTTATGCACACTCCGGTGCACGTGAGGGCAGGGGCACAGGCACACCGCTCAAGAGGGGACAGCGTAGAAGATGCAGTCCTTGTGGGGAGGAAAGAAGCGTGACCCCCTTACTTGGCTTTCGTTCAGGCTGGGGTGTTAGAAGGCTTCTCTCTCCTTGCAGATTGAAATATCTAAACATTCCAGTACCTCGGTCTCTGGCATTTCTGCCCCCAGGGTCTCTGCTTAAAGGATTTTGCTGCTTATCTCACTGGCTTCTGATGGTACACAGCCCCTGTCCGCTCACGCTCACGTGGGCACCTGGGCTGAGCTTCTGTGACTCCTGCCCTCCGGCCACTGCAGAAGCTATAAGCCCTCAGGAGAGGGTGAAAAGATGAAAGGATGCGTCTCTGAAGTTGTGAGAATCTGGGGCTTACAGGGAACCAAGCTTGATTTACATTGAAGCTTTGCTGGGATCACTTCCCGCTGACATATTCAGGATGCTGGCGGAGGCTTCCACTTGCCCACTTCATTCGCAGTGGAGCTATTTCAGAAGTTAATTAACCTGGGCTATTTCCCTCCTTTGGAACTCCAGATGGGCTGAAAATTTGCTTTTAAAAATGACCCACATCCTGGGAAATGGCGAAAACAAACCCTCTTCCATTTTTATTTTGGAAGGCTCATTTTTTTCTTTAACTCACTTAATAATTATTAATTTACCTCTACCACATTTAGATTTGTTAATACGTATTTTTTAATTGCCTATGTTGTGCAAATTGCTATGTTAGGCACTTGGAAGAACACAGAGAAGTGGTAAACCCAGTCTTTGACCTCAAGGAATTTCCAGTCTTAGTGTGATTATAAAACCTGAAATGAAAATTGATGCAACATTTTAGATTATGTGAAAAGTCCCAAATGACTGGGATAAACGGTAAATGCTCTGAGAATTTCTGAATCAAATATTTCCTTTCTGTCACTTTGCTGTTTGGAGTTAGTGTGGTTCTGAACCCTGCGTTCACCAACCCTCACTGTGTGACCTTGGACGAGTCTCTTGCCCTTTCTAAACCTCAGTTTCTTCTCTTGCAAAAAAAGGGGGGAATAATATAAACCTCTCAGGAGCTGAGGGGAATTAAATAATTTCATGTATAAGAAGCTTTCAGCATGGTGTCTGGCACATAAATGGTGCTGAACAAAAGCTGTTATAATTGTTAAACACTTGGCAATTTTATTTGCTCCTGTGTGCTCTGAGCAGGCCGATGGCTGAAAGCTCAGAGACACAGGCCCCATGGTCAAGTACAGCGTTTGGTTTTCAGGATTTTTAATGCTACCTGGGGCAAAGGATCTGGGAAAATGTTTAAATTCTGAGTATCCCTTGCTTCCTACTCCCTCCATTCTTTAATCCCTAAAATAAATGTGGGGTTAGGGATCTGACATACAGTTGACCCAAGGCTTCACCTAATGAAGTGCCCCAAACCCTGGACAGCTGTTGGAAAGGACAGAGTCATGGGAGAGGAGCTGCATTCAAAATCTAGAAAGGATATTCCATGAAACCAGCACCAATCCCTGCTTGCAAGGAGGGAGTGATTCAAGAGGAGGAATGTACAGGGATTCCTATGTCTTACTTAGGACAGGTTGCCATGTTATATTTCTTTCCCTTAATTTAGTAGGAAGCATCTGACCACAACTTTAGTTGGTGCTGATGCCTCAGGAATAGGGCCTGTGAGGATGGAGGTTTCCAGTGCTGGTACATACACACAGGTAAATTCCCACTTCTATGTTTTAAAACTTCCCTAAAACTCCCCACCAGCGTCATGTTCAGAGCTGGGCCTAGTGAGTAATGGCCCCAGGGGAAGATTTCATTTTGCTTTTAGCAGGTTTTCTCCCAGTGGGGTAGGCAAGTAGATGGTCCTCTCTCATGGGCCAGCTTCCCTCCCTTTACCCCAGGACACCCAGCAACAGCAGGTGGGAAGACAGACGGCTTTGGAAAGTTGATTCTGTCTGGGCTTTCCATGTTGCTCCACTGAAAGCTACTGTGGAAAAGAACACAGGGCTTCCCTGGTGGCACAGTGGTTGAGAGTCCACCTGCCGATGCAGGGGACGTGGGTTCGTGCCCCGATCCGGGAAGATCCCACATGCCGCGGAATGGCTGGACCCGTGAGCCATGGCCGCTGAGCCTGCGCGTCCGGAGCCTGTGCTGCGCAACGGGAGAGGCCACAACAGTGAGAGGCCCGTGTACCGAAAAAAAAAAAAAAAAAAAAAGAAAACAGCACAAAAGTTTGAGCTCTAACAATCCCTCAGTTTCAAAAATGTATCCGCCTGAGAAATTGTTTCCAGGCCTCAGGGTTTTCTGTCCAGCTCTTCCCAGGCCCTGAGCACCACAGCCAAGCGTTAGGAGGACAGAGCTCCCGCCCACATTCTGGAGACTGCTGTTCTCCCATCAGGCTCATGACTGTGTTTACTGGGACTTGTGCTTATATTCAGGGCTGCTTTACGAGCATTCGCCGTAAGGCCTCTCACCTGGGGGCCAGAAGGGCATTTCGTATTATTGTAGGACACCAGGATACACCACCCCAAAATAGGCCTCTAGACATAAGCATTGTTTTGAGAAAGAGAAAACAGAAGAGAAGCTCTGGAAAACAGAATAAAAGCTGCCCTTTTGTAAGGACAATTTATACTTGTAAAGGAAATATCCATTTGTGAGGGGGTCTCGCTTTCTGGTCCAGGAAGAGAAGGATGGCTCTAAGTCAGAAGAGACTTATCCATGGAGAAGGCCCAGGCTGCAATCTGCATAACGAAGTTTACCCTGTTCACCGTGTCACTGTTCTTGGTCCCCTTCCCACCCCTGACCTGCCCCACCACAGTCCTTTCTCTGATGTAGCTGAAGGTGGTATTTCAGCCTGAATTCTAAGCCACCTCCCTGAGTTACTCATTTCCCTCGGTGAGTCCCATGTATGTGAGATATACATGTGAATAAACTTCTCTGTGTTTTTCTCTTGGTAAATCGGTCTTTTGTTCCAGGGGCCCTGGCCAAGAACTTAGAAGGGTAGAGGAAAAATTATTTTTTGCTACCCTGCAGGGTCAAAGTCATGAAGCACCTTTCCTTTAGATGTTTAACATGCTCTCCAAATAAACTTCTAGCCAGAGATAAGGGGATCCGAGGACAAGGCTGAAACCCACACCAGACATAGGGTGTGTGTGTATGTGTCTGTGTGCACACAGAATTCTATGAATTTCTTGCAAACAGAATATATTACATTGTATGGGGGGTGGTTAAAGGTATTAAATTGTTAAATGCCAATATTTAAATCATACAACTTTTGTAACCTTGATTTAGTCTCCCTCCTCCCTTTTAAATATAGTAGGGTTATAGTCTCCAAATTTGCGAGTGACTTTTTTTTTTGATTTTCTAGAAGTTTTTAATGTATTTTTTAAATTATACTCTTAACAGTAAATTCTTACAAAGATGTTTTATGATTACATCATAACAAGCAATTGTTTACTGGGACAAAGAAGATATGCTAAAAGACAAACGAATTATTATAATTAAATATGCACAACTTACTGACATTTTTCTTAAGACAAAAAGACTGGGATATATCCACTGAAGTCTAGGCATTCTGCCATCACTTCTGTTACCAACTGGAGTCAAAGTTTTAAAATTCCTGTGATCTTGAATGTCTTGTTAAGTGTTAGAGGGCTTTTTTTTTCTTTTAGCTACTAGATTTTTTAGGAAAAATTCACCTGCTTTATGTGAAGAACACACCAGAGGGCCACTTGCAGTCTAATGAAATCCAAGTTCATTTCCTGCTTTTTTCCCAGTATTTGAACTTTTCAGGAGTAATGTATTCTTCAACCTTAAGGTGGCGCTTTGTTGGCTGCATATATTGTCCCAAAGTCAAACAGTCCACATCTGCCTCACGAAGTACTTTCATCGTTGCATATACTTGCTCGTCATCCTCACCTAAACCCAACATTATAGGTGTTTTAGAATAACATCAGGTCAAACTTCCTTGGCATGTTTCAGTACACGTAGAGACTGGTCCAAATTGGCCCGGGGATCACGAACTTTCCTCTGTAGTTCTGGAACTGTTTCTACATTATGTGCATACACATCTGATCCTGACAGAGCAACTTTTTCTGTTGCTTTAAGATCTCAGAAATCAGGGGCGAGACATTCCACAAGGATTTTCGGATTCCTTTCCTTTAAGTAAGGCACAGTCTCTGCAGAGTGCTCAGCTCCTCCATCAGGCATATCTTCTCGCTCCACAGACGTCAGGACTACATAATCCAGACCCCACTCTGCAATTGCCTTTGCAGTATTGTAGCACTCCTTGGCATCCAGTGGAGGTGGATTTCTTGCAGTCTTAGCAGAACAAAACCTACAACCTCTTGTACATGTGTCACCCATCAACATGATCGGGGCAGTGGCAGTGGCATAGTCTCTGCCTCCCCAACACTCTCCAACATTGGGACACCGAGCTTCCTCACACCCTGTATGGAGATTTAAATCCTGCATTGTATTTTTCAGTTTATTGTAATTTTTTCCCCATGGGAATCTCTGTCTTTAGCCATGGAGGTAGTCTTAACCGTTCTCCTTTCTGGCGTTTTATGCCTCCTTTATACTCATCCCAGGTGCTCTTGTCTGCTAGATCACCAGATACAAAATCTTGAAGGTCTGGTCCATTCTGTAAAAATTCCTTTTTTTTTTTTTTTTAAATCTGGCAAGGAACTTACTTGACTGGACTGCATAAATATCTTCCAAATACCCAGGGGCCCACGGTGTGGACTGCGCTCCCGCAGCATAGAGACATCCCTCTCTTCTTTTGCTAGTAGGGCCAAGGGATCACTAATTCCCAGGAAAAGAGAGATGGAAGAAAAAAGAGAGTGACCTATGTTTAAACGGCCTGGATATGCACCAAAAGTTGCAGTGAGCTTTAATTATGCTGACTGTAAACCAAAAATACATGGTACACAGTATGACAAATACAAGGATATTTATGGCAACAAGAGGGAAAATTGATAGAAATTAGAAATGTTTTGGAAAATTTGGAAGGAATGTTGTCATAAATATGGAAATTTCTCCTAGAAAGTGTAGGTCACTCTGTGCCACCACGGGAGAGTCCTGGTCATCTTTTTTCCTCAGCATTGACAGACAATTTCGGTCTCTTGAAAATTATGTAATTTCACATTTCTCCATTCCTCACATTACATCAGACACAATGGATACAAAAGCAACTTGAATATTGTTTGGTTCTCTTTAATGCTAATTACTATTAGTACTGGACTATACTCATTGACATAGCTATGGTCTAGAGTTTGAATTTGCACAACCTCAAATCTCAGAGACCAGATCTAGAGGTAGCTAGAAATCTGTGAAGTGTTGACTTTCTAATGCAGAGGCCTGTTTAAAAACAGCTCTCCGAGATGAGGGCTGGAGTGCTTGCCCCTTAAGTGTGCGGATCTGAGAGTTTGGCTCTGAGAGGTGTTTTGGAAATTTTTGAATTGGCCTGAATTCCCATGTTCGAGGCAGAAGTGTGGGCCCTCGATATGGATTGTTTGTTGTGGTTGCAGTTGCCAACACTGCTTCTCAAAGTTTAAGAGACGTGTCAGTCAGTGGTGATGCTATTCTCATCTTTTGTGTATGCTAGAGAGAAGGACATCCCTAGCAGTGGACAGGCTTGAAAGCAAGTGTGTATGTGTTTGTACTGAGGAGAGAATGGAAGGCCGGGGCGGACAGAGCACTACCAGACTGGTGGAGAGCTCTTTGGTACCTTCCAGATAAAATGCCCCCTCCCCCCCAAGAAAGCAATAGATCAACCATGAGCTCTGCTGAAATGCCTTTCACCAAAGGAGCTACTTCTCTTTGTTGAGTGAAAGTGCAATTTTAAAAAGATGCTGACTCCAGTTGGTGCCCAAGTCAGTCCCTAACTATGACCTCTGTGGGTCTCCCAAGGTGGCCAGTGAGCTGAAACCAACATTTCAGAAGATCAGAGACTGAAGGTCCAGCCCTAGGAAGTAAACTGTATGATTATATATTCTGGGAAAAGTTAGACTGAGCATGTGGATAATAATAATTATATAACTGAACAACTAAAAGGAAAAGAAAAGGGAGTTGATTTATCCCATTACAGACTTAGGGCCTACTAGTTAATATGATGTGATTTCTTCTCTCCTTTAGTCTTCCCTGCCCTCCGCAGGGTTATTTGCCAAAGAGTGAATCATGACATGCACTGGTGTCTCATAAAAATTAGAGAAGACCTAATCACCTCATGAGATAGAAATCATGATCATGAAAATTAGAGAAAACCCCTCTCTGAAAGGCTTCTCAGGAGATGCAAAGAGCTATAGTTGAGATGATTTCAATGTCATACTCCTTTTCCCTCTCACTCTCTAACTCTTAAATTTCTAGAGAACATTCTCTTAACGGTGGTCAAATAGTAATAATAATAATCGTAATGATAAAGAAGAAACAGATAATAATGACTTGTGGCTGAAAGAAGCCTGAGTACTTTAAAACAACTGAACCTGCTGAACAACTTCAGCTTTGCCTCCTATGAGCTGCTATCTTTTTTTTCTTTTTTTTTTTTGTGTGTGTGTGTGTGGTACGCGGGCTCTCACTGCTGTGGCCTCTCCCGTTGCGGAGCACAGACTCCGGACGCGCAGGTGCAGTGGCCATGGCTTACGGGCCCAGCCGCTCCGCAGCATGTGGGATCCTCCTGGACCGGGGCGTGAACCCGCGTCCCCTGCATCGGCAGGCAGACTCTCAACCACTGCGCCACCAGGGAAGCCCTGAGCTGCTATCTTGTAGCAGGATTTAAAAAAAAATTGCATGATGTAGTTACTAATTATATAACTTGAGAATTAGACACTAGGACATGTATCCAGTCTCTATTACTATCCTAGAGAGAAACAGAACACTGAATTCTAGTAGTGAATGTATCATTTAGAGTGCTACATCAGCTCTTCCGAGGGAAGCATAATTTCTAGGGCTGAGGAAGAAGCAACTAAAATCACAGTTTACATGGAACCGTTTGATCACTGTCTAGGTTAAAAAATGAGTCTTCTGGTTTTGTTGTTGCTAGTTTTCTTTCTTTGCCATGCTGCTGGCTTACTGACTCTGTGTGTGTTGTGTGTGTGAGTGAGTGTGTGTTCAGTCATTTGCACATTTGTGTCTGTGGCATGCTTATCTAATCACGGCCTCCTCAGGGCCATCATCTACAGTCATACAGATCGTGCACTGTGCAAACCCCCTGAATAGGGCAGTGATGCTGCGAGTCAAAATCGGGACCATCGCCAGGCTTAACACAGGCCCCTAACAGAGAAGAAAAAAGAACTACCCTCATTTCTCCTGTGAGCAGGGGAAGGAGGTTAAGCAGGGACAAAATTCTTGGCTAAGTTGGAAGGGACTTGGTAGAGGGAGTGAGGAATCTTTTGATCTTCAGTGGTAGGTGTGATCTTAAAGAATAGAAGGTAGATGCTTGGGGCCTTACGTAGACATGGTGGTTTCTCTAGCCCTGGGCATTGGCCCAGGAATTTGCAAAGTTCCCAAAGCAGCTATGAAATCAGGTCCTGGCCTGAGAGCACTGGGGCCTGAGCCGTGGAAGCAGCCCTCCCTTCTCCTGGGTCCGCTTCCATCTACTTTCCTCTTTGGTCGTGAAAACCCTTTGGTTTTGTCGGTGCCCCCCACCCCCCATCCCTCTACATGAGAGTGTGGCTGGAGAAACCAAAGAAACTCATCCTTGGCATTAACTTTGCAACTCTGCACTTAAAGTTTTCCCAAACTTTTTATACCCTTATACTTTCTCCTAGAACTTTCAGGTGGGGAGAAAAATTCTGATTTGATCCTATTTGAATTGTTTTGAGGGTCGTGTCCAGGCACCAGTATTTTTTAAAAGCTCTGTTGATCCTAACATTTATCTTGGGTTGAGAAAGGCTGTGATGGAGTCAGGGAGTGAGCTGGAGCTGGAATCCAGATGGCCTGCTGGGGGCTCTTTACTTTCTACGTGTCCACCTGTGTTGCTAGTACACCCCCTCCAATCCCCTTACTCACTCCAAACCTTGACACAATTCCACTGGGCATCTTTCAACAGGGCTGCTCCCAACCTTCACAAAACTCAGTTGGGCATCTTTCAACAGGGCCGCTCTTGAGGCTGGAGACCTCTCCTGGCAACCAGAAAAATATGTATGGGAGAAGGTAGCTTGTCTCACTGGGCTGACCACCTTCATGTGACCTAGTGTTCCTTCCGAGGGAACACACAAGCCCATCTGCCCTTTCCACAGGGGCTCCGCTTTAGTTGGTGCTATCAGGCAAATCCCTGCCTTTCAGGATATTGTCAGGTCTGTACCTAGACTTTGGGGGGACTCGAATGTCTGGATCACAATCTGAATGGCAGTATCCTCTCTTTGTGGAATGCTGGGGTCATCCAGCAAAGCCACAGAGGAATGGCTGGCATTCTATTGCTCAATCTGGACTCAGAAAATTCTTAGAGAATGGAATTTTTCCAATGAGAGGAGCAATAGAAGTTAGACTAAAGGGACAAGTTGAAGGTTGGGGATAGGTGGGTGTCTGTCTTCTGACTAGGATACTGGTGGTTTAATGACTGAGAAATATTCACTAAGTTATATATGGAGACTCGTGATTCTGTGAGATTCCCTGGCGGATGAGAACATCTGTGATCAGTACTGGAAGCTTCCACTTCCCCCCAGTGCCACAGACGGCCATCTCTAGCTTTCGG
Organism: Leucopleurus acutus; assembly: GCF_964270905.1. NCBI lineage: Eukaryota > Metazoa > Chordata > Mammalia > Artiodactyla > Delphinidae > Leucopleurus > Leucopleurus acutus. Next base: position 55,176,089 of record NC_139152.1, read on the forward strand.
CAGCCCTGCTCCATTTGTGTGCTGTGTCAGGGATAATGAAATCAGACAGGCCCACGGAGACTTCTTTTCCCTCCTCACAAATTTTTAATAAAACTATTTGAACAACAGAGCTGGGCATCTCTGAAGCCTGAAATTAAAGCAATAAGATGGAAGATGACTCGCTTGTCAGTCTGTACAAATTCCAGGGGAGTTTTTCTAAATCTGCCGACAATGTGAGCTCTCCATCTGGAGTCTTTTCTTCCTTATTTTCAGAGGAAGAAAATCCAGCACCAAGGAAGAGAAAAAGGGACACTTCATGTTCTGCCACTAACAGCATATGAATGAAACCCTGAATTGGGTTTTCACAAAAATTTGGGGAGAGAATCGCTCTTGAATACGTAAGGGTCCCCCATTCCGATTTCCTGAGACAAAGTGTAGTCACAGTTGTTTGTTTGGTGACCGCCGCTCAGCCGTCTGCCTTGCAGGAGGAATGGCCACTGGAGGTTCCCGGACTTGCTAGATTCCCACTGTCACCTTGGTCTTGATGTCCACTCTCGCCCTGGCGCTGGTGAAGGAATGCACAGCGCACTGGTCTCCAAGAGCTGGCACGCCAGGGGCAGAGCTGACACTCACAGAAGTCCTGTAATGTCATGTCAGGTGGTGCTAAGTGTCATGAGAAACAATAAAACACATGATGGGGCAGTGGGTTATGGAGGACAGAGATATTTCAGACAGGGTGTTTGTGAAAGGCATCTGAGCTGCAGGTTGTAAATTAAGTATCTCTATGTTGGCTGGCCCGTTTTTCAAAGCAAAGCTCTTGGCATTAATTCTGCAAGTAAGATTATTTAGTTTTCTAAAAAAGAGATTTTATTTAGCCCTGGCTGAAATTTAACAAAGAATTACTAGCTCTCTCTTTTTTCCTCCTCTCGCCTTCCCCTCCCTTCTCCCTCCCCTCCCCTCCCTCTCTACCTCATCCCCCTTCCTCTCCTCTCCTGTATCTTTCTTTCATCTTTCTCTTATCTTGACCACCTATTCACAGCCAGGAATAAAAATGAATGCAAAATATTTCTATCCCTTTATACCTTGGGGGATATTTCTAGAGTCCTTAAGCTCTCTTAACACCCATTGGAAAGCTTGCAGCAGCTCATCTCTGCTGTCCTGTACCTTCTTTCTGGGACCCCCAAAATGTAAATCTGACTGTGGCTATCTGGGGCCTCGGGCCCAGACTTCCTATAATGTGTATGTAAAAGACATGAGTATCCTGCTGAAAGTGCCTAAAGAAAACAGTGAACCACCAGTCTAAGTTCTGTACTAATGTTACCTTATTTTCCACACTGAGGCATCGAAGCTAAATGAGGTACCCATGGTACACCATGACCATTTGCCTTAGAATAGGGTTGGAGTCTTCTTCTGTGCACATGTATTCAGGGCTGTATGGCTCAGTGTGCTGGCAGGGAACACAGTTCCACGCAAGCGATTTAAGTGAAGAGAATGTAGTCCCGGGGCTACTGTGAGTAGTGAGGAAGGGGTGAGGGAGCAGGGAGTGCATGGTGAGGCAGCCAGAAATTAGAGAGCAGAGAGCCTTTATCACCCCCAGGGCTGGAGAAAGGGGAACCTGCTCAGAGCCCACTGAGAACACAAGCCCCGGAGGCAGTGACCTGGCAGGATGCTGGCTGCCTGTCAGAGGCAGGCGAGGAGCAGAGGCAGAGCAGAGAGGAAATACCCAAGCTGGCTGTCTCTCCTCTCACACTCGAGCCTCCAAGCCAACCAGAAGTCAGCAGTCTGGGAGCGGGGAGCGGGGAGAGCTTGCCCCTGGGGTGTAGAGCAGGGACGGACAAAGGAGCCAGAGGAGGGCACATGCACGATATGGAGCACACACACCGGCCTTCCTGCCCACCTGCCTAGGAGATGCTCTGTCTATGTGCGTGGCTACAGTGGCTACTGCAACAATCGATCCTTCTTTTCTTCCTTCAGCTGTAACGGCCAAATACTGAGCAGCATCACATTTGGTAAATGGGCTCCCTGATCAAAGTGCTAAGGTGACCTAATTCAATCCCAGCTTTAAATTTCATCTATTTTTAGCAGTTGGTCTGTGAAGACTTGATCTGACCATGTGTGTCCTGCCTGTAGTCTCTCCGCTCCCCGAGTCCGTCTTTTGCACTTGAAGAGAAAAGATCATTTCGAAAGAATTTAATGATTTCCTTTCTAAGTAAACTCGTAAGAATTTCCCCTTCTATTCAGATTTTGGGGCCCGTCTATAATTTTCTTATTCCTTCTTAATGTTTTCTTTCACAGAGAAATGTAGGACTTGAAAGTCATCCTAAGGTCATTTTCCTGGAGTGGGAGCCACAAAGATGAAAGCACAGTTATCTGGGGTGGGGAAGGGGGTGTCGTCACAGCCTGGTTCTTGCTGAAGCCTTTCTAATGACTGCATTTTCTGGCTCTGGCTACAGTTATTTCATGGGTGATATTATGAGCCGCAGCAGTTCGTTTCTTAGCTGAAATCGTTTTCTTGGCCTTGGCCGAGAGGTGTTTTTTCCCCAATGAAACAGACAGCCCTTGAGAACTTTGCCAAAGGCACACATTCACACAAACCTACCCAATAAATCTGTGCTTAAAAAATGCAATGGCTCAGCTAATGTTTATTGTGACAAATGGTTGCTGTCTACCTCTTTGCCCACTTTGAAGACACATCTCTCTGCTGCATCTGAGGAAGAACCCTTTCCTCTGTTGTGTTCCACGGGTGAACAGAGAGAAACCACCTTTAAACTGATATTGATCCACAGGCTTTAACAACCCAAAGCCCTACAAAGGGCATGTCAGCTCATCTGAAAGCTGGGTAGCATTAATAATTAGACCTGGGGGCTTCCCTGGTGGTGCAGTGGTTGAGAGTCCGCCTGCTGATGCAGGGGACATGGGTTCGTGCCCCGGTCCGGGAAGATCCCACATGCCGCGGAGCGGCTGGGCCCGTGGGCCATGGCCGCTGAGCCTGCGCGTCCGGAGCCTGTGCTCCGCAACGGGAGAGGCCACAACAGTGAGAGGCCCGCGTACTGCAAAAAAAAAAAAAAAAAAAAAAAAAAAAAAAAATCTCAACTTCTTCATGGCTTTTTCTGATCCCTCCCTAATGACCAATCTCATTCTATTCTCTTTCCCCTTGTTTCCCTAGGCTCGAGCCATGCACTGGTTTCGTCTCTGTCCTTCAAGCATCTGAAACAAATTCTTCCATCAGTACCTCTACACTTCCAGGCCTGTCTTAACTCGAAATGTCCTCTTCTTAGAGGTCTTTCTCCGCAGATCATGCTTTCGAAAATAGTGCCTGTATTGTACATACTCTTTTACTCACCATATCACCCTATTTATGTTCTTCATAGTAATGATGACAATCACGTTATTTGTTTTCCTGGGTTGTGCGTGGGTGTGTTTCCTCCACTAAAAGCTCCAAAGGGTAGGACCTCTGTCTGCAGTATCTCCTTTGGCAAGAACAGAGAATAACACGTAGAGGAACTCAAAAATATAATTGTTGAACAAAGTAAATGGATAATATTGGTTAATATTAATTTCCAGTATAAATCATTTGTGAATACAAGCAGGTTCAGTTCACGGTCCACATTTTCTTAGGGCCTAAGGCTTCTGATGCAAAGAATCACAGCAGTCTCAGGCTTTGCTGTAAGGCACCTCCCCCAACCCTGGGTGGAATGGGGCAGGTGGGCTGGAGTTAAGTTGTAGCTTTAGTTTATGAATTAGTGAAGTTAACTGACCACTGAAAGAAAAACTCTGGAAAAGTGTCCACCTTCCTCTTTTTTCCCCCATTTGGGTGCAAAGATGGGTAGTGATAATAGTTCTGATGAAGAATTTTTAATCTATGTTTTATTCAAAATGAAATAATGCTTTTTAAACTTTCAGCATTCCTTTCCTGCCAATTGGATATCATTTCTTTTGTAATAGTCTGTAGACATATCAACTGGTACAATAGCAGATCTTATATATTAATTTTTATACCTTTCTTTCTTTTCCACATTTCCTGACACTTTCTATATAGTCACTAGAGGGTCTACATTGATACAAGGAGAATTAGATTACTGTATCCAAACACCAGAACAGGAAAAACATAGTTAATTGCAGGTTTGTTTATTTCTGCTCTTCAAACATCCTAAACTGGTTCTTATATCAGGAACCAGTTACTAATGGGGTTTCATTTGAATCAAAAGCAAGGGTTCTGAGGGACCAAACATTTCACTTAAGAGTTTATGCAAGAACAGAACTTGAAAAGAAAAACAGAGCAGGGGTGCTAAGGACAAAGGGGACAGCAGATTTTGCCCACCCCACCCCTTCTTGGGGCACAGAGATTTAGGGGGGACTCGACCTGAAAGGGCCAGACTTGGGGGTCCAGGGGAGGGAGGAGAGAGTGCAGAGGCGCCAGAGGATAGCCAGTGGCCAAAGAGCTGTGTGGAAGCCAAGCAAAGCTACAGATGGCCATCTCCTTATTGATTATACAGGGAAAGGGCCAGTGAGGCAGGGCTCCAATGTGCGTAGGGGGACTTTCCTCCACAAGCTTCCTGGAGCTCAGCCCTCAGCAGAAGGCCACCCACCTACACCCTGAAACTTAGCAGAGCCCGCATCTAACCCCCCAACTGAAAGCCACTCTGGGCACAGAGGGTGAGGTCCTTGGAGCCCTCAGAGAGGCAGTGACAGGTGGAACAGTCACACACTGGGTGGGGCTGGGAGTGGGGATTCCCTACATGTACACACTGCATTTCACAAGGTAGGAGATGGTAGCTAGCAGAGTCTGGGCCCATGCCTTATGTCACAAAAAGCCCAACCACTGTCTCACTTCTAATTTAGAGACCTCCTATAATGTCCTTGGGGACTCTGGCCTTGACAAAATAAAATGTGGAAAGCAGTTTTGATAATGTAGGGTTCCAGAAGGTAAAGACACCCACATCACTGGCCAGTTACTGATGTCATCACTGCCCAACAGTGAGGAGTGAGGCCAGCCCACATTCAAGAGTTCCCACATTTGGAAGTTTATAGCAATACAATCCTACCTCAAGAAACAAGAAAAATCTCAAATAAACAACCTAACCTTACACCTAAAGCAATTAAAGGAAGAAGAACAAAAAAAACCCAAAGTTAGAAGAAGGAAAGAAATCATAAAGAACAGATAAGAAATAAATGAAAAAGAAATGAAGGAAATGATAGCAAAGATCAATAAAACTAAAAGCTGGTTCTTTGAGAAGATAAACAAAATTGATAAACCATTAGCCAGACTCACCAAGAAATAAAGAGAGAAGACTCAAATCAACAGAATTAGAGATGAAAAAGGGGAAGTAACAGCTGACACTGCAGAAATACAAAGGATCATGAGAGATTACTACAAGCAACTATATGCCAATACAATGGACAACCTGGAAGAAATGGACAAATTCTTAGAAAAGTACAACCTTCTGAGACTGAACCAGGAAATAGAAAATATAAACAGAACAATCACAGGCACTGAAATTGAAACTATGATTAAAAATCTTCCAACAAACAAAAGCCCAGGACCAGATGGTTTCACAGGCGAATTCTATCAAACATTTAGAGAAGAGCTAACACCTATCCTTCTCAAACTCTTCCAAAATATAGCAGAGGGAGGAACACTCCCAAACTCATTCTATGAGGCCACCATCACCCTGATACCAAAACCAGACAAAGATGTCACAAAGAAAGAAAACTACAGGCCAGTATCACTGATGAACATAAATGTAAAAACCCTCAACAAAATACTAGCAAACAGAATCCAACAGCCCATTAAAAGGATCATACACCATGATCAAGTGGGTTTTATCCCAGGAATGCAAGGATTCTTCAATATACGCAAATCAATCAATGTGATACGCCATATTAACAAACTGAATGAGAAAAACCATATGATCACCTCAATAGATGCAGAAAAAGCTTTTGACAAAATTGAACACGCATTTATGATAAAAACTCTCCAGAAAATAGGCATAGAGGGAACCTACCTCCACATAATAAAGGCCATATATGACAATCCCAGGCCAACATCATTCTCAATAGTGAAAAACTGAAACCATTTCCTCTAAGATCAGGAACAAGACAAGGTTGTTCACTCTCACCACTCTTATTCAACATGGTTTTGGAAGTTTTAGCCACAGCAATCAGAGAAGAAAAAGAAATAAAAGGGATCCAAATTGGAAAAGAAGAAGTAAAACTGTCACTGCAGATGACATGATACTACACATAGAGAATCCTAAAGATGCTACCAGAAAACTACTAGAGCTAATCAATGAATTTGGTAAAGTAGCAGGATACGAAATTAATGCACAGAAATCTCTTGCATTCCTATACACTAATGATGAAAACTCTGAAAGAGAAATTAAGGGAACACTCCCATTTACCATTGCAACAAAAATAAAATACCTAGGAATAAACCTACCTAAGGAGACAAAAGAACTGTATGCAGAAAACTATAAGACACAGATGAAAGAAATTAAAGATGATACCAATAGATGGAGAGATATACCATGTTCTTGGATTGGAAGAATCAACATTGCGAAAATGACTATACTACCATCCCTATCAAACTCCCAATGGCATTTTTCACAGAACTAGAACAAAAAATTTCACAATTTGTATGGAAACACAAAGGACCCCAAATAGCCAAAGCAATCTTGAGAAAGAAAAACGGAGCTGGAGGAATCAGGCTCCCTGACTTCAGACTATACTACAAAGCTACAGTAAGCAAGACAGTATGGTACTGGCACAAAAACAGAAAGATAGATCAATGGAACAGGATAGAAAGCCCAGAGATAACCCCACGCACATATGGTCACCTTATCTTTGATGAAGGAGGCAGGAATGTACAGTGGAGAAAGGACAGCCTCTTCAATAAGTGGTGCTGGGAAAATTGGACAGGTACATGTAAAAGTATGAGATTAGATCACTCCCTAACACCATACATAAAAATAAACTCAAAATGGAATAAAGACCTTAATGTAAGGCCAGACACTATAAAACTCTTCACGGAAAACATAGGCAGAACACTCTATGACATAAATCACAGCAAGATCCTTTTTGACCCACCTCCTAGAGATATGGAAATAAAAATAAACAAACAGGACCTAATGAAACTTAAAAGCTTTTGCACAGCAAGGGAAACCATAAACAAGACAAAAAGACAACCCTCAGAATGGGAGAAAATATTTGCAAATGAAGCAACTGACAAAGGATTAATCTCCAAAATACATAAGCAGCTCAATATCACAAAAACAAACAACCCAATACAAAAATGGGCAGAAGCCCTAAACAGACATTTCTCCAAAGAAGATATACAGACTGCCAACAAACACATGAAAAGCTGCTCAACATCACTAATCATTAGAGAAATGCAAATCAAAACTACAATGAGGATCACCTCACACCAGTCAGAATGGCCATCATCAAAAAATCAAGAAACAATAACTGCTGGAGAGGGTGTGGAGAAAAGGGAACCCTTTTGCACTGTTGGTGGGAGTGTAAATTGATACAGCCACTATGGAGAAGAGTATGGAGGTTCCTTAAAAAATTAAAAATACAACTACCATATGACCCAGCAATCCCACTACTGGGCATATACCCTGAGAAAACCATAATTCAAAAAGAGACACATAGCACAATGTTCATTGCAGCACTATTTACAGTAGCCAGGACATGGAAGCAACCTAAGTGTCCATCAACAGATGAATGGATAAAGAAGATGTGGTGCATACATACAATGGAATATTACTCAGCCATAGAAAGAAACGAAATTGAGTTATTTGTAGCGAGGTGGATGGACCTAGAGTCAGTCATACAGAGTGAAGTAAGTCAGAAAAACAAACACCTTATGCTGACACATATATATGGAATCTAAAAAAAAGAAAAAAGGTTCTGATGAAAGTAGAGACAGGACAGGAATAAAGACACAGACATAGAGAGTGGACTTGAGGACACAGGGAGGCGGAAGGGTAAGCTGGGACGAAGTGAGAGAGTGGCATGGACATATATACACTACCAAATGTAAAATAGATAGCTAGTGGGAAGCAGCCGCATAGCACAGGGAGATCAGCTCGGTGCTTTGTGTCCACCCAGAGGGGTGGGATAGAGAGGGTGGGAGGGAGACGCAAGAGGGAGGGGATATGGGGATATATGTATACGTATAGCTGATTCACTTTGTAATACAGCAGAAACTCAAACACCATTGTAAAGCAATTATACTTCAATAACGATGTTAAAAAAAAAAGAGTTCCCACATTTGACCCTTGAGGGAGTAAATACTTTATACTGCCTAGACAAGGCCTTACCCTCCTTAACCTTTGTAGACTCGCAACCCTGTTACCCAACTATGGAAGCCAGCAGGGCACTGAGAAGCGGAAGGATAGAGCAGCGAGATTAGGACGTCTTGAAACTTCATTCGTTCTCTTATCCATCACCCCCGCTCAAAAGAGAACTCGCCAGTCCTCCCAGCACTCCAAGTGGGCAGCTGCCACAGTGGTTTTCCTTTTTTCCCCCGTGGAAAGAGAGGAGGAGGCTTTTAGTATTTCACCCTGACACTTTAGTGAGTTATTAGGGACATTGCTTGTCTAACCATGGGCTTCCTCTTATTATTCCTGCAAGGGGCATAGTCCTTTGGCTCTGGGAGACACCCTGAAATGCTGAATGGCCCAGTCCTTGGGATGGCGGGGTCTCCAGCAGGCTGGGAAGAACAGCCAGTGGCCGGGGGACCCATGCTCTGCAGTCTCCAATCACTGTTGGGTCTGTAATCAAAAGCCAACACGGACACCTGCTCGCCATTTTGCCGTGGGCACAGCTGCTGTGACAGACTGACAGTCTATGGGGCAGAGGTGGCATGTACTGTACTTGTCAGTCCCTCTGCTGTCCTCTTTTCTACTGCCTTTCCCACCCTCCTGAGAATATTTTTTCTTGATTTTTCTTTTCCTGTTTTATTTCAGTGACCCTTGGGTTGAGGCAGTTTATTTTGCCCAGCTTCCTTGATCTAGTGTTTGTCTGCAAATACCACTATTTGCAAGGGGGACTGGATCCTGGTTTCCAGATTCTTAGTAAATGGAGACTCTGCAGTGACCAGTGGTCAAGCTAGCTTCCATTCTGCCTTCCATGAAAGAGTTAATCTTAAGGCGCATGTTAGCACCCGCTGGGCTCCCTCCCTGCTTCCCTGGCTGATGGGCTGCAGGGCTTACCATATTAGGAGAGTGTGAAGATTCAGCTCCCCAGTGTACACAGCAGGAGCTCTTCTGTCAGTCTGAAATGCAGGTGCTATATTTAGTAACAGGCCCTGCAGAATAGCAGCTGCATGTGGGAGGGGCTGCTGGAAGGCAGTTGTGTGTGAATCTCTACTCCAGTCCCCAAGGAGGCTTGAAGCTGAAGCCCTAGGAGAGAGCTGGGCTCTTTCTCCGTCCATCTCCTCCATCCATGGCATCTTTTCTAGGTTGGGGAACGAGTCAATCCCTTTCACCTCTGCGGCTTCTTTTAACATGGAGGAAAGGAATCCTGATTGTTGAATGAACCATCACTCAAAATGTCGTAAACAGCGATTTCCCTCCCTCCAGCCCTCACCTCTTCTCCCATATCAGGTTAACTAACCACTGATATGATGCATGGAATAATTTTATTGCCTTGTTTCCTAAGTATAGAGAAATCATAAGTAAGAGAAATTGCCTGCATTTGGTTTTGCAGGAAATGTATCTTTGGTACTAAAAGGATTTTATTTCACATTGCAGAAGGCCCTGGGTCTAATGTCTTCCTTTGTAAAATATAATTGTATAAGTAGAAAATAATCATTATATACGAATTTATTTCTTATAAGCCCATACAAATTTACATAATATAGCAACATTCTATGAGAGTAAAATTTAACAAAAGATAGTCTCGTAGATAAAGTTGTTAACTCATTTGATGATATGGAAGTAAGTGCCTCGTTGCACTGACTGACCGTAACGGTAGCTCTGTTTTAAGGGTAGTTTATCCAGGAGCGATGAGTTCCAGGGGCAGCTTTGCTCTCTGTCTCTGTCACTCTCCTGCTCCTTATCTCTGTTAAATTTTCCATTTCAATTGACTTTAGAGACTTTAGACAAGCAGATTTGGCCAACATCGTTTCTAACTGTGAGGCTTGGGAAATACTTAGAATATGGGATTCTCCTTATTTCCACGTATTTACGTCTGCTACAAAACCCACTAATTTCCTTAGACTGTTGGTAGTTGGGTGGAGTTCTAGTCAAAATATTGCATAGGTCTGAAGTTTCTGGTTGGGAAATTCACTTGAATAAAAAGCGAAAGCCATAGCATGTGTAACCACCATTGTCTACCGCTGGAATGCTTCTGCTTCAGAGCTCCAGCTAGGATGAAATGATTGGGTCTTTTAGATGACTCTGGTTGAAACTAACAAACTGTAGTATAATCTAATATGCATGACTTGGTTAGAACCGCCAACAATTTGATAAATTGAAGACCTTTTGGATACTGCACAAGGATAATGGGGATCCTTGTAGGAAAAGAATTTAACTGGGTCAGGAGCACACTCTTTTGTTTGTAGTCCCAGGGCTGGTCATTATTGTTCAGCAAAAGTACACACAGCAAATGTAAAATGTGCACTGTGGCCAGATATGGAGGGAAGAAGTTAACCATGGCCCTTGCATACAGACCCAGAGGGCCCCAGAAAAGCTGAGGTGGGGCAGATACTGGGGATGGAGGCAGAGTCAGTGCAGGAGGGAAGGAAGGCAGAGACCTGTGTTCTGACAGCCCAGGCAGAAGCTGGATTCAGGATGAGACCCCACTAGAGATGACGGTGCCTGCAAAGGCAGGCGGGGTCGGCAGTGGGGGGCACGTGGTAATAGGAACCTCAGGGAGGCAGCGTTTAGAGGTCAGATAATCAGGTGCCAGGGTCCTGCCTCTAGGAGACCAGGAATCTGGGGTGGGATGGTAGTTTGGAAGAGATGGGGGAGAGCAGGCGAGGGATGCAAGGCAGAGATGAATTCAAAGAGGAAATAAAACACTTAAGGTTTCAAGACAAGGGCTCAGGCAGAGACAAATCAGCAAGAATCTAGCTTCCAGATAATTACAGTTCATAATAATAATTAGGATAACTAATGTTTATTACCTATTATGTGCAAAGCATGGAAAACACTGAGCTAAGCACATTGTATGCACTGTCTTGTGTAATTTTTTTTTTTTTTTTTTTTTGCCCTGCCACACAGCTTGTGGGATCTTAGTTCCCTGACCAGGGCTCTCAGCAATGAAAGTACAGAGTCCTAACCACTGGACCGCCAGGGAATTCCCTGTCTTGTATAATTTTTATAGTAATTCTATGAAGTTGATACTCATATTCATCATTAAATATATGGGGAAACTGAGGCACAAACAGGTGCTTGGTTAATAAATAGTGGAGCAGAGATTCAAATGCCAGTCTCTGATTAGAACCCCAAGACTTACCTACTTCACCATACTGACCCCCCAAATGCTAGAGATCTTGAAACAAGTTTAGGGCTTAGTTAAAAAAAAAAAAGGTGGAAGCTTTTGAATCATTATTTTTCGCTCCATAAGTTGGATCTGATGCTTCGAGTGCGTATCATATGTGAGAGTTCGGTCTAAGTGCTGGGCCTACAGAGATAAATTTGACAAAGTCCCTCAAGGAATACTGACGAACACATAAATCACAGCACGATGTGCTAAGTGCTTACAGAGCCAGATAAGTACTAAGGGCGAGGTTAATGACAAAAGGAACCAGAGAACCTCCATACTGTTCTCCATAGTGGCTGTATCAATTTACACTCCCACCAACAGTGCAAAAGGGTTCCCTTTTCTCCACACCCTCTCCAGCAGTTATTGTTTGTAGATTTTTTGATGATGGCCATTCTGACCTGTGTGAGATGATATCTCATTGTAGTTTTGATTTGAATTTCTCTAATGATTAGTGATGTTGAGCGCCCTTTCATGTGTTTGTTGGTAATCTGTATATCTTCTTTGGAGAAATATCTGTTTAGGTCTTCTGCCTATTTTTGGATTGGGTTGTTTGTTTTTATGATATTGAGCTGCATGAACTGCTTGTAAATTTTGGAGATTAATGCTTTGTCAGTTGCTTCATTTGCAAACATGTACCAAAATGTTCATTGCTGCTCTATTTACAATAGCCAGGACATGGAAGCAACCTAAGTGTCCATCAACAGATGAATGGATAAAGAAGATGTGGCACATATATACAATGGAGTATTACTCAGCCATAAAAAGAAACGAAATTGAGTTCTTTGTAGTGAGGTGGATGGACCTAGAGTCTGTCATACAGAGTGAAGTAAGTCAGAAAGAGAAAAACAAATACCGTATGCTAGCACATATGTATGGAATCTAAAAAAAAGGGGGGGGTCATGAAGAGCCTAGGGGCAAGACGGGAATAAAGACGCAGACCTACTAGAGAATGGACTTGAGGACATGGGGAGGGGGAAGGGTAAGCTGGGACAAAGTGAGAGAGAGGCATGGACATATATACACTACCAAACGTAAAACAGATAGCTAATGGGAAGCAGCCACATAGCACAGGGAGATGAGCTCAGTGCTTTGTGACCACCTAGAGGGGTGGGATAGGGAGGGTGGGAGGGAGGGAGACGCAAGAGGGAGGGGATATGGGGGTATATGTATGCATATAGCTGATTCACTTTGTTATAAAGCAGAAACTAACGCACCATTGTAAAGCAATTATACTCCAATAAAGATGTTAAAAAAAAAAAGGAACCAGAGCAAGCTTGAAGGGGTGACATTTAAGGATTCTTGAAGGAACAGCAGCAGCTGCCCAGGCTGACAGGCAATGAAGGATGTTCTAGGTGAAGAGGGGGAATTGCTTGGATCATCAGGGATCTACAAGCAGCCTGGTATAGGTGGAGCAGTAGGATATGAACTGAGAAGGTAGGCTGAAGCCATATAATAAAAGTCCATACATCCCAGAGCGAGGAGGTTAAGGTCCATTGAGTTTTGAACTAGAGCTCCTAAAAATCTCTGTGCTAAGGTCAGGACTGATGACAGGGATGATTCTGTAGGCTACGCTAAAAATCATAGCTTGGAGTTAAGGAGAAATCCTGAATTAAGCAAGCAGCATGGCCTGGTAAGATCCAGATAAACAGGATCCAAGCCAAAGAATGCCCTGCAGGGTCATAATTGTCTTCTGGAATAAACAGAGACGCCACCTTCCCTTGCCCTACGACACTCTCGGCACATTAGCCTGAGCTTCTGATGAAAACTTATCCCAGGACTCATAAAGATTTTCAATTTCCTTTTAACCTGCAAGAAGCTGATTAAATTAAGCACTATTGATCCCCAGGCTCTTAAAATAGAAACTCATTTAAAGGGATCAGCAGTCAGAATAATATACAGTGTCACCCTCTGGTTCCCCTCTGTGCCACCCTCCCTGGGTTCTGGAGATAGGATATTTTTCATGGAGAAAGCTCTGTCATCTTGTAGGTTTCCCTGGTGAACCCAACTCTCCACTTCAGTAGCTACTTGAAGAAAAACAAACAAACAAACAAACAAAATCACAGAACCAGACTGACTCTAAGTTTTGGATAAAAACCTCAAATGGGTGCTTGTCAACGGCCAGGAATCTTACTGTGCCTCCATAGAAGTGCACTTATGTCTTCTTCCAGATGGTTGTTTCGTACCTTCTCTCCAACTTCCCACACCTGCCTTCTTCAACTAATGACCTCGTCTTATCGTTAAGAAAATATAAGCCCTCAGAGTGGAAACCTGACCTTCCTGCCGGTCTTCTCTACAAACCTGCTCAAACCTGTGCCCATCAGTGGTCAGCTTCTGCACTTGTGATCCGTGTTCTCTATCCCCTAACCTGCTTAAGGACTTTACCCACTTCCTTGATTCCCCCCCGCCCTTTTCTCCATCATCAATTTCTTCTCTACCTGCTCAGTCCACAGTATACAAACATACTTTAGTGTCTCCCACTTTTAAATCTTACGTTTCCCAATTCCACATCCCCTACCTGCATACACTTTGTATATTTTATTTCTTCTGGGACAAGTGGTCTAAGTCTGGAATCTCTGCTTCCTCACCTCCTATTTCCTCTTCAAGTCTTCCCAATTTGGCTTCTTCCCACATTACTCCACTGAAACTGCTCTTGGTGTCTATTCTGCACCAGTACAGCTAAGATGATTTGGAGCAAACCACACACCCGTGCTGACTGACATGAATTTAAATTTGTGATCACTACTAACAGGTTCTTCACACTGCCCAGAGGCTACACTACATTTCTCTGGTTTATCCACACTCCTAGTTCCTGAGTATTTTATGTTCTGTCTTCTTGGAGCTCCAATACGTTCCCATTCTCAGTCTAGTAGATACCTTGTTTCCTACGCTCCAGTTTTACAGAAAACAGTTTGAAGAGTACTTCCACCGTGCACACGGCTGAATCCAACCTTCTGGTGTGTTAACTAAGGTGTCATGGTCCTCGCGAAGGTCAACCTCTCCATTTGTGGGCTAGATCCCACCTTCTCTCACCTACTCGTTGACTGTCCTAGTAATTCTGCCCTGTCCTCGTGCATCAAACATTTCTCTCTACTCTAGATTATCCCCAGCACCCTACAAGTATGTGTTGCTTCTTTTGTGAAAAAAAGAGCAACAACGTGGCAAGAACAACAACGTGGCAAGAACAAAATCCTCTCTTGGCCCCATTTCTCCTCCGGTTCTTACTCCCATTTCTTTTTCTTCTACTTGTTACCGAACCAGGTGAACTAGGTTATTTTGCCTGAAGCACAGCAAGCCGAAAAGGGTGAGATGCGGAGGTCTGCAGCAAAAAGGGGTTTTATTCAAAACGCAGCCAAATAAGGAGAGGGGAGAAGTCTCAGATCCGGCTCTCCGGAGATGAGGAGTGCAGCAGTAGGGAAGGGTGGTGTGGCTCTGAGCTGTACAGAGGGTCACCAGAGCTGGGATGACCAGCTGACACAGGGAACGTGAAGGAGGTAGACTGTAGGGGAGGTGGATGTTAGAAGAGGTGCAGGGAATCAGGGAGAGGAAGGAATCTAGGTGGACTCAGGTTTCTGGAGAGGGGAATTTGGCACATTAAGATAGGGGATGTCGGAAGAGTTGGGGAAAGTAATGCTTATGATTTGGGACATTCGTGAGAAAAATGTCTTTCTGGTAAAGAAGCTTGTATTTTATCTCATAGACAACTGAGTAAACAGGGGCTTAGAGACAGAAAGAAGATAGAGCTTAAGAATGCTAGTTCTACCACTTACTGGCTGAGCGACTAAAGGGGCAAGTTGCTTAAGCTCTGCCTCCACTTCTCATTTATAACATGGGAATAATAATCAGAATAGCTCGCAGAGTTGCTCTAAGACCTAAGGAGACACTGCATACAAAGACCTAGCCCTGCCCGACTAATTGTAAATCCTCAATCCATGGCCGCTATTTAACTCTAATGACACATAGCTGTGACAACTTGTAGCTAAAATAAGTAACCTTCGCAAAGGTATGTAGGTTCGTTTTGCCCGACGCAGAGCAAGGCAGATGCTGAGACGCCGAGGTCTGTGGCAGAGAGCTTATTCAGGAGGCAGCCAAGCGAGGAGAAGGGAGAAAGTCTCAGAACAGCCTCGCCAGAGGGGCGGGGCTTCGGGTATTCATGGGAGGAGGAATGAAGCCACAGGGCGGTCCAAGGCGTGGGGGGCGTGGGGAGCGTGGGGGGCGTGGGGGGCGTGGGGAGCGTGGGGGGCGTGGGAAGCGTGGGGGGCGTGGGGGGCGTGGGGAGCGTGGGGGGCGTGGGGAGCGTGGGGGGCGTGGGGAAGGTGATAGTTAAAAGGTGCGGGAATCGTGGTTCTGCGTAGGGGCAACTAAGCTCCAGGCCTCTGCATGTTCAAATGTGGAGGAGCTTAGCAGCATCTAAAGGTGGATTTTCGGCCCTCTGACATCAAAAGGTAACTGAGGGGGGCTTCCCTGGTGGCGCAGTGGTTGAGAGTCCGCCTGCCGATGCAGGGGACACGGGTTCGTGCTCCTGTCCGGGAAGATCCCACACGCCGCGGAGTGGCTGGGCCCGTGAGCCATGGCCGCTGAGCCTGCGCGTCTGGAGCCTGTGCTGCGCAACGGGAGAAGCCACAACAGTGAGAGGTCCGCGTACTGCAAAAAAAAAAAAAAAAAAAAGGTAAGTGAGGAGATACTCAAGTGTGCCCGGTTGGATAGTCCGTGGTCCTATCCAGTCTTAACCAGTTCAGCTCCAGCTAGACACAGCTGATTCTTGGTTCAGCTGAACTAGACACAGCTGACCGCAACTTCTTAGAAAAAGAACTTGGGCAAAAATACTGTTCAGGCTCCGTGCTGTTTGGAGGACATGCAAGTCTTCTGTAGCAACAATTAAAACAACCTTGATTAGCAATGGCAGATTACAGGTGAAATGGATTGGACTGATAAATTACGCATGGCTTCACTTTTACAGCTAATTTCCAAAGAGCAGGCTACACTCGATGTCTCTGGTTTCGCTCCTCCCATTCTCTCCCGAATCCACTGCAGGCAGGGTTTTACCCCACCAATCTCTTGTTCCACTCCAAGAAAACGCCTCTTAATGAGATCAACCAATGGCCTCTACGTTGTTAAGTCCAAAGGTCCATGCTCTTGTTTGATGTATCAGCCGCATTTGATTGCCCTTCTCCTTGGAACACTTACTTCACCTGGTAACCAGGACATCACACTTGCCCAGTGTTCCACCCACCTCTCTGTATACTCCTGTCAGACTCCTTTCTGGTTCTTCTTCATAGCCTTAGCCATTGGAGAGGGCCAGGGATCAGTCTGTAAACTGAGTCTCTTTTCTTGCTACACTTGCTCTCTTGGTGGTTTCATCCAGTTGCATGGTTTTTTAAATTCCAGGTATGTGCTCTGATTACTTCCTATTTCATATCTTACTCTGGTTCTCTTCCCTGAGCTCCAGATAAATTTATGTGTCCAAATGCTTATTCAGCTTGTCCATGGGTATATTTAATAAGCACTTCAAGGTTAATAAGTCCAAAACTGAATTCGTTTTCTCCCCCCAAAAACCTGCTTCTTCTGCAGTCTTCCTCATCTCAATAAATGACACCTCCATTCTTCAAGTTTCTCAGACCAAAAACCTTGAAGTCATACTTGTCTTCCTTTTCTCTCACACATCCCTCATCCAGTGCATCAGCAAAACCTGTCGGTTCTACCTTCAAAGTATTTCCAGAGTCCAACCACTTCTTACCATCTCCACTGTTAATAATCTGATTTAGCCATTATCACTTACTGCCTAGATTATTGCAGTAGCTTCCTAACTGGTCTCTACTCTTCGTTTTTGGCCTCTGCTGCTGTTCTTGCTTCCATATAGTTTATTGTTAACAAAGCAGCCAGAGTGACCCGTTTCAAACTCAAATCAGGTCATGTAAATCATCTACTCAAAACCTTCCGACGCCTTTTCATCTCACTCAGAATAAAAGTCAAAGCACAGGCTCTGTCTACAAGACCCTACCTGTCTGACCCCATTCCTTCTCTGCTCTCTCCTCATACCCTTCTTGCTTCCTCTGCTTTGACCACTCTGGCCTCCTTGCTCTTCCTTCACATGCCAGGCACACTCTTGCCTCAGGGCCTTTTTAATTAATTTTCCCTCTGCCTGGAAAACTTCTCCCCAGATATCTGCGTGGCTCATCCCTCACCTAAGGGCCTTACAGAAATGTCCTTGCTGTCGAGGCCTTCCCTGAACAGCCCATCTAAAACTGCCCGCATGGCCCCCCCACCACTTCCGTGCTCCTTTCCCAGCTTTATCTTCCACCTTTGCACTTACGCTGTTTTACATGCTGTATATTTTATTTACTTATCTTATGATCTGTCTCTCCCACTGAAAGGGAGACTCCAAAGGGCAGGGGTCTTTAAAATATTTCACTCACCACTGTATCTTCAGTACCTAGAAGAGTGCCTGGCACCAAATAGATATTTGCTCAGCTGTTAACAGGTTGAGTGAGATAAGGACAGAAAAGATCTAAAATCTTAGTCACCTGGGCGCAGGCACTAAATAGGCAGAGAGTTGGGTTTAATCAGGGTTTGGTTTCACCCAGCAACTGCTTCCTTCTCCCAGCTTCCCACTGAATTACTTGCAAAACTTTGGAAAAATATTTCATGTCTCGATTAGAAATTTTCTAACTACAATTAGGGAATCATAAAGTGTCTACCTTCTGTCATTAAGACTAAATGTTGGGACTTCCCTGGTGGTGCAGTGGTTAAAAATACGCCTGCCAATGCACCAGACACGGGTTCGAGCCCTGGTCTGGGAAGATCCCATGTGCCACGGAGCAACTAAATCCATGCACCACAACTACTGAGCCTACACTCTAGAGCCCATGAGCCACAACTACTGAGCCCGAATGCCACAACTGCTGAGGCCCGTGCGCCTAGAGCCCATGCTCCACAACAAGAGAAGCCACTGCAGTGAGAAGCCCATGCACCGCAACAAAGAGTAGCTCCTGCTTGCTGCAGCTAGAGAAAAACCCACGGGCAGCAACGAAGACCCAACACAGCCAAAAATAAATAAACAAAATAAACAAATTAAAACAAAAAGAATCCTTTTAAAGAAAAGACTAGGGCTTCCCTGGTGGCACAGTGGTTGAGGGTCCGCCTGCCGATGCAGGGGACACGGGTTCGTGCTCAGGTCCGGGAAGATCCCACATGCCGTGGAGCGGCTGGGCCTGTGAGCCATGGCCGCTGAGCCTGCGCGTCCGGAGCCTGTGCTCTGCAACAGGAGAGGCCACAACAGTGAGAGGCCCGCGTACCACACACACAAAAAAGACTAAATGTTCATATACACAGGTAGTACTTAGAACAATGCCTATGACAATAGACAGTACTCAATAAATGCTGTCATTACTCTTGTACTAATCATTACTATGGAAACACTCTTCCTCTGCCTCCATGATACCACACATTTCTGTCTTCCTCTTACATCACTGGCTACTCGGCTCTCTCCATCACTGGCTTTTCCTCCTTCACCCGACTGCTGAACGTTAGAGTGGGCCCCAGAGCTCGGGGCTAGGCCTTCTTTCCTCCGCTGCACTTTGTCCCTAGATGATGTTATCCAGTCCCCCAATCTGATGTTGCCTACTTTCAGACTTGCATCTCTCCCATTTATGCTGATGACTTTCAAATTTGTATCTCCAGCCCAGGCCTCTTTCCTCTCACTTGAGACTAGCTTTCCCACGAGGAGGACCACTTACTTGGTCTTAACCACTTGGGTACCTCACAGCACGTATTTAACTTAGTATGCCTGCAGTGGTTTTGAAAAATAACCACACATTTCTGATAGTCCTTCTTTCTCTCACTGAGTGTGAGCTGGACTTAGTGACTTGCTTCTAATGAATAGAATATGGTAGAAGTGATGGTGTGTGTGGCTTCTGAGACCAGATGAAAAAGGCATGTAGCTTCTCTCTCTAAAAGAGTCTTCACTCTGGGAGACCAGCTGAATACCCTACAAACACTCAAGAAGCCCTATGGAAAGGTCCATGTGGTGAGGAACTGAGGCCTCTTGCTTACAGTTGGTGAGGAACTGAGGCCTCTTGCTTACAGTTGGTGAGGAATTGAGGCCATGAGAGTGAAAGTGGGTCCGTCTGTCCCAGTCAGGCCTCAGAAGACTGCAATCCTAGGTGATGTCTGGATGGCAACCTCATGAGAGCCCCTGAGCTAGAACCACACAGCCTGATGGGCTGATGTTTCAGAATACCTGCCTTACAGAATATACAGAGAATACATATAGTATGTATACTTGCTGTTTTAGGTTGCTAAGTTTTATGGTAATTCGTTATGTGTTAAAATCTCCAACTGTGATTTGTGGATTTGCCTGTTTCTCCTTTAAGTTGTCAATTTTTTGCTTCATGTATTTTGAATTCTTCACTTTATCTTTTTTCTTAACAGTTTCTAAACCATGCCATGGTGTATCCTGCCTTAGGGCCTTTGCACGTGCCAGTCTCAGATCACAGTGCTCCACTCGGGCTCTTCTTTTTCGTGGCTGGCTTTTTCTTCTCCATCAGGGTCAGTCCAATTGTCATCTTCCCAAGAGATGACTTCCCCAATCCCTTGTATCTAAAATAGACACCCTCCCCTCCACAATCACTCTCTCTCCAGTTATTCTGCCTATGTTCTTCATGGCAATGATCATAATCTGTAACTGGGCTGTCAGTTCATTTACTTGCTTCTCTTATTGTCTTGGGTCCCTCACTAGAATGTAAGCTTCCTAAGAATAGGGCGCCAGTCTATCTTACTTACCTCCCCATCTCCAGAGTCTGGTAAAGCCCCTACGATATAAAAGAAGCTTCATACGTCTTTGGTGGGTGAAGAGAATGATACAGAACGAAGAACATGAGATGGAGTTCTCTCTTCTTGGAGCAATCATCATAGGATTTCCATAAGTGTTTCACTGTGGAATGTAGCAAAGAACAGAACTGAGCCCTAGAAGCTGGGATGGCTCCACTGGATGACTTAGCATTGGAGTATTTGTTCTCTGCTATACTTTATATAGTATTTAATGCACTTTTGTGGAAATTTGAGGTGTGTGTGTGTGTGTGTGTGTGTGTGTGTGTGTGTCTTAAAATAGATAACACATCTTCACTCAACTGTAGAACAAGCCCCAGCAGGGGCAGTGGCATAAATGTAACTTCAACTCAGAGGGATAGAGCGAGAAGCGAGTCCTCATTTAGAGGGAAACCCACTAATTTTGTATAACCAGATCTTTCAAGCAACCTCTAAGCTTCTTGCTTAGGAAACCAGATTTCAGACATACGATCTTGTTTCCTAGTTCCTCGTGCACATACATAAAAGTTGCTTATGTGTAATTCAGGTACGGGATGCTGGGTACACTATAGATTGCCAAAATGCACTGATTAGATTTTCTGTTGGCCTCAAAGTGGCAGTGTGACCCAAGATCCCAGGACTTACACAACAAGAAAAACAGAGACTAGCCTTTGGTAATTCTTTGGCTCAGACATAGATCGATAATGCCTGGGGAAAGGAGTCTTATTTTTTTCTAAAATATTAATCAATTGTCCTTCATTAAAATATATTGATCTAATGAAAAAGAAATAGAAATTGATCTTTATCCAAACTTTTCTGTGCATGAATCTTTTGACAACCATGAAAATTTAAAAAAAAATCAATTTATGTATAAGTAAAAAGCATGATAAGAAATTAACATTAATGAAAATTGAAAAGTATAATCCTATGGACCAAGTTTCATTGAGGATGTTTCTTTGTAGCCTTCGGTTTAACAAAGTTTTCAAGCTCCTCTGCTTAGAGGTAAAAGAAGTTTTCAGTTTCCTGTCTATTATACAAAAGGATGTCCTAAATCCTCTGATCTTCCCCAGGACACGACCGCACCCAAGTCTCCAGGGAAAGGCCTTTTGTCTTAGATGCAGGCCTTCCCTTCTGCAGTTTCCCTCTGACCTCACCTTGAGACAACTCCTTCCTCTCCCTCAGGCTTTCTGTGTGTTCTTGCTTCCTTCCTCTCCCTTCCCTGATCCTCCTCAGTCAGACCTGCCCTTGAATAAACATAGGCATCCTGAAGTATTATTGATTGATTCTAGTTACTATGTTGTTTTTAGATATTTAGTAGTTGATCAGAGAATAATTCCTCTTTGTGGTTAAAGTCATCGAAACAAAATTCGACTTGTGAAGTTTTATCCATCAACCCTCTCACAAGAGTTTCCCTGAACGCATGGCTTGTAGGAACTACAGTACATTGGCTTTGGAGCAAGCAGGCTTGGGCTGATCCTTCATTCTGCCAGCTAAGTGGCCCTACGTAGATCACAGCCTCACTGAACCTCAGCATTCTTTCCTTGTAAAATGGAAATTGAAATGTCTATTTCACAGGGTTGCTGAGAGGATTAGGTCAGATAATACATGGAGACCTTCTTGCAGAGATCCTGACACACACTGGGCATTCAGAACATGAATGTCTTTCTCCCCCACTTTTCCTTATAGGTGCCAGCAGACATGGATCCGTGACATTTCTTAGGACCCCTGCCGAGCCTTCCATAATTACTTTGAGCTCAAAGGGGGTGGGGTGGGGGGCTGCTGAGCTGAAACAGACTGAGTTTTTCAGTAGGCAAGGGTCTGGGTGAACTGCTAGAATTGTGGTTGCCGAAGGACTTATTTTGAGAGACAAAGGGGATCCTATCAGCACGTGAGAATAAAAGTCAGAGCAGGGGCAGGTCCCACTGGATGCCTAAGACACAGTACTAAGTAACTAGATAGAAAGAAGGCTCAGGGATCCCATCAACAAGATTCATTGCAAATATTCTGTGTAATAGGCACTGGGCAGGAAAAGAATAAAACATACTCTTCATGAAGGCAACAGTCACAGCACTGCGGAATGTACTGTAACTGTGGGACAAACTCTTGAAGACAGAAGTATCCTAGAATTCAATAATCCAGATAACACAGTATTATAAGAGGGTGTCTCAGTCATCTGTTGGTGAATAACAAACTACCCCAAAGTTAATGACGGAAAACAGTACGGTGTTACTATGCTCATTGATTCTGTGAGTCAGGAATTCAGAGAGGACACAGCAGAGATGGTTTGTCTCTGCCTCCTGATGCCTGGGGCCCCAGCTGGGAGGGCTGGAATGACTCAAGACAGCAGGGGCCGGAATCATCTGGAGGCTTCTTCATTAATATGTTTGGCACCTGGGCTGGGCTCAGCTGACCCTGAAGCACCTACATGTAGCCTTTCCATGTGACTTGAGCTTCTCACAATGTGAGTTTCAAGAGGGAACAAAATGAGAGTGGACATTCCAAAAGAACCAGGCAGAGTCAAATGGTTTTTACGACCTGCACGAACAGATAACAGGGAGTGGCCCGTTAAGAAGCTGACAAACTGTTCAGTGTGGCTGGCCTTCCATTTATGGCTGGTGAAGTGTTGGAACAAGAGTCCAGGAAGTGTGGCAAGGCCAGATCAAGAGCGACTTCACCAGTCTCACTGGGAGTTGTACATTGTTTTGTAGATAATTAGAGAATTATCACTGGAAAATTTTGAATTTGAGAGTATTTTAGAAAGGCTATGATGGCAGCATAAAGGAAGGTTATTTGAAGGAAGTGGGACTGGATAAAGAAAGGCCATTTAAGCTACCATTGCAATAGTTAAAGAAAGGAGGAAGACCTTAACTAAGGCACTGACAGTGAGAGTTGATAGCTAGGGACTGCTTCAAGAATTACTAGGAGGTCGAATTAATAGGACATAGTGACTTCTAAAATGTGGCGCCAGGGAGAGGAAGGAGCTAGGAAGGCCTCCCAGGCTTCTGTTTTAGGTGCTGGCTGGATAGTAATGCTATTTAGAGACAATGAGAATCTCAGAGATGGAATAGTTTTGCAGAAAAGATGAGTTCAGTTTTGGATGCTTTGAGTTGGAAGCACTTAATGGGTCTCTCAGTAGAAGACATCCAATAGACAGATTTATGAACCAGGAGCTCAAGAAAGACCTGGCCTAGAAAAATAGAGACCTGTCAGCCTATTGGTGGTGGTTGATACCATGAGATTCAGTCAAATTGTCTAGGAAGAATAGAAGAGGGAATAGATGGAACCTCCAGCATCTCCTACATTTTTTCAATGGACAAAGAAAAAGATGGTTTTAGAAAACATTGAGAAGTGTTTAGAACAGTGGGACAAGAATGCAAAGAGGCTGATAGACTGAAGTCAAAAGAAAGGACAAATTCAAGAAAGAAAACAGGGCCAGACGCCTCAATGCTACAGAGAGGCCAAGTACAATAAAGTCTAATAAGCATCCTTTGCAGGTGTCAGGGCCACATCTACAGCTGAAGGAGTTAGTCCCTAGGGGAGGAAATGGTTAAAGTCATGGCAGGGACCCTGACTTCAGACAGACCTGTGATGAGTGCAAATTACCAGGACAGAGACTCAGGAACAGGGACCAACAAAGACGCCCAGCGAAACAAGTTGGTGGCAAAGATAAAGAGGGTCTCAGAGGCCAGGTGTGAGCTTATTTTTCAAACATATGCTCAAGGTTGGGGGTGAGTGAAGAGCAAAGGTGAATTGATGCCACGCCTCAGAATGGCTTAAACGTCTTTTTTTTTTCCTGGGAACTAGAACAGGCCCAAACCTATAGGAGAAAGGCAAATGGAAAGCTTTTGGGGAGCCATCTTTTTTTACTTAAAGTACTTCTTTGTATCTGAATTAGTCTGTGCAGTAAAAAGGGAAAAAATATTAAAAGAATGTTGGTATCTCTCTCAAATCATAGGAAACACTGGTGTGCAGTAGAGAGAGCATCAAGAGAACTGCAACTGGGGAGTCAAACTCTACCGGCATCCTTCTCGATCGCCTTCTGAGTTGACTTCATTCTCCAGACATAGAGCACTCTCTCACCAGCAGCGCTCAAGTTTGATATCTCGTGGGTCTCCCTACTGGAGAGGACCAGTTATCAAAATGTCCCCAGGGACAGACTCTGATTGGGTCTGGTGCCCACCTGTGGATGAATCAAGGGTGACTAACAATCACATTTCTGGAATGGACAAAGTGTGGGAGGAGGACTTTCCAGGAGTTGGGGGAGGAGCTGGGTTGACAAACCAATTGATGCCCAGTCTACTTCACCTTCAAAGAGGATTTATTATTCTCAGAGGGCCTGGGCTTCCATTTGCTCTAGAGACTTATTAATAGGGTGACCAGATGTCCTAGTTTTGTCTGGGCAGTCCTTTTTTTTTTTTACACCTGTTGTCTTGATGCAATTATTAACAGCACCCTTTTCACTTTCAAAACTGTCTTGCTATGGAAGATAGATCAGTGGTCATCTTACATGTTGCTGTTGTGACTCTGAACTGGCCAGAGTACTACAGGAAACAGTCTTTGAAGGGTGGTTAAAATGATAGATTGTGACCTCCTTTAGGATAGGTTATTCTTCATGGGGCACTGCAGTACTCAAGACATAATTGACACTCAGTAAATGTTGAATCAGGGAACAAATGTTATACAAACCTTTCTCCTCCAAAGTATTCGTGAAGTCACTTTTGGAAACATTTTCCCAGTTCTGTGTAATACTATGTATAATAGAGCATATTAGGCTAATAGTGTGTATCCTAGAATCTCAGAACTAAAAGGAAATTTAGACTATTTAATCCAACCCCCTTCCAATTAGATGATAAACTCTGAGTACAGCACTTGTATTTGTCTTGTTTAGTGGAGGCTGGATGCCCAGAAGCTGGCAAGTAATAGGCATTCAATAAACATTTGATTCTGTTCACAGTCCTTGCTTTCCTTTGACCGTATTTCCACCATGAGTACCTCTGATGGTGCTTGAGCACCGCTGACGCTGGGAGACTCCTCATGCTTGAGGAAACAGCCCACTAGTCTCTGAGCAGCTTCTGCATTAGAAAAATCCTCTTTTTTCCACAGTGAGCCGGAATCTGACTCCCTGTAGTTTTCATGTGTCCCTGGTTCTCTGTTCCTGAGGCCACCCCTTCTTCTACAGCACAATCTTGAGTCTGCCTTCTCCAGGTTAAACCACTGCAGATCCCTTTTCACATCTGATCTGGCTTCCAGATCCTTTGCCATCCTGATCGCTCTCTTCTGGACACGTTCAGTTTGTCCAAAAACCTCTAAGGCAGAGTTCAAGGATGTGTTTTGACCATGATTTTAAAAAGTGATAATCTCACTTCCCTCCTTCAAGAAAATTATGTTTCTATTAATATCAAGCTAAGATTGTTCAGACTATTTTTTACCACAGTCACAGTACTGACTCATGTGTAGTTTCTCAAATTAATTATTTTTAATTAGGTACAGCTTCAGTATTTGAAGTCTCAATGGAAAGAGAAGCAGCAGTAGTTTTTTTTTTTAAACACATGTTTCTGCTAAGTCTCTTCCATCATTTATGAAGCAATTGGTTTATTGAATTGTGTTACAGCCTTGCATTTATTCCTGTTAAATGTCACAGTGTTGGAAGCAACGTGCCTTATAAGACTCTAATGTTTTGGGGGTGATAACTTTGATATCCAGGATTTTGACTCTCCCATCTTGTTCTTATCCTCTTATCTAATGAGTGGAGGACACTTGAGAGAAAGTGGCAGTCGCTGGATCCGAGCCTGGGTCCCTTAAAGAATAGTTTCACAGGCTTCCCTGGTGGCGCAGTGGTTGAGAGTCCGCCTGCCGATGCCCCGTCCGGGTTCGTGCCCTGGTCCGGGAGGATCCCACATGCCGCGGAGCGGCTGGGCCCGTGAGCCATGGCCGCTGAGCCTGTGCGTCCAGAGCCTGTGCTCCGCAACGGGAGAGGCCACAGCAGTGAGAGGCCCATGTACCGCAAAAAAAAAAAAAAAAAAAAAAGAATAGTTTCACAGATCTAGTAGCCTGGAAGGCGACTAAGAAGTTACAAGAATGCACATCCCATGAGAAAGAAAGAATTTTGAGAAAACTGAGACTTCCACAGGGAATGAACTGCCTTCGGAGCTATTTCCTGGTTGCTGGTAGGTTTAGACAGACAGGATAACCATCTGTCCAGGATGTTTTACTGGGAATTTTTGCACTGGCTGGGACTTTAGACCAGATTATCTCTGAAGATATTTCCAGCTCAGATTCCACGGACAGTACACATTTACTATTAATAGCCTGTGGTGGATTTTTTTTCCTCATCCCATGGCTGAAGGCCATTTCATTTCATTCACTAAAGGTAGACTTTAAAAAATATGGACTAGTTATAATACAGTCCTCTATACTATAGTGTTCGGAAGATATATTTCTGGAAAATTTAAACCACTCTGTGTTTCAGATATGTTTCATTTCAAGTGAGGATTAAATTTTAACTGAGTAAGAGAAAGCGAAGGCTGAGTATGTATCTGTTGTTGGATACATGTTATTAACGAATGCTACCATAGGTATGTTGTATTTGTTGGTAAGTGTACAAACTCTCCTGCTTCTCATAGGATTTACTCATCTCTCCCTACACTCATCCATCAGTTCATCTATCCATCCATCTTGGTAAATGTAAATTATGACACTGTTATATATTGAACAGAATATTGTAACCTCAAATAGGTAGTAATTATACAACAAGCCTAGATAACTAGAGCAAACCGAAGTCTAAGAAAATGCTTTGAGGCTAGAAGGAAAAAGGAAATAACAGTATCAAAGCCCCACTAAGGGAGGTGCCAGATTCTGGCCTGTTATTTCTTATGTGCTCTAATGCAAACCTTAGAACTTTTCCACAGGAGGTTACATGTGATTAAATATAACTTTTAAGTGCCCTAGATTATTAGGGTGGTCCAGCTGTCTTTGAGATACTCAAATGGATTACTATGTTATCACTTTGAGAAAGGCATTCAAGAAATTTCAGACAGGTGGTGAATGAAGCAAGAGTAATATTTGAATGGAGAGAAAGCATAGATGGCTCTTTCCAGATCTTCTCACTGGGAGATCATATAGCAAAAGCATTTTGGTTTAGATATTTTTTCTTATTTTAGAAAAATTAGGTATATACCTTTCTTGTCCAGAGAATGCTAAACTTGAAAGCCGATGGATCATTTTGTGTAATTTTGAGTTAAATAATTCTCCATGCTGTAATTTTTTTTTCTAGTTAGTTTGTGCCATTTTCTGCTTTCCCCCGTGTGGTCTTATTAGATCATTCCAGTTCGACATTGAGAAATGGACTCGGTCCACCAGAACCACTTCTTTTTTCACCAGAACCTCAGATGACCTTCAGAATGCTTGTCACTGTGAGGTGTGATGGAGAAGAATCTTAGTAGGACTCTTGTTCTTCTCTGTAAAAAAAAAAAAAGTTACCTATGTTACGATGATGATCAAGGATTTATTAACATTTCATTTTTCTTAAGAAATACTTCCTTTTTATGATAGGCCACGAAAATTCAAGGATTTATTCTAGAATAATTTGGAGTTTCCTCTCTGTTAATGTTTTACTTCCCGAGGGCACAGATAATTAGTAACCTAAAACTCTCAGAAGAGGAATATCTTTTCCTTACCAGCGGCCACAATAATTTCAAAGTATAGTAGGTTAAACCACCTTCTTGGTGTTAGTCTGTATTCTAATTGTGCTTACGAGGTTTATGGGCTCCGGTTGGAATTAAAGTACAATGAGTATAATGCATTTAATATATTAGCAGCCGTGCAGACCAGCAGCCACAAGTGACACTGATGTCTTTGTGTCCTAATACCCAATAGTATATTAGTACAACATAATTACCATACTCCAACTATGCTCTCTGTCTCCGGGGACCGTTCGAGCATTTCTCATAGTCCGTGGTAACAAAATAAAGGTACTGAGCGGTGTTTCCTCTGGGCTTGAATGCAATATTTTGTAAGCTGATTTTCATCCACATACACATTAAGGCTAAATCAGGGATATGGGGGACTTGAAATTCCACTTGAATCCCTAAGTCGAGCATAAGGAATGAGGATTAATGTGCCTATGGTCTTTGCTCTGGGAAGTCCAAGGGACCCTGGTGGACAGCAGGGATGATTTCACCTTGGCAGTGACATCTGCTCAGAGCGTGGCTAGTTGGGAAGTTACAGGCTAGAGGAATTCAGCCTTATGTGGTTTCTTAAAGGAAGCCTACTTTCTTGAATAGAAAATAGTCTGTGGGTGTAAGCTCCCAAACGGTATGAGCCATGAGTGTTTAACTTACTGGAAAGGGTGAGACTTTTAGACCTAGTTGCGAATCAGCAAAGTCGAACAAAGCAAACCACCTTGGTCTTTTTGTCGCCTAGTTCTTCTCTAGCTAGAATTTCTGTAGCGTTTTGGAATGAGACATTATTTTTCTGCAGATGGGAACTGGCCTCTGCACAGCCTATAGTAGCCCCCTCGGCTCATCGATAACATCCCTCTGCTCTCGTGAGATTGGGTTCCTCAAGACTGCCCAAATGTAGTCGCCAATCTGCCCTTCTTACCCTGTTCTCCCACCACTCTCCTTCTCTTCGTCCTCACCCCTCATCCGGTAACATTTGGACATTGTCCAGCGTCAGGGATTTGGTTTCCCGGAGGATATGTTTACTCTTCCAGTGGGACAGGTACAACATTACAGCAGGCTTCCACTAGTTTTTGATCTTGCCCTATTCCCAGCAAATAATTTTGAGCACTCATCTCTAATACATGTTTAGTTATTTATAAATGATGTAAACTACTGTAGCAGTACATTTATATACGTGTATATATATTTATATACATTTATATACTGTTGAATTTTGCATAAATTCAATTTTATGCAAATGGAAATGATTCCATTAAAATAAATATAATTAGAAAATCTGTTATTTTCTCCTGTACCCCAACAGATCATCTTGCACATTCCCTGGAGAGTTTGCACCTCACTTTGGAGATCACTGCATTATAATTCGGGTGTTTGTAATTATGTGCTTAAACTAGACTGTGTACTCTATAAGGCTATACAGTGCATTCAGTTTTATACTCATGGAAGTTAGCACAGCATCTCGGACATATAATAAAAATGGCTTTAGTGATGGTTCTTTTGAATGGATCAATGAATTTCCACCTCTGTGTCGTTTCTCTCATTACTGCTCCTCTCAAAAATGTTTTCCCTTTCCTTCCTTGTCACCTGACAATCTACCTGTCACTCAAGGCCAAGTCGAAGTCTTTTATCCCCCATGAATCCTTTCTGTCACTCTGTATCTCATAGTACCTTTCTTCTCACCTATAGAAATCGTTGGCTTTGCTGCTCACTTGGCATGTCTCATTCAGTGTCTGATGACATATCTTGGATGACATATTTTCATGCATGTATATTTTCAGGTAGATTGCAAGCTCTTCTTCTTTGCCTCGAACACAATACCTTACTCTTGCTATAGTTACATAAAAGTCACTCTATAAATATTCATTGAACAGATGACAAAGTTATCAATTCACACAGCTACATTTTTGACTCAAAATTGTCATAAGTGTGTTTGACATTTTGCTTTCTTGTAGACATTTAAAAACAGCTATTCCTCCTGCAGAGCTCCCCAACTGGCTCATATTCTCAAAGGGACCCTATTTGCAAAACCAAGGTCATGAATTTAGGAAAAAATTGGAAAACGCAACATGACTCTTAAGCATGCGTGTAAATTCACAGTTCTGTAGTTCCAGGAGCAGCGGGCATGGGGCTCCTCGAGACATACTCATGCATGATTTTAGACCACTGTGACAGATCACATCAACGCTTTGGAGCCTGACCATAGAGTCAGTGTACTTGGTTTATTTTAAAACAATTGCGCATGCCTTTCGACATTGTTATGTTCTGTTTACGATCTAAATTTTTAAGTTCTGAGGACTCACACCTTCCATTCAAAAGACTGTGCTGTGTTCTCTGGGCATCTCCTTGGAATTGAGCTCCCAACAAACGTGATCTATGGATTAGGAGTGTCAACCTTTAGATGTTGGCAGCCAAACCAAAGGATGCAGAGTTCATATAAATTAAGACTTCGGTGAAATCTTGAGCAAAAATGATCACTGTCTGATTAAGCAGGCATGGTAATAGTCCTGGGTTTAAGTTAGCCACATTTTCTGCAGTCCTACTTTATGCCCATATAGAGAAATAAGGAAAGCATTTTCCAGCTTAACAAAAATATTTCTAGTTGCCTAGAGCCCAGAAATGATTATAATTTTACTTTCATATTTTAAAATTGCATGATTTCTTTCTATCAAAAACCTGGTAGCATTTTTAAAATTCTCTATGGAGAATGCTTAATAAATGCTTATTGGATGACTCAGAATAGAACATAAATGTGTTTATTGGTGAGGGAGTGAGATTCATGTTCAACTAAATCTCCCATTTCGCCCTCAGTGTGTATCTTGGCAGAGATTATTAATATATTCCATCTGCCTCTAAAGGCATTTGAAGATTGATTCTTTTATTTTGCCCTCACAATAACCCTGAAAGATAGGTGGGGCACGTCCTACCCATCAGTAAACAGATGACAAAACTGGGCCCAGATAGGCTTGCAATTTCCGTTTTAATCTTGGAGACTTTCTCTAAAAACTATGTGTGTGTGGAGGGGAGGTAAAGGAGAAAAAAAAAGTGTCATGACTTTAAGAAGTGCATATACAGTGAAAGCAGGATTTCTCAAACTCAGCACTACTGACATCTTGGGCTAGATAATTCTTGGTTGTAGGAGTCTGTCCCCTGCATTGTAGGATGTGTGGCACCATCCCTGGCCTCTGTCCACTAAATGCCAGTAACATCTCCCCTCCCTCTAGTCATGACATTAAAAAGGTCTCCAGACATAGTCAAATGTCCCCAGGGGGCAGAATTGGCTCACCATTGAGAACTTCTGAGCTAAAGAGAAACAGAAATGGCTTAGAATTGTCTAGTAAACATAAAAGGAGCCAGAGTCAGTCCTCATAACTTGGTCACACGTTCTGTTCACCAGTATTTACTGAGCTCTTATTGTGTGCATAAGTTATCATAAGGCACTAAAGGAGGTACACAGATAAGAAGGACATGACCCAGCCCACAAGAAATTTACAGGCTGGTTAAAAAAAAAGAAAAGGTCATGTAGACAACTGTGACAGGGTTTATTGAATGTATACTACTTGCAAGGCTCTGGACTGGTTATGTTCCATATTATGGTGAGACCCAAGGGGAGATAAGGCCCACAGTAAAAAACAAAACTATAAGGATATTTCCTGTGTACAAAGGGTTTTCAAAGTAGTTGGAGAATAAGGGAAGAACTAGAAAAAAAGGCTAACATTATTACAAAACTAAATGAGCTACTTTAAAAAAAGGTATAATAAAATTTTAATATGATTCTGAAAGTTCACAAGGAAGGGCTGGAGAAGTAAGAGAAAGCTTTATGCATATGAGAGAAGAGTGAGCAGTGGGAGAAAACCCTAGACCACAGGCGCTCAGACACGGGTCACCCAGATTCAGTACTTTGGATTTTCTCTAATTCGCTATCTATTTATTTCAACATTTTATTCTATTTCATTTGCATTTTTGATGACCCTGAAGCTATTTGTTGTTCAGCATCGTAACTTCCCTTCTCTGCTGGCCAGGGCATTTTGATTTTTTTTAATATTCCACTTCATTTTTTTCCTTATTACAAGAGCACAGAGAAAAATTAGAAATTATAGATAATCAAATGAAAATTATAAAATACACATAATCCTACCATCTAGAGACAGCCCCTCTTTAGGGTTTACCCTCATCATTAAACTGCTTTATAATCTGTTCTTTTTCACTTAGCAATATATTATGAATATTTTTTCCCTTTAATAAATTCACATCTGCAGCATTTTTTAATGATGGCTTAGTATTTGCACTATATAGGTGAACTATAATTTATTAACTAATCTTCTGTTACTAGTCTTTCATGTTGCTTTAAACTTATCACAGGCAGGACTGGGATAATTTGTGTATGTGGCTACATTTCCACAATTACTTCCTTAGAATGATTTCTCAGTAGTTTCCCATATTTTCACCCTCAAGGACTCTTTTTATTATTGTCCCCTCCTGGGTCCCATGTTTGAAAAGATACAATCTACCAAACTACATTTGGTATGAAAAAATTTGTCTTTTTTAAAAAAAAATTACTCAGACTTAGATAAACTGCTAATCAAAACACTGAATCAGCATGAGATTTAAAAAGAATATTTACTACATTAAGATCATATAATTCCAGCCTAAAGCAAAGACCCTTGATACGCTAGTTGGCCTCTGCAGTCTTATCTTGGGGAACCGTATTCTTTCTGTGAGCTTTTCTGAAATCTTAGAATTTGCAAATGCTATTTTTGCAGCTGCCTAGTGTTGGTTGGGACTGAAAGGGACAAATACTTGGAGTCAGTGAGTTGCTTTACGCTAACAGAAGAGAAATACAGGCATGATTGTTTAAATATGTCAAGTGTTTACTCTGTTTTCTGTGGCCTGATGGTAGATTCCACATAATTGCTCTTTACTTGGAAATACCTCATTCTGGGAACAAATTGCTGGAGAAAAAGGTTTTAATCTGATGTAGTTTTTTTAAAAAATGGCCCAAGTAGACTATTTCTGAAGGTCTGTGACCCAAAGTAGTCAAATGTGGGGAGTCCTGAAGTCATCCCCAAAATGCGTGTTGTTTGATATATATAGCCTGGCTCTGTCACTTGCCAGTGAGTGACAGCTGCGGGGCTAATCCATGGAGAAGCCAAGAGCCTCCCTCATTTCCAAAAGGAAATTCACTTTGGCCATTGCTGCTTGTCAGTTACATTGCTTTGTTTAATGGAGTGATGTCCAGAATAGCTCTCTGGACCCAAACAGTAAGGAAAGAACTTCAGTGCTTACTTGGATGTTCTAAATTTAGTTCATTTTCTGAGCTGTCTGGTGCCAGCAGGTTAAATGGTTGGCTCACGGACAGAGGTTTGGGTTACAGAACTCTCAGGCGGGCTCTTCCTTGCAGCGTTGTGAATTCAGATTAGGCTTTGCAGCGGCTCTGCGTATGCACGATGGTGGTGGTGGTGGAAGGGTTCCCAGCAGTGTTCCAGCAATAATTTCAAGCCAGACTTTTCAGTGTGGGTCCTCTACATGGCGGTGAGTCAGGCTGTGCTGTGGCAGAGAGCCGGTGTGGAGCAGCCTGAACCTGAGCTGTGATTGGAGTCTTGCCAGTACATCTGATGATACAGTGTCTCCCATGGTGTGGGCATCTTATGTCCAGGATAGAGATATTAATTCGTTAAAATTTTTGAAAACATCTGTAGTTGGACTGTAATCTTGCTGTTTCTTAGAGAGTAAAATTCAGTATAGAGTGAAAAAAATTTCGATCCCGTGGCACTCACAGAACTTCACGTAGGAAGCACAGTTACCGTAAAGCAGGCTTACCGCGTGGGTTGTGGATGGCGTCAGAGTGAGACTTCCTGATAGAGGATTGGTTAAGGACAATAGCAAGAGTCGGGCTGGAGAGGGCTTAGACACCAGCATCCAGATTTCCGCAGATGCTCTCTGGGGTCCCTCAGAGCAGTAGCTGCCTAATGCAGTGAGCTCTGCACCCGCTTCTAACATTCCCGGGGGCTCTGCCTTTGTCTGAATTCCATATGCGTATCTATAACCTTTTGTTTAGTAAAAGGAATTTCATTGCAAAAAAAAAAAAAAGGGAACAAAAGAACAACTACAGAAATAAACAACAAAGCTTTCAAAACCGCTGCTATGAAATAGCCCGTGAGTATGCAGAGAAAGAAACGGAGGCCCAAAAAGTGTAACATATTCACACTTAAGTTCAAAGACTGGAAGTTCAAGGGCGACAGTTGGACCTAGAACTCTCCATCCTTCCTCTTTCCCTCCTCCTTCAACTCCTCTTCTTCACCCCTCGCCCTCTCCCTATTCCTCCTCTGCCTTCTCCATCTTCATTTTTGATATATTTTTAATTGTTGGTAAAGGTAGAAACAATGAGCTAAATTGTGTGATATTTATGGAAGATGTGCTCAGATTGATCATTGTCCCAACTAGATCCCAGTTCACTTTAGTTTTAGCTGGAGTTTGAGTCGAAGACTATTTTGAACTCGGGAGTTTTCATATCAGCTTTCCTATCGACTCATTTTAGGCAAGGTGACTGGTTTGAGGATTCTCCTATGATAAAACTTGCCTGTTACCTGTATACACACACACTCGCTTCCCTAGCTTTGTAAGAGTTGGTAGATTGTTAACTCAGGGCCATTACCTGCTCCCTGTTGTAATTCCATCTAAAGGACATTACCTAGTGATTTTTGCAAATGAAATCTGAAAAAATACCCTTGTTAATGATGACTGGTCAAGAGAAAATGACAAGGTAGTGGGGTCTGTTTGAAGATACTGAACACTTGATGGTCCTGAGGCAAGCTAAGACACTAAGACACAGTTTCCATAGCAGGTCTGATCCAACCAGCCCCAGTTCTATAAGGCATGGGAAGATGCCTCATCTCGTGAAACACCCCAGCTTAGCTCACATCACCTGCATCTGTGCTTCTCAAGCAGAGGAGAGCCAGGGCTTTTGCAGCAGAGCCTCTGGGATAGTGTCAACAAGCAGCCCTGCCCTCCTCTGAACTGTTTGTTCTGGTGGAGGAGGGCGTCCCTCACATGACCCCTTTTCCTCTCCCTCTCCTCCCCTTTCCATGCTGGAAAAATCCCATTCTCTAGGTTTTGTTGTTGTTTTCTTTTCCTCTCTCCTTGACAGTTCCTGTACTTCTTTCTGCCAATGTCTACTGTTATGGGCTGCACTGTATCCACACCCATAATTCGTATATTGAAGCCCTAACTGGTAATGAATGTTACACGAGGTCAGAAGGTTCTGATTCCATAGAACCGGTGTCCTTATAAGGAGAGGGGGGGACTCCAGAGATCTCTTTCTCTCTGCGTTCACATTGAGAAGAGGCCATTGGGGACGTGGTGAGAAGGTGGCTGTCCACCAGTCAGCAAGAGAGGTCTCATGAGAAAGGGAACTTGCTGGCGCCTTGATCTTGGACTTCTAGGCTTCAGAACTGTGAGAAAACACATTTCTATTGCTTAAGCCTCCCAGTCTGTAGTATTCTGTTATGGCAGCCAGAGTTGACGAATAACAACTACTTAGCAAAAACTTCATGTGGACATTCTGAGGGCACTAGGATGTCATGAAAAAGACTTTTCTTCACACATCCTACCACCTTCAGATCAATAAAGAGCTGTTAATGTTTCTTCATGCCACGTGCCAGCATACCAGTGGCGTGTGTGCACATGTGTTCATGTGTGTTTGTGCGTCCAGAAACAGTCACATACAAACTCAAATATACTTATTTCTACAACAATAGCTAATATTAATTGAGCACTTACTATATGTGACAAACTCTGCAAAGCACTTCCCATTATGTCCTAATCCTCACAGTAAACCTCTGAGGAATATGTTCTCATTTCCTTTATCTAATTGATGAGGAAACCAACATGTAGAGAGGTCAAGTAATGTGCCCACAAAACTCAAGCTACCTGAGTCCAGACCTCTTGTTCTTAACCACCTCATTGCAGTGCCTCCCATTTTTCTTTATATCCCTTGTTCCTGTGTATACTTGTATTCCTGAGAGGAATAAAAATCAGAGAGGGTTTTCAAAGATATATAAAATACAAAATAGCATATAGATAGGGATGAAGGCAAGATAAGAATAAGAATGGAACTTGGATCTAGAAATGAGGGACTTACCTGGTGGTCCAGTGGTTGAAACTCCACGCTCCTAACGCAGTGGGCATGGGTTCAATCCCTGGTTGGGGAACTAAGATCCCGCATGCCACGCCGTGTGGCCAAAAAAAAAAAAAAAAAAAAAATTAAAAGAAATAGAAATGAAGAGAATGTACACTTGTGTTTAGCTTGAAGGTTTCTGGCAGCCAGCAAGAAGATGGTAAGCTGGTCATTCTCAGAGTATACTGTGTCCTTAAGTTAAACACGTACCAATTGCTCAGCAGAAACACAACTTCTCTTATAATTAAATCCAGGCAAGAATTTCTCCTAAAGGTGCCTGTCTGATATAACAAACCAAATTATCAACTTCTTAGAGCAGACAAAATGGTGAGTTCCCTGGAACTGTAAGAGAGACACGTGTGTATATATATACACATATGTACATACACACGCACACAAAGCTGTGTTCGGCTCATGTCACCAGTGCTCCTTCCTCCTTTTTTCGCCTAGTAACTCTGGGTCAAAAACTAGCAAAAGTCAGTGACAACCACCAGGTCATTGTGAGAGTCCAAGGATGCACTGATGGTGTAACACAACTGTGACGCTGGCAGAGGAACAAGGATTTAGAGAATGTTTCCAACCCAGAGGTGGTAACCCAAGAGTGGATTATGAAGACAAGCCGGTGGACCTCAATCAGCATTCTAAAAACCTAAGTAGGAGAGAATAGAAAATTTCAGAGTAGATTGCAAATGGCAAAGTAAGTTGTTTTATGAGATGTTTCAGTACACGTTTGTATGTATACGTATGTACGTTTATAACTAAAGCAATGTCTTTTGCTCTGTCAAAAGATGGCCTTGTCGGGTTGCATTTACAAAAATGGGTATTTTTGTTCTCCATGTTCAGATTTAGCCATTTTAATTATAAGAAGGAGAAAACTGGGATCCAATAGCATGATCAGATCCAGTAAATATGCTTAGAAGCTACAGAAATAAGAATCTAGTAAAATTTCTCTGACAATTGGTGAAGGAAGGACTCTGGATGGAGAGAAAATTGTTTTTCAAATTGGATATGGGTGAGACGAACAGGAACCTAGGCCGTATTCTGGGACAAGGAACGGTACAGATAATGATAGCAATCCTCTGCAGTTAGTCACCATGACAACTTCACTTAAATGTGTGCGATATAAAGTCCTAGCTCTTCAGGGTAAAAAAAAACATGTGCTTTTTGAGAACATAAGTATATCTCTTTGTTCACTTAGCATGCATCCTCTCATAAGGCATTAAAACACTTTGCATCAGACTTGGGTAATGAAAAATGATATAATATGTACTTAATGAAAGATAGCTCTTTTTATTATTTTAAAAATTTAATGCTTGTATTAAGATGTTTGCATCTGATCTGGGCAAAAAAAAACAACTGGCAGGTTCACTTCATATATTTGTTCAATCGTCTTCATTTTCAGGATCCCTCATGAGTTTTCACAAAAGCGCTATCTGGGACATTGAAAGCACTTCTCATTCCCAGGGGTCATAATTCACAGGGTTAATTAACACCAACAGAGAGGCAACTCTCAAGTGCAAATCTCAAGTCTAGACCTTTATTCTGAATCATGACTTGTGCATTTGTCTGCTTAGATATCGTAAAGACAGCTCAAAATGAATATGCCCTACATCAAAATCATAAGCATTATCCCAGAAATCTTCAAATGTTACATATCTTATCATATAGCATGATCAAAACCCAGAAACCAAGGAGTGACTTTTGACATCTCAATCTTCACCTACCTCCCTCTCTCCGTGCTGAATCCATCACTAGGTTCTGTTGATTTTACATTCAGACATCTCTTGAATCCTCCATCTTCACCTTTACCAACACCATAGTCAAAGCCACCATCACTTCTCCTGTGGACCACTACAGTCATCTCCTAACTGATCTACCCATATGTACTCTCGCCTTTTTCCAATCTATTTCCCAAACCATAGCCAGAGTTACATTTTTGAAATTCGAATTTAATTACGACTTTTCTCCCACATTCCTCCCACAGTGCTTAAAATATTTCAATGATTTTCCGAGATACTTAGGATAAAAATGAAACTCCTTAACATGGTGGATCAGTCAGAAGGCACACTCAAAGTGTTTAGCTGAAAATTTCTTGAAGAAATTATTGCACTGGTGGGAGAAGCTTTAAGGGAATCAGCAAGCAATGGTGGGGCAGCCAATGACAATGACTGTGGAATTCCACCTCGAGGCCAAAAGAGGGAAGGAGCTGGAGCTGTGAGAAGGATGTGTAGTCTAGCAGCCTGCGGCCACCGCCAGCATCACGTACAGCTGGAAGGGCCAAGAAGAGATGCCCTGACTTCTTTCCTTTCCCACCTTTTGATTTCCTGCTTGTGCCTCTCACAGGCTACACAAAACTGGAAGCCAGAGGGCAGGGGAGCCCAGGTGATGCACTGATGGGGAGAGCCTTCCAGAACACAGAACAGGAAAGAGAAGAGCAGAATATTGATCTGGGTACAATTATAGGACAGAACTGTCTCCTGGGCAACACTAGGAAAGTAAGAGTTACTCTAAGTCATTTGAAATTGATATAAAAATTTTTTTCAAGACTATTTGGTGAGAGATCACTGTCCTACACCTAGTTCTTTAGACAACAGACTTACTAAGTTGCTTTGGAGGACCTAGAAATGATTGGCCTTTTCATGTTTACCTTAGACAGAACCCTAGAGAATGGGCATTGCTGAAAGAAGCAGGGGGCAGGGATAATCATTTTGCATGGTAATACATAGCTTTCAGGCTGGTTGCACAGTAAGGTGTCTTGTTAACCAGTTGAATGGCCAGAGACTTTGTTCAGCGATCTCCACCCTCCGCCCTGTGGCCTTCCCCCCAATTCCCTGGTCCAATAGTAGAGCAACAAATTCCGAAGCCTTAACCCACTCGGTCTTTTCTTTGTTGACCAGAAGCCAGGGCTAGTTCTCATTTTAAGACAGCCTTGCAAGGTAACAGGTTTATAGCCTTGTTTAATGCACCTCTTGAAATCTTTTAATCTGATACATTTTATGGAAATCCATTCATCACACATTTTTGAGCACTTGCTATGTTCCATACACTACAATGGATGCTGGCTGGTATGAGGTTGAATTACCCCAACTCCTTGACTTCCCCCCGTTTTATGTGAAATCTGAAATGTTCACATTTTTCATTATTCAGTTGGAAAGGGTCATGTGTTTATTTTTTGCTTGCTTCCTTAGGCTGTTTTTTTTCCTACAAAAATAAAGTCACCCCATCTGTGGATAGCATCTGTGGAAAGTAACAACACAGGCAGCTGGCATGACTGTGACCAGTTTCCAGGGCAAACTTGTGGTTTGGGAGGCATCTGTGTTTTATGTGGGCTGGCGATGGGCTGTTTATTTCCCGTCTCTAGAGGCGGGCAGTGGCGACAACGGAAATAATTGATTCTAGGAATCTTGACTCCTCATTAAGTCACTTTCAGAGTGTTGAATGCATTTTAGTCAGAGGTGGGGGGAAGGTCCTAGCCAGACTACCTCCTGTTGGGCTGTGCCTTTCATTTCCTTTATACCTTCCCACAAAAGGAGGTGAAACACTTTTCACATAATTGAAGCAGTGTAAATATTTAATACATCCCTCATAGTTTTCCCCATCCTCATGTTTGATACCATGGAGCAAAGCTTCAATCGTATGTCCCCTAATAGACTATTACTTCCCACATTTTCAAACACTTACAATGTTCTATATACTGTAGTAGGTGATGGAGGGTGTAGAATGACCCCAGCTCCCTAGTAATCCACAGCCTAGCGGGGGATTCAGAAAATAGCAGGAACAATAATAAGCAAGGTGAGCGCTGTGATAGAGGGGGGTACCAGATACAATGGGGAGTCCGAAGGCAGTGATCAGTTCTCCCT
Organism: Leucopleurus acutus; assembly: GCF_964270905.1. NCBI lineage: Eukaryota > Metazoa > Chordata > Mammalia > Artiodactyla > Delphinidae > Leucopleurus > Leucopleurus acutus. Next base: position 55,216,081 of record NC_139152.1, read on the forward strand.
GAGGAGAGTTTTCAGAGAGGAAGTGACCTTGCATTCGGCTTTATAGGATGGACTTATAGAAATTATAGGAGTTTTTTAGGCATCAAAAGTGGGATGGGCCTTCTAGACACAAGAACTACAAAAGTAAAGCCTGGAAGAATGAGTGAGCCAGGGTGTTCAGGGAACTGTAAGGGGTCTTACAGAGCAGTAGTTCCCAAACTGTGTTCCGTGAGATCTCGTTCATAGCTGTTCCTCAGAAAAAGGGGTTCCTGGACAAAAAAAAGTTTGAGAAACCTGGACTAAACAAACTTAAACAGCTTTCCTTTTTAAGTGCTTGCTTGATGGGGCTTATTAATGACGTGATTTTCTTAATATGCCAGCATGCTTTGTGATTCTTTGAAATGGAGGTAGAATATCATTAAAGGAATCAAACAAGGAAGCCAGCACACTGAGGTGGCTGTATCGCCTTGGTGGTGTACCTAAGCCAGAATCATTCCTGCAGGCGCCTCAAGGGTAAAAAAAACCACCAACCACAGGCAGCCAACCAGGCTTTCCCAAATAGTGTAACTGCTGAACCTGGAGCCAATCAAATTATTTCCTTGCTTTGCTTCCATGTCTTCTCTAGAAAAACCTTGCCCCTGGCTCCTGTTGGTGGAGTGCCTCTAACTACTGACTCAGTATTGCCCAATTCGAATTGATTTTCACTCAGACAAACTATTAACAAGTTTTATAGGCTTCAGTCTGCCTTTACAGTGTGATGAGTTATCCAGATTTCTTTGGCCACAGGACCATTTGTTCATGGCCCATCTATTTGGGAAGTGCTGGGTAAAGCACAAAATGCACATGGGACAGTGGTCAGAAATGAAGCTGGTGAGGCTGGCGAGGGTAGCATGTAAAACCAGGACCATGTGAAGTTTTTATGCGTAGAGGAGGGATTTGAAGGATTTGTTTAAAATTATGACCCACATGACTGGATTTTAGATCTTTGCATTGGAAGCAGAGTGGTTGGGGCAGGGAGGACCTGACATGGGAGCAAGGAGATGGTTCCTCCCTCCCTGCCTCCCTGCCTCCCTGCCTCCCTTCCTTCCAGTGGAAGATCACTCCAAGGTAGAGAAAGCACTAATGCAATGCCCTGAGGTGGCTGTATTTGAGGTGACCTTCAGGCATCCAAGTAGAGACATCCTAAAGGCAGTTTAGTATTTATATGGAAGAGGAATTCAGGGAAGAGGTGGAAACTCAAGACTTAGGCTTGGGAAACAGCCGCATATTGTTCCAGCTGAAGGGATGGGCATGGTCTGAGTGGGAAGAAAGGCAGACCAAGAATGGGCTCCTGGGACAGAAGCTAAAAGCAAGAAGAGTTCAAAGAGGTAGGGACAAGCCAGCGGAGAGGGGCCACCCAAGTTAAAGGAAGTATGCGTATTACCAGTGGCTGCAGGCACTGACTGTGAGCATTCACCAACGAAGGACGGTGGTCAAGAGGGATTTAAAAACCCGAAACCAAGTCCACTGGAATGAGGGTGGGGCAGGTGCCTCATGGACCCCTAGCTTCGTTTTGTACAGGGAAGAGCCAGTCACCTTCTTTAGCTGAAGAGGACAGACTCCGAAAACAGACATAACTAAACTAAACAAGCAAGACAATAAGAACAAAACATTCAGAATTCTGGGTAGAATTGTTCACGTTTCACAAAGAGCTGGAGACTTTATCTTTAGGGCAGACCATCCCTGCGGATTTCTTTTAGATATGCACATGGGGAGTCAAGACTCCGGAGGGGAAAAGTTTGAGCTCCAAGGGGCCAAAAGATGTGAGAAGATAATGCAATATGTTATTTTAACGGCAAACAAAAGGTGCATCTTTGCAGATTACGTTTACTTAACTAGGAGGCAGAGAGGAAATAACAGCATCACCGTGAAGAGCCCCAGCATTTGCAACCAGCCTGCCTGGACTCAAATCCTAGCTCTACCCCTTACTAAATGCTGTGACTTTAACAATTTTTTTTTTAAAAAAACTTTCTCTGTGCCTCAGTTTTTCATCTGTAAATTTATGTTAATAAGAGTAGTATGTGACTCAAGAGTTGTAGCAAGAATGAAAGAAAAATCACAGAAAGCATGGCTCCTAGGAAGCCCTCTAAACGTTGGTTCATTTGTTACTGTCTGTAGCTGTATCTCTTCTCCAACTGGATCTAGACTGCCCTTTAAGTGGATTACAAATTATTGCTTGTCCCTGGGAAGAGTTTTGTTTTTGTCCGGGCAATGGCTAATAGAATGCTGGGAGCAAAGACCGTGGAGCCCACTGCTGGGCAGAGCTGAGCTGTTACATGAGCTGCGTACCTAATAAGGAGAGAAGAAATCAGCAGCGCAGAGTTAGTGCATGGCCAAGTACAAAACAAGCCGAATTTGTAGAACACAGTAGCATTCCCTAGAGATTGCCCCAATTCACTAGAAAGAGGATCAGGTAGAAGTTGGGACTCTCCGTGATTAAGAGGCGGGGGATGGGACCTTTGTGATTTAGACCTTATCCATCAATATGAAGTAATTTTAGGAGGCCTAGTAGAGTCGGGGCTGACATCCTAGCCACACATAGATGAGGCAGCGCCCTCACCTTGCTCCAGATCCTCTGTGGAGGAAACTATGTCACTGGGCCTCTGAGGGAAAGGTATGCTTTGATCTCTGCTTAGCGTACACAGGAAGGAATGTTCCACAGCACGATTGCCATTTTTCCTCTGCTCCTAAGAAGATGAAGACAGAAGTAAGTCAGGCCAGAAATAAAATTGTGCTCTTTATTTCTGTCATTGGAGATTAAGCAGATGACTAATCATCTGTCTTCTTCTGTTTCCAAACTAAATAAAAAGCTTTTGAAATTACCCAGGAGAACTTTGGGGTGCTGTACGTAATGAGGTATAATACTATATATCTAGACTTTGCCAGTCAGCCCGAATGATAAGCTTGTCTGGTGTTTGGAAACATATTTGGGAACTCTTGAGGCCAAACAGATTCTCAGTGTATCACCTAATTCTTTAGATGGAAAATCTAGACCACACAGCATCTTATTTGACAAAGATTCCATGTCTCTGAATGTATATTATGCTTATAACTTTTTTCACTTTTCCCCCATTAAGTGTGGGTAATGGACTGGTATTTGACTAAAAAGAAAGAAAAACAAAAGAGATTTCTGGAGCCTTTAAAAACAACCCTTAAAAGTTCTGCCATCTGTTTGGAATCACTCAGAAAACCAAGTGAAGAAATGCAAACTTTTCTCGTAAAACTGAAAACATAGCAGCAGTTGTACTTTCAGAGGTGGTGTGACCTGCTTTAGCACATAGATGTCTCCAACAGTTTATAGCACGTTGGGCTGCCAGTCTCTGCTCTGACTGTGATTTCTAGGTTAACAGTGAACAAGTGCTATGAGTTAGTGCCATTTTGTCATTTGCACTTTGATGAGTTCCATCCTTATAGATGTCCCTCAGGGGCATTTAGAAACAGGCTGACATTGCCAGACAAAGAGCTGTGGGTAGATGTAAAGTGTCATCAGAGAACATAATCTGTAATCTTCTGTTTTTGCTTCATTTTGTGTCTTCTTGCAGTGGTTCTTTCCCCCCCCCCCCCCATTATCTAAGATCTTTTCTATTTTATTAGTGATTCAACATTCGAAAGGTAAAAAAATCCCTCTAAGACCCAGACAGAAAATAATATCTTGCTTTAAGTAATCTTACTTTCTGCCTTCCTAACTAGCTGCCCAAGGTAGGACAAGATACCCCCTTTTATAGTTGCTGAGCACCTTCTGTTTATGTGTGAGGTTTAGCAAATGATGCTTGACAAATCCTTTCCTATAACTTCTAACTATTAAACTGTCCTTTCCGAGTCATGTTTGTTTCTAACTTAAACACTTTGGGAGTTTTAGATTTATGTTCAGTACCTTGGAAAAATAAAGATTTTTCACAACTTAAAAATAAGGACTACCTCTGATGCCTGAGATGGCATCAGAGGACTGATACATAAATGAGTTAGGAAAGGATCTGGATAAAGTTTGCAGCCCCATAAAAGACAGGAAAAATCTGATCTGTGCTTCAGTGTGTCCTTCAGACTCATCTAGTTGCAAGTGACAGAAATCAACTGTGACTAGCTTGAGAAAAAGGAAGAAGAGGGAATTCAGTAGAAGGAAACTGAATCATAAAAATATAAAGGAATAGTTAAAAATACAGGAGAAAAAGGTATGAAGGCAGCTTCAGGATCTTGACATTCGAACTCATAGACTTTTTCTCCAAGGAGCTCTTGAATATGCCTGAGCTCCATGGACCTCAGTTTTCATGTCTCTGTCCTCTGCACCCCAAATTCCTGGAACTGAGTATCCCATGGTCCCATTTTGGTCTTACGGCAATTATGGCAAGATCCTAGAACACAGACTCAGTTTTGGAACACCACCTGTAGATGTGATCTTGCTTTAGTTTGGGCCTTCTAAGAAGCAGACGTCAAGATAGCATTAGACATGCAGGAGATTTACGGCGGGAAACACCTGTGCAGGATAAAGAGGAGGGACGGAGGACACTGTTCATGCTGGTCTAATCCCCACGAGGAAGAGAAGGAAGAAAGCAAGGTTGGACTGGCAGAATCTAAGACTGCAGCATTAAGAAAGTTTTGGCCAAGCCAATGGGAGTCCTTGAGCCAAAGTCAAGAATCAGAAAATCCTTGCAACCTTGCAAAAACTAGCTTGCCTTAGTATCCCTTTCATACTCAGAAACTGGCTGAGAGCAGACTGTGGGAAGGGTGGCCTTGGGCATGAATGTTGTGATGGACTGGGGCCATCCATCAGTTACATTCTCACAGCAGGAGATTTGAGTAGTGCATTTCCATGGCTGCTGCGGAGCTCTTCCTCAATAAGAGAATCACAAAGAACTTTAGAAGTCAGCCCAAGAGATACGCTCCACATTAACCTTTAGAGATGAACTCTTGAGAATTGAGTGATGACTCTGTTTGGGCTCTCTTGGTACCAAGCCATGAGTCTGATCACACCCGGTAGTTCCTAAGCTCCTACAATATCCATTCAGCTTTGCATTATCCTGTCTTGTCACATTCTATTTTAAGATCTTATGCAAGTGAAATAGAGTTGAACCAGATGTCCCCACTAGTATCACAGGAAAGTCATCCCTTGGGTAATGATACCTAAAGGTACCGGCCCCAGGTGGTTTGCTTACATAAGTGCCCTCACTCGCGGGTTTTCTCCACTTTCTTGTTTGCCAGGAACCACGGCTCTAGAGTTGGCTTTGGCTGCTACTTCGACAGGCAGAGTGTGGCTTTAGTGGCAGAAACACTATCACTTGCAGGGAGGAAAACAGGAGTTGGGAGTAGGAAGGATCAGGCAAGGGGCCTGTTGATGGGAAAAAAAGGACCCCTTTGGGCAATATTCCAAGGAGAGCCCCCCCTCCCCTGCCACCCACACTTTTTCCTGGCTTTCCCACACACAAAAGTCTCAGGATGCATTGAAATTACAACCTTAACTTGGTTCTCTCCATAGCTGGTCACTAAAAGAGCCAAGCAAGCTGTATTTCTGCTGACTGCACAGCTACATAGGCCAGAAGGGGACGGTAAGGCGGCCAGCTCGATGCCCCTCTACAGGCAAACCTCTGACAGCACACACACCACACATCTCAGGGCCTCTCTGGGTCTGCATCCCACCTGGTCTATTCCGAAATGTTTTCCTTTGCAACTTCCAGTTTCTCTTTTGTGAGCTCGTTACAGTTTGAAGATTTAATAAGTGCTACTTAATTGAATGATTCTCCCTTAAGGCCTTCAAAGCTTCTCTTTCAGATATCTGCAGAATCTTGTGGAAGAGAAATATGGGTGCAAATAGAATTATTTGACTTTATTAGTCATGATAAATGACATAAGCTCTTGTAATAAATAACCCCCACATCTCAGCAATATGACATTCAGGGTGGATATTTCTAATTGGGCCGCTCTGCACCAGCTTCCACCCAAGCAGTGACTCAGTGACCCAGTCTCTTTCCATGTTGTGGCTCTACTGCACTGAGGTTTCGAAGTCACGCTAGCATCACCCAACAGGAGATAGGAGGAAGACCACGAGAATGGAGGATCACACACGGGAGGTTTTTCTCAGCAGTGCTGAAAAGTGGCTTACATTCTTCCTGCATATATTCCATTCACCATAACTCTTCACGTAACCAACCAAATGGTAAGTGAGACTGGGAAATGTAATTTGGTGAATACTGCAGTCTTCACCAGATTGCCTAATGGAAACTTGGAGATGAACTACTGCATCTTCTAGACACACAGGCCTTCCCGTGCCCACCCCCGATGATAAATAGTTGTTCTTTTCCTTTTGTCCTTTATATCCATGTGTCATCTAGGAACAGAACTGATATTAATTCAAAAAATAATTATTGAGCTCCGATTATGTGTTAGACACTGTGCTGCTGGGTGATGTAGTTATGAAATCAGATGTGATCTGTATTTTCAAAGAGCTTATGATCAGGCACAAGAGTGAAAATGCAGTCAACAGTTAAACTGGAAAAGGTGGGAGATTGGGATTGACATATATACACTACTATGTATAAGACATAACTAAGGAGAGCAGATTGTATAGCACAGGGAACTCCACTCGGTGCTCTGTGGTGACCTAAATGGGAAGGAAATCCAAAAAAGAGGGGATATATGTACACGTATGGCTGATTCACTTTGCTATACAGCAGAAACTGACACAGGAGTGTAAAGCAACTATACTCCAATTAAAAAAAAAACAGAAAAAAGAAAGGAAATACAAAGAAAAGGTGCTCTGACGAATCCAGGGTTCTACTCTGAGCAAGAATGAGGGACCTCTGGCTAGGCTCAGGGTGGTCAGAGGAGAGTTGTGAGAAGAGTAAAGAAGAGTAAAAGGGCAGTTCAGGGAGAAAGGATACCGTATGTGAAGAGAGGGAAGATGTAAAGCCACACGATACGGGAAGGGGCTCAGTGACTTGGTGTGACTGAGGTGAAGCTAGTCAGATGAGTGAATGTAACGATAGGGCTAAAGGTAAAGGTATTGATCTGATCATGAAGACCGTTTAGGACTGAGCTGTGGACATTGATACGCATGAAAACCCAAAGAAGAATTTTAAGCACCAAGTAATATGGTTAAAATCTCATTTGATGACAGTTTTTGCCATGAAAAAAAATGATAGATTAATTATCATATAGATTTTAACACTGTTGTCTTGAGTGTACTAAAAATGACTCTTCTGTTAATCACTTGAAGACCTGTTGATCCAGCCCCGGCCCTCTGTGATCTACAGATATGTAAATACTTTGTTTATTTTCCAATGTGGCTGCCATTTAAAAAATTCTGTCATTGTGATTCAGACTTGCCTTCAGCTTCACACCTGTCTAAAAAATAACCCCCTATTTTAGGCTGCTGTGTGCCACGGTTAGCATAGCTCCCATTTATTAAGGCTATGAAAACGTTTACTAAGAACCTGTTTTGTGCTAGCCTCTTGCCTGGAACTGAGTGTGTGGGAGGTGTTATAAAGAGAAACAGCACGGAATGGTAGAGAAAGCTCAGGTTTTGAAGCTCAACTCCATCATTTACAATGGTGGGGCTCCGGGTTGGGGGGATGGGGAGAGGCTTTGGGAAACGTAGGCAACCTCTCAGAAATTCAGTTTTCTCATCTGCAAAATGGAGAAAATATTACCTACTTTAGAGTTTTGCTGTGAGGGTTCAACGAGGTAATATTTGTAAACCACTTAAGTGTGCTCAGAAAAGCAGTGGTGAGGTGGCACATGATATGTCTCCTTACCCATGCAGACATCACTAATCGATCATGGCACAATTTTCTGCTGAGCCAGACCCAGCTTGGGGTGATACCTATAGGAAAGTAATTGTTTTAAAAGACAGTATCAGGGTCACACTGCATGAATGGTCAGAAATAGCAAGGATTTCAGGGATGATAAATTATTCTGTGTACAGTAATCAGAAAAGAATGGCTTCATGCAGGAGGATGGGCATGACAGCAAGCCCATGAGATGTTGGTAGGGTTTATTTGAATTCCACATTTAGATCACATTTCCAAAGCTTGACGTCAATACAGACTTAGAGTATTCCTTCCATCTTCCTTGCACCATGGTTTGCTCTACACTAGCTTGTCATATAGAAATCACTAGTCATTCTCCATCTTGAGTTAGCTTAATAGAACTATTTAGCACTACAGTAAGCAACGATTGAGGTATGTTCCTAAGACCCTTATTCATACTGGTTATAGAGATTCACTTATTTTCTAGAGTAGCTATAGCACACAAAATTTCTCACAAGTCACAATTTTGCAGTTGGTACTAGTTGCCTGGAGTGCTGTGTTGACAAGGAGTCTGGAATTCTGGGCTGCATGAGAGTTTGGCCATGATTAATTAGTGATGTTTGACATGAGCAAGAACTAGAGTAGAAGAAGCACACGAGTCATTGGTCTGTAAGGGACGTTAGAGACCATCTAAATATGCTCCTCGTTTTTCTGATGTCGAAACTGAGATCCAGAGAAGTTGTCTCTTGTTGAAGACATTTCCAGAGACAGAATTGGATAAGAATCCCAAACCCCTAGTTCCAATGACCTAAGTCCTGTTTTCTTTTGCGTGATATCTTACTTCACAAGCATCACCAGCAGACCCTACAGACATATTTCATGAGTAGGTCCTGGAATTGATCTTATATTTTCTATTTTTATTTTTTAATTTTTATTCCCCTGCTTTGAGGCATATTTACTTTTAAGAAAATTCACCCATTTAGAGTATACAGTTTGATGAGCTTGGCAAGTGCATACAGTCATATAACCACCTTCACAGTCAAAACATAGAACATTTCTATCCCCCCAGAAAGTATCTGCATTTCTCTTTGCAGTTGATTCCCTTCCCTGAACTATGCCGTCCAGGCAACCAGTGATCTGCTTTCTGTCACTATAGTTTTGCCTTTTTTAGAAGTTATACGAATGGAATCATACAGTATGTAGTCTGTTTTATTTGCCTTCTTTCGTATAGTATAAGGCTCTAGAGGTTCACTCGTTTTGCTGCATGTCAATATTTCATTCTTTTCACAGCTGGGTAGTATTTCATAGTGTGTATACACCATAATTTGTTTACTCATTGATCAGTTGATGAAAATTGGGACTGTTTGGTTATTATGAGCACTGCTACTATAAACATACATGCACAAGTTATTGTGTGGTCATACATTTTCATTCATCTTAGGTAAATACTTAGGAATAGGACTGTTCAGTTATATATATATGTTTAACTTTGTGAGAAATGGCTAAAGTTTTCCAAATTGGCTGTACCATTTTGCATTCCCACCAGCAATGTATGACAGTTCTGGCTGGTTCACATCATTGTCAAAACTTGGTATTCTTCTAAATTTAACCCATTGTGCTAGGTTGTCTAGTAGTTTCTCAATGTGGTTTTAATTTGTAATTACCCTGATGACTCGTGATATTGAACACCTTTTCAATACATCTTTTTGGCCAAATGTATATCTTCTCTTATAGAGTGCCCATTCAAATATTTTGCCCATTTAAAATTTTATTCTTTGCCTTCTTTTTTTTTAACATCTTTATTGGGGTATAATTGCTTTACAATGGTGTGTTAGTTTCTGCTTTATAACAAAGTGAATCAGTTATACATATACATATGTTCCCATATCTCTTCCCTCTTGCATCTCCCTCCCTCCCACCCTCCCTATCTCAACCCTCCAGGGGGTCACAAAGCACCGAGCCGATATCCCTCTGCCATGCAGCGGCTTCCCACTAGCTATCTACCTTACGTTTCTTAGTGTATATATGTCCATGCCTCTCTCTCGCCCTGTCACAGCTCACCCTTCCCGCTCCCCATATCCTCAAGTCCGTTCTCCAGTAGGTCTGTGTCGTTATTCCTGTCTTACCCCTAGGTTGTTCATGACATTTTTTTTCTTAAATTCCATATATATGTGTTAGCATACGGTATTTATTTTTCTCTTTCTGACTTCACTCTGTATGACAGACTCTAGGTCTATCCACCTCATTACAAGTAGGTCAATTTCGTTTCCTTTTATGGCTGAGTAATATTCCATTGTATATATGTTCCACATCTTCTTTATCCATTCATCCGACGATGGGCACTTAGGTTGTTTCCATCTCCGGGCTATTGTAAATAGAGCTGCAATGAACATTTTGGTACATGACTCTTTTTGAATTTTGCTTTTCTCAGGGTAGATGCCCAGTAGTGGGATTGCTGGGTCATATGGTAGTTCTATTTGTAGTTTTTTATGGAACCTCCATACTGTTCTCCACAGTGGCTGAACCAATTCACATTCCCACCAGCAGTGCAAGACGTTTCCCTTTTCTCCACACCCTCTCCAGCATTTATTGTTTCTAGATTTTTTGATGATGGCCATTCTGACTGGTGTGAGATGATATCTCATTGTAGTTTTGAGCTGTATTTCTCTAATGATTAATGATGTTGAGGATTCTTTCATGTGTTTGTTGGCAGTCTGTGTATCTTCTTTGGAGAAATGTCTATTTAGGTCTTCTGCCCATTTTTGGATTGGGTTGTTTTGTTTTTTTGTTATTGAGCTGCATGAGCTGCTTGTAAATTTTGGAAATTAATCCTTTGTCAGTTGCTTCATTTGCAAATATTTTCTCCCATTCTGAGGGTTGTCTTTTGGTCTTGTTTATGGTTTCCTTTGCTGTACAAAAGCTTTGAAGTTTCATTAGGTCCCATTTGTTTATTTTTGTTTTTATTTCCATTTCTCTAGGAGGTGGGTCAAAAAGGATCTTGCTGTGATTTATGTCATAGAGTGTTTTGCCTATGTTTTCCTCGAAGAGTTTGATAGTTTCTGGCCTTACATTTAGGTCCTTAATCCATTTTGAGCTTATTTTTGTGGATGGTGTTAGGGAGTGATCTAATCTGATACTTTTACATGTACCTGTCCAGTTTTCCCAGCACCACTTATTGAAGAGGCTGTCCTTTCTCCACTGTACATTCCTGCCACCTTTATCAAAGATAAGGTGTCCATATGTGTGTGGGTTTATTTCTGGGCTTTCTATCCTGTTCCATTGATCTATCTTTCTGTTTTTGTGCCAGTACCATACTGTCTTGATTACTGTAGCTTTGTAGTATAGTCTGAAGTCAGGGAGCCTGATTCCTCCAGTTCCATTTTTCGTTCTCAAGATTGCTTTGGCTATTCAGGGTCTTTTGTGTTTCCATACAAATTGTGAAATTTTTTGTTCTAGTTCTGTGAAATATACCAGTGGTAGTTTGATAGGGATTGCATTGAATCTGTAGATTGCTTTGGGTAGTAGAGTCATTTTCACAATGTTGATTCTTCCAATCCAAGAACATGGTATATCTCTCTATCTATTTGTATCATCTTTAATTTCTTTCATCAGTGTCTTATAATTTTCTGCATACAGGTCTTTTGTCTCCTTAGGTAGGTTTATTCCTAGATATTTTATTCTTTTTGTTGCAGTGGTAAATGGGAGTGTTTTCTTGATTTCACTTTCAGATTTTTCATCATTAGTATATAGGAATGCCAGAGATTTCTGTGCATTAATTTTGTATCCTGCTACTTTACCAAATTCATTGATTAGCTCTAGTAGTTTTCTGGTAGCATCTTTAGGATTCTCTATGTATAGTATCATGTCATCTGTAAACAGTGACAGCTTTACTTCTTCTTTTCTGATTTGGATTCCTTTTATTTTCTTTTCTTCTCTGATTGCTGTGGCTAAAACGTCCAAAACTATGTTGAATAAGAGTGGTGAGAGTGGGCAACCTTGTCTTTTTCCTGATCTTAGTGGAAATGCTTTCAGTTTTTCAACATTGAGGATGATGTTGGCTGTGGGCTTGTCATATATGGCCTTTATTATGTTGAGGAAAGTTCCCTCTATGCCTACTTTCTGCAGGGTTTTTATCATAAATGGGTGTTGAATTTTGTCAAAAGCTTTTTCTGCATGTACTGAGATGATCATATGGCTTTTCTCCTTCAATTTGTTAATATGGTTTATCACATTGATAGATTTGCGTATATTGAAGAATCCTTGCATTCCTGGAATAAACCCCACTTGATCATGGTGTATGATCCTTTTAATGTGCTGTTGGATTCTGTTTGCTAGTATTTTGTTGAGGATTTTTGCATCTATGTTCATCAGTGATATTGGCCTGTAGTTGTCTTTCTTTGTGACATCCTTGTCTGGTTTTGGTATCAAGGTGATGGTGGCCTTGTAGAAGGAATTTGGGAGTGTTCCTCCCTCTGCTATATTTTGGAAGAGTTTGAGAAGGATAGGTGTTAGCTCTTCTCTAACTGTTTGATAGAATTCGCCTGTGAAGCCATCTGGTCCTGGGCTTTTGTTTGTTGGAAGGTTTTTAATCACAGTTTCAATTTCAGTGCTTGTGATTGGTCTGTTTATATTTTCTATTTCTTCCTGGTTCAGTCTTGGAAGGTTGTGCATTTCTAAGAATTTGTCCATTTCTTCCAGGTTGTGCATTTTATTGGCATAGAGTTGCTTGTAGTAATCTCTCATGATCTTTTTTATTTCTGCAGTGTCAGCTGTTACTTCTCCTTTTTCATTTCTAATTCTATTGATTTGAGTCTTCTCCCTTTTTTTTTTTGATGAGTCTGGCTAATGGTTTATCTATTTTGTTTATCTTCTCAAAGAACCAGCTTTTAGTTTTATTGATCTTTGCTCTCATTTCCTTCATTTCTTTTTCATTTATTACTGATCTGATTTTTATGAGTTCTTTCGTTTTCCTAACTTTGGGGTTTTTTTGTTCTTCTTTCTCTAATTGCTTTAGGTGCAAGGTTAGGTTGTTTATTCGAGATGTTTCCTGCTTCTTACGGTGGGCTTGTATTGCTATAAACTTCCCTCTTAGAACTGCTTTTGCTGCATCCCATAGGTTTTGGGTCATTGTGTCTCCATTGTCATTTGTTTCTGGGTATTTTTTTATTTCCTCTTTGATTTCTTCAGTGATCACTTCGTTATTAAATAGTGTATTGTTTAGCCTCCATGTGTTTGTATTTTTTAAAGATCTTTTTCTGTAATTGATATCTAGTCTCATGGCGTTGTGGTCGGAAAAGATACTTGATACAATTTCAATTCTTTTAAATTTACCAAGGCTTGATTTGTGACCCAAGATATGATCTATCCTGGAGAATGTTCCATGAGCACTTGAGAAAAATGTGTATTCTGTTGTTTTTGGATGGAGTGTCCTATAAATATCAGTTTAGTCCATCTTGTTTAATGTATCATTTAAAGCTTGTGTTTCCTTATTTCTTTTCATTTTGGATGATCTGTCCATTGGTGAAAGTGGGGTGTTAAAGTCCCCTACTATGAATGTGTTACTGTCGATTTCCCCTTTTATGGCTGTTAGTATTTGCTTATGTATTGAGGTGCTCCTATGTTGGGTGCATAAATATTTACAATTGTTATATCTTCTTCTTGGATCGATCCCTTGATCATTATGTAGTGTCCTTCTTTGTCTCTTCTAATAGCCTTTATTTTAAAGTCTATTTTGTCTGATATGAGAATTGCTACTCCAGCTTTCTTTTGGTTTCCATTTGCATGGAATATCTTTTTCCATCCCCTTACTTTCAGTCTGTATGTGTCTCTAGGTCTGAAGTGGGTCTCTTGTAGACACCAAATATATGGGTCTTATTTTGTATCCATTCAGCCAATCTGTGTCTTTTGGTGGGAGCATTTAGTTCATTTACATTTAAGGTAATTATTGATATGTATGTTCCTATTCCCATTTTCTTAATTGTTTTGGGTTTGTTATTGTAGGTCCTTTCCTTCTTTTGTGTTTCTTGCCTAGAGAAGTTCCTTTAGCATTTGTTTTAAAGCTGGTTTGGTGGTGCTGAACTCTCTCAGCTTTTGCTTGTTTGTAAAGGTTTTAATTTCTCCATCGAATCTGAATGAGATCCTTGCTGGGTAGAGTAACCTTTGTTGCAGGTTTTTCTCCTTCATCACTATAAACATGTCCTGCCAGTCCCTTCTGCCTTGCAGTTTCTGCTGAAAGATCAGCTGTTAACCTTATGGGGATTCCCTTTTGTGTTATTTGTTGTTTTTCCTTTCCTGCTTTAATATGTTTTCTTTTTATTTAATTTTTGACAGTTTGATTAATATGTGTCTTGGTGTATTTCTCCTTGGATTTATCCTGTATGGGACTCTCTGTGCTTCCTGGACTTGATTAACTGTTTCCTTTCCCATATTAGGGAAGTTTTCAACTATAATCTCTTCAAAGATTTTCTCCATCCCTTTCTTTTTCTCTTCTTCTTCTGGAACCCCTATAATTCGAATGTTGGTGCATTTAATGTTGTCCCAGAGGTCTCTGAGACTGTCCTCAGTTGTTTTCATTCTTTTTACTTTATTCTGCTCTGCAGTAGTTATTTCCACTATTTTATTTTCCAGGTCACTTATCCGTTCTTCTGTCTCAGTTATTCTGCTATTGATCCCATCTAGAGTATTTTTCATTTCAGTTATTGTGTTGTTCATCGTTGCTTGTTTCATCTTTATTTCTTCTAGGTCCTTGTTAAATGTTTCTTGCATTTTGTCCATTCTATTTCCAAGATTTTGGATCATCTTTACTATCATTATTCTGAATTCTTTTTCAGGTAGACTGCCTATTTCCTCTTCATTTGTTAGGTCTGGTGGGTTTTTATCTTGCTCCTTCATCTGCTGTGTGTTTTTCTGTCTTCTCATTTTGCTTATCTTACTGTGTTTGGGGTCTCCTTTTTGCAGGCTGCAGTTTCGTAGTTCCCGTTTTTTTTGGTGTCTGTCCCCAGTGGCTAAGGTTGGTTCAGTGGGTTGTGTAGGCTTCCTGGTGGAGGGGACTAGTGCCTGTGTTGTGGTGGATGAGGCTGGATCTTGTCTCTCTAGTTGGCAGGTCCACGTCTGGTGTGTTTTGGGGTGTCTGTGGACTTACTATGATTTTAGACAGCCTCTCTGCTAATGGGTGGGGTTGTGTTCCTGTTTTGCTAGTTGTTTGGCATAGGTTGTCCAGCACTGTAGCTTGCTGGTCGTTGAGTGAAGCTGGGTACTGGTGTTAAGATGGAGGTCTCTGGGAGATTTTCGCCATTTGATATTATGTGGAGCTGGGAGGTCTCTTGTGGACCAGTGTCCTGAAGTTGGCTCTCCCACCTCAGAGACACAGCGCTGACTCCTGGCTGGAGCACCAAGAGCCGTTCATCCACACGTCTCAGAATAAAAGGGAGAAAAGGTAGAGAGAATTAGTAGAGGGAGGGAGGGAGGGCGGAAGGAAGGAAGGAGGAAAGAAAGGAGGGCGGGAGGAAGGAAGGAAGGAAGGAGGGAAGGAAAGAAGGAAGAAAGACAGAGGATACAGTAAAATAAAATATAATAAAGTTATTGAATTAAAAAATAATTATTTAGAGAAAAAAAGGGACGGATAGAACCTTAGGACAAATGGTGGAAGCAAAGCTATACAGACAAAATCTTACACAGAAGCATACACATACAACCTCACAAAAAGAGGTAAAGGGGAAAAAAATCATAAATCTTGCTGTCAAAGTCCACCTCCTCAATTTGGGATGATTCGTTGTCTAAAGGAGGGAAGGAAGGAAGGAAGGAAAGAAAGGAAGAAAAAGAAAGAAAGAAGGTAAAGTATAACAGAGTTATTAAAATTAATTATTAAGAAAAAAATTTAAAAAAAAAAAAGGACGGATAGAACCCTAGGACAAATGGTGGAAGCAAAGCTATACAGACAAGATCTCACACAGAAGCATACACATACACATTCACAAAAAGAGGAAAAGCGGAAAAAATCCTAGATCTTGCTCTCGAAATCCACCTCCTCAATTTGGGATGATTCGTTGTCTATTCAGGTATTCCACAGATGCAGGGCACATCAAGTTGATTGTGGAGCTTTAATCCGCTGCTTCTGAGGCTGCTGGGAGAGATTTCCCTTTCTCTTCTTTGTTCTCACAGCTCATCAGGACTTAGCTTTGGATTTGGCCCTGCCTCTGCGTGTAGGTCGCCGGAGGGCGTCTGTTCTTCGCTCAGACTGGACGGGGTTAAAGGAGCTGCTGCTTCGGGGGCTCTGGCTCACTCAGGCTGGGGAGAGGGAGGGGCACGGAATGCGGGGCGGGCCTGCGGCGGCAGAGGCCAGCGTGACGTTGTACCAGCCTGAGGCGCGCCATGCGTTCTCCCGGGGAAGTTGTCTCTGGATCCCGGGACCCTGGCAGTGGCGGGCTGCACAGGCTCCCCGGGAGAGGGGTGTGGATAGTGAGCTGTGCTCGCACACAGGCCCCTTGGTGGCGGCAGCAGCAGCCTTAGCGTCTCCCGCCCGTCTCTGGGGTCCACGCTTTTAGCCGCGGCTCGCGCCCATCTCTAGAGTTCCTTTAAGCAGCGCTGTTAAACCCCTCTCCTCGTGCACCAGGAAACAAAGAGGGAAGAAAAAGTGTCTTGCCTCTTCGGCAGGCCCAGACTTTTCCCCGGACTCCCTCCCGGCTGGCCGTGGTGCACTAACCCCTTCAGTCTGTGTTCAAGCTGCCAACCGCAGTCCTCTCCCTGCGCTCCGAGCGAAGCCCGAGCCTCAGCTCGCAGCCCCACCCTCCCCAGCGAGTGAGCAGACAAGCCTCTCGGGCTGGTGAGTGCCGGTCGGCACCGATCCTCTGTGCGGGAATCTCCCCGCTTTGCCCTCCGCACCTGTTGCTGTGCTCTCCTCCACGGCTCTGAAGCTCCCCCCCTCCGCCTCCCACAGTCTCCACCCGCGAAGGGGCTTCCTAATGTGTGGAAACCTTTCCTCCTTCACAGCTCCCTCTCACTGGTGCAGGTGCCGTCCCTATTTTTTTGTCTCTGTTTTTTCTTGTCTCTGTTTTTTCTTTTGCCCTACCCCGGTATGTGGGGGGTTTCTTGCCTTTTGGGAGGTCTGAGGTCTTCTGCCAGCGTTCAGTAGGTGTTCTGTAGGAGTTGTTCGACGTGTAGATTTATTTCTGGTGTATCTGTGGGGAGGAAGGTGATCTCCGTGTCTTACTCTTCCGCCATCTTCCCAGCACCTATTCTTTGCCTTCTTATTGAGTTGGAAGAGTTCTTTGTATACTGGATACAAGCACTAGGATTTGCAAATCTTTTCTCCTGGTCTGTGACTTCCTTTCTACTTTCTTTAAATGTATGTTTCAAGTTTACATTAAAAAAAATTTAAGTCCATTTCATCTAATTTTCTTCTATTTTCATGCTTTTCTGTTGCTGCCTAAGAAATCTTTGCCTAATCCAATTTCACCAAAAAAAAATGTGTTTGTTTTTGGAAGTTTTATAACTTTAGCACTTACATTACGTCCAATTCATGGAGTTAATTTTTGTATTTGTTTTGAGGTAGGGGTTGTTTTGTGCATACAGCCATCCATTGGGTTCAGCATTATTAGTTGAAATGACTATCATTTTTTCCATTAAATTACCTTGACATCTTGGCTAAGGAAAAAAAAAAATCAATTGACCTTAGAAGTACAGATCTATTTCTGAGCTCTCTTCTGTTCCACTGATGTTATGTGTTTACACTTATGTCAACATCACACTGTATAGATGACAGCAGCTTTTACAGTAAGACTTGAAATCAGATGGTGTCATTCCTCCAACCATTTTAAGTCCTCAAAATTGTTTTAGGTATTCTAGGTCCATTGCTTTTCCATATAAAATTTAAAATCAGTTTGTCAATGTCTTCGAAATAAGTCTGATAGGATTTTCAATGGAATTGTATTGAATCTATAGATAATTTGGGTGAGAATTTAATCTCGATAATATTAATCTTCTCATCCTTGACTATGGAATAGCTTTCATTCATTTAGATCTTTTTTAAAAATTACAGAACATTTTGAAGGAAGTTAGTGTATAGGTCTTACAATCTTTTGTTGAATTTATTCCTAAATATTTTAATTTTCTGATGCTCTTGAAAATGAGGTTTTATATTCCTCTTTGCCTGTATTTATTTTTTTAGAAATTCATTTTAATGTTCATACCAGCTTTTCAACTATACTTGTTTGCATTTTTTGACTGTCCTATGGATTACAATATACAGTAGATCTTAAACTTTTTGCAGACTGAGTTACAACTAACCTCATACTACTTCATATAAAACACAGAACCCTTTCAAACCACAGATACATATCTCCTCTTTGTCCCCTATGCTGCGTCGACATTCATTATCAACACCACAAGACAATATTATAATTTTGACTTTAAACACTTTGCATTAAAGAATTAGTCTTGCTCAAAGAGAGGTCTGGCCTTTGCCCTTGGCTCCTGTGAGGTGATTCCCAAGTTCTTGGAATGTCCTGCCTGATACCCAGCGTCTGGGGGCTTTGAGCCACACCAGATACTAACAATGTGATTGATGGTGGGAACTTCGGGTCACGTGGTATTAGCTCAGCCTCTGGAAGGGCTGGAAACTAAGGTCAACCATGCAGGTGACCTACCATGTCTATGCAAGGGAGCATCAGGGCTCGGATGAGCTTCCCTAGTTGGCAGCATTCCATGCGTGCTGTCACACAGCACTTCTGGGATGAGTTAGCACCTTCCATGACTCCATTGGGAAGGAGAGCTGGAAGCTCATGGAACTCTCCTGGACTCCGCCATGTGTTTCTTTTCTTGATGGATTTTAATCTGTGTCCTTTCACTGAAATAAACCATAGCAATGAGCATAATAGCTTTTAGTGAGCTCTCTGAGTCCTTCTAATGAATTATGGAATCTGAGGGTGGTCTTGGGGACCCTGAAGTTCCAGTTGGTATCAGAATGAGGGTGGTCTTGTGCACTCCCTTTAAATCCTTAAACACACATATGCTTTGTAAAGGAATTAAGAGAAGAAAAAGCAAAAAATACAGTCTTTGTATTTATGCAGATATTTTCATTTGTGACACTTTTTTTAGATTTAGACATCCATTCAGAATTATTTTCCTTCAGTATATTTTGCTTTTTGTACTACAGGCCTATTGGTGATGTATTCTTTCAGTTTTCCTTTATGTGATATCTTTATTTCAACTTCATCTTCATTCTTGAAGGTTCCCCCCACCCCCTGCCCTAACCAGATATATAACTCTACGTTGACAGTGGTTCAGTACTTTCAGTACTTTAAAGATGTTTTTGGACTCTTTTCTGGTCTCCATAGTTTCTTTTTATTTATTTATTTTTTAACATCTTTATTGGAGTATAACTGCTTTACAATGGTATGTTAGTTTCTGCTTTACAACAAAATGAATCAGTTATACATATACATATGTTCCCATATCTCCTCCCTCTTGCGTCTCCCTCCCTCCCACCCTCCCTATCCCACCCCTCCAGGCGATCACAGAGCACCGAGCTGATCTCCCTGTGCTATGCAGCTGCTTCCCACTAGCTATCTACCTTACGTTTCTTAGTGTATATATGTCCATGCCTCTCTCTTGCCCTGTCACAGCTCACCCTTCCCCCTCCCCATATCCTCAAGTCCATTCTCCAGTAGGTCTGTGTCTTTATTCCTGTCTTACCCCTAGGCTCTTCATGACATTTTTTTTTTCTTAAATTCCATATATATGTGTTAGCATATGGTATTTGTCTCTCTCTTTCTGACTTACTTCACTCTGTATGACAGACTCTAGGTCTATCCACCTCATTACAAATAGTTCAATTTCGTTTCTTTTTATGGCTGAGTAATATTCCATTGTATATATGTGCCACATCTTCTTTATCCATTCATCCGATGATGGACACTTAGGTTGTTTCCATCTCCGGGCTATTGTAAATAGAGCTGCAATGAACATTTTGGTACATGACTCTTTTTGAATTATGGTTTTCTCAGGGTATATGCCCAGTAGTGGGATTGCTGGGTCGTATGGTAGTTCTATTTGTAGTTTTTTAAGGAACCTCCATACTGTTCTCCACAGTGGCTGTATCAATTTACATTCCCACCAACAGTGCAAGAGGGTTCCCTTTTCTCCACACCCTCTCCAGCATTTATTGTTTCTAGATTTTTTGATGATGGCCATTCTGACTGGTGTGAGATGATATCTCATTGTAGTTTTGATTTGCATTTCTCTAATGATTAATGATGTTGAGCATTGTTTCATGTGTTTGTTGGCAGTCTGTATATCTTCTTTAGAGAAATGTCTATTTAGGTCTTCTGCCCATTTTTGGATTGGGTTGTTTGTTTTTTTGTTATTGAGCTGCATGAGCTGCTTATAAATTTTGGAGATTAATCCTTTGTCAGTTGCTTCATTTGCAAATATTTTCTCCCATTCCGAGGGTTGTCTTTTCGTCTTGTTTGTGGTTTCCTTTGCTGTGCAAAAGCTTTGAAGTTTCACTAGGTCCCATTTGTTTATTTTTGTTTTTATTTCCATTTCTCTAGGAGGTGGGTCAAAAAGGACCTTGCTGTGATTTATGTCATAGAGTGTCCTGCCTATGTTTTCCTCTAAGAGTTTGATAGTTTCTGGCCTTACATTTAGGTCTTTAATCCATTTTGAGCTTATTTTTGTGTATGGTGTTAGGGAGTGATCTAATCTCATACTTTTACATGTACCTGTCCAGTTTTCCCAGCACCACTTATTGAAGAGGCTGTCCTTTCTCCACTGTACATTCCTGCCTCCTTTATCAAAGATAAGGTGTTCTGGTCTCCATAGTTTCTGACAAGATGCAACTAGTTAATCAAATGATTATTCCCTTGTATGTAATGTCATTTTTCTCTTGCTGTTTTCAAGTTTTGCTCTTTATATTCAGGCTTCAACAGTTTGATTAGGATGTTCCAAAGCAAAGCCTTCTTATGTTTGTCATGCTTGATGTTTCTTGAACATATTGAGTTGTAAATTTATATGTTTCATCAAATTTGGGGAAATTTGGCCATTATTTTTCAATTTTTTTCGTGCGTAGTTCTCTAACTTCTTTCTTTATGAGGTTCTAATTACATGTATATTCAACCATTTGATATAATCTACTGGGTCTTTGAAGTTTCGTTCATTTAAAAATCTTTTTGTTCTCTCTGATACTAACTTTGGATAATTTCTGTTGATCTACTTTCAGGTTCATTTACTTTTTTCTCTGTCATTGCTACTCAGCTCTGAAGTCCATCTGATAATTTTTTATTTCGGATGTTTTATTTCTCAGGTTTAGAATTTCCATTTGGTTCTCTTTATGATTTAATATCTTTGCTGAAATTTCCTATCCTGCCATTATGAGCATTTTTTTAGAACTTAATCACATAGAATCATGATAACAGATAAGGATTTCAAAGCAGCTAAGTCTAACATTTTGATTAATTTAGGATTAATTTAGTTTTTCTCTTAAGAATATGATCTCTTAAGAGTATGGGTGTTGTGACCACCTAGAGAGGTGGGATAGGGAGGGTGGGAGGGAGGGAGATGCAAGAGGGAAGAGATATGGGAACATATGTGTATGTATAACTGATTCACTTTGTCATCAAGCAGAAACTAACACACCATTGTAAAGCAATTATACTCCAATAAAGATGTTAAAGAATAAATAAATAAACAAAAAGGCATCACAAAACCCCCACATAAAAAAACATGCTTTCTGGAATATAGATCATATGATCACTAAATACCAGTAAATGCAAAAGTCCATATGATACAACTAATTTGCAACATATTACAGTTTTAAAGTTTACAAACTATGTGTACATGGCTTAAAATCAAATCAAAATAAAACCAAAACACTCTGAAAAGTAAAAAAAAAAAAAAAAGTATGGGTGAAAAAAATGTTACTGTTGTACCACTAACACCCTATGTTTGAAAAAATAAGAAAAAGTCTTGCTCTTTGGAAGAAAAAAAAAGTATGTTCCATTTTTCTTCTTCACCTGTCAAGTGATGGTGATTGTATCCAGGACAATATGAATGTTAAGTTGTGGAGAGTGGATTCTAATAGTTTTCTCTGATGACTGTTACTTTGTTTTAGCAAACAATTTTCTTGGTTCATACTTGAACTAGAAACTCAATTTCTGTGTAGCAGGTCCAAACTCAGCTCCTATTTTTTGTCTTAGCAAAACTGTTTTGCATCTGTTCTGCACATGAATGGTTCAAGAGTGATTAAGAGTAAGAGCCAGATAGAAATTGGAGAACCCCTCTCTGACCATTTTTCTTACAGAGCTCCCCATCTCTCTTCAGTGACTGGTTTCCACAGATTTGGTCTTTTGAATTCCCAGGACAAAAAGACTGCAGTTTTTCACCAGTGCCCCTGCTGTCACCAAAACACTACTGGTCCCAGGCTAAAAGGACAATAATGGAAACTCACTTTATACAACTCCTTTCTTACGAGCATGAACTCCCCATAAGAATAGGGTTGTATTACTTCACTCTCTAGTGACCAATTTTCTTGAGTTACCAATTTTTTACCTTATATCCAGATTTTATAGCTATTATCTGCAGCAGGATCTGTATCTTACTCAGCAATTACCTTACATTTTCTTTATAGCTAGCTTTTAACTAGTAAATTGGGATTTTTGCCTCTGTGGGTGGCATCCCATGGTTGCCTGCAGGGATCTCAGCTTCAAAGATATTGATTACTCTTAACTAAGAGGAAGTGAGGATTTCCATTTAAATTCTTATTAAATTCAGTGCAAATTGATGCAAATTACATGCCCACATATAAGATAATGGTACACTAGCTATGACTTACATTTAGAATTAACTAAAATTAATTCATAGCTTTTGAAATGAAATAGATTGAGCCTAAGGAATAATTCCATTTGGTGTTGCTATCTACTTCATTTTTAAGAGAATAATATTTATATATAAACAGTACCTGAAAACTACTTTACTTTCATAAGATTCCAAGAGTGTAATAATATCGTTAGGTGCATCAGCGCCTTGGGCCAATCTTGCCCTATTATTTTTAACAAGAGCAGGGATAGGAACGTCATGATGATTATCTGTTGCAGTTGTTAACTAAGCTGTTTTGGAGAGGAAGTCTCATACTATAGAAAATCTGGTTAATGCAGACACTAACTCCAAAACTTAGCTGTGCATTTCATCACTTATTTATATAACTCTCATCTGACCTTGGCCAAGTTACCCAAGAGGAATTCTTGTCCTCAGTTTCCTCACTTGTGAGAGACAGACAGACTTGTGGGGTTTTGGTGAAAATGGATGAGATAAGGAAGGTAAAACAGTTGGCACAGCACTGGGCACATGGCAATTTAGCAAATATCTATGGCAAGGGCCCTTCAGTGGTTTTGTAATGTATCGACAATTGGCTCAGCTGAATGACATTTCCCAGAATTCCCTTTCCATTTGGGGTGGGAAGAGATTTTATTTATTTAATTTGAAAAATTTTTTTAACATCTTTATTGGAGTATAATTGCTTTACAGTTGTGTGTTAGCTTCTGCTTTATAACAAAGTGAATCAGCTATACATATACATATGTTCCCATATCTCTTCCCTCTTGCGTCTCCCTCCCTCCCACCCTCCCTACCCCACCCCTCCAGGTGGTCACAAAGCACCGAGCTGATCTCCCTGTGCTATGCGGCTGCTTCCCACTAGCTATCTGTTTTACATTCGGTAGTGTATATTTGTCCATGCCACTCTCTCACTTCGTCCCAGCTTACCCTTCCCCCTCCCCGGGTCCTCAAGTCCATTCTCTACATCTGCGTCTTTATTCCTGTCCTGCCCTTAGGCTCTTCATAACCTTTTTTTTTTTTTAGATTCCATATATATGTGTTAGCATACGGGAAGAGATTTTAATGGGATATTTAGAGGGCAAAGCGAGGCGACCATCATTTTGTAGTTTACACACACTGTTATCTATTTGCTTCCTCACCTCATTGACGTGAGGCAGCACATGGGCCTACAACTGCCTACCTTCTTCCTGAGCCTTTCTTAGTGTATCTGACTCCTGGACCATTTGTGTGTGTTCCGTCCCTTGACTGAGGGTCCCCACTGCTGCAGGGCAGCCATGTAATCACGGCCAGAGGTGACGAGAACTGAGCTAAGTCTCAGTCTGTCCTCGGGGGCTCCAGCTCATATTTGTGGGTTCCTGGCTGTCCTTGCTCTTCCTGACTCTACATCCATCTTCCCTTCCTGCCGGCCTGACCTGTGGCTTCAAGCGCCAGTCTCAGAGAGGAAGCACCTGACTTACAGAGACTGATGAACCAGATCACACGGTTGCATAAAGTCAAATCTCTATGACAAATATGTTTGTCTGTCTGTCTCTCTCTCTCTCCACACACATGCATGTGTGAACACGCACACAATCTTTCTGTTTCTCTGATTGAATGCTCCCTGATACAAACAATAGTTGAGAGTCTTTCAACTTGTACTGCTCAAATTAAGTTTAAAAACCCTGCTTTAATGGCTTGTGACCATGAGTGACTATTAATATAGTAGCTTGGTACTATTGAAAATACCATCGTTTTATGTTGCTAGAAGCATTTGGAGAGCACCAGCCCTTCTAACAATAATAAAAATAAGAAGATGAATTCATGCATCTTGAGTATTTACACTGTGCGTCAGATACTAGATCAAATATTTCACGAGAATCCTATGAAGTAGGTGTTGTTATCATCCCCATTTTACAGATGAGGAAACTGAGGCCATAGATAAGTAACTTCCTGAAGTCATACATTTAGCACAGAGCCAGAGTTCACACAGACCATGCTGGTTCCAAAGCTTGTACTCTTAAATATGATGCTACACAGCTTTCGGATGCTGAGGTACCATGAAATTCTGTTGGGAGTAGGAACTAACTAACATCATCACTGAAAAGGAACCAGGTAATTGCTTACTTAGGAATGATATGGGCATGAGTGGGTGGCAGTCCCTTGAGATTAAGACTGACTGCAATGTGTTGCTGGCTTTCCAGCCTTCTCACTTAGATTCTGTTCTTTCCTCAACAGTTTTGGGGGGTGGCGCCTCCAGCCTCTTTCATGATTCTTTTTCTCTTTCAGCTGTCACCCTCCACTCCCAGTTTTCTTCTTTTTGGATTTTTGTCTTGACAGCACTCCAGACTGGAAATATTCTAAGAAACAGCTTGCTACATGGTACTTTACTAAAAATAATACAAGTCAAGTTATTGGCAAAAGAGTCAGCCTTGGAGGAGCACCAATTGCGCAGAGTTTAGAAAGTGGCGTGGTAGCTCTGTCCCGGTTTCTCAAGCAGGATAAACCTCAGACTTGGGAGCTGGTGGGGAGCGTGTCCGGGCTAATGGAGACGAGGACTGTCTGGCTCCCCTGTGGGATCTGCTGACTTCAGAGTGTGATCCTTGCTGGACACACCTGCCAGGATAAAAGGGCCTCACGGATCTGTGCAAGTGATCGGTCTCCTCTGCCAGTTCCCTCTCCTCTCCCGACCTTTAATAGTTTGAGTTCCTCAGGGCTCTGTTCTCTCCTCTTATTAGTCTACAGCTCACCCACACCTACTCTCTTCCTGGGCTCCATCCGGCAGCCTAGTGAGGAAGAGTGTGGACTCTGGAACCAGGTGGCCCCAGGTTTGAATTCTGGCTCATGACCTAGCTGGGCGACTCTAATTCTGGGCCTCGGTTCCCTCATAGGGAAAATGGATTTAACAGTTGTACTTCCCTCAGAGGGCTGTTAGGAAGCTTAAACAATATTTGTAAAGTGCTTAGATAGTGACTGGTAATTAGTAAGCACTTGAAAGTGTTTACTAAATAAATTTGCAAATATAACTAGTTTAGACTTTTCCACTGTATCCCAGGTCCAACTGTCAACTCCTTTCTCCACCTGGATATGACACAGACAACATTTTGAGAAATGAACTCAATCTCTCCTAAAACATCCTCTGCCTTTGGAGGTCCCAGTGCCAGGCACCTACCTCCTTTCAGCCCACTAAATTATAGACTCCGCCTCCTAAATAGCTTTCAGACCTTTCTGTTTCTATCAACTTTGCCACCACTGGTGGGCAAAGTCACCATCATCTGCTTCTGGACCACAATGATAAACACAAATGGTCTCCCTATACCTGTATGTATACCTTTCCAGTTGATTCCCCAAATTGTGAAAAAGGGGATCATTCAAAATAAAAAATTTGACAGTGACATGCACTTGGGGGAAAAAAAAAACCCCACCACCTCTCCCATGGATTTCCATTGTTGTTAGTTTCTAAAGCTTCAGATCCTCACTCTGTCAAGACGCCATGTGTTCTGCCTCTACTTACCTTTCCAGTTTCAATCCTCACCCTCACCCTGCCTTCTTCCTGTGGGTCTTCTTTTAGCTCATGGAACACATCGTGTTCCTTTCCATCTGAGAACCTTCGAAGATGTAGTTCCTTCTGCTTGAGATATTACTGCTTTCTCTTCTTGCCATTTTCATGCCCCATCTAACTCTTTCAAGATGCAACCTGGGTGTCCCTCCTTCTATCCCAAACCACTCTAATATCCTAGTTGGACACTTCGGTCACACCCTTGCTTATACTTCATGTCTCTTGGGGTTTTTTGGTCAATTTATTTATTTATTTATTTTTGGCTGTGTTGGGTCTTCGTTGCTGTGCGTGGGCTTTCTCTAGTTGTGGCGAGCGGGGGCTACTCTTCGTTGCGGTGCGCGGACCTCTCATTGCAGTGGCTCCTCTTGTTGTGGAGCATGGGCTCTAGGTGCACGGGCTTCAGTAGTTGTGGCTCGCGGGCTCTAGAGCGCAGGCTCAGTAGTTGTGGCGCACGGGCTTAGTTGCTCCGAGGCATGTGGGATCTTCCCGGACCAGGGATCGAACCCGTGTCTCCTGCATTGGCAGGCGGATTCTTAACCACTGCGCCACCAGGGAAGCCCTGTGACTCTTAACCGCAATCACAGTTCAATATTTTTTATTGAATTTCTGTCTTCCTACTAGACTTACCACTAGGCAAAGGCTTTCTCTTGGTCAGTGTTGTATTTCTGACACAGAGAATGATTCCCATCGATAGCTGTTTGGTAAAGTGAGCAAATCTGTATATGGTTTTACTCTTGGCACACCTTTGATCAGGTCAGTGGGCACAGGTGAACAAGACAGTGAGTGTCTGCCCCACACTGACCCCAAATCCGTGAAAAAAAAGTGTATCCTGGGTTCATAGATCCTAAACTTCGAGAAATGTAGCGTCCACATATTTTTAAAAAGCTTTTGTTTCAAATTCTCTTGGCACAGTTTGGAACCGTGTTTGATTCTCTGAAGGCATTTATTTTCTGTAAATGCACATTATCTGTGCTTTTTGCATAACTTACAAAGGAAAGTTTCTTTTACAGTTTCCTATACAGTTTCTTCTCCAAGGTGTACCTTTATCCCTGTCTGTGACAGAACACAAAGAACAATCACACCTCATTGTGACCTTTTATTTCAACTTTGTCCCTCAGTCCCCATAATGAGCCACAAGTGTTTGAAATAGATCATTCTTTTTATCATTCCTTGGTGGCTAAGTCACTGGGAAAGCACAATAATACCCCAGGAAAAAAGAAAATGAAGCCTGCCCAAAGGACACATTTACATTTTTAAGGATTTCTAGCTTTTTTTGAGAAAATAACCTACAGTGAATAAATCAAACTTTATCAGACTTACTTCAACAGAGTAAGATGGAAAGGAAGCAAAAGGGCTCATCAAATAGTCAGCTGTCAACTAGGAGGCTATGGATAATAACGACACATAATATTTTATTTAATACATAATTATTTTATATGTGTTATAACTTGAAAAATTAAAAACAAAAAATGTGAATATAAATGTTTAGCTCTAATACACCAGCATTTGTTTGGTTTGTGTTTGGTCTCAAGCACCGTGACCTCAAATTTTGCATCATGTTTTTCTCACTCTCTTGATTCATGTCTGTGGATTACAGCTGCATTTTCTTCTCTCTGTTGGATGTGGAAATGAAATAATGGAAAACATTTTTTCTTTATAGTCCAGTTGTGTCTTTCCGCTTTACTTAATCCCTAAACTTTTCCAAGGATTTAAAACGGCATGTAAAGCAGTCCCATGCTAGTTCAGTTGAATGAGATTGAGGCTGGTGGACAACCCAGGCTCAGGAGACACACGCCGATTGCATTAGAGGGTCATGTGGCTCATATTTCAAAGGGAGTCATGGGAGTTTGGGGTGTTTCTCCCTTCTCACTCCTGAAATAACCTTCAAAATTTCAAAACTGGCATTTTTATTATAATAATTAAGGGTTTGATATTCATCCATATAAAACGTTTATGGTTTTAAAGATTTCCATTAGGTGGTTTCTTAGCTTCCATCTTTCCTAACTAAAGAGTCCTAGTCTTGTTATTCTATCTCCCAATGGCTCATCAACCTTCCCTAGAGTAGTAGACATTTGTTAGTTTTGGGCCAAGCATAATCCAGTGCATCCCCAGTTAACTGGGAATCTATCACTTGGCACTCTCACTCTATATGGTCCTGGTGGAGCTGCCTTCAACACTGGCCTAAGGATGGTATCCCAGCCAAGCTTGGCCACACAATTCGCCTGTCCACAGGATTGGTTTAGAAACAGACGTGTGGCCAAGCCAATGCCATCGAGATGCCATTGAAATATTTCTTACAACTTTGGGAAATGAGATGCGTGGTTTTGGGGGTTGTATTTAAACATGAGGAGCATGTTCTGAGGTTATTGCAGCTGCCTCTCTATCACAAAGGGGAAACCTCTGAGAATGGAACAGTTGTCATTAAACAGTAGCCTTTCAACACCTTAGAATAAAGTGGGGCCTGGGACCTTAAAATGTCACTAATGTCCTATATTAATCAGTTCTCAGTCTCTGACGGGTAATGTGAATTAGTTTGTAAAATGTCTTAGAGCTCCAAAGATGAAATATATGATGGGAAAACCTCAAGACCTTCTGAGGGCTGTGGAGCCAAACTCATCATTGGTCATACAAATGAGTTGTAGTTGAGGGAAGAAAAGGAGATGTTTTAGTGCAGGTTGTATGGGGCTACAGGATATACCAGTTCACTCAACAATTATGTGTATTTCCCCCACATTAGATTGAATCAGTACATCGTTATGATGTTTCATATGCCAAAGATGAACTTCAACAAAGTAGAATATGATAGGATTTTGTTGTATTGTTTACTATCGAATTTCATGGGATTTTAAACGTGTCCCTGAGTGTCAAGGATAATACCTTAACTATGTCATCACCCAGCTCAAGAAATAGAGCATTACTGGTTCCTTAAAAAGCTAAAAATAGAACTACTATATGATCCAGCAACTGCATTCCTGGGTATGTATATGAAGAAAATGAATACACTAATTTGAAAAGATACATGCCCCCCAGTATTCCTAGCGGCTTCATTTACAATAGCCAAGCTATGGAAACAACCTAACTGTCCATCAGCAGAAGAATGAATAAAGAAGATGAATGGATAAAGAAGATAGATATATAAACACATATGTATATATGTGTATATATATGTATACACACACACAGGAATATTACTCAGCTATAAAAAAAGTGAAATTTTGCCATTTGCAACATCGTGGATGGACCTGGAGAGTACTATGCTTAGTGAAATAAGCCAGGCAAAGACAAACACCATGTTTTCACTTACACATGGAATCTGAAAAATAAAACGAATGAACAAATATAACAATAGAAACAGACTCGCAGATACAGAGAACAAACTAGTGGTTATCGGTGGGGAGAGGGGTGGAGGGAGGGACAAGATTGGTGAAAAGAATTAAGAGGTACAAACTATTATGTATAAAATAAGATACAAGGATGTAATATACAGCACAGGTAATATGCCAATATTTTACAATAATTTTAGATGGAGTACAATATAGTGATGGAAAAATATTGAATCACTATGTTGTATACATGAAACTAATATATTGTAAGTCAACTGTACTTCAATTAAATAAATAAAAATCAAAGAGAATTATTTATACTACCATACAACCTGAAGTATTCAGAGATAGAATGTTACAGAGCGTTTTACGGAGTATTTTTCTTGATATATAGTTTATTAACCATCTTCCCCTGGAGAAAAATACAGACAAAGTTAATTATTATTATTAACAATGCTTACAGCAATAAAAGGCATTTACTGAATACATACCAAGCGACACACCACATTGTGCTAAATCCTTTTAATTTAACTCTCTCAAAAATGCTTTTAGGTACGTGCCCTAAGTGTCCAGGTTTTGTAAATGGAAAAACTAAGGCTTAAAGAGATTAAAAAACTTGCCCCCAATCACATAGCTGTAAAGTGGTTGAGCTGGGATTTGAACTCAGGCCTGCTTGATAGGTGAACATCTTGTCTTTACTGCTCTGCTCCTATGATTACTAATAACATTAATTTGGTACCAACTACTTTCTACGTCCCAGACGTATGTTGGGTGACTTCTATTCATTATCGCACTTGCACTGTACTGCAGCCCCGTAAGGTAGTTACCAGCATTCTTACTGAGTTGCACGACAGAGGACTTTGACATATTTGGAGTATTTTATGCTTTAAATAAGTTTCCCTCATGTATTTATGAAAACTGTTTATTGCTTTGTATACGTGAATGAATGTCAGCCAATGGAAATGGCAGCTCTGGAGCAAACACGGTAGAATGGCTCCGTCTACTGCAAGCAGAAGCACAGAGTAATGAATCTATTCCACAGAGACAAATCCATTTTTTGGTAAATCTTACTGAGTATTTTTAATCGGAGCCAGAAAAGAGTTAGTGGCTTATGACCCAGAACTAACAGCCTTTGAAATATTTTTTCAATAGCTTTAAAAAAAAATAAAGTGATATTCTTGGCTTAAAAGGGGAACATTCTTCTTAAGGAAATAGCAAGACCATGTTAAAAATAATAATTACATTAATATTATTAGGTTTTAACTTCTATATTCTCTGGTTTTCTATTTAAAGGTACTACCGTAGAGTCTTATAGTTTTTATGGAGGTGACAGTTATTTTAATTTGGCATAAAGGAGATTTCTGGTTACTACTGGGTGCCAGGCATGACCCTGTTCCCGGAGAATCACCAAGGATTAAGACTCAGTCCCTGGACTAGAAGATTTTACTCCATTTTTAAACACTGCCTTAGAAGCAAAGATTCTTCTTTCTCCCGTCACCTTGCAGGTTGACTGGCTGCATCATAACTATTTTAAACTTGAGTCTTTGGAGAGAGTTTAACCTTCGTTTAGTAGAAGGAGATAATACATGTTTTCTTTTATTCCAGCACTGATAGATTTCTTCCACACTTAGAATTCCTATTAATGTTTGAGGTTCTGCCTGGTGGAGTGAAAACTAGTTCCTGTCTCAGAGCAGGTTAAGACCTTGTGATACCCTAAGTGTTTAAAAAGAATTCTTTTCTTCAGAAACCTCTGACAAATGAGGAGTGAGGGCTGGGTTTTACAACAGACACACAAGGGACTTGACACTGGTCTTTGAGTTTATGAAAGCTTATTGTACAAATGGAGATTTGGCAGTAGTGATACTTTTCAACTGAAATTCCAACCAAAAGTAAGTAAAACAAAAAAGGTAAAGGCCAGAATTACAAAATGTGTAGAATTAAGAGACTAGGAATGTGTAAGATGCTGCTATCCTAAGGGAAAGTGAGGCATACCTTTTAAATAATTATGTGCATAGATTTTTGGGGAGAAATGGAACTAACATAATTTGAGGTCCTTCTATGTGTCATTCTGTGCAAGCCACAAAACCCTCTTAAGATATTTTCTTATGGTTTGTATTTTATAGAAGAGGAAACAGAGGCTCAAAGCTTTTAAACTGCCTGAAGACATGCAGCTTGTGAGCAGCAGAATAGGAATTCAAACCCAGCTCTGTTTGGCTCCAAAGCCTGTGCTCTTTCCATTATATCATCCTACATCCTTTTATGGAATGACTTAGTTGCCAACTGGGGATAAAATAAATGGCCCTTTGAAATTCTTTCCGTTGCCTTGATTCTATTCTCCCTGCCTTGATCTCAATGTTGGCCATCACATTGCTTAGCAATCTGTGTATACAGAGAGGACGGTCTAGGAAACAATGCAACCTGATGAGTTTAATGTAGTTTTTCAAATTTAAGTTTTCTCTCTTAACTCGGTCATAAATCTCAGTAAGAAGGGACCTTGGAGTTCATCTAGTACAAGCCAAGTGCAATGTTTAACTCAATCTCCCTCTCTCTCTTTCAGCAAATACTCATTTAGTCCTATGTTAGGTAGTAGAGATAAAGCAGTGAACAGACAAACCCTGGCTATCGTGAAGGTTCTTTCTTACTGCTGTTCTCTTCTGCATTTTGTAGTTGCTTCTTCAGTAGAGTAGGATAGACACCGGGTTATAAAGGAAAGAGAAAAGGCCAAACCATTTCAGAGATGCTGTCTCTCACACACTCATTATGAACCCCCTGGTGCATAGCTGACGTCTTAGGTGGTAACTGGGCACATAAAAGTCGATCTTAGTGCTTTGCCCTTAGTCTGTGGTCTTGTTAACTAGCTTCAATGCATTTCCCCCATGTGGTGTAAAGACTGAAAGATCGAGAAATACTTTTGGACTCTTCTGAGCAGACAAGAAGACAGATGGGCCTAAAGAGTAAGGGTTGGCAAGAATGTGTCATTAGTAGCTTGGTTTTAAGGCAGTTCTGAGGAGCTCAGTAATTTCAATGGGTGTCTGAGAAACGATTTGGAAGGGGAGAAAGGAAGTGTCTATAGAAAGAGACCATGATGGATGAAATAACTGAAGGAACGGAGTGGGAAAGCCAGGAAAAATCATGTGAAATAGTGCTTACCCCAAACATAGCCAGTATTGATGGAGAACAGGGGCAAAGTCCCTGTGCACGAACGGCACTCAGTGCCTCAAGCCCCCTGACGTTTCGTTACTTGGCCTCCACTTAGCTGTTTTATTCTGTCCTGTGTGTGATGAGTTACATACCTGTCCGTCTCCCACAAGAATGAAATTGCTTAAGAGGAGTGAACCACAGCCTAGTCATCTTTGAAGGCCCCAGGACCTTGCTCTGTGCCTCTTGTTCAGAGTCAGTGTTCCAAATGTGCTTATCGACTGGGCACTTTTTCATTTGGTAAAGGACCTGTAGCTGACAACTGTTTTTGAATAATAACTGAGGTTAGGGGGAAGAGGCAGAAATTGTCCTGTTCCGCAGTAAGCTCAAAGGGAAGAAAACAGAGCAAACCAGAGTTGTTCTCTCTCGCCCCCAGAAGTCGCAAACTGACATTAAGAAGCCTCAAAATGTAAAAACGAGGGGCCGTTTTCCTTCTTTCAATATCAGATAAATCCTGACTTGGGGGGTTCTTAGCATAACTTATTTCTCTAGGCCTAACCAGTCAGAGGTTAAAAATAGAGTCATAAAGTGGTAACAAAACAGAATTCATTTTATTGTGTCCCCAGTTTATTCTACCAGAACTTCAAATACTTTTGAATTTCCCTCTAATTATTCTGGAAACCTAGGAGTTACTTCACTTGAATTCTCAAAGCTGTCACCTAGGCTACCATCTGCCAGGAACCACTTCCCTCCTGTCTTACTCAGCAGCTAAGAGGTTGCCCAGAGGCCCACGAGCGGCTTGTGACTAGGGCCAGAAGGTGTCGGTTCCCATACTGAGTGGTCTGTTACTCTCCCATCTTACACCGCAGACATAGGCGCACACGAATGACTTCTACAGCCTACAGTTTCTGTTCCACGTTCCAATGTGCCCCAGTCTGTCTTGGTGGAAGACAGTTCTGCAATGTAGCTGAGAGTGTACATTTTAAAATCAGAGATTTGAGTTAGAATCTTGGATCTGCCACTTTTTAGCTGCATGTCCGTAGGCAAGATATATTTATATCTCCTCTATAGTTTATCTATAAAATGGAAAAAAATGACCATATCATAGGGTCACTGTGATGATTATGAAAATGTGTTTGATTAAGATTATATATGGTAAGTGTTTTGTGATTAGGAAGTGTACAATACACATTAATTATTATATGAGCATGTGTTACCCACGTCACCGAAAATGCTTCTTTGTGCTCCCACTGTCTAAAGATACTTTTGGTAAAACAGCTTTTAAAAGGTTTTTACTTATAGTCTCCACTCCACTGAATGGGGAATGAATGATCTGAATGATCATGTTTTGCCCGAATGGCCGTTTCCTCCAACCCTGTCCCATTATCTTGAAACAAACATCTTCCCCTCCACTCTCTCCGCTCTTATAATGAGCTATTTCCTAGGGAGATCTCCATACTTCATGCAAACAGGGCTCTGAGGGGCCGACCACAGTGAACCTCCTGGCAGGGCCGGGCATGCCTGAGTCCTGGTATGAACATAGCTAAGATCTCTAACGTATAAAGAAGGATTTGGCAATGGCTAGATGGTAGCTGAGAATGTAAAGGAGACAATGTAAAAAGAGAAGAAAGGAAGAGAGAATTCAAGTCCCTGAGAAATGAAGAAAGCCGAATATTTAACATAGAGTACTTTCTGGGAGCCAAAGGTCATATTTTAATTTACATTTTCCTGCAGAAAATTAGTATATATAAGCCAGACAACATCTTTTTGTTTCATCCTGAGTACAGCCAGACCTTGCTTTGTGTTTTGCAGATACTGCATTTTCTTAAACTGAAGGTTTGTGGCAACCCTGCGTCAAGCAAGTCTATTGGCACCATTTTTCCAATGGTATTTGCTTACTTCGTGTCTCAGTGTCACATTTTGGTAATTCTCACAATATTTCAAGCTTTTAAATTATTATTTTGATGTTTGTTATGGTGATCTGTGACTGGTGATCTTTGATGTTACTATTGCAATTGTTTTGGGGTGCCATGAACCATGACCATATACGACAGCAAACTTAATGAATATATGTGTTCTGACTGCTCTACTGACCTGCCATTCCCCCATCTCTCTTCCTCTCCTCGGGCCTCCCTATTCCCTGAGGCACAATAATATTGAAATTAGGCCAATTAATAACCCTACAATGGCCTCTAAGTGTTCAAATGAAGAGTCGCATGTCTCTCACTTTAAATCAAAAGCTAGATATGATTAAGCTTAGTAAGGAAGGCATGTTGAAAGCCAAGATTGGTTCAAGAGGCCTAGCTTTTGGCCTAACAGTTAGCCAAGTTGTGAATGAAAAGGAAAAGTTCTTGAAGGAAATTCAAAGTGCTACTCCAGTGAACCCAAACGATACAAAAGTGAAAGAGCTTTGTTGATGATCTGGGGAAAGTTTTAGTGGTCTGGATAGAAGATCAGATGAGCAACAACATTTCCTTGAAACAAAACTTAGAGCAAAGCCCTCACTCTCTCCTGTGAAGGCTGAGAGACATGAGGAAGCTGCAGGAGAAAAGTTGAAAGCTGGCAGAGATTGGTTCATGAGGTCTGAGGGAAGAAGCTGTCTCCATGACATCACAGTGAAAACAGAAGCAGCAAATGCTGATGTAGAAACTGCAGCAAGTTATCTAGAAGTTCTAGTTAAGATAATTAAGGTGGTTACAGATTTTCAGTGTAGACTAAACAGTCTTATGCTGGAAGAAGATGCAATCTAGGACTAGCTAGAGAGGAGAAGTCAATGCTTGGCTTCAAAGCTTCAAAAGACAGGCTGACTCTCGGGGCTAATGCACTGGTGACTTTAAGCTGAAGCCAATGCTCATTTATCATTGAGAAAATCTTAGGGCCCTTAAGAGTTATGCTCCGTCTACTCTGCCTGTGCTCTATAAATGGAACAACAAAGCCTGGATTTCAGCACATCTGTTGACAACGTGGTTACTGAATATTTTAAGTCCACTGTTGAGATCTACTGCTCAGAAAAAAGATTTCTTTAAAAAAAATCAGTTTATTGACAATGCACCTGGTCACCCAAGAGCTCTGATGGAGATGTGCAAGATTCATGTTGTTTTCATGCCTCCTAACATAACATCCATTCTGTAGCCCGTGGATCAAGGAGTAATTTTGACTTTGAAGTCTTATTATTTAAGAAATACATTTCCTAAGGCTTTAGTGATTCCTCTGATGAATCTGGGCAAAGTCAATTGAAAACCTTCTGCAAAGGGTTCACCATTCTAGATAACATTAAGAACATTTGTGATTCAATAGGAAGAGGTCAAAATATCAACACTAACAGGAGTTTGGAAGAAGTTGATTTCCACCCTTATGGGTGACTCTGAGGGGTTCAAGACTTCAGTGGAGGAAGAAACTGAAGATGTGGTGAGAATAGCAAGAGAACTAGAATTAGAAGTGGAGCCCGAAGATGTGACTGAATTGCTGCAGTCTCATGATAAAACTTGAAGGGATGAGGAGTTGCTTGTTACAGATGAGCAAAGAAAGTCGTTTCTGGAGATGGAATCTATTCCTGGTAAAGATGCTATAAAGATTGTTGAAATATTACATAAATTTAGTTGATAATCTTCTCAAACCCTGCTGCTGCTTTGACTCCAATTTTGAAAGTTCTGTTGGTAAAATGCTATAGAACAGCACAGATGCTACGGAGAAATCGTTCATGAAGGGGAGAGTTGATCCATGCGGCAAACGTCATGGCTGTCTTCTGTTAAGAAATGTCCACAGCCACCCCACCCTTCAGCAGCCATCACCACTGAGGCAAGAGCCTCCACCAGCAAAAACATTACACCTTGCCAAAGGCTCAGATGATGGTTAGCACTTTTTTAAGTATTTTCAAATTAAGTTATGTGAATTGGGTTTTTTTTAGACATAATACTATTGCTCACTTAATAGACTACAATATAGCGTAAACATAACTTTTATATGCACTGGGACACTAAAAATTGTGTGACCTGCTTTATTGCTATATTTGCTTTATTGCGGTGGTCTGGAACCAAACCCACAGTATCTCTGAGGGGTGCTCGTAATATTCTTCAGAAAGATAACGTGTTTGGAAAACACTGGTAGAAAAGCCAGGACCTATTATATGCCTAGGTTGGAAATGTGCATCGTGATTCACCAGGCACAATTCAGTTTGAAACTATCCCCCTTTTCATGCCATTCAATGGAAGAAAAAAATTAAGTCAGTAATGAATGCATAGTCTATTATAATTATTGTGTTCTTTTTTGAAAAAAATAACATGACAGCTTTATTCACTCCATGTGGCAAACCAAATTTCTTCAAGTGAAGTGCAAATAAGACAAACACTAAAATTGAGTTTTTCCTGCCTCTTGTACCCAGAGGCATATGCTATGGCTGTAATGCATAAGTTAAAATGGCAATAATAATAATAACAGTGGAAAAGCAAATGAAAATATTAAACTCAGTTTTAGACAACTGATTCCAAGGGGCAACAATTTTCATGCTCCATCTGCTTGGAGAAAACTTCTTGTTAATCAGGTCTATAAAAGGGTGTGGGTATTGAACTCTGTTTTCTGTTAAAGCCATAATAGTTTCTAAACAGTGATGTGTCACTTATCTGTTGAATCTAATCCGTTATTTTTAAATTTCCAAACTCCCACTACCCACCCCCAGGAAGTTTGCTTACTGAAGCCCTAAGTGAATAGGCCAAATGAATTCACATTACTGGGTATCATTGTGAACACCAATTGTGAAATAAATCAGCATCGAATTTATTAGAAAATTTGACTTTTTAATTTAGATGTCAACTGGGGACTATCTCTTATCAGTATGCTAGAGAGGCCCAGTGAATACATTCATTGAAAATTTAAATAAAACCAGGAAACAAAATTTCAATAATTGCTTTAAGTATCCTCTTCCCAAAGATTCTGTACAGTACATGTTCAGATAATTGAAATTTCTCTTAGACTTTCTTTTCCTTAGTCTTGTAAACAGTTCTACTAAGACAAGTTCTACTTTATTGTCATTGCCCTTATATAACAAGCCTTAATGGAACATGTGACTTGGATTAATATGCAATTTTTTGGAAAACAAAGAGTATAGAAACTAAGTTTCTCATTGTGCTCTATTGTTATTACTATTATTCTAAAGCAGTGGTGGAGAGCATGGGTTTCGATCCTGATGGATACTCCACTGTTCAGAGTCCAGCTCTGCCATGTGCTAGCTTTATGACTATACACGAGTTATTTAACCTCTAAATCTCAGTGATCTGTTCTGTAAAATGGGTACAAGACCTCCTTTCTCACAACATTGTAAAAATCAAATCAACCTTAGCACAGTACTTGGTTCATAGTGAGTATTATACAAATCGTAGCTGTTATTTTTTATTGAAGTATAGTTGATTTACAACATTGTTCTGTATATAGCAAAGTGACTCAGTTTTATATATTTTTTCAGATTATTTCGCATTATGGTTATCACAAGATATTGGGTGTAATTCCCTGTGCTATACAGTAAATCCTTGTTGCTTATCTCTTTTAACTATAGTAGTTTGTATCTGTTAATCCCATACTCCTAAGTGTGTCCCTTCCTCCCTCTCCCCTTTGGTAATCATAACTTTATTTTCTGTGTCTGTGAATCTGTTTCGTATATAGATTCATTTTATTTTTTATTTTATTTTTTCCACATCTTTATTAGAGTATAAATGCTTTACAATGTTGTGTTAGTTTCTGCTGTACAACAAAGTGAATCAGCTATATGTATACATATATCCCCGTATCCCCTCCCTCTTGAGCCTCCCTATGCCATCCCTCTAGGCTGTCACAAAGCACCAAGCTGATCTCCCTGTGCTGTGCAGCTGCTTCCCACTAGCCATCCATTTTACATTTGGTAGTGTATGTACGTCAGTGCTACTCGCTCACTTCATTCCAGCTTCCCCTTCCCCCTCCCCGTGCCCTCAAGTCTGTTCTCTACATCTGCGTCTTTATTCCTGCCATGCCACTAGGTTCATCAGTACTCCTTTTTTAAATTCCATATATATGCGTTAGCATACGGTATTTGTTTTTCTCTTTCTTACTTACTTCACTCTGTATGACAGACTCTAGGTCCACCCACCTCACTACAAATAACTCAATTTCGTTTCTTTCTGTGGCTGAGTAATACTCCATTGTATATATGCACCACATCTTCTTTATCCATTCAGCTGTCGATGGACACTTAGGTTGCTTCCATGTCCTGGCTATTGTAAATAGAGCTGCAGTGAACATTGGGGTAAATGTCTCTTTTTGACTTATGGTTTTCTCAGGGTATATGCCCAGTAGTGGGATTGCTGGGTTGTATAGTAGTTTTATTTTTAGTTTTCTAAGGAACCTCCATACTGTTCTCCATAGCGGCCGTATCAATTTATATTCCCACCAACAGCGCAGGAAGGTTCCCTTTTCTCCACACCCTCTTCAGCATTTATTGTTTGTAGATTTTTTGATGATGGCCATTCTGACCGGTGTGAGGTGATATACCTCACTGTAGTTTTGATGTGCATTTCTCTAATGATCAGTGAATTTGAGCATCTTTTCATTCATTTGTTGGCCATCTGTATGTCTTCTTTGGAGATATATCTATTTAGGTCTTCCACCCATTTTTGGACTGGCTTGTTTGTTTTTGTGATATTGAGCTGCATGAGCTGCTTGTATATTTTGGAGATTAATCCACTGTCAGTTGCTTCGTTTGCAACTATTTTCTCCCATTCTGAGGATTGTCTTTTCATCTTGTTTATGCTTTCCCTTGCTGTGCAAAAGCTTTTAAGTTTCATTGGGTCCCATTTGTTTATTTTTCTTTTTATTTCCCTTACTCTAGGAGGTGAGTCAAAAAGGATCTTGCTGTGATTTATGTCATGGAGTGTTCCGCCTATGTTTTCCTCTAAGAGTTTTATAGTGTCTGGCCTTATATTTAGGTCTTTAATCCATTTTGAGCTTATTTTTGTGTATGGTGTTAGGGTGTATTCTAAGTTCATTCTTTTACATGTAGCAGTCCAGTTTTCCCAGCACCACTTATTGAAGAGGCTGTCTTTTCTTCATTGTACACTCTTGCCTCCTTTACCAAAGATAAGGTGACCATATGTGCACGGGTTTATCTGTGGGCTTTCTATCCTGTTCCATTGATCTATATTTCTGTTTTTGTGTCAGTACGGTACTGTCTTGATTACTGTAGCTTTGTAGTATAGTCTGAAGTCTGGGAGCCTGATTCCTCCAGCTCCGTTTTTCTTTCTCAAGATTGCGTTGGCTATTCAGGGCCTTTTGTGTTTCCATACAGATTGTAAAATTTCTTGTTCTAGTTCTGTGAAAAATGCCATTGGTAGTTTGATAGGGATTGCATTGAATCTGTAGATTGCCTTGGGTGGTATAGTCATTTTCACAATATTGATTCTTCCAATCCAGGAGCATGGTATGTCTCTCCATCTTTGATTTCTTTCATCAGTGTTTTATAGTTTTCTGAGTACAGGTCTTTTGCCTCCTTAGGTAGGTTTATTCTGGGTTTATTCGTAGGCATTTTATTGTTTTTGTTGTGATGGTAAATGGGGTTGTTTCCTTAATTGATCTTTCTGATCTTTCATTGTTAGTGTATAGGAATGCAAGAGATTTCTGTGCATTAATTTTGTATCCTGCAACCTTACCAAATTCATTGATTTTTCATTGATTTTTGTATCCTGCAACCTTAATTTTGTATCCTGCAACCTTACCAAATTCATTAGTTCTACTATTTTTCTGGTGGCATCTTTAGGATTTTCTATGTAGAGTATCATGTCATCAGCAAACAGTGACAATTTTACTTCTCCTTTTCCGATTTGTATTCCTTTTACTTCTTCTTTTTCTCTGATTGCTGTGGCTAGGACATCCAGTACTATGTTGAATAATAATGGTGAGAGTGGACATCCTTGTCTTGTTCCTGATCTTAGGGAAATGCTTTCAGTTTTTAACCATGAGAATGATGTTTGCTGTGGGTTTGTCATATATGGCTTTTATTATGTTGAGGTAGGTTCCCTCTATGCCCACTTTCTGAAGAGTTTTTTTTATCATAAATGGGTGTTGAATTTTGTCAGAAGCTTTTTCTGCATCTATTGAGATGATCATATTGTTTTTATTCTTCGATTTGTTAATATGGTGTATCACATTGATTGTTTCATGTATATTGAAGAATCCTTACATCCCTGGGAAAAATCCCACTTGATCATGGTGTATGATCCTTTTAATGTGTTGTTGGATTCTGTTTGCTAGTATTTTGTTGAGGATTTTTGCGTCTATGTTCATCAGTGATACTATTCTATAATTTTATGTTGGGGGGATATCTTTGTCTAGTTTTGGTATCAGGGTGATGGTGGCCTTGTAGAACGAGTTTGGGTGTGTTCCTCCCTCTGCAATTTTTTGGAAGAGTTTGAGAA
Source organism: Leucopleurus acutus (assembly GCF_964270905.1). Lineage (NCBI taxonomy): Eukaryota > Metazoa > Chordata > Mammalia > Artiodactyla > Delphinidae > Leucopleurus > Leucopleurus acutus. Next base: position 55,257,098 of record NC_139152.1, read on the forward strand.
GGATGGGTGTTAGCTCTTCTCTAAACATTTGATAGAATTCTCCAGTGAAGCCACCTGCTCCTGGACTTTGGTTTGTTGGAAGATTTTTAATTACAGTTTCAATTTCATTACCTGTGATTGGTCTGTTCATATATATATATATATATATATATTTTTTAACATCTTTACTGGGGTATAATTGCTTTACAATGGTGTGTTAGTTTCTGCTCCATAACAAAGTGAATCAGTTATACTTATACATATGTTCCCATATCTCTTCTCTGTTGCATCTCCCTCCCTCCCACCTTCCCTATCCCACCCCTCCAGGCGGTCACAAAGCACCGAGCTGATATCCCTGTGCTATGCGGCTGCTTCCCACTAGCTATCTACCTTACGTTTGGTAGTGTATATATGTCCATGCCTCTCTCTCGCTTTGTCACAGCTCACCCTTCCCCCTCCCCATATCCTCAAGTCCGTTCTCCAGTAGGTCTGTGTCTTTATTCCTGTCTTACCCCTAGGTTCTTCATGACATTTTTTTTCTTAAATTCCATATATATGTGTTAGCATACGGTATTTGTCTCTCTCTTTCTGACTTACTTCACTCTGTACGACAGACTCTAGGTCTATCCATCTCATTACAAATAGCTCAATTTCGTTTCTTTTTATGGCTGAGTAATATTCCATTGTATATATGTGCCACATCTTCTTTATCCATTCATCCGGTGATGGGCACTTAGGTTGTTTCCATCTCCGGGCTGTTGTAAATAGAGCTGCAATGAACATTTTGGTACATGACTCTTTTTGAATTTTGCTTTTCTCAGGGTATATGCCCAGTAGTGGGATTGCTGGGTCATATGGTAGTTCTATTTGTAGTTTTTTAAGGAACCTCCATACTGTTCTCCATAGTGGCTGAACCAATTCACATTCCCACCAGCAGTGTGAGAGTGTTCCCTTTTCTCCACACCCTCTCCAGCATTTATTGTTTCTAGATTTTTTGATGATGGCCATTCTGACTGGTGTGAGATGATATCTCATTGTAGTTTTGATTTGCATTTCTCTAATGATTAGTGATGTTGAGCATTCTTTCATGTGTTTGTTGGCAGTCTGTATATCTTCTTTGGAGAAATGTCTATTTAGGTCTTCTGCCCATTTTGGGATTGGGTTGTTTTTTTGTTATTGAGCTGCATGAGCTGCTTGTAAATTTTGGAAATTAATCCTTTGTCAGTTGCTTCATTTGCAAATATTTTCTCCCATTCTGAGGGTTGTCTTTTGGTCTTGTTTATGGTTTCCTTTGCTGTGCAAAAGCTTTGAAGTTTCATTTAGGTCCCATTTGTTTACTTTTGTTTTTATTTCCATTTCTCTAGGAGATGGTTCAAAAAGGATCTTGCTGTGATTTATGTCAGAGTGTTCTGCCTATGCTGTTCATATTTTCTAATTCTTCCTGGTTCAATCTTGGAAGGTTGTGCTTTTCCAAGAATTTGTCCATTTCTTTCAGGTTGTTCATTTTATTGGCATATAATTGCTTATAGTAGTCTCTTATGATCTTTTATATTTCTGCAGTGTCAGTTGTAAACTCTTTTTCATTTCTAATATTATTGATTTGCGTCCTCTACCTTTTTTTCTTGCTGAGTCTGGCTAACGGTTTATCAATTTTGTTTATCTTCTCAAAGAACCAGCTTTTAGTTTTATTGATCTTTGCTATTGTTTTCTTTGTTTCTATTTTATTTATTTCTGCTCTGATCTTCATGATTTCTTTCCTTCTACCAATTTTGGGTTTCTACTAATTTTGGGTTTTCGTTGTTCTTCTTTTTCTAGTTGCTTTAGGTGTAAGGTTAGATTGTTTGAGATTTTTCTTTCTTGAGGTGAGCTTGAATTCCTATGAACTTCCCTCTTAGAACTGCTTTTGCTGCATCTCATAGGTTTTGGATCATCGTGTTTTCATTGTCATTTGTTTCTAGGTATTTTTTTATTTCCTCTTTGATTTCTTCAGTGATCTCTTGGTTATTTAGCAGCACACTGTTTAGCCTCCGTGTATTTGTGTTTTTTACTGTTTTATTTCCCTGTAATTGACTTCTAATCTTATAGCGTTGTGGTCAGAAAAGATGCTTGATACGATTTCAATTTTCTTAAAATTTCCAAGGTTTGATTTGTGACCCAAAATGTGATCTATTCTGGAGAATGTTCTGTGTGCACTTAAGAAAAAAGTGTATTCTTCCGCTTTCAGGTGAATGTCCTATAAATATCAATTAAGTCTATCTGATCTATTGTGTCATTTAAAGCTTGTGTTTCCTTATTTATTTTCTGTCTGGATAATCTGTCTATTGGTATAAGTGGGGTGTTAAAAGTCCCCCACTATTATTGTGCTACTGTTGATTTCTCCTTTTATGGCTGTTGGCATTTGCCTAATGTATTGAGGTGCTACTAAGTTGGGTACATAAATATTTATATACACTCATTTTAGATAGCAGTTATTAACATTATTATTAAGCACATTAATTTAAGATAATGTGTCCACTTCCTTTTGGGAAAAATTGATTGACTTAACCCTGGTTATAACCCAGTAGACATGGAGCCAGTGGTTCTGTAAGGAAAAAACCTTTGCTAAGAGTGAATCTTTCAGCATATTGCTTCTGACATGCACATAACCAGAAATGGGACTGACCCTCTAGGAGAAAGGACCTCAAGCAGAGGGCTTCACACAGAGCAACTGGAATAGGTTTATGCCACCACAGGTTAGAAGGCACCTCTATGCTCATCACAAAGTTACATGCAAGAAGGAGTCAAATATCTACTTTGTGCTTTGCTTTCCATGCTCCAGGCACTGTGCTAAGTCCTTCACACATTTAATGACCCTATGATGGAAGTATTATCCCCATTTTAGGGATGAAATCGTTAAGGCTCAGAGATAATCAAAAACTTGATTGATGTCTCATAGCTATAATGGTGGGGTGGTGGTTGAAGCTGGGCTTGTATTTTCCATTAGACCATGTTTTGCTTTTCTAAGCAGGTATCACAGCCTATCCTGATGAAGTCTAGAGGGCTGGGGTGGGCCCACAGAGGCATAGCGAGTTGCCATCTAAGACGGATTCACATAGTAAGTACAGTAACTCCATCCAAAGCAAGGGGGAGGTGCAGGAAGCACACTGGCTTCAAGGACAGGGAGGGCAAGGGGGTGACCCTGACATGCCTGTTGCTCCAGCTGTCCTCTGCCTGAGCCATCGACTCATGCCCTGCGCTGCAATCAGAGAATGAGGGAAAAACGCAGGGGCTGCTTGGTTCACAATCTGGGATAAGTGGGTGGAGGTCCCAGCCCTGGAACCACACTGCCTAGGCTAGAATGCCACCTTGCCCCTGGACACCCTCAGTGACCTTGGGCAAGTTTCTTTAACTTGTCCAAGCCTCCATTTTTCATCTGGAAAGGAGGGAATAAAATCCTACACCTGCCTCATAGGTTGCTAGGATGATTAAATGAATTAATATACACAAAGCGCTTAGAGGAACACCTGGCATCTAGTAAGTTCTCACTCAATACATGATACCTGGGACTAATCTATGAGTTATCAAAATTGGGGCAGACAACAACTACACGTTCCTAAATATCTCTGTGTAACTTTGCATTTCCTTGTCCTTCTCTGCTTTGTCTTTTGTGCCCCATCTCAGGGCTGTCATAGCTCAGGAGCCAAAAGCAATAGGTCTTCGAAGGCCTCCAGGCAGAGAACACATACTGTAGAATCATGGCTTTTCTCTTCTCCTCCTCCACCATGAGACGAGGGTCATCCCGGGGTAGGAGGAGGAGGACTGGAAAGAAGCTGTGGTGGCAGATGCTGGTCACTCAAACGGGCCTGCGTCTTTCTTTGTCTTAACTCTCAGCCAGAGTCCTCAAAGGAGAAGGAAGTGAACAGAACAATCCAGACAAGACCAGGGAATCTGGAGCTGAGGACAGTGCATCTGTGCCCATTATCAGAGCTTGAGAAATGAGCAAGAGCCGTGGGCCTGCCTGGGTGGCCAGGTCATCCACAGAACAATTTCCACCGCACTCGCTGTGGAGCCAGTGATGGTGAAGGCCCGGAGCCAGCCCCAGAAAATTCTCTGAAGCTCTAGAGTGAAACACAGGTACTGTCAGAGACCTAGGTCCTGACGGCCTTCCGACTGGGAGTCAGGGGAGGAGGAGCAGCTAGCTTTGTCGATGACGAAAGTATAGCACAGTGAGGGGAACCCAAGGACTAGGTGCCACCCACCCCCCAGCCCCAGGCAACACAAAGGTGGTGTGCAATCCCCTGGAAATCTACATGCCACCTGGGAAGTGGGAGCAGGGCTCTAAATTCACTAAATTTCTTTCACCACTCAGAATGGGTGCTCAAATTAGAAGGTAAACAGATTCATAAATTAAGAGAATTATGTTGACGGCTCACCTGAGTGAAATGTTACCCAAGGCAACAGCAGCTTTGATACCCATGGGAGATGGTGCAATGCTCGGGCAGCAGCATTTTGGGTGTGTACGCTGGTGGGTCTCAATGGCATGACGTGTAAGATTTTTTTTGTTTTTGGTAATATACAGAAACTTCATCAAGCACTAACTACGTTAGGCACTGTGCTACATTCTTAAATATAATTATCTCATTTCATCTTCTCAAAACCACTGTGGAATAAGTATTATTATCCCCAATTTACAGATGTTAAATGTGAGGCCTAGAGAGGCCAAGGTTACACTTTAGCAATGGGATGGGTCTGGGATTCAAGTCCAGGCAGACTGTTGATATGGCCTGTGCAGTGAAGCGCCGTGACAGCCGGCCTCGCTCAGGACAGTTATCAAAGGCAGACCCTCTGGCTACACTGGCATTGACTGTAATAACCTTGCCAAATGGACATTTGCAAGAGAGTTGCTTGCCACTTGGGGTGTGTTGCTACCTTTTGGAGTCAAGATGAGTGATATGCAGGTCATGCTGGGGAAATCCTAAACTATTTAGGAGGACTTTGAGGGCTAGCTGGAGTTTTGCTAAGGAAGGCCAAACAAGAAAAATTATTTTGTCGTTACCCTCTTGATCTTATTTTCGTGTCTAGGCTGGTGCGGCTCACAAAGGCCATGCAATCAGCACCCTTCCCACCAGTAAGAAGGTGAACGGATGATCCTTGGCAAGCGTCACTGCGTTGGCTTAAAGCATCTAGTGTTGCTCGTTCTAATCTGGTTCTTATTACTTGTTAATAATGTAATTGTTCACACTGGGTTTTCATTTCAGGATCTTCTCTTGGGCCTTAGTGTCCTGAAGTTCCCTAATGCTGTGAGCAGTGTAGACGTCATTCCCCTGTTCCACCTTCACAGAGCATCTCAATCTGAGTCATTAAACCCTTCCTCAGCCACAGGAGGTGTTTCCAACCTAATCCTTGGTACACCTGGCCAATCCATTTTGACTTTTTCCCCCTAAAACCCATTAGTTTTATGTGAAATTCCTATAAATTAGCCCTCCTAAGGCTTTCATTTTTTTTTTTTTCTCTTAGTTTCCATCTTGTTGTCATCATGCTTTATATCCTGGGTAATCGCCTTGATTTTAACTTCTAGCTTTCTTTTAAATTTTTATGAATTTTCAGAAATCATGTTCTCAATACCAAAGAGCTTTTTTTTGTTGTTGTTGTTCTTGATTTCTTCTTTTAATGGCTATATATATATATATTTTTTTTTTGGTGGGGGTGGGGTACGAAATCATCTCAAATCTGAGATTTCTAGTTGGAGTTTGTTGATGTTTTTTAACTTCTCTTCTGCTCCCTGAATTATCTCCAGTTTCTCTGGGATCAGTTTTTGCTGTTTGTAAGTATGTGAGATGATAATGTGTTAACCAGCATTATAGTGGTGATCACTTCATAACATATACAGATATCAAATGATCACATTTTACACCTTAAACTTATACAATGTTACGTGCCAATTACATCTCAAAAAAGCTGGAAACAAAATCAAAATAAGATAAAAACTTACTTTGACTATTAGAAAAACAAAGATGCTGGTAAACTGTGCTTCGTGGTCTTTGGTTTTCTATTTATATTTCAAACAAATGACCAAGTAGTTGGGGTGGGTTCACTTCATTCCTACATTAGTGGCTCTATCTCCTGATACACTTTGCCTCTCCTTTGGTGGGGAGTCTAACTAAAAGCCCTCTGCTGCTTGGGAGGAGGAATTCACTGACAGGATCACTTTAGGGTAAGTGGGGCAAGGAGCCAGCAGCTAGATACTAGTCCCCCAAGTTCCCTGTTGAGCAGGGCTTTACTTGGAGACTCCAATTCACGTACCATAAACCACAGATAACCTCCTTGGTTTATTCAAGAGATTTGTTCTGGAGGTTATGATGCTGCTGCTGATAAAGACAATAGCTAGTATTGATATAACGGTTGGTCATGTGCCAGCACTAAGAACATCACATATGTAAATTCATTTGCTCCTCCCAACAATCCTTTGGATTAGCTACCATTATCACACACAAGGAAATGGAGGCACAGAGAGGTTAGATAACCTGCCCAAGGTCACACAGCTAGTAAGTGACAGAAGCAGGCTTTGAACCAATGCTCCACAGTCCATTCTTCTCATCTCTAGGTTCTATCTCTGGGCTGACTGCCCTCTGAGTAGAGGTGAGAATTGAGTAATTAAAACAGTTTTTCATACGTAGACCTTAGTTTCCACATAGACTTAAAAACATTTTATCAGCTGTATGTTTCCCTCTTCCCTAAAAACTGAGCTTGGGGTTGTTCCAACTGCTACTGGTAGAAAAGCTCTCACCTCACTGCAGCGCCTCTTGTAGGGAATCCTGTGCCAGTTATTGGCTTAGGGGCTCCCACCTGCTTCCTGTCACCCAGAAATGTGTTGAAATATCTCATTCACTAATGACCACCATTCTTCACACCCCCATCTAACATACTGTGCTGTTACTGTTTCTTTCTAGTGTTTCTATTTCAGTGAACCCTCAGAGGCCTTGTAAATTTGTGCTCAGGAATCCATCTTGAAATGACTTCATAAGTAAGTACGTTTCCATGGGTATTTTGGCCATTTTGCTATATTGAAATGGCATTGTGCAAAGACGTATAGATTCAAGCTGTACTATTAATTTCCTTTTATTTTAATTTGCATATAATTGAGAGAAACTATTGCATGGATATAGAATTTAATAAGTATAGGTTCCAAACAGATTATTTTGTATAATTTTCACTAGGACTCCAAGTAGATATTTCAAGGGCTGGAGGAAGGATTTATTGAAGCTTGAATCTGTTCTGGGTACTTCAGTGAAGCAATTCTTTAGATGAATTTGAGGGATGATAGTTTGTACTTCAAAACTGAGTGAGTTCCTGAGAAATCATCTGAAGGGACTTATGAGATGTTTATCCTATGTTGGCAAAACATTGACTATCAAAGCAAGGGAATTTTTTTTTCCCCTCACAAAATGTTCAATACTTTTCTTCCATGGTTATTGTAAGGACTAAACCACCTAATAGATATGTATAAAAGCATAAGGACTGGCACGATGTAGGTGCTTGATGAATATTAGTTTCCTCTGAAGTTGTGGAATCTCAAAGTAAGCTGAAGCATTAATGTTAGAAGCAGAAAACTTGATTTGATGTGCAGAACTGAAGGTAGTATAGAGCTGTAGTGAAGCTCACGGACTATGGAGTCGTACCAACACAGGTTCAAGTCATCACTCCACCTCTTAATTGCATGTATTTTTATGACTCAGTTTCCTCATCTATAAAATGGAAATCATAATGTCTATTAAGTGCATCTATTAGGATTAAAGGGGATAATGCGTGTGATGTACTTGGTGCACTATTAACTGGATATAAAGTACTTAGCACATTATGTGGCACATAAGTGGTCAGTAATCTCATCAGCTATTACGATTAATGTAACTCCCATGCTTTAAGGATGTATTTTATACCAATGAAGTATAGCACATAAAGGCACTGGGTCATTTTTTTTTTTTGCGGTGCGCGGGCCTGTCACTGTTGTGGCCTCTCCCGTTGCGGAGCACAGGCTCCGGACGCGCAGGCTCAGCGGCCATGGCTCACGGGCCCAGCCGCTCCGCGGCATGTGGGATCTTCCCGGACCAGGGCACGAACCCGCGTCCCCTGCATCGGCAGGCGGACTCCCAACCACTGTGCCACCAGGGAAGCCCGGCACTGGGTTGTAATGTGATCTTCACAGCACATAATGCTTTAGAGATCATTTTCCCAGAGTATTTAGTGGAACTTCACTTCTTGGGGATAAGACAAAAAGTTTCATGTTCAAGGAAGTTAAGGAAACAAAACACTGTATCCTACTTTGCATATTAAAGATGTAACAAATTTCTCCTACTTTGCATATTAAAGATGTAACAAATTTCTCCTTTTTAAAAAAAAAATCAACTGTTTCACCTAGCATTTCCTCCAACCTGCTTATCCATACAATAGTGTTTATAATCTGTAGCACCAATGCTGTGGAACACTTTTTGAGAGACTCTGCTTTATGTCTTTAGGTTTAAGTGTATAGTTCTTTTTATCAGAGTCTTCACACTTAGTATTCTTTAGTGAAGCTTTCATTTCAGGCCTCTAGATGTCTAAATCATCTAAAATAGTGAATATTGCTGTTTCTGTAGTAAAGCACACAGTTTTATTTCAGAACAAAACATGTATGTAATGACTCCAAAGCTATACTGGTGGACATTTTGGGGAAATAACTGAAAAAAAGAACATCAGGTTAAAACAGTGTTCTCGATAGAAGAAAATACTTCCTATTAAAGGGGACATTGAGTTGTTCCAGTGAATTGTATGTGGTAGATACAGCCAACCTCCAGAGATGGTTCCCAGTGAACCACATCTTCTAGTATTCACTCCCTTCCACGTTAAGTGGACAGGCCCTGTCTATTGTTTTAACCAACAGAATGTGGAAGTTCTACACCTAAGTCTGAAGAAGGCCGGGCAGCTTCTGTGCTTTTGGGAGTCCTGAGGCTCCATGGAAATTCTGCTGGAGAAGTGATATGGTGAGTAGGAGAGACCCTCAGACTAAGGGGAGAGGGAGACAGAGGGAGACTGAGAGAGGGAAAGGGAGAGAGAGTGAGGGAGGGAGGGAGAGAGGGAGAGAAGGAGAGAATGGAGAGTGGGAGAGGGAAAGGGAGAGAGGGAAGATGGAGAGACGGAGAGAGAGAGGGGGGAGAGAAGGGGAGGGAGAGTGAGGGAGACGGGGAGAAAGAGAGAGGGAGGGGGAGAGAGGGAGGGAGAGGGTGAGTGAGAGAACGAGGGGGAGAGAGAGAGAGGGAGTGAGAGGGAAAGAGGGGGGCAGAGAGAAAGGGGGAGAGAAGGGGAGGGAGAGAGAGTGAGGGAGAGGGGGAGAAAGAGGGAAAGGGAGAGGGAGGGGGAGAGAGAGGGAGAGAAAGGGGGTAGAGGGGGAATAGGGAGAGGGAAGATAGGGGGAGAGAGGGAGGGAGAGAGGAGAGAGAGGAAGGGGGGAGAGGGTGAGGGAGAGAACGAGAGAGAGGGAAGATGGAGAGACAGAGAGGGAGAGAGGTGGCAAGAGCGAGGAGGAGGGGGAAGAGGGAGGGAGATGGGAGGGGGGAGAGGGAGGGAGAGGCAGAGGGGGAGAGAAGGGGAGAGGGGTGGAGAGAGAGGAGGAGGGGGGAGAGAGGGCAGGAGAGAGAGAGGGAGAGGGAGAGAGAGGGAGATACGGGGAGAGGGGAGGAGAGAGACGAAGAGGGAGAGAGGGAGAGAGAGGGAAGATAGGGGGAGAGGGAGGGGGAGGGAGAGAGAGAAGGAGGGGGGAGATAGAAAGAGAGGGAGGGAGAGAGGACAATGGAGAGATGGAGAGCGGGAGAGAGAGGCAGAGAGGGGTGGAGATAGAGGGGGAGGGGAGAGAGTGCGAGAGGGAGGGGAGAGAAAGGGAGAGATAGAGGGAGAGAGGGGGGAGAGAGCGAGTGGGGGACAGGGAGAGATAGAGGGAGAGAGAGAAGATGGAGAGGGGGGAGGGAGATGGAGGGGGAGAGACAGAGAGGGTGAGAGAAATGGAGAGAGGGAGACGGAGAGAGAGGAAGGGGGTAGAGGGGGAAATAGGGGGAGAGAGGGAGAGGGAGGGAGAAAGAAGAAGAGAGGGAGAGAGACAGGAGAGGGGGAGGGATGGGGAGAGAGGGAGAGAACGAGGGGGGAGAGAGAGGGAAGATATAGACAGGGAGAGAGGGGGGAGAGAGGCAATGAGAGGGGGAGAGAAGGAGATAGGGGGAGACAGGGAGAGAGGGAGAAAGGGAGTGGGAGGGAGAGTGAGATGGAGAGGGCGGGAGAGAGGGGGAAGATAGAGGGAGAGAGACGGAGAGAGAGGGCAAGGGAGAGAGGAAGGGGGTAGAGGGGGAAATAGGGAGAGGGCGAGGGGGAGAGAGAGGGAAGATAGATGGAGAGAGGGAGACAGAGGGGGAGATGGGGAGGGAGAGGGAAAGAGGGAGTGAGAGGTAGAGAAAGGGAGAGGGAGAGCGAGACAGAGAGAGAGAGATGGAGAGAGGGAGACAGAGAGGTGGAGAGAGAGGAGGAGGGGGGAGATAGGAAGAGAGGGAGAGAGAGAGGGAAAGGGAGAGGAAGGGGGTAGAGGGGGAAATAGGGAGAGGGCGAGGGGGAGAGAGAGGGAAGATAGATGGAGAGAGGGAGACAGAGGGGGAGATGGGGAGGGAGAGGGAAAGAGGGAGTGAGAGGTAGAGAAAGGGAGAGGGAGAGCGAGACAGAGAGAGAGGGAAGATAGATGGAGAGAGGGAGACAGAGAGGTGGAGAGAGAGGAGAAGGGGAGAGGAGGAGATAGGAAGAGAGGAAGAGAGACGGGGAGGGAGGGAGAGATAGGGAGAGCAAGACAGAGAGAGAGATGGAGAGCAGGAGAGAAGGAGGGGGAGAGAGGGAGAGGCAGGGAGGGGGGGAGAGAGGGTAAGAGGCAGAGGGGGGAGGGGGAGAGAGGGCAAGAGGAAGAGCAGGAGATGGGGGGGAGAGGGATAGATAGGTAGGGAGAGAGCGAGTGGGGGACAGGGAGAGATGGAGAGAGCAAGGGAGGGAGAGAGAGGGAGAGGGAGTGAGAGGGAAAGGGGGGGCAGAGAAAGGGGGGAGAGGGAGGGAGAGGGGGAGAAAAAGGGAGAGGGAGGGAGAGAAGAAGGGGGAGAGAGGAGGAGGGGGGAGACGGAGTGAGAGGGAAAGGGAGAGAGAGGTGGAGAGAGACAAAAGGGAGAGGGGGAAATAGGGGGAGGGGGAGGGAGAGTGAGGGAGAGAGACAGGGAGAAGGGGAGGGAGAGGGGGAGAAAGAGAGGGAGACAGAGAGAGGGAGAGGAAGGGGGTAGAGGGAAATAGCAAGAGGGGGAGGGGAGAGAGCGAGGGGGGAGGGAGGGAGAGAAGCAATGAGGGGGAGAGGAGGGAGAGGGTGGAGAGAAGGAGAGAGGAAGAGATGGAGAGGGAGGGGAGAGAGAGAGAGGGAGAAAGAGGAAGAGAGGGAGGGGAGAGAGAGAGAGGGAGAAAGAGGAAGAGAGGGAGGGGGAGAGGGAGAGAGACATGGAGAGAGGGAGGGGGTGGAGAGAGGGGGAGGGGAGGAGGGGGAGAGGGAGTGAGAAGGAGAGGGAGAGTGCGAGAGGGATGGGGAGAGGGGGGAGAGAGAGGGAGAGTGAGAGAAAGGGAGGGGGGAGAAAGGGGGAGGGAGAGAGGGGGGAGAGGGAGAGACGGAGAAGGACAGAGAGAGGAAGAGAGTGCGAGAGGGACAGAGAGGGAGAGGAAGGGGGGGAGAGGGGGGAGGGGGAGAGAAGGAAGATGGAGAGACGGAGAGGGAGGGGGGAGAGAGGGAGAGGAAGGGAGAGGGAGAGATAGGGAGAGAGGGCGAGAGGGGGGGAGAGAGTGAGGGAGAGTGGGAGAGAGACAGGGAGGGAGAGGGAGAAATGGAGAGTGGGAGAGGGAGTGAGAGGGAAAGGGAGAGAGAGAGGGAGAGAGAGGGCAAGAGGAAGAGCAGGGGATAGGGAGAGAGAAGGGGAGGGGGAGAGAGAGAGAGGGAGAGGAGGATAGAGGGGGGAGAGGGAGAGATAGGTAGAGAGGGAGGGAGAGGGCGAGAGGGGGGGGAGAGACAGCGAGAGGGAGGGAGAGAGGGAGAGAGAGAGATACCCAGCCTCCCAGCTCAGATAGATAAAAGATAAATGGAAGGCATTAGCCTTTGAACCATGCCTGTCAAGGCACCAGATGTGCCAGTGAACCAATCTGGACACCGCAAACCAGTCACGTCCTCAGATGATTGTAGCCCTGACCCAAATCCCATGGGTCAGAACTGCCCAGCTGAGCCTTGTCAACCCACAAAATCATGAGATAATAGAATGGTTATTTAAAGCCAATACATTTTGCAGTGGTTTTTTTTTTTAATGCAGTAATAGATAATCACAGTAATAGATGGCTACTGTAGAGAGGTGCACAGAAAAGTATCCAGATGGCATGCTCTTCATTCTGTATTGTTTGCCTAAACACGAGTTGAGGGTAGTGTTTCAAATTTGTTCTCAGGTTCCCTCTGACAATTCTATGCTGGCTGAATTCATAAGAGCTTATAAGGGCAAAAATATCACAGAACTAGTTTGTCAAAATACTGCAGAAAAAATACCTTCTAGAGCCGCTCATATTTTGTGTCAGAACTTTTCGTCTTTAGAGAAAATTGCCAGAAAGATCTAAAGATAGATTCAGTTCAAACTTTGTTTTTCAGCTTTAAAATTAATACACAGATCAGCAGACAGCATCTTTGTTTTTGTTTAACAAGGAAAAATTATTACCGTATGATTCTCACAGGTCTATTTCCAAGTCATCTCCTGAAAGATCCTTTTTTACCCTGCAGGTTGATGATTCTCATTTAAAAAGTGACCAGGGCTTCCCTGGTGGCGCAGTGGGTGAGAGTCTGCCTGCCGATGTGGGGGACACGGGTTCGTGCCCTGGTCTGGGAAGATCCCACATACCGCAGAGCGGCTGGGCCCGTGAGCCATGGCCGCTGAGCCTGCGTGCCCAGAGCCTGTGCTCTGCAGCGGGGGAGGCCGCAGCAGTGAGAGGCCTGCGTACCGCAAGGAAAAAGAAAGAAAAAATAAATGAAAAGTGACCAAGCTGAGAAATGAAACTATGCTTCCCAGGCAGCTTTTCACAGTGAGAGGCTGGAGGAGGAGAAGCAGAGAACGAGGTATCACAAGTGGGGAAGGTGGAGAAGGGCTAGGGCTAGATGGAGAAGAAATAAGCAAAAGTAGAAGAGGTTTTGGCTTCTGTTTGCTTGTTTGGTTTCTGTAATTGCTGTGGTGTGACAGGAGTGAGTGAACTGATGAGAAGGAATGATAACCAACATCGGCCTTCTGGGAAATGCTTGACAGTGAACACATGATACCAAATGCTAATACTTTACCAGTAGTGAAGATAATAAATTTTTTCCTCAAGTTATGCAGGCCGACTTGTGTTTCCTTTGAATGTGACTCTGTGAACAGATGGAGTCATATCCCTTGGGATTTACTAGGATTTCACGTGAAAGGTCATTATCAATTCAATTAAATAATGATATGGGAGACACCATTTTAGGTACTGTGTGGGGAGGGAAGAGAATAAAGTTGACAAGTTCTTAACTTATTGGTAAGCTAGTAGGAAAGCTAAGAAATAGGTTAACAGAATAACGTAGCAGAATGTCATAGCTAAATTAAGACTAGGAGGGAGAACTCAGCTGTGCCTGAAACTGGAGGGTTTATGACCTCTCTGACAGTTTGCATGAATGAACGTGCACTGACTTGCACTTTCTAGGAAAAGAATGAAGAAATGTTTGTTTTCTTGTTAGTCGGCTTGGAAGGGCTCCTGATGGAGAGGAAAGGGCGGAGGTCAGTGGAAGGGGCAGAATAATTTTCTCCTCTACCTTGGCTACTGGACAGGTTTTGATCACTGAGCTTTTGATCCCTGCTCAGTGAATTACTACTAAAAATTAAAGAGGAGAAAGGGAAATCCCTCCTAGCAGCCTCAGAAGCAGCGGATTAAAGCTCCACAATCAACTTGATGTACCCTGCATCTGTGGAATACCTGAATAGACAACCAATCATACCAAATTGAGGAGCCGTGTGGAGGAAAGGCTCTTGGTGCTGCAGCCAGGAGTCAGTACTGTGCCTCTGAGGTGGGAGAGCCAACTTCAGGACACTGGTCCACAAGAGACCTCCCAGCTCCACATAATATCAAATGGCGAAAATCTCCCAGAGATCTCCATCTCAATGCCAGCACCCAGCTTCACTCAATGTCCAGCAAGCTACAGTGCTGGACACCCTATGCCAAACAACTAGCAAAACAGGAACACAACCCCACCCATTAGCAGAGAGGCTGTCTAAAATCATAAGAAGTCCACAGACACCCCAAAACACACCACCAGACGTGGACCTGCCCACCAGAAAGACAAGATCCAGCCTCATCCACCAGAACACAAGCACTAGTCCCCTCCACCAGGAAGCCTACACAACCCACTGAACCAACCTTAACCACTGGGGACAGACACCAAAAACAACAGGAACTACGAACCTGCAGCCTGCAAAAAGGAGACCCCAAACACAGTAAGATAAGCAAAATGAGAAGACAGAAAAACACACAGCAGATGAAGGAGCAAGATAAAAACCCACTAACAAATGAAGAGGAAATAGGCAGTCTACCTGAAAAAGAATTCAGAATAATGATAGTAAAGATGATCCAAAATCTTGGAAATAGAATAGACAAAATGCAAGAAACGTTTAACAAGGACCTAGAAGAACTAAAGATGAAACAAACGATGAACAACACAACTGAAATGAGAAATACTCTAGATGGGATCAATAGCAGAATAACTGAGACAGAAGAACGGATAAGTGACCTGGAAAATAAAATAGTGGAAATAACTACTGCAGAGCAGAATAAAGTAAAAAGAATGAAAAGAACTGAGGACAGTCTCAGAGACCTCTGGGACAACATTAAATGCACCAACATTCGAATTATAGGGGTTCCAGAAGAAGAAGATAAAAAGAAAGGGACTGAGAAAATATTTGAAGAGATTATAGTTGAAAACTTCCCTAATATGGGAAAGGAAATAGTTAATCAAGTCCAGGAAGCACAGAGAGTCCCATACAGGATAAATCCAAGGAGAAATACGCCAAGACACATATTAATCAAACTGTCAAAAATTAAATAAAAAGAAAACATATTAAAGCAGGAAAGGAAAAACAACAAATAACACAAAAGGGAATCCCCATAAGGTTAACAGCTGATCTTTCAGCAGAAACTGCAAGGCAGAAGGGACTGGCAGGACATGTTTATAGTGATGAAGGAGAAAAACCTGCAACAAAGGTTACTCTACCCAGCAAGGATCTCATTCAGATTTGATGGAGAAATTAAAACCTTTACAGACAAGCAAAAGCTGAGAGAGTTCAGCACCACCAAACCAGCTTTACAACAAATGCTAAAGGAACTTCTCTAGGCAAGAAACACAAAAGAAGGAAAAGACCTACAATAACAAACCCAAAACAATTAAGAAAATGGGAATAGGAACATACATATCAATAATTACCTTAAATGTAAATGAACTAAATGCTCCCACCAAAAGACACAGATTGGCTGAATGGATACAAAAACAAGACCCATATATTTGGTGTCTACAAGAGACCCACTTCAGACCTAGAGACACATACAGACTGAAAGTAAGGGGATGGAAAAAGATATTCCATGCAAATGGAAACCAAAAGAAAGCTGGAGTAGCAATTCTCATATCAGACAAAATAGACTTTAAAATAAAGGCTATTAGAAGAGACAAAGAAGGACACTACATAATGATCAAGGGATCGATCCAAGAAGAAGATATAACAATTGTAAATATTTATGCACCCAACATAGGAGCACCTCAATACATAAGCAAATACTAACAGCCATAAAAGGGGAAATCGACAGTAACACATTCATAGTAGGGGACTTTAACACCCCACTTTCACCAATGGACAGATCATCCAAAATGAAAAGAAATAAGGAAACACAAGCTTTAAATGATACATTAAACAAGATGGACTTAGTTGATATTTCTAGGACATTCCATCCAAAAACAACAGAATACACATTTTTCTCAAGTGCTCATGGAACATTCCCCAGGATAGATCATATCTTGGGTCACAAATCAAGTCTTGGTAAATTTAAGAAAACTGAAATTGTATCAAGTATCTTTTCCGACCACAACGCTATGAGACTAGATATCAATTACAGGAAAAGATCTGTAAAAAGTACAAACACATGGAGGCTAAACAATACACTACTTAATAACGAAGTGATCACTGAAGAAATCAAAGAGGAAATCAAAAAATACCTAGAATCAAAAAATACCTAATAAAAAATCAAAACAAGACAATGGAGACACAACGACCCAAAACCTATGGGATGCAGCAAAAGCAGTTCTAAGAGGGAAGTTTATAGCAAACAAGCCCACCATAAGAAACAGGAAACATCTCAAATAAGCAACCTAACCTTGCACCTAAAGCAATTAAAGAAAGAAGAACAAAAAACCCCCAAAGTTAGCAGAAGGAAAGAAATCATAAAAATCAGTTCAGAAATAAATGAAAAAGAAATAAAGGAAAAGATAGCAAAGATCAATAAAACTAAAAGCTGGTCCTTTGAGAAGATAAACAAAATAGATAAACCATTAGCCAGACTCATCAAGAAAAAAAGGGAGAAGACTCAATCAATAGAATTAGAAATGAAAAAGGAGAACAGCTGACACTGCAGAAATAAAAAAGATCATGAGAGATTACTACAAGCAACTCTATGCCAATAAAATGGACAATCTGGAAGAAATGGACAAATTCTCAGAAATGCACAACCTGCCAAGACTGAATCAGGAAGAAATAGAAAATATGAACAGACCAATCACAAGCACTGAAATTGAAACTGTGATTTAAAATCTTCCAACAAACAAAAGCCCAGGACCAGATGGCTTCAAAGGTGAATTCTATCAAACAGTTAGAGAAGAACTAACACCTATCCTTCTCAAACTCTTCCAAAATATAGCAGAGGGAGGAACACTCCCAAATTCCTTCTACAAGGCCACCATCACCTTGATACCAAAACCAGACAAGAATGTCACAAAGAAAGACAACTACAGGCCAATATCACTGATGAACATAGATGCAAAAATCCTCAACAAAATACTAGCAAACAGAATCCAACAGCACATTAAAAGGATCACACACCATGATCAAGTGGGGTATATTCCAGGAATGCAAGGATTCTTCAATATACGCAAATCAATCAATGTGATAAACCATATTAATAAATTGAAGAAAACCATATGATCATCTCAATAGATGCAGAGAAAGCTTTTGACAAAATTCAACACCGATTCATGATAAAACCCTGCAGAAAGTAGGCATAGAGGGAAATTTCCTCAACATAATAAAGGCCATATATGACAAACCCACAGCCAACATCATCCTCAATGGTGAAAACTGGAAGCATTTCCACTAAGATCAGGAACAAGACAAGGTTTCCCACTCTCACCGCTCTTATTCAACATATTTTTGGAAGTTTTAGCCACAGCAATCAGAGAAGAAAAGGAAATAAAGGAATCCAAATCGGAAAAGAAGAAGTAAAGCTGGCACTGTTTGCAGATAACATGATACTATACATAGAGAATCCTAAAGATGCTACCAGAAAACTACTAGAGCTAATCAATGAATTTCGTAAAGTAGCAGGATACAAAATTAATGCACAGAAATCTCTGGCATTCCTATACACTAATGATGAAAAATCTGAAAGTGAACTCAAGAAAACACTCCCATTTACTACTGCAACAAAAAGAATAAAATACCTAGGAATAAACCTACCTAAGGAGACAAAAGACCTGTATGCAGAAAATTATAAGACACTGATGAAAGAAATTAAAGATGATACAAATAGATGGAGAGATATACCATGTTCTTAGATTGGAAGAATCAACATTGTGAAAATGACTCTACTTCCCAAAGCAAAGTACAGATCCAGTGCAATCCCTATCAAACTACCACTGGCATTTTTCACAGAACTAGAACAACAAATTTCACAATTTGTATGGAATCACAAAAGACCCCGAATAGCCAAAGCAATCTTGAGAATGAAAAAGGGAACTGGAGGAATCAGGCTCCTTCAGATGATACTACAAAGGTACAGTAATCAAGACAGTATGTTACTGGCACAAAAACAGAAATATAGATCAATGGAACAGGATAGAAAGCCCAGAGATAAACCCACGCACATATGGTCACCTTATCTTTGATAAAGGAAGCAGGAGTGTACAGTGGAGAAAGGACAGCCTCTTCAATAAGTGGTGGTGGGAAAACTGGACAGGTACATGTAAAAGTATGAGATTAGATCACTTCCTAACACCATACACAAAGATAAGCTCAAAATGGATTAAAGACCTA
This sequence comes from Leucopleurus acutus, assembly GCF_964270905.1. NCBI lineage: Eukaryota > Metazoa > Chordata > Mammalia > Artiodactyla > Delphinidae > Leucopleurus > Leucopleurus acutus. The sequence continues at coordinate 55,275,484 of NC_139152.1, forward strand.
AATTTAAGGCCAGAAACTCTCAAACTCTTATAGGAAAATATAGGCAGACACTCTATGACATAAATCACAGCAAGATCCTTTTTGACCCACCTCCTAGAGAAATGGAAATAAAAACAAAAATAAACACATGGGACCTAATGAAACTTGAAAGCTTTTGCACAGCCAAGGAAACCATAAACAAGACCAAAAGACAACCCTCAGAATGGGAGAAAATATTTGCAAATGAAGCAACTGACAAAGGATTAATTTCCAAAATTTACAAGCAGCTCATGCAGCTCAATAACAAAAAAACAAACAACTCAAACCAAAAATGGGCAGAAGACCTAAATAGACATTTCTCCAAAGAAGATATACAACAAACACATGAAAGAATGCTCAACATCATTAATCATTAGAGAAATGCAAATCAAAACTACAATGAGATATCATCTCACACCAGTCAGAATGGCCATCATCAAAAAATCTAGAAACAATAAATGCTGGAGAGGGTGTGGAGAAAAGGGAACACTCTTGCACTGCTGGTGGGAATGTGAATTGGTACAGCCACTGTGGAGAACAGTATGGAGGTTCCTTAAAAAAATACAAATAGAACTACCATATGACCCAGCAATCCCACTACTGGGCATCTACCCTGAGAAAACCATAATTCAAAAAGAGTCACGTAGCAAAATGTTCACTGCATCTCTATTTACAATAGCCCAGAGATGGAAACAACCTAAGTGCCCATCACCGGATGAATGGATAAAGAAGATGTGGCACATGTATACAATGGAATATTACTCAGCAATAAAAAGAAATGAAATTGAGCTATTTGTAATGAGGTGGATAGACCTAGAGTCTGTCATACAGAGTGAAGTAAGTCAGAAAGAGAAAGACAAATACCATATGCTAACACATATATATGGAATTTAGGAAAAAAAAATTGTCATGAAGAACCTAGGGGTAAGACAGGAATAAAGCCACAGACCTAACTAGAGAACAGACTTGAGGATATGGGGAGGGGGAAGGGTGAGCTGTGATAAAGCGAGAGAGAGGCATGGACGTATATACACTACCCAATGTAAGGTAGATAGCTAGTGGGAAGCAGCCGCATAGCACAGGGAGATCAGCTCGGTGCTTTGTGACTGCCTGGAGGGGTGGGATTGGGAGGGTGGGAGGGAGGGAGACTCAAGAGGGAAGAGATATGGGAACATATGTATAACTGATTCACTTTGCTATAAAGCAGAAACTAACACACCATTGTAAAGCAATTATATCCCAATAAAGATGTTAAAAACAGAAGCTGGTTTCATCAGGACCTTTCCAAAATACTCAAGTAGCGTCACTTAGGGGCCCAAGTGGCCAAGTAGGGCACAGGGATGCAGAGGGTGCCTACACGATGTCTGGAAAAGTGGGCACTCGGTAAACACCTGATAAACAAAAGCCTGGAACACTGGAACTGCTGGCTTTGGGAGCTACAGGAACTCATGCCTTTGGCCTGGACATGGTTGGTGGTGCTGGGCACCATTAACCTTGCCAGCAAAGGAGTTCTTAAGGGGCTTTACAGGAAGAGGACGAGCGGGATCTGGGAAGAGAAAGGAAAGCCATGTCACTTAGGGACCAGAGGTGCCAGCTTGTTCAGAGTACCTATGAGATACTTGGGAACCCAAAGAATCCCTGGTGGTGGGTGGGAGGGAGGAGAGTGGAGGGGGGATTGATTTGCATGTACCAGCGGCTGCAAGAGCAGGAAATGTGTTTCATAAATATTGAAATGACTTCATTTGTATCTACTTTTTGGTGGAGTCTGAGGACATTTGGGTTACAGAAGGTACAATGTCACAAGACTAAATCTAAAGGTCTTCTGTGCTGTGGAAGCAAAGAACAAAGGTAGACTAATCCAGACAAAAAACTTTACACCTGGTTGTACACGGTACGGTTACGTTTCATAATGTCGTACAGGTTGGAATGCAGAAAACGCCAAAGAGGATGGGCCAGTTTTCACGTCCTTGACCTCCAGTTTCAATAGGTGACCTGAAGGACTGTCTTCCTTGTGCTGAATAGCGTCCCAGTGATACCAGGTTCTTATTCATTGTCCAGCCTTGAACACTTGTCAGTGCACCCCGTGAAAATCCAGGCCAATTTAGTTTGAAGCAGAGCCCAGAAAAGTTCTTGCACGATATACATTTAAGAGGGTTTCTTTGGGCAAAAATAGTTACATGTGAATCCTGTTCTCAAAGGCATTCTTTATCTTCCAAGGTCACGTGGTGGTGACTCCACTTGGCAGTTGTTCCTCTGGAGCAAAACCTCAAGTGATAGAAAAGTCCATTCACCTTCTTAGGGAAATCAGATGGACTAATAGCCTTAGGGCATTGATTAGAGAGCACCCTTACCCTCAAAAGTGAGAATCTCTAAACCAAATTTCTTGTGGCAATGTAAACTTATTTCTATTTATACGGTCTTATTAAAATTATATAATAAAGTGTATTAAAATAGCCATGCAATAAAGCCATGCATAATGGTGCTCAAGTGCTTTGAGATGTGAATATGTGGATGAGAACCTTGTCTGGCTTCTCTTTGCACCAATCTGTCAGTTTCCTTTGCCATTTCACACCCTTAACTTCATTTCATTTTCCTCTCCATATCTTCCCTGGGTCCACCTGAGTCACCTGACACGTGGTTCTCTGTCTCCCAGAACCACAGACCTGAAAAGCCACCGAAAATGCCTTCTGCGTCAGGATACCCAGGTTATAACTTCAGCCCATTCCCTTCTTTCAGACATCTCTCTTCCTCCTGCTGCCTTTGTTTCTGCATCGTCATACTTCTTTGCCATAGCTTTCAAAGCTGCCTTTATTTTTCCATTTTGGTTGTAAAAGTTCCCAGCCTGGTAAAGACCACTTCACTTTCAGAATCCTTAGGATTAGGTGTAGTTTATTCATAGTTACAACCTAGATGGTAGACAGTCCTTCCTTGATTCTTACGCTCTGCAAGTGTTTAAATGGCTGTCTTGCAAAAGGATTAGCTGGAAAAAGAACTGGGATATTCCTTAATGTATCACATCTGTGCCTTTGTATACATATATTTTATCCTAGGTTATACTTTCTTTTCCTGTTACATCCTCCTGGCTGGGAGTGAAGGAATGATATCATGGATTAAAATGCCATTTCTGGCAATTCATTTCTGACTGACATTAAACACGCCAAAAAGATGGGAGCTTAAAAGACTGTTAGAGTAATACACACAGTATTTATGTTGCCAGTAATATAACAATCGGTCTGCACTAATCAACAATCAGCACACTAGTGGATTATGTTGATGAATGACTTGGAAGGAGACTTCCTGAATCTTAATGATAATTTTAACTATCATATACAATGAGGTTTATTTTAATGATGGCCCTAGTGTCTTACTACTCGGAAAGAAAGGCGCCCAAGCCTAAACCTAGCAAAGGAGGTAGGTGCCAGGGAGGAGGCTGTGCAGTAGAATGGCTAGGGTCAGACTCATCCAGATGAACAGCTCTGCTCTGGAACATATTCCCTATGGGCCCATGGAAACATTATTTAACCTCTAAGCCTTGGTTTCCTCATCTGTAAAAACAGAGTATGTTTGTTATGAAGACTAGGCGAAAGGATGCATCCACAGTACTATCTAAGCAGAGTGCCTGGTCGAGAGTCCACTTTCAATAAACGGCAGTGAAGTAGGCATTTGCCATTATTTGGGGCTGTCCATTAACTTCACTATGCTATATTTGGGACATTCCTTATTTTACAGGTCTAATTGGGATACAGAGCTAGTGCGTGAGTATAGAACCTGCCAGAAAATGAGAGACCCTTGCTTTCCCATCCTCCCTTGTGGCTAGGGTGGCCACGTGACCCAGGCTCAGTCAGACGCATACACAGACTCTGAGCCAGGAGTTAAGAGTCCCAGAAGGGCGGGATGGGGGAATGTGCCTTGATGGTAGAGAGTGGCAGCTGTAACAGCTCCTGCAGTCGATGGGGGTAGAGAGGGTAAGCAGTGCTGTGGAGATTCTCGAGTTATGTCCCTGGTGGGAGCACCAGCCTGGGCTCCCGTGTTCCTGTCCATTCTCAGTCTGGCTCTGCAGCTTTCCCATTGCTTAGCTCTAAGAACTCTAATTAGGGAGGCCATTATTATGTCACTTTTTAAGCTACATACCTGAAATTCATCTGGAAATGTATTTTGAAAGGACTGTTGTTTTACCTTAATTCACAAACGCCATGATGGGAAGTGTGTCTGCCCTGTTCACCCTGTATCCTGAATGCCTAGAAAATGATCCAGTTATGCAGTAAATGCTTAATAAACATTGACTGAACAGCGAGTTATGAGTACAGAAGAACAATTACAGCGACATGTTATACTCTCTTCCCCAAGGGGGTAAGAAACTACATACAAAGCAATCACAAGCTGGTATCCCTGCTCCGGGAGAAGCTAAAGGGTGGGAGAATATACTGCTTGACACTTCTTCATTCACAAGCATAAGCATCTTCCAGAGTGGAAGGGGAGAATACCCCAGACAGGAATTTCTATATTTAAAATTTTGGTAAATGTTGAATTAGGAAAATCAAAATACTCTTCTCATGACAACTGGCTAATGATATATATATGAAAAAAAATTCTTTTAAAGCATCAAAAGACAAACAAGATAGTGAGGAATTATTAAAAGAAAAGGGAACTCAGAGAGATGAGCACAGCACTCAGGGCTATTTTTGCCCTGATGACATATGTTGATCCACTAGAGGCAGCTGAGAAGCCAAATCATTCTGGTGGCCTCCCAGTGCTAAGGACAAAAAAAGAACTCTAGGGTGCAAAGGTGGGAACCATGTACTTCACTCTTTGGCTTTGGAGTGGGACCTACAGAGCAAAGCCCTAGGAGTCGAGTTGGAAGTCAGTCCTCACAGTGACTGCATCACAGCATTACATCACTGAGTGTCCAAGGAAATCGCAAGCTTTGAAACTGGATGAAAGTTGTATGGATTGCTAGCGTTCCCAGATGCCTGGCCAGAAGAAAAAAAAACTTCACTTTGTGCCTCAAATTGTTTCTACAAATAATTTTTCAAATACATGGAAGACTGGCTCTTGCTCGTAGTATCTTTCCTACCAATCAAAAATAACAGAAACGAACACCGGGGGACCTCAGATATTGGAAGTATCAGATGTAGATTATGAAACAATGCTTGGCACATTCAAGGAGATAAAGGACAGGCATAAAATTGGGGTGGGGGGGAACAGAAGCTACACATTTCTGTGAGACAAAAATAGAAATTCTAGAATTGAAAAAATACCATAAAAATTTAAAACTTAGTGGACAGGTTTAGAAATGACACAGCTGACAAGAAGATGATAGGTTAGAAGAAATTACCCAAAAAGAAGCATGAGGTGACCAAAAAAAGAACAGAAAAAAGTAAGAGACATAGGATATGTGAGAAGGTAACTTTTTTTTTTTTTTGTGGTACACGGGCCTTTCACTGTTGTGGCCTCTCCCGTTGTGGAGCACAGGCTCCGGACGCGCAGGCTCAGCAGCCACGGCTCACGGGCCCAGCCGCTCTGCAGCATGTGGGATCCTCCCGGACCAGGGCACGAACCCGTGTCCCCTGCATCGGCAGGCGGACTCTCAACCACTGTGCCACCAGGGAAGCCCAAGAAGGTAACATTTTTAACTGGAGGAGAGAAGATAGAAACATGGCAGAGGAGATTAAGAGATTATGACTTAGAATTGTCTAGAACTGATGCAAGGCATTAATTCACAATAAGAAATGTAATGAATCTCACGTAGAATAAATAAAAAGAAACCCAAATCTAGAGCGTGCAATCGCAAGCTAAAAAGCAGCCAGAGACAGACAGATTCCCTTCAAAGGAGCAGCAACTAGACTAACAGCTGATGTCTCCACAGCAAACATGGAAGCTGGAAGAAAGCAGAGTAACCTTAGTAAGCTGGAAGAAAAGAATGTCTGGCTCAGAACTTTTTTTCTTTTACCTACGCCACTCAGCTTGTGGGATCTCAGTTTCCCGAGCAGGGATTGAACCCAAGCCCTCGGCAGTGCAAACACGGAGTCCTAACCACTGGATCGCCAGGGACTCCCCTCAGAACTTTTATTTTTTGAAACTATCCCACAGAAAGAAGGTGGAATAAACATTTTCAGACAAATGGAAATTCAGAGAGCATGCCACAAACCCATGTAAACTAAAGGACATTTTAAGGGAATTTTGTGAGGCAGGAGGAAAATAATCCCAGAAGGTCAGAGATGCATGGAGGGTAAGAAAAGTAGTACGTGGGTAATCCTAAATGAGATTGACCATGTAAAACAAAAGCAATGTCTTGTAGAGATTATACCATGCAGAGAAAGAAGAGTATATTTGCGTATAAATGGGGAGGGAGTGAATTAAGTTAAAGAGCTCTAAGATCCTGGCATTGTTGACAGGAGGGTAAATGGACATGAAACTTTGACATTAGACTTTGGCAGTTCAAGAAAGCGTGCTGTGACTTGTACGAAAATGACTGAAAACAGTAAAAGAGTATACAACAGTAAAAGTGTATTTCGAGGGGATCACAGATGGAAAAAATTGAATCATAAAACTAATCCATCCAAAAAAATGACAGGAAAGGGGAGGAAAAAGAACACAAAACAGCTGACAAAACTGCATAATTTAAAATCCGATAACTGCATTTAACTTAAACAGACTAAGTGCTCCAGTCAAAAGAAAAGGACTCTCAGAATAACAATATTCAAATATAGGCAGCATACAAGAAACATCTTAAATATGAGGATATTAAAGAGCTGAAAGAAAAAAGGATCTGCCATCTAGGAATTAAGAAAGCTGGTATAGCCATATTAATAAAAGGTTACTAAAGAGAAGGTGGTCACTGTAAAACTCAGGTTCAATTCACCAGAAAAATATGGTAGTTTCTGTCTGTGCGCATTTAGTAACACGTCTGAAATGAACACAAGTATCAGGAAAAAAAATTCTCACTATGATTGTGAATTTGTCTAACACATATTCTCTATGTGTAACAAGCAGACAAAATTAGTGAAATATAGAAAATGCTAAAATGCAATTAGTACACAACCAATTGGACTTACGTAGACCACTGATCTCAACTGTGAACACTAAGAACACATAGCGCACTGAAAAAACTGATTATATACTCGGCATCGGAAGACTGAAAGAGTTAGTGCTCTGAATACAATGCAATTATGCTGGAGAAAAAAAAACAGTAACAAAAAATAAACATAAAATCCTCACATATTTGGAGGTTAAGACCAACATTTATAAATAGCTTATGAGCCAAAGTATAAGTTATACAATCAGAAAGTACTTTGAATGAAATGATAAACTATTACACACTAAGACTTGTGAGATGCAGTTAAAGCAGTAATTCATGAAAACTACATAGCCTAAAATGTATTTATTAGGAAAAACAGAAAATTCCAACAAGAAATGAGCTAACCACCCACTGCAAGTAGTTAGAAAAAAGAACAGTAAAGTAAATCCAAAGAAAGTAGGACAAGGGTGAATTAAACAAATAGAAAATAAACATATACTAGAATGACAGTAAGGCAAAAAGTTGGTTCTTTGGCAAGTCTGATCAAAGAAAGAGCAAAAGTACAGTTAATTAATACCAAGGATGAAACACCAAATGAAACCTGCATTTGAAAGGTGATGAAGATATTATAAATATGCCAGAAAGTTGAAAATTTGGATGAAATGTGCTATTAAAGAAATATCCAATTTACCCAAACTGACACAAGAATATTAGGAAACCCAAATATTCCTATTACTATTAAAATAAACCAGTAATTCTAGAACTTCCCTCAAAAATAACTCCAGGTCTAGTTAACGTTACCAATTAAAATCAAATGAAGAAACCAACCAATGTACAGAAATACTACCGTCCAAACAACCTACTAGAAATCTTCAAGGAATGTGAATGGCGTTCTCGTAGCTTACAAAACTGTCAAAGGGCCAAGATATGCCAACAGTGCCTACTCCAAGTTTACTCTTTTAAAAGATGCCATCAGATACATTTCTTTATCTACCTGATGACAGCCGAGGCTCTCAGAGTATGTGCTGCGGGAGTGGCGAACCAAGAGGAAAATTGCTGATTTGGACTTGCTTCTATAGGGGAACACTTGTGAGATGGAAGTGAAAGAACCCTTGTCTTTGAGGGCAGAGCCTGGCTTGTACATGGTGTGGGTGAGGACCCCAAGGAGGCAGGCAGGAGGGCCATTTGCTGGGGTCTCCCAGTTGTGAATGACCTCAGCTGTAGACTTTGGATGTTCTGTCCAGACGAGGTTACCCACAGGCATTGTAAGGAATGTGTACACATGGGTGTTTGTGTGCTGGAAGCGGTAATTTGCAAAATGTTAACATATAAGAAGTACTAACATTTCCATGGCCCCATTTCGGCATTAGCAAGTCATTTCTATTTATTTAGTTGCGGCAAGTCTATTTTATCTGAGTATTGCTACTCCAGCTTTCTTTTGATTTCCATTTGCATGGAATATCTTTTTCCATCCCCTCACTTTCAGTCTGTATGTGTCCCTAGGTCTGAAGTGGGTCTCTTGTAGACAGCATATATATGGGTCTTGTTTTTGTATCCATTCAGCAAGCCTGTGTCTTTTATTTATTTATTTATTGCTGTGTTCGTTTCTGGGCGTGGGCTTTGTCTAGTTGCGGCGAGTGGGGGCCACTCTTCATCGCGGTTCGCGGGCCTCTCACTGTCGTGGCCTCTCTTGTTGCAGAGCACAAGCTCCAGACGCGCAGGCTCAGTATTTGTGGCCCACGCGCCCAGCTGCTCTGCAGCATGTGGGATCTTCCCAGACCAGGGCTCGAACCCGTGTCCCTGCATTGGCAGGCAGATTCTCAACCACTGCGCCACCAGGGAAGCCCCAGCAAGTCATTTTTTAATATACTTTGGAAAAAATGGAAGAAGCCAGGGGCTAATGGGTGGGGAGGGTGGGCCTCCCGGTATTTCACTTCACCAGGTTATCCTACACAATGAGAATCCTTCCTGTTTTACTGTCATGGCGATGACTTTGTCATCCCTCAGCTGCCGGAGAGAAGCCTGGGAATCCTCCAGACTCCTCTCTCTGGTTCCTGAGATCCCTCATAGTCTCCGATGCACGCACTGCTTCTTTGTCCTGGAAGCGATTCCTTTTTCGCTTTTGCTTGCAATGCTTCCCAACCCAGACCCCACAGGGCCCGATTCACACCTACTCAGCTCAGAAATCATCCCACCAGGGAGCCCTGGCCACCTAGGCTGCACCTCCCTCAGCCCAGGTGGGCCGATTCCACAGCCCACACTCTTAGCCTCTGGTCTTCATTTGACTCAAAAGCTATGCATTCATTTTAGGACTTGGGTAAGTTTTGCCACAGGGACCTCCAGAAAAGTAAAACCAACATTCACATTCTCCAAGAGTCTGTGAGAAGGCCCCGTTTCCCAAACCGCTGACGACACTGGCTACTATTATTAAAAACAGTAACAACACCTTGAAGAGAGTAATTAATAAGCTGTTTTAACTGTTTCGTTTTAACTGTTTCAGTCTCCAGATCTTAGACAACTAGTGATACCTTTTTTCTCTCCCCAATTTTTATTGAAAACAGGTTTTTTTCGGGCTTTTTCTTACTGATTTGCATACAGCTCCTTGTAGAGTAAGGTCACTAAAATGACGTTTATGGCATAGGTTGCAAATGTTTTTCCCCAGTTTGACACATTACTAATAGTTGTGTGTGATAGTGTCTTGTTCATTTATTGGTTTGCTTGTTAATATTGTCTGTCTTTCCCCGCTAGAATAAATTCCATGATACGGAAAAACCTTCATTTATCTTGGTCATGGCCACACCCCTAGCACCTACTACAAGGCATGGCACATAGTAAGTGATCAATACATCTGTTGAATAAATACATGAATACCAATGACAGGCCAGACCCTGTGGCGGTGCTGAGGATGTACAGATAAAAGAAACCTCCTTGACTTCACAATGCTCCCAGTCCAGGGGCTGGCTCTAAGCATATACTTAAGAACCACGCTTCCAGAGCCGGTAAGATCCTTACACAAAGGGGACTGAGACAGAGGGAAGCAAATTCTAAGGTGCCCCCCCCCGCCCCATAATCTCTGCCCCCTGCTTTTGCAAAATTCTCTACTCTCGAGTGTGAGCTAGACCTAGTGACTGACTTCTCACAGTAGAACACAACAGAAACGATGGGATGCCACTTCCAAGATTAGGTTAGAGAAAGATAGACTTCTATCTTGTCCTCTCTGTCTCTCTCAGAACCTCTGCTCTGAGGGGAAGTGAGCAGTCAAGTCGTGAGCTGAGGGGGCGAAGCCAGGGAAAAACCGAGACTTGTGGTCCGACAGGCCACAAGGAACTGGATCCTGTCATCATCCCCATGAACGAGTTTAGAAGCAGATCATCCCTTAGTCAAGCCTTCAGCTGAGACCACAGCTCTGGCCAATAACCTGACCGTAACCTCCCTAGAGATCGTGAACCAGAGGCATCCAGCAAGACCTCACCCTTATTCTTGAGCCGTAGACTGAGATGATAAATGTTTGTTGTTTTAAGCCACGAGGTTTGGGGTTAATTTTGTTAATCAGCAGTAGACAACCAACACAGAGACCTAGAGAGTTGATGCATGATTTTCCCAGGTTCATACCTACAGTAAGGTAGTAGTCAGCTGTATCTAGAATTCACATTACTTCCATATTTTTCCATGCAGTTATCTCCCCATGAGAAGGGAATGGAAAAGAAGGAAAGCAGTGAAAGTGTTAGGAAAGACACTTGAGAATAAGTGCTCTCTTACCCCCTTTCCCTTTTTCAAGCACATCTAAGAGAAAGCATCAGTCCTACTAAACATTAATGTTTTCTTGCTAGGACTCCAAGAGAAAAGTCTGCAGTATCTTTAGAGAGTTTCAGTGATGATCAAAGAAGGAAGCACTATATATTTTTCCCACTGCTACCCTTTATTCTTTCCCATCTTGCACCCTTGACATTTTCACTCAGGTTGGCATCCCCACAGAAACAGCTGCAGGACCAGAAATGGAGGGCCCAGGAGGCATCCATGAGTGAGAACAGAAGGATGGTGGGGCAGAAGTCTTATTTCTTTTTATGCCTCAGTAAGTTCTTAGCACAGTACCAACTAGCTAGGCACCTCGTAAACGATTATGAGCTCATTATTTGGCCTCATAGAAGCATGCAAAAGGACTCTACTGGGATCTACTTTTAGAATTACCAGGAAAATAAAATAAAAGTTGCATCTCTAAGTTCTGACCCTCAGCTTTACAGGAACACACATTGTGAGAAAGGCCTAAATCAAGGATACAACAAAAAAATGCAGTTTGACGGAGTGAGAATCTCTCATTAGGACCAAGTGAGAGGATGCTGGTGGAGGCACTGAGCAAACTCAGGTGCTCACGGTTAGAATGAACACCTGAGTTACTGTGAGTTATTATGACTACCGAAGAAAGGCCTGAACAATCACCTCCCATCAGACCAGAATGGGACTCTCTACCACATATATATAGTTTTTGATGGTTGCAGCAATGTCCTCAGCTTTAACAGCCAAAAATCAAAAAAACCAAACTTGATTTTTTTTTTTAGGTAACCTTCTAGACAGCAGTGGCTATATAACAAAGTACTAAGCAGCGAGATGAAGGATGAAATATGTGGTAGAGGTTTTAAGAAAAATATGGATTTCCTGATTTAAAAAAAGGAGTAAACTTAAATGACATATGCCCTTGTGCTTCATCCTCAGCCCTTTCCCTTTTTGCTTATCTGGAATACAGTTACAATGTCTGCAGATGCAGCAGCCATCTTGTGACCACAGGAAAAATTTACTTGCTAAGGGTGGTGGAGACGGACAGGAGGAGAAAACAGAGTCCCTGATGGAATCGGTAAGCCACTACTGGCACTGGGCTGCTACTAGTTACTGAACCAGGTTCCTTTTGCCTGATACACAGCAAGCCAAAACACCGAGACACCGAGGTCTGCAGCAAGGAGGGGTTTTATTCACAAGGCAGCCAAGCAAGGAGACAAGGGAAGGTCTCAGAACCACCTCTCCAAAGGCGAGGGGCTCGGGGTTTTTATGGGATGAGAAATAAAGCAGCAGGGTGGTCCGAGGCGTGGGACGCATGGCGAAAGGTGATTGGAAAAAGGTGTGGTCATCATGGTTCTGTACAGGCGCCAACTAAGCCTCTGCAGGTTCAAATGGAAGCACTTAGCATGGTAGGCCCTCTGAGGTCAAAAGGTCACCGAGCAGCCACTCGTGCACGCCCAGTTGCAGAGTCAGTGGTCCTAGCCAGTCTCAACCAGCTGAGCTTGAACTAGACACAGTTGACTCCATGTTCTGGGAGAACAGCTGGGGCAAACATCTAGTTTAGGCTGTGTGCTGCTTGGAGGACATGCAAGTCTTTTGTAGGAACAATTAAAGGGACCTTGATGGAAGGCCGGTCAAATGAACTTGACTAATGATTACCCACAGTTTCACTACCTCCAGACTCTTTGTTATGAGAGCAAGAACCATCATTTTACTTAAACCTTTAAAATCATGGATTAGTTATGCTACTCACAGCTGAATGCAATCATAGCTGGTTTATCTACCCCTATAAAACACAAAATCAACTGTATGTAAAATAATAAAAAGTCTATGTTGAGTTGCAGGTGCTTGGTCTGGTGGTTGAAAGACTCACCGTCTAATTAAGTGATCTGCTCATACTCACAGGCTCACAGCACATGAGGTTCAAATCTGTGTTACTGCAAAGTGATACATTTCTACATGCAGTTGATCTTTGTGGTCACTTTTGAACGTTAAATCTTCTAACGCTGAGAGTCTGGATTTTACTTAAGTAGAGGTACTATGTCCTACAACTCAGAAAACAGGAGGAATTTTAACTCCATGATCAGAATTTCTCTAAATGGTTTATGATTTTCCAATGACTACAACATTAAGCTCCAGAATACACGTATTTTACCAAATAACTCATCTAATTCAGGACACATGACATCCTTTTAGAGATTTAGTTGACTAGCCCATTCATTACATTCATAAGGAAAAAAGTGGGCAAAACATCATTTGAAAGGGCTGCTGACCAAGGGCTGCTTGAGCGTCCTTTTGAACCTTGGGAGTCTTCACATAGCTCTTAGCCTGTATTTTGGCTGTGCACCCCTCGAAACCGAAATCTTGCCATGTTAACAGCTTTCTAGGGAAGGGATTTCAGTGTTTCTCATCTTTTTTTTTTTTTTTTTTTTTAAATACAGCCGACCTAAGAAATACTTTTGAACAAAAGGGTGCAGTTGAGAAATACCTCCTTGACTAACCTTCTTTAAATTCATATTAAATGTTAGCTTATTAAAGGCACTGAAGTCTCATAGTAAAAACACCTGTTTATATTTTAGCTCAGCAGAGCCCATAGAGCCCTTTTCTTGTACAATGATCACTGCCATAGACCACTTAGCATATCCCTGAAATCTAGAATACCAGTTTTCACAATTCAAATATTCTTCCTTGAATTTTTTCCAGCCTTAAGTTGTTTTGCTCACTATTAGGAAAACTCATTAAAGACAATATTAGAACAGCACTGACCTGCTTTGCAAATTCAGTCACATCAAATAACTTCAACAGATAGCTGGTGGGAAGCAGAGGCATAGCACAGGGAGATCAGCTCGGTGATTTGTGACCACCTGGAGGGATGGGATAGAGAGGGTGGGAGGGAGGGAGACGATATGGGGATATATGTATATGTATAGCTGATTCACTTTGTCATAAAGCAGAAACTAACACACCATTGTAAAACAATTATACTCCAATAAAGATGTTAAAAAAATAACTTCATTTCCTCTTCACTAACTAAGCATCTCCAAGACTCCTTGTGTTGCAAAAACCCTATGACTTTATTCTTTTCTGGGTAGAGAAGTTTTGTCTAGTTAATGGTATCTCTTTGGATGCTACTTCCAATTGGTTGGACAGACACCACTGTTATCTCTCTCTATCCCAAAGTGGATATGCACTGGGGTAGTAAATCACCTCTTCCTCTCTGCACAAGTATTTGACTCTCCTTATTTCCAGAGCTGATGAAAGCTACATGTGGACTCTATTAACATAGTCTGTAGGACTTTAGAAAAGGTTTGGGGACATGGGGCAGACTTAAGGGTAGAGATCAGCTTACACTCAATGTCCACTGAAAACACTTTCAAGCAGAAAGGACACAGACTCCTCCACAAGTAATGCATATAATACCACCCAGAGTCAGCCTACAGAGAGTTGTTAACAAAGCAGTTAGTGACATCTTCTCTTAAAGCTTTTGATATTGCAAGAGTATCTGTTTCCTAGAGTGGCAGGGTATGCAGTCAAGCCTTTTAAACTAAGTTTGTTGGGTTGGTCTTTCACTTAAACCACATTTTTAGGAAGATTGCTTTTATTTTACGAATTTGACAAAGATTTACTGAGCACCCACCTTTTGCAAAGCACCACGTCAAAAATTCTGAGGGTGTGAGAGATTGTGTTTAAGTCAACCACAAAATTAACTCCCATCCCACTGCCCTTAAGATGCAACTTTAACACTCCCATTGGGAAGAGCGGTCTATAGTCCTTCTTCCTTGCAATTGGATAGGCTTGTGTGACTCTTGTGATCAGAGAATGGTGGAAGTGACACAAACTTCTGAGGCTAGGTCGTAACAGGAGAGACAGCTTCCACCCAGCTCAATGGAATTTTCTCTCAAAGCTTTCAACTGCCCTGTAAGCAGTTTTACTGCCCTGAGCTGCCATGCTAGGAGGAAGCCCAAACTAGCTCATCCGGACAGACGACAAGGAGAAGCCCCGAGACTGCATGAAGTGTGATAGATGCCAGCCAGCCCCCAGCTGCTCCAGTCCCTACTCCCACTGTCCCAGCTCCAGCTGCCATCTGTCTGTAGCTGCATGCTAGACCCTAAACCAGAGCTGCCACACCAAGCGCTCCCCAAATTCCTGACTCATACAGACCATGTAGTGTAAAGAATGAATGTCTTAAGCCATCTGAAATCCAGGTGGGAAGACCAACTACACATATAAGGAGAACAAGAGTGAATGAAGGGAGGAGGCAGACCAAAAAGGCTAGCAATTAGCTAAATACGGCAACAGACTGACTCATTTTCAAACTGGTGTGGAGAAGCCACTTTCTAATCTCAGACCTGTCACATGCTGTTGCTGAGAGTCCCAACAGGGCTTGAACAGCAAAGAGTTGTCAAGGAATTGGGCAATTTTTAAATCCATTTTCTGATTTACAGTCAACGGCAGAAATTCCCACAAGTTTGAAGTAAGGTGTAGCATTTTTATGGGAATAAAAATAAGCATATTCATGAATTATGTTATTTGATCATAAAACCCCAATAGGTTGTCAATTGGTTCAACTTTGCAATTCTGCTAAATGATTTATTTAAAAAAACTTAAAGACATCTGGCTCAAATTAATCAATTAAACATATGCATGCTTACTCTTGGCAGAGAAGCAATATGGTAAACTGACAGAAAAAACATAGGACATAATCCATGACGTGAAGTGGTTTAAAACTTCATTGGGTATTTTAAACAATCACAGAATCACACGCAAACAGGCACAAATAGTTAGCAACAGTAAGGAAGAAATGTTAAGTGCACAGTGTTAGATACATTCTAAAAACAGAGTTTAATACATTTCTGTCTTAAAGTTGTCTTTGCTTCAGTCTACCCTTGCCCCAAACCCTTTTTACGGTTCTGACCTAGTCCTGATAGTGAACATTCAAGCTCAACTAGGTTGGATCTCCCATTTTGTACGCCCTGGTCTTTGTCCTAAAGATGACAATGAAAAACATTTCCTGCACCACATACTTTGCCTAGACTGTCTTCAAATACCTAGAGTAGGATTTCTCAAAATGTACTTCATAGAACATTGTTACTGTAAGATTTCTTGCAAAAAAATTTTGAAATAAGTTCTTCATGTTATATCCTTTACAATGCACATTAATATATTAAAGGCTCTGAGAAGTCCTGTAGTTAAGAAATCTACATAATTTTGACTAATCATGGGTTTCCCAAACTTTTTTGAACACAGAAACTTCCCTTCCTTCCTTGCCCACCTCTTTCTTCCTTCCCTTTTTTTTGGTCATTGTTTCACATAATACTTATCATTTTCAGTACTGCTGCTTAGGGACAAAGAGTGATAAAGTGGAATGAGTTTTACCCTCTTTTGTTTCTTAACTATATGGCCTTAGCTAACTTTTCTGAGCTGTTCATCTGCAAAAGAGGAATAGATATAAGAAATTCTACCTTACAGAGTTATTGTGAGGTGATAGATAAGTAACAGCTTTTGTTTCCCTTTCCTTAGAGAATTAACTTTCCCCTTAAAGGTGGGACCAGAATAGACCACTCAGGCTTGGTAGTGTTGATCCTTGTACCTAATATTGAACCAATCACAAACTCTGCTCTTTTGTAGGGATGCTGGACCCCCAAAAAATAAAACTTGGCCAAAATTTTTTCCTTGCTAGAGTCCTCTGGCTTAGACCCTGGCAATCCTGGAAAGCTTGGAAAGGCAGAAGCATGTGGTGATTAAGCCCTTAGCATCTTAGATCCAGACTGCCTGGGTTCAAATCCCATTTCCACCATTTATTAGCTGCATGGCCTAGGGAAGTTACTTAACTCTCTGTGTCCCAGTTTCTCCATCTGTAGAATGGGAACAATAGTAGTAGCTACATCATAGGATTGTTATGAATGTTAAATAATTAATACTTTGAATAGGGTCTAGAATGACATGTTAATTATTACAGGCTTATAAATACAGAAGTAGGTATAAAATTGAACTGGCTCCATTTTGGATCTAAAATAGCCAAATAGTTGAGGCAAAATTTTGGTACTATACGGTGCTTTCTGTTTGGAACTATGTCAGTTTTCCACTTTGCTAGCTTGACCCTGACTTCAGGAATGACACTGCCACTATGATCTCCTTGAATCATCTCTAACTTCTTTGTCATGCTCTTTCAGGCTCTCAAGCCTTGAGAGGTCCAAAAAGATTAGATAATTTTTCTATATTACTCTGACAGACTCTGTTAACCCCCAATAGGACAAGCTGACATCCTTCTAATGCATAATGATTGGGTTGAATAAGGAAATTTGGCTGAAGTGGTTGTCATCATGGATGTGCAGGCATAAGAAGTTGGTAGGGTGCAAAACGGGCAACATGAAAATTTCACAAGGTTGAAATAAGGGCAAAGCTCAGCATGTGGAGTGAGCTGGAAAATGCTCTTAGCACAGTGGTTATTAATATCTGCTAAAGAACCTGAACTTTGTTGCTGTAAACAAGACCAGATAATTACATGTTCATTCTAAGAGCAACTTTGAGATGAAAATTGAGGCATTTGTCAAAGGGAACAGGAAAGTGACTTGTACTAAACCGAAACACAGACCTTTAGTCTTAACATCTGACAGCTTTGGCCCTTGTCAGGAAAGATTTGTTACTTTAGGTAATGATTATAATTAGCATTCTCATCCATGAAGGCTCTTATCCTCTCATTTTCTAGAGGAGAATGCTGAAAGGAATGTGATATGTACAAATAATCTTTGGGAGGGACATACATTTTTCCACTCTTTTGGGTTGGATTTACTGTTCCCTTTACCTCAATAGTTTATCCAAGGTGAAAGGAACTTTGGGGTCATAGAGTCACAGGCAAATAAAGTGACCACCCTCCAGCACTGCAGCAGACATTTTCCCCCCACTGCTGACTCACAAGCAGGTGAACAAGCAAACAAACAGAGGAAGTGTCAAACCCAATTTGTTTATGGTTACAGTCTCCCTGTGGTGGCTGGTTGCCCCGTCTGCTCCTAAAGGTAAAATATTTTTTCAGGGAAGCAGTTCATCAGAATTACCAAGGTTTAAAGGAATTCTTTTAATCCAAAACTTGATTTTTCTCCAATCCTTTTTGAGTTGCATATACAAATACAGAGGCTGATGTGAAAACGGTGATGTAAATAAAAACACAAAAAAGCTGACTCATTTCCAAGTCAAATTTCGTTTTCATTCTTCAGGGTTAATGTACTGTCCCTTTTCATCTTTCTTTTCATTCCCATCCTTTTAGATTAAGTGAAAGCACCAAATCAATGACATAACTGACTTTCATCCTGGTCAAATGGTCAGCAGGGGATTATCTCTGCTAATATCGTTGACATTATCACAGAAGCACACCTGAGTGGCTTGTGCTATGGTGCATGTCGTTGAAGAGACCACGCCCAAGCTCCTCTTCTGTCTGCTGTCTGCCAAGCACTAGATTTTGTGCTGCATGGGTGCTTTGAAGGGGTCTAGGATGAGATTCCTAACTGTGATCAATTAAAGAAGATAAATAGCATTCTCAGTTTTAAATAGTGTATCCAGGCCCTGAAGTAGATGTGCCTCTAAAGTCATACATATTAATGGGCAAATGACCTATATGGACAATAATTACTATTAAAGTAGAAGGTGAAAGTAAGTCCTTCTGTCTGAATTTTCCAGATGATTTAGAAAGTCAAATTTGAGCGGGTTCAATAGGAAGGTAAGGGGCAGCTTTTATGGCAGGGAGAAGTGGGCAGTGGGCAAGCATGCGGTGTTTTGTCAAGAAAGTGAAACTGTTCCACTGGGCCAGAGGTTTAGTGAAAAGGTGGTCAGGGATAAGACAGGAAAGTGGGCTGCGATCGGATCGTGGAGGCCTTCACATTTCCAACAGAAGCATTTGGGTATCTAATTTCAGATACTGGGCAGCCACTGAAAGCTTATTAATACTGCAAAATGAGGGCAGGATGGTTTGCCGTCAAACCTAGTGTAAGAATGAAACAAGGATTTTCAATTATTCAGTTTGATCACGGATGGGAATTTGACTGCTCCCGGGTATGGACGCTCAAGGCAAATTTGCAAGGCTCCTTCCAGCCTGGCAGGCACAGGGAAGGAGCAGCTGTGACAGAGGGTTGGGTGCACACAGACAGGCTTCTAGTTACTTCTCAGCTACCTTCCTGCTGTTCGACTTTGGGCATTTCCTTAACTCCTCTGAGACTTGGTTTTCTCATCTGTAAACTCCTAGTGTTGTTAGAAATGCTATGAGTTTCTGGATCATAGTTTGTACTCAATGAATGACAGCTGTTTTTACTTTTATTGTGATTATTACCATCAGCAGTTGTCTCATACACAAGCTTAAAAATTGTGGCTGGATCAATTCTGATTAACCATCAGTGGGTTTTTTGGCCCAAAAATGCTTATTAAAAATGACTTTGTCGGGCTTCCCTGGTGGCACAGTGGTTGAGAGTCCGCCTGCCGATGCAGGGGACACGGGTTCGTGCCCCAGTCCGGGAAGATCCCACATGCCGCGGAGCGGCTAGGCCCGTGAGCCATGGTCGCTGAGCCTGTGCGTTCGGAGCCTGTGCTCCGCCACGGGAGAGGCCACAAGAGTGAGAGGCCTGCGTACCGCAAAAAAAAAAAAAAAAAAAGTCACACTGGAAAGTTTCCTGGTAATTCCATTCATCTTGAATGTTAATAATTAATCCATCAGGAAACTTCCTCGACTGTAACTGTGTCAAAACTGAACACCTCTTTGAGCATATGGTCCACAAAATAATGGCAGTGGGGCTGGAAATAAACTAGTTAAATTTGGTTAGAAAATGAATCTGATGTGTTTATCAAATCTGGCAAGATTTTAGGTATTGTTAAAGGATAGGAAGTGTGTAGTTTTAAGGAATTGAAATGGGCATTCCTTTCCTAATTCTACATAGTATTTGTTAATTGATAAACTGACGAAATCTCAGACTGAAAGTTCACTCACTATGTAATTAATAGGAGTGTTTATTATTGATGCACTAAAACGACTTATTCAGTTCCATTTATAGAAGAATAAAATGATCAGCAAGCTTGAGATCAATAAAAGGCGAGTTTTGAGCGTTATATTTACAACCTGAGAAACAAATAACTCTCCATCCCTGAACATTCTCCCACTGAATTAGAAACAACCTGTTTCAGGTTATTGAGTGCCTGTGTGGAAAAAATTCTAAGCTATGGAAACAATTTCTCCTTGTGGAATTTCCCTAGTGGCACCCAGGTGGGCCTCCTCCCCTATGTAAATACTTTGGGATGTCACAGAAGCAACCAGTACCAAAGCCTATGGAAGATTTGATAGTTAGAAACGAACACCTTGTTTTGAATCCAGCCACCCTCTCCCAGACACAGCTGAGTCTGAAAATAGCAGCTGAAAGAGCCTCCTCTTCAATTTGGCCCCAACCCTGTCCAGACGGAGGACTCCTCTGTTTCCACTAGAATGAGCCAGGAACAAAAACTCCATCCATCTGAGAATGCTTGGAATAATTCCAGCGTTAGGGAAGACAAAAAGAAAAAAAATCATGGTTTCGCTGATAAGATCTAGGTTTAAGGATGGGAAATGGTATCCACCATCTCTACGTGTCCCTCAAGCACCAAATACTTGCTAAGACACAAAGCACACCCACCCCAAGCCCTCAAATGGCACATGTGGTTAGAACATCTGCCACAAGGGAGAATTTCTCAGTTAAGCTAAAGGAAAACCACTGTGCCCCAATTCTCAGATGATGGCAATGAGGCTTTAAATGATAGAACTGATCACATTTGCATTAATATTTAGAAGGTGAACTGCTAATTTTTGCCACAAATGGCATGGCATTTAGGAATCTGGTTGAGAATATAAAGTAACCAGCGGTAATTTATTATCCATGTTATTAATATAACATGTTCAATATGTGATATATTAGCTTACTTCTCCAGAACTGATCTCAATGGTGTGGAGGAGAGCCAAGCAAATAAGCAAGAAGCCATCCAAGTGATGCCTGAGCAACTGAAATATATGTCGCAAGCTGCATGCTCTCCTATGCTCTGAACTCATGGGAGAGGGTCTCAGGGCACCCCTCAGGATATATTTACTTTTGTTTTAGACAGAATTCTATTAGCAAACTGGAAGCAGATGATTGCAAAGAGAAAAAGGATGTTTTCAGGGTCACACAACTGAAAGCAAGGAGTGATAGAGAACCTGACAATGATAGAGGAAACCGATCAAAATGGCTGGCAGGAAAAATAACTCATCAACACTTTCAGTGTGGGGACATTCTGTTTAGGGCAAAATAAAAACAGTTCAGCAAAACACAAGACTTGGTGTTCACATTAATAACCCTCTGATTCCAGGAAATACGATATCTTTGTGAGGTAGACAACGGATTGGACAAGTAGTTCCAACAGAAAAGGATAAATTATGTTAAATTCCATCATCTTGAAAATTCACTTTCATGCAATGCAAAATTCTCAGATTAGTCTGCACAGATACCAGAGAAGCAGTGGAGTATCATAGTTAAGAGTGGATACAGTTGCCAGACTGCCTGGGTTCACATCCTAGGCATACCACCTACTATCTGTGTGACTTTGGGCAACTCAACCTCCCTGAATCTGTTCCTTGACTGTAAAATGGGTAGTGGCAAGGATTTAACGAGTTCATGTGTGTAAAGCATGAGAAGAATGCCTGGCACATAGTAAGCGCTGGGTAAGCATTCTCTGGAAAGAAATTCACATTTACCAGGTACCTACTGTGTGCCAGGTACTGGGTGGGGGCAGACAGCTTTATAAGCTGTTACTACATGAAGTGGGACACCAGATTCTAGCCTTAAATATTCCTCAAGTCCAAAGTAATTGGCCATAAAGAATGATCAACTCTAGGAAAAGCCAACGTGGCCTATCACATCTAGCATTCATTTAACCTGATTCTGCTATAGTAACACACTTGGGTTTCTTAACCTTTTACATCCATTTAATTTAGCTGCTATTCTACCTCCGTGAAATGGTGTCTTAACTTCATTTTGCATGTATATTCATCATCTTTTCTGCAATGATTTCAGCTCAGTTACTATTTTAGACCTCATGGATCCAATTATCTGGGAATATGAGGATAGGCATTACAACTATTTGCAAGGTAAAAAACAGTACTGAAAAAGTTCTGGGTCCCTCATAGGGTCAAGAAGAAATGTGCAGCCATTTCTAGGCAAAAGCACAGGAAATCTGCCTTCTGAAATAGGTCTCACAAATTGAATGGGTATTAAGTGCTAGAAGCACAAAAGTGACATTTGAGTATCGAAAGCTATTTTCAGTATCTACAAAATGCCTGACCACTGTTCTTTGAAACTGTCCAGATAATGAAAACCAAGGAAAAGACTCAGAAAGTCACACATCGGAGGAGGCAAAGAAAGCATAATGACTAAATGTCAATATAGTGCCCTGGATTGGATCCTGGAACAGAGAAAGGTTATTTAAAAAAGGTGCAATTTGAATACGGGTTGGAGTTTCATTAGTAGTAATCTACAAATGTGAACCTCTTTGTTTTGATAACTGTTTTATCGTAATGTAAGATGTTGGCATTGGGGGAAAATGGGGGAAGGGTATACAGGAAAATTATTCTAAAATAAAGTTTATTTTAAAAATATTTTCAGATCTGAGAGGCTGAGCAGTGAGAATAGCTTGGGGTCTTATCAGAAGGTTAGATTTGAATCTTGCTTCCACCACCATCCAGTAAGATGGCTTGAGATAAGTTGGTGGAATGTTTTTGTTTGTTTTTGCGGTACGTGGGCCTCTCACTGTTGTGGACTCTCCTGCTGCAGAGCACAGGCTCCGGACATGTAGGCTCAACGGCCATGGCTCACAGGCCCAGCTGCTCCGCGGCATGCGGGATCCTCCCGGACCAGGGCACGAACCCGCGTTCCCTGCATCAGCAGGTGGACTCCCAACCACCGCGCCACCAGGGAAGCCCTAGTGGAATGTTTTGAACCTTGGTATAGACTCATAGAACAGTGATGAAAATAATTACCTTACACAGTATTATTGAAAAAGCAAAGGAAAACTCACAAACCCATAAAGGTACCATTAACTGCAAGTGTTTCAAACCTTCTTTGAATGGCAACTTCAATTCAACCTTAAAACTAGTTAGTGAATTGACACATGTATTTTTACTTTGAAAAATGATCAGTAAATGATCTGGGATGCCTTCAATAGAGAAAAATTAAGTCAGATATTGATCTCACTAGCGAGCTTATATTTTCACCATTTCCCCCCCTTCAAACATAGCATTGATTTGACAAGCTACTGTTCCTAGGAAATCTTTTGCACTGACTCTGGCATGAGTATCCCCGTGTGTGAATAGAGACTTAAAAACAAGAGCGAGCTCAATAAAAATTGGTGGATTTAGTGTGCTGTTTTGTGGCCATCTGATTCTAATTGACGGTGAGCCAAAATCGGGTAGAGGCAAAGCATCGCTGTGGAAGCTTTGAGGAAATCTTTGGAGAGAACAGGCAGTGGGGCGAGCCTTGGTGGAATTACCCTTTCCTTCTCACAGAGCCAAGGCTAACAAGTGGTTAAGGGCACAGGTTTTTGATTGACTCCCCAGATTTGAAGTCAAGCTCTGACTCTTGCACTTTAGAGCCTGGGCAGGTGACTTAACCTCTGTGTGTCTTGTTCACAGAGAATTAATAAGGGCATGATCCTATTTGTTTTACAAGACTCCTCTGGAAGCAGTTTAAGGGATCAGTTAGAGCAAAGCAAGATGGGGGAAACCAGTGCAATTGTAAGGAGGGATGATGAGGACCTGGGCTGTAACGGAGGGCCAGGAGAGCTGGGATGAGGAGTCTGCCATGGGGAACAAGAAGGGGGTAGACTGTAGGGGAGGTGGATGTCAGGAGGTACAGGGATCAGGGGGAGGAAGGAATCTAGGTGGACTCTTAGGTTTCTAGAGAGGGGGATTTGGTCCATTAACTAAGACAGGGAATCTTGGAAGAGTAGGGAAAAGTAATGCTTACGGCTTGAGAAATTCATGAGAAAAGATCTTTCTGGCACAAGAGCTTATATTTTATATGAGTTAACAGGAGCTTGGAGACAAAGTAGAAGATAGAACTAGCATTCTTAAGCTCTACCATTCACTAGCTGAGCGACTAAAGGGGCAAGTAACTTAACCTCTGCCTCCATTTTCTCATTTATAACATGGCAATAATCATCAAAATAGCTGAGCTGCTGTATAAGAACTAAGGATACTGCATACAAAGAACTAGCTCCGCCCAACTAATTGTAAATCCTCAATCCATGGCGGCTATTTAATGACACATAGCTGTGGCAACTTGCAGCTAAAATAAGTAACTTTCCCAAAGATATGTAGCCAGAGAAGCCCAAGGTGGTATTTGAACCCAGAACTGCCTCTTCCCATTTAGTACACAGATTCAGAGAGAGAGAGCTGTACCCACACGGACCTCAGTGGGCTGCAGCTTCACAAGCTGCACAAGAACAGTGAAGACCCTCCACCCCCCAACGCCTTCCACTCCGAAATTCCAGCGGCAGTGATGGCCTTTGCCCGAGGGTCTCAGGAAGGTCGAATTCACAGTGGAGAGTCATAGAAGTGCATGAGAGTTGAGGAAGTCTACACGGCAAGCTTAGGCCTTCATTTCTTCATGAGAGGTAAAGTTTAAGACAGGCAAGAGGAAAACGCATTTATAGGCTGAGCAGAAAGGAGGAATAACAGAGAGAAAAGATAAGTGAAGGCCCCAGTCTGAAGGAAGCAGGCTGGGATGCGACAGGAGGAGAGGAGAGCCACCTCTTCCACGGAGGGCTGGAAGGAGGTGAGGACAGGAGCACAGGCCCTTGTATGCTGGAGCAGCGCTTAGGAGAAAAATGTCTAAAAATTCTCTAATTTCTCAGTAAAGCTGGAGGCTCGTTTTACCTGACGCAGAGCAAGGTAGATGCTGAGACGCCGAGGTCTGTGGCAGACAGCTTATTCACGAGGCAGCCAAGCGACGAAAACGGAGAAAGTCTCAGAGCAACCTCGCCAGAGGTGCGGGGCTTGGGGTATTTATGGGATGAGGAATGACGCCACAGGGCGCTCCAAGGCGTGGGGGGCGTGGGGAAGGTGATTGGAAAAAGGTGCAGTAATCGTGGTTCTGCGCAGGCGCAACTAAGCTCCAGGCCTCTGCATCATGTAGGCGCTTAGCACCATCCGAGGGTGGAGTTTCAGCCCTCTGACGTCAAAATGTCACTGAGCAGACACTCGTGCATGTGCAGTTGGGGGATAGATGGTCCTATCCAGTCTTAACCAGCTCATCTCCAGCTAGACACAGCTGACTCCACGTTCTTGGAAAACAGCTGGGGCAAACATCTTGTTGGCTACTTGCTGCTTGGAGGACATGCAAGTCTTTTGTAGCAACAATTAAAAGGACTTGATTAGTGAAGGCAGGTGAAATCAATTTGACTGATGATTACCCACGGTTTCAAAAGGGTCCAAATTGAGTGCATCACTTAAAGGTCTGAAATAACCATTGAGAGGCAGGGAAAGGAAGTTTAACCAGAACTTGTACAAGGATATAAAAGCTTGTATAAGGATATAAAAGCTTGAGATTCAGGGACTTGCCCGGTGACGCAGTGGTTAAGAATCCGCCTGCCAATGCAGGGGACACTGGTTCGAGCCCTGGTCCGGGAAGATCCCACATGCTGCAAAGCAATTAAGCCCGTGTGCCACAACTACTGAGCCTGTGCTCTAGAGCCCGCCAGCCACAACTACTGAAGCCCGTGCTCCTAGAGCCTGTGCTCTGCAACAAGAGAAGCCACGGCAATGAGGAGCCTGTGCACCACAAAGAAGAGTAGCCCCCACTCACCGCAACTAGAGAAGGCCCGCACACAGCAACAGACCCAGTACAGCCAAAAAAAAAAAAAAAAAAAGGAATATAGAGCCCCAAATTAAACCCATACACTTAAAAAAAAAAAACAAAAAAACAGCTGAGATTCAAAGACCAAGTTTGTACAGGCCTCAGCCAGCACTGCTGCATGACTTCCTCCAGGGTTGTTGAGCACCTGTCTGAGAAATCAGCAGAGAAGGCCAAGTCCTCACTGTGGTTTGTGGTATTTCTAAAAAATATATATGATCTAAAAAACTTAATGATCCATAAACTAAAATCCACCCATTTTGTGGAGGATTCACTCTGTAGACAGTTTGGAGCAGTTCCCTGATGCAAGGGCAACATTTGCACCATTCTGTACATAAGTGAAATCTAGAAGAGTCTCTATTATGTGTCTTTGGCTTCTAATAATCATTCTCCTTCTTCCAAATTAAAATGCAGCTGAATTTATAATTATATCCCTGTCCAAAACGTGTATTCCTTTATTAAGAGAATTGAGTTATCTCAGAAGAGAATATTGATGACATTGAGATTTGAGTAATAAATTCTTGCCAGAACGTATCTAAAGTGAGCTCCAGAACTAGGTCACTGTCACTCACGAGAAAGCCCTGAGAAACCAAGAAAAAGAAAAATGTGAGTTCAGCTCAAGGGTCAAGAAGCCAGGGCCGAGGAGGCATCCTTCAGTGGGAGAGATTAGCGATTGACAGCTGCCTCTAGAGAAAGTGGAGAACATGCAGGGCTCACAATATTGGGTAGGTTAAGGGGAAAAAATGTATGAAAAAATTGTGAAAGGAAGTCTGTGCAACTGAATGAGGTGTTCAAACAGATGACTGATGCGAAAAAAATTAGGAGGTTGGGGGGCAGAGTGTGTGCTTGTCGCTTCCATTCCTTTTCTCTCTGTGCCTCTAAGTTGTTCCCTGCGTGGACCCTGCCACTACTTAACCAGCTTGTTAAGCCTCTTTCTTTGATTCCCCAGTCATGCCAGTTTCTCTCATTTCCACTGCATTTTAGCCGGAATACACAAAATCTCCACGTCTACTCATTACTCCACACAGCTCTGTAAAGGCAAGAAGCATCTTGGAAGTGTTTGCATTTAAATGGGCTGTAGGCAGGCAGGGTTCCCCCGCTTCTGATCCCAGAGGACTGAGGGAAGAGGAGGCGGCGGGCTTATCTTTTCCCTTTTTTTTTAATTTAGCAAACCTGCTTGGCTACCAGCAAGGAGCTGACAGCCTGCATACTGTCATCGTTTAATCTTAAGACTAAAATTCAATTTTCCTTTCTCAGGATCAGAATGGGGAACAGGGGGGAATAAAACACCCCAAAGACACAAGGTGACCTGTCTCAGTGGGGTGACCCAGCACATGCGCCACTAATGATGCCCGTCTGTCAGCTGGGCCCCAGGAGCCAGAGACTGAGGGGGAGACCAGCCCTAACAGATGGCGGCGGGTTTGCTGATTACAGAGCTCAGTTGGACCAAGGCTCTATTTCATTCCCTGCATCAAGGTCCCTTCTGAACAGGGGCTGTTTACTTAAAACATACTCATTCCTGTTTCTGTCCATCAGATCCCTAGGATAAAAATGAACATGGGCAGCTGTTGGATTTCTGCTGCTAACTATTCAGTTCTGCTTTGTGTTAAGGAAATAATCCATTTTACCCCATAATTATTCATTATAGGTGAGAAATCAAATCGGAAGTGGACGCTAGGGAAAGAAATTCAAATAGGCATCACTTTTGGTTAATGCTATTTCTCTGCAGGGGAAATTCAGACTTTTGTTATTACTTGGCTAAAAAAAGAAACGGCAGCCAAATTTAGCAAGCTGCTGTTTTTGAGCACAGAAGAATGTCAACTGAGGAGCTCGGTTCTTGCTCTGCCTTCTGCTTAAGAAATCTCAGCTTTCCTTATAGGAGTCACGAAAAAGTAGCTTCAGGATGTTACGCTCCCAAAGTTACTGACAGTCACACCCAATCACATACAAACATTAAGACTAGAGGAGGGGGCTTCCCTGGTGGCGCAGTGGTTGAAAGTCCGCCTGCCGATGCAGGGGACACGGGCTCGTTCCCCGGTCCGGGAGGATCCCACGTGCCGCGGGGCGGCTGGGCCCGTGAGCCGTGGCCGCTGAGCCTGCGCGTCCCGAGCCTGTGCTCCGCAACGGGAGAGGCCGCAACGGTGGGAGGCCCGCGTACCGCAAAAAAAAAAAAAAAAAAGGCTAGAGGAGGCAGATGTCCAGTGGTCCCTGGACAGAAGGGTCAGAAGGAAGAGAAGCAGCACTTTAAAAAGATCCCAACCCTCTGCCACTGGAAACCTCGAGAAGGGAGACTGTTTCTCCAGGCGGCAGCTGTGAATTACAACGTGCCCAAGAACTTCCTCGGACCCCTGCAGACCAGGTCTCATGCTGTTTGGAAAAGTGACAGGGGTTCTATTTTCACACCCAGCCGTTGCATTATGACTTGGTAGGCAAGAAGTCGTGGAGGTTTCTTGAGCTCCCCAGCACGGACTTATTTAAAACTCCTGTGGCCAGGGCTGCATGTGGAGGCTGATGGAGGAGGGCGGTGTGGCAGGTGTTCTCGGCAGACACATATTCTGGAACAAGTCCTGTGAGGTATGGTCTGAGACATAGCCTCATTATCCAAGGCGAGGCTGTGTAATCCTGTTGGCCAGCTGTCTTGGAAGCCTCATATGGCTGCCCCTGTTTGACACAGCCTTAGAAAAACAGCCCCTCCATTTTTAATGATTGCAGGAGGAGAGGCACGAGTAACGAAGCAGCTGCCCTCCAACTTCCTTTCCTAATTATCATCTAGGGTAAGGTCTGGTAGATTACAAATGCTCAGTAAAATAGCGTGGTTTAGAGAAGAGAACACTGGAGAGGGAATCTGAAATTTGTATTTTGTTCTTGGTTCTGACACTAACTGGAAACTTTGGAAGAGTTACCTCTGTGGACTTCAGTTTCTGCAATGACAAAATAAGAGGATTGCAATTGACAATGTCTACTGGGTCCTGGGGTCAGTTCACCTTTTCTGAGTCTTTGATTGATCAATAACAGCAGATTAGGAGTTAATAATCCATCCCCAAGCACTATGGATTCAGTTAAGAATTAATGGGTCAGGAATCTGTAATTCTGATGATCTGCCCAGATTGGTGAACGATAAACTAGCTGTCCATTAGGATGAGATGGTCCCATATCTCCTGGGAATACAGTGTACATTCTTTCCCAATGCAACTGCAGATGGAAAGCAGTGGAAATTCCTCTTTTCTCTCAGCATCAATAGTATAACAAGGACCTAGCTAGCACTGTCCAATAGAACATTCTGTAAGGATGGAAATGTTCATTATCTGCGCTGTCAGTACAGTAATTACTTTCCGGAAGTGTTCACTGATCACTTAAGTTGCAGCTAATGTGACTAAGAAACTGAATTTATAACTTCATTTCATTTTAATTAATTTAAATTTAAATAACCACATGTGACTAGTAGCTACCATAATGTATAGTACAAATTCTACCATATTCTACTGCAATAAACTAACAAATGGTGTGCTGAGGTGAAATGAAAAAAAGGCCTTTATTCTACTCCCATTTCTACAATTCTGGGTAGAATGGGGCAAGGGACAAGGTCTGTGACTCAGTTTCCTCTTCCCTCAAACTGCAATGGTAATATGTACTTCACAGTACTGTTCAGTAGATTTAGTTACATTAGGTAT
This sequence comes from Leucopleurus acutus, assembly GCF_964270905.1. Taxonomy (NCBI): domain Eukaryota; kingdom Metazoa; phylum Chordata; class Mammalia; order Artiodactyla; family Delphinidae; genus Leucopleurus; species Leucopleurus acutus. The sequence continues at coordinate 55,304,853 of NC_139152.1, forward strand.
GTGAAGTACCTTTGAGAACCATAAAATGCTATATAAATGCAAGGTATTGTAAGGGGCAATTCACTGTTGAAAGATGATCTTGTTTCAGTACAAAACAAAATGATGTCTGAGAACCTGTAGCTAAACATGAGGAAAGGTTGGTAAGACCAGACATGAGAGGTTGAAAATAAGGAGGAGAAACTAAAAAGGCAATGCCAAAGAAGGCAGAGTAGAAGGGAGGGGATGGGGATTGGGGGGATGGGAAAGTCAGGACGTGTGGTGTTAGAGCAGCGGTGAAGAGGGGGTGGTGGACCTTATTTCGGGGAAACTTTTCAGGGTTGAGAGTTATTCATGATGACAGGAGCATGGACAGATGTCAGTTCTGAGCAGCAGTAGACAGGAAGATCATTCAGTTGAATTTGGACACTTTTCACCCCACTTATATGACTGACTTAGAGAAAGGTGTCTGGGGGGATTTGAGCAATGGGCAGATAGGCCAGGAGAACTTACGCTGTAGAATATGTTCAACAGTAATGTGGATGGCTCAGGATAAAAAGGAGTCGACCACACTGGATTGTTTGGGGTGAGACTATAAACTTCTTTATATTTCAAGTGAGTCTGGAATAAAAGCATACACTCTAGTAGAGACCAGGGAAGAATTGTTTGATAAAGAGGTGCTGCAGTCCTGTCAGAATCAGACAGTGTAGCACGTGGCTATGAAGACAGTTTGGTTGGAAAAGCGTGATCTTGGGTTGGGCCTGGCATCACGGCCCAGCCCCTCAGGGCAGAAGGAATGAAGAAGGATGTGAGTGGGACAATATGAGTTAAAAAACATGCTAGGATCCCCTAGCACCTTCAAAAAATGGCAGTTTGACATCCATCTCTTTGACTTTTTTCTGTCCTTTTACCTCAGTCCCTAAAAAGGATTAGTTCTGGAAATGCCTGGGTTCAAATCCAATCACTATCATGTAATAGCTGTGATCTGGGGCTAGAAACAAACTCTCAAAGCCACACCTTCCTCATTATGAGACCATAACAGTACCTGCCTCGGAGAAGTATGTGAGATAATTTATATACAAACTAGCTCAGTCTCTGGGCACTCAGAAAACACTCAAATTTGTAATTCTTATTAAATATCATATTATGATATCTCAGACTTCCAAACAGATCATTGAAAAAGAAATAGACTTTCACTGAATGAAATCAGACATGACAACTAGACACACTGCTTTCTACAGATCGATACTTTTCATTTTACTTTGGGAAGCATAGTCGATTAAAGTTAACTACTGGTTTCATTCATTCATTCAATCAATTCATTTTTTCCCTCAACTTTTAAATGAGGGATCTATTTTTTTTTTAACAGCTTTATTGAGGTATAATTTATATATTGTAAAAGTTACCCGTTTTAATGGATAATTCATTCATTTTAACTAATATTACTATATGCTGCCAAGCCCACGCCCTGTCCTAGGCACTGGGGAATACTATGGTGAATAATATGAATGAGGTCTCTGCTTCTAAAGAGCTTCCAGTCTAGCAGGAAAGAGAGATAATAGACAAAGTATATAACCTAAGGGCTAGGAAGGAATAGAGTAGGGTAAGACAATAGTGACAGGCTGCCCCATTTTAGATAGGGTGTCCAGGAACATTCTCTCTAAGGAGGTAATATTTGAATAAAGTAAAGTAGTGAACTATACAAATATCTGGGGGAAGAGTATTCTAGGCAGGAAGTAGCAAGTGCAAAGGCCCTGGGGCAGAAGCATGCTTATGCTCCCTCTGTTTGAGGAAAGTCTAGGCCATCAGCGTCACTGAAGCAGGATGAATGGGCAGGGGAAACAAGAGAGAAAATACTCAAGATGGAGAGAACCAGGAGCCATGTCATACAAAGTCTTGGTTTCCGAAGTAAGGCTTATGAATTTTGTTCTAGGTGAGATGGGAAGCCATTGAAAGGATTTGAGCAGGGAAATGACACAGTCAGGTTTACATTTTAAAAGAGGCTTTCAAATAGTTGTTTGAAGAACGCACTCCAAGAGGTAAAGAACAGGGAGACCAGTGAGGAGCTCAGTGGCCCAGGTGAGAGACAGCAGAGGCTCGGACCAGCATGGAATTGGTGAGAAGGGACGATATCACAAGTATATTTTGATGACAGGATTTCCTGATAACTGCATATGGGGTTTGAAATGAAGAGAAGGATCTGGATGACTCTGAGGATATTGACCTGAGTTACCCATGACCCCACTCTTGGTGGAGGCTTTGCTAAGATGGGGGATGCCAGAGGAGCTGGCTTGATGGGGGTGGGGAGGGTGTGAAGCAAGAGCTCTGTTTTTGACATTTTTATTTTTGATGTTTTTTAAAAGTTCAAGTGGAAATTACAAGAGTAGTTCATTGTATGTACTATGTTGGAAAATAAAGGCTTTGTAGTGGAGGATTTAAAGGACAGCCAAAAAAGTTCCTAAAGCCTGGATCATCAGAGCTAAGAGCTGTACCTCAAGTGTGTCCTATGGGATTCTGTTTAACAAAAGAGCTGCAAAACCTCCAATATATTTGCTGGAAAATGAACTAGACAATGAATAAGGCAGAAAATATATGTGGTAAAAATCAGTTTGTCCTACCTAAATGTAAGACCGGATACTATAAAACTCCTGGAGGAAAACATAGGCAGAACTCTCTTTGACATAAATCGCAGCAATATTTTTTTGGATGTCTCTTAAAGTAAAGGAAATAAAAGCAAAAATAAACAAATGGGACCTAATTAGACTTAAAAGCTTTTGCACAGCCAAGGAAACCATCGACAAAACAAAAAGACAACCTACTGAATGGGAGAAGATATTTGCAAATGATATGACCGATAAGGGGTATATAAACAGCTCATACAACTCAACATCAATAAAACAAACAACCCTATTAAAAAAATGGGAAGAAAGACTGAATAGACATTTTTCCAAAGAGGAAATGCAGATGGCCAACAGGCACATGAAAATATGCTCAACATTGCTAATCATCAGGGAAATTCAAATCAAAACCACAAGATACCACCTCACATCTGTCAGAATGGCTATCATCAAAAGGACACAAATAACAAATGCTGGCGAGTATATGGAGAAGGGGGAACCCTCCTACACTGTTGGTGGCAGTGTAAATTGGTGCAGCCGCTGTGGAAAACAGTTCTAGAGGTTTCTCCAAAAACTAAAAACAGAGCTACCATATGATCCAGCAATTCCACTCCTGGATATACACCTAAAAGAAATAAAAATGCTACCTGCAAATGATAGATGCACTCCAATGTTCATAGAAGCATTATTTATAATTTCCAAGATATGGAAGCAACCTAGTATCCATCAACAGACTAATGGATAAAAAAGATGTGGTGTATACACACACACACACACACACACACACACATATATGTATATATATACAATGGAATACTACTCAGCCATAAAGAACAAATTTTGCCATTTGCAGCAACATGGATGGACTTGGAGGGCATTATGCTAAGTGAAATAAGTCAGATGGAGAAAAACAAATACAGTAGATATCACTTATATGTGGAATCTAAATAATACAACAAACTAGTGAATATAACAACAAAGAAGCAGATATAGAGAATAAATTAGTAGTTATCGGTGGAGAGCAGGGGGGAGGGGCAGTGCAGAGGTGAGTGGGAGGTACAAACTGCTGGGTGTAAGATAGGCTCAAGGATGTATTGTACAACACAAGGAATATAGCCAATATTTTGTAATAACTATAAATGGAAAGTAACCTTTAAAAATTGTATAAAAAATTTTAATTGGTCTGTCCTATCTATTTAATGTGAGGATTTGGGAGAGGTGTGTCAGAAAGAGTTCTGATGACCTAATAAGTTGATAAGGAAATAAACCAAGCATCAGATATCTTGCAGGCCAGAACAGAGAGAGATCTGTTTGAAAACAAATACCCTCTCGCTGTTTTATTGCAAGAAAACAAACTAGACGGTTCCCAGCAGGCAGACTACAGGATTATTTTTCATTTAACACCAAGAAATGCTTCTTGAATTTTTTTAAAGCCTTCTTGCTACAAAATCCAAAGTTGGTTCATAAAACTGGGTGTCTTTTGATAAGGATTAAGTGTATTTCTGTATTTGTTCATTTCTCAATTCAGTAGTTAAGTCTTCAAGACAGGTCTGTATTTCAGAGTAGAACTTAAGTGGGTTTCAACTGCTGGGAGTTTATTTATCTGGAATGTCAGAACTACAATTTTTATTACTCCTATCCTTTCAGAAATCAGCGCCATGAATCTTAACCAGGAGATCTCACAAATGCCTCCACTGGGTGGATGAATTTAATCGTGAGGTCTATACAATATGTAAATATTCAGTAAGACATCGTAAGTGCTTAAGTACATTTATCACTATATGAAGCAGTCTGCAGTATACAAACAAGTAAGGGAACTCTATAGGACGCATTTAGAATGCATACAGAATTTCTCTGATGCATCTCCTGGGGGTGGTGGGGGAGGTTCAAGCTTCTTTCCTTTAGTAGTTGTGTAGCTGGGGAACCCTAACTCTGTAAAGTAGCCTAAATATGTCATTCCAATCAATCAACAAATATGTTCTGACTATATGCATTGGAAAAAATTAATCGACACTTCTTTTGAGAACAAAAGAATTTGTATAGGGACTTCCCTGGTGGCGCAGTGGTTAAGAATCGCCTGCCAATGCTGGGGACACGGGTTTGAGCCCCGGTCCAGGAAGATCCCACATGCCGCAGAGCAACTAAGTCCATGAGCCACAACTACTGAGCCTGCGCTCTAGAGCCCATGCTCCGCAATAAGAGAAGCCACCGCAATGAGAAACCTGTGCACCGCAACAAGGAGGAGCCCCCGCTTGACACAACTAAAGAAAGCCCGCACGCAGCAACCAAGACCCAACGCAACCAAAAATAAAATAAATTAAAAAAAAAAGAATTTGTATAACGACTCTGTACACTTCTTGATCCGTCTAAACAGTATACTTCTGTATACCTGTGTGATGCCATCTTTAAATGGAAATCAGCATTCTATCTAAACCTTAGACTAACATATGTCCTAATACAATAAAAAAGTAGATTGTGAATAATTATGCTAAAGCACTCTATGGCTTTTACAAGAATATGATTAAATAATTAGCCTTTCCTTTTTCCTTCTTACCCTTCATTTATATTTCCAAAATATTTAACCAGAAGGTAATGGAAAATTATTGGATTTTAGCCTCCATAGCTCATTTCATTCACTAGCCCTCAATATTTTAATCTTTTATTTATAGAGATTCTTCTGAGAAGATCCACTTCACATTACTTAGGAAATGTAATAACACACAATATGACATATTTATATAAAATCTGAAGCACAAAGTAATTTTCTGCCATGCAGCCTTGAAAACCCTGATCAGACCCTTCCCCAAAGGAAAGAAAACATTGTAGTCAATTATATATATATGTGTACATATATATTAAATATATAAAAGTATTTGTATAATATGTAACAATATATATCTATTAAAATATTTTCCCTTGCTTTATATATATAAATATGTAGATATATATATGTATACATATATATATATGGTATATACATATATAGACATAATAAATCAGGAGTTTTGTGTGGAATAATTTCTTTTTTTTTCCTACCCAAAATTATTTATTTATTGACTAAGTCAATATTGATCAAATACCTTCTAGGTACCAAGCCCAGTGTTAGGTCAGAGGTTTGCAGCAAAGAGCCAGTCTTAATGTATCAAAGAGTTTACAGTCTATTGCGGAGACACATTTAACAAGTAAACAAAGTAAAATAATTCTACACCATTCCAACTACTAGGAAGAAAATGAGTAGAGTGCTATGATAGAATAACCAAGGACCTACTTAGAAATTTCCTTTTTTTTTTTTATACAGCAGGTTCTTATTAGTCATCAATTTTATACACATCAGTGTATACATGTCAATCCCAACACCCAATTCATCACAAACACACACACACACCCGCCGTTTCCCCCCCTTGGTGCCCATACATTTGTTCTCTACATCTGTGTCTCAATTTCTGCGCTGCAAACCAGTTCATCTGTACCATTTGTCCAGGTTCCACATATATGTGTTAATATACGATATTGTTTTTCTCTTTCTGACTTACTTCACTCTGTATGACAGTCTCTAGATCCATCCACGTCTCAACAAAAGACGAATTTCGTTCTTTTTTATGGAGGAGTAATATTCCATTCTATATATACGTACCACATCTTCTTTATCCATTCATCTGTCAACGGGCATTTAGGTTGCTTCCAGGACCTGACTATTGTAAATAGTGCTGCAATGAACACTGGGGTGCATGTGTCTTTTTAAATTATGGTTTTTGGGGCTTTCCTGGTGGCGAGTGGTGGAGAGTCTGCCTGCCAATGCAGGGGACACGGGTTCGTGCCCCAGTCAGGGAAAATCCCACATGCCGCGGAACGGCTAGGCCCGTGAGCCATGGCTGCTGAGCCTGTGCATCTGAAGCCTGTGCTCTGCAACGGGAGAGGCCACAACAGTGAGAGGCCCACGTACCGCAAAAAAAAAAAAAAATTATGGTTTTCTTTGGGTATATGCCCAGTAGTGGGATTGCTGGATCATACGGTAATTCTATTTTTAGTTTTTTAAGGAATCTCCATACTGTTCTCCATAGGGGCTGTATCAATTTACATTCCCACCAACAGTGAAATAGGGTTCCCTTTTCTCCACACCCTCTCCAGCATTTGTGGTTTGTAGATTATCTGATGATGCCCATTCTAACTGGTGTGAGGTGATACCTCACTGTAGTTTTGATTTGCATTGCTCTAATAATTAGTGAATTTCAGCAGCTTTTCATGTGCTTCTTCGCCATCTGTATGTCTTCTTTGGAGAAATGTCTATTTAGGTCTTCCGCCCATTTTTGGATTGGGTTGTTTGTTTTTTTAATATTGAGCTGCATGAGCTGCTTATGTATTTTGCAGATTAATCCTTTGTCTGTTGATTTGTTTGCAATTATTTTCTCCCATTCTGAGGGTTGTCTTTTCCTCTGGTTTATGGTTTCCTTTGCTATGCAAAAGCTTTGAAGTTTCATTAGGTCCCATTTGTTTATTTTTGTTTTTATTTCCATTACTCTAGGAGGTGAATCAAAAAAGATCTTGCTGTGATTTATGTCAAAGAGTGTTCTTCCTATGTTTTCCTCTGAGAGTTTTATAGTGTCCGGTCTTACATTTAGGTCTCTAATCCATTTTGAGTTTAATTTTGTGTATGGTGTTAGGGACTGTTCTAATTTCATTCTTTTACATGTAGCTGTCCAGTTTTCCCAGCACCACTTATTGAAGAGGATTTCTTTTCTCCATTGTATATCCTTGCCTCCTTTGTCATACATTAGTTGCCCATAGGTGCGTGGGCTTATCCCTGGGCTTTCTATCTTGTTCCATTGATCTATGTTTCTGTTTCTGTGCCAGTACTATATTGTCTTGATTACTGTAGCTTTATAGTATAGTCTGAAGTCAGGGAGTCTGATTCCTCCAGCTCCGTTTTTTTCCCTCAAGACTGCTTTGGCTATTCGGAGTCCTTTGTGTTTCCATACAAATTTTAAGATTTTTTGTTCTAGTTCCATAAAAAAATGCCATTGGTAACTTTTTTTTTGCTTCACGGTATGCAGGCCTCTCACTGTTGTGGCCCCTCCTGTTGCAGAGCACAGTCTCCAGACCCGCAGGCCCAGTGGCCATGCCTCACGGGCCTAACCGCTCCGCGGCATGTGGGATCCTCCCGGACCGGGGCACGAACCCATGTCCCCTGCATCGGCAGGCGGACTCTCAACCATTGTGCCACCAGGGAAGACCCGCCATTGGTAATTTGATAGGGAATAGCATTGAATCTGTAGATTGCTTTGGGTAGTATAGTCATTTTCCCAATATTGATTCTTCCAATCCAAGAACATGGTATATCTCTCCATCTGTTTGTATCATCTTTAATTTCTTTCATCAGTGTCTTAATAGTTTTCTGCATACAGATCTTTTGTCTCCCTAGGTAGGTTTATTCCTAGGTATTTTATTCTTTTTGTTGCAGTGGTAAATGGGAGTGTTTCCTTAATTTCTCTTTCAGATTTTTCATCATTAGTGTATAGGAATGCAAGAGATACCTGTGCATTAATTTTGTGTCCTGCAACTTTACCAAATTCATTGATTAGCTCTAGTAGTTTTCTGGTGGCATCTTTAGGATTCTCTATGTATAGTATCATGTCATCTGCAAACAGTGACAGTTTTACTTCTTCTTTTCCAATTTGTATTCCTTTTATTTCTTTTTCTTCTCTGAAGAAAGTGGCTAGCACTTCCAAAACTATGTTGAATAACAGTGGTGAGAGTGGACATCCTTGTCTTGTTCCTGATCTTAGAGGAAATGCTTTCAGTTTTTCACCACTGAGAATGATGTTTGCTGTGGGCTTGTCATATATGGCCTTTACTATGTTGAGGTAGGTTCCCTCTATGCATGCTTTCTGGAGAGGTTTTATCATAAATGGGTGTTGAATTTTGTCAAAAGCTTTTATTGCATCTATTGAGATGATCATATGTTTTTTCTCCTTCAATTTGTTAATATGGTTTATCACATTGATTGATTTGCATATATTGAAGAATCCTTGCACTCCTGGGATAAACCCCACTTGATCATGGTGTATGATCCTTTTAATGTGCTGTTGGATTCTGTTTGCTAGTATTTTGTTGAGGATTTTTGCATCTATATTCATCAGTGATATTGGTTTGTAATTTTCTTTTTTTGTAGTATCTTTGTCTGTTTTTGGTATCAGGGTGATGGTGGCCTCATAGAATGTGTTTGGGTGTGTCCCATTCTCTGCAATTTTTTGGAAGAGCTTCAGAAGGATGGGTGTTAGCTCTTCTCTAAATGTTTGATAGAATTCACCTATGAAGCCATCTGGTCCTGGACTTTTGTGTGTTGGAAGATTTTTAATCACAGCTTCAATTTCATTACTTGTGATTGGTCTGTTCATATTTTCTATTTCTTTCTGGTTCAGTCTTGGAAGGTTATACTTTCTAAGAATTTGTCCATTTCTTCCAGGTTGTCTATTTTATTGGCATACAGTTGCTTGTAGTAGTCTCTTAGGATGCTTTGTATTTCTGCTGTGTCAGTGGTAACTTTTTTCGTTTCTAATTTTATTGATTTGAGTTCTCTCCCTCTCCTTCTTGATGAGTCTGGCTAATGGCTTATCAATTTTGTTTATTTCTCAAAGAACCAGCTTTTAGTTTTACTGATCTTTGCTATTGTTTTCTTTGTTTCTATTTCATTTATTTCTGCTCTGATATTTAATCATAAAGATTTCCTTCTGCTAACTTTGGGTTTTGTTTGTTCTTCTTTCTCTAGTTCCTTTAACTGTAAAGTTAGATTGTTTATATGAGATTTTTTTTGTTTCTTTAGATAGGATTGTATAGCTATAAACTTCCCTCTTAGAACTGCTTTTGCTGCATCCCATAGGTTTTGGATCATCATGTTTTCATTGTCATTTGTCTCTAGGTATTTTTTGATTTCCTCTTTGATTTCTTCAGTGATCACTTGGTTATTTAGTAACGAATTGATTAGCCTCCATGTGTTTGTGTTTTTTACGTTTTTTCCCCTGTAATTGATTTCTAATCTCATAGCATTGTGGTCAGAAAAGATGCTTGATATGATTTCAATTTTCTTAAATTTACTGAGGCTTGATTTGTGACCCACGAGGTGATCTATCCTGGAGAATATTCCATGCGCACTTGAGAAGAAATTGTAATCTGCTGTTTTTGGATGGAACATCCTATAAATATCAATTAAATCTACTGGGCTATTGTGTCATTTAAAGCTTCTGTTTCCTTTTTCATTTCATTTTGGATGATTTGTCCATTAGTGTAAGTGAGGTGTTAAAGTCCCCCACTATTATTGTGTTAATGTCTATTTCCTCTTGTATAGCTGTTAGCAGTTGCCTTATGTATTGAGGTGCTCCTATGTTGGTGCATATATATTATAATTGTTATATCTTCTTCTTGGATTGATCCCCTGATCATTATGTAGTGTCCATCCTTGTCTCTTGTGATATTCTCTATTTTAAAGTCTATTTTATCTGATATGAGTATTGCTACTCCAGCTTTCTTTTAGTTCCATTTGCATGGAATATCTTTTTCCATCCCCTCACTTTCAGTCTGAATGTGTCCCTAGGTCTGAAGTGGGTCTCTTGTAGACAGCATATAGATGGGTCCTGTTTTTGTATCCATTCAGCAAGCCTGTGTCTTTTATTTATTTATTTATTTATTTATGGCTGTGTTGGGTCTTTATTTTTGTGCGTGGGCTTTGTCTAGTTGTGGCGAGTGGGGGCCACTCTTCATTGCAATGCGTGGGCCTCTCACTGCTGCGGCCTCTCTTGTTGTGGAGCACGAGCTCCAGACGCGCAGGCTCAGTTGTTGTAGCTCACAGGCCTAGTTGCTCTGCGGCATGTGGGATTTACCAAGACCAGGGCTTGAACCCGTGTCCCCTGCATTGGCAAGCAGATTCTCAACCACTGTGCCACCTGGGAAGCCCAAGCCTGTGTCTTTTGGTTGGAACATTTTACCCATTCACGTTTAGGGTAATTATCGATATGCATGTTCCTATTACCATTTTCTTAATTGTTTGTGGTTTGTTTTTGTAGGTCCTTTTCTTCTCTTGTGTTTTCCACTTAGAGAAGTTCCTTTAGCATTTGTCGTAGAGCTGGTTTGGTGGTGCTGATTTCTCTTAGATTTTGCTTGTCTGTAAAGCTTTTGATTTCTCCATCTAATCTGAATGAGATCCTTGCTGGGCAGAGTAATCTTGGTTGCAGCTTCTTCCCTTTCATCAGTTTAAGTATATCATGCCACTCCCTTCCGGCTTCTAGAGTTTCTGCTGAGAAATCAGCTGTTAACCTTATGGGAGTTCCCTTGTATGTTATTTGTCATTTTTCCCTTGCTGCTTTTAATAATTTTTCTTTGTCTAACTTTTGCCCATTTGATTACTATGTGTCTTGGCGTGTTCTCCTTGGGTTTACCCTGTATGGGACTCTCTGCCCTTCCTGGACTTGGGTGGCTATTTCCTTTCCCATGTTAGGGAAGTTTTCGACTATAATCTCATCAAATATTTTCTCGGGTCCTTTCTCTGTCTCTTCTCCTTCTGGGACCCGTATAATGCAAATGTTGTTGCATTTAATGTTGTCCAAGAGGTCTCTTAGGCTGTCTTCATTTCTTTTCATTCTTTTTTCTTTATTCTGTTCCGCAGCAGTGATTTCCACCATTCTGTCTTCCAGGTCACGTATCCGTTCTTCTGCCTCAGTTATTCTGCTATTGATTCCTTCTAGTGTAGTTTTCATTTCAGTTATTGTATTGTTCATCTCCGTTTGTTTGTTCTTTAATTCTTCTAGGTCTTTGTTAAACATTTCTTGCATCTTCTCAATCTTTGCCTCCATTCCTTTTCCGAGTTCCTGGATCATCTTCACTGTCATTATTCTGAGTGCTTTTTCTGGAAGGTTGCCTATCTCCACTTCATTTAGTTGTTTTTCTGGGGTTTTATCTTGTTCCTTCATCTGGTCCATAGCCCTCTGCCTTTTCATCTTGTCTGTCTTTCTGTGGATGTGGTTTTTGTTCCACAGGCTGCAGGATTGTAGTTCTTTTTAGAAATTTTTTTTTTAAAATTATTGTTTGTCAGGACCAAATTTCTCTGCGGAGGTTTCATTTCAGCTGAGACCTGCTAGTGTTGGAGGGTCTCCTGTAGAGGCATTGGCTGGCTGTGGCTCACCCTGGGGACAAGGACACTGGCAGCAGAAGTTCTGGGAAGTACTCCTTGGCATGATCCTCCCGGAGTCTGCAGAATAATTTCTTAAACTTGATTTATATATAAATGGTATAATATTGGATATTTTCTGTAATTTGTTTTATTTTCAAAAACATGACTCTGAGATCTTTCAATGTGATTACATATGGATGCACTTTATTCTTTTATCTACTGCATGGCATTCTATGTTTGGGGTAATTTGCCATAAGTAAATTAAATTAAATTTTTTGCCATAATTTGTTTCATTATTCTAGCAGTAATTACTGTTGTTTCTGTTATTTCATTATTAGAATGATAATGAAATGAATCTCCTTGTACAAGCCTCCCTGTGCACATGTATAATATTTCTCAGGGTAAATGTATGTAGTTCATGTGTGCACAGACACATGCACATATACACACATAGTTCTTTATCAAGAGTTTACTTTTGTGAATGAATAATCAGTTATCCCAACATCATTACTGAGCTGTTCACCCCTTCTCCACTGAGTCAAAGCTCTATTGTTCTTATACTAAAATTATATACATGTAGCTATACATCTGTGCATCCATCTGGACCCTCTAGTCTGTTCCATGGTTCTATTTATCTAATTTTATGCCAGAATCACATTGTTTTCATTATTATACTTTATAATAACATATTTTGAAAATCATCTTGGCAGTTTTGCACATATACTCTTCTATGAAAAATGCTGTGGAAATCTTGATTGGGAATGCATTGTATTTGAAGATAAATCTGGGAAGAACGTTCATCTTTATAATATTGAATCCTTAAATTCATAAGTCGTTCTCCATTTATCCAAACTTTCTTTTACTGCTTTCAGTATACATTTATAGTCTTCTCTACAAAGTTCCTGTATATGTATTTATTCTTGAGGACATTTTAGTTGCGTGGCTATTGTGAATTGGAATTGTCTTTTAAAAATTACATTTTCTAATGGTTCTTGCTGGTGGATAGAAAAGCTAGCACCCCTATATTCACTTTAGCACTATTCACAATAGCCCACATGTAGAAACAACCTAAATGTCCATCTACAGATGAATGCATAAAGAAAATGTGGTATATACATACAATGGAATACTCTTCAGCCTTTTAAAAGAAGGAAGTTCTGCAATATGCAACAGTATGGATGAACCTTGAAGATTTTACACTAAGTGAAACAAGCTTGTCACAGAAAGAAAAACGCTTCAATGATTCCATTTATATGAGGTACTGAAAGTAAGTAGTCAAATTCAGAGAAGCAAAGAATGGCATGGTGGTGACCAGAGGCTGGGGGAAGGGGAAATGGGGAGTTACAATCAACAGGCATAAAGTTTCAGTCAAGCAAGATGAACAAGCTCTAGAGATCTGCTGTACAGCACTGTACTTACAGTCAACAATAATATGTTGCACACTTAAAAATTTGTTGAGGGTAGATCTCATGTTAAGTATTTTTACAGTAAAACAATTTAAAAAGCTATTACTTTTTTGTATGTTGATTGCAATCTCTGGCTCTTTGATGAACTATTTTAAGTTGTAATAGAATCTAAGTTGATTGTCTTAGATTTCAAAGGTAGACCATCGTACCATCTGCCAGATTCCATCTTATCCTTTCCAATATTTACACCTAATTCCTTTTGCCTTATTTTGTTGGCCACAGCCATCAGAACAATGTTGGATAATATCCTGAGAGATGACACAGCTATTTAAACCAAATTGATGCTAATATTTCCCTCTTAAGTACAATGTTTGCTAAAGCTGTTCGCTGTAGATAGCCTATACTAAGGAAATTTCCTTATATTTCTAGTTCCTATAAGGCTTCTTTCCCTCCTTCTCATGAATGGGTTTTATATTGATTGAACTTTTAATTCAGTTTTCCTGATATATCACCTAGTTTTCCTTGTTTAATTTAGTGAATTACCTTCATAGATGTGCAAATGTTGAAATACCTTTTGTGTGACTTGACGTTGATTTGTTAATGTCTTGCTGGATTCAATTTACTGAGTATGTTGTAGGATTTCTGCACTTGCATTTATGTTTCTGAAACAAATGAAGTTGTTTTCTGCCTCAGTGCCTTGGCCTGTTGGTCCCTCAGCTTAAACTTTCTTCTCCCTGTTCCTTGAGTGCCTGGTTCCTTCTCTCTGTTCTTAGTTCAGAGGTCATCTTCTCTGTTGTCACTCACTGTCTTTACTGTTTAATATTTCTCCCATTCCTATCCTGTGCTTACATATTCCTGTTTTGTTTTCCTCAGGTCACACATCACTCTTTAAACTGTTTCCTTCCTTGCTTTTTTCTTCCCTTCCTTCCTCCCTTCTTTCTTTCTTCCCTCCCTCCTTTCTCTATTTTTCTGTCTTCTCCAAAAGAATGTAAGCTCCAGGAGGGCAGCATGTGTTTAGTTACTCCACCATCTTGACCTTCCCATGTCTGTGCATCACAAACGCCACATACTCCCAGGAGGCAGAAGTGCAGAGGGACAGAGTGGGCTTTGATAACAACCTGTGTGGTCTTGAGCAATCTACTTAAACTTGATCAGTTCAGCTCTCCTGTAGGTAAAATGGGAAAAATCACACCTACATGACACAATTCCCTCAAGGATTAAAGGAGTCAACATATTTTACCATGAATTTCAACAGCTGGGACATAGTTGGAAGTCATTAAGGGGTTGGTTTCCTCAACTCAACCCTCTCCCTTATGATTGTAATGATAAGATAGAAGGGGACAGAGAATAGTGCCTAGGAGAATGCTCTGTGCAGTTTGGCGCGTATTCTGGCACAGAATTGCCACATGTGGTAAGGCACAGCATTCTGGTGCTGTTAACACATCTCTACACATTCATCTGAAATAGCTTTACATTTTTTGGAGGGTGGGGAGGGAGTACATTTTTACGTTGAAACTCCAGTGATACAATGGCAGCATGAAATATCTGAATTCTTTTTTTTTTTGCGGTACACGGGCCTCTCACTGTTTTGGCCTCTCCCGTCGTGGAGCACAGGCTCCGGACGTGCAGGCTCAGCGGCCATAACTCACGGGCCCAGCCGCTCCGCGGCATGTGGGATCTTCCCAGACCAGGGCACGAACCCGTGTCCCGTGCATCAGCAGGCGGACTCTCCACCACTGCGCCACCAGGGAAGCCCTGAATTCTTGATTCTTTTACCAAAGTTTATGCTTTTGCACATGTCTCTTCTTTTACGGTATTTAAGATAAGAGCTATTTCATGAGTATTTTCTAACTCCATCTTTAAACACAGAGTTGTAAAGGGGTAGGTAATTCTGCAATAACTTACTGGATGATCACAAAATTTTAACTTTAACATACATATCAGAATAATATGGCAATTTATGATTATGACTGACAATCCAAAGTGCTCTTATAAATGTATCCATTCAGGTGCCAATTATATTTTTTTAGCTTTTGAAGAATCAACTTCAAAGTTGTCTTGAGGGGTCTGAGCATCCCCAGGTTGCCAGGATGCAGTAGATGTTTTGATCTTGGTTTCTGTTTTCCTTCTTGCCATCCACCTGCTGAGGTTAAGGGGATAGATTTTATATACATCTGGCGCTAACCCGCAGCTGGTGGGCAACTCACACTATAGTTATAGCAAATTACCTAAAAGTAAATAAAAGCCTGGAGTATTTGAGTTAAAAAAATGTAGCTCCATAGAGTTACACTGCCATCACACCTTTATGAACTTGGCAATGGATGTCATTGCCAACTTTTTCTTGCAATTCTCAGAAGTATGTTTTTCAGTTGACCAAATAGACAAAGAACATTTTTAGGTGTTTCCATACTTTCCAATGGCACAGCTATACCTTATCTGGCCATAGCGAATATTCACATGTATCAGCTTTCACCAAAACGTGCAAAAAATAATATTATTATGTGAGCC
Source organism: Leucopleurus acutus (assembly GCF_964270905.1). Classification (NCBI taxonomy): domain Eukaryota; kingdom Metazoa; phylum Chordata; class Mammalia; order Artiodactyla; family Delphinidae; genus Leucopleurus; species Leucopleurus acutus. The sequence goes on from NC_139152.1 coordinate 55,320,521, forward strand.
CATTGGACTTTCTGCAGGCCGGCAACTTTGATTGTGCTAAGCTACTTATATAAATCATATTTCAAAAGCACAAATGGCACACTCTCTCAGTTTAAAAGAGATGAACCTGATATTAAAACCCCAAATGGCCCTGAATGGAGACCTCTTTAAATAAAAAATTCACCAGCTAATATAGGTCAAGAAACCAGTTTGCTCAGGTAATGAAACATTTACAGCATTTTTCTCCTGTACAAATTCTTATGTATTGAAAAAGGTGACGATTCTGGCTGAAGGCTTTCCCACATTCATTACTTTTATAAGGTTTCTCTCCAGTATGAATCTGAATTACATCATGGGAAAGTTAGTTTCATGACTCCTTTGGGATAGTTGTGGTCTTGAATATGGAAAGTCAATTAATCTATTGCTTAAAGAATAATGGTCAAAAAATAATATGTGAAAGTTCTTTGTGAACATTGAAGTGTTATACAAATGTAAGATCTATAGAACGTTACCTTAGCCTGTGAATTCAAGGAAAGACTCATGCCTTATTATTATTATTTTTGGTACCAGCTTCAGTGCCTGGCAAAATATAGAAATCTTAAATGTTTTTGAATGAACAGATAAACACTGGAAGTAGCAAGGTGACAGCTACAGTTTAAAGAATGTTTAGGAATAACAATTAAAACAAAGGGAAGTATTTGTGTCCTACAATCTTGGCCATTGAAACTAGCTTGGTGGATAGGGGGATTGGGTCAGACAAAGCCTGAACCAAAGCCCTGCAGGGTTGGAAAAGAGAGTCAGAGGAGATTGAAGGATTAGAACACAGTTAGAAGTCCTTAAGAGACCCAGCAGGAGGTTGTAGGGCTTCAGTCAGGCAATCTGAGTTTGGGGGAAGTTCCCCTATCTCTAAAATGAGTAGGAGGGTGAAAATGAATCCCAGTCCCAAAAGAACTCACTAACAGTCAGCAAACCAACACAGCAAACCAATCCCAGTCCCAAAAGAACTTACTAACAGTCAGCAAACCAACACACTAACAGTCAGCAAACCAACACAGGGACCCAAGCACAGAGGCACTAGATAGGAAACCAGTTGTTGGAATTACAACATAATGGGGCTGATTTAATACAAACCTGTTACAAGGAGTTATAGGGTAGAGGTTTATTATGAATGTGTCCCTGACCTAGAAGAGCCAGAAATCATGGCAACCAAGAACTGTTCATTCATAGTGAGAAAGCCACAAGAACACTCACTGGAACCCTTGGGCATATCAAGGGCCCATGTAGGGAGAGTGGAGACAACTTGTCTGGTCCTTGGTTTCCCAGTCTATGGATCTTATCTGAATGATTGGAGTCATCCAGAAAATGGGAAACAGAAAGTGTGAATTTCCAACTTTTGTTTTATTATTAAAAAGTATTAAGTAAGGAGGTTCTTTACCTCATATTCATCTGTTTCTCAAAATGCCTGATATTTCTGGAATTCCAAATCTCAGCAGTCACATTCAAATGCCACACCTTATCCTAACACCACATATAAAGTAGTGTTAGTTTTTTTTTTTTTTTAATTGAAACCAACACTTGGCCTCCTGAGACAACTGAACTTATTCATTACCATGAAGGGACTATTTTTAACATGACTTTCCCATGTCATCTGATTTATGACACAAAGAAAAGAATGCAGTTCTCTGAGCCAACTGGGATAGGGATTATGTATGGCATGTGTAGCAACTATTCCTCTTTGCCTGTTTTGTACACGCATCCAATAGTAGAGCAGCTGCATCCTTTGTCATCTGGTATCGTACAAGAAAGGGCTTTGTCTGGGAACCACGACACAGAATAGGCATTTCTCACTTTGGAAATGACTTTCTTGCTTTGGCTTTGATGCGTGTGTTGATAAATGATTTTGGATTGCCTCAGGATTTCCCCGCTGATGGGAGACCACTACTTATTGAAAACACTCAATGTCACTGATAGTGTCCCTCAGTGCCAATGCCTTTGTGCTCCATGGCGGTCATGGAGACTGAATGCCTGCCAAATGAATGTGCGACTGGTCATACTTGCAATGCCAGGGCACACTTAACCTGTGAGGAGCTCTGCTCTCCTGGAATACTTCCCTTCCTAACTGTTCATCAGAATTTAATTACTAACAAGCACTTCACCCTGAAAGTTGCCACTACCAGCTCACTATAAGAGTAAAAGGAGCCCAGCATCATCCAGAAGGCCATTCTGTGCAAGGTACCTAAAATAGCTACAAAGTTTTCACATGAGTATTCATAGTAAGAGAAAAGAGTGCATGGTAGCCAAATTACAAGTGGGATGGTGAAGCCAGCCTCTCGTTCTTGGCAAACAAAACAAAAGCAGCAAGTCTCTTTGTGATAGCAGCATGGCAGTGAACGGATGACTCCTCTCCTGTTAGAAACAAACGTTTAGTGCTATATAGAAATCTTTTCAGGCATCAAGTTGTAAGTTCTGGTGGGAGAATGAGAGTATCGTTTCCTGACACATTAGGAAGTGCCTGTGGCCCACAGGCCAGGCTGTCTTTTAGCCTTAGTTCTTATCTTCGGCTAGACTGTCTATGGATTTCCTCCTGAACATACCTTATATTCTCTCATTTCCAAACATTTGCCAAATGAAATGCTTGCCCTGCCCCACCCATAACCTTCACCTTTCTAAACTCTATCAGCCCTTTGGTTTTGGTCTCCATCGTCCCCAGCTCCCTCCGAATACCACAACAAAGTTTTGTATAACAAAGAGCCAGACATATAAACAGTTAGAGAGAGTATTTCAGATAGAAGTCACAGCTAGTACAAAAGTCCTAAGGCAAGAAGGAGGTTGGCCCAGTTGAGGAACATAAAGGTCAGTATGCCTGTAGCAGAAGAGTGGCAGGATAATGCTGGAGAGGCAGGTTGGAAATCGATCACATAGGGCCTTGTAGACTAGTAAGAATTTTGCATAAAGTATCGGGCACAACTTCATTACACAACTGGACTTTTAATTCAAGGTTTTAATCATTTTCACCTTTCTCACTTTGTAATTCTTTAATTCTTCCTTATTTCTATCACTAGTTCAGAGAGAGATTTTTTTCTTTCCTTTAGGGTTTTCATTCTTGTAGAAGCAAAAAAAAAAGAAAAAAAAAAGCTATTTTTCCCTTACCTTGAATTAAGGTTAGAATATATTCAGGCATATCTTAACATATTATATCTCTACTCAGTCTGCCTTCTGTCACTCCCTGCATATTCTATCAGAAAAATCAATACTTGGTTGAACCCCAACTAAGGTCAGAGTGAAAGCTTTCCCTGGGATCACGTGTGGCTGGATTGAGTGTAGAGGGTAGCTGAGCATAAGCCCCAGCCTACTAAGAGCCACCTCTATAGTTAGGTACTGAGGGTATTTCAAATCAAAATAAGAGAGTGGGAAGGAGCTAGAGAAAGATAATTTTATCAAGAACCAGAAATTAAACTATTACCACAATTAAGTACTAAATTAATTCTGAGCTTATGATTACCCAAGGCAAAAGAGCAGTGTCATGGGACCTCTTTGTTGAGCAAAAGGAAAGATGAGTTTTCAAGGAGAGAACTTTGTTTTTTTACAGATTCTAAAATCAAGGACAAATTATTCATATGGATCCTAATCACAGAGACGTCAAGAAATCCAATGGACAATATCAGTTTTGCAAACACATTTCACATATATTTCCCATGGCCATTTCTTATATCAACTCTTGATTAAAAGTAGTTGAGATCATGATATATAACCATGGTTAAGTGAGGACATTTGGATAAGTCACTGGGTTTATATAATCCAAATGTATTACAGTTGTTGACTAGAATGTTATCAGATGGATGGTTAGTATTCTCTTTGGCAGTTTGCAAATATCATTCATTTTTATCAAGGTTTTGATAGTGAGTTAAGATTGGGATTTCTGAAAAGTACCTCAAGTACAGATGGTCCACCTTGTTTGAAAATAGATCTGTAAGATTTTAAGACACAAAATGATGAAATCACACCTGAAAATACAATACTTCACTACACCATCTCACAATAATCTTTCTTAATAACAGTCCCTCTCATTTGGATATATATTCAGAAATTCACAACAGTTCATATGCTTGGTGTTCTCTGCTCCCATGGGTTTATTACCGTCCATTCAGTTCCTCTAAACAAAATTCTTGTACTTTTAGTCCCTGAACTTCTAACCCACCCCATGTTTTGCAGTTAATATGTATAGCATTGTTTTTGTACTGCTGCTTGATCTTATGATGTTCTTCCTGTCAAATAATCATTACATTACCAAGAGAAGAAATGAGGATTTACAATAGAACCTACAGTAGAAGGATGAGAAAGGAGATTTTCAGTACTACAATAAAATCACATTAAAATTATGTGGTAAATCCCCCCGCCCTTTAAAAATGTTTGTTACAATAGCGCTCTCCAATAGAAATCCTATGACCTACACATTCAATTTAAAAATTTCTAGTAACCATATTTTAAAAAAGAAAAAGAAAACAGTGAAATTAATTTTAATAATATATTCAACTTAACCTAATATATCCAAGACTATCATTTCAATATATAACCAAAATTTAAAAACATGAATAAAAATAATTCAATACCCAGTGCATATTTTACATTTGCAACACATCTTAATGCATTCTACATGCAAAATTTTAATCTAGTGGCTGCTATATTGAACAGTATAACTCTACAATGTATGACGTCTCTCAGGAAGCTTTTTTGGTGAACCTTAGTCTATAGGACTGAAAAATATTAGGAGTACAGAGCTATTACAAAGGAGTCAATATTTAAATTCTAAGTAATATCTAGCATGCAATTACTTAGAGAATTAATTACTGTATTGATTGATTATATTGTTCATTCAACAAATAGTTATTGAATCTTAAAATATGCTGTGCAACTTAAGAGGTTTCGAGATCCCTTGAGGGGTACAGTCAACAGTTACTTCCTGACTGTTCTGCAAAATAACAATCAGCTTTGCCTCTTCTGAGTATTTAGATATGATACAATTTAGCCTCCTTTGTTCTTCTGTGTAGAAGGGGGAAAGGAGGGCTCTGAAGGAGCTGAAGCCTACAGAGTGTCAGCTTAGAAGCAGGTCCCTGAGAGCTGGCAAAGGACTAATTCCATACACTGACATAGTAAGAATAATTTTGTAACTGCAATACTAGGAGAGGCAGCAAGGATACCCTGACTGAACAGTGCCTGAGGGCTGAAACCAAACACAACAAATAACTTTGATAACATGCTGCTATTTTTAATTGTGGCAGAAACTATACATGATTTGAAAATTACAGGAAAAAAGAAAACGACGAAAAAAAATGCCTCTAATTCAACAACTTACACATATTTCCATTCACATTTATTTTTAACATCTTTATTGGAGTATAATTGCTTTACAATGGTGTGTTAGGTTCTGCTGTATAACAAAGTGAATCAGCTATAAGTATACATATATCTCCATATCCCCTCCCTCTTGTGTCTCCCTCCCACCCTCCCTATCCCACCCCTCTAGGTGGTCACAGAGCACTGAGCTGATCTCCCTGTGCTATGCAGCAGCTTCCCACTAACTATCTACTTTACATTTGGTAGTGTATATATGTCCACGCCATCCATTCCCATTTTGATGCATTTCCTTTCATCCATGCCTACTCCCCACCACTTAATGTCCCAGGTCTCACAAGTCTGAGGCATGAGAAAATGTCACGCTTGCTTTTTATATCTAACTTGACAATGATATGGGCCACTCCTGCCCTCACGCAACCCCTACCAGCTTAACCCCCAGAAACTAGCTGCCTCGAGGGGTCTCCTGGCAGGTTTTCCTGGCAAGTCTCCTGCTGTCTCAGGATCATGCTCCCCCTGCCCCTCGTCCCTCCAGTTTCAACACTGTGGCATCCCACCTTGCCACCTCGCTGTGCCTGATGCCCACCATCCTCATGACATCACTGCTCTCCAGGGCCACCCGTCGGCAGTGACTATGTCCTCACTCTAGCCTAGCCAAGGGCCTTCTGCAGGTTCCCTCCGTCAGTGGCTAATAGATGTGGCGACTGAGTCCATACAACACAAGTCACAGTCAGCCTTCTTCCTGCCTGTGGTTGGGGCTAACTCAGCTCTCACCAATCAGAGCTCTCCGGCATTTCTACACCTTCCAACTTAACCCCCAAATGGAGCTTTGCAAATCCAGACTAAGCCTCTCTTCCCAGGACTACCAACACTGGGAACACCCGTTCCTTTATGGAAACATCACCTTCAAGGGTGTGGTCTGGCCCTGTGGCCTCAGCAGGATAATCAAAGCAAGATAATCACTGCAGTCTAACAATGCTCTTCTCAAGGCCTGGACTAGAGTCTTGCCTTCTTTTTCCCATCTTCTTCTTTTCTTTTCCTTCCTTCCTTCCTTCCTTCCTCCCTCCCTCCCTTCCTCCTTTTTATAACTTTGCTTATCTAAAATGGTATGAAAATATTTTCCTGTTATAAAAGTACAATACATTCCCACTGTAAAAATGAAAAATCCAAGTAAACAAAAAGACTCATAAACTTACCACTTCAGAGTTTACTGTTCTGCCATTCTAATACATTGATAGATCAAGAATTTTAAACCTAAGGTAATTTCAAGTATTAGAGCCCTGGGATAACCTAAAAAGGACTGTGCCCCTCATTTAGAATTAAAAATAGACCAGAAAGGGGAATTCTAATAAAAATCTGGAGAAAAGTTGAGGGCTAAGTTTTGCTTGATAATAAATTAGTACTATCCAGTAATCCCCAAAGTGTAGGTAGGTATTTATTTAAGTAAAAGTTTATTTGTTAAAATAATTTCTTATGCTGCTTTACTAAAGGAATTTTAAATTTAAAACAATTAGTGATCACTGTGTTAGACTACCAAAACTATGACCAGAAAATTACCTAAAAGTAGAGAAAGAATTTTAATTTGAACCCCTAAGTTAAACATTAGTACCAGTACCATCATATCCACACTTAGGAAACATGGACCTCTGCTAGGACTTTTCAGCTAGTACTGTTTCCTTTCCCCTTCTTTTATGAGCTAATAAAAGCAATGTAAAATGGGGAATCAAAAGAAATCCAGATTCTAGCGTTAATGTTCTTACTACCTGGTGACGATTTCCTTGATATCAAACGGGGATGAGAAAATCTGTCTTAGGCAATTCTGTGAAGACAAAATAAGATATATGATGTGCAATAATTTTGAAATGCTATACTAATTGTATAAAATATGGTATTATTTTTTGGAAAAAATTACCTTTCAAGGGACTTTTAAAAACATGGTTGTTACTTTCATTAGAAAATTTTGGTGAAAAATGACACCGAAAGAAAAGAATCACTTAGCATTGCTCTACTCTTATATTTTAAAATGTTGAGATCTAGGTGCTTGAGATTGAAGATGTGTGAGTGACAAGCTCTGTCTTTTCCACAGGCATCTTTAGTTCCAGCCTTCTAATTTTAAGCTAACACCATTAGCTTAGTTTTAGCTATCATGTTTTAAAAATGTGCAAAATTCTGTTTTTGTAACCTAGACAGAATGCCACACTCACACCTCCATCACAGCCACTAATTAATCTCAGAGACGTTTCTCAGGACTTCAGTTATAAGACTTCATGCAAAACTAGCAAACAAAGATTTTGCTTCACACCATTTGAAATGAAATGGGTTTTTATAAGCTTTTCAGGGAACGTAACTAAAGACTTGATGCTTCCTCATGGAATGCAGTGATATATTCAAAATTTAATGAGCCTACATGACAAAATCCTTTGCAACTCTACTAAATTTTGAAGAACAAGTCAATTCTTTCATTCGATGTACAGGACACACATGCTACCAACTAGCAAAGGAGTGTTTAGCAGATTCACAAATGCCCTCTCTACTACTGCTCCAGCTCCAGGGGCCATGGCATCAGCAGGTGTGTACCTGGAGACACCTGGGGTGGGAGTGGGTGTGGGCAGACTGTCAACCCATTGCAAGGGTCTTTAACCATTTTCTTATTCCCTCACCGTGTTCACTACTCAGGGCTCTATACTTACCACCTAGTGCCTTCCCATGACAGATTATAAAGTTAGGCAGCATGATGGTGAACACGGCCCAATTTAAAGGATGACCGAAAGACCCTTGTTTTCTTCTTTTCTTTCCCTCTCTCTCTGTTTGTCTGTCTTTCTGTCTCTCTCCTTCTCATACATATACACACAATTTGTCCAGATAGTAAACTCCATGTGATATATTCTAAATGAAGATCCCTTATTTATATACATATTTAAGGTAAAAGGGAAGTCCTTAACTCATTATTAGTCATCAGAACTAGATTTTGAATGAGTTTACCAGAATACCTGTCCAGTCAACTTGAAGAAGATGAAACTACATTCAAGAACTTTGAGATTGGGAGAAAATAGAAAAGAAAAACAGGTGTGAAGTATGAGGTACTCCTCAGGATAGCGTCTCAGGGGATGCTACATGGCCATGCCATGCCATGGGGCCTGAGGCAATCTCAGGACATTGGGCATCTTGAGGTGGGAGAAAGGCAGAGAAAGAGTGTTCAATTCCAAGCATTTTACAACCACCAACAGATAAATCAGGAGTTTAAGCAGCCTCATTGTAAAGGGAAGATCGGAAGCGTCAGGGGATTCCAGGTAACCTAGATTTTACTCACCTTGTGTTCTCTCTATGAAAGAAACTTTGGAACACTATATTAACTGTGAGTAGATAATCAATGATTCATTATCTCAGTATTTTAAAAGAGATTCTCAGAGAGGCAAAGAGGAAACAAAGAACCTAAACCAAAGAGAAAATTCTGAAATTCTCCTAGCAGAACAGTCCCAAACATTAGGAGATGGGTAGAAAAAGAGTAAGGATAGGAGAGGGAAGGGTACACAAATAAATTTGTATTTGTTTCTTCAGGACTATTGATTCAAGTGAGAGGAAGTAATAAGGAATATCAAAGGCCAAAATAAACATCAAAAGAGAGAGAAAGTCACCAAGTGAAATCCTCAGTCTGGGCATGTTGTGGCTGCAGGTCATGCTTTACTCACTTTGACTTCATAGTAATGCTTGTGGGTTGGTGAGAGCTATCTAGACTCCAGATCGTTTTTCAGTATCTATGCCTCTTCCCTTCTCCACCCATAGCTGTTAAGTTACCACCCAGTGTCACATCCTTGCTTAGTACTCTCTCCATCCACCCACATCCACACACTCACGCACACGCACAGACACACACACACACACACACACACACACACACACACAAGCACAGAGGCATAACACAGGGTGCTTACTTCACTTTGCTGCTCTTCTTGGCCAACTCTATTCCTGGAAACATGGTTGTTCACAGTAGGGAATACAAACTAAATGGGGCCTTTCTGCCTTCCATGGGAAAAATTACAGGGCCCCAAATAAGGGTAGATTTCTGGGGCATCAAACACCAAGAGCTCTGAGCTGTCTTCAAATGCATTTCAGCAGAACTTCCAGAAAACAAGATACTTGAAAAGCAATTTAGTTTATCAAAACCAAGACAAAATGCAAATAATGAACTTGAAGCAACAGCAGGACAAGTCAAGAGAGAAAAACACCACTCACCTCCTTTCCTCCCCTACAGAACCATCTTGTTTTCAGAGTAAGGTTCTATTACCATGGGGACTGCTAAGAATATATGAGAGAAAGCAAAAGAGGGCTGTCACACTGGGGGAAATTATCTGGCAGATCTGCATGGCAGGCGGTATTGTTTATAAAATTGTGGTTGAACCTTGTACCTGGGTAGACAGTGCCCAATGAAGATTTTTTTTTTAAACATCTTTATTGGAGTATAATTCCTTTACAATGCTGTGTTAGTTTCTGCTTTCTAACAAAGTGAATCAGCTATACATATACATATATCCTCATATCCCCTCCTTCTTGCATCTCCACATATATCCCCATATCCCCTCCCTCTTGCATCTCCCTCCTACCCTCCCTATCCCAGCCCTCTAGGTGGTCAAAAAGCACCGAGCTGACCTCCTGTGCTTTGCAGCTGCTTCCCACTAGCTATCTATTTTACATTTGGTAGTGTATATATGTCCATGCCACTCTCTCACTTCGTCCCAGCTTACCCTTCCATGTCCTCAAGTCCATCTTCTACGTCTGCATCTTTATTCCTGTCCTGCCCCTAGGTTCTTCAGAACCATTTTTACTTTTTTTTAGATTCCATATATATGTGTTAGCATATGGTATTTGTTTTTCTCTTTCTGACTTACTTCACTCTAGGGCTATCCTCCTCACTAGAAACAGCTCAATTTCGTTTCTTTTTATGGCAGAATAATATGCCATTGTATATACGTGCAAAATCTTCTTTATCCATTCATCTGTTGATGGGCATTTAGGTTGTTCCATGTCCTGGCTGTTGTAAATAGAGCTGAAATGAAGATTGTGGCACATGACTATTTTGAATTATGGTTTTCTGTGGGTATGTGCCCAATAATGGGATTTCTGGGTCATATGGTAATTCTATTTTTAGTATTTTAAGGAACAGCCATACTGTTCTCCATAGTAGCTGTATCAATTTACATTCCCACCAACAGTACAAGAGGGTTCCCTTTTCTCCACATCCTCTCCAGCATTTACTGTTTGTAGATTTTTTGATGATGGCCATTCTGACTGGTGTGAGATGATACCTCACTGTAGTTTTGATTTGCATTTCTCTAATGATTACTGATGTTGAGCATCCTTTCATGTGTTTATTGGCAACCTGTATATATTCTTTAGAGAAATGTCTATTTAGGTCTTCTGCCCATTTTTGGATTGGGTTGTTTGTTTTTGTGATACTGAGCTGCATGAGCTGCTTGGAGATTAATCCTTTATCAGTTGCTTCATTTGCAAATATTTTCTCCCATTCTGAGGGTTGTCTTTTCATCGTGCTTATGTATTCCTTTGCTGTGCAAAAGCTTTTAAGTTTCATTAGGTCCCATTTGTTTATTTTTGTTTTTATTTCCATTTCTCTAGGAGGTGGGTCAAAAAGGATCTTGCTGTGATTTATGTCATAGAGTGTTCTGCCTATGTTTTCCTCTAAGAGTTTTATAGTGTCTGGCCTTACATTTAGGTCTTTAACCTGTTTTGAGTTTATGGTGTTAGGGAGTGTTCTAATTTCATTCTTTTACATGTAGCTGTCCATTTTCCCCAGCACCACTTACTGAAGAGGCTGTCTTTTCTCCATTGTACATTCTCGCCCCCTTTATCAAAAATAAGGTGACCATAGGTGCATGGGTTTCTCTCTGGGCTTTGTATCCTGTTCCACTGATCTATTTTTCTGTTTTTGTGCCAGTACCATACTGTCTTGATTACTGTAGCTTTGTATTATAGTCTGAAGTCTGGGAGCCTGATTCCTCCAGCTCCGTTTTTCTTTCTCCAGATTGCTTTGGCTGTTTGGGGTCTTTTGTGTTTCCATACAAATTGTGAACTTTTTAGTTCTAGTTCTGTGAAAATGCCATTGGTAGTTTGAAAGGGATTGCATTGAATCTGTAGATTGCTTTGGGTAGTATAGTCATTTTCACAATGTTGATTCTTCCGATCCAAGAACATGGTATATTTCTCCATCTGTTTGTATCATCTTTAATTTCTTTCATCAGTGTCTTTATAGTTTTCTGCATACAGGTCTTTTTTCTCCTTAGGTAAGTTTATTCCTAGGTACTTTATTCTTTTTGTTGCAATGGTAAATGGGAGTGTTTCCTTAATTTGTCTTTCAGATTTTTCATCACTCTTGCATAGGGATGCAAGATATTTCTGTGCATTAATTTTGTATTCTGCTACTTTACCAAATTTATTGATTAGCTCTAGTAGTTTTCTGGTAGCATCTTTAGGATTCTCTATGTATAGTAACGTGTCATCTGCAAACAGTGACATTTTTATTTCTTTTCCAATTTGGATTCCTTTTATTTCTTTTTCTTCTCTGATTTCTGTGGCTAAAACTTCCAAAACTATGTTGAATAATAGTAGTGAGAGTTGACAACCTTGTCTTGTTCCTGATCTTAGAGGAAATGGTTTCAGTTTTTCACCATTGAGAATGATGCTGGCTGTTGGTTTGTCATATATGGCCTTTATTATGTTGAGGTAAGTTCCCTCTATGCCCACTTTCTGGAGAGTTTTTATCATAAATGGGTGTTAAATTTTGTCAAAAGCTTTTTCTGCATCTACTGAGATGATCATATGGTTTTTATTCTTCAATTTATTAATATGGTTTATCACATTGATTGATTTGCACATATTGAAGAATCCTTGCATTCCTGGGATAAAACCCACTTGATCATGGTGTATGATCCTTTTAATGGGCTGTTGGATTCTGTTTGCTAGCATTTTGTTGAGGATTTTTGCATCTATGTTCATCAGTGATATTGGTCTCTAGCTTTCTTTCTTTGTGACATCTTTGTCTGGTTTTGGTATCAGGGTGATGGTGGCCTCGTGGAATGAGTTTGGGAGTCTTCCTCCCTCTGCTATATTTTGGAAGAGTTTGAGAAGGATAGGTGCTAGCTCTTCTCTAAATGTTTCATAGAATTTGCCTGTAAAGCCATCTGGTCCTGGGCTTTTGTTTTTTGGAAGATTTTTAATCGCAGTGTCAATTTCAGTGCTTGTGATTGGTCTGTTTATATTTCCTATTTCTTCCTGGTTCAGTCCTGGCAGGTTGTGCCTTTCTAAGAAATTGTCCATTTCTTCCAGGTTGTCCATTTTATTGGCATATAGTTGCTTGTAGTAATCTCTCATGATCCTTTGTATTTCTGCAGTGTCAGTTGTTACTTCTCCTTTTTCATTTCTAATTCTGTTGATTTGAGTCTTCTCCCTTTTTTTCTTGATGAGTCTGGCTAATGGTTTATCAGTTTTGGTTATCTTCTCAAAGAAGCATCTTTTAGTTTTATTGATCTTTGCCACTGATTCCTTCATTTCTTTTTCATTTATTTCTGATATGATCTTTATGATTTCTTTCCTTCTGCTAACTTGGGGCTTTTTTGTTCTTCTTTCTCTAATTGCTTTAGGTGTAAAGTTACGTTGTTTATTTGAGATGTTTCTTGTTTCTTGAGGTAGGATTGTATTGCTATAAACTCCCCTCTTAGAACTGCTTTTGCTGCATCCCATGGGTTTTGGGTCATCGTGTTTTCATTATCATTTGTTTCTAGGTATTTTTTGATTACCTCTTTGATTTCTTCAGCGATCTCTTGGTTATTAAGTAGTGTATTGTTTAACCTCCATGTGTTTGTATTTTTTACAGGTTTTTTTCCTGTAATTGATATCTAGTCTCATAGCATTGTGGTCAGAAAAGATACTTGATATGATTTCAATCTTCTTAAATTTACCAAGGCTTGATTTGTGACCCAAGATATGATCTATCCTGGAGAATGTTCCATGAGCACTTGAGAAGAAAGTGTATTCTGTTGTCTTTGGATGGGATGTCCTATAAATATCAATTAAGTCCATCTTGTTTAATGTATCATTTAATGCTTGTGTTTCCTTATTTATTTTCATTTTGGATGATATGTCCATTGGTGAAAGTGGGGTGTTAAAGTCCCCTACTATGATTGTGTTACTGTCGATTTCCCCTTTTATGGCTGTTAGCATTTGCCTTATGTATTGAGATGCTCCTATATTGGGTGCATAAATATTTACAATTGTTATATCTTCTTCTTGGATTGATCCCTTGATCATTATGTAGTGTCTTTCTTTGTCTCTTGTAATACTCTTTATTTTAAAGTCTATTTGGTCTCATATGAGAATTTCTACTCCAGCTTTCTTTTGATTTCCATTTGCATAGAATATCTTTTCCATCCCCTCACTTTCAGTCTGTATGTGTCCCTAGGTCTGAAGTGGGTCTCTTGTAGACAGCATATAGATGGGTCTTGTTTTCTGTATCCATTCAGCCAGTCTATGTCTTTTGGTTGGAGCAGTTAATCCATTTACATTTAAGGTAGTTATCGATATGTATGTTCCTATTACAATTTTCTTAATTGTTTTGGGTTTGTTATTGTAGGTGTTTTCCTTCTCTTGTGTTTCCCGCCTAGAGAAGTCCCTTTAGCATTTGTTGTATAGCTGGTTTGGTGGTGCTGAATTCTCTTAGCTTTTGCTTGTCTGTAAAGGTTTTAATTTCTCTGTCAACTCTGAATGAGATCCTTGCTAGGTAGAGTAATCTTGGTTGTAGGTTTTTCCCTTTCATCACTTTAAATATGTCCTGCCACTACCTTCTGGCTTGCCTAGTTTCTGCTGATAGATCAGCTGTTAACCTTATGGGGATTCCCTTGTATGTTATTTGTTGTTTTTCCCTTGCTGCTTTTAATATTTTTTCTTTGTATTTAATTTTTGATAGTTCGATTAATATGTTTCTTGGAGTGTTTCCCCTGGATTTATCCTGTATGGGACTCTCTGTGCCTCCTGGACTTGATTGACTATTTCCTTTCCCGTAATAGGGAAATTTTCAACTGTAATCTCTTCAAATATTTTCTCAGTCCCTTTCTTTTTCCCTTCTTCTTCTGGGACCCCTACAATTCGAATGTTGGTGTGTTTAATGTTGTCCCAGAGGTCTCTGAGACTGTCCTCAATTCTTTTCATTCTTTTTTCTTTATTCTGCTCTGCAGTAGTTATTGCCACTATTTTATCTTCCATGTCACTTATCCATTCTTCTGCCTCAGTTACTCTGCTATTGATTTCTTCTAGAGAATTTTTAATTTCATTTATTGTGTTGTTCATCATTGTTTGTTTGCTCTTTAGTTCTTCTAGGTCCTTGTTAAACGTTTCTTGTATTTTCTCCATTCTATTTCCAAGAGTTTGGATCATCTTTACTATCATTACTCTGAATTCTTTTTCAGGTAGACTGCCTATTTTCTCTTCATTTGTTAGGTCTGGTGGGTTTTTGCCTTGCTCCTTCATCTGCTGTGTGTTTATCTGTGTTCTCATTTTGCTTATCTTACTGTGTTTGGGGTCTCCTTTTCGCAGGCTGCAGGTTCATAGTTCCCATTGTTTTTGGTGTCTTTCCCCAGTGGCTAAGGTTGGTTCAGTGGGTTGTGTAGGCTTCCTGGTGGAGGGGACTGGTGCCTGTGTTGTGGTGGATGAGGCTGGATCTTGTCTTTCTGGTGGGCAGGGCTGCATCCAGTGCTGTGTTTTGTGGTGTCTGTGAACTTATTATGATTTTAGGCAGCCTCTCTGCTAATGGGTGGGGTTGTGTTCTTGTCTTGCTAGTTGTTTGGCATAGCATGTCCAGCACTGTAGCTTCCTGGTCGTTGAGTGGAACTGGGTCTTAGCATTGAGATGGAGATCTCTGGGAGACCTTTCGCCATTTGATATTACGTGGAGCTGGGAGGTCTCTGGTGGACCAATATCCTGAACTCGGCTCTCCTACCTCAGAGGCACAGGCCTGACATGCAGCCAGAGCACCAAGGCCCTGTCAGCCACATGGCTGCTAGGGTTGGAGGGTTTCCTGAAGAGGTGGGAGGTGGCTGTGGCTCACCATTGGGACAAGGATACTGGCAGCACAGGTTCTGGGAAGTACTCCTTCCAATGAAGATTTTTGATGTTTTTACTTCATCCATTAGCTGCAAGTGTGAATTCATATGAAAATGATTTGCTCTGTAAATGCCTGTTTCTAGATTAATTTCAGCTGAGAAAACTCAGCATCCACAATACATAAAAACTTGCTGAGATGCCAAAAAAATCTCTTGTAAGGCTTCCTTGCCCTCATGTCTGTCCCACTGCCTGGCATTCAGTCACTCCTGGACATTGATCTGGTGTTTGCCATGTGTATAAGAAGCTGTGCCAGATACTTTGGGGGCATGAATCAGATGTGTCTCTGTTTTCAAGAAGCTCACAATCCAGGAGGGAGCTGAGCAGATACACAAGTAAATATGGTAGTGAAACCTCAGGTAATCACCAGTCAAGTCCATTTCACCTGCCTTCACTAATCAAGGTCCCTTTTTTTAATATAAATTTATTTATTTATTTATCTTTTGCTGCTTTGGGTCTTCGTTGCTGCACCGGGGCTTTCTCTAATTAAGGGGAGTGGGGACTACTCTTTGTTGCAGTGCCAGGGGTTCTTTTAACTGTTGCTACAAAAGACTTGCAGGTCCTCCAAGCAGCAGGTAGCCTAAACAAGAATATGTCTGTTCCAGCTGTTTTGCAGGAACTTGGAGTCGGCTGTGTGTAGTTGGAACTGAGCTGATTAGGACTGGATAGGACCACTGACCCTCTACCTGGACATGTGTGAGTGTCCACTTGGTGACCTGTTGACATCAGCGGTCCGAAAACTTCACCCTCAGATCATGCTAAGGGACTCTATGTTTGAATGCAGAGGCCTGGAGCTTAGTTACACTTGCCCAGAATCACAATTACTGCACCTTTTTTCAATCACCTTTCCCCACTCTCCCCATGCCTCAGACTGTGCTGCTGCTATATTCTTTATCCCATAAATACCCTGAGCCCTTTGCCTTTAGGGGGAGGGGAACCTGAGACTTTTTCTCCCATCTCCTTGCTTGGCTGCCTTGCAAATAAGCCCTCTCTTTGCTGCAAACCTCGGCGTCTCAGCAGCGTTTTGGCTTGCTGTGTGTTCAGTAACAGTATCAAGTAGAAAGTAATAGGAGCCCTAGGAGAAGCAGAGAGATGGGGCTACTGGGATCCGCAGGGAGGGGAGCCACTCCTATGTAGAGCTGTCAGGAAGGTTTCATGCAGGAGGTAGGCTGAGCCCTGAGGGAGATGGGGGCCTGGTTCCCCTCAGAGGGAAGAGAATAAGCGAAGCACACGCCAAGGTTCTCAAGGAACAAGAGCATATGGGGATATAGTTTGGGAACAGATTTGAAGGACCTTGAAAAATAGGTGAGGAGATTTGGACTTTATTCTGAGGGCCACAGAGACTAGTGAGTGTCCAGAAGCCCCAGGTAAAGGCTGGGCCTTAAGAGTTCAAGTTAACAAAGGTACTGACGTGGAGGAGAGACCATCCCGAGACTGCTGCAGGAATCCAGGCAAGAGGGGTGAGGGCCCACCTCTGGAGGAGGGGTGCTAGAGCATGAGAGCAAGTGGTGGAAGAAACAAATGAACGTGCATTGACATATAGCTAAAAAGGCCAACGTGGAGAAGTTCTCCATGCATCTTGGTCCTCTCCACCCATTAAAAGCAGCACCAGGGGGTGGGCAACTCACTATGACTGGCAGCACCTAGGAAGTTTCCCTTTGTTCCAAACAGGCTGCTTGTATATATGCTTAGAGCAGTTGAGGATGAGTAAGGCAAAAGAGTGGTTCTACTCTTACAACAAAAAGACTTAGGGCTGATAGAAAATAAAGTTGTTTTGAAAGCAAAAAAAAGAAGTATGTGGGGTGCCGTATCTCACAAATGTTTAGACAGTGGTCATGTTTCACAATGTTTGTGGCTTTCAGAAACGCTGCTTAAATGGATTTTACCAGAGGTAACAAGGCTTCTTTCCATGGGCTTCTTTATCAGACCTGTAAAGCATCGGTAGTGCCAGGGCCTGGAGGCTGGGAGAGTCTCAAAGGTCAGATTAAACCAACTCAGTTCTCCAGGTCTAACATGACAAGCCGCAATGTAGATGGCCACTTTAAGCATCATTTGAGAGTGCCATGATCATCAGAAAATACATTTCCAAGAGAGCTTCTGTGGCATCTAAACAAGTTCTCACACTGCATCCGAGAAAAAAGCCAGTTGCTGTGCTAAATGAAGGATCTTGGGATCTCTTTGGTGATAGGAATGTTTGAAGGAAAAGGAACTTACTGCTTGGATATCGCGTCCACTAGATGCGCAGAGCAAGGCAGGTTTTTGTTTTGCTTTCCTGAGCAGATCAGTTACTGCGTTAAATCCCAACCAAACAACCTGGAGAAAAAGATTCACGAGGTGTCAAATCAGATGTTTAATTTCCACAGAAAGTACAAAGGGGAATGTTTTGAAATCCTGTTTTGCAGCTACAATTCACATTCTTTGTACTTGTATATTCCCATAGGTTTTTGTTCACGTGAGGCAAATATGGAATTTGACAAGCTCTACACAGAGTGGGAGACAAGAGCAGCCTCCATGGTGTCGGCTTTTAAATGATGTTGTGTATCTAGGGAGTAAACTGATGGCAGTCCAGGCTCCTTTGGCATAATGTAGCACGTGCATATTAATGACCTCACTACTGTGTGACTAAATCCAGTTTTTATGCTACTATTTACTATTTATTGAATACTGTTTTATTTAAAAATATAGTAATATTGATACTTACATATTACCATATATAAAATACATACCATATATTAATATGTTAAAATATAGTAATATTTATATATAGTAATATGCTAAGAGTTTATGTACATAATCACATTTAATCCTCACAGCAACCCTCTGGGGAAGCAGTATTACCCCTATCTTGCAAATGAGAAAACGAGGCTCAGAGAAGTGAAGGGTATAAATCAGAGCTGGGATCTGGTACCTCCACTGAGCCGCCCTTAAGGAACAAGCGGCTATGTCCCTGCTTCTTTCTTACACTGCATTCTCCTGCTCTTTCCCTGGTTGACCCTTTTGTTCTTTTTCTCTAGCCTGTCCTTTAAATGTAGGTTGTTATAGGTTGAACTGTGCCCCCTCCAAAATTCACGTGTCAAATTCCTAACCCCCAGTACCTCAGAATGTGACCTTACCTGGAGACAGGGTCTTTATAGAAATAATGAAGTTAAAATAAGGTTATTAGTGTGGGCGCTAATTCAGTATGACTGGGGTCCTCCCGTAAAGGGGAAATTTAGACACAGATGCACACAGGGAGAATGTGATGTGAATATGAAGACAGAGATGACGGTGACGCTTCTAGAAGCCAAGGAACCCCAAAGACTACCAGCAAACCACCAGAAGAGAGGAGAGAGGCGTGGAACAGGTCCTTCCTCAAGGCTCTCAGAAGGAACCAACACTGCCAACACCTTGATCTTGGACGTCTAGCCTGCAGAGCTGTGAGACAATACATTTCTGCTGTTTAAGCCACCTACTTTGTGGTACTTTGTTACAGCAACTTCTCCCTCACCCACCAGATAATTAACTTGGTATGGTCTCCTGGACACCACAAGCATTTTACGTGTTTTTCCCTTGTTGTGTTATTTCTCCTTTCTGGAACACCTCCATC
Source organism: Leucopleurus acutus (assembly GCF_964270905.1). Lineage (NCBI taxonomy): Eukaryota > Metazoa > Chordata > Mammalia > Artiodactyla > Delphinidae > Leucopleurus > Leucopleurus acutus. The sequence goes on from NC_139152.1 coordinate 55,339,602, forward strand.
ACTGTTCCAGCTCAATTATCACCTCCTACAGGAAGTCTTCCCTCATTTTCTCTTATGCCCATTGACCAAGAAGAGTTAGCCACACCTTCCTCTGAGCTGTAACTGTTCCTTGTACTTGTTTCTATGGTTGCCCTTACAGCACCACAGTGCAACCTGGGTGTTTATGTACTTACCTGTCTGTCTCCCCTACTGGGCTGTCATCCCTGGGAGGGCAACTGCCCACCTTATTCCTCCCTATTTAACATGGTGCCCAGGGTTGGTCCTCCTCGGAAGCCTTCAAAGAGCTTCTCCAGCTGCCTCCCCTCAACCACAATCCAGGGGGCTGTAAGATGAGCAAACAGTGAGAGGAGACAGAATGGCGCCCTGATTAAACATATGGACACAGCTAGTGAGAGAATATGTCCTTCCAATGGGGGTGGAAGTGGAAAAGAAGCATCTAGGAAATCATAAAAAAGGGAGAAAAGAGGAGTGGCAGGACCTGTCCAAGAATTATCTGATAGGGAATCTTCATTGTCAGGCTTCAAAATCTTTTTAATCACACCGGGCAAGCGTTCTCATGAGATGGATGCTTCAGAGTCTCTTAGCTCTTTGCCATTAAACCCTGGTTTCATCTAAGTGCACTTGTTTGGCTTCCATGCTTACCAAGCAATGTCCTCACTCCTCCCTGGATCTTCATACAGACCAAGAGCATGTACTGTACGAACTCCATGCGTTCCTGGCCCTCCAGCAGTGATCACTCCTGGCCAGCAGATTAAAAACTTTGGATTATGTTTGGCTCCCAAGCAGTCTGACAGGGAGATGACAGGGAGAGAAAGCTTGGATGGTGCAAGCATGAGAATTCCTGGTCTGTTTGACAGATACGCTTGTTAATTTGAATGAATAAATGGGCCTTCTCCTAACTACCCCAGTCTTTCATGGGTTTTGGTTAGTGTGAGCTAGGGAGTCGGCTCCATCCTGGTTCGCATTTATTAGGTAAATAATAACACTAGCTGCTGCAAGAGAAACACTCTAAACATTAGTGGTTTAACAATAAAAGTGTATTTCTCACTCATGGCCTCACATCCACTGCGGTTGAGGGTGGGTAAGGACTCTGCCCCACACAGTAACTCAGTCCTAGCTTCTCGGTGTGTCTTCTTTATTAAGCTGGCAGTTGTGGAAAGAAAGCAATTGTGTTTTTATGCAAAAGATAAAAGGGGGCCAGTGGACATATACACGGGTCTAGTCTGGGAGAGGCCACATTGCAAACACTCCAGTGCCACTGGCCAGAATTCGCTCATATATCCAATCTAGTATAAGGGAGACTGGGAAATGTGGTCCAGACAGATGCTTAAGAAGAGAAGAACTTGGCAACCGGCCAGCCCAAGTAGTCTCTGCCACACGGGGGAACAACGAAGTGAGATTCTAGGCTTTTCCTTGGGCAATACCATGACCACTTCCAGACTCACCACCCTTCCTTCCACTGGTTGCTGTACCTGCACCAAGTAGGGATTGGTGCGTGTTTGTTGAATAAATGAATGAATGTAACCTCGGCCCTTTTCTCTCTCCAACTTTCCTGGAAATCCTGAGGCTTTAGTCATCACCTCTAGGTAGATGGGCTCCCAGTGTCTTCATCTTTCTCCTCTCGCCTGAGCTCCAGCCTTACATTTCCAGCTCGTTGCTGGACATGGTCACATAAGGTTCAAGCACCCCTTCAACTCAACACACCACACCTGAGCTCCGCCATCTCTTCAGTCCTGGACCGTCCTTTTCTTTGCTGAATACGACGACAAGACCCTTGTCTGACTCAACTTTCTAGCCCTCTGAGCATGTAGAACACCTTACATGCTATTGGCTATCAAGACGCATCTTTATTTATTCATATGAATTTTTCTATTGTAGAGATGTGTATTTAAATCACACTGCACTAAGACGTGCAAAAGTATAGTTTCTTTATTTTTCTATAGCTTATTTGATCTTCCTCATAAACATTTACCCCTCTGAAAAAACGATCTGGTTGTAAACTCAGTTACATAAAATAATTGGAAGTCTCTTTAGGTATCCGAGTCTAGCGTCTTTAGGGGGATATTCTGTCTTCAGACATCCCTTTCCTCTGCTCCCTGCAGGAGGCATCTGTGTCAGTGGCTGTGACCTGCTGAATCCTGGCTTGGGCAGTCTGACCGCCAGCCCTTGGCTTATAAGATGTGTTTATTCTCATCACAGCAGCATCTGGAGTGAACTCACCCGCCAGTGCTGTCAGCTGACTCCCGCACATGCCTCCACAGGGTCTCGGAACTTCAGGGCACCGAAGGGGAGCAGACAGAGAGCTAGGTGCAGGCCTCCCTCGCCTCATCGTGCCCCAGCTGCCAAGTCTTCTCTGAGGGGCCCATCAGTGCTGGTGAGTGGGGAGGAGGGACATCTGGGAGGCTGCTTCCTCCCATAGCCCTAGCTGGAAATGCCGAAGATTCCACTCTGCTTAGCCTTTCAGCTGCCACTCTGAGCCCCCTTTCAGAAACTTGCTACTGGGGCAGCTGTAATATGTGACTCTGGGCCTGCTTTCCCTGTTCCTGCTGTGGTCCACTGGGGCCGGCTGCTTCTCTCCGGGGGGCTAACGGTTCCCTGCACCAATTCTGCTGCTTCCCCAGGGGCACTGGCTTGCCAGTGTTCCCGGTGTATACAGCGCAATGACTTCTGAATATCATGATGTGCAAGAGAGCAAATGAGAAACGCATTTAAAAATACCTTTATATGTAAGAAATACTTATTAAGTATCAGGCACTATTCTGAGAGCTTTCCAAATATGAACTCATGTCATCCTATGACAACCTGAGTACCCTGAGTGGGTACTATTATCCTTCCCATTTTACTGACAAGGAAGCAGAGGCACAGAGCAGGCAAATAACTTGCCCCATGGGCACAGAACTTAGGTTCAAACTCGGAGAGGGTGGCTCTAGAATCCATATTCCTAATCACTATGCCAAGGTGCCCATCACATTCATTTTATATTTTTCAAAATATTACTCCTAGTCGACCTTAAAACTTAAAGGATATTTAATTGCTTGCCACATTTCCCCAGATGCAGTAAATCTAAGCAAGATGCGAAGCGAAGACTTCTCTATAGCATAGGGCAAAAGTTCACAAGGCCAAATCCTGGTGTCCATGACCTATGATAATTTGATAACCAAAATCCCATAAGGTGTGATATAGAAGCTTCAAAAGAATGGTAGTCTCTGGGATTCTCACTAGTTTTAAAGATTTTAGAGGAGTCAGATTTAGTTCCCCTTCTCTGGATTCTCCTCCCAGCCCTCCAATCCAGCACTTTTGTACATGTGTGTGAACCTGAGCATTTTCTTGTGCACATCCGTGCACACACACACACTCACAAACTCATTGACAGCAAAATCCCACGGGAATCCTGCAAATCCATTCCAGGATCCTTTGGGCCATTAATTATCACTAACAGGGCCATTTTGAAATCTGATGCACAATTTTAAGGTTGTCATTCAAACAGTAAAGTATAACCTCTTTGTTTTTTGCTTTTGCGGTACGTGGGCCTCTCACTGTTGTGGCCTCTCCCGTTGCGGAGCACAGGCTCCGGACGTGCAGTCTCAGAGGCCATGGCTCACGGGCCCAGCCGCTCCGCGGCATGTGGGATCTTCCTGGACCGGGGTACGAACCCACGTCCGCTGCTTCAGCAGGCAGACTCTCAACCACTGCGCCACCAGGGAAGCCCAAGTATAACCTTTTTGAATCACCATTTCGCATTTTAGAGGTGATCAGATGATCATGAGTTGCATCCCTATAATAGTGTCACTCTTGTACACTTGCATTCCCTCTCTTAAATAGGAGAGAGGGGAGAATTCCAACCAGAGAGGTGGGACCTGCACAAATCCTGCACCCTATCTCTGAGACTGAGCAAACTTTACTGCTATACTATTCGTAACAGTCCCAAGGCTGAGATTATTTCTCTGCCAAAATATTGTCAGGATTAACCTCCTCACCAAAAGTGTGACTCTGGTCAGATTGCCAGGCTCTTGGACATGTCCTAAAAACTTTTAGTTTTTGCTACTTATGTGCTCCTTAGACATAAAAGCTGATGATTAACTGATTCTTTTAGGCTTTTCAAAAAAATCAATGTTTCATGGAACTATTTAGGCCCAGAACAAAGGTTTCTGGGATGAAATAAATTCAGAAAACTCTCTATATCTTCTTTTCCCCTTGAAGTTTCACAGTATGCATTGTCCTATTAAAGGCTTCCGAACCCCTACAAAAAAAGAAACCTCGTTAACTGTATATAAACTGCTGTTCTCCAAACTAAGATTTGATCAAGAAACCCTTAAGTTTTTCATGATGCATATTATCAGAGTTTCTGACAGAGACTCTCTTTCATCTTGAGAATTTCTCCACAGCCCTTAAAAAGAAGTCACCTTCTTGTAGTATAGACCTGGACACTTTTTATTTTAAATTTTATTTCATTTTTTATACAGCAGGTTCTTATTAGTCATCAATTTTATATACATCAGTGTATACATGTCAATCCCAATCGCCCAATTCATCACACCACCACCACCACCACCCCGCCACTTTCAGCCCCTGGTGTCCATACGTTTGTTCTATACATCTGTGTCTCTATTTCTGCCCTGCAAATCGGTTCATCTGTACCATTTTTCTAGGTTCCACATATATGCGTTAATACATGATATTTTTCTCTTTCTGACTTACTTCACTCTGTATGACAGTCTCTAGGTCCATCCACGTCTCAACAAATGACCCAATTTTGTTCCATTTTATGGCTGAGTAATATTCCATTGTATATATGTACCACATCGTCTTTATCCACTCATCTGTCGATGGGCATTTAGGTTGCTTCCATGACCTGGCTATTGTAAATAGTGCTGCAATGAACATTGTGGTACATGTCTCTTTCTGATTTATGGTTTTCTCTGGGTATATGCCCAGTAGTGGGATTGCTGGGTCGTATGGTAGTTCTATTTTTAGTTTTTTGAGGAATCTCCATACTGTTCTCCATAGGGGCTGTACCAATTTACATTCCCACCAACAGTGCAAGAGGGTTCCCTTTTCTCCAAACCCTCTGCAGCATTTGTGGTTTGTAGATTTTCTGATGATGCCCATTCTGACTGGTGTGAGGTGATACCTCATTGTAGTTTTGATTTGCATTTCTCTAATAATTAGTGATGTTGAGCAGCTTTTCATGTGCTTCTTGCCCATCTGTATGTCTTCTTTGGAGAAATGTCTATTTAGGTCTTCTGCCCATTTTTGGATTGGGTTGTTTGTTTTTTTAATATTGAGCTGCATGAACTGTTTATATATTTTGGAGATTAATCCTTTGTCCATTCATTTGCGAATATTTTCTCCCATTCTGAGGGTTGTCTTTTCGTCGTGCTTATGTATTCCTTTGCTGTGCAAAAGCTTTTAAGTTTCATTGGGTCCCATTTGTTTATTGTTGTTGTTATTTCCATTACTCTAGGAGGTGGATCAAAAAAAATCTTGCTGTGATTTATGTCAAAGAGTGTTCTTCCTATGTTTTCCTCTAAGAGTTTTATAGTGTCTGGTCTTACATTTAGGTCTCTAATCCATTTTGAGTTTATTTTTGTGTACGGTGTTAGGGAGCATTCTAATTTCATTCTTTTACATGTAGCTGTCCATTTTCCCCAGCACCACTTATTGAAGAGACTGTCTTTTCTCCATCGTATATCCTTGCCTCCTTTGTCATAGATTAGTTGACCATAGGTGCGTGGGTTTATCCCTGGGCTTTCTATCCTGTTCCATTGATCTATATTTCTGTTTTTGTGCCAGTACCATAACAGACATTACCATACAGTAATTGTCTTGATTACCGTAACTTTGAAATATAGTCTGAAGTCTGGGAGTCTGATTCCTCCAGCTCCGTTTTTTTCCCTCAAGACTGCTTTGGCTATTCGGGGTCTTTTGTGTCTCCATACAAATTTTAAGATTTTTTTGTTCTAGTTCTGTAAAAAATGTCACTGGTAATTTGGTAGGGATTGCATTGAATCTGTAGATTGCTTTGGGTAGTATAGTCACTTTCACAATATTGATTCTTACAATCCAGGGACGTGGTATATCTCTCCATCTGTTTGTGTCATCTTTGATTTCTTTCATCAGTGTGGAGACACAATTCATACTTGCTTTTGGGGTTGTTAGGTGGGTAATGACCCAACCCATAGAAGAGGATGAGGAAACTGTGCATGAATATGAGGATGTCTTATGTGACCAAAAGGCAGAGAAGAAATTGAAGCTTCTCCCTACCTTTTCAGCATTCAAAACTCCTACTGCTCAAGAATTCAAGTCTAATTGGAGGAAATAATAGAGGATATCCACAGAGACCCTATCTTATAATGTTTACCATTTATTCTATACCCCTTTTCTCCAAGGTAATTCATTACTGCTGTTACTAATGAAGATATTACAAAGGATAAAAGGGGTTGGCTGTCACTTCTCAGCATGGAGTTGGGTAGCATCAAATGAAATGAAATGCTTCAGAAACTGACAGCTGGAGAAAACCTGTCACCACAGTCACAGTGTCAAGTGTAGGATGACACCTCTGTGTGTGTTTCCTTTGCATCTAAGAACTCCTTTGCCGACATGGACCGAAACAATGAAAGAAAACTGGCTTTTGCTGGCACAGAGGATTAGCTATACTGTTGAGAAAACCATAGGGATAATTGGAATGGACTTGGGATTTAAGATTTTTTTCCCCTGAGGATTCTGCACAAGGTGTTTTTCTATGAAGGATTTAAGCAGAGTTGCTTTTCCTTACATTGGTCATGGAAGAGAATGGAGACATTAACTGTTGATCCAATTTACACTGCCATTTGATCCCATAAGTGCTGGACGGGACTCGGTTACTCATGGAAAAGAGCTCCTGCCAGATCAAACACTCTCAAGGCCAAAGTCACAGGATTCTGACTCTACAGACTGTTCTGCCTCCATTCATTTTGCCTCTTAGATGGTCATGATCTCCCTGAGCAAGGAGGCTGTCCACCATGCAGCCTCATCTCTTGCTATGAGATTAGTCACACCATTTATAATATGTTCCTGCAAGGATTTTCCTCATGAAGATCTTCCCAAGTAATGCAAGGTAGTACCTTGTAGCCTTTTCCATCCTTGTCCTATTCATTCACACCTTGCAACAAAACTGAAAGCTTAACTCTGATTGGAGGAATACTGATACTAAATGGTATTTGGTGTATCTGCAACTTTTTGTTCTAGTTTGTGGAAGAGGGTGTGTATACATGTGCACATGTTTACTGAGTCCTTGTATCCGACAAACATCCTACATCCTTCTTTGTGAAATGCTTTGCAGACTATTTATATTGGATGTTATTTCAGATTAAAATTTTCAATAGGGCTGGAGAGGTGCCTTTAAATCTAACAGGCATTGGATCACGTTTCCTGAACTGCATTCCCTAGAATATTAGTAGCCATGAATACTAGAGCCTTTATGATGAAAGGGCCCATTTTCAAAGTTTGAAGACCACTTTATTTTCAGCCCTCTCTTGTAAGAGGCATAAAATTCGATAATGCTGAAAACACCTGTCATACCTATCATAAAGAATCATGTTTAACTGAAACTTAGTGTGCCTCTAATTTATTTGACTTTGAAGTTCAAAATTCTTGTAAAAATCCATAGGCCAGGCAAGACTTAGCAACATCCAAAATCTCTGAAAAAGAAACACATGGCTGGGTAGCTAGGTGGCCTCCCTCCTTCTAAGTTCCCTGCCTCTATTCTCTCCTCTCTGCCATCACCAGGAAGATCTTTCTAATGTATCATTCGGATCTTCTCACTCTTCCACTAATTAGGATATAGGTGTGTTGCTGCAACATAGATACCAAATAGCAGTGTCTCAAAAAACCCAGAAATTTATTTTTCTCTCACATAACAGTCTGTGTGTTAGCAGTCCAAGATTTGAATGGTTTTGCCAAAAAGACAGAGACCCAGGCTCTATCTTATTCCTCTGCTGTACGTAGGGTGTCTTCCCACCCACATGGTCCAAGATGTCTCACCTCTATGTCTATATTCCAGGCAACTGGAAAGAGGGAAGGAGTAGGGGGAGGAATTTTCCTTCCTTTCAGAAGCAACATCTGAAAGTTGCATTTATAGCTTCTGCTCACATCCCACTGTGAACTTCATTGCTTGATCACACCTACCTGTGAAGAAGACTGGAAGATGTATTTTTTCTTAGTCTGGTGGCCATTGGTACACTACAGTGTTTCTATGCTGTAAGAGAAAGAAAGAATGGATACCGGGGAACAGCTACTGGCCTCTGCCACTCATGTGACATCCCATTTGATCCTTACCTTACCACGATTTTTTGAGGTGAAGATTTTTTTTTCTTTTTTTTTTTTTCGGTACGCGGGCCTCTCACTGTTGTGGCCTCTCTCGTTGCGGAGCACAAGCTCCGGACGCGCAGGCTCAGCGGCCATGGCTCACGGGCCCAGCCGCTCCGCGGCACGTGGGATCCTCCCGGACCGGGGCACGAACCCGCATCCCCTGCATCGGCAGGCGGACTCTCAACCACTGCGCCACCAGGGAAGCCCTGAGGTGAAGATTTTTATCCCAAGTTTCCAAATGAGAAAATTAAGGCTCAGAAAGCATAGTGTTGTATGAAACAAGAGACAGTTAGACAGCATTCATAATTTGCATATTGCCACCATGTCAAGAACTGTTCATTTTACTTATTTCCAAGCTAACAAGGTAGTCTGCACAGTTGCATGGATTCTTGCAGAAGAGATGAGATTCCTGAGTCAGAGACAAAGAACTTTGTTACTCATGGCACAGCAGGAAGCACAAGCTTCATGTTCCCTTGGCTCTTCTTGCCTTCTGAATTCCATGGGGCATTAGGGAGTGATCCAGGGAGATAGTGCCATATAGTGGCTTTGCATCACAATTGAGGAAACTCCAATATTTTAAAGAGACTGCAAGAAACCTGCCGAACCTTTGCTTTGGAAGGAAACATTTTCTTTAGTATCCTAGTAAAGAATCAAATCTCTCTACCATGGAGGAAGAAACTATAACCTCCAACATGTTTGCTAGCAATATAAACACCCTTGAAAGATAGTTCAAGACAAGTCAAAAAAGGTGGTCAGTCTCTGTTGACAAGGCATGCAGAAACCTGAGAGACCCTGAGAATTTTCTACCGACATATTGCTAGTTCAATGACAATAAAGGCACCTCTTCAACAAGTCTCCCGTAGAATGCCACCATGCCTCCATCATGGCAATTCTCTTTTTATTGTAATTGTTTCTACCTCTGGCTCTCCACACTAGAATGTCAATTCCTTGAAGGCAGAGCCCATGGCTTTTACTTTTATATCCCTAGCACCTGACATATTTCTTGAAATATAGAGCATGTCCAATAACTATTTTGAATAAAGCTTTTTGTTTACAGTATATTTTGTTGGGGCAATGAGCCTCCAGTCCTCACTACAGGAATTCCACTGCCATCTTGGGTTGAGCCACACACCACTGCCCTCCCCTGGTCTTGCTGGCTAAGGTGCCCTGTGCCAGCAGGCAGCTTCAGTGCCTTCTCCTCCCAAGTCCTCTCCTGGCTCCTAGGGTGGGCATCCTTCTTAATGGGCACTCTCAGCTCTAGTCAAGTAGGCTCAGAGACCTTCCTGATCACTTCTGTGGATCCCACAGATTCAAGGACACTGTGCTCTTCCCATGAAAATTAGCCCCTCGTTTATGGCTCATTTTCACTGAACTCTCTCATACGGTTCCTTGAGTCTTTCCTAGGGATCCTTTGAGAAACTCCATGGAGTGTCAGCTCTGCTTTCTGAAACAAAGCGGTCAATTTGTTTGGTAAGGATGTGTCGATACTCATTTCCTTCATTACTCACCCACTTCCAAAAATAATACAAAGCAGAAAAATGTCAATATTGAACAATAAAAATAGGGAAAATCTCTTGGGAGGGATCATGATTATAATTTGTTCAAACATTGACAAATATTGATACCAATGGTGAATGTGGAAATGGGGCATGAGGAAAATGACCAGAGGGAAATTACTGGTATATCTAATTTTTCAAACCACCATTGACTAAATGAATTATGATAGGAGAGATTTATTTAGAATGTTAAGTTAAAGGTCTAATAGGAATAATATATATCAAGCATTTCCCCTATTTTATAGATGAAGAAATTACCTCAAAGAAGTCAAATAATTTGCCCAGAGTCACAAAGTGAACAAATGATAGAGCTCAGCGTCAATTCAGGTTTTCCAACTTTATTTCCATTGAATTTATCTCCCTCAGAGATTACTGTAGCATTGAGAAGATGGAAACTAGAAGAGCTGGAAACAGAGAGTTCAAGTGTGAACTAAAGGTTCAAGTGGAGAGGCATGGAGAAGAATGTGGGCCACGGCTGGTTTCTGTGTATTTTCATAACAAATAAACAAGGTTGTATTCAAGGTTGAATATCTTCCCAAAAGTCTCAATCATTGATATATATGCTAATTTAAGAGTTTTTAAATGGAGAACAATTTATGTCCACTTCAATTAAAAACTGTGCCAGTTATAAAAATCATTCAAGTATCAGTCACATACAATTCATGTCAGAGAATGAGCATCAGAAAAAAAAATCTCCAGTAAGAGGTCCTTGAAACTCAGAAACACATTTCCCCCTCGAATGTTACTATGAACTAGAGTTAAAAGGGAGCATTTTCAAAAAGAAATAGAATAAACCTGAGTAAAACCCTGAGTTATATGACTTTTTAAAAAATTTCAGTGGGGCTTCCCTGGTGGCGCAGTGGTTGAAAGTCTGCCTGCCGATGCAGCGGACACGGGTTCGTGCCCCGGTACGGGAGGATCCCACATGCCGCGGAGCGGCTGGGCCCGTGAGCCATGGCTGCTGAGCCTGCGCGTCCGGAGCCTGTGCTCCACAGCGGGAGAGGCCACAACAGTGAGAGGCCCACTTCAAATTAAAAAAAAAAAAAAAAAAAATTTCAGTGGATTCACTTTTTTTTTTTTTTTTGCGGTTACGCGGGCCTCTCACTGTTGTGGCCTCTCCCATTGCGGAGCACAGGCTCCGGACGCGCAGGCGCAGCGGCCATGGCTGACAGGCCCAGCCGCTCTGCAGCACGTGGGATCTTCCCAGACCGGGGCACGAACCCGTGTCCCCTGCATCAGCAGGCGGACTCTCAACCACTGAGCCACCAGGGAAGCCCGGATTCACTTATTTTGAGCTCATGTTTGCCTATGTAATGAAGAGAGTGCTGTTTATGACAATATCCAGAAGAACAGTTCTCAGGGGTTGGCTTTATTACAGTACGTTAATTAAAACTAATTTGCCATTATTCTCTATAGTTATTCTTTAGTCTTTCCCTAAAGATTTTCAAACAGACACGCACGCATGTGCACGTGTGCGCGCGCACACACACACACACACACACACACACACACACACTCCCCTTCCAGGGAAGAAATGTAAAAAATATTTCACCTTCATCACATCCTATCACTGAGAAGAGGCCTGACTTCTAGTTTCCAGACAGGAAGGATCAAAAGATGAGAAGGAAAAGCAGGCCTTACTTGTCCTGCACTGTAAAGCATATGGTCAAGGCCAATGCAAAAAGATAATGCCTACTTTTTCCAGGTATTCAATCCCTCTTTTCTGCTCTTAAGAGGGTTGGGGAGGACTTCCCTGGTGGTGCAGTGGTTACGACTCTATGCTCCCAATGCAGAGGGCCCGGGTTCGATCCCTGGTCCAGGAACTAGATCCCACATGCATGCCACAACTAAGAGTTCACATGCCACACCTAAGGAGATGGCAAGCCGCAGCTAAGAAGCCTGCAAGCCACAACTAAGGAGCCCACGAGCTGCAACTAAGGAGCCCACCTGCTGCAACTAAGACCCGATGCAACCAAATAAATTAAAAAAAAAAAAGAAAGCTCATAGTTCTAAAAAAAAAAAAAAGAGGGTTGGGGGATTGAAATAGTTTTTAAAAAAGTATTAGGGGCCCTGAGTTATTCATTCTGGTGTTTTAAGCTATAAGAAAATACATGACTCAAAGTTCAATATCAAGAGAAAGATACTATTTCAACTTAAATAGGGCCCCTTTATTTCCATTCCTCATGGAATGTTGAGATTTGCATTCTCTTTTCCCACTTAATTGCTGCCTGGCATCAAAAATGTAGAGTATGCTCTAGCATTGTTGCCATCTAATCTGATAATGTGTTTTAGAAACCAGCAAAAGTATAGAATGTGTGGTGGGAGAATATTTTGTTTCAGTGAGAGCCATCCTTCACCTGCTATGAAGTGACAATGCTGGATTCTGTTTCATTGGCAAGAAAAATTATGATTGCCAGGCTGTGTGTCTGGAGTTAGCCTTGATTATTCCTGTCTGCCTAGCCAAGAAATTACCCTAAACTTAAACTGACCCAGTTGATAGGACCCTACTTGAAATCATGAGGAAAATAGATATAAATTTATTTTCTAATTATGAGAAAATACCTGAGAAGGAGAATTGACTCTAGAGACATAAGTGACCTAATGGAATAATTAAAATTATAATTAAATAAAACTAAGTCATCCCGAGCCTATTTAGCTCTATAATTCCCCCTAGGATTATTGTGGCATTTGAGAGAGGGAGGGTGAAGAAATCACTTTTCAGGATTTTCCACTGTGAGGGAGTCCTCCAGACTTTCGGAGCTGGGAAAAGGCCAGGAAGAAATAAATACCAGGGCAAACAAAGCGGATATTACATCCCTCCCTAGTCAGTCCTACTTTACCATCAATGGCTGTGTGGCCACGGAAATTGACCTTAAACTCTTCATCTTCAATTTCCTCATCTCCAAAATTTCTGGGCCAATAACAACATGCATAACAGAGTTGTTATAAGGGTCAAATGATACCATATATAGTAAGTGTTTACTTACTATATTTAGTATTATATTTAGTATTATATTATTTAGTATCATCATTTAAAATTTTTTTTTACTTTTTCAATTTTTTATTGAAGTATAGTTGAATTACAATGTTGTGTTAATTACTGCTGTATAGCAAAGTGACTCAGTTATACATATTTATATATATACATTCATTTCCATATTCTTTTCCATTATGGTTTATCACAGGATATTGAATATAGTTCCCTGTGCTATACAGTAGGACCTTGTTGTTTATCCAGTATAATCACTAATATGAGTAATGCATCAAATGGGGAAGTAAAGAGTATTCCAGGAAAGCTAAAGATGATGATACTAAATTCATTGAGCTGGGTGTTAAAAATAGAAGAGTTTCTGCGTAGAGTCGTAAGTTAAAATTGGAAAAGCCTCCATGTACACTGAGAATGGACTCTGGGAATGGAGAGAGCGGGTAATGCCTCAAGCAACTCTTTCTCTCCTATTAAGTGCAGACTCCAGAAAGCCTGTCACAGGTAAGGAATAGGGTAATTAAAATGAGGGAAGTCTGTGAGGAAAAGGGTTTCCAGGTCATGGGCCATATAAGCCACACTCCCAGCTTAGAAAGTGACCCAAGGTCTCTAGCTTCATCTTTTTGTTATTGTTTAAAAATCAATAGCTTCCACACTAACTAGGATGGTTGAAATCACAATGATAGACAATAACAAATGTTGACAAGGATGTGGAGAAACTGGAACCCCATACACTGCTATGCGGATGTAAAACAGTGCAACCGCTTTGTGAAACAGTTTGGGAATCCCTCAGAAAGTTAAACACGGGGTGACCATTATACTTAACAATTCCACTCCTAGGTAGATACACAAGGTAATTGAAAAGTATGTACACAAAAAACTTCTATGAGGGTGCAGAGAAGCAGTATTCATAACAGCCAAAAAGTGGAAGCAACCCAAATGCCCATCAACTAGTGACTGGATAAACAGAATATGGTAAATCCATTGAATGGAATATTATTCAGCCATAAAAAGAAATGAAGTATTCATTTTGGAAACATTATGCTGAGTGAAAGAAACCAGACACAGAAGGCCACATATTGTATGACTCAATTTATATGAAGTGTCCAGAATCGGCAAATCCAAAGAGGCATAATGTAGATTAGTGTTGCCAGGGGACCGGGGGATGAGGGGGATGGGGATGGCTGCTAGTGTGTACAGAGTTTCTTCTCCTGAGGTGATAAAAAATGTCCTGGAATTAGATGGTGGTGGTGATTGTACAACTTTATGAATGTATTAAAAACCACTAAATTTTATAATTTAAGAGGGTGAATTTATGGTATATGAATTAGATCTCAATTTAAAAATTGTATGAGAGAAAAATCAGTTGCTGATGTAACACATTATACTAAGCTAAACTGAAGGCAAATGGAGGCTTAAGTTTTACAAAGGCTTTAGTGAGTCTACATGAGTCACGTAATTCCTTTCTGCTCCTTCATGTTCCTCATCTGGAGGAAGAAAGAAACAACACCTGCCACCTACATTTGTGATAAGACCTGAGTATTTTTTTTGAAAAGCCTGTGTTTTCCAGTAAAAGGTGACATACAAATGTAAGGCAACAAATACAGGAAACACTGAACACTAGGTAACTTTAAATAGAGTCCCACTGTGGCAGCTCAATCTTAAACATATGGGCAGGTATTCATTTCCCACAGTGAGGGAGTGGCCCATGTGATGCCCTGTGGCTCCAAGTGGATCAGCCACAGGGGCAAAGCCTGTGACACACACACACACACACACACACACACACACACACACACACACACACACACAGCTTTGAGATTCAAGCTCTAGGTTATTACTCCAATCATCATGGTGTCCTAAATATTAAATTCTGTTTTCAAAATAGATAATCTTGACAGAATCGTCAACCCTGATGACTCTTTTAGAAAATAATGCAGAACATTCTTCATCTGGCTGGGAAGAAAAATGGTGCTCATGAGGTGCCGTTCAAATCCCTTTTGGTGCAATCAAAAGGATCTCCATCCACTTCCTTCACATTCCTTTCAAGACAGTGGACAGGAAGAATAAGATACTGAAATGAGGAAAGGGTACCTTACCCCCTTTTCTAGGTAGTAAATGCTGTTGGTTTAACCATCTACAGAAGAGAGAAGCAGTCTAGGAAGGGCTGTGCCTTGAATCCTGAGTTCCCAACAGTCATTGCAAATCCTGGCTGCCTATCCTAAATTCACTGTAAAATTACTGTAATTACTTAATTCACTGTAAAATCACATTCTAAAAAAAGAATCTTCCTGCTCCTTATTCATGATTTACACAAATGGCTCTAGAATTCCTACTGTGTAAAACCCAAAGCAGGGAGACAGAACCACGGTTCACTCTCCCCACATGGCTTCTTTGGGCCACCACCGCCCCTCACTGCTATGCAGATGCACATGGGAGAGAGCATGTGTACTACGTGCCTTCATCAGGTAAACACATGCCTGTTTCCTGCATCCCCTAATTTACCCTCAGGCCACCAGCTAAAGGAGAGAGAACGCTGAATTACATGTTGGGCAGAAAGGCCATGGATCTTGCAGCCCATCTCTTCACTCCAGTCTTTCCCTCCCTTTAAAACAGCAAGAAAAGTGGAAATGACAGACAAGCTAAGACTGATCTGGAAATCTAAACATACACAATGAAACTGGATATTTGTGGCTTTAGGGAAAATTTCTCTTCTACTTCCCACATTCCCCTCTCATCCCATAGAAGAAGGAATTTCTACCAACTCTACTGTCTCAGAAATGCCATAAAGGAAACATCTATTCTTCTCTATCGCTCTTTCCTTACTCTTCCTTATGGAAATGGAAGTGATTAATAATATGATTGGTTTATTTGCCTCAAGTCAAGGGACAGGATCCTGCTGTCATCTCGGATACCTGAAAGTAGATGGGGGCTCAGGTTTTACAAACGCTGGATACCTCTGTTTAATGGTGGCAAACATCCTCTGTGCTTCTAATTCTCATGTGATAAGTAGATCAAGCACTGGGTTTACCAGTGGAGATAAGAAGCTAAAGAAAGGGCAAAATTCAAAGGCTAGGGGCTGTGAGGTGTGGGAGGGAGAAGGGGGAGAGAAGAGGCAGGGTAGAGCTATTCTTGATTATGTGACTCCCATATCTTTTTTTTTTAATTGAAGTATAGTTGATTTACAATGTTGTGCTAGTTTCTGTTGTACAGGAAAGTGACTCAGTGATACACATATATACATTCTTTTTTTTTTTTTTTTTTGCGGTACGCGGGCCTCTCACTGTTGTGGCCTCTCCTGTTGCGGAGCACAGGCTCCGGATGCGCAGGCTCAGCGGCCATGGCTCACGGGCCTAGCTGCTCCGCGGCATGTGGGATCTTCCCGGACCGGGGCACGAACCCATGTCCCCTGAATCGGCAGGCGGACTCTCAACAACTGCGTCACCAGGGAAGCCCTATACATTCTTTTTAAATATTCTTTTCCATTATGGTTTATCCCAGGAGATTGGATTATAGTTCCCTGTGCTATACAGTAGGACCTTGTTATTTATCCATCCTAAATATAATACTTTGCATCTACTAACCCCAAATTCCCAGTCCATTCCTCTCCCTCCCTTCTCCCCCTTGGCAACCAGAAGTCTGTTCTCGATGTCTGTGAGTCTGTTTCTGTTTTGTAGACAGATTCATTTGTGCCATATTTTAGATTCCATATGACCCAGCAATCCCACCACTGGGCATATACCCTGAGCAAACCATAACTCAAAAGGACACATGTACCCCAATGCTCACTGCAGCACTATTTACAATAGCCAGGACATGAAAACAACCTAAATCCAATGACAGGTGAATGGATAAAGAAGATGTGGTACATATATACAATGGAATATGACTCCCATATCTTTTGCAACAGATTAGGTTCAGATGCATTGAACAAGAATTCCAATAACAGTGGATTAAAAAGACACATGTTTACTCTTCTTCCCTCCAAATATTGTTTGAAGATAGGTAAGCCAGGACTGGTAATGTGCCCCACAGTTATCAGGGACTAAGGATTTATTTTCATGTCTACATCCTTAGCCTATAGCTTCTATTTTCAAGGTCACCATGAGGTTGCAAGATAGCTACTGCAGCTCTAGACATTTCATCCATGTTCCAGACAACAGGAAAGAAGATGGGGCCACAGCAAAGCACATGCCTCCCAGCTGTATCAGAGGTTCCCTGGGAACCCCACAAACGATGTCTGCTTCCATCTCATTGGCTACCTCTAGCCACAAGGGAAGTTGAGATGTGTAGTCTATCATCTCAACATAGTGCTGACAGAATAAAATCATACTGACCACGGTGTGTTAGGAAGGAACGAGTGGGGAATGACTGATTAGTCCCAGGAATGGAGCAGACTAGCCACATCTTACCCTATGGGGAGGACAGAGTAGAAGATGGAATGGGAAATTAAGACTCACTGCCCCGTGTATTGATCAGAAAGCAAAAGAATTGGCAAATTTTCTTCCCCCAGGATCTAAAGGTAAGTAGAAATTTGAGGGATTTCTCTGAATAAAATAGGACCATCACCCTATTACACACACATACACACACACACATGCAAAAATGGATCCATTTTTCATGGGCAAATGCAAAAAAGGAACATGGTTACGGGGGAAAATGCTCCCCTTTGCAGCTGTATCTTCTAGTCAAATATTGTTGTGTGTGTGTGTGTGAGTGTCAATGCAGTCCAACCCTACTGAGTCCCATTATAAAAGTTAATAACCCAAGTTTATTCCTGAACAAGCATATTCCTAAAGAACAGATGGGGATCCGCACTTCCTCTGGGTCCTATCACTAAGCTAATTCTCAAAATTAGTACATGCTGGGGGAAGTAGCCCACCCGGAAAGAGGCATGAGCATGGAGACCAAGCTGTAGGGAACAGTGGGATAGAGGCAGACCAGACAGGCCAGGCCATCGAGAACACTGCCCAGAAAAATTCCCGCCACCTCTGTCAGCTCCTGAACCGCCCTGTAGGGGGATTTCTGCCGTTACTCAATCAGCTGGTTTATCTTGCCCGAATGGCATGCTGAGAGGAGGCTGTTTAGTCGCCAGCTCAATCAGCCTCTCTGGCTACTGATACAGTACCTTTCACAAACATAAAGCGGAAAAACAAACGTTAAAGCTTCGGCTATTGGTTTTCCTTTTCAGGAAAATGATCGATCTACTATAGACAGGAATAACAAAGATTTCTGGGAAGAAATATAGCAGAAAAGCTGTCATGGTACCCTCTGGAGGAGGCAATGGGACCCCCCTCATGACCTTTGTCCCAGAATTGACGGAACGTTGCTTTGTAACTCTATTAATATAGACACATTAAAACTGTTGTTACTGGGAGTGAGGTGTACAAACACACTTATGCTGTGTAAAAACGGACCCATTTTCAAATGGGCAAATGCAAGGGCAAAAAAAGTTTGACTGTAGTTCCACAATGAATGACATTTATCTATTTTTTTCAAAAAGACACAAACACTTATATCTGCCTAACAATGATTTCATCTTCAGAAAACTCAGTTGCTAAGTTTTAAAATAGTATGTATTACTCCTGTTGGTTTTTGATAATTGTTAACGTGGGTGTTTTTCAGAGAAGCAGCTTTTCAACTCAGGGTTCTCATTATTCAAGGAATAACAGTGGAAAACCCTGCTTTCATGTACTTCAGGGTCCTCGGAGACTACAATGGCCAATATAAATAAAAATAAACGAAATAAAACAAAACTTAAAGTGCCACCCATCTCTGATACACCTTCAGTGTCCCTGTCACTTAAGGATCAGAAATTCTGTGACTTTAGTTCCTGGGGTCATCTCAGGGTTCAACTAGGCTGACCCATCTCAGGCCCTGGTGTTCTCCTAACTCCCTAGAGGAGAGCAAGAATTAGTGCTCCCAAGCTTCATCTTGGTCTCACCCAAGATAGTCTCAGGCACAAGTTAACTAGCTAAAGTAAAGGATCACGTGTAACAGAAGAATTCCTCTTTGCATTTGGCTAAATCCCAATTGTCCATCTGCAAAAGGAGTGGTCTGTGCAAATGTAACTGATGCATTATATCAGCAAATTACTGATTACTTGCAAGGATGGTTACTTGCAAGGATGTCCATCGCTAAAATGCTTGCTCAAGGGAATTCAGTAACACCGACTACAAGGCATGCTGAGTGCTAAGGTTTAGATCTGTCGAAAATTGATTTAGATTCATCCACATTTTCTCTCTGATCCAGGAATGCCAAGGAAAAAAAAAGCCCTGCTGGCTGGATGGAGGTGAAAGAGATCATCAGTTACAGAAGTCGGCCCTCTTCTCTGGAAACTGAGTTGTCAGCAGCCAGGTTAGAACACATGGGCGAGAAAATCACCCTATTCTTTTCTTGTTAATGGAAAGGACTTAAATAGTTATCTTATAGAAAATGCGTTTTAAAAATTGATCTCTCTGAGGCTGAGATAAACTGGAGAGACCCAAGGTGGGTAAGAAGCAGGGTTCAGCAAGTTTATTACCCGTTTCACCACTTAGTAGATGTGTGACCCTGACCAGATTTCTTAACCTCTCTAAACCTTAAGTTTTCTCACCTGTAAAATGAGAATCTTGGTGGGATTGCAATTTTTGGAAAAAAAAAAAAAAAGTTCTATTTACAGCCCTAAAACAAAGAGCAGAGTGCCTCATAAATGATGAGTTTCCTTATCTCCACCCTCACGAGGAACATTTGTTAACAGATCAGAAGATAACATTAGTAGGCATAGCATGCCCTGAAAGGCCAAGTTTTAACCTCTGACTTATCAAACTGCTTATGTAATGATACTTAAACCAGAATCGCATGGAAGCCTTGTTAAAAGCTCACTGCCTCCCCATACCAGGAGGTTGGGATTCAGCAAGTTTGAGGAGGAATCTGTATTTTAACAACCATGCTGAAGATTTGGGAGTATGTCCAAGCTGGAAACCCAACAGGTTAGGGCAATGTCAGTATAATAACAGAAAATAGTCATTTTGATTTAGTTTAATAACTTTATCATTAAAGTAGATTAAAAGATACATCCAATCAGTTAATAAAATTACAAATCTAGGCTTTTTAAAACTCTATGTAATGAGTACTGCCTAAATCTCTTAGTGCTTCAATTGCTTAGCTTTAGCTAAGCCACAAAGTAGAAACTGTAAAGCTTCCTGATTTCACAGACAGTAAAATTCCAGTTCAAATGTTAGCCCTCTCGGTGAAATCTCCCTGACAATCTCATCCTCTCTTGTGGGATTAATCAAATCTCTTGGTTCCTGGCTTTTAGCAAATCGTAATTAGATTCACTGTCTACATGGCCGCACCAACTACGAGCTTCTGGAGGGGGAAACACTAGCCATGCTATCTTCTCCCCGCTTCAACATAGTACCAAACACATAGGAAGCATTAAGTAAATGTGTGCTGAATTTCACCAAAAATTTCTTAAACTAATTTACACTTATTTTATAAAATTAAGAATATGTAGAAAATTTAGACATAACTACTAGCAACATTTTGAAATATTTGTTTGAATTTGAGAGTCCATTAACCTCTTTAAGAAAAGATGTTTCCTAATCTCAAGTTATTTCTCCTAGGAAGGAAAAGTGAAGCAAATTGCTTACAAACTTCCCCTTAAATTTTTTCTTTTGGTACATGGGCCTCTCACGGTTGTGGCCTCTCCCGTTGCGGAGCACAGGCTCCGGACGTGCAGGCTCAGCGGCCATGGCTCACGGGCCCAGCCGCTCCGCGGCATGTGGGATCCTCCCGGACCGGGGCACGAACCCGTATCCCCTGCATAGGCAGGCGGACTCTCAACCACTGCGCCACCAGGGAAGCCCTCCCCTTAAATATTGATTTAGCAACTCCCTTATTAATATAATCCCCTCTTCTCTGCTGTGTAACTGTTTTTAAATGGATTGGCAATGGATGAATAATAAGCAACTTCTTTTACAAATACTTAAAGACACCATTGAAACGAAACAAAACAAAAACCTCTTTACACATCAATTTAGTGAACCCTCAATTATTCTTCCTAAGCATACAGTATTATAAAACACAGAACACACACAATCAGTTTACCTCCTCCTGAAATGACATGAGAGAAGATTCTAGTGAAGTGCTGAGGGGAATCGGTAATTGCCCACTGACCTGTTATGCCCGTACATCAGTAGATGAGCCAGAAGCAGAGTGGCAGCAGTGGCAACAGTGTTGAGTTTTGTGGAGAGGTGTCTTCCATCAACTGGTCCCTGTCCTCAGGGAGCTCATAGTCTATGAAGAAGACAGATACGTGAACAATTAATTACCAGATAAGGTGAAAAATGCCTTGTGGAAGATATAGAGCTGTACTATGGGAAAGAAGAAAAAGGAAGAGCTGCCTGGGGATGAGGTCTGACAGACTGGAAAACATCTGACCTGGGTCTTGAAGGATGAATAGGAGTTCACCCAGAGATATTCCTAAGGTCAGGTACTATGTTCACTGAGCTTGCTTTTTAGGTAGTTCAGGTCAGCACCATCAAAAAGAGTCTTTAAAAAAGTTTAACAATAAAATATTTGAGCCGATGAAGGATCAGGGGGAGTAGAGTCGCCTCAGCAGATGATGACAGCCCAGCCAATACATTTAGAGCACATAAAATCCAGTTATGCTCATGAAAATGAAGGCAGCAGGATGACCAATTTAATAGGAGAGCAAAAAGACACATAAACTACAAAGGATTTATTCATTTTCCCCAATAACAACTAAGCCCCTTCACGTGCTTTTGTTAATTCATGACTTTTCCAATTCATAGTCCAGAGACACATTGTGCTGTTTTTAAACAGCTGTTATGAATAATCTATAGGATTTTATTTAGACCACATCACCTTAATTTTTATTTCTGCCTCATTCAGCTCAAGGTCGTCTCATTTTTTGGAATCATAAATTGGGTATTTAATTAGATTACTTAGCGACACCTAGTGGCAGAGATTGGGACCAAAGGCTACTTTAACAGTGAAGTTTGTGCATCTTTATCTTCATGCTTTGGTCCACGAAAGCCCTCATATTCCAAGTTTTCTTTTCAACCCATTCTAATGATATGCAACAGTTAATTGTATGTGTCAACTTGACTGGGCCAATAGGTGCCAAGGTTAAAAATTATTACTGGCTGTGTGTAAGGGTGTTTCTGATGAGATTAACATTTGAATTGCTGGACTCAGTAAAGTAGATTGCCCTCTCCAAAGTGAGTGAGCATCATTCCTTGAGGATGTGAAAAGAAAAAAAGGCAGAGGAAGGAGGAAATCTCCCCTTTGCTTCCTGCCTGTCTGCTAGAGCTGGGACATTGATCTACTCCTACCCTTGGACTGGGATTACACCATCGGCTCCTCTGGTTCTCAGTCATTCAGGCTCAGGCTGGAATTATTCCATTGGCCTTTCTGGGCCTCCAGCTTGCAGACAGAAGATTGTGGGACTTCTCAGCTTCCATAATTGCATGAGCCAATTCTCCATAATAAATCTTTTCAGACCGATAGTTATATGCATATATCTTACTGGTTCTGTTTCTCCAGAGAACCCTAATACTAGATACTAAAGCAAATCCATGCAAGCAGTTTGACCTGAAATACAACTGATTAGATAGAGAGAGAAAGAGAAAGAGAAGGACAAGAGGGAGAGAGAGAGGGGAAGAGACCTCTGGTTGAAGCTGAAGGGCTGTGTTAGAGTTGCAGAGGAGCCAAGGTCAGTCGTGAGGGTATTTATTATTTGGCCACATTCACATTAAGAAATAGAAAGAAAGGTAAGTCCACCTGTTGATGCAGAAGATGTAATGAGAATCTGTGGCAGTCTGAAGGAGAAAGACTCAATATTTTGTTCCTGTCTTTTCCACTCAGATTTGAGAATACAGAATAAACATGTCTATGATGATTTTGAAGTCCAAGATACATCCAAATGTAGACTTTTTTTTAAACAAAAAGATATGGTTCTTATTTTCATAAATTATAAAATGCCTTTCCCACTTCTCAATCTCTGTTCCCTGTCCCTTTTTTTTTTTTGCGGTATGCGGGCCTCTCACTGTTGTGGCCTCTCCCGTTGTGGAGCAACAGGCTCTGGACACGCAGGCTCAGCGGCCATGGCTCACGGGCACAGCCGCTCCGTGGCATGTGGGATAATCCAGGACCGGGGCACGAACCCGTGTCACCTGCATCGGCAGGCGGACTCTCAACCACTGCGCCACCAGGGAAGCCCTGTCCCTTCTTTATTTACCTTATCATGTCCACTTGTTTCTCCCACAAGTGGGAAATGGATGTCTTGAGATGTGAACATCAATCTCATTTACAGCAACATTCAGTGTTGCTCTAAAATAAAGTGGTGATTTGCTATACCGGCATATACTGTCAGAAAACCAATCAATCGGAGATTAGGAACCAAGATGGCAGAGTAGAAGGATGTACTCTCATTCCCTCTTGAGAGAACACCAGAATCACAACTAGCTGCTGGACAATCATCGACAGGAAGACACTGGAACTCACCAAAACAGATACCCCACATCCAAAGACAAAGGAGAAGCCACAATGAGATGGTAGGAGGGGCGCAATCACAATAAAATCAAACCCCGTAACTGCTGGGTGGGTGACTCACAAACTGGAGAACACACACCACAGAGGTCCACCCACTGGAGTGAAGGTTCTGAGCCCCACGTCAGGTTCCCAACCTGGGGGTCCGGCAATGGGAGGAGGAATTCCTAGAGAATCAGACTTTGAAGGCTAGCGGGATTTGATTGCAGGACTTCGACAGGACTGGGGGAAACAGAGACTCCACTCTTGGAGGGTACACACAAAGTAGTGTTCGCATTGGAACGCAGGGGAAGGAGCAGTGACCCCTGGGAAGACTGAACCAGACCTACCTGCTAGTGTTGGAGGGTCTCCTGCAGAGGCGGGGGGTGGGTGTGTCTCACCGTGAGGACATGGACACTGGCAGCAGAAGTTCTGGGAAGTACTCCTTGGCGTGAGCCCTCCCAGAGTCCACCATTAGCCCCACAAAAGAGCCCAGGTAGGCTCCAGTGCTGGGTTGCCTCAGGCCAAACAACCAACTGGGAGGGAACCCAGCCCCACCCATCAGCAGAGAAGTGGATTAAAGTTTTACTGAGCTCTGCCCACCAGAGCAACAGTCAGCTCTACCCACCACCAGTCCCTCCCATCAGTAAACTTGCACAAGCCTCATAGATAGCCTCATCCACCAGAGGGCAGACAGCAGAAGCAAGAAGAACTACAATCCTGCAGCCTGTGGAACAAAAACCACATTCACAGAAAGACAGACAAGATGAAAAGGCAGAGGGCTATGGACCAGATGAAGGAACAAGATAAAACCCCAGAAAAACAACTAAATGAAGTGGAGATAGGCAACCTTCCAGAAAAAGCACTCAGAATAATGATAGTGAAGATGATCCAGGAACTCGGAAAAGGAATGGAGGCAAAGATCGAGAAGATGCAAGAAATGTTTAACAAAGACCTAGAAGAATTAAGGAACAAACAAACGGAGATGAACAATACAATAACTGAAATGAAAATTACACTAGAAGGGATCAATAGCAGAATAACTGAGGCAGAAGAACGGATAAGTGACCTGGAAGACAGAATGGTGGAATTCACTGCTGCCCAACAGAATAAAGAAAAAAGAATGAAAAGAAATGAAGACAGCCTAAGAGACCTCTTGGACAACATTAAACGCAACAACATTCGCATTATAGGGGTCCCATTATAGAAAGGACCCGAGAAAATATTTGAAGAGATTATAGTCGAAAACTTCCCTAACATGGGAAAGGAAATAGCCACCCAAGTCAAGGAAGCGCAGTGAGTCCCATACAGGATAAACCCAAGGAGAAACACGCTGAGACACACAGTAATCAAATGGGCAAAAATTAAAGACAAAGAAACATTATTGAAAGCAGCAAGGGAAAAAGACAAATAACACACAAGGGAACTCCCATAAGGTTAACAGCTGATTTCTCAGCAGAAACTCTACAAGCCGGAAGGGAGTGGCATGATAGACTTAAAGTGATGAAAGGGAAGAACCTACAACCAAGATTACTCTGCCCGGCAAGAATCTCATTCAGATTCAATGGAGAAATCAAAAGCTTTACAGACAAGCAAAAGCTAAGAGAATTCAGCACCACCAAACCAGCTGTACAACAAATGCTAAAGGAGCTTCCCTAAGTGGGAAACACAGGAGAAGAAAAGGACCTACAAAAACAAACCCAAACAATTCAGAAAACAGTCATAGGAAAATACATATGGGTAATTACCTTAAACGTGAATGGATTAAATGCTCCAACCAAAAGACACAGTCTTGGGCTTCCCTGGTGGTGCAGTAGTTCAGAGTCGGCCTGCTGATGCAGGGGACACGGGTTCGTCCCCCGGTCCTGGAAGATCCCACATGCCGCGAAGAGGCTGGGCATGTGAGCCATGGCCACTGAGCCTGCGCGTCCGGAGCCTGTGCTCCGCAACGGGAGAGGCCACAACAGTGAGAGGCCCGCGTACCACGAAAAAAAAAAAAAAAAGACACAGTCTTGCCGAATGGATAAAAAACAAGACTCATCTATATGCTGTCTACAAGAGACCCACTTCAGACCTAGGGACACATACAGACTGAAAGTGAGGGGATGGAAAAAGATATTCCATGCAAATGGAAATCAAAAGAAAGCTGGAGTAGCAGCACTCATATCAGATAAAACAGACTTTAAAATAAAGAATGTTACAAGAGACAAGGAAGGACACTACATAATGATCAAGGGATCAATCCAAGAAGAAGATACAACAATTATAAATATATATGCACCCAACATAGGAGCACCTCAATACATAAGGCAACTGCTAACAGCTATAAAAGAGGAAATCGATAGTAACACAGTAATAGTGGGGGACTTTAACACCTCACTTACACCAATGGACAGATCATCCAAAATGAAAATAAATAAGGAAACAGAAGCCATAAACGACACAATAGACCAGATAGATTTAACTGATATTTATAGGACATTCCATCCAAGAACAGCAGATTACACTTTCTTCTCAAGGGCTCATGGAACATTCTCCAGGATAGATCACATCACGGGTCACAAATCAAGGCTCAGTAAATTTAAGAAAATTGAAATCATATAAAACATCTTTTCTGACCACAACATTATGAGATTAGAAATGAATTACAGGGAAAAAAACATAAAAAACACAAACACATGGAGGCTAAACATTTCGTTACTAAATAACCAAGAGATCACTGAAGAAATCAAAGAGGAAATCAAAAAATACCTAGAGACAAATGACAATGAAAACACGATGATCCAAAACCTATGGGATGCAGCAAAAGCAGTTCTAAGAGGCAAGTTTATACCTATACAAGCCTACTTCAAGAAACAAGAAAAATCTCAAATAAACAATCTAACGTTACACCTAAAGAAACTAGAGAAAGAAGAACAAGCAAAACCCAAAGTTAGCAGAAGAAAGAAATCATAAAGATCAGAGCAGAAATAAATGAAATAGAAACAACACAATAGCAAAGATCAATAAAACTAAAAGCAGGTTCTTTGAGAAGATAAACAAAATTGATAAACCACTGGCCAAACTCATCAAGAAAAAGAGGGAGAGAACTCAAATCAATAAAATTAGAAATGAAAAAAGAAATTACCACAGAAACCGCAGAAATACAAAGCATCCTAAGAGACTACTACAAGCAACTCTATGCCAATAAAATGGACAACCTGGAAGAAATGGACAAATTCTTAGAAAGGTATAAACTTCCAAGACTGAAACAGGAAGAAATAGAAAATATGAACAGACCAATCACAAGTAATGAAATTGAAACTGTGATTAAAGATCTTCCAACAAATAGAAGTCCAGGACCAGATGGCTTCAAAGGTGAATTCTATCAAACATTTAGAGAAGAGATAACACCCATACTTCTCAAACTCTTCCAAAAAACTGTGGAGGAAGGGATACTCCCAAACTCATTCTATGAGGCCACCATCACCCTGATACCAAAACCAGACAAAGGTACTACAAAAAAAGAAAATTACGGACCAATATCACTGATGAATATAGATTCAAAATTCCTCAACAAAATACTAGCAAACAGAATCCAACAACACAATAAAAGGATCGTACACCATAATCAGGTGGGATTTATCCCAGGGATGCAAGGATTCTTCAATATACATAAATCAATCAATGTGATAAACCATATTAACAACTTGAAGAATAAAAACCATATGATCATCTCAGTAGATGCAGAAAAAGCTTTTGACAAAATTCAACACCCATTTATGATAAAAACTCTCCAGAAAGTGGGCATAGAGGGAACCTACCTCAACATAATAAAGGCCATATAAGACAAACCCACAGCAAACATCATTCGCAATGGTGAAAAATTGAAACCATTTCCTCTAAGATCAGGAACAAGACAAGGATGCCCACTCTCACCACTATTATTCAACATAGTTTTCGAAGTCCTAGCCACTTTCTTCAGAGAAGAAAAAGAAATAAAAGGAATACAAATTGGAAAAGAAGAAGTAAAACTGTCACTGTTTGCAAATGACATGATACTATACATAGAGAATCCTAAAGATGCCACCAGAAAACTACTAGAGCTAATCAATGAATTTGGTAAAGTAGCAGAACACAAAATTAATGCACAGAAACCTCTTGCATTCCTATACACTAATGATGAAAAATCTGAAAGAGAAATTAAGGAAACACTTCCATTTACCACTGCAACAAAAAGAATAAAATACCTAGGAATAAACCTACCTAGCGAGACAAAAGACCTGTAGGCAGAAAACTATAAGACACTGATGAAAGAAATTAAAGATGATACCAACAGATGGAGAGATATACCATGATCTTGGATTGGAAGAATCAATATTGGGAAAATGACTATACTACCCAAAGCAATCTACAGATTCAATGCTATTGCTATCAAATTACCAATGGCAATTTTTACGGAACTAGAACAAAAAATCTTAAAATTTGTATGGAGACGCCAAAGACCCCGAATAGCCAAAGAAGTCTTGAGGGAAAAGAACGGAGCTGGAGGAATCAGACTCCCTGACTTCAGACTATACTATAAAGCTACAGTAATCAAGACAATATGGTACTGGCACAAAAAGAGAAACATAGATCAATGGAACAAGATAGAAAGCCCAGAGATCACGCACCTATGGTCAACTAATGTATGACAAAGGAGGCAAGGATATACAATGGAAAAAAGACAGTCTCTTCAATAAGTGGTGCCAGGAAAACTGAACAGCTACATGTAAAAGAATGAAATTAGAACACTCCCTAACACCATGCACAAAAATAAACTCAAAATGGATTAGAAACCTAAATGTAAGACCGGACGCTATAAAACTCTTAGAGGAAAAGATAGGAAGAACACTCTTTGACATAAATCACAGCAAGATCTTTTTTGATCCACCTCTTAGAGTAATCGAAATAAAAACAAAAATAAACAAATGGGACCTAATGAAACTTCAAAGCTTTTGCACAGCAAAGGAAACCATAAACAAGATGAAAAGACAAACCCTCAGAATGGGAGAAAATATTTGCAAACGAATCAATGGACATAGGATTAATCTCCAAAATATATAAATAGCTCATGCAGCTCAATATTAAAAAAACAAACAACCCAATCCAAAAATGGGCAGAAGACCTAAATAGACATTTCTCCAAAGAGGACATACAGATGGCCAAGAAGCACATGTAAAGCTGCTCAACACCACTAATTACTACAGAAATGCAAATCAAAACTACAATGAGGTATCACCTCACACCAGTTAGAATGGGCTTCATCAGAAAATCTACAAACAACAAATGCTGGAGAGGGTGTAGAGAAAAGGGAACCCTCTTGCACTGTTGGTGGGAATGTAAATTGGTACAGCCACTATGGAGAACAGTATGGAGGTTCCTCAAAAAACTACAAATAGAACTACCATATGACCCAGCAATCCCACTACTGGGCATATACCCTGAGAAAACCGTAATTCAAAAAGAGTCATGTACCAAAATGTTCACTGCAGCTCTATTTACAATAGCCAGGACATGGAAGTAACCTAAGTGTCCATCAACAGATGAATGGATAAAGAAGATGTGGCACATATATACAATGGGATATTACTCAGCCATGAAAAGAAACGAAATTGAGTTATTTGTAGTGAGGTGGATGGACCTAGAGTCTGTCATACAGAGTGAAGGAAGTCAGAAAGAGAAAAACAAATATCATATATTAACGCATATATGTGTAACCTAGAAAAATGGTACAGATGAACTGGTTTGCAGGGCAGAAATTGAGACACACATGTAGAGAACAAATGTATGGACACCAAGGGGGAAAGCAGTGGGCGTTGGTGGTGGTTGTGTAATGAATTGGGCGATTGGTATTGACATGTATACACTGATGTGTATAAAACTGATGACTAATAAGGATCTGCTGTAGAAAAAAAAATTAATAAAATTAAAAAAAAACAATCAATCTACCAAAGTAATAAAAAAGCAGAACAAGTACAGTCATAAATAAAATTAATTTAAAAACAAAAGTATAACAAAACTACTAGAAGTGTGGGTGCATGCGACAGCTTTCCGTGAGTTAAAGGTGTGAATCCAAGACAAATCTCATCCGAGGGTTCTGGATGAGTTCACATGAACTCATCTGAGAAACTGCTGCCACAAATCTTTGAGCAAACACAGAGAACAGGAATGCTACAGGACTGGACTCAATTTAAAAACTAGAATAGATTACTGAGAATGCAAACCAGGGAGCCCTTGACACGATTTTAGAGCAGCAATTAAGCAGGGGGTCTGCCCCTGCTTTCCATGGTCCATCTCCCTTTCCAACAATGGGGTTCATCACCTACAAGTTGAGCCCTTTAAGGCTCTGGGCCCACAGAAACTTTATCTGAAACTTAAGGAGCTATTTGCCCCTTGGAGGTGGAATCCAGAGATGGTGTTGTGTTGAGCAGCCTTGATTCTGATGCCCAAATGCTCTGTGGGTTCCTTTGCTCCCACGCTCCAGAGAGCACCCTGGCCAGGCAATCTGCACTCATCTGTTCTTTTAAGTGCTCTTCCTTCTGTCTGAAGGGTCCACTTAATACACTGCTATTCACCTTCCAGATGCCAAGAGAGTATCACCTCATTTGGGGATCCTTCCCTAATCTCTCTCCCACCCAGATATTTATTCTTAGCCATACAATACCCCATTTATTGTAATAATTTATTATTGTGTCTTGTCTTTTCTGTTAAACCATAACCTCCATGGGTAGAGCTATGCAATGTAGCCTTCACCTGCCAGTCCATCCTATTTAGTTATTGATTAAATATTTATCAAGCATCTAGTATGTACTATGTGCTGAGATGGGCCTTAGGATACAATGATGAATGAGATGCAGGTCCTCCCCTCAAAGTGCTTAAATCTGGTAGGAAAGACAAATAACAAAATAGATCACTTTAGTATGTTCTAGTAAATGCTAAGATTGGGATAAGCATCGAGTTCTGAGGAGCACAGAGCAGGACATCTCGGTCTATGAAAGAGTCTGGGAAGGCTTCCTGGAGGAAGAGAGGGTGGGGAAGGACCATGGGAAAGGCATTCCAGGCAGTACAAAGGCACAAAGGGATGAACCAGCACTGCGTGTGCTATCATACCTGAGGCCCAGCGGCCTCCCTGTTGCTGGTCCCTGCCCCTAGATCCATCCTCCATATTGTCACCTGAGTGGTCCTCTTAACATGCAAAAATACAAAGAAGGTGTCTCCATGATCAAGTTTCTTTAATGGCTCCCTGTCACCTGCAGGAAAAATCCAGCTCCTCAACATAAACTGGGATGTCAGTCCCATTGTGCTTCACCTCAGCCTTCACGCTGACGCTGGTACAGTGCCCAATATGAAATATTTTTGGATGAACAGATAAATGACTAAAAGATTGAGTGAATGGTTAGCGAATTGCAGGGGGAAGAGGATAAGGAAGGAATGAAAGAAATTTATTCCATTTTTATAGTCCCCAATCCTCTCAGGTACCATCCTCACAGGGTTTTGTCAGGTGTCTGAATATTGTCTGCACAGCCAAAAGTCAAAACTATTAATGAATAAAAATGCATTTTAAGTCATTTATTTATTTTGAACTCACTTCATTTTAGAGATGGCTTTAAGTGTCTGGAACACTATTGTTACTTTTTACTTTTGTTTTAAGCTTCTATTTCTTGAACTTACTGTATACTGTAATGTATTAGGCACTTTTCAGGCATTTATCTTAGTAAAAAGCCATAACCATGCAATGAAGAAGGTAGGTACTATGGTAACCTCATTTTCCAGATGAAAAAACTGAAAATTTAAGGAGGATAAGGGACAGGCAAAAATGTCACAGTTGATAAGTGGCAGAGCTGAAATTTGAACCCAGTGCTATTTGACTATAGCATCCATGTTCTTAATACTCTGGGTGTGCTGAACAAATTGACTTGGTCTAGACCCTCACATGGATCAGAGGAGAAAGGAGGAAGCAAGGCCATTTAGGTTATGATATGGGGATTGGCTCCCAAAGGGCCAGCAACCAGAGACCTAATCTCTACTGTTGCAAGCCCAGGCTCCATTCAAACCAGCATCAGCATGTACATGCAGGGAAATCTAATCCAGTGGCTGGGGGCGCAGGATAGAAGGTAGTCCAAACATAAGCTGTCCTCAAGTTCATACTAGTTCTTGGGTCACGGTTTCAAGGGGGCATATCTTTATGAAGTGGCACCTCCAAAGTGAAGTGGGACTATGAGACAGGTTTTGGCCAGCTGATATAGAGGAACAGGTAAGGGATAGGCAGGAATCAGTACTGTACTCCCCCATACATCATCAAGCCAACCTGGGATTCAAGGAACTGGAGCACGAGGCAGAAAACTGGTATGAGAGCCCAGTCCATGTAGACACCAAGTACATGGAGGCTGGCAAAGGGCTTATTTAATAGGCACCTGGGTGAATCCAAGTGTTTCCAAGACACCAAAATACCAGGCAGCAAGACTGATTCTAATCTCTGCCTGTTGGGGGTGTGTGGCATCTATTGGTCTCCCTGTCCTGGTCGGATGGTTTAGAGGACTGAGGAAAGTAGGGGATGACCATGAAGATTCTTGGCATTTTTAGAGGATCTCCCCAAAAGCCATGAAACATGACAGTGGGATTTCGGGCAGGTGTGGCAGATATTTGAGAGAGAAGAGAAGCACTGTTTGGCGTCCTTAAGTAAAACCGATACCAAAGTCCGTATTTTATGAAAACCTTCTCTTACTTATATTTTTAACATTTAAGGGAACAATGACAAAAATCAGATGCATGTTAATACTTAACAGCCCTCCTTTCAACTGGTGCTTTATCCTAAGTGATGCTGGGCAAGTACATTTACTAGTATTTTTGGTGAAAAGGTTGATATTTTCAAGTTGTATTATAAAAGTAATTAAATGTTAAAATAAAATACACATTATAATATATGGAGATTTAACGCCAACCCTTATGTCTCCTTACCAGCAAAAGATAATATTGTTTTATTTTCCTCAGAACAGAGTCTGACCTGTGCTCTCTCTTCCCATGGAACTATTTTGCATAAACACTTAACTGAATGACAATACAAAGTTTAAGTATTTTGTCACCATCAACATTAGTAACAGCAATAACATTTATTAAAATCAATGTATAAATATATTATAAAATGCTACAAAAATAAGATGGATTAGTAGATCCATTGGAGGTATAACAGATTAATAGATATGTGATAGTGGAAGTAGAGTACAATGTTCATGGCAGAATCAAGGTGGTGGGTACATCGATGTTTACTTTAAAAGTCTTTCAATTATGCTGTATGTTTTAAAATTTTCATAATGGCATGTTGGGAAAAAGAATCAGTGGGAAGCAAAACAAAATAGTTCTATGATTTAAAAAAATTAATGCATGGGATTTCTTAAAATTGTTTTACCAGATATTTATTTTCTATAATTTAAGTAAAAATCAAAAACAATATCAAGAGGCCTTTCCTAATACTGACAATAAATAAAGTCAACACAGCATGACTTTCAATGAGAAAAAAAGATATGTATGTGTTTATCTGAATTATATACATGTGAATGTATTTACCTGAATTATCTATAATATATATGCATATACATGCATATATATGTTTGTACGTGTGTACATATGTATTAGAAGATGCAGAGAATGAAGACATGTTAAAGAATAAGAGAAAGGAACCATGAAAAACTGTAAAAACTTTAAACAGATCTGAAAGGTGAGGTCTATTTTAGATTAAAAAAGCAACCAAAAACAGTTCTGTCTAAAATATGCTGAAGAAAACCCAGGATGAATTGTTTGGTGACTATAACAGTGCAAGATGAATATGAATATGCATGTTCCATGTTTCTACTAGGGTCAGGGGGATTTAATGATTTCCTCCTCCCCTGGCTGTGAATCAGATTCACTGGTGGGACTCTGAAGAGTTCACTCCTCTAAAGCTTGGATTCAGTACGCCTGGGATGAGACTTGGGCATCTGTATTGTTTTTAATGCCAGAGGAGATTCCCATGCACAGCTGGTTTTGAGCACTATTCCCTTGCCCCCAAAGCTGCACCCAGCAAATTATTTCTTAGTCATGAGAGCAGCAGACCTATAAATTTCTCTTTAAATTATTAGTCCTCGCTGTTCTTTCCTCCCATTTCATTCAGTTCTGTTAGTTGAAAGGATGTTATTTTCTCCAGGGCTCCAATAAACTGTCACTTCACACTTGAAGAAAATACATTTAAAAGATCTAATCGTGGTCTTTTTTTTTTTTTTTTTAATGAGTTGAAGTAGAGAAGAGGAAGTTGGTCAAACAGGGCTTCCAAAGGGGAAATCAACACACAGGGAGAGGGGAGGAGAAGGGTCGTGCCGGTTCACAAACCCTGGGGAAACACTTTTCTCTTCTGTCCTTAGGAAGAGCTCTTTAGAGATGTGAGGTGGAATATCATCAGCTGGCCAGGCTCAGAAGAGTACAGCGTGATCACACATTGTGGCATGTGCCCGCGAGAGCTCTGGCTTATGCCTACTGTGCCAGTGTAATTGTTAACAATGTCCCTTTTCACTCTTAAAAGTGCCCTGACTTTAGGCAATAAATTACAAGGTCACCCCAAGGTTAAGTAAGAGTGTTTTGAAGATCAGATTATAAATATAGACTTGGCAAGTTTCTTAACCTTTGAGCCTTTGCACCTTCCTTTGTACCTAGAGAACGCCATCTTGAAGATTGTTTTGAGGGTTAAATCAAGGTGAAGTGCCTGGCTCCAGGGCTGGCCCTGTGTGGGGCCTCACCAAGCAGCAGTGGTTCATCCCACGGCTTGAAATCCAGCCTCCCTTAAGTCAAATCAAAACTCCATACCTCTGAGCACTGTGACTTGGAACAATTTTCTTGCCCTCTCAATTCCTCAGTTTCTTGTCTATAAAATAGATATAAGGAGAGTCCTTGCCTAGCAGAGTGTATCATAAAGATAAAATGAGTTAGAATATACATAGTGCCTTGAACAATACTTGGCACACAGCGGATACTCAATAAATATAATATATTATTATTATTCCAAAGAAATTTAGATTTTTAATCTCGCCTTGTTGATAAAATGACATCTCACTTAATTTGAAGGTGTCCTTTTATGGTACAAAAATATTAGGGTAAAACTAAGACTCATAAACTGTTGGCTTCCATTTTGACCTTAGCCATTCTATTATTTTGCATTCATGAACTAGAGCTATTTTTTTCTCCTTTGAAAATTTTGTTTGTGGTTTGTTTGTTTGTTTGCATGAGCACTCAGAATCTCTTCCAGTTTGTTCTCTTGATGTCACTATTGTCTTAATTCCCATTACAGGAGAGTGGGACCCCAGAGGGCTACATCTGGGCATGACCCTGCTGTCCCTGCCTTCTTCATCAGATGAAAGGTTGGGGAAGGAATAAAAGAGCATGGGCCATGTGTTAAACAGGTGACTGTGCCCAGAAAGTAAAGGGAAGTTGACAGCAAAGCACCCATTTCCACCAAAGCTTTCAGCCCAAAGGAGCTAGAAAGAAACACAGCATCTAGGTTATAGGGAGGAGAGAGTGGGAGGCTTAGAATTTTTCATGAAAACTTCCAAACTCAAAGTTCATAACTAAAATTTCTTTCTCTTTATGTAAGTAAAATAAGGTGGTAGGCTAATATCAGAGGTGGAGTAATATTCATTTATTCTATAGCTACATTTTTTCACTGCATGCATGGTCAAGTGGAAAACTAATAAAATTAAACATGGCAATGTTTAATTTGCCAAGAAAAAACTTCTTTTATATTGTTTTGTTAGCTCACACTGAACTATCAGTGTAGCTACTTCTACTGAATCAAAGAAACATGCCTAACTTATAACCAGTTTATTGGAAGGGCTGAACTCAGTGGGATACAAGCAGAAAGCAACTTTATTTTAAAAAATATTCTTTCAACCTGTTCTTCCTCACCCCTGGATGAAACCTTGGTCATTCTCAGAGAGTAAATCATGAGTTTCATTTTCAACACACACACACACACACACACACACACACACACACACACTCCAGCCAGAGTAATATGAAAATTTCAAGCTCTCATCTAATTTAAAAACTTTTCCCTTTCCATGGCCTGGATCTGCTTTATGTTTGGAAACCTGTCAGAGGGAAAGTGGGGCACATACAGCATGTTAGTTGAAGTTCTACAACAGATAAATCCTGAAGTAACAGTGGTTTAGCATAATGGAAATTTAGTTTTTGCTCATAAAATGTGGAATCAGCTGTGGTGAGTTTGGAGCAATGAGGTGCTGGCAAAAGGAGGGGGCTCTGCTCCACCTAGTCATTCAAGGATCTAATAAGATGTCTGAGGTTCAGCTACCTTCAGTAATGTAGTTTCCAAAAATTTCGCTGGTCTTACTTAGTCTGGGTTTCCTGAGAAGCAGACGCTAAATAAGGATTTGACCAAAAGTAGTTGTTATTGGGGAGGCAATCACAAGCAATCTCTAAAGAGTAGAGAAGTGAGATACAGAAATAAGACAATAGTGATTACACAAGTTATAACGGAGGGCAACTAGAACTTGATCCTGTTGGGAAACAGTATAGAATATGTACCTCAATGCTATCTCACCCAAGGAGAAGAAGGCTGGGGTATTTATCCACCAACTCCAAACAGTCATTGGCTTAGGACTGTTCACATACTGGGAGAGGTGCTGATTCTCTGGCATTTCCACTGCCATATATATGAGCAAAGAAGCCTCCAGCAGCTAGAGAAAGCCTTCAGGTAAAGAGACTCAAAAGTGCAGGCAGTTGAAATATAGATTAGTGTGCACTTAAATATGGAGGGCTAGTGGCACATGGGTAAGGCATTTATGGTGTGTGCCACAACCTGGATATCAACATCCAGCTGACACAAGCAGGGGAAGTGAAAACATGGAAGATTTATGGGAGGCCAGGGTAGCAAGTAACACACAACACTTTCATCCACATTCCACTGGGCAGAAATGAGTCACGTGCCCTCATATAGATGCAAAGGACATTGTCTTTGGAAAAGGTAACCTCATGGTGTGCAGTCACTTTCTTGGATGATATACTTATGGAAAGAGAGCACAATCCATGGTGGACTGCCAGCTGTCTCTCCCACACCTGACTGCTGCTTCTCCATTCATTCATCTTCTACTTTTCATCCCCCATTGACTTATCTGTACTTAGTTCCTTCAGGGTTGGACTTGGAGGAAAGAGATGAGATATGGGGAAAAAAATTCCTTACTTGATTGGTTCAGTTGAAACCTGTCATTAGTGCTCTTTGGATATGGCAACTGCCAAACATTGACTTTTTCTCTCCATAGGGTAACGCTGTGGGTTCTTTAGAGCTTGCGTTGCTGGTGAGCTCTTGCCTACAGTTTCCTTGATGTGGGCTGCAACTCCTCTGGTAGGTCTTATAACTCCCTCCAAGCCCCTGGCTGCTGGTAGTTCCCACTCTGTCGAGGTCACCTTGCACAAACCAGCAGTGTCTTGAGCAAAGGTCCTCTCAACTCAAGACAAACCACCCATTCCCCTTCCATGTGATCCATGTCAGGCTCACCAGCATCTGGACCATTCTCAACACGGCCCTGTCCTTGGCTCTGAAGAGCAGCTGGCTACAGATCACATGCCAAGCTCTTCACGCTTTTATGTTTTGCTTTGGTTTTTTGAAGTCAACCTCAACTGACCTAAGGAAGGGAAAGCTCACCTCTCCCTTCTCTTTTTATGGGAAAGTTAGGTGGAAACTCTCAGCACACTGACTACTCTCACCAAAGAGGACCTCCCTTCCAGCTACTTCAGTATCTCAAGGATGTTTTTCATCTTGTCTAATACAGTTTTATACAAGGTAGGGGAAGAACTTTTGTGGCATAACTCACTTTGGACCATGTTCTTTGCATGTTCAGCAGAGGTGGCTGGCCCTTCCTTTGGAATGCAGGAGAACATGTCACCA
The DNA here is from genome assembly GCF_964270905.1 of Leucopleurus acutus. Lineage (NCBI taxonomy): Eukaryota > Metazoa > Chordata > Mammalia > Artiodactyla > Delphinidae > Leucopleurus > Leucopleurus acutus. The sequence goes on from NC_139152.1 coordinate 55,376,974, forward strand.
GGTGTTTGCAGCCTTTGGGGTACCTGTGAAGCTCCAAGACAATGGGAAACCTTGTATTCAATATCCTGTTACACATGTTAAGGAATTTCTCCCAGCGTCTACATTTCTAGGACATCTTGGTGGCTACCATGGTCAATGAAGAGGACTCTGGGAATTATTAGGACTGTGCCTTAGATTTTAGGAAGGCAAGTTTCAAAAGCATAGGTATAATCTCACGGCAAGAGATCTGAAAGGGAGACATGGCTCAAGAGACATGTAAAGCTCTAAAATTTAAAAAAAAATTATTTGAACAATTGAAGCTCAAGTTTAAATGAAGAATAAAATGAAGATGGTGGGGAGTGGCATTTAAAGAGAGCCATATGGTCATGGAGTGGGGTGCCTCTCTGATGAACTCATGTTTGAAAAGAACATCTTCACATATACATACTTCACAATAGGGGCTTCCCAATTTGGGCAAGCACAAATGCAAATGGGAGAAACAAATCTGTAAAAGCAGCTTTCAGAAAATTGAGGCACATCATGAACCAAGGTTTAAAAAAACGCTAAAGAAAAAAAGTGAAATGATTTTTTAAAGCTACATTTGGAAGATAAAAGAAGTAAGGGAGGACTACAACTACTGTTTAGGGGAGACAGCACCCTGTTAACAAATAACAGAATAAAGGCCAAAAGGCTGTACTGCTTATTTTATTTTATATTATTTTACCCAGAAGAATTGTTTTTCAACTGAAAAACTGCAGTAAAAGCATTTTGGGGAGAAAACTGAAGACCATAATAGACGGCAAGATTGTAAAGGAAGACAAGACTCAGTTGCCTTAAATGAGTTACACTTTCCAAGTCTAGGGCAATTATATCTTCAAATACACAAGAACATACAAATATGACTACAGAACTACTCTTAGGGGCTGCGGAGAAATTCCCAGGAAGCTAACCCATTATAGGGCCTTTGCTCCTGGTCTACTCCCTCTGCTTGGAGTATTTGTGCCCCAAACATCCCTATTCATCGGAATATGAGTACTCCCACCTGGGGGCTCAGCTGAGTGAGCAGTTTCTCCAGGAAGCCCTTCCTGGCCTCCGGGGCCACTATAGATGCCCTTCCCTGAGCTCTCTCATGGCACTGCTCTCAAAAGACTCATCACCTGACCCTGCCTATAAATTATCTGTAAGAGGATGTTGCCTTTCTCCTCGCTGCATCACTTGGGCTTGGGGTAGAGCCAGGGACTATGTTAAGTGCTCAGGAAGTATTTCTTTAACTACTGAACCGACTGCATTACTGTATCCTTCTTGATCCTTTCTCACAGAAGAGCTTGCCTGCTCTGAGGCCAAAGCTAAATAGCTCATCTTGTCTGCGTGTGGAGGGACTGTTGTCTGAGTGGCAGAATACAGAGATACCTCAGTGTACAAATCCATACTGTGCAGAAGAAATTCTTTCCTAGGTTCCAAGCTACAGCAGTGATATCTGAACAATATCCAAACACTATGCTCTCAATATGCCAACAAGCAACAGGCCACAATAACTTCCCCTAACCCAGCACTTACAGTGTGACAGGACTTATGCTAAAGATTTCTCCTCACAGTCCCGAAAGGTCTGCCCCATTTTATGGTTGAGGGAATAGGTTCTGAAAAGTAAAGCATCTTGCCCAGGACCATATGGAGGGTAAATGAGAAAAGTGCTATTCAACCTCAGATCTGCTTAATACACAACCATGTATAGTGTTTTAGAGCTGAAAAAACAGAATAGCACAACCAGGGACTTATAAAAGCAGAAATTTATTTCCTCACATTCAGAATGCTAGAAGTCCCAACTCAAGGTGTTAGCAGGACCATGTCCCCTCTATGGCTCTGGGTAGAGTCCTTCCTTCCCTCTTCCCAGCTTCTAGTGGAGGCTTATAGCTGCACCACTCCGATCTCTGCCTTCTTCATCACATAGCTGTCTTCCTGTGTGTCTGCCTCCACATCAGCTTACCTCCTTTTACAAGGACACTAGTCATATTGGATTAGGGCTTGCCCTAATGACCTCATCTTAACTAATTACATCTGAAATGACCCTATTTCCTAATAAGGTCGCATTTTGAGGTAATGGGGGTTAGGACTTCAAGGTACGTTTTTGGTGAACCCTGTTCAATCCATAACATGCCTGTATACCATTACACTGCCTCTCTGAGAAATGTGAGAGTGGTGGAAGCCTTGAGAGCACAAATTATTCTGGACAGAATAGCACAACAAAGTAGAGAGCAAATCCTAAAAATCACACTGAAACACCAGCTGCATTATTTCTACTTTCTGTTACAAAGTTTTACTCAATAAAATATGTTCTTTAAACTATGACCATCTTAACAGAGATGCTACTGCCATGATGAAGTTTAACAGAAGCAAAGCCTTACACTCAATAAAATGTTTATTTTTACATTAGGGATTTGACTTTACCATAGACAAAAAAGGTTACTTTGACCAATGTTGGGAGAGAAAGCAGACAAGCAAGTCAGGTTTTGTGCAGCTGACTGTTTAAGTTTAACCAAAGGGTTATGTAGTACTGATTGCAAACAGTGGTAGAGAAAGGCAGCTCTCTACGTACAATTTGTGCTTCCTCTTCTAGAATGTGGAGTTGTCACTCAACCATGGATTATGTTACTACTTCTCACCAGTGGAATGTGAGCTGAAGTGCTGTGTGTCACTTTTAGGTTGCATGATCTCATTTCCCATCCATTGGTTGGAGGTGAGGACAGCAAGACTCTAGGGGCATAAGATAGAAGGAATCTGAGGCCCTGATTGAATTACTGTGTAAAGGAAAACTGCCCAGCAACCAGGGCACTCAGTGGACCATTATGTTAGGTAGGTATAACTGACAGGTTAGGGGTTACATGTTGCAGTAGGTGATGCTATCCTAGTTAATACAGAGAGCTTCCCCTTAACATAGAGTGCTCTTACAACAAAAATCAAATTACATTGGCTTGGAGGTCAAGTGTAGGCAGTGAGGAAAGATAACACAGGCTGGAAAAAGTGGAAGTCAATACTATACAGACGCAAAATATTTGCTAAATTGCCACCTGTCATAACTCAGACAGACTATATGCTTACTCAGCCTGTGTCTTCAAGAGAAGTGGTTGGAAAGAGTATTAATGCATGGCACCTTTTCTTGCTGCTTTTAGCAAGGTATATCAGAACAAACAGAAAACAATCTTATGCAAAAATTGGCTGATTTGAAATCACAGTTGGAAATCACAAGGATGAAAAAGCTAAATCCTCTAGCATCTAAGAAGTAAAAAACTGAATAATAAAATCTTTGAGAAACAGAGGACTATTAAGAATCTGAAGTTAAATAAAGTGATTCAGTCCTGTGGCAAATATCAGCATAAGGCTATTAAAGTCCCACCCAAGCCTATTCTTTCAAATGCGTCCAAAGCAGACACCATTAAGTTGGAAAATAGGGACATGGGGAGAGGAAACAGTCATATGTTTAAGTCATATGACCTTTAGGAATGAATTTGGGATGTGAGTCTTGATACATGGGACTGAATGGAAACAAATAGATCAAAATTCTACTATGTTTCTGAGGGAGCTTTGCTGCCAAAGAAACCGCTACAATAGTCTAGTCATTATCCAAGTCTTAAAACCCTTGGAACCTCAAAATTCCATGGGCAAAATAATAAGCAGTGAAAACTCTAGAAACCTTTTGGATAATTCCTAAATCCCACTTCAGATGGGCTGTGGAGAATATCAGGGGGAAAAAAAAGAATTTTTCAGAAAATGAAACCAGGCTCCACAGAGAACAAAGGAGCATTTCTTCCAGAGACAGAGTAAGGTTCTACTCTAGAAACTCCCCGCCCCTTCAAGCTGGCTCCTAAATCCTTTTGACATATCCCCATTATTTTTTTTAATGATGTTCTGCTTTTTCTGGTTCATCTTGTACTTTTCCTGTCACAGCCCTAGACAGACATTATTCCAAGGAGCTCAACTTCCTCTTTGTGGGCAATGGCATTTAGTAACCAAAATAGGTGTGCTCACTGCTATTGAGATGTCTTTATTTCTGGGCTCTTTCTGCAGACAACCTGGGGTACTGAGGGGGTGAGAGATACACAAACATATATTTCTTTATTTTTATCTATTTACATTTATCTTAAAATCCATGAGTTTATGCTAATACCTCCAATTGCAGTCCAACTCCGGATGCTTCAATCTTCTCTCTATCCATACTGTAGCTCTTATTCAAAGTGAAAAAAACTGGTTCTCATTTCCTCAGTATATTTACTCATTTGTTCAATCTCAATTTTACAGTTTCAAATTGCTAACCCATACTACTGTAAAAAAAAAAACTAATTGGAATTCATATCTGTTTATAATTCTTTTTATCTTCAGTCTGATAAAACATAAAAATTCAATGTATGTATTAGAAGGTCACTTGGTTATTCATTTTCTCCACTCAGTGTGATTTTGTTACTAATTTGAAATTTGTTTCTGTTTATATTCCATTTTGAAGAGGTTTTTTCACATTCTTGTTGATGTGATTAGACAATATTTTTAAGTATGTTCTGAAAGTCAAAATCACATAAAAAGGCACACTCAGAAATGTAACTCCATCTCTCTCGTCACCTCCTCCACTCGCTTCCCATCACTCATATAGGTAAGCAATTTCACTATTCTAGTTTGTCCCTCACATGTTTCTTTTTACGGATTCACGTTGAATAAACTATGATATATCCTACAGTTAAGTACCATGTGAGTGTATAAAATAATGAGGAATATCTTTATGAACTGATATGGAATGATCTATGGCATATTATGAAGTGAAAAATGCAAAGTGCAAAAGAATAATAGTTCTTAATAAGATAATAAACTATAGTATGTTAACCTAATAATAGAATATAGTATGTTAACTTCAGTGTAAGGCAAATAAAAATATACATGTTCCTGCAAAGAGAAATATAAGAAGGGTAAACCAGAAACTAATGAAATTGATTTTCATAAAGAGAGACTTTTGTCTTAAAATCGATTTTTTCTACTTTTAATATAGACACCTCACCTTATTTTTGTTAGTATTAGCTTTGTATATATTTCCCCATCTTTAAGTTTCACCATTTCTGTCTGTGCCAACCACAATAGTGCACTGCTCAAATCTTCTTTCAACAGAGGTTGTTGACTGATGACCTCCAGTTGCCACACTTTCAAATCCACCGCAATTTTCCCACCAAGGACATGCTTCACCTGGGATGCTCTCAGCCAACGACTGAGAACAGTGGGGGTAGTAGAGACTGGCCATTGAAGCCCAATACGGGATCACTCTAATGGTCCTTCTTTGCTATGGACTCCATTGGTCTGGCTTTCTCAGAACTGTGCTGCTGTCTGGGGCTCTTACTATCCAATTCTTCTTTTCCCCCCTCTTCCCTTTTACAGGTGTCAGACCTGCCTCACTGTTCGAAGGTTCTCTCCTCATACTCCTACTCCCTTTCTCTAAATCTTCCACAGGCATTTTCCCCAATAAATCTCTTGCAAATCTGACCCCTTCCTTGTATTGGCTTCTTAGGAAACTTTGACAGTGTAAGAACATGCTGTGTCCCTTGTAAAACAATTTATATCTGAATTTTTAAACCCAACATAACTGGCTATCATGGTTTTATTATATTCCTTATGATAATTAATATAGTTAGACACGTTTCTAACCTTTTCCATGTTGATTTCTACGCATTGTGCTTTTGATGGATTTGATTTTTCCCTTTTATCTGCCTACGGTTAGGAAATTGTACCTTCTATCTCCATTTGTTTCACTTTATGTTTCCAGTGGTTCACCAAATCCATGTTTAATTTAAGGTCTAAAATTAAACACTACTTTATCCTGTTTCCCAAGTAATGCAAGAATCTTGAAACACTTTAAATCTTCTCACTCCCACTCCACTCCCAGTTTACATACTGTTCCTGTCCAGTACTTAGGTTTGCATTTTAACCTGTCAAATTAACATGGAGAGTTTATTTTAGATTTATCTATATTCATGTTCTTTGTTCAACCTTTTTCCTTCCAACCCAGACATTACTTTCCTTCTTCCCAGAGTACATATTTCATCAGGTGTTCTCATATAGGTCTGATGATGATAAAACTCAGCTTTTGTTTTCTGAAAATATATTTCTTTCACCTTCACTCTTACAAGAGAGTTTTGATGGGTATACTATTCTAGGCTGACAGTCACTTTCTCTCAGCATTTTGAAGACATTATTCAACTGGCTCCTGGCTCCCACTGCTGCTATAAAGTTTGCTGTTGGTCTAATTGTTGCTCCCTTGTGATGATCGCTCTTTTCTCTCTGGCTGTTCTTCACTTTTGATAATAATCCATTTCATTATGATGTGTCTGGATGTGCACTTCTTCTTATTTATCCTGAGTAATTCTCTTGAGATTCATAGCCATAATCCCTTCAAATGTTCCTCTTCTTTATTTCATCTTCTTTCTCTGAGATTAGATACGTTGGACATTATTATTCTATATTCCATAGATCTTACCTTTTTAAAAATATATTTCGTATCTTTGTCTCATTGTGCCATATTCTGGATAATTTCTTCTGATTTTTTTTAGTTCACTAGTTTCACCATTGTGTATAATTTGCAGGTTAACTTTTTCCCTGCGTTATTTTTTATTTTAACAAATATTCATTTATAGCATTCTACTTTTCTATAAAAAATTTTTCTGTTCCTTGTTCATATTCATGATTTTATCTTTTAACTATTCCATAAGCTTCAAAATCTGAAGTTCTTAGAGGTCTAAGTATGTTATATGTGGTTTCCATTGAATATTCCCTAAGGTGCCTTGATTTCATGTGAGCTTGGCGATCCTGTATTGCAACCTCCTATTTGTCTTAATAAGTAGGAACCCTGGAGGCCTGACATGGATATATTTTCTACTGTAGAGTGTATGTGTCTATTTCTGCCAGAAGCCAGAAGATGCTACCAATTTGGAACAACTTTAACTCCCTTTTAGAATCTTATGCTAATGAAGAATCTCATTTTTTTACTAATTGATATAGATTTTACCTTTATTTTTTATTTCTTCTTTGATATGAAGGTTACCCAGGAATATATTTATTTCCAACTATTAGAGATTTTCTTAGTCACTTTAAAAATATTTATTTCTAACTTTATTGAATACGATCAGAACTGTGGCCTGTAATATATATGCTGAAATTAAAATTTTCTTTATGGTCAAGTAAGTGTCCAGTTTTTATCAAAGCTTTGTCAACATAGTAACAAATGCACTGTCACATATTTGAGTTTCTTGTTGTCAATATAGTCTATGTTGTTACTTATTTGGAGGTGTTAGAGCTAATGTTGAATGAGATACACTGAAGTCTGCTATTATAATTGCATTTTTGTCATGCACTCCTTGCATTTGTAACTTTTTGCAGTATATATTTATCTTGTTAGATTGTTTTGTGGCATATAATTTGATGACTAGTGCATCTTATTCACAGGAGTGCTTTTTAAATCTTTCTGTATGTGTATCTGTGTGTGTGCGTGTAAACTGTCTTGAATTATGTAAATATTTCCATTCCTATCTCTCATAATCAGATGCAAATTTCCCTACATGTTTGAAAATAAGACATCAAATATCACTCTCTGCTTCTCCCTCAACACTCCTATGAGACTTTTTAAGAATAACTTAATTTTCCCCTTCTTTCCCAATGACCAACTTCTGGGTTTGCTTAAGTTGCTTAATTGTTATAGTTCTATGCTAGTATCGGAATTTTCCTTGAAGCTTTTCCCTCAAAACTTAAGAGTTCTTACTTAGCACTAACATTACACTCCCAGATAGTCTGTCATTATCTATGTGGTTTAATTGAGTTTCATTGTTCACTACTGGGCCTACCCTTAATATTTGTGGGACCAAGACAAGAGGACAAATGAATGTCCACATGCCTCCGTATAAATATTTGAAAGTTCATGTATAAATCAAGTTAACAAACTATTAAATAAAATATGCTGTGTGATCCAATGTTGGAAATATATACCTGTAAAATGACAAAATCAGAAAGTATAGGCAGAGCTATGGTTTTTAAAAACCAAAAGTAAGGAATTTCCTAGCAGTTCAGTGGTTAGGACTCTGCGCTCTCACTGCTGAAGGCCTGGGTTCAATCCCTGGTCAGGGAACTAAGAGCCCACAAGCTGCATGTGTGGCCAATAAATAAATAAATAAATAAATAAATAAAAGCCAAGGGTTAACAAACCATAAAAAGCAACTGAATCCAATTATTGCCTATGTCTGAGGGTTCTGTTGATGAACTAGTGATGCTTATAAAATAAAAACACACAGGGCTTCCCTGGTGGCGCAGTGGTTGAGAGTCCGCCTGCCGATGCAGGGGACACAGGTTCGTGCCCTGGTCCGGGAAGATCCCACATGCCGCGGAGCGGCTGGGCCCGTGAGCCATGACCTCTGAGCCTGCCCGTCCGGAGCCTGTGCTCCGCAACGGGAGAGGCCACAACAGTGAGAGTCCCGCGTACCGCAAAAAAAAAAAAAATTAAAATTTTTATATTGTGTTTTCAAAAAATTCCTTCAAATATATTTAATCTATTAAAATTAAAAATAAAATGTAATTTGTAATTAATAAAAAATTTGAATCAAGCTTATTTTATTTTTAGTAAAAAAATTTTTTTTATTTTTAACATCTTTATTGTAGTATAATTGCTTTACAATGGTGTGTTAGTTTCTGCTTTATAGCAAAGTGAATCAGCTATACATATCCCCATATTTCCTCCCTCTTGCGTCTCCCTTCCACCCTCCCTATCCTACCCCTCTAGGTGGTCACAAAGCACAGAGCTGATCTCCCTGTGCTATGCGGCTGCTTCCCACTCAAGCTTATTTTTAAAAGGCTGAATTTTGATATAATTTTAAACATTTAAGAAATCTTACTCTTTTACAAAAATAAAACTATTCTCTATTTTAGTATTCAGTTTTCATCTAGTATCAATGATTTCAGTATATATGCTTTATTCATGTTATATCTAATCTACATATACGCAAATTTAGAAGTATTTTGCATTGTTAATACTGTAAAATATTCCTCAGCCTCAATATGCAACTGTTGCAAATAGCATGCTAATTTTTTAGTACCTACAGAGCCAGGAATTGGAACAGAAGAGAAGCAAGAAAAAATAACCCTCAGTACTAGTGAAAAATGATACTTCAACATGGAAGAAATACTGCATTCATGTTATCTCAGAGGAAAGTTTGATAAATTAATTACAATATTTTTTCCCGACCTAAGTACTGTGTTACTCATATCCTCCATGCCCCGGAAGAGCTCTAGAGAAGCATGTCCCTGAACAATGCTCATCTCAAGAGTGGAGATTTACAGCTGGTTTGCCAGCTATGAGCACTAGCTCTAGACACCTAGGGGTATCTAGATCTAGGGCTATCCAAATGTTCTTCAGTAAATTTATTTTAGTCTGTCTGTGATCTAAGGCAGCGGTCCCCAACCTTTTTGGCACCAGGAACTGGTTTCAAGGAAGTCAATTTTTCCATGGACCGGGGGTAGAGGGGTGGTTCAGGCAGCAATGTGAGTGACAGGGAGCAACAGATGAAGCTTCACTCGCTCACCTGCCGCTCACCTCCTGCTGTGAGGCCCGGTTCCTAACAGGCCGCAGACTGGTACCGGTCTCTGGCCCAGGGGTTGGGGACCCCTTATCTAAGGGCTCCTGTAAAGCTTGGGGCCTAGGTGAGGTCCCTCTCATTTGGGTCTAAGATGAAGGAGGTCTCTATTTCCTCCCTTCTTCATATTCCCTTAAGATAAAGAACATGCATTTTTCAAAATTCTTCAGATGGGGTATGTGGATACACTCCCTGAATTCTTGTATAGCCACAGATGTCTGGTGACAGCACCAGGACAAAGGACAACTGGCTGGGTACAGAATCTCTGAATTTAGCTTTTTGCTGCTGTTCATTTTCTTCTGTCTTCTGACTTGCAGCTTTGAGATCATCTAATAATAATTGCAATATTAGTATTATTGCTACTGTGTGCCAGATGCAGTTCTAGGTACTGTATATCAATTAACTACTGGTTAATTTAATGCTCACAAAATTTTATGGATTAAGTACCATCACTATCACTATTCTACATGAGCAAACAAATACAGTTAATTTAATCAAGGTCACATAAATGGAGGAACTAAACATCAAAACTAGACTGTGTAGCTCAAGTCATCGTTCTTAGCCTCTATGACACACTGTCCTTACTAAAAACTGTTTCTTTTTCTTTTGGGAGGTGTCTTATTTTTTCTGTCTGGAAGCATGAAAATTTTTCTTTTCATGCTTGTAGTTCAAGAATCTTACTACAATATGCCCAGGTATGTTTTCTGTTTTGCTTTGTTTCTCTCTTACCAAACCTGCTTGGAATTCAGATCTTCTTTCAAACTACAAACTCAGGTTTGCATTTGTTCTAGAAAAATTTTCATCTATTTCTGTAAAGTGACTGTCTCTCACCCATCTTTTACATCTGTCTCTTTGTGGAAAACCTATTATTCAAGTGCTAAATCTCTGGACTCATTCATGTCTGTCTTTCATTTTTTTTTTTTTTTTTGCGGTACGCGGGTCTCTCGCTGCCGTGGCCTCTCCCGTTGCGGAGCACAGGCTCCGGACGCGCAGGCCCAGCGGCCATGGCTCACGGGCCCAGCCGCTCCGCGGCATGTGGGATCTTCCCGGACCGGGGCACGAACCCGCGTCCCCTGCATCGGCAGGCGGACTCTCAACCACTTGCGCCACCAGGGAAGCCCTGTCTTTCATTTTTTACATCTGTTTTTGTTCTGTTCTTTGGGTGATTTCTTTTACTTGACATTTCTTGTCACTAATGTAAATATCAACAGAGTCCATTCTTTTCTTCAATTCACCTATTATTTGTTTGAAAGTCTTGTTTACTTGGGTATTTCCTTTCCAGAAAGATCTCGGACTCTCCTCAGGGGTCTTCAGAAGGCTGTCTCTCCAGGCACCTACCTCTTTGGTTCGGTCGTTCTCTGAATGGTGGCACCACATAGCTGTACTCTTGTTGTTGGCACGCTTAGGCTCAGGTATGACATATCGTAAGTGGTGGTGGTCCACTAAGAGGAAGGAAAGGACTGTCTAACTCTGGGGGCCACAGGGGAAGCGGGGAGAGCTAGGGGAGCACTCCCCACTCTCCTGTCTGCTCACACAGTGCAGGTTTAGCCCAGCTACTCAGTTTTCTTTCCTCTTCTTAGGGACCAGTGAGAACATATTCATATGGAGCCAATGCCAGTTTTACCCCTGGAGGTACACACATTCCTCAAGGCTCCCTGGTTTTAACTCCTGTCCTAGGGCTCCCCAATAGGAGTTTAGAGGCTCTGGCTTGACACTCAGGGAGGAAGCCCCAAATCAGCTTCCTGAGGGACATCATCCCCTAGAACCCAAGACCTCCCGCTCAGATCCTACAGTTAGACAGGACTGGAAATGGAGGGGAAGTGATAGGCATTTAGGCTGGTCATCATGTTTCCAGAATTTGCCCTTATATTTGAAACAACTTACGTGAGAACAAATAGTAATAACTAAATTCACATATTTTTCCTTCAAAAATCATCAAATTTTCATCATCTATTATTCAAACAACTCATGAGATACCACACCCTTTTCTACATCTTTAAAATTTTTTAATCAGAATATTTTAATCTACATATACATATTAAAAAAGTAAATAAATAATAAGGTAAAAATAAAGTTGCCCTATTTTATATAATTTAACTTCTAGTAAAAACTTTTACTATGTGCCACACTCTATACCAAAATATACCAAAATAATGCATTATTCCAGAAATTTAAATAAAACCATTGTTCTCTTTTTAATATGAATAAAATTTCTCTGATGACCCCACAGCAGTTAATGCCGAAGTTCTGTAAAAGCAGTTAATCGACACGCTGCCCTTCAGAATGTGATCATCTGCAGGGTTCAGCTTATCAGGGTTATTTTTACTAATGTCTCAGGAACTGCTGAGGTTGAAGCAATAAGAATTATAGGGATTCTAGGAGAGTCATACTTTGATGGCTTTTTAAACCACTCTGGTAGAGACTGATTGTTAATAAAACATGCAGAGTTATCAGTTCTGTAGTAACATAATTACTGTTAGACTCAGTAAATGACACAAAGTTTCTTAAGAAACAGGTAACTTTATGTGAAGTTAATTTTTTGAAGGACTACCCCTCCCCATTCTTGATGTATTTGTGGGTTAGTGACATACAACTCAGCTTACAGTCAGGACACTTCTCTAATAATCTTCCATGTAAGTGAAAGTGGTTAAAAATGCTGGCTCCAGGATTAGTAGGCCTGGGTCTCAGAGTGAACCCTGCTTCTGCCATGTACTTGCTGTGCAATCTTGGGTATGTAGCTTAACCTTTCTGTGCCTCCTTTTCCCCATCTGTAAAATGGGAATGGTAATAAGAGCACTCCCCTTTTTGGATTGTTGAGAAGAGTAACAGTTAATTCAGCTAAGGCACCTGAGACAATGCCTGGCCTTTAACAACAGAGCACAGGATTTTTCTGGATTAACTGTTTCCCAAGAGGAATCAAAAGGATTTCAAAATCATAAGACATGTAATTATCAAAATCACCTGCATCTGCCTCATAGTTTCATGGAGCAGAATAAATTCTAGTTTAGGGTAAGTGAGTTTCATGAATTTTCATTTCCATTTAATTCCTTAAATTGTTCTATATGACTCCCTAGAAAGCAGGAATGACCCCATTCATATGATCGGCAACAGTCCCAAGTTCTGGCCCTTGATGGGTTAGATTCTGCTTCAAACAGGATGTCTTGTTCTTGTAGGAAGAAAATACCTTGTGCAGTTTAATACTGGATATCTGAGTCACTGATTTATTCATTTCTCCTTTGGCTAATATAAAGGACAGAGATGAAGTTTGAGGCTCTTGTTCCCCCAAAAGAATACATTTTTATATTTCCTTAGAATTTCCAGGTGCCCACTAGAATACACTCTCCTATGACAACCAGTTAGCATTCAGTGTTTTAAGATTAATGTTTACATTCCCCAGGAAACAATATTCAACACTAGAAGTCCAGCTGTTCCCAGGGGGACTTATTTTTCTTAATTTTTTTACTTTATTGTGGCAAGAACATTTACATGAGATCTACGTTCTTAACCCATTTTAATTGTTCATTACTGTTAACTATAGGTATGATGTTTTAGAGCAGATCTCTAGAGCTTATTTATCTTACTTAACTGAAACTTTATGCCTGCTGATTAATAACTCCCCCATCCTTTTCTCCCCCAGCCTCTGGTAACACCCACTTTAGTCTATGATTTTGTGAATTTGACTACTTTAGATACTAAGTAGAATCATGCAGTACTCGTCTTGCAGTAGTCTGGCTTATTTCATTTAACAAAATGTCCTCAAGATCCATCCATGTTGTCATATCTTACAGAATTTCATTCTTTTTAAAGGCTAAATAGTATTCCATCATACATATATAACATGCTTCTTTCATCTATTCATCAGTTGATAGGCATTTAGGCTGTTTCCACATCTTAGTTATTGTGAATAGTGCTGCAATGAACATGGGAATGATACCTCTTTGAGACCACAATTTCAATTATTTTGGATAAATGCTCAGAAGTGGGATTGCTGGACCATATTGTAGTTTTATTTTTAATTTTTTGAGGAACTTTCATACTTTTTTTCCATAGCAGCTGTACATTTCATATCCCCCCCAATAGTGTGAAAGGGTTTCAATTTCTCCACATCCTCACCAACACTTGCTGTCTTGTTTTTTTGAGAATAGCTATCCTAATAGGTATGAGGTAATACCTCACTGTGGTTTTGATTTGTTTTCTCTGATGATTAGCATTAGCGATGTTGAGCATTTTTCATATACCTGTTGGTCATTTGTGTGTATTCTTTGGAGAAGTGTCTATCCAAGTCCTTAGACCACTTTTTAATTGGATTATTAGTTGTAGAGTTGTAGGAACTCCTTATATATTTTTGAAATTAACCCTTTCTCAGATATGTGGTTTGAAAATATTTTCTTCCATTATGACGGATGCCTTTTCATTCTGTTGATTGTTTCCTTTGCTGTGTAGAAGCTTCTTAGTTTAATGTAGTCCCACTTGTCTACTTTTGTTTTTGTTGCCTGTACTTTTGGTGTCATGCTCATGAAATCATTGCCAAGACCAATGTCATGAAGCTTTTCTCCTATGTTTTCTTCTAGGTGTTTTATAGTTTCAGTTCTAATATTTAAGTCTTTAATCTATTGGAGTTAATTTTTGTATATGGTTAAGATAAGGGTCCAATTTTATTTTACCTGAGAATATCCAGTTTTCTTCACACCATTTGTTGAAGAGACTGTCCTTTTCCCAAAGAGATTCCTTACAGACATCTTTGCAAGGACACTTTCATGGTAACTAAATAGAGCTTTTGTTCTTTTGAATGTTTTCAGCCTTCGATTTCATTTAACACGTTATTTCCAAGTAGCTTTAGTGTTTAGAATTCTTTCCCCTTCTCATACCTGAAAAAACAGGACTCTTATGTGAGCAGAGTCTCTTTTACAGACAATTGTTGATTAGCGCATCTTGCAGCTTTTAGGCTATAAAAATTTTATTTGTCTGGATTGAATCAGAAATATAGTTTCTAAAGTTATGTAGAACTCAATAAAAGAGAACAGGAAACAGACTTTTAAGAAAGACACATTAAAACCACTCCCTGCAGAGCGTCTATATTTCAATGCCAAGTATGTGTCTGCTGATACGCAATTGGGATGGAATGGTTCACATGGAAATAGGAAGCTGAAATAGTTACCATGGTGCTGACAAACAATATGATATTGGGGGGCAGGTGATGTGGGAAATGCTGTCCACTACCCACCCAAGGCACTTCTGCTTTTTTTCTCAGCTAATGGTCTCCTGATTTGTTCAGTAGGGACCTCCACCAGGGATGAATCATGATTAATCTAAATAAGGCATTCTAATCTCATTCTTCTGGGATGTGACTGGTTTATGATGGGCATGTGATCTAGTTCAGCTAATGAGATGTGGAGAAGCCTAGAGAGGGCTCCTTTGCCTGACTAAAAAGACAAAGTTCTGTTAAAAGGAAAGTTTAGACTTTCTCTTTTTTCTGTCTGGAATATGGCTCTGGTCCTTGAGATGCAACAAGTATTTTGTTATATGAGCAAAAAGCCTAAGGATGAAAGCTAAAGATGATGAAGCAGGAAGACAGGACAGAGTTCCTTGATAGGATCACTGAGCAGCTGAATCCACTCTATGAACTGTCTGCCACTGGAATTTTTGTAATAGAAGAAAACTACCCCTTATTCTTTCAAGTTTCTGAAACTAGGTTTGCTCTTTCTTGCAACTGGATGTCTGATACAGGTGGATTCTCCTGAGGTTTGTTGTAAGAGTCCATTGCTAACATAATGAGCAATATTGATGTCTCCATTCAGGTTCCCTCCAAAGTAGACCCTGAGACCAGGATTAGCAGTCCAAGTAGCAAGCAGTTCACTTGAGAGGTGAAGAAAACACCAGTAAAGTGAGACACAGAAGGGAAGGCCACCAATAAAGAGTGCATCATCAAAATAGCTACCTCTGTGGGGAAACTCTACAGACCAACGGAAAACACATGCCTCAAGGAGCTGTAAGGAAGCTGGGTTATTTACGTACCAACTCATCATTCATTAGTTGATGGCTCCTCCCAGGGAGCATTAATTCCCTGGCAAATCTGTCTACCATGTAGGAGGCAAATTGGGCTTTAGCAATCAGAAAAGGCCCTCAGGAAAAGAAATGCAGGTACTGGCAGTTGGAAGTCTAGCTAGCATGCTCTGAAGGACTAAGAGATATGGTTGGGGCATCTGCTTCAAGTAATGAGCTGCTGTTATAGGCAAGTATAAGTACTGAGTTAATCGTTACATTCACTGCTTTGGTCTCTAATAAGGGACATTTTAGAAGCACCTAACAGACAAATGTGCCTTCCTGCTGACACCAAATCTAGGTCGAGTCAAACTCTTTCTTCTCTGATAAATCCCCATTAATGTGCCTCAACTGAGAGTAATTTATTATTATCTTCCTGCACTTAATGCTGATAGGAAAATGGAAAAGGCATGTATTCAACATGACTTTTGGTTATGACCTTGATTTACCTTGGCCAAGGCAGGGAAGAGGATTGGGATTTTTTTTTTTTTTTTTTTGCAGTACACGGACCTCTCACTGTTGTGGCCTCTCCCATTGCGGAGCACAGGCTCCGGACGCGCAGGCTCAGAGGCCATGGCTCACGGGCCCAGCCGCTCCGCGGCATGTGGGATCTTCCCGGACCGGGGCACGAACCCGTGTCCCCTGCATCAGCAGGCGGACCCTCAACCACTGCGCCACCAGGGAAGCCCGAGGATTGGGATTTGAGTGACAGGTGAAGAACAATATTCATTCTCTAACTGTATCCATTATCATGTTCCTTCCATACCACTTCCAACTGGTTTCAGGAAGGATCATCCTTCTCTGTTTTTAAAGTTTACTCCTTTGTCTTCTATCTCTTTACCTTTCCCCAATATATTCATAAAACTTGATTCTCCTGTCTCATAATTTCTACTCCATGTTAAAAATAAAAACATGATGATATGCTCCTCTTCACTTATGGACTGGCATACTTTGGGGAAGTCGCATGATATGACTGATAAAAACAGCACTGGACTAGAAATTTTATGATACCTGAATTCTAGTACCAAATTTACCAATGAGTTATCTGAATGATCATGTGCAATTCACTTACCTTCTCTAAGGCTCAGTTTTATGATGAAGAAAATCCAGGTTTGACAAGTCCAACTCTAAGGACCCTTCAAACTCTGAAAGTCTAATTCTTCAGTTGACTTGGAGCCTGGCTGCCTCTGTCTATATTGAGTCTATTTTATTGTCTATATTAGATTATTCCCTCCTAAAAAGGTTCTCTTATAGAAATAGACTGACTGGAGAGTAAAGTAGAAAGCTATTCCATGGTTCTATTTAGAGGAAACTAAAGGAATTTCTTCAAGTTTAACTCCCACTACCTGTCATTCCACCACTATAGTTTTATTTTTTCACATTGCAAAGGCTTTGACAATTTTACTAAGTACATTGGAGAATTAAGCTTAGTTGTTAATGAACAAATACCTTATCAGCTGACACTGTAGCAGAAGACAGTGGGGTAGGGAGAGTGATGACAGGTAAGGGAATGGAGGAGTATGAAGACCAGGAAAGAGAAATAAATAATGAGGCTCATGGGGAAAACAGATGATACAGAAAGACAAACTTTGCTTAATTTATCTTATTTTTCTGGCTGATATCCCCTTTACACAATGCCCAGTACAGTCCCAAGTCATGTTTGGGTGGGTGATTTTGAAGGAATAATGACATGACACTTACAGGTGAAGGCTGGAATTTAGTTGAGAAGAACTGAAGAGTTAAATCAAAACAAAAATATGTTAAATTCTTTTTTTCCCCCAATGCAATCTTTTATGCTGAATGGATTCACATCTGTACTTCTGAAATCCATCACGAAAAATTGATAGTACATAAGCAAACTTTTAAAAAACACAACTTTCAGCAAAATTTATACATTTATTCATTTTAAAGTTATTAGCAAGTTCTCTCCTTTGCTCATATAACTCCTGTCATTTTACATCTAAACTAGCTATATGTGCTTCAAAGCAGAACAGCCTGCTAGTTAGAGCTGCCCAGCCATTACTACACAATCAGATCGCCAGTCCGCACATTGTCACTCAGACAGAAAAGAAATGCCATCTTATCTGTGCAATTTGTCACCCAAATAGCTCTCCGAAACTCCCTTGCCTCACAGCTAGGGTGGAAATTAATCCACCCAACAAGCCAGACATCATTTTCCTAAAAAGGTCTGCTTGATTCTCTCCTAACAGAGACCACAAGCATGTATACGCATCAAGCTACCAACGGTGACCCTGATATTTTTCCAGCACCGTCATATCTGCACATGATATAAGGAATTAGCTCAAGAATTGGTTAATCTATGGGCTGCCAGATTCTCCTGTCTGCATTGAAAGAAACCACATCTCTTGGATCCAAGTTCTATTTGTGTAATTGGCATGAATTTTCAGCTGACTTTCTGTTCCCCAACCATAGCCTGAAATCTTAGAAACATTTGCTCTAGCAGGACTGCTAGCTCTTTAGGAATACGACATTTGTTTGTCTCTCCAGCATCGCCCATCTGGATTCTTTACACTAAGGCAAGAGGCAGGTGGAATATAGACAGAGGGAGAGTAGAGCACCCCATCCAGGAAAGGAAGCCCCATCCCGTTCAGTACCTGGATAGAGATGAATTTACTGTGAGGCTGAAGTTTCAGGGGCTCCTCACTTGCTGGGACCTCTGGTAAATAAATATTCATTCTCTTATATGTTTGTAGTCATTATATTTTTGTGATTTTTTTTTTCCAAAAGAAATGACATAAACTTAAGGACCCACGAACTTGGTTTCATCTTTCCTACTGGGAAATCCTAGCAACTCTGAATGGCCTTTGTCACTAACTGATTCCTGAATTCTAATTTCTACATTGTTGTGTAGAAACAAGAAGTCATAGAGAGCAGCTGAGCTATACAATTATCTGGTGCACTTTATTAACAGTGGGAATTGATGTGGATAATTGATAATCTAGAAAACATTTAATATTTAACAAAAAATTTCTTTATATCTATCCACTTGACTTTGTCTATATGGAGGAGGTTTTCAAAAACTAGTACTTGTGAAAGAAACATGTTTTTTAGATTATTTTATCCCACTTTAAGTCACTGGAAACTTGAGAACTCAAATTTACAGAGATTGGCAATATTTTTTAAAATATTAATTTCCTAGACCTTTGCAAATGGGATAAGTTAATAATTATAAATTTATCACAAAACAGAGACAGTATATTAAGAAGCATTTCAAAAGTTACAAAAATCCAATCTATGCGTTTCACAGATTGACTATCAAATACATCCCAATGGGAAACTACTAGTAAAAGAAGATGTAATATGCTGACATTGGGTATATTTCATATTGAGCAAGACTGTTTAAAATTCTTCACATAGCATGTTCAGGCTGCATTTTAATTAAATGCCATGAAGAAGTGCTCAGCTTTTGAATCATGTGATATTCCCAGGACAATAGTAAATTTCAAGGGAAAAGCTGAGCTGCTAAAAAGTCATTTCTGAAATTGTCCTCTGCTCCTTATTATTTCAATGTAATGACCTTGCTACGCAAAACATATCCATTAAATTTTTTCTCTGATATGTGATTACTTTGATATCAAATGACTTTATAACATAATAATAACTAATACTTGCATTACATTAATTTTAAATGATTTTCACACACTTTATCTTATTTAAATATCACATCAACCCTATCAGTCTTCTTACCCTTCATTTTCAGATAAGAACATTGAGACTCAGAGTGAATAATTCTAAAATCCTCGGTCAATATATCACAGGGCCAGAATTTTAACCATATTTCTAAAATTTTCTGTTAAACTGCAAACTTACCTTTAGTTGAATTATGAATGATCTTTTAGCATAAACCACAATTTTAAAATTTACTGTCATAAGCACTGTTGACAGTTTTTCTGCAACATCTGTGTTACTTTCCCTTCATTAACTCAAAAGCAAGGCTCAAAGAAACACTTTTATTCCCCATGTTGACAGAGAAATGTACACCAAATGAAAAAATCCAGAAAGCATAAAGCCAAAATAAATATTATATAGTTACTAAAAATCATGTTTTTAGAGAGGGAGAAAAGAGTAAGGAGCTATTGTTTAATGGATACGGAGTTTCAGTTTTGCAAGATGAAAAGAGTGGTAGTGATGGTTGCACAACAATGTGAATCTACTTAATGCCACTGAATCATACACTTAAAAATTCTTAAGATGGTAAAACTTATGTGTATTTTAACACAAAAATTTTGAAAATATGAACACATGCACATCTTTGAAATTTTTGAACTCTAGGGGAAATAGGACTAACCACTGAGTCCTGTTCCATAAAGGTAGCTGTTTACATTTGCCTTGTATACTTACAATGGACTTTGATTTAAAAAAACTTTAGGGACTTCCCTGGCAGTCCAGTGGTTAAGACTTCACCTTCCAATGCAGGCGGCACAGGTTCGATCCCTGACTGGGGAGCTAAGATCCCACATGCCTCTCGGCCAAAAAACCAAAACATAAAACAGAAGCAATATTGTAAAAAAATCAGTAAAGACTTTAAAAACGGTCCATATCAAAAAAAATCTTTAAAAATAAATAAATAGATAAATAAACTTTAATGACATTGGGAAATGCTCATGATGTAATATTAAAGTAGGTGGTGGGAAGCCAATACAAAACCATAGAGAATAAACAGCACAGATGTTTTTTTCTTAAAAGTCTGTAAAGTACTTGATAGAGATTGGGGGGGAAAGGCACCAAAATAATAGTGGTTACTTCTGGATCAAAGGTCAGCAAAAATGTTCTATAAAGGGCTAGATGGTAAATATTTTAGGCTTTGTGGTCCCCAAAAGGTTTCGGCTGCATGTTCCTCTTTGCACATGCCCAAGGTGAAGGTGTTTACAACCCTTTGGGTGTACAAAAACAGGCCAAGGGCAGGATTCAACTCTGACTGACTCCTCTTAAATGGTGGTGGTGTGGGTAATTTTATTTTCTTCTTCTATGTTTTTCTACATTTCCAAAATATTACACTATGGACACTTAGTACATTTCTATAACAGAAAAATAAAACAGCATTATGTCATGATCTTAAAGATCTCCTCATATTCTGTGCATATTTTTTTCTTCTCCTGAGCAGCTCATAAAATTAGGAGGGTGTGACTATCATCTGTTATTCTTAAGGAAATTACCCGAGGTCTGAGTGCCTCTTTCGGAGAAGATGGACCATACTAAGGGAGGAGAAAATAACACATTCGGGCAAGAATCTCTAGTGCAAAGCCCTTTTGTTAATTCTAACTGTTTGCCTCCTGGGATTCTAAGGGGAAAAAAGGTCGCTAGATGTCACCTTTGAACCTATGACAAATGAGGTAAGGAGGTTGTGATGTGACCAAGAGCCTTCAAGTTCTGTCTGGAAGATCTCCCCCTTTGAAATAATAGCTCCACCATGTCTTCAGGGCTTAAGTTATGGGTAGTAGACCAGCTCCTTGGTGTCTGCCTCTTTGGGAAGGAAGCCATGTCAGGTCAGGAACTCTGGACTATGACAGGCATGAGTTCTTTCATTGGCAGAGGGATGGAAGCAATGGGCATAACATCTGACTTTAGCTTAGCCCTGTCTTTCATAATAAAAAATGGTCAAGGAAATAAGCCAGAAAAACAAACAGTTCTCCATCTCGTGGGGTCTTGAAAGTTTTCTTTCACTGTGATCAGAATACAGGAAGTCAGTTTTATTTTAGAGAGGGGCATCATCTCTAATTTTGAAAATGTCTTGCAGGTCAAAGTTCATACTCTCTTCTGTCCTCACAAAAGGTATTAGATTATAGGCAACATAAGCCTAGTTTATGTTTTCTTATATTCCTGAATCTCCCCCCCAAACTTCTGATTCTCCTCAAAAACTTGCTTGCTTTCCTTTATTTTCTATTCTCAATCCTTATTTTCTACTGTTTCTAATTATCCCAATACAAGTGATCAGAAATTCTTGTGTTTGCCAATCAAGTTTTACAAAAGGGTATTCCTGAATACCTGAGTTCCCTGAAAGGGCAATGTGACAGGAATGGAGTTCTGTACTTGAGACCCCTTGGGAACATGGGAGTGCTTTGTGGCTTCACGGTGATGCTAGCCATATGGAGTCAGAACCTTCCCATATTTCATCTACGGTAGCACGAGGTTTAGTTACAGCCAAGACTAAGTGAGGAGTCATCAGACTCAGAAGATAACTAAACATTTTATTCACAGGTTCACACACTCTTTGTAATATTGATCACAAATAATAGAGAAGGTACTCATCTAGCATATCAGGTCTGTGGAGTTATGGCTTGGTAATTATTTAATTCTTATTTTTCAAGGGAGATAAGGAGAACCACCTGACATAGCTCCTAAGTCACCAGCCCTGCTACGATCTGTATCTTTGTGTCCCCCCAAAATTCATGTGCTGAGATCCTATTCCTCAGTGTGATGGTGTGAGGAGATGGGGTTTGGGAGGTACTGTAGTCCTGCGGGGGGACCCTCACGAATGAGATTAGTGCCTTATGAAAGAAGCTCCAGAGAGATTCTCGCCCTTTTCCACCGTGTCGGAGATCCCTAGCCTTTCTCCATTCAGTAAGAGGCACCAGCTATGAACCGGAAATAGGGCCTTCATCAGACCTCAATCTTGCTGGCACTCTGATCTTGGACTTTCCAGCCTCCAGAACTGTGAGAAATAATTTCTGTTGTTTGTAAGTCACCCAGCCTGTGGTATTTTCTTGTAGCAGCCCAAATGGATTAAGACAATGCCCTTGTGTGCTTTGGTTGAATAGGATCACCCCGAGGCGGGGAAAAAACGATTTTTGGAAATGTTACTGCAATCAGGGGCTCTGAAGAGAACTGCATTAATACGAAATAAATTAAAGCAGCTGCTGACCAAAGATGTTCTGATCTGTCTTCCTCCTCGACCATTCTTCCCATTCTATTAAAATCAACTCATAATGCTTTTAAAACAGCCTGTTCTTGGCCTTGTGCTAAGAGAACATTCCCTTTCGTCACTGCTCTTAAAAAGAGAGGGAGGGAGGCGGTGCTGAAGGCCAACTTCAGCCAATGAATCAGACGTGCGTGTGATCCAGCAGGTATGGAGGCAGCAAGGCCCCAGAGCACTCGGGGACAGTCAAAGTGCAGTCCAATGGGCTCTGCTCAGGAGGTTTAGAGCCTCGTTCACAACGTGGAAGTCATCTCAAGCACATCTCTGTTGTCATCTTATTAAGTAGAAACCTCCTTCTCTGTATTCCCCTTTTGTTCACTGTGCTTTAAAGCTTTGAGAGGGAAGTCAGTTTTGCCAGAGACAGATACACCTACAGAATATGCAGTGCTTTATTGCTCTTCCTTTCAATTAATCTTCCCTGTGGTAGCCTAGTGGGACTGTTCTCTGGAGAGGTTCCAGAGGACTCCGAGACTGACCCCCATCTACCTGTCATTGCTTCCTTGGTGGTTTGATTACTTCCCTCTGTTTTCCCCTGGCAGCAGCAGCTCTATTAATTGAAGCCAACTGTTTGGTGGCATGTCCTCTATTCCCTGAGAGGAACTGAAACTCCATGTGCTGTTCTGTTGCCAGCTCACTGCTGTCTGCATTGGAACTGGATTGCAGAAGAGGAGCACAGTGTCAGCCTGAATCCAAATTGATCCTGCTGGGCGTCTGCAGAACTTGCAACTGCAGCAAGTGCATACATCTTGCTTCACATCACAAGTGTGCCTTGATTTAAACAAACTGAAGTGTGGAACAGCATAATTTAGGAAACTGAAAAATCTGAAATGATGGCTCTTAGAAGCATAATTTTGTAGCTGAAAGCAAACTTAGAAGCCACTTAATTCAACCCTTTATTGAATGTATGATTCCTTCTTATAAAATCTCCTATAAGTGTCTCTCATGATAATATTTGGAGCATTTCTCTCAAGAAGTAGTTCTTGCCATTTTCAGAGAGAAGATGAAATTCCTCCCATATATTCAGCCAAAATATATCCCCCTATTCATTTAGTTTATTTACTTGAATATTCATACTTGCAACTATATAGAAAAATCAATTTTCTACCCCAAGCTTCAACTATTTGAAGACAACTATAATAATCCACAAATACTCTCTTCTCCAAGCAAAACAGCCTCAGTATTTTCAAACCTCCCTTACAATATCATGATGTCTAGATCTTTCCTTCCTTCCTTACTAGTTGTTCTTTTCTTCTCTGACAAAATTGCCTCTTCTAAGGTTTGGATCCGAGAACTGAACTGGTCACTAAGCGTAGAAGGGAACTTATCACATCCCTTGAAAAAGAGACACAGACATAGAGAACAAACAAACATATAGACGCCAAGGCGGGAAAACGCGGGGTGGGATGAACTGGGAGATTGGGACTAATATGTATAAAATAGATAACTAATGAGAATCTGCTGTATAGCCCAGGGAACTCCACTTTGCTGTACAGTAGAAACTAACACTACACTGTAAAACAACTATACCTCAATAAATAAAAATAAATAAATAAAAAGACAGAAAATA
This sequence comes from Leucopleurus acutus, assembly GCF_964270905.1. NCBI lineage: Eukaryota > Metazoa > Chordata > Mammalia > Artiodactyla > Delphinidae > Leucopleurus > Leucopleurus acutus. Next base: position 55,401,143 of record NC_139152.1, read on the forward strand.
TTTTTAAAATATTAATAGCAAGTCCTTCCCTATCAATAATTACTTAAAATGTAAATGGATTAAACTCCCCAAAGGACATAGAGTGGCTGAATGGATTTTTTAAAAAATCTATATACTGTCTACAAGAGACTCACTTTAGTTTTTAGTTTTTATTAATTTTTATTGGAGTATGGTTGCTTTACAATGTTGTGTTAGCCTCCACTGCACAACAAAATGAATCGGCCATACACATACAGATATCCCCTAACTTTTGGACTTCCCTCCCATTTAGGTTACCACAGTGCATTAGATAGAGTTCCCTGTGCTATACAGTATGTTCCCATCAGTTGTCTATTTTATACATAGTATCAATATGTATATGTGTCAATCCCCATCTCCCAGTTCCTGCCACCCCACCCCTTTCCCCCTTGGTATCCATACGTTTGTTCTCTATGTCTAGGTCTCTATTACTGCTTTGCAAATAAGATCATCTATACCATTTTTCTAGATTCCACATACATGCGTTATTATTCAATATCTGCTTTTCTCTTTATGACTTACTTCACTCTATATGACACTGCACTCTCTAGATCCATTCATGAAGAGACTCACTTTAGATTTAAAAACCACATTAGGCTGAAAGTGAAAGGATGGAAAAAATATCCCATGCAAATGCGAACCAAAAGGGCAGAGATGGCCATACTTACATCAGACCAAATAAATTTTAAGTCAAAACCTATCACAAGACAAAAAGACATTTCATAATGATAGAAGGGTCAAATTACCAGGTAGATATAATAATTATAAATATATATGCACTCAACATCAGGACACCTAAATACATAAAGCAACTATTGACCAAACTGAAGAGGGAGATAGACAGTAACAAAATGATAGGCGATTTCAATACCCTGCTTTCAATAATGGCTAGAAATCCAAACAAAAGATCAAAAAGGACATTAGAAAATATCTTAAGTGAAAAAAAAACACACAACATACCAAAACTTATGGGATGCAGCAAAAGCAGTACTAAGAGGAAATTTTATAGCAATAAATACATTGCAAAAGTAGAAAGATCTCAAATAAACAACCTAAATCTACACCTCAAGGAACTAGAAAAAGAAGACCCAAATAAACGTAAAGTGAGCAGAAGAAAGGAAATAATATAGATTAGAGCAGAAATAAATGAAACGGAAAATAGAAAAAACGATGAAACTGAGTTTTTTTTAAAAAAATCAACAAAATTGACAAAAGTTTAGCTAAACTAACTATAAATAAAAGAAAGAAGACTCAAATAAATAAAATCAGAAATGAAAAGAGGAGACATTTTGTCATGGACCAAATGGCTTATGGACCAAATGTCTCATGGACCTTTTGACAGGAACCAAATGTCTTCTGCATGTTTTGAACAGGACCAAATGTCTGCTAACCAATAATGAACACCAATCCTCCTTAAACTCTTCCAAAAAATTGAAGAGGAGGAATACTTTCAATCTCATTTTATGAGACCAGCATTACTCTGATACTAAAGCCAGAAGATACCACAAGAGAAGAAAACTACAAAACAATATCCCTGATGAATATAAATGTGAAAATCCTCAACAAAATACTAGCAAATTGAATTCAACAGCACTATCAGTGGGCATCATATACCATGAACAAGTGAGATTTATCCTTGATATGGTTCAACATACAAAAGATGGTTCAACATACAAAAAACAATCAATATGATACACCACATTAACAAAACAAAGCTTAAAAATCACAAGATACCTCAATAGATGTTTTAAAAAAATGCATTTGATTAATTCAACACCATTTCATGATAAAAACACTAAAAAAACTGTGGATAGCAGGAAATTACCTCAACATAAAAAGTGCCATATATAAATAGCCCATAGCCATCATACTCACAGATGAAAAACTGAAAGTTTTTTCTTAAGATCAGTAACAAGACAAGGATGCCGACTCCTGCCACTTCTATTCAACACAGTACTGAAAGGCCTAGCCAAGACAATTAGGCAAGAAAAAGAAACGAGAGTCCTCCAAATGAAAAGAAAAGAAATAAAATTATCTCTGTTCATAGATGACATGATTTTACATAAAGAAACTCTAAAGATTGCACAAAAAACCTGTTAGAACTAATAACGAATTCAGCAAAGTTGAAGGATAAAAAAAATCAACATAAAAAATCAGCTGGGGCTTCCCTGGTGGCTCAGTGGTTGGGAGTCTGCCTGCCGATGCGGGGGACGTGGGTTTGTGCCCCAGTCTGGGAGGATCCCGCGTGTCATGGAGCGGCTGGGCCCGTGGGCCATGGCCACTGGGCCTGCGCTCCGCAGCGGGGGGGGGGGGGGGCGCGCAGCGGTGAGAGGCCCGCGTACCACAAAAAAAAAAAAAAAAATTCAGCTGTATTTTTATACACTAACAATGAACAATCCAAAACAGAAATTAAGAAAGCAATTCCATTTATAATAGCATCGAAAATAAAATAAGAATAAACTTAAAGGAGATGAAAAATGTATACACTGAAAACTATAATACATTGCTGAAAAAAATTAAAGAAGACACAAATAAATGGTAAAACATCCTACAGTCATGGATTAGAAGACATTGTTAAAATGGCCACCCTACCCAAAGCAATCTACAGATTCAGTGCAATCAATCCCTAATAAAATCCCAATGGCATTTTGTTATAGATATAGAAAAAACAATCCTGAAATTCATATAAAAGCACAAAGGACCTCAAATAGCCAAAACAATCCTGAAAAGGAACAAAGATGGCACCACAGTTTCTAGTTTCAAAATATATTACAAAGTTATGGCAGTCAAAACCGTATGATACTGGCATAAAGACAAACAGACCAATGGAACAGAAATAAACCCATGCATATATGGTCAACCGCTCTTCAACAAAGGTGCCAAGAATTCACAATGGAGAAAGAATAGTCTTTTTAACAAATGGTGTTGAGAAAATTGGACAGCCACATGCAAAAGAATGAAACTAGACCACTATCTGACACCATACAAAAATATCAATTCAAAATGGGTTAAAGACTTAAACATAAGACCTGAAACTGTAGAGCTCTTAGGAAAAAAACATAGGGGAAAATCCTTATGATATTGGCCTTGGCAATGACTTCTTCCATATGACAAATGAAAGCATAGGCAACAAAAGCAAAAACAAATACATCAAACTAAAAAGTTTCTTCACAGCAAAGGAAACAATCAATAGAGTGAAAAGGCAACCTACCGAATGGGAGAAAATATTTGCCAACTATATATGTGACAAGGGTTTAATCTCTAATATATATAAGGAACTCCTATAATTCAATAGCAAAAAGCAAACAAACAAAACCTAATAATAACCTGATTAAAAATGGGTAAAAGCCTTGGACAAAAAAAAAAAGACATATAAATATCCAAGAGTTATATGAAAAGATGCTCAACATCACTAGTCATCAGGGAAATGCAAATCAAAACCACGATGAAGTACTGTATCATTGTGTTAGAATGACCACTGCTATGGACTAAATGTTTGTGTACCCCCAAATTCATATGGTGAAGCCTAATGCTTGTTGTGATAGTATTTTTGAAGGCAGGACACTTGAGAAGTAATTAGGTTTGGATGAGGTCATGGGGGTAGAGCCCCTATTATGGGATTGGTGCCACTGCAAGGGAATGAAGAATACAGAGCTCTCTCTCTGCCATGTGAAGACACAGGGACCAGGCAGCCTTCTATGAACAGGAAATGGGCCCTCACCAGACACCAGATCTGCAGCACCCTGATCTTGGCTAAACCTCCAGAACTGTGAGAAATAAATGTTTGTTACTTAAGCCATCCAGTCTATGGTATTTTTGTTATAGCAGCTTTAACTGATGAAGGCAGCCAGTATACAAAAAACAAAAAATGACAAGTGCTGACAAGGATATGGAGAAATCGGAGCCCTTATTCGTTCTTGGTGGCAATGTAAAATGGTGTAGCTACTATGGAAAACAATATGGAAATTTTTATAAAATTAAAAATAGAACTGGGAATTCACTGGTGGTCCAGTGGTTAGGATTCCAAGCTTCCACTGCAGGTGGCAGGGGTTCAATCCCTGGTCGGGGAACTAAGATCCTGAATGCCACGTGGTGTGGCCAAAAAATAAATAAACAAATAAAACTACCATATGATCCAGCCATCCCACTTCTGAGTACATATCCAAAAAAACTGAACTCAGTATCTTGAAGAGATATTTGCACTCCCATGTTCATTGCAGCATTATTCACAATAGCCAAGAGGTGGAAACAACCCAAATGCTCACTGACAGATAAATGGATAAATAAAATGTTAGTATATACATACAATGGACTGTTAGCCATAAAAAGGAGAAAATCCTGTCATATGCTACAACACGGATAAACCTTGAAGACATTATGCTAAGTGAAAGAAGTCAGTCACAGAAGGACAAACACTGCATGATTCCACTTGTACGAGATACCTAAAGTAATCAAACTTATTGAAGCAGAAAGTAGAATGGTGGTTGCCAGGGGATGGGGGAGGAGGAAATGAGGAGTTGCTGTTAAACGGGTATAAAGTTTCAGTCATGCAAGATGAAAAAGTTCTAGAGATCTGCTGCACACCATCATGTCTATAGTTAACAATACCACACAGAACACTTAAAAATTTGTTAACATTGTAGAGCTCGTGTTGTGTGTTGTTGTTTTTTTTACCACAATAATAGTAATTTTTGAAAGCCTACCTTGTAGGCATTCCACGCATATCAATATCCCTAGCAGAAAGAGAAATCTATACAGGGCAAAACAGAAGAACTATCCATGCTTATGGATACAGCAGACTTTGCAAATCATCATGCCATTCGGAAGCCCATTCATAGTCTTTAGAGTATCTAAAAGCTCTGTAAAAGTGCACATAGGTGAAACAGAAGGAAGCGTCTACAGCCATCTCAGAGGGAGCCTTCCGCTTCCAGGAATGAAGTCGCACATTCACAGGTGCTTCCTGTTTTTTTCAAACACCTTCCCCACCTTCTGCACACCAAGCATGCATTCTGCAAAATGTGAGCCTAACAGGAAGCTGCCTGCAAATTCAGGTAGCTTTTCAGAATCTAAAAGAGGTCTTGAAGATACTTTCAGAGAAAGGGCAGCAAAAGCTGTAGTCATTTGGGGAAGAACAAGTCTGGAAGAAAAATAACACAGTGGATTAGCGCCAAGAGGCTGAGAACATTTTTCCATCCAAATGCTCTCTGCAAGTTACATTTTAAACAATAAATGTGTTTTCTTTAGGTTTTTGGCTCCTGTGGGTAGAATTAGGAAAACTAACTGCAAGTGGGGACTCTGATGGGAGGGAGGTAGAGGAAGGAGAAAAGCTGAGGTGGAGAGAAGGAAGGAGGCCCACATGACCAGAATGCCTCAACTTAGCTCAGGGGAAGAATCGATAGAAGTATTTTTCTGTTTCAGGACGCTCACAAACCTTTCCTGGGATTTCAGAGCCACTACCTTGAAATGTGCATGTAGAGTTGATTAGATTGTGACAGTGTTCACAGTAAGTTTTGACTGAGCCATTCTGGGGAATGTCTTCTTAACATGGTCACAGGTGAATAAGCTGGAATGAGAACACAGGCTCTGTCCTCAGTTTTCAAATGGTTTCAGTAAAGAAATTCAAGGTGATGAGTGCCAGGCCACATACAGGTGCTGGCTAATCTTGGGTAATAGACTGATTTTTTTAATATAATTAAAATTCAAAATGGGGGAAATTGGTAATTTCTTGTAGCAGCACTCATTCAGCTCCTAAAATGTGTTCTTATAGTTGCTTTTGTTTGGTTCCGCTTTTCTTTCAATCCATATTGCCAAATTAAGTTAAAATGTATAAATGCTTTTGTTTATTAAATTGACTCTGATTTTTTTTCTGAAATGAAATTAAAATCAATAACCACAAAGATAAGCTTCTTCTAGTTAACTGGCTAAAGGGTTAGATGGGAGAATTTTCTTCTGCTGGGATTCAAACCACTATATGTAACCTATATTGGCCAAAACTGGTCCATGTACATCTTAAAGAAGACTACCCTTAGCAGTGAGTTAAGAGAACAAAACTATATACAGCAAAAGCTTTCTAATACATTTTATTTGGAAAACTTTATACGTCTAAGGGTTTGAAAAACATCAGTGATTTTTAACTGTAAAATCTGTTCTACACAAGAATTTCTTTCTCTTTCAGCTGTCTCATGTAGCTTGGTACAGCACCATGTCACTGTGGGTGAACATCTACTGAGCATCTCACCAAGTAAACCCTATAGATTCAAGAAAGTTCTTGTCCTGAGGAACCTAATGTTCTCTCAGGACATAGATGTAACAGTAGAAAAGGCACCAAATAATGACAAAGGTGGGCTGGATTCTAGTCTTGGTTCTGTCGCTTATTAAATATCTCTGAGTTTCAATTTTCTCATTAGCAAAATGAAGGAGCTGAATTAGGTATTCTCTGAAACCTCTTCTAGCTTTAAAATGTATTGCTTCTTAGTTTAAAAAAAAAAACTGGAATAAAAGACGGCACGTGCTAAGTGTCAGATGAGTTGTTATAATGGTTCTGAGGAGGAAGACACTGTGTTGGGCTGGAATAACTGGGAAGAACTCTGTGGGGCTGAGAGCGTGGGCTGGGTCTGGAAAATGGACGGCACCTAAGAAGGCAGAGAGGAGGAGCAGGAGCTCACAGGCTCACTCAGGAGAGCAGGGGACGCTCAAATGTGGCTAGATTCACACAGACCCACAGATGCACCTCTGAGTGCTAGAGAAAATCCTCTTTCTTGCTGCTCTGACATGCAAGGATAATAATGGTCACTTGACATAATAAAGGCCATATATGACAAACCCACAGCCAACATCATTCTCAGTGATGAAAAACTGAAACGATTTCCTCTAAGATCAGGAACAAGACAAGGTTGTCCACTCTCACCACTATTATTCAACATAGTTTTGGAAGTTTCAGCCACAGCAATCAGAGAAGAAAAAGAAATAAAAGGAATCCAAATCAGAAAAGAAGACGTAAAGCTGTCACTGTTTGCAGATGACATGATACTATACATAGAGAATCCCAAACATGCCACCAGAAAACTACTAGAGCTAATCAATGAATTTGGTAAAGTGGCAGGATACAAAATTAATGCACAGAGATCTCTTGCATCCCTATACACTAATGATGAAAAAGCTAAAAGAGAAATTAAGGAAACACTCCCATTTACCACTGCAACAAAAAGAATACAATACCTAGGAATAAACCTACCTAGGGAGACAAAAGACCTGTATGCAGAAAACTATTAAGACAATGATGAAAGAAATTAAAGATGATACAAACAATGGAGAGATATACCATGTTCTTGGATCGGAATAATCAACATTGTGAAAATGACTATACTACCCAAAGCAATCTACAGATTCAATGCAATCCCTATCAAACTACCAATGGCATTTTTCACAGAATAGAACAAAAAAAATCACAATTTGTATAGAAACACAAGAGACCCCAAAGAGCCAATGCAATCTTGAGAAAGAAAAATGGAGCTGGAAGAATCAGGCTCCCAGACTTCAGACTATACTACAAAGCTACAGTAATCAAGACAGTATGGTACTGGCACAAAAACAGCAATATATATCAATGGAACAGGATAGAAAGCCCAGAGATAAACCCACGCACATATGGTCACCTTATCTTTGATAAAGGGGGCAAGAATAGACAATGGAGAAAAGACAGCCTCTTCAATAAGTGGTGCTGGGAAAATGGGACAGCTACAAGTAAAAGAATGAAATTAGAACACTCCCTAACACCATACACAAAAATAAACTCAAAATGGATTAAAGACCTAAATGTAAGGCCAGACATCATAAAACTCTTAGAGGAAAACACAGGCAGAACACTCTATGACATAAATCACAGCAAGACCCTTTTTGACCTACCTCCTAGAGAAATGGAAATAAAAACAAAAATAAACAAATGGGACCTTATGAAACTTCAAAGCTTTTGCACAGCAAAGGAAACCATAAACAAGACGAAAAGACAACCCTCAGAATGGGAGAAAATATTTGCAAATGAAGGAAATGACAAAGGATTAATCTCCAAAATTTATAAGCAGCTCATGCAGCTCAATAACAAAAAAACAAACAACCCAATCCAAAAATGGGCAGAAGACCTAAATAGACATTTCTCCAAAGAAGATATACAGATTGCCAACAAAAACATGAAACAATGCTCAACATGACTAATCATTAGAGAAATGCAAATCAAAACTACAATGAGGTATCACCTCACCAGTCAGAATGGGAATCACCAAAAAATCTACAAACAGTAAATGCTGGGGAGGGTGTGGAGAAAAGGGAACCCTCTTGCACTGTTGGTGGGAATGTAAATTGATACAGCCACTATGGAGAACAGTATGGAGGTTCCTCAAAAAACTAAAAATAGAACTACCATATGACCCAGCAATCCCACTACTGGGCATATACCCTGAGAAAACCATAATTCAAAAAGAGTCATGTACCACAATGTTCATTGCAGCTCTATTTACAATAGCCAGGACATGGAAGTAACCTAAGTGTCCATCAACAGATGAATGGATAAAGAAGATGTGGCACATATATACAATGGGATATTACTCAGCCATAAAAAGAAACGAAATTGAGTTATTTGTAGTGAGGTGGATGGACCTAGAGTCTGTCATACAAAGTGAAGTAAGTCAGCAAGAGAAAAACGAATACCGTATGCTAACACATATATATGGAATCTAAAAAAAAAAAAATAGTTATGAAGAACCTAGGGGCAGGAGAAAAATAAAGATGCAGATGTAGAGAATGGACTTGAGGGCACGGGGAGGGGGAAGGGTAAGCTGGGACGAAGTGAGAGAGTGGCATGGATATATATACACTACCAAATGTAAAACAGATAGCTAGTGGGAAGTAGCTGCATAGCACAGGGAGATCAGCTCAGGACTTTGTGACCACCTAGAAGGGTGGGATAGGGAGGGTGGGAGAGAGACGCAAGAGGGAGGAGATATGGGTATATATATATATATATATATATATATGTATAGATGATTCACTTTGTTATAAAGCAGAAACTAACACAACATTGTAAAGCAATTATACTCCAATAAAGATGTTAAAAAAAAAAATGGTTACTTGTAGAAAAGTTTTAGTAGCTGAGACAGATGATCCAATAGGCACAGCATCCTCAGAGGAGAGCCACCACAATGGGCTGGATTTTGAACCACGAGTTCTCTTTTAAAATTTGGTGTCTCTTACAGAATTTCAGAAAATAAGCCTTCCTGAAAGAAAACTCTACAAAAATCATATGATAATAAGATGGTTGGCTCTAGGCAACAAAGCAAGTCACTAAGGATAAAATGATACTATCCATCAACTAAGAAAGTTGTAGTTTCCTACTTTCAAGTAGGTCTGCATGACTCCTGTTTCTTGTGCTTTGACCCCATTCTGTTCTCTCAGCCGATCAGTTCCTTTATGTTCTCTCTTGCCTTCAGGCCAACTCAGGCCCCATGGCCAACTATTTCTAATATTAACTTCCCTGGTGCCATCATCTATTTATCTGCCATCCAACAAATCTTTTATTTGTTCTCCCCAATTCTACTCCTGAACTACTGAGCAATGTGGTAGAAAATTAAAACTGTATTGAGCGTGTCCCCCATAAACTTGTTCTTTTTAACCTTAACTGGACTATCATTGCTACTCAAACATTTTTTAAAATTCCTCTATAATCATCTTCTTAAAATCTCACCACCATTAATTCTCTTTATCCTCAAATTCTTGTTGCTCTTTCTTTTACTCTCTGATAGCATCTTGCATCCTGCATTTCTTGAGGATTTTGATGTTATCTGATAAATACTCCCTTAACTTTCCCGATCACTTCAGCTCAAATTATGCTGTATCTTCACCAAGGTACCTATGTAGCTAGCATTTAAGAGGTGTTTATTATGAGCTAGGTCCTTACATATATAAGATCACTTAATCTTTTCAACAACTTTATGAGGTAAATACTATCACCTCTATTTTACATATGAATAAGACCTGTGCCCAAGATCATTCAGCCAGTAAAGAACAAAACAAGGATTTAAATTTAGGTAGTCTCAGTTCAGAGCCTGCATTTTTTCCCTGACCCTGAAGGGAAGTGGGGGAAGGAGAGTGTGTGTGTGTGTGTGTGTGCCTTTGTGTGCCCACACGCATGTGTGTGTGCATGTGTGGAAGCCAGGCGATTTGAACAAGTTATGTATATATTATCTTATATCCAGGACTAATCTAAGGGATAGATTAGTCTACCTTCTACCTCTGACTTCTATCCCATCCTCACTCACCCACTAAAGGATCTTGTATCAGTTGGTTTTTGCTGTGTAACAAACTACCTCAAAACTTAGTGTCTTAAAACAATAATCACACATCATTGCTCACAAGTCTAAAGGTAAGCTGGATGTTTCTGCTCATATGAGCCAGGTTGGGCTAATTTCAGGTGTACTCACTTACACCTCAGTGACCAGCTGGAGGCTTGTCTGGGACTGAATGGTCTAGAATGGCCTTACTCACAGGTCTGTAAATTGGACTGATGTCAGGTGAGGTGATAAAAGTGACTAGGCCGTGTGTCACTCATCATCCAGAAGTCTAGTTTGGGCCTATTCATGTGTTAGCAATTGCAGGATCCCCCTAAGGACCACAAAAGAGAGCAAGCCCCTGTGTGCAAGCACTTTACAAGTCTCTGTTTGCATCACAAGGGTCATTGTCCCATTAGTAAAGAAAAGTCATGAAAAGGTCCAGAGTCACCCAAGGGCGAGAACAAAAGGGAGCCACAACTACAGAAGCCTACAGACTTTGATGCATTAACTATATAACACACCTTCTCCTTTCATCCCTGGCACCTTCCACTGGCACCTTCGTTTCATCTACCAATTTGGTGAAATCTACCCTGTTCTAGAAAACCTCCTTCAATCCCATTATCCCCGGATATATAATACAGCTGAGTCCATGAGTGCCGCAGATTGACTGCACAACTGAAAATTCCCTGAATTAACTTCCATGTAGAAAACATGATAATCAAAGGCTAAGTAAAGTAGTTTAAAAATGTGCAATAATCACAGCAATTGTAAAGAGCTTAGACAAACAAAAGACTTTTTCTCAAGGTGGACTATTGTTTAGAAACATAGGCACATGGTGATAATAAGAAAGTGGACTGACTTTTAGTTGGTTATATTTCTGTTTTTACATTCTCTACTGACAATGCACCCGCTTACTACCTGTGCAGAAGATAAATGCTCCCATTGCCCTGCCCTTGTACACCAGTGTTCCAGAATCTTTCTCCTGAGTCTTAGAAAGGATGCAAGACTTCTGACCTTGAAGTTTCATCATCACGTGTATCTCATTAAGTTAAAAAATAAAACAAACAAAAAATAACTTACATAACTGGTCTGTGTTTACTCAGCAGTTTCAGAGAGTTTCCGTTTATCCACATCCTTGGCTATACTCAGTATTCTAAGCCTTTTCGATTTGATAGGTATACAATTGTATATAATATTTTTATTTGCATTTCCATGCTGTAAAAGCGTTATGCTCCATTTTGCAGAATACAAAAGGGAAGTTTTTCTTTTATTTCTCTTGCTATATCCCCCCCCATCTCATTTCTTTTAGGACTAATCTAATTCCTTTTAGTTCATGATATTTTGGATGAAAAATTAGTCACCGTTTTTCTCTGAGTAAATATATCTCAAAGCAGATGTTTGCTTCTCACAGTAACAGAGAAAAGGTAAATTATTTGCATAAGTAGAGGTAATCTCGCTGTGCCAATTTTAAGGTTCAGAAAACATCTCTTGGTTTTCTAATTTTCTTTCCCTTTTGTCCTCCCACCAATTGATAAGCACCACACACAGCTAAAATACTGCATGTAAGTTTGTATTTGTGTTATCTGCAGCTTGGCTTAAGAAAATGAAGTAGCTGAAAATCTGACAAGGGTATCTTTTTGTCACTTTCCTTCCCTCGTACAGTGGTGAGGGGTTTCAGACACAAATAGGACTCCATTGGACTTGAATCACTTTGATAAAGCTCAAATAAGCAACTAGGTTCTGGGGTATTTTACAAAAAAGAATTTATTTTTCTTTCTTTTTTAATTCCAGGATTTTATTGGGCAGATGAAGGTTGCTTTATTTCTTTAGAAAATCTCCCTGTCTTTATGCAGCTCATAATGTACTTTCCTCTCTTATTCAGATAGGATTTGGAAGAGCAATCTGGTGTTCATCTCAGTGAAAGCATCAAAATATCCTTGTTAGACCATTAAATGGAACATTATGTAGCTATGTGACATTATAGAGCCTTTTTAAAAGATCGCTGAAGAATCTTAAGTGATCTGAAAAATGTTCATGAGATAAGGTTCAGTCAGTGGAAATAAACTATAGATCTATATATGTATATCAATAGCAGTTATGTCTCCATTTTGAAATCTCTTTATCCAAGTAATTACCTAGACAAAGAAAATATACCAAAATATTAAGTATTTTGAGTGAAGATATTGTGAATTATTACTTAAAATATAGTTCTTTTCAACAGTTCTATCATGAACATGAACATGTATTATTTCTGTAATCCAAAATGATTAGAACAAAAAGCATTTATTAGTAAAAAAGATAATATGACAAAATTCTATGAAGACTTGATTTTGGGGGGGGGGGTGCCTTGCAGCACATCTTGAGGAATCTTAGTTCCCCAACCAGGGATTGAACCTCTGCCTCAGAAGTGAAAGCGTGAAGTCCTAACCCCTGGACCACCAGGGAATTCCCCTAGGAAGACTTGATCTTATAATAAAAGCTTTGATGAAGCAATTTAATAAACACAATTATTTTCCTTTTTGCTTTCTTGAGTTGAACATTGGTTTGAGAGAATAACAGTGGAATTGTAACTTTCCAGATATATTTTGTAACATACATTCAGCAAATTCAGACATGTATAGGCAAGTTTGGTAGCCTGCTGGGGTCTATTTGCATGAAGGACAGAGGGTCTTGGTAATCAAGTTATTATTTTCTTGGCGCTGATGCTTGGTACCACCGTGGCCTCCCAAAACCCATTGTGGCATGGGGGAATATTTTAACCTCCCAAGCACTGGGAGACATTTCAGCTGGGGAAGGTAGTCATCATTACAGGAGAGCTGGAGTCCACAGCTGAGTTGAGAGTGTCCTTGAGGCTAAAGAAGAGCTCAGTTACACCTTCATACAGTGACAACAAGCTTCCTACCCTACCCTCAGAGAAGTGGCACAGCCCTCAGGAGAGGAAGCTATGAAAGGGAATGAGTTAAATGAATGCTGTATTAACCCGTATTGGTACCGAGCAAATAGGCTACAAGGCACCCAGTTCATCAGTATCCATCAAAGCATCGTTATATCCACCTGGAAGCCTGGTAGGAGGAAAAAAGGACAGTAGATGGGTGATATCATTGGGATCGCTTCAATCATAAATTCATTTCTTAGATCAACAAATGTTGAGTTTTGAAAATATATATATGCTTTATCCTAACTTGTTAAAACCCCTATATACAATTTCCTAAGACCGGGGGAGAATTTAAATAAATTTTCAAAGCACTTGAGCACATATTTATGAAGTGATCACACAATGTGTATAGCACTATGCTAGATACTGTGGAGGCTAAAGAGATAAGACATTCCCTCAGAAGAAAGATCTTAGGATCTTATTTGGGAGATAAAACAGACATACATATAGCACACAAACAACGCTACATATTCCAGGAGGTGCAGTAGGATGAAATATAAAGGAAATGGTCTATGGCAATTTTAGAATAAGGACTCTGTATTCTGCTCCCCTGAAAGTCAGTCTAAGTTCCTTTTATTACTAGCTGTGTCTAAGGTACCTTGGGCAAGTTACATAACTTCTGTATGCCGCAGTTTCTTCATTCGTAAAATGGTGAAATTGAATCTGCTTCATAAACAATCTGTATGTAATATGCTTAGGAGAGTGTCTAACAGAATACATCTGATACTTGTAAAATATTGATTGCTAGAGTGGGACGAGGCTTTTGACAGAAAATGATGCCTTTTAGAAATCGCAGTCAGATTTTCAAAGAACATTTTCAGGTTTGCATTTTATAAAAGGCTGGGAATTATTCATCCTAATGACAACTGCAAATCATTCCCATATAGAGAAGAAAGTGGTAAGAAAAAAATGTCAGTTATTATTTTCTTTTTTAAAAAACCCTCAGATAACTGATTTGAGGTTTCTCTTTAAAGCCTGAAGAGTTCATGACAGCCTACAGCTCATGATGCTGACAGTCCTGAGGATATATGCAAATCATTGCCTATTCAGGAAAGTAGAAAATATTCTAAAGTATACATAAATATTCTAAATTTTTTTAAAGTAAGAAAACAATATTTATTCATTCTTTCACTCACTCAACACACATATATTAAGTGCTCACCATCTGAGGGATGGTACAGTCTGGAATCTATTAAATGACATAGTCTGTGCCCTCAAGAGTTTTTAAGACAGTCAGTAAATAAGTGATTAAAATGCAATGTGGCAGCTCTGGCTGGAGGGTTGAATCTTGAGTGTCCTGAGAGGTCAGACTGCTGTCAGAAAAAGTTCATGTGATCCATATGTATTAACCACAATAATACTGCATTTTAAAAGAATCAACTGAAGAAAGCAAGTAACAACAACATGGCCCATGGACATGGGCATGAACATGGTCATAGTAAAATGGAACTTCCAGATTATAAACAACAGAAGATAGAAGGGACACCATTAGAAACTGTCCAGGAGAAGCTGGCTGCACAAGGGCTAAGGGATCCATGGGGCCGCAGTGAAGCTTGGAGATACACAGGTGGCTTTGCAAATAATGTTTCCTTTGTTGGTGTATTATTAAAAGGATTCAAATGGGGATTTGCTGCACTTGTGGTAGCTGTAGGGGCTGAATATTACCTGGAGTCCTGGCAAAAAGAGGCATCACTGAAGATAATACCTGGAAGTATCTTTTAATGTCTTCTTAACTTTCTAATAAATAGAAGATTTCTTCACTGTAGCTACTCACCTGTGCGTTCTTGCTAAAGAATACTAGCAAGATTTAAAAAAATAAGAAAACATGCAAAATAAAATAAAATAAAATGTGGCAAAGGTTAATACAAGGCACTACAGAAGGCATGGAAGGGGTATATAAGGACAGGGATCAAGAAGGGCTTCAGAGGGAAGATGCTGTCTGAATGAGATGCAGGAGAATGAAGTACTTCAGGTACTTCACTGTGGCTATAGTGCCAATGTAGAAAGCATGGGGTGAAGCTGAGTGTGGAGAGTAAAGCAAAGGTCATGTGAAAGAGTTCTGCCTCTATTCTGAGACCAACATCCACCCAATGAAAGATTTAAGGAAGGGAAATGGCACAAACTATTTTCATTTTTGAAAGATCACACTGGTTGCATGCTGGGAGCATACTGGAAGGTAGACCAGGGCTGAGCTTTTATGAATTTTATAGTTACAAAATCTTGTTTAGTCTTCTGTGTCCATAGAGTTGAGTGAAACTACATGGAGACCCTCAGGGAGTCCACCCTTGAGGAGAGAATATTATGCAGTGGTTAAAAGCACAGAATCTTGATTAAAAGGCCAGTTTTGCCCATTGCTCTCTCTGTGACCGTCGGCAAATCTGTCTTTATCTCTGGTCTCAGTTTCTCTATTTTAATATGGGAATAAAATTATGTCTGTCTTGTATTAGAACTGGTTAACAAATAAATAAATGAACCAAATCTCAGACTTAACATGATAAAAAATTATATCCGGTTCAAGTCAAGAAAAGGCGTTAACTAAAATGATAAAATAAGTTAAAGGTAGCAGGATAAAAGCATCACATGCTGAAATTATTTTACATACATATGAATAATAACTAGTTATAAGACATAATACAAAAATCTTCATTTACAATAATAACAGAGAAGATTAAATACTTTGGAATAAACTTCAAATGAAAGGTATAGAAACTCTATGAGGAAAACCTTCCTGAAAGCTATGAAAGGAGACTTGAAAAAATGAAAGATACCCCAGTTTTTTTAACAGAATGACTCAATATCATAAATTGTCAATTCTCTCCCTGAGTTCATGTAAAATTTAACACAACCCCAACAAAAACATGAATAAGCTTTTTTATGAAGGTAGACAAGTTGATATAAAAAATCATGTGGAAAAACAAACATGCAAGAATTCATTAAAAAGGAAGGACTAGTTCAGATATAAAACATACTATAAAGTCCTCTAATTAAAACAGTGTGACACTGACGCATGAATAAACAAGCAAAGAGAGTAGATCAGAAAGCCCAGAAATAAACCCAAGCACATATGGAAATTTAGTATATGATAAGGTGGTATCACAAATTACTAGGAAAATATGGTAATTTTAATAGATGGTTCTGGGACAGCAGGATAACCATTTGGAATAAAATAAGTTTAGATCTACACTGCACACCATGCATAAGCATAAACTCCAAATGCAATAGGGACCAAAATTTTAAAAAAACATTTGTTTAAGTGCTAGAAGAAAACATGGGTGAATTCCTCTTTAACCTTGGTATAGAAAAAGATTTCCTATGACCCAATATTCAGAGGCAATTAAAACAAATTGATAAATGGCTATACAAAATAAATGTTTTTCTGCATGATAAAATATAAAGTCAAAGACAACTAACAGGGCTTCCCTGGTGGTGCAGTGGTTGAGAGTCTGCCTGTCAATGCAGGGGACACGGGTTCATGCCCCGGTCCAGGAAGATCCCACATGCCGCGGAGCGGCTGGGCCCGTGAGCCATGGCCGCTGAGCCTGCGCGTCCGGAGCCTGTGCTCCACAACGGGGGAGGCCACAACAGTGAGAGGCCCGTGTACCGCAAAAAAAAAAACAAAAAGACAACTAACAAACTTGGAAAAATGTTTGCAACATAGATCAAACTATAGATAAAGTACTAATATTGCTAATATCTATACATAAAGAACTTAAAAACTGAGACGAAAAGAATTTTAAAAAATCCATTAAAATGGGAAAAAGACATGAGCAGACAATTCACAAAAAGAGTTATAAAAATGACGTTTAATGCTAGGAAAAGATTTTTAGCCTCACTCATAATTACAGAAATACAAATTAAAACTATACTGAGATATTGCTATCAGATTGGCAACAATAAAAAAGTATGACAACACATTCTGTAGGGAAACAGGCACTCTCATACATTGCTGGTAGGAACGCAAACTGGTATGGTGTTTTTGGAGGGAAATTTGGCAATACCTAAGAAAATTACATAAACACTTGCCTTCCAACTCAGCAAGACCACTTGTAGGAATTTACCCAGATACAACTCCAATAGTACAAAAATACATTTGCACAGGGTTACTAATTGCAACACTGCTGTTGCAAATTACTGGAAACAATGTAATTATCTAAATACAGGAGAGTGGTTAAATAAGTTATGTACCTGTGCACAGCTGTAAGAGAAAAAAATAGAAAAAGGTTTCTATGAACTAACATGGATTGTTTTCCAGGATACATTAAATTAAAAAAGACACCCCTCCCCCACAAAAGTGCAAAAGAGTATCTATTGTGTGCCACCTTTCATGAAAGAAAAGAGAGAAATAAAATATATATATTTATCTGCTTATTTGTGCCAAAAGAAACACAGAAAGGATAACCCAGGAACTAATAAGATAAGGGATAAGGGAGAGAGGCATTAGGTAGAAGCATGACGGGGACAGAGGAAGGAGCAGTTCTCTGGGTGTAGCACTCTGTACTGTTCTTTCAGAAACCATGATAATGTTTCATAGACCCAAAATAGAAATACATGATTCAAGTCAAGCAGGATGACAGGAGAAGCCAAACTACAATACAAACAATAACAAATGAGCCTAACTCTATTACAAACTACACTGAAGGGTGTGGGAAAGAAAAGAACAAATCTAAATAAGTTCGAAAAACAGTATTTTGAGACTAAGACTAAAGACGAAAAGAAATGTACACAAACATCAGATACTAGGTTAGTAAGTTCCTCCACTTCCCTAGAATGGCATGGGTTGGTAATTCTGAAACTAATTCATGTACGTTTTAGGATTGTGCAAATAAGTAAATAAACTTTGAATAATGACAGGCAGACTTCTTACTGTCAGAGAAAGGAGTTACAAATGAGGAAAAGAGGACGGCTAGAATAAGCCCTGGGGTGTTAGACTGGAATTAAATGCATGAACTCATGGTGATGACAGAGAGATGATAGACAGATGACAGATAGACAGATAGATAGATAGATAGATAGACAGATTTAGACGATGTGTATGTGTGTGCATGTTTACATATACATAGATTTTTTTGGCTTTGTTTGCTGAAAGGGTCTAGAATTAATGATACCAATAGCAAAGAATACAGCAAACACAGAGATTTTGATTTCTAGACACCATTCTCTAATTTAAAAAAAAAAAAACAGGATTCTTGGAGAAATGACTGACCCCAGGGCTAGGGCAGGAAAAGCATAAAATTAGCTTGGAACACCTTGAGATACAAGAAAGAAAAGAAGTGCTCAAAATAATAATAAAAATAATAACAACAACAACAGACACATGTTGAAAGGACACAGAAGTCAACTGGAAGAGGCTCCCAATGGTCAAATCTGGGCCAATTTGAAAAACAAAGTAAATAATGATAGTAATGGATTATAACATATACAGTAAAATAAATATCCATGCTCCATACCGATATACATAAATAACTGAATAACCAGTAAATGGGAAAGAAGGGAAAGCTCTCATCTTTACAGAATTCTAATTAATAAATGTCCAAAAAAAAGATGGAAATTTAAAAATCACCAATTGGCGATTAGTGGGACAATACAGGATAAGAAACAGGATGCTTACATAGTATTAAAGTATCTCTCTATAAGGTACTAATTAAGTACGAAGGGAAAAATGGTTAGTTTACAGTGGAAAAATCCAGCAGACACTACCTAAACCAAGTGATTAAAGTTAACATCACCAATAATAGGATCTCTCAACATCATGGACTCCCTATATGATGTACTGAGAAGCCCACAATATCACTTCTGTGGTATTCTTATCATATATGTATAATATGAATATAATCATTACAAATATAAACATAATCTGGATCCTGGATCATAAATTGAGCATTAGAGATAACTAGTAAAAGTTGAGTAATGTCTGTAGATTAATTAATAGTATAGTATCAGTGTTAATTTCCTAACTTTGAAAATTGTACTGTAGTTAAGTTGTTAACATTTGGAAATTGGGTAAAGCGCATATGGGAATTTTATACTATACATATTTTGTACTTTTTTTCAATTTTTTACTAGCCTGAAATTATTTCAAAGTAAAAAGTTAAAAAAATTAAAATTATTAAAAGGAAAGAAAAGGTATTTAAGAACCCTGCCATATACGGTTACAAAAGTTAGTTTTAAAAGGGACAACTTAACACCCTCTCCAAATAAAAGAATATTTTCTTCTCAAAACAAAACTGTTAAATACACTTTTTACTTTATGAAAAGCTAAAATATGTACATGGAAAGATATCTTCTTTATATAAATTCTCCCACAGATCAGTGCGTTCCCGCTCTCTGACTCATTATTTCAATTTTCCAACTATTGCTCATATTTTCAGAGGTATGATCCAGGTAATGATGTAATTTTTCTGTAAATTAACTCCTAGTGATAGTTTGACCCCAGTGGATATTGAGTGTCGTACAGTCTACTTTTATGGTGTATATTGTTCTAGGCAACAGATTTCAGGGAGTTCCATTTCTGCCCAAGCTATTACATGTAATTTAGTAGCAGTGAAGACTTGGCTCATATGTAGTAAGTACTCATGTGCAGTTATAAAGTTTTCTTTTCATTTTAAAAAGGAACGTGTGAGAAATGGATAATAGGATAAAGGCTCTAGAAAAGGTTAGGCCAATTTTGCCAACTACAAGATTCTTCACTTACTTCACATTCTTACTATCAAAAAAACTATGCTGGGCTTCCCTGGGGGCGCAGTGGTTGAGAATCTGCCTGCCAAAGCAGGGGACACGGGTTCGAGCCGCGGTCTGGTAAGATCCCACATGCCGCGGAGCAACTAGGCCCGTGCGCCACACTACTGAGCCTGCGCGTCTGGAGCTTGTGCTCCACAACAAGAGAGGTCGCGACAGTGAGAGGCCCGTGCACCGCGATGAGGAGTGGCCCCCGCTTGCCGCAACTAGAGAAAGCCCTCGCACAGAAACGAAGACCCAACACAGCCATAAATAAATAAATAAATTTTTTTAAAAAAATTTAACACTATCTTAAAAAAAAAAAAACTATGCGGAAGCACCTTAGTCCTTAAAATATATTTATTTACAATAAGTAGCTAATTATGATGAATGCTTTCTGTATTCTATTTGAACAAAATGTTTTGCTTTGGAAAGTTCAAATGAAAATACAGCAGGTCCCCTGATTTTACCACTAGAGGGCAAAAGAAATTAAGAAAAAGGGCAAACAAAGCTCACATGCTTCCGAGATTCTCTAATTTTACGGTTTGAAATCTCTAGATAGCTACCTTCCAGAAATGAATTCATTCAGAAAACAAATAAGATACTGTACAAATGATGATAGGAAGAAGTTAAGAGGGAAAAACTATCATTTTTTTTTTTTTTTTTTTTTTTTTTTGCGGTACGCGGGCCTCTCACTGTTGTGGCCTCTCCTGTTGCGGAGCACAGGCTCCGGATGCACAGGCTCAGGGGCCATGGCTCACGGGTCCAGCCGCTCCGCGGCATGTGGGATCTTCCCGGACTGGGGCACGAACCGGTGTCCCCTGCATCGGCAGGTGGACTCTCAACCACTGCGCCACCAGGGAAGCCCTCATTTTTTATAAGAATTAAATCCCCAACCATTTTATCAAAAGTGCTCACCTACATACATTTATTAATTACCTTATTGATTTAGTTTAAACATTCAATTAAACACCACAATAGGCTGGTGGTGATAAATTGTGATGTTTCCTCTCCTGGTGATGTTTGAGAAAAATATTGTCTGGTTAATGCAATCGTATCTAGAAAATGAGGAATGAGCTAGTCCAGAAGCAATAAGGCCAAGGTCTTGAGTTCAATTTGTATACAGATCAGTGAACATCTAACGCAGGGCCACCTCCCTCACTCCAATCAGCAAGTGCACATCATGGGTCACGGGGGAATGGTGAGAGAGCGCACGTAGGGCAGCCAGGCTTTGCTCACATCTGAGAATAGGAGGCTGGGGAGTACTGGCAATCACCCCACCCTAGGGATCCCGATTGAAATTGAGGTCACACCCCTCACACCTGGGTGGGCTTGAATCTGTCCCACAGGTAGCAGAGACAGAAATTTCAAATACTGCCTGGATATATGAAGAAAATGTAGCTTCTTCATTTTCTATCATAGATCTACTCTTCCTCATAAACATCCATTTCACTCAGTACCAGGGAGTAGAAGATAGGCTTTTAAACTTGCCAATGTTAGATATTAAAGTCACTCCTTTTTAAAATGGACTCGTCCATGATGCATTTTTCTTTGGATAAATGCTGAATCTTTCCAGCTTCCTCTCTCTTCCCCTGCTCTTTCCAAAGACGGGGAGGCTGGGGCTGATGTGATCACATGGCAGAAAGGGCAAGGCATTCCAGAGCCCTCTGGATTCTCTGTAAATGATCTGGTTCCCTCCAAGACGGTGTGTCACTGAGTCCACGTGGGTCTTTGGATCATTTTACTGACACAAACTCTGGTCCTGACCATTTGCCTCTGTTTGCCTTCTCACACTGCAGCCTCCTTGTGCATCCTCAGGCCTCTGCCAGTTTTCTGATCTCCTAAGCACCAACACATCCATTCATTGAGGCATAAGGGACTTTCAAAAACCCCTAGGAGTCAAAGTTCTGCCTCATCCATCTGGCCACCTGCCAAGGTCACTACTCAATCACCTCACATGTTGACAAAGCGCCTTCCAAAACGGTCCTTTCCTCCCAGAGTGCTAAGCACTGATCAGGGAAAAAACTGAACTCTTCTTTGGACTTTCTGGACAGGACGCCTATACTGAAAACCTGCTTCCCTAATTCCCCTCCTTTTCTCCCTCTGCAGTCCACTGGCATGGAAGGGTAAACACCTTACTTCTTTTTAATGCTTGTAAGGACTTCTTTCTATATTCTCTTTACAAGTCCTCTTTTTATATCCTTTCTGAGGTGGTGTTCTGTAGTCCCTAAAGCAATAGCAGTGGGCAGGTTGCAGACAGAAAATCTAGTTTATCCAAAAAGAAAGATGCTTCTGGAGAGAGTCCAAAAATATCATTCCTATTTTGTGTAAGTCTCAGTTTCCTCAGCCCAAAAATATGGAGCTATTAATGCCTCGACCTACCCTCCAGAGAAAGAGCTCTGTCTCCCTCTTAAAATCAATTTGGGTAAAAAGTCTACGAAGTGAAATTTCATGGGGGCAACTATGTCATAGAGGGCTTGCACCCTTGGAAGATCTGCACTAGCATACAATCCTGCCAACTTTGCCATACAGCAGCATGTGAAAATGTGCCCGTGCATGTCCACGCACATACCCATGGACACACGCACACATAGAACCATCCTCCCCCTGCACCCTCTTTCTCTTTGGAAATGTCTTCCAATCTGTGTTAGGTTCAAACAGTAAGGTGCTGAACATTAAATTTTCAATATAATTACAAGTCTAATGTGTTAACTTTTTGTAAATGATTCAAAAACCTTAAAAACACAACTTATACAAAGACAAAAACCATAAAAAGATAACATTTATTTATTCATTCAATAAATATGTTGTGAGCATCTACTGTATGACAGGTATTATCTGGGGTTCTTGGATATAGCAGTGATGATCAAAACAGACAAAACCACAACAAAACAAACGGGGCAGGAGGAAGGTTTAGGAGATGATGGATAAGTTTATGACACTGATTGTGGGGATGGCTTCACAGGGGTATACTTATCTCTAAACACATCAAGTTTTCTGTATATCAATTTCTGCATGTCAATCAAACCTCAAAAAGTGGTTAAAAAGTAGACTATGACCCTTGAGCTCCTATTTGACAAGGATGGAAAGGGTTTGAAAAAGTGAGGTAGATAATAAGCAATATACTAAATAAATAAATAAAATATAAATAAATAATATTGTACATTAGAAGCAGACAAGTAGAATAGGAAAAGTAGAACATAAGTTATTACAATGGTTAAAGTTGTAATGGTTGTAGCCTCGTTTAGCACATTATAAATTACTCATTCATTTATTCATACTTCTCTAATTAGTTAATACCTTCCCACTGTTAAAGTAACTTTTAACCATCAATAACCATCAACAAAAGAAATGCTATCTCAGACCAGCTAAGGCTGCAGATTCCAGGTTACTGATCAATAAATTCTTAATCAGGACCTGGGGTCTAGTTGACACTCCAGAGTGATTCAAACTTAATCCAATGACCATCTTTCTGCCATCCCTACCTCCCTCTCTCTTTTTAGAGTCACAGGGCACTTGTTAAGTCAATGGGTCTTTTCAATGAGCCTACAGCTTTTACACAGTTTCTGTGCCTGGCTATCAGGCATGGTTTCCTGAAATGAAACATTCTTAAAAGTTTACTTGGCCAGAAAGACATACTGTTTGTCCTTTCATTATTATAATTAATTTTTGCATGATTCATTAGCATTATTAGAACCTATGATGCCTTGTTAGCTTCTCTTGGTAACTGGTCCATCATTCAAGAGGTTTTGTTTCCTGGAAGATGAGAGATTGAGTTTACTCTTGAGTAATGTGGAGAATCCATCTTCTTTCAATATACTCTCTACACATATATTCCTCCACTACTGTCACCATCTTTTTTATTCTTGGTATAGGTTCTTACTCTATCAGAACTCCTGGGATTACTCACAACTCTCTTTATCTTGCCTACACATAGAAATGAAGAAAAATATATATCTATGTTTTATAAAGGGTCATATACTCAACAGAAGACAGAACACTCACATATGTCAACTCCACCATTCTCTTAAAATTAATAAAGTATTAAGCATACCTACTTTCTTTTGTATTACAGTGTCTTTTGTGAACTTTACCTTTTCCCATTTCGAATATCATTATGAATTCATAGCATCATGAACTCAACTTGTTTATGAATAATTATTATTTAATGCTCAAATGGTTCCAAGTTGGATACTGGGAAGATCTCAAAGCTCACTCTGTTGTCCTTTCAGCTCTACCCCTAGTATTTTAAAGCATCCTTGCATCCAGACAAGAATGAAATGTTCATCTAGTCTTCACAGAGCTCTGTTTCCTTTCATAGTGGAGACAGTGTCAAAAGAGAGAATGAAATCCCTGAGAACACAGTTGACGTTGTTTTATTGCTCAACCTCTTTAGTTATAGAACATGTTAAGAGTCCACATTTATATGTTTACCTTAGATTCCCTAAGTCCCTTTTATTTTCTTGTATGTTTTCTACAACATACTTAAATCCAGAATGAGACAGGGCTCTTCATAAAGGGTTCAAATCAGTATTATCCTTCATTTCTACCTTCCAGCTGAACCTAGAACTCAAATCCTTTTTCTGTAGCTTCTACTCTTTCTGCTTGGAAATTGGGGAATGTTTCACAAAAGAAAGGACATCTGAGCCAGGTCTTGAAGAAACAGAGAATTTTTTTTTTTTTTTTCTTTTTTGCAGCACGCAGGCCTCTCACTGTCGTGGCCTCTCCCGTTGCGGAGCACAGGCTCCGGACGCGCAGGCTCGGCGGCCATGGGTCACTGGCCCAGCCACTCCACGGCATGTGGGATCCTCCCGGACCGGGTCACGAACCCGTGTCCCCTGCATCGGAAGGTGGACTCTCCACCACTGTGCCCACCAGGGAAGCCCAGAAACACAATTTACCAGCAGACTGCTGTGGGGATGGGAGTGAGGTATAAAGGGTATTCCAAGTGAAATTAAGCAGGTACAGCTGACCCTTGAACAATGGAGGGGTTAGGAACACTTATCCTCAGTGCAGTTGAAAATCTAAGCATAACTTTATAGTCAGCCCTCCACATCCATGGTTCCACATCCGCAGATTTAATCAATCCCAGATCATGTAGTGCTGTAGTATTATTTATTTTTTTAAAAATCCACATATAAGTGGACTCATGCAGTTCAAACCCATGTTGTTCAAATGTCAACTGTATATAGGTACATCATGTACAGAGATCCAGAAGCATGAAAAGGACTTGGAATAAAATGATGGGAGGAGAAGGCAGTGACAAGAGATGAGGACAACATGGAACGTTTGGTTAGTGTAGGAGGGATCTGGGTTTGCCACACTATGGAGTCTGATTTTCACCCAGTGACTGATCTCATGACTAAAGTGACTAGGTGATTTTAAGAAATATCCTGCAAAACTAACCAGCAGAGTAAATTTACAATAATTTCATAAAAGCAAGTTATTTACGCCATCAACCTTTCTTTAGTGTGAAGACTTCTAGAAAAGAATTAAGGGACTTCCCTGGGGGTCCAGTGGTAAAGAATCCACCTTACAATACTGGAGACACAGGTTCGATCCCTGGTCAGGGAACTAAGGTCCCACATGCCGCGGGGCAACTAAGCCCACGTGCCACAACTACTGAGCTCGCGAGCCTCAACTAGAGCCTGCGTGCTGCAAACTACAGAGCCCATGTGCTCTGGAACCCGCACACCACAACTATAGAGCCCACGCACCATGGAGCCTGAGCGCCACAACTAGAGAGAAGCAATGACAAGCCCGCACGCCGCAACGAAAGATCCCACATTTCTCAACGAAGATCCCACGTGCTGCAACTAAGAACCAAAACAGCCAAAAATCAATAAAAATAAATAAATAATAAATCTTTTTTTAAAAAAAGAAAAGAGTTAAAGAAGGAGAATTTTATGTATAAAAGTTTTTTAAACAAATCCTTGATATTTTTATAAGCTGAGGTTGATGAGTCAAGCCCTAAGGGAAATATCATCACATTGTATAAGTATGATGGTATTTATCCGTCTCCTTCACCCATGGAAAAGGGTTCAGACATACCCATTGTGCCATGTCAGAGCAGAATTCTAAGATAACCCCCATGATCTCTGCCCCTGGTGTTAGGTTACACCTTTGATTAGGTAACGTTACATGTCGAGAGCAAAGGGACTTTGCAGATGTAATTAAGGTCCTAAATTGGTTGCCAAATTCAGCAAAAAGGAAATGATCTCCAGTGACTCTCACTTAACCAATTGGAAGCCCTTTAAAAGAGGATTTCACACTTCACTGAGGTTAGAAAGAGAGTCTCTTTCTGGCTCTGCAGAGCAAGTTGCCATAATAAATTCTCCTGCTACAAGGAAATAAATTCTGCCAACAATTATGTGAGCTTGGAAGAGGAATCTGAAACTCAGATGAGACTCCAGACCTGGCTGATACCTTGACTGTAGCTTTGTGACACCCTAAGCAGAGGACCCAGCTAAGCTATCTGTACTCCTGAACCACTGAACCTGGGAGATAAGAAGTATGTGTTGTTTTAAGCTCTGAAATCTGTAGTAATTTGTTATGAAGCAATAAAACTGACATATCCATATAATGGTAAGGAAAATCATATGCCTATTAAAATAGGCTGTGTGGATAATGGTTAAAGGTACAGAGCCTAAAGCCAGGCTATATGGGTTCATGTCCCAACATCACCACCTATTTGCTGTGTAACTTTTGGCATGTTCCCTCATGCTTCCATGCCTCAATGTCCTCATATGAAATGAGGATAAACATAGGGCTTAGCTCATAAGATTATCCTGAGGATTAAAGGACTTAATTTATGCCAAGTCCCTAAAAGGGCACCTGGCATGCAGTAAGCACACTATAAAACATTCGCTATCCTTAAATGATGCTTCCCTACTAATTATCAATGGATCTAGATATATCGAAGGCTTTCTTCATTTACCCTATTAACAAATACGGGTGTCACTCTATTATGAACACTCAAGGCATTTGATAAAAAGATTAAACTTATCACCGTGCTGAGATTCCATAATCAATTTCATTCAGGAAAAAAACATTAAAGGATAAAATAACGTAAGAAAACAGGATCTCAATTTTAAAGTACAAAATCTCTTGATGTTCCCCCTCCCTCTAAGATCTGGAGATCAGTCACACTTCCAAAGTAATCACTAAAATGCATGAACAGCTGCTTAACTCTTGTGTTGTAATTGCTGCATGTTATTTCCAAGGACTTACACAGTGCAAAAATTCTGTATCTATAAAATAAAATTGAAGGAAAATATTTTGGGGAAAGCTATTCTGCTTTGATAGGTAGAAAGATAGATGAATATACAGATGTACGGAAGAGACAGGCGATAGATAGATAGATAGATAGGATGGATGGAAGGATGGATGGGAGGGAGAGAAGGAACAGACAGGCTGGAATCCTGATCATGACAACATGCATCTTGAATTCCCTGGGTCAAATGGATTGAATTTTTTTTTTTTTTTTTTTTTTTTTGTGGTACGCGGGCCTCCCACTGTTGTGGCCTCTCCCGTTGCAGAGCACAGGCTCCGGACGCACAGGCTCAGCAGCCATGGCTCACAGGCCCAGCCGCTCCGCGGCATGTGGGATCTTCCCTGACCGGGGCACGAACCGGTGTCCCCTGCATCGGCAGGCAGACTCCCAACCACTGCACCACCAGGGAAGCCCTGAATTTTTTTTTTAATTATCAAAACATAAGTGAAGCTTTTTCTGAAAAAATAAAAATTGCTGGTCCATAACATTTTTTAAAATTCCGGCAAAACTGAAAATGGAAAAACCTCTCCCCAAGATACCCAACTAGAAGGATTTAGCCAGTTAAAGGGAAAAGTCAGTTGTGGAATGAAGTATATTGTTGTCAAAGACCAGATACATCAGAATCACATGGGAGAACTTTAAAAAATTATAGATAACTTGGGTTTCCTCCAGACTCCTAGGAGGTCTGGAGTACAGACCAGGAAACTGTATTTTTCTCTGTATTAGTTACAGTAAGGTAGGCTGTAGTAAACAACAGATTCCAAAACATCAGTAGATTAACACAGTAGAAATTAATTTCTTGCCTACAAAAATGGCTCCAGAGTAAGGTTGATGGGGAGGCTCCTCTTTGTGCAGTCACTCAGTAACCAAGACTTCCCATCTGTGGCTCCCCATACAGAGTGGCTTCATTGGTATTTGCTCCCACCAGATGAAAGGAGAAATAGCATGGAGGAGCACGTGTGGAAAGCTATAACGGGTCAGACTACAAGTGGCATGGATTCTCCCTTTTGCTCTCATTCTTTTAAGGAGAACTCTGTTATAATGCCACCCATAACTACAAGGAAGGGGGGAAAATACGGTATAGTTATTGGGCCAGTAAGAAGAGGAAGTGGATTTCAGTGAACAAGAATGTCTCTGCTGTGAGCATGCCATGTGATTCCGATGTACAACTGGTACATGGTTGAAAATTCACAGATGAACTATAACTTTCAGGTCAAAATAAACCAGATTCCGAACTTAGTCACTGGACAGCTGTCTGATCTTAGGCAAAATAGTTCCCCTCTCTATGCCTTAATCTTTTTGGTTCCTCATCTTTTAAGTGAGGATTTTAAAATCCTACATCTCAAGATTCTTGTGAGATTGGAATGAGATAATACATTTAAAATTATTAAAATAGTAACTGACACTTAGTCAATAGTCATAAATATTTTATTCTAACTATATTATTGCTTTAGAAATAAAAGGAAGCAAGATGTTCTGCTATTTGAACTAAGAAATCAGATGTAGCAGTAACAGAATAAATATATTATTCCAACTGAATATTGGATTGAGGAGGTTTGAGAAAGTAGAATCTTAACACAACAGAAGTTGACTTCTTGCTCTTGGAAGAGATCCTGGGCACGTGTCAAGCGCTTGGGCAGCTCCCCTCTAGGTGGTCATTCTGAGATCCAGTCTTTTTGCACCTGGTGGCTCCACCATACCCTGGGGCTTTATCATCATCTTATCCAGTGTATAGAGACACACTGGTGACACAATATGTGATGTGGTCTGAGCTAAGAATTAGGTGTCTTGGTATCAGAATATCTGACGTTCACAGAGAGAAAAATTACTCTAATTTAAGAACGAAGTGAAAGCAATCTTAAACTATTAAGAGATTGAAAATGTTGGCAGTGTAGCTCTAAGCCGAGCTTTATAACAATTTGATTATCACATATTTTGATTCAGGTAGTTTGAGATATTTTTAGATTTAACTTTTGCCACATATAAATCTGTACCACTATACCTAAGGAACCCCACTGAGCACTCAGGTCCAGAATTGGACCTCAGCTGTGTAGTGCTTATCATCTGAGTCAAGTGATACTATCACAGATGAGCTGAATTCTGTATAATTGAAAGGATTAATTTATAGAGTAGTTCCAAAGTTTGGATCAGTATGAGGACACTAATCAATGCAGTTATCTATCAGAAGCAGAGAGTGATCCTTATCTAGCATTTCTTGAACTTACATACAGACTCCTTCGACAATAATTTCCACTAAGCCACAAGAATATATCCATGCTCTTCTGGTTTTCAGATTCCAATTTGAGGAATACATGCCTAATCAAAATAACTAAGAGGAAAATATGTCCTTGTGTGCCTCATCTTCTTGGTTTCTCCACTGTTTATTTAGGTCCTCACTATGTGCCTGGTTCTCTGTTAAGTGTTAGATGTATTATCTAATTTAATCCTTAAAACATCCCCAGGAAGTACATCTTATTATCATGCCCACATTTTTAGATGAGGAAACTGAGGCAAAGGAAGGTTAAGTGACTCAATCAATTTGGGCATACTGCTTGCAGATTCAGAGTTTCCAGATGATATTGACTCAGTTGATTTACTTACTTCCTAAAGTACAGTAACAACAGAAAACTGTCATGACTAGAGGCACATTTAGCATAAATACCATAGTCCCATTGTCTGCTGTTTAGCAGCACTTCTGTGGTGGTTCTTTGCCACACCAGCCCACTTTACCAAAAGCCAAGTAACACAAACTTAAATTTGACCTAGTTAATAAAAATGTGGGTTGTGGTTCAATTATTCAGCAATTGATTACTAAGAATTGCAACAGTTTTTAACAACCACTATAAATGCAATCTTTCTCTTGTGGTCTCTCTCAGAAACTAACATCGCTATTTCTCACTGTCATGTACATACTGTAACTCCTCCCAAATAACCTGCAAATGCAGAGAGCGCGACATTCCTACAGACACCATATTTCACATGGCGTGGATTTAAAGAGGGGTGATGGAATGGATCTTGAGATGATGTTCCAGCTAATTCAAGGCCCAGTGTTACCTGTTATGTTTATGGTCCACAGTTTACTGGCAGTGGCACTGAAGCCTTGATTTTGCTCCATAATAGTCTATATTATTTACTTCCCATTTAATGAGTAGACAAGCTCTAGTGGAGAGAACCCAGGAGTGCTGGTGTCAAGAGGACAGTCAGACCAGACAACTGACACCCATTTGGCTGTGGTTCCCTCCACCACTTGGTACTATGCAGCTGAAGTGAGAAGGTAAACAGATGGTACAATCTTCCCGGAGCCAACAGTCATCCCTTCCCTGCCCTGCTGGCCACACCCTGCTCAGTCTACCAGGCAGGAAGTGTTTCTAAGAGAGAGAGACGAGGATTATACACCAGATTCCAATGCAAGAGCAAGCTGTTGCCTTCCTGTTTCCTACTGGGTTTTGCAGGCCTCCTTCAGCTACTCTGGGATGTTGGAATAAGCAGCCTCTTTTGAGTTTGGAAAGGTGTGATATTCCTTTACGTGGGGGTGTTCAATTCATCAGAAGAAACAAGGAGCCAGGCTCCTGCTCTCAGTGGCGCAGTGTGGAAATGCAGCACATCCTGCTCTGACATTTCTCTTCTGCCTCCTTAGCCCCTGTCATTAGACTGTGGTTTCCAGTTTGGTTTGCTTTTTCTTTCTCTTCATTGGTTTCACTCTTCATGCCAACTGTCTTAAGTCCCATTAACTAAAGCTCTAATACTTTTGAAGTAACAAGGAAAGCTGGTATTAGCCACCTGCCAGGGCTGGACAAATGGGTTCGCAAACGCTCCACCTTCCTGCTTTGTGCCATGTGAGGCCCTGTTTCTGATGCTCCTGGAGTAGTGGACTTCAATAGTGTTTTCCTCCTGCCTCCAAGGCACCAGTTCCTCAATCCCAGATGATAAAATCCACTGCCTCCTACTTACCTCTCAGAGAAAGTCTGTCTTTCCAGACTCATCTTTTCTGACCCTTGTAGCAATGACCCTTAGGCATCTCAGGAGTGCCTGACATGTGAGGTTTTGAACCCTGGTCATGTCCCCCTGGTGATTACCTCTACCTGGGGCCCTAAGCCATTTGTCTGACCGTTAAAGGTATGAAATAAGTTTATATTTTGGAAATGTTGTAAGCTTCATGTCAATGTTTGTTAAAACAAAACACAACTTTTCTGTGTCTATGTCCATCCTTTCAACCAAGTAACACTGCTGGACTCCTTTAGCAAGTACTCGTCACCTGCTGGCTTTGGATGCATCACCACCATAAGAGAACAGAAAGAATGCAGAGGAACGGCGGCCACGGCACTTGACAAGTTTCAGTGCTTCTCTACTAGTTACTACTTGTATTCCCGTTTTACGAAGGAGGAAACTGAGGCCAGGAGAGGTAAAAGCCTCTGCCCCAAATCACACAGGACCGTCTGGCTCTGTAGTCCACGCCGTAACCACCTTCCCCCGGCAATCTTCCAGAGTTAGCACACTCCTGATTCCAGGGCAGAGCGTTAGTCCTGAACCCTTGCCTTTTGTTCTACCCTAGTGAGTTACACAGAATGACCCAGAAAGAAACTTACTTTGCCACTGGCTCTCCCTTAAAGCCCTGAGCCAAGAGTCTCCTGCTTCCTCCCCTCAGTGCGTACTCTCAGCCTTTCGGGGCAGGGCTTCCTGCTCTGCCTTGGCCCTGGTACCAACCTGCACCGGCTCTAGATCTGGCCCAACCAACTCCCCAAAGGTTCTCTTCTCTACCCCCAAAGCCTATGCAGACTTTACCCGCTTCTGGTTTTTATAACCCTTAGTCCTCTAAACAGCACCCACCTCCAACACTCCCTTCCTAGCCAGGGGCGGGAACGAGGGCAGAGGTTCTAATGTCTGCATTGCCAAG
Organism: Leucopleurus acutus; assembly: GCF_964270905.1. Classification (NCBI taxonomy): domain Eukaryota; kingdom Metazoa; phylum Chordata; class Mammalia; order Artiodactyla; family Delphinidae; genus Leucopleurus; species Leucopleurus acutus. Next base: position 55,433,299 of record NC_139152.1, read on the forward strand.
TCTTTGAAGGTTATCTCTTTACCTATCCTGGTAAATTTTAGAATTAGGGACAGTAAAAGATTAGTTGTCCTCTGAGAACAGCCTGAAGTGTTAAACCATTTGGGCGTATCTAAATGGGAGTATTTAAAGGGAGAATAAGTGCAAGAAAAACAACCAAAAACCAACCTCCAGCTGGTTTATCTTCTACAAATGCAACAAGCATACATTTCTACAACACTGAAAACATCTATTATCATCACTTCACATGCACAACATAATTCCAGCCAGTGGGTACTTTAATTAAGGAAAGACAACATAAATAGTGCATAGCACAGAGTGAGGGAGCCTTTGCCATCAAGTGCAGAAGGAAAACAGCATGCATCATATAAAAACAATGCTTTGTTCTTTCTGGGGTGTAACTCATTTTGATTCTAAGGGAGCCTAAGGGCTCCCTTAGGGATAGAGAAGAAATTTAAAGTGGCAAATGAGGGAGGTTAGGTGGCATGGGGCAGAGAAGTGAAAACAAAATGGAAAAGAACTATCAAGGGGGATAGGGATATGGATTCATAAAGGATACGGAGTCATGTGCTTCTGCATGATAAAAGCACAGTCAAGAGAAAAACTGGAGAAAGCAACACCTCTAAAACATAGAGTCAGTGTAAGGTTTGGAAGGGACAGTCCTGAGATTATTCCCAGGACTCTTGCTGATATTTTCACCCAGCGCAAGACACGGTACCAGGAGCAAGTCATCCCATCCTATACCTTGAGATGGGATGACTTCACGTTCTCTTTATCCATGCCACTTTGACACCTCTACATTTCTTAAAGCTTCTATTAGCAATTTCTAAGTATCTGAACACCACGATTCTGCTTAACCGGGATTATGGTCCACTCGCTACCTGACACATTAACTATATTTACTTGATTTCAATACTATGTGGGCACCTAAACAGAATGTGACATTTACAAGAAAAACACAAGGGCACAGATTTCTTAAAAGTCAAAGAAAAAAGTCAACAAATAAAGGGGAAAGAGAGGTTATATTTTAAGAGAAAAGCAATAGAAAAACAGCTAAGTTTCAAATTCAATTCAACAGCATTAACTACAGACTTCTTTCCAAATCTGATTTCTTCACCAGCACAGCATGGATGTTAAGAGGGATGCCATTTACTAGCTATGGACGTGGATCCAGTTACTTGACTGCTCTGTGTCTCTGTTCCTCTATTTTCAGAATGGAGATAATAGGGGAAAAAATAAAACTTTCCCCCAAATTAACACAACTTCAAATTATTAGCTGTTTCTTCATTCCTAACCCAGTGAAAGTTCCTGAAAGAAAAGTTTAGGAGAGAGGAGAATCCAACATTTATTGTGCACTTATTATTTGTTAGCACTCTACAAGTGATCTCAGTTAATCACCATAAACTTGTGAGAAAACATTTTTACCAATTTATAGATGAAATGGAGTCTTAGAGCCTCCAAGTCTTAGATCAGAAGCTGCAAATGACCTAAAATCTCCTCTCTTGTGCAGCACAGCATGGAGTCATGCTCCACAGAACAGGATACCTGGGTCATCCAGCCTCAGAATCACTCAAAACGCTTGTTAAAACTGAAGATTCCTGCACCCTCACACAGACTTGTTGAATTTCAATCTCTTGACGGTAGCAGTTTTTAACGAACCACCCACTGCCATGATTCCTCTGCACACTCAGGAGCTGTGAGCTCACTGGCTAGGAGAAGGGACTCTGAGGTCAGGCCTGGGCCCAGTTCTGCTATGTTCTAGATATGTGATCCTGGGCATATTACTTAACCTCTGTGAGATTCTCTGCCTTATTCAAAACAGAACCTCATAAGGTTACTGCAATGATTAAATAATGGATGCGCAGTGCCAAGTTCAAAGTCTGGTCTGCATTATAGTAATTATTTTTGTTTCCTCTTTGCTTTTTCATTCAACTTCAGGATTCACTATGTTTGGTTTCTTCCCCATCACTCAACTGAAAGCAGCCAAGTGCATATCACAAGTGGCCTCCTTGTCAAATCCAATGACCTTTTTTTGATCTCCTTCAGCTCTGTACCTAGTTTGTCCATCAATTATTCATTAAAACTGTATTGTGCATCTGCTCTGGACCATACAGTGGGCTACATGTAAGGTATTCAATGGTGAATATAGCAGGTGCAATTCCTACACTCATGGAGCTTTCAGGCTTGTGTTGGGACATTGATTTCAGTAAGTCACTGCATATAAGCATATTAAAAAATTGTACAATGAAAGAAAAGAACAGTGTGCCCTAAAAGAGAATGACAGAAGAGATATTTTATCAAGGAGTGTCAGGGAACTTCTGGGACCAGAGAAGCCAGATATAGAGAGTCATTCCCACAGAAGGAACAGCAGCAAGTGGGAAGACCCTGAGGTAGAAAAGAGCTTGTCACATTGAAGGAAATAAAAGAGCATCCATGTGGCTGGACAAGAGGAAGGGTGGTGTGAAATGAACCAGGAAAATAAGCATGGTTTTAGCCATACAGAGCCTCATAAACCACGATGAAGGTTTAGACTGAATTCCAAGGGCAACTTGGGGCCACTGGAGGACTCTGGGCCAGAGATGATATAATCACTGCGGTTGTGATCTGGAGTATGGATTAGAAGTGGGCTAGGAGAGACACTGAGAGATCAGTTGGTTTGCAGAGTTTGAATTTGGGTGCTGAAAATGGAAATGGACACACAGTGGAAGCATGTGAGATATGTTTGTGGTGGAGGATTGAAAGAATCTGAGATGAACTGGATGTGGAAAATAAAGAAGGAAGAGGTGCCATGAAGTACTCCCAAGCTCATGTTTGAGCAACTGGCTGGAGAGTAGAGCCATTTACCAAGAAAAGGCACGAAATCAATCTCTGGGGAAAGGACCAGGACCTGTATATTTCTAGAAAGCTCCCCAGTGATTCTGATGGCTAGCCCTGGTTGACAAGAGCCAACCTGGAGGGGTAGTAGAGAGAAAAGTAGTGAAGTTTAATGGCTAATGATTGTATCTTTCTTTGGCGGTAGCTTGCCTTGTTCAAATCTTGTCACTGGGCAAGTTGGTTTCCTCATTTGTAAAATGGAAATAGCAGAATATACATCATGGGGCTGTTGCAAACTGTTAACCTTATAAAATATGTGGAACATTTCCAAGCTACCCTTTTTGGATCAGTCAGTTGAAAAAGCTGGGTGCTTTCACATCTCTAAGCTCTTGCCCTTTCTTTTGCTTCTTCCATGTTGTGATTTCCTATATTCTCTTCAGAGACAGCCTTCCTTGACTATTCCCCCTATCACCACCAACCCCAGCCAATCATCTAGGCCACTCCTCCTGCTTGCATGATCTTAGAATTTAACATAGCACGTTATAATTATTTATTTGTTTGTCTCCTGAACAAGCCTTGGAACTCCTAGAAGTAGCTGGCCTTATCTTATACAAATGCATGTCCACAGAACTTAGTCTGATGTCATAGATCGAAGCCCAGAATGAATTTGTTGGATTTAATTAAATTTAGCTAAATTAAAAAGCATGATACCCTCAGGGAATAAATCTCAAAAACTAAGTCTCTTGTTTAATTATGTTATCATATGGATGAAAACACAGCAAGTTACGCCCAAGGGATATAAAAAATTCACCGTAAATGGCCATTTAGGCACAACCTTAAGCCTGAACTAGTCATGCCAAACAAAACACCTTTCTTATCTGCCTCTCACCTCTGCTTTGTTCTTCCTGGGCAACGTGGGGCCCATGACTTTCTGAGGAACAGAAGAAGGGGCAAGGGGGTTGGGAAGGAAGAGACACACTCCTACCACTTTACAAAACCTTCCTTTACTCCGTAATGAAAGAAGGAAGGTAGACAGAGATGCTGCATGTGCTGGAATAAGCATGTCAGGCTGGTTTGAGTCCTTTGTAACCCTGTGGCTTGGTACAGAAAGTCCAAACACCAGTAGGCAAATACCAATAATATTACAGGCAGAGCAAATCAGCCCAGAACAACTTTCGTGAGAGGACCCATGGTTTTCACCACGCCCTTGTATGGAAGCAAAACTCGATCTCTTTATGCTAATGCTTCTGGAGGCTTAAATCTGCAGAAGGTATGCAGGAGGTGCTGGTCATGCACCTGAAACTGAAATAATTTGATAAACGGTTTGGATCCCTGAGGGAAAAGATGAAAAGGATTTTTCACTCTAGTCTTTAATCTCAAGGCAAATGGGCATAGAAGGAGGCAGTTTGACATGTACAAGCCAACAGTTTTTGGAGCCAAAGAGACCTGTGTCCAAATCCTGACTCATTCACTTTTTAGTCCTGTGCTTATTAAAGTTAATACTACTAATAATGATAATAACAACAGCTAACACTTATATGTGTTTATCGTATGCCAGACTCTGTTCTAAGTGCTTTACATATGTTAACTTATTTTAGTCCTAAGAAAAAAAAACCCACGAGGAAGACACTTCTATCATACTTTACTGTGAAAGAAACAGGCTTAGAAAGGTTGAGTATGGTACAAGCTAGTTAACAGCAAAGCCAGGATTCAAACCCAGGCAGTGTAGGATCTGACTTCAGACACCATGCTCGCATCCACTGCATTTCCCTGCCCCCGTGTGCCTCAGGAGCACATCATCTGACTTTCAGAATCTAAGTTTCCTAGTCTGTAAAGTGGGTATAATGAGGCCAACCTCAGTGACGTCTGAAGGAGATGATGTAGGTAGAAACCTGGGTACCAAAGGAGCACCCAGACTAGGTCAAGTGCCTTTAATTTTCAACTTGTATGCTCACAATGTATTATCAGAATTCTAGGAAAATGCTAATAAAAGTCAATTATCTAGAGTGTCCAAGAATAGCAAATGTTTGGGTGGGCTGGAGAAATTGGAAGCTCTAGAATGTACTTTTCTGAAACTTTAATTGATCCAGAAAGCAGTCTTAGTCTATGAAGTCAATTACCTCAATACTTCTAAATAAACCCTGGTTTTTGTTACCAACAGAAGCCCACCAAAGGGCAACAACCAGCTGGAGGTGTGAGTCAGAAGCTGGGAGAGCCCGAGGGAGAACAATTATTTAGACCTGGAGGGGCAGTTAGAAAAGTTCCTGAAGCATGATCAGAATGTTTGCAGGAAGAGAAGAGGGAAGGTTGATGTAAGGAGAGAAATCTGCATGATCAAAGGCACTGAGGCATGAAAGACAACTCACTTATGTCAAGGTTAGAGAAGAGTGAACACTGAACAACAGTGAGAATGAAGGAGGCCTGGAAAGCTGGCCAGCGCTGAATGTCACACAATGGAGACTGGATTTCATTCTGTGTGCAACAGGGAGCCACCAAGAGTTTTTGAAAGGACATCAGACCTGTGCTTTAGCAAGACAATTTGTGGAGTGTTGTGTATGGATTAAAGTGGAGAGTATAGGTATCAGGGAGACCAGTTCTGAGGTAGAGAGTATAAGGGAACATTTGGTTTTCTTTTACACCAATATATTAAAATATACACCAAAATACACCACTATATTAAAATCTCGAGAGAGAACAGCCGAACATTATTTGCTCTACAAGTGGAAATAAATCATTACCACCTCTAAGGAGATTAAACTAAGAAATTGTGGTTGTTAGCAAAACTGCCACATAAAATTTTAGACATACAAAGAAAGTAACTGTAGAATTACGCACATATTTCCACCAGAGAATGGAATCTGGACGGAGTGGGTGAAGTAAGCAAAGAAGTAAACATTATTCAGAGCTTAACAAGTGCCTCACTTTTCACCAAGAAGAGCCAACACTGTTTTCTTTGAATCGGCTCTCATATTTCCCTGAAAAGAAATTGATAGTGTTGTGGAAAACTCAACTACTGAAATCACAACGAAAACAGCAACCCCATGAGAGGAAACTGGTATTATGTCAAAGCAACAAGTCACTGAACTTTTGACCGCCCACCCAAAAAAGTGGAGAATGTTTCAAAAGAAACAAGTTTGAATAATAGAAAATAGCACACCACTTCCCCCCATCCACATTTGACCTTGGGGGAACAAGAACTTGGCTAACTTAATGCAGTTGTCCACATTGGTTATTAATTCTCTACAGGATCCAAAACCAAATACTATTTCTTCAAGGTCCCTCCCAAGACCTTCTAAGTGACATGTCCCCTCATTGAATATCCTTCCCCATATTGGTCGTCCTCGTACTTGTATGGGTAATTAGCCTAAGCATTTGTTCTTCTCAAATACGGCCTCTTAACTATTCTTTAAATATTTTACGTATACATGGTTTGTTTCTCCAATTTAACCGTAAGCATTTAAAAAGGGGAATATTTGGGTATATTTCTGTACCATTTTCTTTATGGCATATAAAAATCAAAAACAACACAGCAGTAGTAACAATAATAGCTAAGACTTTTTGCATGCTAGCCATGTGTTCAGCATTGTTTCAAAAGCTGTACATGTATTAACTCAACTAATCATTACAACAACTACATGAGGTTGATACTGTTACTGCCCTCTGTTTACACTTGAGGAAACTGAGGCACAGGAGTTAATCATCTTTACACAGTCACACAGCCTGTAAGCATATGACCTCAGGCAGTCTGATACCAGAGCTGTGCTCCAATGTACCATTTAATATATTGTTTTCTTTGAATCCAAATTCCAAAAGGAACTTGAAAATCAGAGGCCCTAGGTACGAACTGCAGACAAGATTTGGGATCAAGTAAGGTTTGGCTTTAATTTGACAAACAATCTTTTCGTGGCCTCCACAAGATTTTGTGGGCCATCATACACAGGGTCATCTTTGACTTAGACACCAAGGGAAACACAGCTTCCTGGACCTCTGCTCCACTGTGTTCCCTCTATCTTAATGTGCTGTCACTTACTGAGATCTGAAGATAATGTGAGTAAAGCAGATACAGTGGGAGTAAGTAGAAGAAGCATACCGAACAGAAAACATATCCACTCCTCACCGAAACAGTGAACTCTTCTCACTTTCTGTTTAGCTAATGGCTGTGACTGGCATGTGAGAAGAGGGAGGGGGAATGATCTCAATGGCCCCAGAGGAGTTCGGAGCAGAGAACAGGGCATCATCAGGTCTGGCACCCTTCTTTGGCACCAAGTTCCCCCTGTCAACCACCGCAGTAAGTACCTGCCTTCCTGTAAGCCAAAAGAGCACACCCCACTGGAAAGCAGAGCTGAGCTGTGAATGCTACAGGTATTGTCTCCATGCTGTCCTGGTCTTTGAGGCTTTGTGTTTCTGTGTCGTCTACTCATTGTGTGTCAACTTCAATTGTTCCAATATATAGCTTGGCCTTGACTTTCCTCTCGGGCTCTCAGGTCTCAGTATACCTTCTTCTCTAGTTCTGTCCCTATGCTCACTTGGGTACTTGGCCAGCTACCCATATTCTCATGAACGAAAGGTTGTTTTTTTTTTTGCGGTACGCGGGCCTCTCACTGCTGTGGCCTCTCCCGTTGTGGAGCACAGGCTCCGGACGCGCAGGCTCAGTGACCATGGCTCACGGGCCCAGCCGCTCCGCGGCATGTGGGATCTTCCCAGACCGGGGCACGAACCCGTGTGCCCTGCATCGGCAGGCAGACTCTCAACCACTGCGCCACCAGGGAAGCCCACGAAGGAAAGGTTTGACAATAGGTAATATCATATCAGAGTACAAACTCTGGACTAACCTGCACCTTTAGTCATTTCTACCCTTATCATACCCATCATGTGTCACGTACAACGCTTATTCTGGGCATAACTGGCAGCAGGGAGACTGTTATACGTCCGAGGTCCTATTAGGCAGGCCTTCGGTAATGACATGAGAAGTGTGCCATCAAACCACTGTTCGACAAAGATGGCTACAACAAGCCTTCCAATTCTGTGCACGTGCCTCTCTGCAGTGCAACGTTGCCACTCCTCGCATTAAGACACAGTGCCTATTTCCCCTCCCCTTCAATATAAGCTGGCCCTGTGACTTGACTTAACCAGAATAAGGCAGTAGAAGGAACAACTTAGGACTTCAGAGCCCTAGCCTCAAAAGGACTTTCAGCTTTTGCTTCCATGCTCTTGCTGCCCTGAGACCACCACATAAGAAAGCCTGGCCAGCCTCCAAGAGGACAGAGACCACTGCCAGCCAACAGGTAGAACCAACCTTGAGAAATGTGAGTGAGGCCTTCTAGCCTCACCTGTGCTGCCAGATGACTGCAGCTGTATCAGTGACCCCAGGCAGGCCAGGCCAGGAAAAGAATCACACTGCTGAGCCCTGGCTTCTCAGATCTCAGACCTTCCCTGCCCAAACTGCTAAGACACAGCAATTTATGAGCAGATAATATTAAGTAGATTTTGGCAAGGTTTGTTATGAAGAAACAGCTAACTTCTAAAAACTCCAAGTGAAAACTGAGACAAGAAACTCAGTATCTCTTACATTACCATGATACAACATACTATCTTCTTTAACAGTTACCATTAAACCATTAATGCTTGGCATAGTGTCTAAATGCCCTTCCACTACCACTGCTGCTACTGCTGCAAATACAACAACAAAAAACAACAATACACACACACACATACACTCTTCAATCTCCTGCCTGCTCTACTCAGATGTTCTTTTGGGCTTTTCATTTCTCTATGTCCAGAATGCTATATTTCCAGCTCAGTCCTTTTAACTAACCCCATCCCCATATTCCCAGCTTCTCCTGTCTATGAAGAGTAGCTATCACTTACTACGTACCAGAAACTGTTGGTTTCTCACCATCAACTTATCAAGCAGACCACCACTGTTCTGCTCCCTTTATATATGAGAAAGCTGAGGTACAGTAGATTAAGGCTACTCAAAAGTCTCAGAGCCAGTAATGGGTGATGGAGCTAGGGTTTGACTCCAGGCAGGAAGGTGCAAGGCCATGCTTTTAAAATCTACACTGGCCTGTACAAACTCTCTAGGTGACCCCCTCTAGGCACTCCAAGCTTTATATGTACAAAACCAAACTCATCTTTTTCTCTCAGAAACCTCATATTCCCTACCTTGATAAATGATAACCAATTACTTACATGCCCAAAGAAGAAACCTCGCCCATGTCTGATGAGCCACACTCCACGGAATATATGCTTTCTCATTCATCTCACTATCACTGCCTTACATCAGGATATCATTATTTTCAACTTAAAAAATTGCAAATAGGCTGGTTGCTAGTCTCCTTACCTGTGACTGGATGGGTGAGTCACTTTTCCTTTTTACTGTCTTTTTCTTTTCCCTCAATCCTTGTCTACATCACTACTGAGAAGGATATACATTGTCACCAGAGTAGCTTACCTTGACAGGTACAAGATAGTTGGCCGTACTGGTATGATGATGATTATTTGTGAGTATTAGAGCCTGTGTGTGGTCGTGGTGGTGGTGGTGGTGGTGGGGTGTGTGTGTGTGTGTGTGTGTGTATGTGTGTGTGTGCATGTGCATGCTTGTAGGAGGTACGTGCTGCTTGAGGATAGGGCAACCAACTCCTTCCAGTTTGTCCTACACTTTCCCTATTTTAGCACTGAAAGTCCTGCATCCCAGGAAACTGCTGCCTCCCAGGCAAACCAGGACAACTGGTCAGCCTTCTTGAGGGAGTGACTGAGTGTAGGATTTAACTAAGTGGCTGAGTGTGGGGGGCTGTGCAGATGTTCTGCCTCCACTGAAGCCAGTTGATGTTATGGCTTCTCTCTTCCTTTCACAAAATTAACCAGAAAGAGAGGTAGTAATACCATCAATCTCTTATACCCTCATTTAAATCAACTTACCAGCATCTTCTGAAATATATGCCTGTCGTGTCCTTAAAATATAGTCTTCACTTGGTTTTCAGCCTCACACTCTCCTGATTTTTCTCTAGCCTTAATTTCTCAATGTTCTCTGATGATTCCTCTTTCATCACCTATCTTCATGTTGGAAAGCCCCAATTTTCTATGTTTGGCCCCATGATTTTCTCTTTCAGTATCCACTGGATAGGTGACCTTATCTAGTGAACCCTCAAGTTCAGAATCAATTATAGGATAAAGTCAAAGAGAGGAGACCAAAATGTCACTTTGTCACTGATTTTTAACATATTTATATTGGAGAATATGGTTGAGCCACAGGGTAACTGGGCTTGCTAATCTTCTGTTGACTAATCCATTCAATCATAGGAACATTTAGACAACCAGAGGTTTCTCCCAAGGCAAACTGACTCTTGAAAAACTCACAGCATGGAAGAATAGAAAATGTATATTCTCTGAAGGCAGACATCCCAAAAAGATACAAGAAAATTAATGAACCATGAACACTGGATTCTTTCTCCCAAACTGACCAATATGTTATGTCAACCCTCCTTCCCTAGGAAAGAGTGACTAAGAGAACAGTTAAAAGCCAGGACTGGGACACTGATGGAGGTTCCTCATAGAAACACAGAAACTAGGTTATATATGTTTTCCCTATGACAAATACCAATTTATTTTAATGACTTTCCATTATATTTCCAACTTCACCCTCTTCTCTGAGGTTCAGACTTATACGTCCACCTGCCTGCTCAGCCTCTCTGCTTGGAAGTCTAATAGGCATTTCAAACTCAACATGTCTAATAGAGAACTTGATTTGTTCACTATCCTCTTCACTTCTGGGTTAGTTTGCTAGGTTTGCTTGGGTACTGCTGCCATAATAAAATGCCATAGGCTGGGAGGCTTAAACAACAGAAATTTATTTTCTCACAGTTCTGGAGGCTGGAAGCCTAAGATCAAGGTGCCAGCAGGGTTGGTTTCTCCTGAGGTCCCTCTCCTTGGCTTGCAGACAGCCACCTTCTCGCTGTGACCTCACATGCCTTTTCTCTGTGCACATGTATCCCTGACATCTTTCTCTTCTTATAAGGACACAAGCCATTTTAGATTAGAGCCCCACTCTTATGACCTCATTTAACCTTAATTTCCTCCTTAAAGGCCCTATCTCCAAGTACAGTCACATTGAAGATTAGGGTTTCAAAACAGCAACTGGAGGAAAGACACAATCCAGTCCATTAACAACTTCTTTCACAATCTTGCCCCCATTTCAGGAAATGGCACTACCACTGACCAGTTGCTTAAGCCAAAACCTTAGGAGTCATCTAGGAGTCCTCTTTTCCTCATACCCCATGTCCAGCCCATTAGCAAGTTACCATTTCCATATCCTACCACCTCCACTATAAACTCCAGGTTCAACCATCATCTTATGCCTGATCTACTGAAATAGTCTCCTAACTGGTTTTCCTGCCTCCTTTCTTGCCCTGCCACAGTCTATTTTCCATATATCCACCAGAGATGTCTTAAAAAGTAAGTCAGATATTACTGCTTCTCTGATTTGAACACTCCAATGGTTTCTCATTACACTTAGAATAAAACCCAAGTATAGTCTATGACCCACCATCATCTACCCCTTACCTCTCTGTCCTAATGCTTCCCCACCATTCACTCAACTCCAGTCACTTTGGCCTCCTTGATTTTCTTAAAGTAGGCAAAGCTCACTTCTGTGTCACAACCATTGCATGTGGTGGTCCCTGTCCTTCTGCCTGGAACTCTGTAGAACTGCCTTCCTCCTTTTCATTTTATTTATACCCCTATTCAATTATAACTTCCTTAATAGAACCTTCCCTGATTTATTTACAATACACCCCACCCCCGTGACTCTCCACTCCTTTGCCCTCCTCTATTTTCCCTCAAAGCATTTACAACTGCCTGAAACTACAGTGGATTTGTATTTGATTAGTGGTTTACTGTTAGTCTTTCCTGTTAGACTGTAAGCTTCAAGAAGGCTTCTTGCTCTCTGCTGTACTGAGAACAGACCTTAGCACAAAACAGAAAATTTGATCATGCCACTTCCTTTCTTAAGCGCTCCAATGACTGACTGCTCTCTGGGTTAAATCCAAGGATTTTATGTGACGTATAGTAAGTCCCTTCTACCCTTCAGCTTCACCCCTAGCTGCCCTCACCCCACAGCCTGAGCCAGAGCTGTGTTCACTCATCTTGGAATGTTTGGGCTCTAGCACAGTACCTGGCACAAAATGGCTACAAAGCAGCTGGCATTAAGTGGCAGGCATTATTATATCAATATAAAGCAGAGACCAAAAAGTGTCTTCATTTTACATTTAACTAGTTGGTTACTATGTTGGTAAAATGGAGATAATAAAATTAGCCCTACTTATCTCACAGGCTTGTTGGTTCTTTAAAAAATCAAATGCATTAACATTTATAAAGCACATAATATTTATGTGCTTGGCACTGTCCCAGGTGCTGGGAATACATTAGTGAGTAGAGAAGACAAAGATTTCAGTTTTCATGGAATTTATGCTCTAGTAAAGAGAAAACATTTAAACACACACATACACACCAAGTGCAATAGAGAGAACTAAATCAAGAAAGGAGGGTGAAGAGTATCTGTTGCAATGCATATGTACATTTCACATTCAGTGGTCAAGGAAGTCCTCACAGAGATGATGACATTTGAATAGAGACTCGAAGGGGCTGAGGGAACAAGTCAGGTGGCAATCTGGGGGAAGAACACTCCAGTCGGAGGGCACAACAAAGGCAAAGGCCCTGAAACAAGAGCACGTCTACAGTGTTCAAGGCTATAGTAAGGGTCATAAAATGAGTCTCAGTAAATATAAAAGGATTCAACTCACACAAAGTATGCTCTTGGACCACAACTGAATTAAATTAAAATAAATTTAATAAATAAAAGAACGCATCTCTGGATAATCCCCCAATATTTGGAAACTAAATAACACTACTGACCAACTGAAGGATCTAAGAAGGAATCAAAGAGGAAATTAGAAAGTATTTTAAACTGAATGAAATTGAAGACACAAATACCAAAATTTGTAACATACAGTGAAATGTATAGAACTAAAACACCTATATTAGAAAACAACAAAGGTTTGAAATTAATTACTTTGGCTTCTGCCTTAAGAAACTAGAAAAATAAGATCAGTAAACTGGCACAAGCCTCTTAGAGGTAGCCTCATCCACCAGAGGGCAGACAGCAGAAGCAAGAAGAACTGCAATCCTGCAGCCTGTGAAACAAAAACTACATTCACAGAAAGATAGACAAGATGAAAAGGCAAAGGGTTATGTACCAGATAAAGGAACAAGATAAAACCCCAGAAAAACAACTAAATGAAGTGGAGATAGGCAACCTTCCAGAAAAAGAATTCAGAATAATGATAGTGAAGATGACCCAGGACCTTGGAAAACGAATGGAGGCAAAGATCGAGAAGATGCAAGAAATGCTTAACAAAGACCTAGAAGAATTAAAGAACAAACAAATGGAGATGAACAATACAATAACTTAAATGAAAACTACACTAGAAGGAATCAATAGCAGAATAACTGAGGCAGAAGAACGGATAAGTGACCTGGAAGACAGGATGGTGGAATTCACTGCTACGGAACAGAATCAAGAAAAAAGAATGAAAAGAAATGAAGACAGCCTAAGAGACCTCTGGGACAACATTAAACGCAACAACATTCACATTATAGGGGTCCGAGAAGGAGAGGAGAGAGAGACAGAAAGGACCAGAGAAAATATTTGAAGAGACTGTAGTTGAAAACTTCCCTAACATGGAAAAGGAAATAGCCACCCAAGTCCAGGAAGCGCAGTGAGTCCCATACAGGATAAACCCAAGGAGTAACATACCAAGACACATAGTCATCAAATGGGCAAAAATTAAAGACAAAGAAACATTATTGAAAGCAGCAAGGGAAAAACAACAAATAACATACAAGGGAACTCCCATAAGGTTAACAGCTGATTTCTCAGCAGAAACTCTACAGCCCAGAAGGGAGTGGCATGATAGACTTAAAGTGATGAAAGGGAAGAACCTACAACCAAGATTACTCTACCTGGCAAGGATCTCATTCAGATTCAATGGAGAAATCAAAAGCTTTACAGACAAGCAAAAGCTAAGAGAATTCAGCACCACCAAACCAGCTCAACAACAAATGCTAAAGGAACTTCTCTAAGTGGGAAACACAAGAGAAGAAAAGGACCTACAAAAACAAACCCCAAACAATTAGGAAAATGGTCATAAGAACATACATATCGATAATTGCCTTAAACGTGAAGGGATTAAATGCTCCAACCAAAAGACACAGGCTTGCTGAATGGATACAAAAACGAGACCCATCTATATGCTATCTACAAGAGACCCACTTCAGACCTAGGGACATACACACACTGAAAGTGAGGGGATGGAAAAAGATATTCCATGCAAATGGAAATCAAAAGAAAGCTGGAGTAGCAATACTCATATCAGATAAAATAGACTTTAAAATAAAGAATGTTACAAGAGACAAAGAAGGACACTACATAATGATCAAGGGATCATTCCAAGAAGAAGATATAACAATTATAAATATATATGCACCCAACATAGGAGCACCTCAATACACAGGGCAACTGCTAACAGTTACAAAAGAGGAAATCGACAGTAACACAATAACAGTGGGGGACTTTAACACCTCACTTACACCAATGGACAGATCATCCAAAATGAAAATAAATAAGGAAACAGAAGCTTTAAATGACACAACAGACCAGATAGATCTAATTGATATTTATAGGACATTCCATCCAAAAACAGCAGATTACACTTTCTTCTCAAGGGCTCATGGAACATTCTCCAGGATAGATCACATCTTGGGTCACAAATCAAGCCTCAGTAAATTTAAGAAAATTGAAATCATACCAAGCATCTTTTCTGACCACAGCGCTATGAGATAAGAAATGAATTACAGGGAAAAAACCATAAAAAACACAAACACATGGAGGCTAAACAGTACGTTACTAAATAAACAAGAGATCACTGAAGAAATCAAAGAGGAAATCAAAAAATACCTAGAGACAAATGACAATGAAAACACGATGATCCAAAACCTATGGGATGCAGCAAAAGCAGTTCTAAGAAGGAAGTTTATACCTATACAAGCCTACCTCAAGAAATAAGAAAAATCTCAAATAAACAATCTAACCTTACACTTAAAGGAACTAGAGAAAGAAGAACAAACAAAACCCAAAGTTAGCAGAAGGAAAGAAATCATAAAGATCAGAGCAGAAACAAATGAAATAGAAACAAAGAAAACAATAGCAAACATCAATAAAACTAAAAGCTGGCTCTTTGAGAAGATAAACAAAATTGATAAACCATGAGCCAGACTCATCAAGAAAGAGAGGGAGAGGATTCGAACCAATAAAATTAGAAATGAAAAAGGAGAAGTTACCACAGACACAGAAGAAATACAAAGCATCCTAAGACATTACTACAAGAAACTCTATGCCAATAAAATGGACAACCTGGAAGAAATGGACAAATTCTTAGAGAGTATAACCTTCCAAGACTGAACCGGAAAGAAATAGAAAATATGAACAGACCAATCACAAGTAATGAAATTAAAACTGTGATTAAAAATCTTCCAACAAACAAAAGTCCAGGACCAGATGGCTTCACCGGTGAATTCTATCAAACATTTAGAGAAGAGCTAACACCCATCCTTCTCAAATTCTTCCAAAAAATTGCAGAGGAAGTAACACTCCCAAACACATTCTATGAGGCCACCATCACCCTGATACCAAAAACAGACAAAGATACTACAAAAAAAGAAAATTACAGACCAATATCACTGATGAATATAGATGCAAAAATCCTCAGCAAAATACTAGCAAACAGAATCCAACAACATATTAAAAGGATCACAGACCATGACCAACTGGGGTTTATCCCAGGAATGCAAGGATTCTTCAATATATGCAAATCAATCAATGTGATAAACCATATTAACAAATTGAAGAATAAAAACCATATGATCATCTCAAAAGATGCAATAAAAGCTTTTGACAAAATTCAAGACCTGTTTATGATAAAAACTCTCCAGAAAGTGGGCATAGAGGGAACCTACCTCAACATAGTAAAGGCCATATAAGACAAATCCACCGCAAACATCAAACATGACTAATAAGAACCTGCTGTATAAAAAAATAAATTAAATAATATTCAAAAATTTTAAAAAAAAGAAACTAGAAAAATAAGAGCAAATAAAACCCAGAGGAAGGAGGAGAAAGTATATGATAAAGATCAGAGTGGAAAATAATGAAACATAAAATAGAAAAAAACCCAGAGAAAATCAATTAAATAAAAAACTTACTCTTGGGAATAATCAGTAAAACTGATAAACCTCTCACAAGCAAGATCAGAAAGAGAGAGAAGACACAAACTACCAATACCAAGAATGAAAGAAGTGACACTACAAATTCTACTAATATTAAAAGAAAAATAAAGAAATATTATGAACAACTTTATGCCAATAAACACAACAACCTTAATGAAATGTACAAATTTCTTGAATAGTATGAGCTACATAGCTCATTCAAGAAGGAACAGATAGTGAATAGCCCTGTATCTATTAAGAAATCAAATCTATTTTTAAATGCAATCTATTAAAGAAGTTGAATGAAAATCCTTTCCACAAAGAGAAGTCCAGGACCAGATGATTTCATTGATGAATTCTACCAAACAAGCAAGATATAATACCTATTCTAAACAAACTCTTGCACAAAATTGAACAGGAGGGAATACTTCCCAATTCATTCTCTGTGGCAAGCATTACTCTGATACCAAAACCAGGCAAAGGTAGTAATGAAAACTAAGTACCAATATCCCTTGTGAGCATAGATGTAAAAATTCTTAACAAAACTTTATCAAGTTGAATGTGACAATATATAAAAAGGGTCATAGCCCAGGGTCAAGTGGGGGCTTATCCCAGGAGTACAGTGTTGGAAAAAGAGCAAGGAGGCCCAGGTGCCTAGACTGAATGAGCCAGGAAAGTGAGCTGAGATCTGAGAAGTAAAGGGAACTAGATCATGAGGGCCAGAGTGTATTTTCCAGATCACTTGACTTAATTGCTTTTAGTGGCCCTGAGCTGAATAGGCAATACTAATGGTGAGAATTTGAAACCTCTTTATAGGCAAAAAGGGAAGATTTGGGGGGAGAGTGAATACCACAGAAAGAACTGTAAACCTCAATGTAAGGACTTAGACTTTTAATCTGAGTGAGATACCTGAGAAGCCATGACAGGGTTTTGAGCAGAGGAGTGAGGTATCATCATTTGACTGTGTTTTAACTATCTATTTTGTTGAGAACATACTTTAGTAGACTAAGGTTAGAATCAGGTAGACCAAATAATAATATGTAAATTAAAGTATATTGTAAATTATAAGTCAGATATTAATAAATCAAATATTGCAATAACGTAGTCATTTTCTTAGTCATTTCTTACTGCACAATTTCTGACATGCTACTCTACATATACTTCTTATAAAGAACTGCCTTTTGATAAAATATATTTTGGTAGGGAGGGCTCTCAGAGGAATGTGGGAAGCTTGCTTGGTTGTGGGGTGATCACTGAAGTACAGTGGAGTTCATCAAACCCTTTTATTACACATCCATCAGTTTTATTGTCTGAAACAAAATATTATGCTAAATGGTACAACCCTAGAATAATATAACATTCCTAATGTCATGTGCTTGGTCCTGACTTGACTGTGATGCCAGAAATACACAATATTTAACATTTTCCCAAAGAGTTGGTCTCCTCCAGACCTGCCACCTGTAGTCATCGTCCTCCTGACTGATGGTAGCAGAGAACCCTTGCAGGGTTTAACTTCTGCTTGTGCCAGAGTAAGCCTGAAGAAGCTCCATCATCTACTACTGGGCACAACAGGACATTAAGTTCCCAAGGCCTAAAGACACTGGAAATGTTATTTATCTGCAATGACCAGAGACAACTTAAAGCTCCCAGGAAGTGAAAAACCAGAAAGACTTTGGAAAAAAAGCCAAGGCTATAACCAGGTAAAGGGAACCAAGGATCAAGTCCAAGGTGGGAAGTACCAGTGGGTAACAAGCTCATGTCCAGGAGAGTTGGAATCAGAATTTGTGTTCAAGGTTGTGGATATGGAATACGAAAGAGAGTTTTACAAAGGGTTTGGAATATGCTCAGGGGTGGGATGGCCATTTAAAAAAAATACATAATCCAACACATGCCTAATTTAGTGTTCTAGGTCATAATGATTTAATTTGTTTTAACACTTGTAAAAGAACAATACAATGGTGAGAGTTTACTAGGTCCCTTTGCAGCTGGACAAGGAAGAGTTTTTTGGAGGAAGCACATACCAGGTAGAGAATTAGCAACCTTATCCACACATAAAGTCAGTTCTGCTGACATGTAAATGTTTTTCACAGGTAGACTCTGCAGTTTCTATTTAGCACACCTGGGAAAGTCCAGCTTGGCTATGACATTTCGGTCCAGCTCACAAAGTTACCTATGCTTCAGAGTGATGTTTTCTAAGGCTGAACATTACTTGGAAAACAAAAGTGATGAGCCAACTAACCCACACATATACTGAAATCTTAAGAGGAAATTACTGCCTACAAAACACATGTACACACACACACAACCACTTTTTAATATTTTTGAGTTTCACCAAGTTCTATTAAATGGCTTCAGAATGTTTGAAACATATCAAAAACTTCCGAGAAATTTTTGTTTCAGTAATTTTTCTATAGAAATGTTCAGGAAATTAAAATGTCTTCTTTTATTCATTTACATATTCACTCAGTAAACATGCATTGAAGTCTATCCTCAATACTTAGGCACTCAGCTTATAACAGTGAAAAACCAAGGTTCCTGCACTGAAGGACTTTAATTTATTGAAGGATAGGAGCATATGCAAGTAGCTACAATTCAAAGAGACAAGGTGATCAGAGAAGTATAAACAAAGTACTTGGGGTAAAAGAGAAGGAAGTGTCCAACTGCCAGGGTCTTTGAAGATCAACAGAGAAAGTTATATACGACCTCAATCCTCATGGATTGGAAAGAATTTACAAAGGGGAGAAGCAGAAAGAGTGACGTTTCAGGCAGAGAGAATAAAGCCTGGAGGTATAAAAGAGCATGTTAAGCCTTAAACCATATTGAAGAAGCCTTCTGCCTTTGGTATCCCCAGCATCTAGCACCTAACCAGTAATTAATTTTAGCCTGTTGACCTTGTGATTGACGTTGAAAGTGATGCGACATTTTGTGCTTATTATGAAATTTTGACTGTGATTATAATGATGACAAAATAGGATCCTGCCATAGAGCTTGACCAAAGTGTCCATGTGCCTGTGCTAACCAGTTATTTGCTACCATAATCAACCTGCTTGCATTCTGCATTTCTAAACCCTTCAGTGCACTCTGAGAAAGTACTAGTATATAGCATGGCTACTTGTTGGGCCTGAAAGAGTATAGAAAGATTATTATTCTTACACTATTATAATATAGTAAATATCTTTCTGAAATAAATTTTTTATATTCAAAATAATTCCTCTCACAATTTCAGTGATACACACACACACGACCAAATTGTTCCAAAATAAATCAGGAAAGTAATAGAGACAATAAAATAAAGAAAATTAGTACAAAAACTACGTTTGGACTAATTCTATTATGTATAACCTATTATATGTTCTTTAGTCTCTATAATAAAAACAATTTATTACTAGACTAAAAATAAACAGAATGTACAGCCCATGATTAGAAGCTATTATATATAGCATCGTGATATTCAATAAAGGAAACACCATTAATCAATGAGAAAGTGAAGGTTTAGTCAATAAGGGCTGAGTGACCAGTTAGCAATTTGGAAAAAATCTATTTAGAACCTCATTTCATTCCACGCAACCAAAATAAACTTCAGAAAAATTAAGGAAGTAAACATGCAAAATTAAACAGAAATTAGTTGGAAAAAAGAAGTAACATGAATATTTATCAAATGTCTAGAGGCAAAATGATTTACTAAGCTTAAAAATGATAAAAGACATAAGGGAGAAAATCAAAGATTATACTATATGAAAATATAAAACTTCATACATAAACTCTGAAAATCGTGAGATTAATATCAAATCTCAGAAAAATACTAAAGAGGTCCACCTCTATACGATTTGTTGTTGTTGTTTGATGGTACTGGAGGTGTGTTATGGGGGTGACTCTTGACAGTTCACTGAAATCTGAATGAACAGATGGATAGAATGATAAATGGTAAATATAATACCACATGCTGATGGCACAAAGGGCCAAGAGTTCAGCACAGGGGTTAAGGGGAAGAGAAGTTCCATGAAGGGTCGCAGAAAACTCCATGTGCTAGTTCATTGCTTGGACTAAAAACCATTAATGAGTTTCTCCTTGTCCTTCCAGCTTATATAAAACATGTAAGAAATAAAATCAAGGTCCTCCTTTTGAAATTAGTTCACAAAAATTGTTGAACCAGCTACACTGAATAAATTTACATCTCTCTTTTTGCAAAACCTATTTAGAGACTACTGTCTTGTGAAGATGTCTTGTAGAATGTATGACCATGGGGATCAGATCACTATGATCCTGATTGTAACTGGGGAATGAGGAGTAGGGGGTAGGTCAGGCTGGTTTTCAGGCACCTAGGATCTGACTACTCAAATCAGTCCTATAAAATTGAAATAAATCTACCTTCCCCGGCTCCCATCCACCTGACAGGGTACATACAGGACTCGCAAGGCTGTGGGTCCTAATGCATCAGCTGCTGTTTTTGTTCTCTGCTGACCAGGGGATTTCCAGTTCAGGAGTCTGGTGAGCACGGTGTCCCTGACAGAGTGAGAACAGGAGGACCTGGTCACACAAGTGCTTGTATACTGCTTTCCTTTCTTCCCTCGGAGGTTGCAAAGGTGCTTCAGGATGGTGATAATAAAGAATAAGAGTGAAACTAATTTGAACTTGATTGTAAGAGGATAGATTTACTGTATCCTTCCTGTATCTAACTCAAAGTTAAAAGAAACACAAAAAAATCTCCAAAAAAGCTGAAGGAGAACCAACAAAACCCTAAAAAAAAAAAAATCAAAACAAATAAGAGTTTATTAAGTAGCTTGATATAAAATAAATGAATGAAATTAATACCTTTCCTTTATATAAGCAGCATTAACCAGTTAGAAAACAAAAAGAGAAATAGCCTATTCCTTCAAAATAGGGGTAGGAGTATAGAAAACTTATAAGATTATACTAAGAGACAGTGAACAGAAAGACACTTTTATAAAATTATCAATCCTGCCCAAATTAATTAATATTTAATGCAATTTCAATCACATAAAATACTTTTGGTTTTTCAAACTACAGGGAAAAGCTGTAAGTTACAGATAAAAGTTGTACATTAATACGAAGATAAATACAGGAGACTGCCTGTATATTTTTATTAAAAAGGAAAATTGAGCAAGGCAGGGTGGGGTACTTGCTATATGGCTGTTAAAACTGCTTACAAAAGTGCTGTGATCAGATTAGATGTGATGCTAGTAAAGAAAGAGACAAATCAGCAGCAGCCAGAAAAAGATTCAGTTACCTGTGGTAACTTGATATATAACAAAATTAACATTTTCAATTTAGTGGGGAAAAGTCAGTCTATTTAATAAATAGTGTTATGATTGCTGATTCACCTAGGAAAAAAGTTTGTTTAACCTCTATCTCACAATTAAGTACAAAAATTTATATACACATATATATGAAGTATATATGTATATGTGAAAGCGTATATAAATTATATATATATGCAATTTGTTTTCTCACTTGCACTTTGGACTTTTTTCATCAGTACATGTATCTTATTCTTGTTTAATGACCTTCGAATGTAACAATTTATTTAACTATTTTTTTTTTTATGGACATAGGTCTTGGTTCCAAGTTTTTAAGGGTACTTTCATAAAAGCACAATTAGTAGGCAAAAAGATATGAGCATTTAAAATATTTAGTTTGGGCTAAATTATTGTCACAAAATTCTAGAAAAAATTCCTCATGTGATCTCTTTTTTTAAGAGATTATTTTCAGTTAGTTCATGAATGTCTTAATTTGCCCACTACTGTACTTGATCAAATCTTAAGTTTTAATTGAGCACTTTCTTTGCTTCTGACAGTGAGCTAAGGACAGGGGCAGAAGGCATGGAGATGGTCAAGGGATACAATAGAAAGTCCTTATCCTTAGGACGGTTCCCAAAAAAAAAGTAGGGACTTCCCTGGTGGCGCAGTGGTTACGAATCTGCCTGTCAGTGCAGGGGACATGAGTTCGATCCTTGGTCCAGGAAGATCCCACATGCCTCGGAGCAACTAAGCCCGTGCACCACAACTGCGGAGTCTGTGCTCTAGAGCCTGAGTGCCACAACTACTGAAGCCCGCGTGCCTAGAGCCCGCGCTCCGCAACAAGAGAAGCCACCGCAATGAGAAGCCCGCGCTCCACAATGAAGAGTAGCCCCCGCTCGCCGCCACTAGGGAAAGCCCACGTGCAGCAACGAAGACCCAACACAGCCAACGATAAATAAATAAACTAAATAAATTTATTTTTTTAAAGTAAAGAAAAATACAGATATTTAAGTACCAAATTGGGTGATAATGTCTACTGTATATGCTTTAAAAGAATCAGAAATAAAGATTTTTTAAAAGATAAAACTTAACTATTTTCTGCAGATATATTCCCCCAAAATGATTATGATTCCACACCTATTTGGATCTTAATATTTATGGTGATTAATGTTAATAATAATGTCCATGATATTTGACGGACTGAAATAAGTTCTTCTACACCGCAGGAAAGTTCAAAACACATGAATGATCCTGAGACAAAGCTAATGAACACTTATTAACCATGTACTATGTGCCAGGTGCTTTGATTACAGTCTCTTCTATTTTTTTCACCTCAGCATGGCCTGGAAGGAGGATACTTTGCCGGTGATTCTCTAAAATGAGAGATAGTTTTAGAGACTGAAGACTAAAAAAGAGAAGCTAGCGTCTATAGAGCCTCTATTACCTGCCTAGCACTGCACTAGAATCTTGAAGCACACTGTTTCTGTTTTACAAACACTTGATACTCTAAGGGGAGCCTGAAGATACCTTCTAACTGGAGACCAAAGGAGGAAGTACTGAGGACAGAATGGAGTCCTCGGGGACACAGTCCTAAGGGTTATAAGCTTTCATCTGAGGAGCAGAGGCACATGAGAATGGCCTTTGGCTGACATAAGTGCACTCACCTAGTATGCCTGGGAGGTCACCCTACCACCAACACAACAACCACTTTCCCCTACAGGTCTCCAAAAGTCAATGGCTGACTCATTTGGAATACAAAAGGCCAGTCTGCCCCAACCATAACTCTGCCATACCATTTATGCTCCAGAGTCCTCCAGCGGTCAAGACTAGATTTTACCTGTGACTATATCCTTGATGAACGATGTGCCCTTTCCCGTTTTGCCTCCCTGTCTCTGTTATAGGTTTTTCCTGAACACCACTCTCTCAATGAGTCACTTGGGCCTAAATCTATCTCAGGTTCTGCGTCTAAAGAACCCAGCCTAAGACAAAGGGGACTTGAGGTCCTGGCTGTATTTCTATTTATCACACCTAACATTTTCTAATCTTCACAATGACTCTTCAAAGTCGGTATTGTTATTCCAGTTTTATGAATTTGCATATTAAGATTGGTCCACTGAGCCAGATTCAGCAAAGAGGCAGATCCCAGAGAAAACAGGAGTCAACTGCTTAAATAGTTCCAAAAGGAATGGCCAAAGGCTGCCTTTAATAAGGGAGGTGTTTCGCTATCCCACTCTAGGGCCATGCATTCTAACTTTCCACAAACTTACTCTTCAGAGGAAAGTCATACCTAAGATGACACAAGTGGTATCTTTTCAATCCATGTTATAAAGTCACTGTTCTTTATCTTTAAACTTAATCTTACTCATTTCTGATCCCTCGCATGTGGAACTTACTAAATAAATATTTTTCAAATTAATATATGCCTAAGGACTGCAGGATCTAAACAGCAGTGTCATTTCTCTAGGCTTGACGTCTCCATCATTTGTACCTTCCCTAGAGCTAGACCCATTTCCCCACAGTGAACCTTCTGACTTGAATGCTGATAACATTCCTCTACCTCACCTTCCAACTGAGTGGGTTAGGGTCAACCATAGATTCATAACTATACAAGCCTGGAAATCTCACGCTAAACTCTAAATCGACTGGAACTTTCTGGACCAATTTTCCAGCCTTGAAGTACACCTTCATATGACTAACAAGAACCGCAAGTATGCACTGAATGGGACACTATATCACACTTGACCAGGTGAAAGAAAACTTAATTGAGCACAGAGTGGAATTATCAGAGTTTAGACTATAGTGTGTTATATAGCCCATTGGATGGCTGGTACTAATGAAAGGATCTACCTCTTAATGTTGATAACTAAATCAGAGCTTCTCACTATAAAGCTACCCAATTAAGTCCTACGGTTTGTACTTCATACGCCTCAGTGATCTCTTGAAAGACTGACCCTAAATCAGACAAGGTATCTTGGAACCCAGTGGTCTAGAAAAATAAAGTGAAGTGTAGTAGCTGGGAGGATTAGGACATTATGAGTGGAGCAGAAGGTAGAGATAAGCCACCACTACCCCCCACTCCACCCTCACAGCTGGCTCTCAGAGCGTCACATCTTCCACTGACAAGCTGCAAATCCCAGGACAATGAAAACAAGTGCTTCATAAGACTTTCGAAAATTCCTCAAGGCACTACATTTATAAGGTAGGGACCCTGTCTTCCGCTGCTTCAACATGCCAAATTTTCTGAGACTTTCAGTACATGCCTGTTATGCACTTAATCCCAGAACATGTGTATTATTCCCCTTCCAAATTATTTCCTTACAGATGTCACCATGGAGCAGGGATGTCAGAGGTGGGAGTAATTTTATTGTCACAAAGATACCACTTTTTTCTTTCAGTGCTGGAAGGCAGAGATCGAATGAGCCCTAGCATCAGTCTAAGAGATATGAGATTTATAACTACAGGTTTTTAAAGCTCATAGTAGAAAATGAAGAGGAAGAAATGGCATGGCAGGTGAATACATTTGGGGTGTATTACAGAACAGAACAAGAATAATCACTTATGCCTGTCAGAACAGACGGATCTGGAAATAGTTTAGTCCTCAGGGCCAAATGTGACCACAGTAACTTGTTTTTCCCACAGGTCTACAGACTATCTATGTTTAAAACAAAACAAAACAAAAACAAACAAAACACTTTGCAGGAATCCAAATGACCGATACTGAAAGAACACAGGAAATAATATTAATACTATCTAATAAATTACACTTTCTCTGGCAAACCTATATGCCGGCATTGCTTGCAACAGACGTGCTTGCATGGGAATCACCCTGGAGGCTTCTTAACACAACAAAAACAAGCAGACAAAAATCTACTTAATCGTGAAGAAATCTACATCTCAAATCATCTCCCCCGCAGTGATCTAGATTCACACTGAAATTATAACAGTGATTTTGCTCAGCAAAAAGGACTGGAAAGACCTGAGCTTGGGAAATGATATTTTGATCTAAGAATCCTGACTGAGTGCCTTGCTGCCTCTTTTAAGTCTTCCTGGCTCTTTGTTTACATATCAGGTGACAAGTCAGCAGGGGCACAGCTCTGATTCCAGAAAAGACCCCCCCAGAACATTCACTTGATAAGCTGCCTCCTCTCTCCACTCCCACCCCTCTGGTGAGAGAGTTCAAACTTCAGTAGAGTCTCTTACTGCTCACCATGGGTGGAAAAGCAAAGCCACAAAGCTGGAGGCCGTGGCTGGAAGACACTGCGGTTCTGTCACTCCTCCAGATGAGGTCATAAGGAGAACTTTGTGTGAATTTCAACATTTCTTATTTTTATCTTTCTTTGATGTGCAGAGAAGCCTAGAATGCCCAGAGATAAAGAAAGGAACTAACGATGTTGGAAATAAGTATAAACATTGACTATGGGTTTGGGACTGGCAACTTCTGGACTCCCCATCTCCGCTGCTGGTAATGGCTTTTCACCACACATGTTCTCCAGGAATGTTTCTGAAGCTGAGCCCAAGAGGTTTCTCAGCTATGCTTCCAAAGTCTTCACAGACAGCCAAGCACATGCCCACTACATTTACTGCCCCCTGTGTGGCTTGAGCAACTTCATCTGCTTTAAACATTAACCTCCTGGTTCAGACTATATTTAAAGGGTTCCACTAATGCACCTCATTCAGGTTCTGAAAACCATTTAGGCTTCTGGAGTCACAGCTCTGCTCTACATGACAGTGACCACCCCGAGCTACATTTCTTGTGTGACTTGATCTACGCCAGAGCATTATTTTTACAGTAGAATTTCTTCTCTTATAAAATAGAGAAGATGTGCTTTCATCCTTGCAGGATAAGTGTGATGGTGAATAAGATAAAGGCTAAATTTACTCGGAAATAAACACTGCCTATTAAGTATTATAACCACACATCAACAGACTCCATTTTAGATTGTGGTTTGAGGGTGTTGGGCTATCTGCTGGCTTAGCTGACTAATCTACCCCTTTGGTAAGACTGGTTCTTATATTTTTCCTGTAGAGAGAAGAGGTGAAAAGATAAGCTATTTTTCAGTTCATGCATTCATTCATCATTTTTTAAGAGACCCCTCTGATGACTACGTAGAAAATAGACTGGGCTGGGAAAGACTAGCAATGGGGAGACTAACTGGGCAGCTAGTGCCATCCCCAGTCAAGAGGTAAAAACCCCACGTTGCAAAGCAAAATTATTTTTACAAGTTATGGAAGTACGCAAGTCTCACACGGATGCCTAATGGATCAACTTTGCCATACCAAAGGAGAGGGGGTATAGTGCAGCCCTAGACTCTTGGTTCAAATTCCAGCTTTGGCCATTGTAAGACCTTGATTCTTGCATCTTGATGACTTGTTTCTTGTACCTACGTTCTCTCATCTTTAAAAAGAGGCTAAAAGTAGTACCTACCACATAGGATCGTCAAGAATACAGGAGTTAAGTATATGTGAAGTGTTTAGAATAGTTCCTACCAGGCAATAAGTGCTACTTGTTTTTTGCCTGGCACTATAAAGGATCTAAATGGGGCAATGTGGTTTGTGGCCCCAAGAGGGCAGCAGAGAAATAAGAACAGAGGTGGAAGTACACAATGCCAGATTCACGTTAGTTATCAAAGAAGATGTACTGTCTGATGAGGAAAGAAAGAAAAAACTGGGAGAAGGCATCTATGAATCATGCAAAATGGAGGCTGAGCTCAGGGTCACTTAGAGCCTGCTACTTTGTTCCTGATAACAGTTCAAGACACAAGTGTAGTCAAAAGCAATGACTCCAGTAATGAGAAGGATCCAGGCGTTCACCTGGGAACACACTTCCACGATGGCTCACTCACATGGCCAACGAGTTGATGCTGGCTGCTGGCTGGGAGCTTGGCTGAGGGCCAGAGCCTTTGGTTTCTCTCCACGTGGACGTCTCTCTGTGGCCTGGGCTTCCTCACAGTATGGTAGCTGGGTACCAGGATGAGCATCCCAGAGAGGACAGGGAGAGTGGGATCACTTTTCATGACCTAGCCTCAAAAGCCACATATGTCACTTCTACCATATTCTAATAGTCAAAGCTGTAACAAAAGCCCACCCACTTTCAAGGGTACAGGACATAGATGCCACCTCCTGATGGGGAGTGGCAAGGTTCTGGAAAAGCATATGGAATGGGAAATATTCTTATATCCATTTAAAAAAATATATAATCAACCATAAAGTAGATAAAGCAGATCCTAGAAATTCACACTAGGTCCTTTCTGTCTCTCGTTTTCACATGCAGAGCATCAGTATGTCGTAACAGGTGCAGGGGCAAAATACATTCCAAAGCGAATCTGATCTCACTTCCACTATTCCCCCCGGAGTCCAAGCTGACATGCTTCTCTCCCTGGATCACAGCAAAGCCTCCTGAGCGGCGTCCTCACTTCCAATTTAGCCCCACATATTATTTATACCAGAGTCAGTGAAACTTTTCAAAACGTAAACCTGATCATGTCACGCTGCTCATTTTAAAACCATCCAATTGCTTCCTATCATCCTTAGACTAAAAGCCGAATCTCTGGTGGTGGCCTACAAGACCCTCTCATATCACCTTTGGCTTTCTCTCCACCACATGCAGACTGACCTTCTTCCTCTAATGCCAATACCTGGGAGTGTTTCTGTCTCAGGGCTTTCTGTTCCCAAGTCTCTTCATACCTGCTCTGTCCCATTATTCACACCTCTGCTCAAATACCACCTCCTGGATCACTGAATGTCAATGAGCACTTCCTATCCCTTAACCCCGCTTTACTTTTCTTATCATATTTATCACTGAAATTGTTATTTATATATCTGATTCCTTGTTCACGGTCTGCTCCTCCCTCTAGAATGTAAGCATTTCATAGACAGGGCTTTGGATTTTGTTCACGGCTTTTATTAATAGCACTGAGATACGTTCAATAAATAGCTATGTTGAACACTGAATGAAGAATTTTTTTAAAAAAGGAAACATATAAACACACTCTTTATGGCCTTTCTGATTGGAGGTGGCATAAACTAAGCTCTGTTTTCACTATAATGAAAATGTTTGTGCTCCCTATTAGTTATGGGCAACCCCTTCCCAGGATCCTGTGGGTCTATAGGCTAGTTTAGGGGTGGCTGGTTGTCTCAACGTGTACACTTAAGGGGGTTTCAGCTCAACGCTGGCTGTTTGTACTGCCGGGGTTCAGTCATGTCTGGGCTTGTTTGGCAAGCTGGTGGTGACAGGCCTCAGAAAGTTGAATTCTAATGAAGTTTTTGGTTTTGAATAGTTGAAGATAAAGGAGACTGTGGCTGTGGTGAATGAGACAAGTAGGGAGTGGGGACAGGAAGGGAACTTGAGGGTAGTGATGCCTAAGTGAACATGTCCTCACTCTTCTGGACTTCTCAGCACAACTGGACATGCTTCCTACACTTGGAGAATTCCCACCCCCTTGGCAGCTAGGACACCGGGCTAAGACACGGGTCCCCACTAACACATACACCTGAGCAAGGTTCTGAATCACTGCAGAGAAACAAGTGACCCCTGGGGTCCACTCTGGTGAGACAGGCAGCCGGCAAATCCAGCTTCCAGAGGAGGGGTGGCTAAGGTCACACACCAGCCAAGACCAGGCACCAGCAGTGAGTCTGTGCCCAGCAGAGGCCACAGAACAGTTTCCAGCAGAGCAGTTCTTCGGTGTGATTCTGGGCATTGATCCTGGCCGGGGAGCCTCCCAGCCTGGTTTCTGGCCTCTTGGGATATCCTGTATTCACTAATAAATTCCTTTTCTGCTCACACTATATCTCAATTAGCTGCAGCTGAGAACTCTGACAGGGACCGGTGGGGTGTTTATTTCCAGTCTAACCCAGGGACCAGGCCCGACACCTCTGGAGAAAGGAGATGGAAACCAAAATGGCAGAAATTAGTTTAATAAGCAATTCTGTGAGACTCGGAGCATGCACGGTAGTGCTTTGTTCCCCGGGTGACAGAATTCTACACTGAGCAGGAAAATGAGCCCTCACCCACTTTTCCTTGGAACACAGCAGAATCCAGGCACCAGGGAGACCCCAGGGAAATAGTCTTCAAACAACTTTTAGAAGTTCTAATTCTTCTTTAACGAAATCCAACACAGAAACAAACCCCCTATGAACTGGATAAAAGTGGACTGCTTTGGTCGGGGTGGGACCTGGCATCCCTACCATGGGGTGGGGGGCTTACAGATCCCTCTGCCCACTTTGCAATCAACCTCTAGAACTCAATGATGGTGTCGGGCAGGAGGCTCACAGAGTCTGTGACACCCAGGCGACCATGGAGAATCACCTGAGATGACACCTGGCAGGTGCATGCCAGAAAGGCAGCAGTCCCAAGTGAGCAGATTTATTTCTGGGGACATCACCTAAGGGTTCCCATAAGACTGGTGGGGAGGCCACTGGGCCTTGTTTTAGGGACTCCAGGCCTTGCTTCAGAATGTGGGGACAGTTAACCAGAGGGATTTGAACATTAGATAATGTAATGTCTTTTCTAACACAATCTAGTAAAACCTGGAGAAATTTTGGTTTCACACCTGTTTACTCAACTGTATCTTACCAGTGGTACATTATGCATATTCAAATTACTTAACTTGCCTTAAAACTTAGTAAATTTGTTTATTAATTTCTGTTGTAAATTCATCTTTGGGGGAGAGCAATTTAAGTTGCTCACAAGTGCCTCTCTGCCTGCATCTCCAAGCGTTTTCCATACTCACTCACCTACCCCACTGATGGACCTCTGAATTCTAAACGCTTATCAGAGAGCCCTGGGCATCTCCTAGCACGAGGCTCTCCTGATCCAACCTTTGCCCACTGGATTGGCTCCCCTTACATCACCTTAGCTGCCTTTGTTAACCAAATGCCTGTGGGTATTACAGTGGAATGTGTGTGAGTGTGGGATAAATTTGGGGTTCAAATTCTTACTAGCAATGAGATTTTCAGAGAGTTGTTTAAGCTCTCTGAGCATCCGGATAAAATAATACTAACCTTGTTATGAGATAAGGTACTTAAAGTAACAAGTAGGAAGTCTTGAACCTGGAAGTTATACAAAAACATTACCCACTTCTGTGAGGGCACTTACTTTCTCAGGACCACACTTAACCATTATAGCTTTGACCCTTCTCCCTGCCTGTGGTCGCCCAGTCTGATAGCCAGGACCAAGTGATAGGAGATCCTATAGACTTAAAAGATTTGCTCACTTCATGTCTCTGTGTCACATTTTGGTAATTCTCATAATTTCAAATTTTTTCATTATTATTATATTTGTTGTGGTGATCTGTAATCAGTGCTCTCTGATGTTACTATTGTCACTGTTTTGAGGCACCATGAACCACACCCATATAAGATGGTGAACTTAATCGGTAAATGTTGTGTGTGTTCTGACTGCTCCACCAACCAGCCATTCCCCCATCTCTCTCCCCTTCATCAAGCCTCCCTATTCCCTGAGACACAACAATATTGAAATTAGGCCAATTAACAACCCTACAACACCCTCTAAGTGTTCAAGTGAAAGAAAGAGTTGTACGTCTCTCACTTTAAATCAAAAGCTAGACATGATTCAGCCTAATGAGGAAGGCATGTCAAAAGCCAAGACAGGCTGAAAGCTCTGCCTCTTGTGGCAGTTAGCCAAGTTGTGAATGCAAAGGAAAAGTTCTTGAGGGAAATTTAAAAGTGCTACTCCAGTGAACACACAAATGACAAGAAAGCAAAACAGCCTTATTGCTGATACGGAGAAAGTTTTAGCAGTCTAGATAGAAGATTAAACCAGGCCACAATATTTCCTTAAACCAAAGCCTAATCCAGAGCAAGGCCGTAACTCTCTTCAATTCTATGAAGGCTGAAATGGTTGAAGAAGCTTCTGAAGAAAAGTCTGAAGCTAAGAGAGGTTGGTTCATGAGGTTTAAGGAAAGAAGCTGTCTCCATAACTTACAAAGCTGACTACACTAAACAAATTTTCAATGTAGACAAAACAGCTTTACACTGGAAGACAATGTCATCTAGGACTTTCATAGCTAGAGAGGAGAAGTCAATGCCTGGTTTCAAAGCATCAAAGGACAGGCTGACTCTCTTGTTACGGGCTAATGCAGCTGGTGATGTGAAGTTGAAGTCAATGCTCATCTACTATTCTGAAAATCCTAGAGCCCTTAAGAATTAGGTTAAACCTACTCTGCCTGTGCTCTATTAATAGAACAATGAAGTCTGGATGACAGCAAGTCTGTTTACAACATGGTTTACTGAATATTTTCAGCCCACTGTTGAGACCTACTGCTCTGAAAAAAATATTTCTTTCAAAATATTACTGCTCATTGACAATGCACCTGGTCACCCAATGGCTCTGACAGAAATGTACAACTATTATATTAATTTTGTTTTCATGCCTGCTAACACAGCATCCATCCTGTAGCCAATGGATCAAGCAGTAATTTCACCTTTCAAGTCTTATTATTTATGAAATACATTTTATAAGGCTATAGCTGCAAGAGATAGTGATTCCTCTAATAGATCTGGGCAAAGAAAATTGAAAATTTTCTAAAAAGGATTCAGCCCTAGATTAAGAATACTCATGATTCATGGGCAGAGGTCAAAACATTAACATTCACAGGAACTTAGAAGAAGAAGCTGATTCCAATCCTCATGGAAGACTTGGAGGGATTCAAAACTTCAGTGGAGGAAGTAACTGCAGATATGTTGTAAATATGAAGAGAACTAGAATTAGAAGTGGATCCGGGACTTCCCTGGTGGCGCAGTGGTTAAGAATCTGCCTGCCAATGCAGGGGACACAGGTTTGACCCCTCGTTTGGGAAGGTCCCACATGCCACGGAGCAACTAAGCCTGTGCACCACAACTACTGAGCCTGAGCTCTAGAGCCCACGAGCCACAACTACTGAGCCCACGTGCCACAACTACTGAGCCCACGCACCTAGACCTGGTGCTCCACAACCAGAGAAGCCACCGCAATGAGAAGTCCGCGCACCACAACAAAGGGCAGCCCCTTGCGGGGGCAGCCAAAAATAAATAAATAAATAAATTTATATTAAAAAAAAAAGTGGAGCCTAAAGATGTGACTGCATTGCTGTAATCTCATGATACAACTTGAACAGCTGAGGAGCTGCTTCTTATGAATGAGCAAAGAAAGTGGTTTCTTGAGACGGAATCCGCTCCTGGTAAAGATGCTGTGAAGACTGCTGAAATGAAAACAAAAGATTTAGAGTATTACATAAACTTGGTTGAGAAAGCAATGGTGGGGTCTGAGAGAACTGATTCCAATTTTGAAAGAAGTTCTACTGTGGGTAAAATGCTATCAAACATCATTGCCCACTACAGAGAAATTGTTCGTGAACGGAAGAGTCAACTGGGTCAGCAAGCTTCATTGCTGTCCTATGTCAAGAAACTGCCACAACCTCCCCACCCTTCAGCAACCACCACCTGATCAGTCAGCAGCCATCAACATCGAAGCAAGACCCTTCACCAGCAAAAAGACTACAACATACTGAAGGCTCGGCTAATAGCATTTTTAGCAGTGAAGTATTTTTTAATTAGGGTATGTACATTATTTTTTAGACAATGATATTTCACACTTAAGAGACTAAAGTATAGTATAAATATAACTTTTATATGCACTGGGAAACCAAAAACTCATGTGACTTGCTTTATTGCTATATTTGCTTTATTGAAGTGGTCTGGAACCAAACCTGCCATGTCTCTGAGGCATGCTTGTATATGGGAAAAAAGAGTTCCAAAACCCTACAAACAGTATAAAACCATTTTAATAAAGCTCAAAACAACTAAAACTACATGGTTATATATGTATGTGTGCTAAAATTATCAATTAAAACAGGCAAGGGAATGATACCCATAACTTACAGGATAATGGTTGCCTCTTGCGGGGGAGCAGGAGAAGGAGAGAACATGATACGAGTAATGCATTGGTAATATGTTATTGTGTTTTGGGGATGAAGGGTCATGTGTGTATATTTTATTATTATGTTACTGTATTCTTTTGTATATGCCAAATACTACATAATAAAAATATTTAAAGGGTGACCAATAAAGCTAGAGTAATTAAAATCAGTAGAAAACAGGCAACCTTCTAGAAATGGCACAGATTCTGTGTCCTGTTAGGGAAGGCTGCCTGGATCCAGTCTTTCACTTTCAGGTGTTGAAGACCTGCTCTTGACTAGCTATGAGAAATTTACTCGTGCTCACCAAAACAGACATGAGCCAGAGGAAGACATCAGAATGCCAATGGATATGTTTATAATGAGAAGCACAACTCTCACATACTGGACAAACTCATCTAGCATGGTTAGCACATCCTTTCCCTGTAGGCAAACTACACAGGAAGCCAAATTATAATCAGAAGCCTCATTACTGACTTCTCACAATAATTCTTGATCAGAAGGGTGGGCTTACTGGTTTCAGCAACACATCATGCAACAGTGAAAATAAACTGCAGCTTCACAGAACAGTATGAATATATCTTAGAAACACGAGTAATACAAAAAAGATAGTTTCACCCTCATGTCTCTAGAGGCAAACCTGCTCGGGAATTAAAAGTCTGCTTCATGAGCACGGATCAGAATGCAAGGATTAGGCAAAGTGAGAATAAAACAAAGCAAAGCCTCAGCTTCCCATTGTCTGCAGTAGAGTTCAACACAGCCCAGCACACACGATGCCACTCTCACTTCTCATGCCCAACACATACACCATTCATTGATCGGGGATTTGTTTCCCAGGGACTGCCTCAGGATCCTTCTCAAAGCACTCCAGATAGCCACTATTAATTGGGTTGGTACATGAACTAAAAGCTATTGTTTGTAAACGTGGACTAACAGCTAAAAGAAAAATTATTTATACTGTCATAGAAGACTTACAATCTGGCCACACACTACTCTAACTCTTTTGGCTCCATTTCGAGTGGTGTTCTCACTGCCCCCCAAAATGTTCTGTACTATTCTAACATGCTCATCTGTGCTCACTCAAGAGCCTCCTACCCACACACACACACACACACCAACCTGAAATGTCCTTTCTTTCTTCTCTGTCCTGCTTGAATCCAACCTCTTCCATGAAGTTTCCCTGACCATTCCTGCCAGAAATGCTGTGTCCCTCTTCTAAAGACCTGCTATTTACATGTTTTTGGCATTCACTATCTGGCATGGGTAGCTGTGTTTTCAAGTATTTCTGTATTACAATTCATGTGGTTTTTAAGCTGCTTGAGAGAAGGACTATACTTCTTTGGATTCCCTACAAAACTAGCATGGCATCTCACATTCTTTTTTTTTCCCCCCTGCACTTAATACCCAACCTGAAACATGAAAAAGATAAGAAAGTCCCATGTAGTCCTCTGCTCTAAAAAGAGAAGAAAGAAATGAGTAAAAAAAGAACATTTCAGAAGATATATGTTCTAATTGCATTTTTAATTGAATTTTTCATCAGGAAAGTGGGAGGGGGTTGGGAGCAGTATGGTGAAGAGCAAATTAACTAAAGCAACCAAGAGGGTAAATAGGTCAAATCCCAGAAAAATTTTGCATAATTTCCCCATTTTCTCTCTTATATGTAATGTATTTTTAGTGAAAATATCAAGATAATACATTAGGTAAAGAGAAGTTATGCCTACTGTTTTGTATTTACAAATATTTATTACCTTTATAATGTTCACTATAGAAAATTCAAAAAAAGAAAAGATAAGGGAAAAAAACCAAGCAGGAGTCCTCAGAAATCTCACCACCCAAAGACAGCCATAGTTTGGCATATATCCTTTTATTTATTTCTAAATGCATGTGTGTATTTGAAATATATATCCCTTTACGTTATAGGGTCATGTCTGCTTACAACTTGCTTTTCCACCCAGGAATCTATTATGGAAATTTTCTTACATTCATGAATATTGCTATGTCTCATCCTCTCTACTACTACATTGTACTATGTTGCATGTGTATTTGTTTTCAAATAACAGAACCCAAATATGAATTGACGTTAACAAAATAGGAGGCTAATCAGATCATGGAATCCAAGGAAAGGCTAAATAACTGAGGAAAGGGCAAGGATGCAGTGGAACCTCAGGAAAAAATTAGGAGGAGGGACTCAAACAACATTGACTTCTCTTCTCCTCATCTGTTTTCTTTCTTGGGTTCATTTCATGTTCTTTCAAAGCAGTATGGATTTCTCCACACAGCAGGAAACATTGCTCTGACTGTACTGACTATAATTTTTAGGGCACAATGTTCAAAATCTCAAGGAAGGGGCTAATTACTTAATTTCCACCCCTGTGCCAATCAGCTATTAGAATACAGCAACTCCCAGAGTAGCCACGTGAATGGACAAAGGCAGGTCCTATAAGGACAGAGCTACTGAGCAGACAAAATTATAGATGTTCATCATAACTCACATAATCAATACCCTATTAACGGCCACAGAGGAGGCTTACAACCTTTTTTCAGTGTGCTAGATATTAACACATGTATTTTATGATCAATAAAAGGTTGCTAATTATTGCTGATAATGATTATATTATTTTTAAAAAAATTTTTATTGGAGTATAGCTGCTTTACAATGTTGTGTTAGTTTCCGCTGTACAGCAAAGTGAATCAGCTATACGTATACATATATCCCCGTATCTCCTCCCTCTTGCATCTCCCTCCCACCCTCCCTATCCCACCCCTCCAGGTGGTCACAAAGCACCAAGCTGATCTCCCTGTGCTATGTGGCCGCTTCCCACTAGCTATTATTTTTCTTTTTTCTTTTAGGTTGTGGTTCAGTTTTACCTTGTTGTTGTTGATTCATTTATATTTTTATTTTTTCTAATTTTATTTTATTCCGTATACTTTGGTATTGTTCTGCTCCTTTTGGCTTTTTCCCTTTTTTTTTCCCCCTCTGTTGTGGTTCTGTTCTACCTTGTTGTAGTTGCTTCACTTATATTTTTATTTTTCCTAATATATTTTTTATCTTTCTAATTTTATTTTATATTCTGTATTATTGTACTGCTCCTTTTTTTTCTTTTCTTTTTCCATGCCATGCGGCTTGTGGGATCTTGGTTCTCAGGCTGGGGGTCAGGCCTGAGCTCCTGAGGTGGGAACACCAAATCCAGAACACTGGACTAACAGAGAACCTCAGACCCCAGGGAATATTCATCCGAGTGAGGTCTCCAAGAGGTGCTCATCTCAACACCAAGACCCAGCTCTACCCAACTGCCTGCAAACTCCAGTGCTGGATGCCTCAGGCCAAATAACCAATAAGACAGGAATACAGCCCCACCCATCAAAAAAAATGAGACGACAAAAACATATGTAACAGATGAAGGAGCAAGGTAAAAACCCACAAGACCAAATAAATGAAGAGGAAATAGGCAACCTACCTGAAAAAGAATTCAGAGTAATGATAGTAAAGATGATCCAAAATCTCAGAAATAGAATGGAGGCACGGATCGAGAAAATACAAGAAATGTTTAACAAAGATATAGAAGAACTAAAGAACAAACAAACAGGGATGAACAACACAATAACTGAAATGAAAAATACACTAGAAGGAATTAATAGTAGAATAACTGAGTCAGAAGAACGAATAAGTGAGCTGGAAGACAGAATGGTGGAAAAACTGCTGAGAAGCAGAATAAAAAAAAAAAGAATGAAAAGAATTGAGAACAGTCTCAGAGACTTCTGGGACAACACTAAACACACCAACGTTCAAATTATAGAGGTCCCAGAAAATGCAAAAGAGAAAGGGTCTGAGAAAATAAGAGATTATAGTCAAAAACTTCCCTAACATGTGAAAGGAAATAGTCATCCAAGTCCAGAAAGCACAGAGAGTTCCATACAGGATAAACCCTAGGAGAAACACACCAAGACACATATCAATCAAATCACAAAAAATTAAATTCAAAGAAACAAAATTAAAAGCAGCAAGGGAAAAGCAACAAATAACATACAAGGGAATCCTCATAATGTTATCAGCTGATTTTTCAGCAGAAACTCTGCAGGCCAAAAGGGAGTGGCAGAAAATATTTAAAGTGATGAAAGGGAAAAACCTACAACAAAGATTACTCTACCCAGCAAAGATCTCATTCAGATTTGACTGAAAAATCAAAAGCTTTACACACAAGCAAAAGCTACGAGAATTCAGCACCACCAAACCAGCTTTACAACAAATGCTAAAGGAACTTCTCTGAGTGGGAAACAAGAAAAAGATCCATAAAAACAAACCCAAATCAATAAAGAAAATGGTAATAGGAACATACATATTGATAATCACCTTGAATGTAAATGGATTAAATGCTCCAACCAAAAGGCACAGACTGGCTGAATGGATACAAAAACAAGACCTGTATATATGCTGTCTAAAAGAGACCTACTTCAGACCTAGGGACACATACAGACTGAAAGTGAGGTGATGGAAAAAGATATTCCATGCAAATGGAAATCAAAAGAAAGCTGCAGTAGCTATACTCATCTCAGATAAAATAAACTTTAAAATAAAGACTGTTACAAGAGATAAGGAAGGACACTACATAATGATCAAGGGATCAATCCAAGAAGAAAATATAACAATTATAAATATTTATGCACCCAACATAGGAGTACCTCAATACGTAAGGCAAATGCTAACAGCCATAAAAGGGGGAATCAACAGTAACACAATAATAGTGGGGGACTTTAACACCCCACTTACACCAACAGACAGATCATCCAGACAGAAAATAAATAAGGAAATACAAGCTTTAAATGACACAATAGACCAGATAGACTTAATTGATATTTATAGGACATTCCACCTGAAAGCAGAAGAATACACTTACTTCTCAAGTGCACACGGAATGTTCTCCAGAATAGATCACATATTAGGTTACAAATCAAGCCTTGGAAAATTTAAGAAAACTGAAATTGTATGAAGCATTTTTTCCGACCACAATGCTATGAGATTAGAAATCAACTACAGGAAAAAAACTGTAAAAAACACAAACACATGGAGGCTAAACAGTGTGTTGCTAAATAACTAAAAGATCACTGAAGAAATCAAAGATGAAATTTAAAAATACCTAGAAACAAATGACAACAAGAACACGACAATCCAAAACCTATGGGAAGCAGCAAAATCAGTTGTAAGAGGGAAGTTTATAGCAATTCAAGCTCACCTCAGAAACAAGAAAAATCTCAAATAAACAAACTAACCTTACACTGAAAGCAACCAGAAAAAGAAGAGCAAAGAAAACCCAAAGTTAGTAGAAGGAAAGAAATCATAAGGATCAGAGCAGAAATAAATGAAATAGAAACAAAGAAAACAACAGCAAAGATCAATAAAACTAAAAGTTGGTTCTTTGTGAAGATAAACAAAATTGATAAACCTTTAGCCAGACTCAGCAAGAAAAAAAGGGAGAGGACTCAAAGCAATAAAATCAGAAATTAAAAAGGAGAAGTTACAACTGACACTGCAGAAATACAAAGGATCGTAAGAGACTAATACAAGCAATTCTATGCCAATAAAATGGACTACCTGGAAGAAATGGACAAATTCTTGGAAAGGCACAACTTTCCAAGACTGAACCAGGAAGAATTAGGAAATATAAACAGACCAATCACAAGTAATGAAGTTGAAACTGTAATTAAAAATCTTCCAACAAACAAAAGTCCAGGAGCAGATGGCTTAACAGGTGAATTCTATCAAACATATAGAGAAGAGTTAACACCTATTCTTCTGAAACTATTCCAAAAAATTGCAGAGGGAGGAACACTCCCAAACTCATTCTATAAGGCCACCATCACCCAGATACCAAAACCAGACAAAGATATCACAAAAAAAGAAAATTACAGACCAATATCACTGATGAATATTGACACAAAAATCCTCAACAAAATACTAGCAAACAGAATCTGACAACACATTGAAAAGATCATACACCATGATCAAGTGGGATTTATCCCAGGGATGCAAAGATTCTTCAATATATGCAAAACAATCAATGTGATATACCATATTAACAAATTAAAGAATAAAAACCATACGGTCATCTCAGTAAATGCAGAAAAAGCTTTTGACAAAATTCAACACCCATTTATGATAAAAACTCTCCAGAAAGTGGGCATAGAGGGAAACTACCTCAACAATAATAAAGGCCATATATGACAAACCCACAGCAAAAATCATTCTCAATGGTGAAATACTGAAAGCATTTCCTCTAGGATCAGCAACAAGACAAGGATGTCCACTCTCACCACTATTATTCAACATAGTATTGTAAGTCCTAGCCACGGCAGTCAGAGAAGAAAAAGAAATAAAAGGAATAAAAATTGGAAAAGAAGAAGTAAAACTGTCACTGTTTGCAGATGACATGATACTAAACTCAGAAAATCCTAAAGGTGCCACCAAAAAACTACTAGAACTAATCAATGAATTTGGTAAGGTTGCAGGATACAAAATTAATGCACAGAAATCTCTTGCATTCCTATACACTAACAATGAAAGATCAGAAAGAGAAATTAAGGAAACAATCCCAATTACCATCGCAACAAAAAGAAGAAAATACCTAGGAATAAACCTACCTAAGGAGGCAAAAGACCTGTACTCAGAAAGCTATAAAACACTGATGAAAGAAATCACAGATGACACAAAGAGATGGAAAGATAAACCATGCTCCTGGATTGGAAGAATCAAAATTGTGAAAATGACTATACTACCCAAAGCATTCCACAGGTTCAATGCAATCCCTATCAAATTACTAATAGCATTTTTCACAGAATTAGAACAAAGTATTATACGATTTGTATGGAAACACAAAAGGCCCCGAATAGCCAAAGCAATCTTGAGAAAGAAAAACAGAGTTGGAGGAGTCAGGCTCCCCGACTTCAGACTACACTACAAAACTACAGTAATCAAGACACTAAGGTACTGGCACAAAAACAGAAATAGAGATCAATGGTACAGGATAGAAAGCCCAGAGATAAACCCACACACCTATGGTCACCTAATCTATGACAAAGGAGGCAAGAATATACAATGGAGACAAGACCTCTTCAATAAATGGTGCTGGGAAAACTGGACAGCTACATGTAAAAGAATGAAATTAGAACACTACCTAACACCATACACAAAAATAAACTCAAAATGGATTAAAGACCTAAATGTAAGACTGGACACTATAAAACTCTTAGAGGAAAACACAGGAAAAACACTCATTGACATAAATCACAGCAAGATCTTTTATGACCCACCTCCTAGAGTAATGAAAATAAAAACAAAAATAAGCAAATGGGACCTAGTGAAACTTAAAAGCTTTTGCACAGCAAAGGAAACAATAAACAAGACAACCCACAGAATGGGAGAAAATATCTGGAAACAAAGCAACAGACAAAAGATTAATCTCCAAAATATACAAACAGCTCATGGAGCTCAGTATCAAAAAAACAAACAACCCAATTGAAAAATGGGCAGAAGACCTAAATGGACATTTCGGCAAAGAAGACATACAGATGGCCAAGAGGCACATGAAAAGAT
Source organism: Leucopleurus acutus (assembly GCF_964270905.1). Taxonomy (NCBI): domain Eukaryota; kingdom Metazoa; phylum Chordata; class Mammalia; order Artiodactyla; family Delphinidae; genus Leucopleurus; species Leucopleurus acutus. Next base: position 55,474,188 of record NC_139152.1, read on the forward strand.
GCTCAACAGTAGTAATTATTAGAGAAATGCAAATCAAAACTACAATGAGGTATCACCTCACACCAGTCAGAATGGCCATCATCAAAAAATCTACAAACAGTAAGTGCTGGTGAGGGTGTGGAGAAAAGGGAACCCTCTTGCACTGGTGGTGGGAATGTAAATTGATACAGCCACTATGGAGAACAGTATGGAGGTTCCTTAAAAAACTAAAAATAGAACTACCATATGACCCAGCAATCCCACTACTGGGCATATACCCTGAGAAAACCATAATTCAAAGACACATGTACCCCCAATGTTCACTGCCACACTATTTACAATAGCCAGGACATGGAAACAACCTAAATGTCCATCGACAGATGAATGGATAAAGAAGATGTGGCACATATATACAATGGAATATTACTCAGCCATAAAAAGAAATGAAATTGGGTCATTTGTAGAGATGTGGATGGACCTAGAGTCTGTCATATAGAGTGAAGTAAGTCAGAAAGAGAAAAACAAATATTGTATATTAATGCATATTATGTGGAATCTGGAAAAATGGTACAGATGAACCTATTTGCAGGGCAGGAATAGAAACGCAGACATAGATAACGGACGTGTGAACGTGGAGGGGTAAGGGGAGGGTGGGATGAATTGGGAGATTAGGTTTGACATAAATACACTACCATGTGTAAAATAGCTAGTTGGAACCTGCTGTATAGCACAGGGAGCTCAGCTTGGTGCTCTGTACTGACCTAGATGGGTGGGATGCAGGGGAGGGAGGTCCAAGAGGGAGGGGATATGTGTATACATATAGCTAATTCACTTCACTGTACAGCAGAAACTAACACAGCATTGTAAAGCAATTATACTCCAATAAAAACAATACTCATAAAAAAAATAGAGTGGTGAGAGAGGACAGCATTAAAAAGAGACATTTAACCAGTAACCTGAAGGAGATGAGAGAGATCCATATGACTTTCTGTAGAACTCATTCTAGGCAGAGAAAACTGCAAGTATTTACAAAGCTCTGGGGTGAAAAGATGCACAGCCTGTTCTGGAAAGAGCAGGAGGCTAGTATGGTTAGCCAAGAGGCAAGATACCAGAAAAAAGGTAGAAAGGTGATAGGACGCCAGATCACAGGAGCCTTTCAGGCCACCACAAGGTCTTTGGCTCTTGCTGTGGGTAGTGAGAAAGCCACTAGTAGGCTTGAGCAGGGAACTAACATGATCGAAGCTGGTGCTACCCAAATTGGGGTCCATGGGTCTGTGCCATCTGTAAGCAGTTTGTTATAGGTTGGTGACAAAACAAGTACAGAAATCAAGAATAAGCATTTAGAACTTGTTATAGAAATTTTCTTATCATTGAAAGGTAATTTTATACTTGTTGAATCAAATAATAAAAGTCACATGTTTTGCATGTCTTTTTAAATTTAATTTTTCTAGTAGTTCATTTTGTACTGTATTTTACAGAGGCATCAATCTATGATGGAATGAAAATTTTAAAATAGTTCTTAATCACAGATAGTTGAGAAGTACTGCCTTAACTTGCATTTTAAAGGACTGCTCTGGCTTGCCTTGTTGAGAACAAGCAGGGATAAGCATAAAGAGAATAGCTAAGAATCTTTTGTTAAGAGAGGTTTTGTGGGTTGGACCAGGATGCTAAGAGAAAAAAAAGTGGGCAAATCCTGTGTGTATTCTGATATTAGACCTTTCAGGATTTGTTAAGGCAGTGGACATGGTATATAAGAGTCAAACCTTTCCTTGAGCAAATGGAGAAGAACAGGAGAGGAGCAAAATAGAGTACTGTTTTGAACATGTAGAATGAGATACAAATTAGACTGCCATGTAGAATTTGAATTCATGGGAGATTCAACTACATGGATATTTGGAGATTGGGTAAATACAGAGGCTCCAGCAAAGGAGTCTGAGGTGGCCACTGAAGCAGGAGGAGAACCAGGAGAATGATGTCTTATAGGGAAGTGAAGAAAACTCAAGCAAGGAGTGATCAATTATGTTAAATGCTGTTGATAGATAAATAGGATGAGGATGGAGAGATGACCAATCAATTTGAAGAAACTGGCAGTTATTAGTGACTTGGCAATTTCTACGGAGCAGGGAGCGGGGGGCAAAGGCCTGTTTAGAACAGGTTCAAGAGGGAATGGGAAGAACAGAATTGTGACAGTGCACATAGATAACTTCTTCACTCAGTTTTGCTTTCAAGGTGAGCAAAGAATTAGGGATATGGCTATCACCAAAAAGACAACAAATAGCAAGTATTGGCGAGGATGGGAAGAAAAGGGAGCCCTCGTGAACTGCTGGTTGGAGTGCAAAATGTTGCAGCCACTATGGAAAACAGTATGTAGGTTCCTCAAAAAATTAAAAATGGAATTGTCATTCGATCCAGCAATTCCACATCTGGGTATTTTTCCAAAGGGGGAAAAAAAAACACACTAATTTGAAAAGATACATGCACTGCAATGTTCACAGCAGCATTATTTAAAATAGCCAAGATGTAGAAGAACCTAATTGTCCAACAACAGATGAGTGGATAAAGAGAACATGGAATATATATGTAATGCAATACTACTCAGCCACGAAAAAGAATGAAATCTTGCCATTTCTGACAACATGGATGGACCTAGAAGGTATTATGCTAAGTGAAATAAGCCAAAGACAAATACCATATGATTTCATTTATATGTGGAATCTAAAAGAACAAATGAACAAACAACACAGAAACAAACTCATTGATATAGAGAATAAACACGTAGTTGATGGGAGGGGGTTTTCCCAGATGAATATGACAAAGGAAGATAGAGACAAGAGAGTTGAGTTGAATGTGGATACTAAGAGATTTTAATGATGGTTTATGGACTTAATATCTCAAAGACTGAGAACTTTTTAAGGTCTAAACATATTAGTTTTCTATCACTGCTGTAACTAATTACTACTAATTTAGTGGCTTAAACTAACATAAATTTATTACCTTACAGTTCTGTAGGCTAGAAGTCTGACACGGGTCTCACAGGGATGACATCACTCTGTCAAGCAACATCATGTCCCTTTTTGGAGGCTCTTGGGAAGAATCTGTTTCTCTGTCTTTTCCAGCTTCTGCCTTTTCCACCTCCTTCCTCCATCTTCAAAACAACAAGAAATGGCCCTCCCAACACTGTTCTACTCTGATCTCTTCTTCTGACTCCCTCTTCCACTTTTAAGGACCCTTTGTGATCACATTGGGCCCACCTGGGCAATCCAGAATACTAAGGTCAGCTGATTAGCGACCTTAATTCCACCTGCAACTGTAACTCTCTTCTGCCCTATAACATATACTCACAAGTTCCAGGCACTAGGATGTGGACATCTTTGGGGTTTTTGGTTCTGCGTCCCACAATACATGATGCCCAAGTGTCCTGTAGAAACATCACACTCTCTCCAGTAGAGTATGAAAGGGACTATTCACCACTACTTCACTAGTTCTAGGCATTGCTTTGCTTCATTTTGTCAATTTGTCAGTGAACAATGATATCATAAATGGTCTTTATTTGCACCTATTTGATCACTAATGAGCCTAAGAACCTTTCCTATGGATAGACTTTTATTCTTCTTTTGCAAAGAAAATTTGTGCCCTTTGCAAAATTTTTGAAGGTCTTTTTTCTTTGCTCTTCTAAGAGCTAAAAGAGATTAATTCTGTGCCTAGCATATATGCTATAAATGGGGGGGGCAGGGTTCCAGCTCATCATTAGTCTCTCAATTTTCTTTTCATTATTACCTAGACAAATTTGTCAGTTATTTGGGGTGTATTTCTGGCCTCTGTGTTCTGTTTAGAAAACTATTCTCCACTATAAAGAAATAAAATTTCCCCGGATTTCTCCGTGCCCTTGTAAAAAGTCCTAAGCCTCCTGAGACATGGAAATGTACGTAAGATAGGGAATGTTTATTTTCACTTTCCCTAGAAGAATTATACTCTGCACATACCCAGAGAATTAGATTCTGTAACCAATTGTCTAGTTAATTGTCCTAATCCAATGATTACAGTCTGGTCTAGGCCTCCAGGGTAGCCCTCAAGGAGTCAGGAAGATGGGAGCTCCAGGTATTTATGTTTTAAAAGGGATGAAGCCCAGACTTTGGACACATTTCTAAGTTATAAAAGCTGGAGACACCCACGGTTTCTCTGACTCTTGGAAAGACATAATTACATTCCAAAAGAATTAGAGAACCTAGGATCCTTTCTACACCTCAATAAGGAGCAAAAGGTTGTTTTTTTTAATTCTCTCTCTCTGTCCTTTCAGGAGGGGAGGGGGACGGCTATCTCTCTCCTGTACATAAATGGAGAAAATCCATGGTAGCCTACAGCTACTCTTGTAGGACATTTGACCTGGCTTTCATCTCATCATCCCAGGGGTAAGATCTGGCCTAAGCGAGCTATCTCACTTATTTACTGTGAGGTAATAAGAAATCTCCCTCCTACCCAGAACACCTCCTACGCATATTCAGGTTTAAGTTAATAAAGATGAATATTAAAACCCAACAGCCACTCTATAAAAATAGCCCATCTTTTGGTAATTTATAGTTTTATTTCATATATTTAAATGTTGATCCAGCTGTACTTTATTTGGTATATGGACTGAGATTAATTCAGTTTTTTCCCTATAAATGGCTCTCCAGTTGCCATAAGCCCATTTTTGGAAATCAGCAACCTTTCCTCTGTGATTTGAAATACCAGTGAGGTGGGAAGCACAGGTAGAGACATTTCATTCCTATTTGATAATTAGGATAACCAAGGGCCCAAAGATTAAATGATATAAGATTACCAAAAACATTGGTGGAGTCAGGACTAGATTTTTGGTTTAAAAAAATATATTTTTTTTCTGTAGTTTCTTTCTGGCAACCACTGGCCTGTTGTACCTAAAAATAATCTAGAGTAAGAAATGATTGGAAGATGATGACATGGTGTGATATGCAGCCTCGATCAGCAGGCAGTCTTGAGGCAAAACAAAGTATCAGTAGCAATTTTTCCTTATAAAGATTTGCAGAATCAATTTCAAAGTGACTGTGTATTTCCTATCTATAAGCAGTCTCTTTCAATGGTAAAAACCTTAGGAAATTCGTAAATATGTACATAAACTATGATACTGATGCCGAAAGCTCAGCCTCTGTGCACCAGTGCCAAACCGAATCTCAGAGACAGAGTTCTGAGTAAAGCAGAAAAGAATAGCTTTATTGCTTTGCCAGGCAAAGGGGGCCACAGCGGGATCCTGCCCTCGAAACAGTGTCCCAACCCAGGAGAAGGTGATGAGGAGTTTTATAGCAATGGTTCAATGGTGGGGTTGCTGATAAGATTAGGGTGTGTGCAGGACCTGCACTGCTCTAATCTGGTCTCAGGTAATCTTCTTGATGAGCTTCTCAGGTTCCTTTAATGTAGCCTCAGGTGGTCTTTCTCTGGTATGAAGAATGCTGACATTTTAAAGAGCTTAAAGACATTGTTATATGTCTCCCTTGAGGTGGAACCAGGACCCTGCCCCCAGGCTGCACTATTATTTCTTAGCTGCCCCTCCCTTGTCTTTGCATCCCTTCCCTTCCTGGATTAGTAACTGTTCAAAGAATCTGCCCTTTGGAACTCAGGGAAGGTCATGGAGGCTGGAGTCAAGAAACAGGGAACAGAAAGGCTTCCATGCCCAGGAGCCCCACAGGGTCCTGCTCAGCTTCAATACCGATTTAAATAGCCAATTAAAAAAGAAAACTGTTGTCAAAAACAAAAGCTCTGACACCTTCCATATATAAAAAGTAAGCAAAACTGAATCACTTTGCTGTACACTTGAAGCTAACATAATACTGTTAATCAACTACACTTCAGTTTTTTTAAGTCAGTGATTTAAAAAATAATTAACTTACGAATTATTTTTTTCCAAGGACCATTATTCAAAACTCCTTAAGAAAATGGAATTTTCCCCGTGACCAACTTCATGCAATCATAAACATATTGTTCTTTTACTTTAATCCTTAAAAATATGTCTCACAGATCAGATGACTTTACATCATTTCTTTCAGGACTCCTATGATTCCAATTGAAATAGGAAAAGAATACCATGAAAATGTTCCCGCTTCAAGCTGAATGCAAAGTTTGTGGGGGACACCAACAAAGCAGAAACTGAGATACATGTGGACCTGGAAATCCCACCATCTGCTGAAGGTCTCTAGCAACATGAGTTTTGGATATATGGAGACCACCATCCATGTGTGCCTCTATCCTGCTGACTTAACTTTAACTCATAACATGTAAGCATATCTGGTAAGTTTTTGCCTTCTTTTTCTATTTTTTCAGACAACTTTATAACAACATTAAAAAATATCAAATTAAATGGGAAAAGTGCATACATACCACCCTTACAACATCTTATTGCTTTTTGTTTTCAATTAATTCAACCTGTCATTGAATGCTCACTTTGTGTTTCATACTTATTTATGTGTATATATTTTATATAGTTGTAATTTTAGAGTATAAAGGAATAAAAATGTTTTACTCATTTTCATTTAACATTACTTTGAACATTACATTTTCCACATAGTTCTGCTTTTTATTTTATCATAAATTCAGGGGTGATAAAATAGTCCATTCCATTATAATGTATAATTTGCTCGTTTCCCTTTTGTGTTTATTTAAATTATTCTCAGGTTTTTACTAATGTAAGAAGTGTTATAGTATGAATTAAGCATATTAGCCTACACGAGACAATTCTGAATCGTTAACTTAGAATAACTCTCCAGAACTGATATCAAAGGGTCGAAAGTTCTACACATTTTCTGGCTCTTAATACTGCATTATTTCCAAGGCCTCATACCTATTTGCATAGCAACCAACAAAGTATGAATACACCCATTTCCCTGGCAAATCACTGACTTTAGATTTTAAAATTAACTCTTGAAATTTAAAAATAATTCTTCACTGTCTCAATTAATCACCTTTTTAGAAATTACTGGCAAATTTGAATGCTTTCACAAATATCTGTTTATTTTCCAAACTTAATTTTCCATGTCATTTTTTCCATGTATCTATTGGGATACTGTTGGATTTCTTATAAAGTTGTATGTGCTTTTCACATACCACAGAGCAGAGGTTCTCACCTTTGGCATTATTGATATTTGGGGCTAAATAATTCTCTGTTGTGGGGCTGTCCTGTGATTGTGGAATGTTGAACAAGTCTCTACCAACTAGATGCCGGTAGCAGCCCCCCAAAAGTTGTGACAACCAAAAGTGTTTCCAGAAGTTGCCAAATGTCCCCAGGAGGCAAAATTGCCCCATGAAGCACTGCTATGAATCAACAGAAACAGCTATCAATTACTAGTCACTACCTATCTGACACTGTTCTAAGCGCTTTATTTATATTCACACATCTCATATCTACAACAATGCTACAAGTCCCCCTTTACAAAAGGAGAAACTGAGGCCCAATGAATTAAATAACTTGAACATGTTCACACATGTGGTAGAGGTAGGATTTCTGTCTGACTTCAAAGCTCATGCTTTAACCACCACTCCTGGACCTCTCCCTTCCCATTATAGGCTTCCATTTTTCTATTCCATCAAATCCTCTTTGTGTTAGTTTTAATTTTATAAACAATTTTACATAATCAAAACTGTCCATATTTTTCCCTGTGATTTCTTTTTTGCTTCAATTCTCTCAAAAGCATCCATCTCTTCGACATATCTTTCTACTTTAAAAATTCTTAATGTTTTACTTTCCTATGTCTTATTTTGGCACATAGTTCTAACTTAATTTTTCTCCATATTACTATTTATTATAATATTTAATAAACTTTTCTACAGTCTAATTCAATCATATATGTACTACTATACATTAAATTGATTAGCTCTCTATTACACTTCACTAAACACAAATAATTTTAGTGTTTCTATTACACTGTTTAAATATAATTGTTATTACAAATTTTACTATCTGTTAGGAGTGATCTTCTCCCATTATTTTTCTTTCTTTCTTTTTTTTTTTTTTTTTGGAATATTCCTTGACGTTTTCTTGTTTAATTTCTAATGCAATTCAAAAACTAGTTCTGAAAAGAATGATGTTAAAATTTTGCTTGACATTAAAGCTATGAACTAACTGGGTGGAAAACTGTCATCTTTATAAGATTGAGTCTTATTACCCAAAAGTACTGGGTATTTTTAACAAAATAAAGAAAATAAAATAATGGTGTTCACATAATACACGAAATGAAAGTGGGTATTATTCTACCTAGAAAATTTAACATCCACAGTGACTCCATACATACAAATGCCCTGACTTAGAAACCTGAGTTCCAAACATTCATTTGCAAGTTGACTTTTTAGATCTCAAAATTTTTAGATCTCGAAAAAAAGAGTATTATATAAATATTAATTGGGTTCCAAAAGAACCTCTCTCTTAACATAAGGAAATATCCATAGAGGACCATTACTCTCTGAAATGGGTAACATTTGGAGGTTTCCAGAAATGAGAGTCGCATCTTGAGATGGGGGGCCCCTGAGGTTCAGCTTCTGTTGCCCCTGAGAATTCCATAGGCGCTGCCTTAGCCAGACACAGTTTAGAGACCTGTACCCTCCAGAATCAAATCCAAGAGCAGAGGTCTAATAGCGCTTCTCTTACACTCTTGGCCCCTTTTAGACCAGGACATCACACTGGAGAAGTCTGACAAGGCTTCATAAGCTTTTTAGCTGTCCCATATTATATTTGTTATCCTCCAACTTCTCCCTATTGGGAACAGGGTAACTCTTAAAATGAAGAGAGATTTTCATTGGAGCAACTATGCTCTTTCACAGCATGGTGAGAAGAGGCTGAGGGGCAGGTGAAGAACCTCTGGAGGCCCAGGGAATGGTGGTCTCCACCAAAGATGGAAAAGTTGATGAGCCTGTGGCAAGAAAGGATAATGATACTATCTCATAGGGTCGGGGTAGCAATCAAGCCAGTTAGTATATGCAAACAGCACTGAGAACAGAGCTTGACACATAACTGGGGTTCCATAAAGTTAGCTGGAGTTACTTAGGAGTAATCATGAGGCCTGAGGACAGAAATATCTCCTTGATTTTCCCCACTAAGATAACTGAAATTAATTTGTACTCAGCCTTTAAGCTGACCCAGAGGAACTGTGACTTCTTAAACTAGAGGAAAGGAAAGGCAAACTAACTCAAATGTACTGATGTGTTGAGCTCTGTAGTTGGGACTGATATGCATTAGCTCATTTATTTTCTATGACTTGACCTCCCTAAAAAGGCTCATCTTATCTGATCTCTGAAGCTTAGCAGGATCAGTCCTACCTGGCCCTTGATGGGAAGTCAATCTTACAGGAAGGCTATATGAGTTAGTGGTCAAGTGTAGCAGTGTGGCCATCAGCAAGTTACTAAACCTCTCTGCCTCAATTTCTTCATCTGAAAAATGGGGCTAACAATGGTACCCACTTCGGAGTACCATTGTTACTTCAGGACGTTCTTTTTAGGAGTAAGTGAAACAATATACATGCCTGATACACAGTCAAGAGCCAGTCAGGCTTAGCTATTATTTCCATTATCATCATTCCTACAATTCCAGGAGTTGGAAATCATTATTTCCATTGATAGAAGAGGCAATAGGTTCAGAAAAGTTAAATAAATTAATAAAGTTACATAGCCACTAGGAAAGTAAAGCTAGTGTTTTATCCCCAAACTGATTTTAATATCCAGGTATTTTTCTTTTTTTTAACTTGAAGCTTCCTTAAGGGAGGACCTGCAGGAAGATGTGAGAGCTGCTTGCAGATGCTTTAAAGGTAGGCTCACAGATGGGTGGGACTAGGCTTTCTTTGTTGCCTTCAAACACAGATCTGTATCCCAGAAGCAGAAGCTGCAGAGAAGCTCTTTTGGGTTTATTATAAAGAAGAAACTTTTTACCAAAAGGAAAGAAGCTCAAAAGCAGATTGGTCTCTTTAAAGGGGTAGTAAATCCTACGACTTCCCTAACCTCTTCACCTCTGTCGGTATGCAGAAATTAGATGGGCAGTTTGTTGAGGACACTGCAGAAGAGATTTACGTATAATCTATGTCAAAGAGTGTTCTGCCTATGTTCTCTTCTAGGAGCTTTATGTTTTCAGGTCTTACATTTAGGTGGAAGTGTAAACTGGTGCCACCATTATGGAAAACAGTATGGAGGTTCCTCAAAAATCTAAAAATAGAACTACCATATGATCCAGCAACTCCACCTTTGGGTATATAAACGGAAAAAGCAAAAACACTAATTCAAAAAGATACGTGCACGCCAATGTTCATAGCAGCACTATTTACAATAGTCTAGATATGGCAGCAACCCAAATGTGCACAAAAGATGAATGGATAGACATGTTGTATACATATACAATGGAATATTGCTCAGCCATAAAAAGAATGAAATTCTGCCACTTGCAGCAATATGAATGGACCTAGAGAATATTATGCTTAGTGAAATGTCATACAGAGAAAGCCAAATACTGTATGATATCACTTATATGCTGAATCTAAAAAATAAAACAAACAAATGTATACAGCAAAACAGATTCACAGATAAAGAAAACAAACTAGTGGTTACCAGTGGGGAGAGGGAAGGAAGGAGGGGCAAGTCAGGGGTATGGGATTAAGAGATACAAACTATTATATATGAAATAGATAAGCAACAAGGATATATTATATAGGATAAGGAATTATAGCCATTATCTTATAATAACTTTTAGTGGAGTATAATCTGTAAAAATACTGAATCACTATGCTGTATACCTGAAACTAATATAATATTGTAAACCAACTATACTTCAATAAAAAAGAAGAGATTCATGTAACTGCTTCCAGTGTTCCCTGATCTCCTCCTGTCCTCAGCAGTATCCTGGGGACAACACTACACCAATACACCCTCTTTCCCCTATTTCAAAGGAAAGTGGATGGACCCAGCATCTAGGACCAAGGATGAGGGAGGCTTTCCTGGAATCTCCAGGAAGAGATAAATATTTCTCCTTTGCTCACTTTAGATCATTTTTACACATCACTATCAGATGAACGACTCACTATATCTAAATATCCAAGGGTCCTCTAGCTCATGTATGGAAGTCTTTACAGCTCTAGTCTCATCAGCACAGCTTCAGAACCTTTCCTGCACCTCCTAAAGCTCTGACTCTTACTGCTGGGAAATCTAGGGGAAGGAAGCCCTGGATCTCAAGAACAGTCTACTCCTGTACTTGTTCTCTCTCCAGCTCCTCCCAAGGATCTCATGGCCAACTCTGCTGCAGGTGCAGAGAACGCCACCAGGTCAGGCAGAGCTGACCTCAGGGAATGACTATTGTGAGCCCTGGGGAAGCTGCACTATGGTCTGGGGCAAAATGGGGGCAGGAAGAAAATGACCCACTACACAGCTCTGTTAATCTTTGTCATCAATGCCCCAAAGCAATACTTCTGAAGCCCAGATTCTTACAAAGCTGTTACATTAATGTGGCATTTTATTCTTACCAAAGCGTTTCCCAATATTTCCTCTCATCCCTCTTCACCCACGCAAGTATTATTACAGATAAAGTATCTATCAATTATGATTAGTTTAAATACATACAAGAGAAAACTCAACCAATAATAGTTTAATCAAAATAGGATTGTATTTTTATCTAACGTAAACAGGAAGCCTAGGAATGCAAGGCTGATCTGGTGGCTCCACTGACATCAGGGACCCAGACTCTTTCTGCTTCCTCATTTTCAGTGGGTGGTTTCCATCCACAAGGTGACCTCATGGTAACCTTATGGTTGCAGGAGTTCCAGCCATAACAATCTTGCTCTGGGTAGGAGGAGGAAGAAAGGAGAAAGGGTATATCTCCAAACTGAGTTACTTTCATTTAGAGATTCCCCATTAGCCACTCCTACCTGCAAGGAAGGCTAAGAAATGTCCTTTAAATTTTTTTAAAAATCTGGACACAAATCTATCCCTATCAATAGGTGTCTATTACTAAGGAAGGAGGGGAGAATGATTATTGACTAGGAAAATAGTGGTCTCTAACCAAGGAAACTGAGGCTAATTGGGATTAAATTATTTGGTCAGGGTAACATAACTAGTTAGTTTCTTATATAGGTCCTAAGAAATCTTTAAAACTCTCTCCTGTTACTGAACAACCCTCAGGGATATACTGGCTTCATATTCTATATAAATGAAACCCTTATATACCTGAAGGTGGTGCACTGCACGACTTGTATTGGGTTGGCCAAAAAGTTCACAGAGGTTTTTCATAACATCTTACAGAAAAACCCGAACGAACTTTTTGGCCAATCCAATACCATCATAGATGGCGACGTGACTCTTCCTTCTACACTTCGTAAAATTTTGTGTGTAATACCTCTCACCTCCGCCCCCCAGGAATCCATCTTTCCCTGTTCTAATCAGTTGGAGCCGAATATTCAGCGCTGCATATTTTATTAGAGAAGTTAGGGCACTGTCCATTTGTTGGAAGCCCTCTTTCTGCCCAGGGGCAATAAGTCCTCTTCAGGTTTCTGCACACCTGGTCAGGGACTTCCCTGATTAGGAATAAAAATGGGAAGAGGCTACCATCTTTTCACTTCCTCTAAATGGATGAAAAAGTCATAAAGTTTGCACTGCTGGTGTATTTTCTTCAATTGTATGAAAAAAGTATATGTTATGGTAAGTGAAATAAGTCAGAGACAGAAAGACAAATATCATATGATTTCACTCATATGAAAAATAAAACAAAACAAAAAAAAACAAGAAAAAAAATCAGTGAACAAACCAAACCAAACAAAAACAAACACGTAGATACAGAGAACAGAGTAGTGATTACCAGAGGGGAAGGGGTAGGGGTGGGGTGAAATCAGTAAAGGGTGATGGTTGGAAAACTAAATTTTTGGTGGTGAGTGCACTGTAGGATATACAGAAATAGAAATATAATGCTGTACACATAAAACATATAATTCTATAAAACAGTGTTACTTAAATAAAAAATAAATGTTAAGAAAAGAAAAGAGCATGGGGAGGTTTGGAGAGTTCAGAAAAGTGTGAATATAAGTTTGTCCCACTCCCAATTCCACCTTGGTCACTAACCCCATGCCTGCCAAAAAGAAAAAAAAAAAGTATATACATATATATATATTTAACACTGGTTTTTAAGGGTCTCATTTGTTTACTAGAAGCTATCCATTTTAGGCACTATAGGGCTTTTGCTAATATTAATAGAGTAATACTTTCACTTTCATCCAGGTATAATCCTCATGTGTATTTTCCCTTATTTAGAACCCTGAAGGATGGGAGGAAACTGCTAATAATACCATTTTATTATAAATAAAAGGAACTGAGTTTGAAATCTTATTTTTAAAAATTAATCATTATTTTTATGGCTATATATCATAACAGAATACTTTAAAAGTAAATAAATATATTCCTGAAACAGTTCCTATTCTCTACTTTCCCTAGAAGTTGAATTTAAGAAGGGGAAATATTGATTAAAGATTCAGGATTGGGTTGGGTTATTGGAGGTTTCATTGAACAAACTCATAAATGCAATAAACTGGGATCTCACTTTCCTGATAGAATAGGACATGGGTATACTTTCGTAAGTACAGAATTCTATTTTTGAAGATGTTATCACTACAGCCTGAAGTCAGGAAATGAGGAGTCTTCCTGTGGCCATCCTGAGGTCTTTCAGTAAACTGAAAGTAACTGAGTGAAAAGGAATCTCCAAGAGAGGCCAGGGGAGTACCGCCAGCCCACCACTACACAGAAGTTCAAAGCTAAGTCAACTCAGAAAAAAATGCTCAACCACAGGGCGGATGTGCTGCTTTTCACACCTGAGCTATTTATTTGAAAAGCAAAGGCAGTAATTGTTTTGAAGGCTTCACAATGTTAGGATTACTCTGGAAGAAAAGAGAAGATAAAGAAACACTAAGCTTCCCCTTCCAGTGTCTTCCTTGCTCACTTGTTTCTCCCAGGCAGATTCTTTAAACCTTATTTCCTTAACAGGAACTACAAAATTAAGATAATCATTGTTAACCTTTAGGGGTATTCATTTAATTAATGTTTACTATTACATCTATTGTGAAAACAGGAAGAACTCCCTGGGAAGTGAATGCAAGTTCCACATGGAAAATGACAAGAGTATTAATTGGCTTCACATACCACTAAGGCTTTAATTCCAAAAGTCTGTTAAATACATGAGTAATAAGAGATTCTAAAGAGAATCAGACTGTGCTTCAAAAAGCCAAAGTAGTATAATCAATTAAGACTAAAAAAATAAGCCAAGTAAGTGGAAAAAAAAAGAAATATCCAAATGTCCTTTGATATGTTGGTGTCATCACGTTTTCACTTTCACTACGTCTCCTTACTTATTGCCTAAGAACTAATGTAAAAAATCTTTAAGGTCATCCCCAAACTGCATGTTGTTTAGAAAGGGCAGACGTCTGCTAAAGTATCTACCCAGTTTGGATAAGGCTTAAAATTTACTCAAAATATTTCTCTTGAAAGCATACTTGCATGAGAAGTCATTGGAAAAAATGGTCTGGAAGGGCTGTTGGGGCATAAACTATCACGGGACAGTTTTAGCACCATTAGCTGCTGCTTGCAACCACACTGATGAGAATGGAAATTCTATACATTCAGTTAAATGATTTGCATACTGGAGCAGTACACAAATACTGGAACAGAGGCCAAACTTAGGTCTCTTACATTTCCCACACTCTTCTCTGAACTCCCGTCTCACTTATGGTCAATACCACATAGCTCACTGCTTAGTCATGCAGTCCTCTATTGTTTGGGTCTCCAAGCAGATTGGAAGCTCCATATGTGACAGGGACCACTGTTATATTAATCATGTGTCTCCCACAATGCCTTTTACAGAAGTAGCCATGCTTACATGCGTTCATTCATCCATACATTCACCTACTGTATACTGGGAGACTATCTGTGCCAGAATCCATTCTACAGATATGCTGAGGATATGGACTGTACAAAATCTCTACTCTTCTAGGGCTTAAATTTGAATGAGATGGGACAGTGAACAAACAAGAAAAATACCAGAGGTGAAAAATATGATAGAGAAAATTAAAATAGGGTTCATATAGAGAGAAACTGAGCAGCTACACTGAATTGGGGGATCAGCCACCTCTCTGAGAAGGTGCTATCTAACAGAGAACTGAACGACCAAGGACCTAATGATGAACTGGGCTGGCAGGTAGTATGGAACCAGCAGAGGCCCTGTGTGGCTAGAGCACAGTGAGAGAGGAGGAGTATGATATGAAATGAGGTGGGAGAAAAGCAGGGAAGAGTTTATGATTTTGGAAACCACAGTTATGAACGCTTCTGGTTCAAAAAAAAAAAAAAAAAGTTCGGCATTTAGAATAATGTGGAACCCACATTTACTCTAAATGCAGGGTTTTACCCAGGAAAATAACATGACCCAATTTACTCTTTTTTTTTTTTTTTTTTTGCAGTATGCAGGCCTCTCACTGCTGTGGTCTCTCCCGTTGCGGAGCACAGGCTCCGGACGCGCAGGCTCAGCGGCCATGGCTCACGGGCCCAGCCACTTCGCGGCATGTGGGATCCTCCCGGACCGGGGCACGAACCCGTGTCCCCTGCATCGGCAGGCGGACTCTCAACCACTGCGCCACCAGGGAAGCCCCAAATTACATTTTTAAAAGATTGTTCTAGTTACTGTATGCAATAGAAAGCAAAAAATGAAAGAGTAATTAGGTTATTATAATAATTCATGAGAAAGATTATGTTACTTGGATGAGGGAGGAATTAGAGCTAGAAAAATATAGATTGAGGAGGTATTTTAGGGGTATCTTCAACAGGATTTTCTGATGAACTGAGTTGGAGGAATGATGAAAAGAAAGAAATCAAGGATTACTCAGATTTTTGGCTTAAGTAAATGAATAAATGATGATGATTTTTACTGGGATGGATGAGGAACACGTGTGCAGGTGAGAGCAGAAGGGGAATCAAGAGTTCTCTTTAGTTTGAAATGCTAATCGAAGATGTCCAAGTTGAAAGGTCCAGGCAGCTGAATATAGACGTCTTGAAAAAGGTTGATAAGAGGTTATATATCTGGGACTCATAAGCCCACCCATGGTATCTAAACCATGGGGCTGAGTGAGATCACACCCAGTGTAGGTAGAGAAGCTAAGAGGGACCTGCTTAGAGGTTGGGAGCCCTTCCAACCGTATATTTGCTCCCTCTGAGAGACTCACTTCAGATCTAGAGACACATACAGTCTGAAAGTGAGGGGATGGGAAAAGATATTCCACATAAATGGAAATCAAAAGAAAGCCAGAGTTGCAATACTTATATCAGACAAAATAGACTTTAAAATAAAGACTGTTGGGAATTCCCTGGTGGTCCAGTGGTTAGGACTCCATGCTTCCACTGCAGGGGGCATGGGTTTGATCCCTCGTCAGGAAACTGAGATCCTGCAAGCCGAGTGGTGCAAAATAAATAAATTAATTAATTAAATTAAAATAAAAATACTTTTTTAATTAAAAAATTTTAATTAAAATAATGTGATTAAATTTTTTAATTTTAAATTAAAAAATAAAATAAAGACTGCTACAAGAGACAAAGAAGGACACTACATAATGATCAAAGGATCAATCCAAAAAGAAGATATAACAATTGTAAACATATATACACCCAATATGGAAGACACCTCAATATATAAGGCAAACGGTAACAGACATAAAAGGAGAAATCGACAATAACACAATAATAGTAGGGGACTTTAGCACCCCACTTACATCAATGAACAGATCATCCAGACAGAAAATCAGTAAGAAAACATAGGCCTTAAATGACACATTAGATGAGATGGACTTAATTGATGTTTACAGAGCATTCTATCTGAAAACAGCAAAATACACTTTCTTTTCAAGTATACATGGAACATCCTCCAGGACAGATCAAATGCTGGGCCACAAAATAAGCCTTGATAAATTTAAGAAAACTGAAGTCATGTCAAGCATCTTTTCCAACCATGCCACAAGGCTAGAAATCAACTACAAGGAAAAAGCTGCAAAAAAACACAAACACATGGAGGCTAAACAATATGCTATTATACAACCAATGGATCACTGAAGAAATCAAAGAGGAAATCAAAAAATACCCAGTAATAAATGAAAATGAAAACACAATGATCCAAAACCTGTGGAATGCAGCAGAAGTAGTTCTAAGGGAAGTTTATAGCGATAAAAGCTTACCTAAGGGGCTTCCCTGGTGGTGCAGTGGTTGAGAGTCCGCCTGCCATTGCAGGGGACACGGGTTCGCGCCCCAGTCCTGGAAGATCCCACATGCCGCGGAGTGGCTGGGCCCGTGAGCCATGGCCGCTGAGCCTGCGTGTCCAGGGCCTGTGCTCCACAACGGGAGAGGCCACAGCAGTGAGAGGCCCGCATACCGCAAAAAAAAAAAAAAAAAAAAAAACAGGAAAGCTTACCTAAGGAAATGAGAAAAATCTCAAATAAACAACCTAACCTTAGACCTCAAGCAACTAGACAAAGAAGAATAAACAAAACCCAAAGTTAGTAGAAGGAAAGAAATCATAAAGGTTAGAGCAGAAATAAATGAAATAGAGACTAAAAAAAACACTGTAGAAAAGATCAATGAAACTAAAAGCTGGTTCTTTGAGAAGATAAACAAAATTGATAAAGCTTTAGCCAAACTCATGAAGAAAAAAAGGGAGAGGGCCCAAATCAATAAAATCAGAAATGAAAAAGGAGGAGTTACAACCAACACTACAGAAATACAAAGGGTCATAAGGGACTACTACGAGCAACTATATGCCAAGAAAATGGACAACCTAGAAGAAATGGACAAATTCTTCAAAAGGTACCATCTGCCAAGATTGAACCAGGAAGAAATAGAAAATATGAACAGACTGATTACCAGTACTGAAATTGAATCAGTAATTTAAAAACTTCCAACAAGCAGAAGTCCAGGACTAGATGACTTCACAGGTGAATTCTACCAAACACTTAGAAAAGAGTTAACACCTATCCTTCTGAAACTATTCCAAAAAATTGCAGAGGAAGGAACACCCCCAAACTCATTCCATGAGTCCACCATCACTCTGATACCAAAACCAGACAAAGATATCACACAAAAAAAGAAAATTACAGGCCAATATCACCGATGAACATAGATGCAAAAATTCTCAACAAAATACTAGCAAACCAACTCCAACAATACATTAAAGCGATCATATAACATGATCAAGTGGAATTCATTCCAGGTATGCAAGGATTTTTCAATATCCACAAATGAATCGATGTGATACACCACATTAACAAATTGAAGAATAAAAACCATATGATTATCTCAATACACACAGAAGAAGTTTTTGATAAAATTCAACATCCATTTATGATTAAAAACTCTCCAGAAAGTGTGTGTGTGTATATATGTATTTATATGTATATATATGTATGTAACTGAATCACTTTGCTGTACACTTGAAATTAATACAACATGGTAAATTAACTATACCTCAATAAAGAAGAAAAGAATTAGTATTGTTACAGCAGGCAGACAGCCAGATGTGAGCAGAGAAATGGGGGCAGGGGCCAGGTGGCAGGAAATCACACAGCTTGTAAACAGTGGGGGGGGTCCATGGGCAGACAAAGAAAAGCAGGAACCTCCAGACCAAGAGGAAACCACACATTTTGGGTGATAAGTGTCCTGGAAGCAGACAAAGAAAGGTGAGGAAAGGTGGGCATCTCCTGCATCGGAATGTAGCCTGTTGCTCATTATGCTCTCATTACAATAAAATTAGCCTTGCAGATAAGAAGTACCCATCGTGCACCAACACCATGACACTTCTGATCTAAGCTAAATAAGGACAAAAATCCCCCCTCCCCTCAGGAAGATGGAGCTGTGTTGAAAATCAGGGACTATAACCCCCCAAACTCCTCATTCCCCAGTGAATATTCCACCCCTTCATTTGTATGCCCCTCATAACCGGCTTGCCAAAGAAACCCAGGGTAACAGCTCCTCACCTGTCTGTCCACTCTCCCTCTGAGAGCATATTCTTGCTTAAATAAATCCTCACTTCACTTTCTTAACCTCTCTGCCTCGGCTCCAAATTCTTTCCATAAGGAGGCAAGAACATTAAATTCACTGGGAACAGTATCAGATTCCCTCCCCCTTTTAGCAGAAAAGGACACTGATTAATAAGTGGTGGTTTGCTCTTTGCACCAAGACATTCGGCATAAGAAACTCTGAGTACTGGAAGAATGAACACTCACTGGATTTCTGTCTTAGTAAATACATGTTTCTCATATTTCACAAATTGGACTATAAATGATCACATTATTATTAAACAGAAAATTGAAATGATATCTGCTTAAAAAAGACTTCTGTAATTGCCTTGACCTATGAAATGCAAGAATGAAAAGGCTCATTGGGATCTCAATGTGGTTCCTTTAATAAATTTTATTTGTAATAAATATAAGAAAGCCAAGAAAGAGTGGATGGGTGGGGATAATGGAGTCACTGCCTATGTGAGAAAGTAAAATGCATATTTTTTAAAAGCTTATTTTCTAATTACATAAGAAATATAACATATTGTGATTATTAAAAAAGCAAATATAAAACTAAAGCCCACCTTGACAACACCCCTCAACCTTAGGCCTGTCCCTAGAAGTAGCCATCTTACCAGTTTTGTGTTAATTCCTTGAGTATTTTGCCTGTGTGTCTGTGTTTGTGCCTGTGTGTGCATGTGTGTCACAGATGCTGTTTTGCCCTGCCCAGATCCTCTTTTCTGTTGCTGACAGAGCTGGCTGACAGTAACTCAGAGTTTCCTTTTTCTCTAGAGAAATGCCCTTGGCCAAAAGAGAGCTGTGACTACCCCCCATACCCCTAGGGTCTGGGGGTAGGCCACATATGGTCAACAATGGAATGACCCAGGGATACAAAATAGCTGCAAGGTGGGAACCACCTTGGTGCAATCTGTGCTCCAGAGCACCACTGCAGACTGAGCTGGTCTCCACCAAGACCACATTCCCGCTTTGACTTCCTTCCCTTGTCCTACCCTGCTTTTCTCACTCCCCCTATCCTGGGAGTACTTTCCCAAAAAACTGCTTGAAGAAGAATCACTATCTCAGGCTCTGCTTCTATGGGATCCAACTAAGACAGTGTATTCTATATATCCATATATGCACATGAGAGCAAGTTTTACAAAAATGTTAACGTAACGTGCATATGCATAATGTAGCTTTTTTAAATAACAATTCTCTTGGAAAGCTGTTGTATCAATATGCACAGACTTATTCCATTGTTTTTAACTGAAATACAGTATTACATTGTAGGGAAAAAGATAATTTCTCAAACTTAAAAAATGTTCCAATGCCGTAAATGAATGTCATCATTGTTGGTTACATTTCCTTGATTACCAGAAGTAGAGTCATCTTGTATGTTTATGGTCCACTTGTAGCTCCTCTTCTGTGAATCATTTTCATATCCTTTGCCTATTTTTCAGTTGTACAGTTTGTCTTTCCCATACATATTAGCATTGGTTCTTTACAAATTTGTCTTGGATAGGTTGCAAACACTTTTTCCTAGTTATCACTGTCTTTTATGGGGTTTTTGTGTGTGTGTGCATGCAGTCTTTCATGTTATTCAGGAGTTTGGTAATTTGTTGAAAAAATTATATTTTATTCTTAATAGACTTATTAGGTACTGTGATCTTCTTTAAGAAGATCACCATAAAGTCATAAACATATCCTCCTATATTTTCTCCTAGTATTTTAAAGATTTTAGAGTTATTCATTTAATCCACTTGGATTTTTTTTTTATGACTGGCATTAAGTGTTATAATTTTATTGAATTTATTTTATTTTATTTTTATTTTATTTATTTTATTTTTGTTTTTTGGCTGCATTGGGTCTTCGTTGCTGTGCCCAGGCTTTCTCTAGTTGTGGCGAGCAGGGGCTACTCTTCGTTTCAGTGCGTGGGCTTCTCGTTGTGATGGCTTCTCTTGTTGCAGAGCACCAGCTCTATGGCGCACGGGCTTCAGTAGTTATGGCTCTCAGGCTCAGTAGTTATGGCTCTCCAGCCCAGCAATTGTGGTGCACGGGCTTAATTGCTCAACGGCATGTGGGAATCTTCCTGGACCAGGGATCGAACCTCTGTCCCCTGCATTGGCAGGCGGATTCTCCACCACTGCGCCACCAGGGAAGTCCCTCATTCCTGAACTCTTAATCCCATTCCCATTGATCTTTTTTTTTTTTCTTAGTTGAATAGCAGATTATTTTTACTACCATAGGTTTGCTAAATATTTTGTTTCCTTGTGGGGTATGAACTTTTTTGTTCATTTTGTTTGTTTTTTTTAGTTTCCTTGGCTATTCTTTGTGCATTCATTCTCCCATATTAATTTTAGAATTAGCTTAGGTAATTTCTTTTAGGATTTTGACTGGGATTGTATTGAATTTATAATGTAATTTGGGTAGAAGTGACAGCTTTAAAATACAGTTGATCCTTGAACAACCCAGGAGTTAGGGGCTTAGACCCCTGTGCAGTGGAAAAACAGGTACTGTTGTCCCGTGGTATCTGCTGGGGATTGGATCCAGGACCTGCTGCAGATACCAAAATCCGCACATGATCAAGTCCCGTAGTTGGTCCTCCAAATCCATGGTTCTGCTTCCTCAGATTCAACCAACCACAGATCATGTAGTACTATATTTATTGAAAAACATCTGTATATAACTTTACAGTCAGCCCTCCATGTCCATGGTTCTGCATCCACAGATTCAACCAACCATGGATGGTGTAGTACCTTAGTATGCACTTGTTGAAAAATATCCATGTATAAGTGGATCCATGCAATTCAAACCCACGTCATTCAAGGGTCAACTGTACTGAGTTTTCCCATGCTCAAATACTGTATACAGTTGTTTATTTTTAATACATCAGGTATTCTTTTATACTCTTCAGTAAATTTTTATTAGTTTTTCCATAAATATCTTGAATATTCCTTATTGGGTTTATTCCTAAATATTTTATATTTTTCCTGCAATTATAAATAAAATATTTTTTCTAATACATTTTTTTTCTCTTTTTTTTTTTTCTAATACACTTTTAATTGGTCATTGCTGGCATTTTTAAAAGCTGGAGTTTTTATGTGTTGATCCACACCCCTTTTTAATCTTTCCAATTAGTTCTAATAATTTTTTTTTTAATAAATTTATTTTATTTATTTATTTTTGGCTGTGTTGGGTCTTCGCTGCTGTGCGCGGGCTTTCTCTAGTTGTGGCAAGCAGGGGCTACTCTTTGTTGCAGTGCACAGGCTTCTCACTGCGGTGGCTTCTCTTGTTGCAGAACACAGGCTCTCGGCACACGGGCTTCAGTAGTTGTGGCACGTGGGCTCAGTAGTTGTGGCTCGCGGGCTCTAGAGCACAGGCTCAGTAGTTGTGTTACACGGGCTTAGCTGCTCCGCGGCATGTGGGATCTTCCCAGACCAGGGCTCGAACCCATGTTCCCTGCATTGGCAGGCGGATTCTGAACCACTGCGCCACCAGGGAAACCCAGTTCTAATAATTTTTGTATTGGTTTCTTGGAGTTTTTACATAGACTATCAGACATGTTACGTAAATAACAATGTCTTGTATCTTTCTTGATGACAGCTACATCTCTTGTATATTTTTGCTTTGGTATTACACTGAACAGGGCTCCAGTACAGTATTAAGCAGTAACTGTGATACAAGGCATCTTGACATTGTTTCTAACTATAATAAAAATGCTTCAAATGTGGCATCATGGAGCATAATGCTAACTGTAAGTTTCTGGTATACCCTTCAAGAATTTTCTTCTAAGTTTGCTACAAAGTTTTGACTTACCAACATTAAATTAATGTTGAAGATTAACAAATACTTGTTCAATATTAATTTAAAGGGGTTTCCTCCCTTCATCTAGTTAATGTAAAGAATTTCACTAGTAATTTTTTTTTTTTGACAAAAGAGTTAATATAATTTATTAATTCATCAGTGATTTTTTTCAAGACCTTAACATGGCATTTATGGTCTATTTAAGTGGTTACCCAAAACACTGCATTCCCAAAATGGCAAATAATTATCTAATCCATGTAGATATTTATGTATTAATCATTACCTACCCCTTCTTCCTTATTGCCCTGCAGGACTTTTCCAAATTCCCCTTTTGGAATAGGTACACAGTTTATTATAGGAAATACTTTCCCAGCAGGCAAGTGATTAGAACACAGAGCTCAAGTTAATTAACATTTTAACTTAAAAATTTTATTTTTAAGCTTCCCATCAACTTGTTAAAAAAACTGTGCATACTATATTTACTTATTTAATAAAGCTAATGAGTAATAACATTTACAAGCAGCATAAACATTTTGCTTATCATGCTGAATACAGGCAGTAAATTCAAGATCAATTAGAAATCTACATTCTCAATAGCTTAGTCTTTGGAAATGAACAATTCTGATATCTGGTAAAGATTTCCAATTTCATCCAAATGGGTTGGTGTCTGAAGTATCATTGTTGAGACATCTGCTGGCCAACCTGAGGGTCTTCCTTTATTCCCCAGTCAGTCTGTTCTTTCGTTTTAGATGTTCTTTCTGAGAAACATTTCCTTACTTCCTGAAATGTATCTTTTAGACATTAATAAAGAGTGGTCTATTGATGGTAAACTCTCTCAGCTTTTCTTGAAAATGTCTCTATTTCACTTTTATTCTAAAACTATAATTTTGCTTTCTTACAGCACTTTTAAAGATACTACTCCATTTCTTTCGGCTTCCACTATTGCTCTTGAAAAATCATCTGTAAGTGTATTGATCATTTGTAAGCAATTTGTCTTTTCTCTTCACCTGACTTTAAGATCTTTGCTTTAAACACTGGAATGCTCAGGCCTTTAGACGCCTTCTCTTGTCACTCCTTCTCTTAGATATCTCAGCCAGTCTTATGGCTATATATACCACTTACATGATAATGACTTCCAAAATTATATCTTCAACCCAGACCTCTCTCTTTAGTTCCAAAATTGTATCTTCGACCCCGACCTCTCTCTTTAGCTCCAGACTGGCATAACCAATTGTCTAAAAAATACCTCCTCTTAAAACATCTCAAACATAACATGCCGAAGTCTGGTCACAAGATTTTCACTTTTTTCCAAACATGTTTCTTCAGCAGTCAGTCTCCCCCATCTCAGTAAATAGCAACACTATTTTTCCATTGTCTTAGAACAAAAGGTAACCATCTTCTTTAGGCCTCAGATTCAGTTCTTCAGAAATTCCACCAGCTCTACATTCAAAATAGTACAAAAAATCCATGTCTTGCCACCACCAATGCTTTACGTTATCATCTTTTTCTTGGCTTATTACAGTAGCTTCCTACTTGTTCTCCCTGTTTTTATACTTGGCCTTTGTCCAATTAGTATATTTTCAACATAGTAACCAGAATGATGCTGTTTTCTGTGAATCACATAATATCACTCGTCTACTTAATAGCCTCTGGTGGGCTTTTCATTTGACTCTGAATAAAAGCCCAAATCATTTCAATGATCTACAAGGCTCTTACATGATCTGGCCCCTTCTACTTCTCTGATTTTATCTCTTATTTCTCTTCCCCTTAAGCATTAGGATCTAGCCACAGTGATGTCCTTGCTATTCGTCTATCACACAAAGCATGTTTTCTCCTCAGGGCCTTTGCACATGACTTTGCTCCTCAGATAATCACATGGCTCACTCCCTCACCTCTTCCAGGTCCTCAGTCAATTTTCAGTTTCTCAAGGGGACTTTCCCTGATAACTATATTTAAAATTACAACTACTACCCCTCCAGAATTCCCTACCTCCCTTCTCAGTCAAATATTTTGCATGGCATTTAGACATACCATCAGACAAACCATATATTTTATGTATTTGTTTAGTGCCTAATACCCCCCCCCCACCACCACATACACACTAGAATGTAAGCTCCACGCAGTCAGGGGTTTGTCTTGTCTTGTCTTTCCTTCTTTCTTTTCATTGTTATATTCTTAGTGCTATAAAATTAGCTGGCACATAATAAGTGTTTGGTTCAATAAGTGTTTTTTCAATGAATGAATAAGTTATGTTTTGCAGCTTCTCTACAATGTTTCTAATCGTGGATTTTAAAAACTTAATCCTTTTTCAGATAACTGAATGCAAATCTGTATTTTATCAAGACCACCAGATGATTCATGTGGACATTAAAACCTGAGAAGCACTTTTCTAAGATGTATGCCTATGAGTATAATTTCTGGGTCACAGAATATGAATAGCTTTACAAAATAGTGCTGAATTGCTTTTCAAAGTGATTACGCTACTTGCTTCAATAAAATGTTAATATACATTTTCTCTAACAGTACCATCAGACTTCTTAAGTTTTTCCAAATTAGTAGATGTTTTCTACTAATTTCTACTAATTTTCCAAATTAGTAGATGTTTTTACATATCTGTAGTGATATCTCACTACAGTTCTAACTTGCCTTTTCAGATTATTGATGACATTAAGCACCCATCCCCACCCCCCGCATAGATGTATTTACCTCAAATATTCCTTCTTCTGTAAAATACCTACTTTGGGGGCTTCCCTGGTGGCACAGTGGATAGGAAAGGAATCTGCCTGCCAACACAGAGGACACGGGTTGGTTCCTTGGTCCAGGAAGATACCACATGTTGCGAAGCAACTAGGCCCGTGCGCCGCAACTGCTGAGCCTGCACTCTAGAGTCCGCGAGCCACAGCTACTGAAGCCCACGCGCCTAGAGCCCATGCTCCGCAACAGGAGAGGCCGCCGCAGTAAGAAGACCACGCACCGCAATGAAGAGCGGCCCCCTCTCTCCACAACTAGAGAAAGCCCACGCGCAGCAACAAAGACCCAACGCAGCCAAAAATAAATAAATTTTTTAAAAATACCTACTTTTTTCTTGCACTCGTTCACTAAATGGGCAGTTATTTCCTTACCACTTTAGGTGCTTTATGTATTTGAGATACTAAAGCTTTGTTGGTAATACTGTAGCTAGCAGCTTTTCCCCAGTTGTAGTCTATCCTTTTACTTTCTTATGGACTCTTTGATGAATAGAAGTTCTTAATTTTAATGTAGTCAAATATATGATTCCTTTTTTAATATTTAATCCTTTAAGAATTTTAAGATTTGAGAAATTCTTTCATACCACACAATGATAAAAGTTTCTCTTATATTTTCTTATAAAAAGCTTAAAGCATTGTTTTTCACACTTAAGCCCTAATTTCACCTGGAAAAGAATTGTATGTGTAGTATGTGCTAGGTACCCAATTCCTTATTTAAGCAATTATCCCAGCACCATTTCTTGAACATCCCCTCCTTTCCCCAGTGATCTGAAATGCCACCTCTGTAATATATCAAGTTTCCACATATACTTTGGTTTGTTGCTAGACATTCTCTGCTGTTGGTCTGTATTACCATGTACAAATACCACTGCCTTAATTATTATACAGTTGATCCTTGAATGACATGGATTGAACTGCACGGATCCACTTACATGTGAATTTTCAATAAACGTGTACTATAGTACTACACCATCCATGGTTGGTTAAATCTGATGCAGAATTGTGGATATGCAGGGTCAACTGTAAAGTTACACATGGATTTTCAACTTCAGGGAGGGTCAGCACCCTTAATCCCTATGTTGTTCAAGGCTCAGATGTATATTCATAAGTCATGATGTCTTATAACCTACCTAGTTATTGTTCTTCAGCAGTGTTTTGGGTTTTCTTGGTCTTAATTTGCCATATTCATTTTAGAATCTGTCAAGATCCATTTTACAAAAATATGTGAGATACTGAGTGAATTTCATTGATTCTATAGATTAATTCAGGAAGGATTGACTTTAAAGTGGTGAGTCTTCTTGTCTCTAAATGTTTAAAAACAGAGTATATTGCTCCATCTGTTTAATTCTTTTAAATATCTTTCAATATAAGGTTTTATAACTTTCTCAAACAGGCTTTATGTATTTTATTGTAATATACTTTCAGATGGTCTTTGTACCTCTGACTTTCACCTGCTTGTCTCTTCTGTCTATTAATATCCAATCAGTCTTCCTAAAATGAATTTACCACACTAACCACAGACTCAAAATCTATGGTGACTACCTATTGCCTATGGAATCAAACACAAACTTCTCAGGCTGAGATTTAAGTGGCTCCGTTTAGCCAGCCAACATCATACTGGCTAGAGCTCTTTTCCATTTGTTTACTTAGGATGGGATTACAGTGTAGAAGTGAAGAGCTCATTTAGCTTAACAGAATCTAACAAAATTAGAGCCAAGCCCTGACTCTATCACGTACTGACTTATGGCTTAGATGATGCGACTTAGTTCCCTGAGTTCCTCCAAACAAGAAAAATATGGACAATCATAGCACAGGATGTTGTGAAGAATAAATGAGACAGTGCATATGTAGCAGTTGTGATTTACTAGCATTAATTGCTATTATTATATTAATGTTACTATCGATACATTAAAAACAAACAGATAATGGCATATCTTCTCTGAGTGAATAACCATCATCATGACTACATTTAACTCATTTTGCTTATTAAAGTGTTTTTTCTGCATATTTTTTAATGCTGAGCTGAACCTGGAAGAGGAAATGGTCATACTCTAGATGGGATTGTCCCCCCTACGGGATAGGTGGTGAAGATAGGAAACTGGGAAGGGGTAGGCAGAAGGTGTGGAGACTAAACTAGCTTATGAATGGCCCCTGATACGCAGGCAGCCAGTATCCCCAAATCATAATTACAAAGGGACATGCATGACAAATGCAGAAGCAGTCCAAACTGACTTCAACATGAAAAGAGAAGCCAAGAGTAACCCACTGGTCACCAGAAAGCAGGAGTCACCATAATGCTAAGAGCCAAGGGAGTGGTGACATTGCTGTTTTAGGGTCTACTTGATTTAAAAGAATGTTCCCTCCAGTGTTGAGGGCTGGTAATGGTTACGCAGGTTGCCAAGCTCCCTTCCAAGCCAGAATGGGTTCAGAATAGGGTTCCCAAAAAGGAAACTGGAGTACCATTTTTTTCTTTAAAATGGCAATAGCTCAGTCATTCATATCTAGCAATCCTAGCAGGGGCAGATAAAAGAGAGTAGCTTCTGTAAATACCAAAACTCGTCATTTCCCTGATTAGCATATGGCTCAGAAAAAAAATCACGAAGCCCTAATACTATCTTCTTTTTAGTAATAACCTTAGACACATAGTCATTACTCTTTTGATGATATGCTATATGATGTGACACATCATATGAAATTACATTATGTATGACATGTGTGATAGTCAGTTGACAATGATGTTCCAGGAAATCTGTCCACATGTAACAGGAAATTCCCACTAGCGGCAAAAGTTGAATCCAGACCTAGAGAAATAGAGCTTTCAAGGACTAATCAAGGCCCTGTAGTTCTAGTCCCTAGGGGATTTGGGATGTATGATGGACCTCAAGTCATAGAAGGGACCTGAGCCACCAGACAAGAAAGGTAATACAGACTAGGATCAAGGAAGAAGCCTAAGTCCACACTCTGGGCTTACTTAACATGAGGTTAAGTCAACTTGTGACTCAAAGACTATGAAAGCATTCAGGGCTCATCTCTGATACAGGGATACACTAACACAGTGGATACAGGGTCTGATTAGCGAAATAGAAACATTCTCCTTAGATAATGATGTTACTGGGTTTGACATTTAAGATACTATTAGTAGAGGTGAGTGAACACGTGTAGGACAATCATTTATTTCTTTTTCTCTGTTTTATGAGGGAGAAGAGTGGAGTACCTTTGGAGCGCCAGAGGAATGATCTGCAGATGATCTCAAAGAAGCCAGGGGTGGGGGCCAAGCACACAGGCAAGAGGTAAGCTCTAAACAGAAAGGCAAAAACCTTGTTGTCACAAAGGCTAGTTAAGCATCACTTCATAAATCAATCTTGTCACTAGGACTAGGGACATGCAGAAGCTGGTCAAGGACTACAGCCAACATCATATGTACAATGGTGACATTCTATCCGGGCATAGATAATGACAATTTCTCCTATTTGTCTGCGAGTCAGGAGACTAAAACTGAAACCTACATGGATTCTTGGTCCTTAGATGGGAACTTAAAACCACATTTAAAACATGGAGGAAAAAAAAACAAAAAAAACAAAAAAAAAAAAACATGGAGGAATTTCATATCATTTCTGCTAAAATGTCAGTAAATACAGTCCAAATCAATGGCCCCCCCAATGACTGAGGTTGGGGATTTTCCTCTGCACCTTACTGTGACCATTTATCAGTAATATGACAAACCTCAAGCAAAAAAAAAAAAAAACACATAATGGGTTTTAAAAAATCCCACCAGGACATTTGTTTTCTTCATATTTTACCTGGCCCTCATATATTGTTTCTATGACAGCAACTCAGTGGCAATTTGCTGGGGCACTGGTTGTAATTTTTCCCTCTTGCAACTTAAGGCCAAAGCACTGTGGTGGGACCTACTGAGAAGTCTGCTTCCTGTCAGTGCACAGTTTGCTACAAGCAACCCTTTCTCTGGGCTGCCAGGGCCTGTGGTCTGAACTGTGTGACACTAACATTCAATTACGGTAAGATGTCTATTTAATAACTGACATTTCCAGTAAACTTGTTGTGGGTTCCATATGCCTTAAGGCAATTAGAAAAATTTCAGAGGATACTAAGAAATATTAATACTTTATTGACAAAATTTATGTTCCTCTTCTGATTTATTCTGACCAAAAATATTAAGGATTTTCCTTGGAGCTGCTTCAGACATAGCTAGGATAGATGTGATAAGACTTTAGTGATCAAACCCTGGGAGTGAAAAAGCTTAGCACTATTTCTGCAGGACAGGAAATATTTTCAGCTGATGATTGCAGGTCCAGAGAAGCACCTGAGAAGTCCTTTTAGGTTTTCTATGGTCTGGTGACAAATACACGTGCTCTCATGCTTATCCTCACTTTAAGTAAACCATGGTGGCTCCTATCAACACTCTGCCCTCCAGTCATCTGCACAGCTCAAAAGCAAATAATTCTATGAGTTCTCCAGTTAATGTAATCAATGGGATTTGCCTCCTCGGGAACTAATGTTAAGTTTTTCCAAAACCTTATCAGGTTCTGTATATAGGTACTTATCTAGTTAACAAGATAATTAGAAATACTATCATGTAAGCTCTGAGTTTTCTTGCTTGGATAGGAAGTTTGAATTATTTTTCTCTTCTTTTAAACATCTTGAAGAGGAGAAAAGTTGTCTCTTCTCCTTCTTCCAGCTTTGATGGGATCAGCCGAGGAATACATTTTAAATCAGAACTACTCACCGGACTCCATGGATCTCGGTTTCAAAAAGTCAAATGTCAAGCTAGAAGGCGGGTTTGGGGAAACACTCATACATTTTTCTACTCTGCTCCAGACATACAGAGCTGATAACATTAAACAAAAAGTCCACTAGATGCATAAAACTTTGTGGGTAAATTATGGAGTTTCAATATTGTTTTCGTCTGATCAATCAGGAATAGCATATTATATTACATATCAATTCACAGTTCACTATCGAACATTTTATTTTATTTTTTGCTCAAGACTCCCCATTGGGTAAGCAAGGCACATATTTCCAACCCCACTGCACAGACTGGAAAAAAAATTTGCAGAGTTTAGTGACTAGACCAAGGTCAGACATCTAGCAATTAAGGAACAGGAGTAGATCAGAGGCCTCAGTCTCTCTGACTATACCAAAGATGAAAGATGCAGCCCTTAGGTCATTTAATATATAATTTGTAAAAATCTGAAATGTCTTTTCAGTGAGCCATCTTTCGTGTAAAGAAAGAATCACCTATATCTAATCTCTTAAAAGGACAGACTAAAATGGCCTATGCTCCACATGGCTGTACAGCTATGCTCAATCCACTTTGATAGGCTTTCAGTCCCTACACTACACTGAAAATGTTCTCAACAAAGTCTGTGACAACCTTCCAATTCAATGAACACGTTTTTGACCTGACCTTACTTGAATTCTTGGTGCCATTTATCACTCACTCACTCAAGAAATTCTCTCTTTCTTGGCACCTTTGTCTCTGTGTTTTCTTAAGATGGGCAGCCTGTGGCAATTGAAAAATCATTGGATCTGAAATATCACATACACTTGGGTTATAATTCCAGCACTGTCACTTACTAGTTTGAGGTTTTGGGAAAATTAACCATAACAAGCCTCATTAAAAATAATAAATGTTACCAAAATCACAGGACAGTTTGAGAATCAGAGATAACATATGAAAGCCTCTAGTCTTAGCCCATCAAAAGGCACTCAATGGATGGAGGCTCCTTCTCAGTCTATTTTTTTTGGGCTCTTTCAGTGACCACCCAGATATTAGTATCATCAGGGTTCTGATATAGTTCAAACCTCTGCTCTTTTCACTCTCTATACCACTGCTGTCCAACAGGACTTTCTATGATGATGGAAATGTTCTATGATCTGTGCTTATCCAATATGGTAGCCATAAGTCACATGCAGCCTTTGAGCATTGAAATGTGGCTAGTACAACTGAGAAACTGACTTTTTAACTTTATTTAAATTTAAATAATCACATGTGACCAGTGGCTACTTATAGGATAGTGCAGCTATATATTTTCCCTTGGTAGCTTCATACCACCCCATGACTTCAGCCACCACCTTTATACAAAGAATTCTCAGCTTTATATCCCAGCCTTGATTTCCACCTGCCTATTAGACTAACTGGGCATCTCACAGGTGCTTATAATTCAACGTGTTCACAACTGAACTCATCACGTTCTCCTTCAAACTTTCTCCTCCTCTTAGTCCTTACATCTCAATGAAAGCACCATAGTCCATTTACGTATCCTAGCCATGAACCTGTAATTACAAGAGACAGTCCCTTTCTCCACCAAGCCTCCATGTATAGTCAGCCTACAATCATTCACATATGTTAAATAACTTCTTCTCTCAATATGTGCTGTCATAGGCTTAATACAAGCCTTCATTACTTCTGACTGAGAAAATATAATGGAGTTCTAATTTGTTGATGTGCTTCCAGTCACACCTCTCACCGTGCCTTCAATCATCCTCCACATGGCTGCCAGTGTTCATTCAGTGATATGATCTTGTCTTGCACTTACTCAAAAACCTGTCAGTGGTTCCTAGATCTAAGGAGATTCACATCATCTGCCCTATCTCTAGCTCTCCAGGCTCATGTCCTATTACACACCCCAGAGGAAGAGGAGAGAAAGAAAGGGGAAAGAAGCTTATTCAAAGAAATAATGGCTGAAAACTTCCCTAACAGGGAAATGAAACAGACATCTAAACCCAGGAAGCACAGGGAAAGAAACAGACATCCAAATCCAGGAAGCACAGAGGGTACCACACAAGAAGAATCTAAAGAGATCCACACCAAGAAACACTATAACTGAATTGTCAAAAGATAAAAACAAAGAGAGACTCTTAAGGCATCAAGAGAAAAGCAACTTGTTATGTACAAGGGATCCCCATAAGACTAACAGATTTTTCAGTAGAAACCTGGCAGGCCAGAAGGGAGTAAAATGATATATTCAAGCGGTAAGAAAAAAAAAAATTAACAGTCAAGAATACTCTATCTAGTAAAGTTGTCCCTCAGAATTGAAAAAGAGGTAAAGAACTTCCCAGACAAACAAAAGCTGAAATAATTCATTATTAGACCAATCTTACAAAGGAATGTTAAAGGTGTTCTTCAAGCTTAAACAAAAGAATGTTAATTAGTAACATGAAAACATATTAAAGTACAAAACTCACTGGTAAAGGTAAATATTAGTTTAAGTTCAGAATACTCTAACACTGAAATGACAGAGGGTAAATCAGTTATAACTTTACCATGGGGGTTAAAAGACAAAAATGTTAAAAATAACTATAACTACAGTAATTTGCTAATGGTGCACATGATAAAAATATGTAAATTATGACATGAAAAACAAAAAATGGAAGGGATAGTACAATACAGAGCTTTTGGATGTGTCTGAAGTTAAATTTTATCAGCTTTAAATAGACTATTATAACAACAAGATGTTTTATGTAACCACAAAGCAAAAACCTATAGTAGATACATAAAAGATTAAGAGAAAGGAATCAAAGCAAAGACCTACAGTATATAGGTAACCAAAAAGCAAAAGCCTATAGTAGATAAGTAAAAGATTAAGAGAAAGGAATCAAAGTGTATCACGACTAAAAGTCATTAAATTACAAAGGAAGAGAGCAAGAGAGGAAGAAAGAAAAAAAGAAACTACAAAATGACCAGGAAACTATGAACAAAATGGTAATAGTAAGTCCATACCTATCAATAATTACTTTATATGTAAATGGACTACATTTTCCAATCAAAATACACAGAGTAGACATATGGATTAAAAAAACAATACCAAACTATATGCTGTCTGTAAGAGGCTCACTTTAACTTCAAGGACACATATAGGCTGAAAGAGAAGGGATGAAAAAAGATATTCCAAGCAAATGGAAACCAAAAGAAAGCTGGGATAGCTACACTTATTTCAGACAAAATAGACTTCAAGACAAATACTGTAATGGGAGACAATGAAAGTTGCTATATAATGATGACAAGGTCAATTCAGCAAGAGGATACAACATTTGTAAATATTTATGTGCCCAACATAGGAGCACCTTACTATATAAAGCAAATATTAACAGACCTGAGAGAGATATACACAGCAATAAAATAATAGTAGGGAACTTCCACACCCCACTTTCAACAATGAATAGATCATCCAGACAGAAAACCATTAAGGAAACATTGGACTTAAATGACATGTTAGACCAGAGGCACTTAAGAGACAGTTACAGAACATTCAATCCAAAAGTAGCAGAACACACATTCTTCTCAAGCACACATGGAACATTCTCCAGGACACATCATATGCTAGGCCATAAAACAAGTCTTAATAAATTTAAAAGACTGAAATCATATGAAGCATCTTTTGGACCACATAGATATGAAACTAGAAATCAGTTGCAAGTGGAAAACTGAAAAATACAAAAACATATGGAGATTAAACAACATGCTTCTTAACAACCAATGGTTCAAAGAAGAAGTAAAAAAATACCTTGAGACAAATGAAAATGGAAAGACAACAGACCAAAGCATATGGGATGCAGCAAAATCAGTTCTAAGAGGGAAATCTGTAGTGATAAATGCCTACCTTAAGAAACAGAAAAGATCTCAAATAAATAAGCTAACTTTAAACCTCAAGGAACTAAAAGAACAAATTAAGCCCAAAGTTAATAGAAGAAAGAAAATAACAAACTAGGGTGGAAATAGATAAAGACTAGAGAAACAATAGAAAAGATAAATAAAACTAAGAGCTGCTTTTTTTTAAAAGATAAACAAAATTGAAAAACCTTTAGCTAGACTAAGAAAAAAAGAGAGAAGACTCAATAAATTCAGAAATGAAAGAGGAGACATTACAATTGAAAACACAGAAATACTACGGATCATAAGAAAGTACTATGAATAATTATATGCCAACAACTTAGATAACCTAGAAGAAATGGATAGATTTCTGGAAACATACAACCTATCAAGACTGAAACATTAAGAAATAGAAAATCTGGACAGACTACTAGTAAGGAAATTGAATCAGTGATCAAAAACCTCCCAACAGTATTTGTCTTTCTCTGTCTGACTAATTTCATTTAGCAAAATACTGTCTTGATCCAACCATGTTGTTGCAAATGGAAGAATTTCATTCTTTTTATGGCTGAATAATATACCATTGTATTATATACCACATCTTGTTTATCCACTCATCTGTTCATAAGCAAGTAGGTTGCTTCCATAGCTCGGCTATTGTAAATAATGCTGCTATGAACATTGGAATGCATGTATCTTTCCTAGTTAGCGTTTTCATTTTCTTCAGATATATACCCATAAATGGAATTGCTGGATCATACGGTAGTCCTGTTTTTGGTTTTTTGAGGAACCTCCATAGTGCCTCCAACTGTTTTTCATAGTGCCTGCACCAACTTGTAATCCCACTAACAGTGTACAAGGGTTCCCTTTTCTCCACATCCTCGCCAATATTTGTTATTTGTAGACTTTTTGATAATAGCCATTTTGACAGCTGTAAGTTGATATCTCACTGTAGTTTTGATTTGCATTTCTCTATTAATTGGTAATGTTGAGCATTTTTCCAATGCCTGTTGGCCATCTGTATATCTTCTTTGGAAAAATGTCTATTCAGGTCTTCTGCTCATTTTTAATTGGCTTCTTTGTTTTTGTGATACTGAGTTGTATGAGCTATTTATAAATTTTAGATATTAACCCTTTATCAGTAATATCATTTGCAAATATTTTCTCCCATTCAGTAGGTTATGTATAAAATAAACAACAAGGATATACAATATAGCCTGTGGAAATATAGCCATTATTTTGTAATAACTTTAAATGGAGTATAATCTATAAAAATACTGAATCATTACATTGTACACCCCAAACTAATATACTATTGTAAACTAACTATACTTCAATTAAAGAAAAACCTCCTAACAAAGAAAAGTCTAGGACCAGATGACTTCGCTGGTGAATTCTACCAAACATTTAAATAAAAATACCAATCCTTCTCAAACTATCCCAAAAAATAGAAGAAAGAATATTTTCATGATGATTTTACAAGGTCAGTACTATGCTAATACCAAAGCTGGACAAGAACATTACAAGAAAAGAAAATTACAGGCCAATATCCTTGATAAACATAGATGCAAAAATTTCAGCAAAATATTAGCAAATCAAGTGCAACAGCATATTAAAAGCACCATACACCATGATCAAGTGGGATTTATTCCAGGGATGCAAGGATGGTTCAACATCTGCTAATCAATCAATGTGGTACACCACATTAACAAAATTAAGAATAAAAATCATATGACTATCTCATTAGATGCAGAGAAGCACTTCACAAAATTCAACTTCTTTTCTTAATAAAAACTCTCAACAAATTCGGTATAGACAAGACAGAATGTACCTCAAAAATAAATATCATATATGACAGACCCACAGCTCACATCATATTCAATGGTAAAATGCTGAAAGCTTTTCCTCCAAGATCAGAAAGAGGATAAGGATGCCCATTCTCACCACTTTTATTCAACATGGTACTCCTCACCAGGGAAATAAGGCAAGAAAAAGAAAAAAAATTAAAAATTTTAAAAACCAAAAGGAAAAGAAAAAAAAGCATCCAAATCAGAAAGGAAAAAGGAAAAGTGTCTCTATTTTCAGATAACATGATATTATATGTAGAAAACTCTAACAACTCCACTAAAACCTGTTAAAATAAATGAATTCAGTAAAGTTGCAGAACAAAAAATCAATATAAAAAAATCAGTTTCAATCCTATGCACTAACAACAAACTATCAGAAAGAGAAATTAAGAAAACAATCCCATTTACAACTGCATTAAAAAGAATAAAATACTTAGGAATAAATTTAACCAAGGAGATGAAAGATCTGTATACTAAAACTATAAAACATTGATAAAAGAACTTAAAGAAGATACAAATAAATGTAAAGACACATGTGTTCATGAACTGGAAGAATTAATATTGTTAAACTGTCCATACAACCCAAAGATTCAATGCAATTGCTATCAAAATTCCAATGGCATTTCTCATGGAAACAGAAAAAAAACTAAACTAAGATTCATATGGAACTACAAAAGACACCAAATAGCCAAACCAATCTTTTGAAAGAAGAACAAAGCTTGAAGCATCACACTTCCTGGTTTCAAACTATACTACAAAACTACAGTAATCAAATAGTATGGCATTTGGCCATAAAAACAGACACATGGATAAATGGAACAAAATATGGAGCCCAGAAATAAATCCATGCATATATGGTCAATTAATTTATGACAAAATCACCAAGAATATACAATGGGGAAAAGGCAGTCTTTTCAATAAATGGGTATTGAGAAAATTGGATATCTACTTGTAAAAGAATGAAACTGGACACAAAACCTTTTATTATACACAAAAATCAACTCAAAACTAATTAAAGAATGGAAAATAAGACCTGAAACCATAAAACGCCTGGAAGAAAACACATGGGGTAAGCTCCTTGACACTAGTCTTGGATTTGACATTAACAGCACAGGCAACAAAAGCAAAACTAAACAAGTGTGACTCTATCAAACTAAAACACTGCTGCACAGCAAGGAAACCATCAACAAAATGAAAAGTCAACCTATGGAATTCACAGTAACCTAGACATGGAAACAATCAATGTGTTCATCAATGGATGACTGGATAAAGAAAATGTGATAAATGCCTTTTAAAAGAAGGAAATCTTGTCATTTGTGACAGGAAATCCTGCCATTTTGACAACATAAATGAACCTAGAGGGTACTATGCTGAGAAATGAGAAAAAAAAAAATACATGGAGACTAAACAACATGCTACTAAAGAACCAATGGGTCAATGAAAAAAATCAAAGAGGAAATTTAAAAATACCTTAAGACAAATGACAATGAAAACACAACCATACAAAATCTCTGGGATGCAGCAAAAGCAGTTCTTAGAGGGAAGTTCATAATGATACAGGCCTTCCTCAAAACACAAGAAAAATCTTAAATAAACAACCTAACCCACCATCTAAACAAATCAGAAAAAGAACAACAAAACCTAAAGTCAGCAGAAGGAAAGAAACAATAAAGACCAGAAAGGAAATAAATAAAATAGAGATTAAAAAAATAGAAAAAAAAATCAATAAAACCAAGAGTTTGTTCTTTAAAAATGTAAACAAAATTGACAAACTTCTGGCCAGGTTCACCAAGAAGAAAAGAGAGGACCCAAATAAACAAAATAAGAATTGAAAGATGACAAACAACAACCAATACTGAAGATATACAAGAAAAAAATAAGAAAATACAATGAATAATTATATGCCAACAAATGCAACAACCTACAAGAAATGCACAAATTTCTAAAACATACAGCCCACCAAAACTGAATCAAGAAGAAATAAGTAATTTGAACAGACTGATCACTAGAAGTGAAATAGAATCTGTAAAAAAAACAAAACAAAACTCCCTACAAAAAAAGTCCAGGACCATGTGACTTCACTAAGAAATTCTACCAAACATACAAAGAACTTACACCAATCCTTCTCAAACTCTTCCAAAAGACTAAAGAGGGAACATTACCAAAGTCATTCTATGAAGCCACCATCACCCTGATACCAAAACCAGACAAATACCAAAAAGGAAAATTACAGGCCATAGCTTTGATGAAATAGATGCAAAAATTCTCAACAAAATATTAGCAAACCGAATCCAACAACACACAAAAAAGATCATACAGCCACAATCAAGGTGGATTCATCCCAGGGTCACAAGGATGATTCGACATACACAAATCAATCAATGTGACACACCACATTAAGAAAAGAAAAGACAAAAACCACACAATCATCTCAATAGATGCAGAAAAAGCGTTTGATAAAATTCAACATCCATTCATGATAAAAACTCTTACCGAAGTGGGTGTAGAGGGAACATATCTCAACATAATGAAAGCTATTTATGACAAACCCACAGCCAACATAGTAATGGTAAAAAGCTGAAAGCCTTCCCACCAAAATGTGGAACAGTACAAGGATGCCCACTCTCACCACTTCTATTCAACATAGTATTGGAAGTCCTAGCCACAGCAATCAGACAAGAAAAATAAAAGGTATCCAAATTGGAAGGAAAGAGGTAAAACTGTCATTACATGCAGATGACATGATACTGTATATAGAAAACCCTAAAGACTCCACATAAAAACTACTAGAATTGATAAATTAGGCAAGGTGGCAGGATACAAGATTAACATACAGAAGTCAGTCACATTTCTTTACACTAACGATGAAATATCAGAAAGGGAAAGTAAAAAAACAAAACAAAAAAACCTTTTAAAATTGCATCAAAAAAATAAAATAAAATACTTAGGGCTAAATCTGACCAAGAAGGTGAAAGACTTACATGCCAAGAACTATACTGATAAAGAAAACTGAAGATGATTCAAAGAAATGGAAATATATCCCATGTTCTTGGATTGGAAGAATTAATCTTTTTTTAAATGGCCATACTACCCAAAGCAACCCACAGATTTAATTCAATCTCTATCAAATTACCCATGACATTTTTCACAGAACTAGAACAAATAATCCTAAAAGTTATATGGAAACATAAAAGACCCAGAATTGCCACAGCAATCCTGAGGAAAAAGAACAAAGCTGGAGGCATAACCCTTCCAGACTTCAAACGATACTACAAAGCTACAGTAATCAAAACAGCATGGTATTGGCACAAAAACAGATATATGGATCAATGGAACAGAACAGAGAGCCCAGAAATAAATCCACACACCTATGGTCAATTAATCTTCAACAAAGGAGGCAAGAATATACAATGGAGTGTACTATGCTAAGTGAAATAAACCAGAAGAGAATGACAAATATACTGTGTGAAATCACCTACACGTGAAATCTAAAAAAAAAAAAAAAAAAAAAAAATGGTAGTTGCCAGGGGATGGGGGATGGGGGAACAGGGAGGGGTGAGGTTGGTAAAAAGGTACAAACTTTCAGTTTCAGTTATAAGATGAATAAGGTCTTAAGATCTAATGTGCAACATGGTGACCATAGTTGATAAT
Source organism: Leucopleurus acutus (assembly GCF_964270905.1). NCBI lineage: Eukaryota > Metazoa > Chordata > Mammalia > Artiodactyla > Delphinidae > Leucopleurus > Leucopleurus acutus. The sequence goes on from NC_139152.1 coordinate 55,513,867, forward strand.
ATTGTACTGTATAACTGAAATTTGCCAAGAGAAGAGAACTTGTGTTCTCACAAAAAAAGAGAGAGAGAAATAAATATGTGAGGTGATGATAGATGTATTGATTAACTCAGTGGTGGAAATCCTTTCACAATGTGTGTGTGTGTGTGTGTGTGTGTGTGTGTGTGTGTGTATCAAATTATCACACGGTACACTTTAAATATATTATAATTTTATTTGTCAATTATATCTCAATAAAGCAGAATAAAAATGTTAATGTCAGGCAAGAATGAATTCAGGAAATGGACACTTTATAGTAATAATAGGTAAATGCATTCCACAATGAAAATGTGAGCCTAATGTTTTTGTGATAAACAGCACTGAATCAACATTTCTAAAGCAAAAATTGCAAAATATAAGGAAACGTAGAAATGCAGTATTTATGAGTTTAATTGACTTATCTCAGGCTTCGATAACTCAAATGAACCAAAAATAAGAAAAGGTATGGAGTACTTAATAACAATTAAGAAGGTAGATCCTAATATGAAAGATTATGGGTTTCTGTCAAGCACCCTTAATAATTTGGAAAGTTTGACCATATATCATTAGGCCATGTATTAGTTTCTCAGGGCTGTCATAAGAAAGTACTACAAACTACGTGGCTTTAAAAAAAACACAAATTTATTCTTTCACAGCTCTGGAGTTTAGAAGTCCAAAACCAAAGCATCATCAGGACCATACTTTCTTTGAAGACTCTAGAGGAGGATCCTATCTTGCCTCTCTCTAGCTTCTGGTGGTTGCCAGCAATCCTCAGTGTTCCTTGCCTTGGGAGTGCATCACTCGGAACTCTGTCTCTATTATCACATGGTATTTTTCCTGTGTGTCTCTCTGTCCAAATATTCCTCTTCTTAAAAGAAGACCCTGGGGGCTTCCCTGGTGGCGCAGTGGTTGAGAGTCCGCCTGCCGATGCAGGGGACACGGGTTCGTGTCCCAGTCCGGGAAGATCCCACATGCCGCGGAGCCGCTGGGCCCGTGAGCCATGGCCGCTAAGCCTGCGCATCCGGAGCCTGTGCTCCACAACGGGAGAGGCCACAACAGTGAGAGGCCCACGTACACCCCCCACAAAAAAAAAAAAAAAGGAGACCCTGGTGGTCCAGAGGTTGGGACTCCGCACTCCCAGTGCAGAGGGCCTGGGTTTGATCCCTGGTCAGGGAACTAGATCCTGCATGCCTCAACTAAAGATCCCACATGCTGCAAATGAAAGATCCCGTACACCACAACAAAGATCCCACGTGCAACTAAGACCCAGTGCAGCCAAGTAAATAAAAAAAAATTTTTTTTTAAAAGAAGGACACCAGTCATTGGATTAGGCCAACCTTAATCTAGAATGACCTCATTTCAACTTGATTACATTTTCAAAGACCTTATTTCCAAATAAGGTCACATTAACAGATACCGGCAGTTAGAATGTCAACATATCTCTTCAAAGGACATAATTCAACTTACAACAGTCCAGACAGGAAGCCTCAGTACCAAAAGTAGAAATAGTTTAGATCATACTCTTTGATCACAATTCAGGAAAATTAGAAATCAATAACCAAAAAATTTTTTTTAATCTTTGTCACATGAAAATTTTAGGATATCTCTCAGCTCATGAGGAACTCAAATGAAAATTTAATGGAAATTAAATCCAACATTAGAGAATATGTAAAAATAATAAGTGAAAGTTTAATGTATCCATAAGTCAGAGGAAAATTCATAGCCTAAAATACAAAAAATTACTAGACAAGAACAACAAAAAAAAAGAATCTAGAAAGGAACCTCAAAATAGTCCTCAGGTAAACAGAAGAAAATAAATACCAAAAATAAAATCCAAAATTAATGAATCAGAAAATAGGAAAGTATCTGAGCTAATAAATACATTTAAAAACTGGTTCTTTGAAAAATGAATTAAAATATATAAACCATGCATTCCCTAAACAATTAGAGAGGGAGAAAAGAAAACTGAAAAATAGCCACAGTCACAGGTTAGAATCATAAGATAATTTGGTCAACTTTATTTGTATAAGTTCAATCACAAAGAATTGGATGGTTTCTAAATAACTAAAAAGTTCCCAAATTGACCCCAGAAGAGATATAAAATCAAATAAGTCAATTACTGTAGCAAAGTACTGAAACTGCCAAAGTGTACTCTTTAAAAGTCACTGGGAGCATAAAGCTTTATGGGTAAATTCTATAATAATTTTAAATGATAGCTGATTAGAATACTTAAACTGCTCCAGAGCATAGAGAAGGAAAAAAAAAACTTCCAAATTATTTCTGTAAAATCAGCAAAAGAGTGAAACCAAATATAACAAAAATGCTACAAAAAAAAAAAACTAGAGACAATGTCACTTATGATTGTTATGCAAAAAAAAATCCAAAAATCCAAAAACAGTGAACACTGGAAACTATTTGGCAGCATATTAAGAGTACATACCACAAAAAAGTGGTTATCATTATTATAATAATAACTCTAAAGTTCTAAACATCTTTGGCTCTAGGAAAGAATGGTTCTACTCCACAACTCCACATATGCATTGTGAGTGCACACTGAGGTGGGATCAAACTGTGGTCACTCCACTATGGTTCAATCTCAGTGAGAGAAGCTGTTGCATCATTATTGTGTCTATCTTCAACCTAATATTAATTAATAACAAAACTTCCAGATGGGAAGTCCTGTAGTGGAATGGCTAAGAGCATCGCTCAGGATTCAGAGACTGACTGGGGTCAAATCCTGGCTCCACCACCATTACCTGTGCAACCTTAGGCATATTATGTCCACAACATACCTTCTACCTAATCTCCTGATACACGTCCTTTCTCCCTTCCATGAGTGTTACACTTGTAGTAACTCTCAGCGACTTTTGCTCACCCAGTATTCAAACTTAGTTGATAATTAAAACATAAGAGCTTCCATATTAGCTTGGGACTTTCTGGACTGAGAAAAAGAAGAGTATAGATATTTTTACCATAACGCTAGAAAACAATTCATTAAGTCCTCCTTTTCTTATTCCCTCTCCTTGCATCTTCCTCATTTCTTCTTGCTTCTTGCTGTCTATCTCATTCTGTCTGTCTCTCTCCCTTTCTCTCTTTCTTTCTCTCTGTCTCTCTTACACACGCACTATCCTAGGCAATATACATGTGTCATTTTTCAAGGTGCCTTGCTGGGGTAAAATTATTTCTAGATAAATTAAGCCATATGTGATGCCTAGACTCAACTTGATCTAGGATTGGTGGAAACTTAGTATGCATCTGAGGCTAGACAACCTGCTTAAGTGATTTATAGATGTATTTCAGTTAAGACCCTGAGCTTCCTCCAATAAAGTCACAGATAGCCTTGGGGCTATCCCAAATTAGAAGTAACTGGATGAAAATCTCATACAAGGAAATCTGTAAAACTTCCTTGCTCCAGGTATAAATATTATTATCAAATGTTCTCCCAGATATGGATTTAAGACAGGATTTTGTTAATCCTGTGTGTTGAGCTAAAATAATACTTATGGATTAAATTCCTTTTTTGAGAATTATGTTTCATTTGGGGCATTACTGAGGACTTAAGCTCAGGATACAGCCTCTCAGATATCTCTGAGGGATTGTTCTGCTGAATTAAATTATTTAAATAAATTATGTTGTAGCTGAAGATCAGATATATTCAAAGGGCACACTGATAAATGTTAAAACTTAAACTTTGCTGGAAGAAATCTTAAAATGCTAAATAAATGAAGCAAATAAGCATTTTTAAATGATTATAGAAGGTAAAAGAAAGGACAGAAGAGACTCAACTCATTTGTACCAATAATTATAATGCCTAACATTTGTTTAAGCATATTACATAGATTATCTATTTTGATCTTATAGTAAGTCTATGTTGGGGTTAATAATCTCAGCATCCACAATGTGCAGATAAGGAAACTGAGACTGAGAAATTAAGAAACTCATCTGAAGTCATCCAGCTGGGAATACACGGGACTGGGATCCAAACCTGTGCATAGTTATCCCAGACAGAGCTTGTGAGCTCAGGCTTGGATTCCTGGGTCGGAGAGGTGTTCATGCCATCCACATCATAGAAGACATGGAGGGTGTGAAGCGTAAGCTTCCTCATCTTTGCCATATTGCCCTTTAATGTATCTATACATGTGCTTATTTATCATATATGCACCTCCTCCTCCACTTCCGTCCATAGAGCTAACCGTTAAACATGTGTTCTTGACCCATCTCTTCCTCTACTTGGCATCTTTCTATAACCTCTTGTACCTTTATCTTCTCTGTCTTCCTCTCCAATGACTTTCCCTTAAATTACAAAATGTGAAAGCCACTGCCATCACTGGAGAAAACTGGCTTCTCTGTATATAGACTATACAATCTCTTGACTTCTATTTATAACCAAACACCATGAAACAATATTCTGCAGTTATTTTCTCTATCTCACTATCTACTGACCCTCAACCCTTCATCTTGCTTCAGCATTCACAGGCCCTCTAAAATTGCCCCTAATAAAATCTAACAAAAACCTTCTACCTGCCTGCATAGTCCAATGGACTTCAGGACTTATTTCACTTTACTAAGATATTTGATATCACTGCCAATTCCTTCCTTCTTGATATCCTCTCACCTCTTCCCTTCAATGCCACCTCTCTTTCTTCCCTTCTCTGCCCGCTTAGCTGGCCATTCTTCTCAAACACTGGAGCCTGTAGTTTCTATTCTTGAATTTCTTTTCCTAGTCATTGTGTTTTCCTTGAATTTTATCTCCTTCTTATGGCATTTCTAGGTCTGAATTTCCAATGGCCACTGGCCTCACCACTGCAATGTTCCAAAAGATACTCAAACAATATGGCCCAAATGGAACTAACTGTCCTCCCACCCTGAATTTTCAAGGATTCCCTATGGTTTAACTACGTCCAATCACTTAAGTGAAGCCAAAAACTGGAGTCAATCTTGATTCTTTCCTCTGCTTTACTCCTTAGTTCCTACTGGTCATGAAAACTATATTAATCCCAGTTCCCAGATAACTTTGGAATTCATAAACCCTTTTCTCTCCTCATTGTTACACCTTAATTCAAGGCTGAACCTGGACTACTGCAACAGCCTATAATTATTTTCCTAAACTTCTGTGTCATGCTTCTTAAATCAATTCTGCATGTAATTGCCAAAATGGTATTTCTAAAACACAAATCTGATCATGTGTGGTAAGCTGAAAAATGGCTCCCCCAAAGATGTCCATATCCTAGTCCCTGAAACCTGGTGATTATGTTACTTTACGAGGAAAAAGGGACTTTGCAGATGTGACTGAGTTAAGAATCTTGAGATGGGGAGATTATCCTGTAGTATCTGCAAGAGTCCAATGTAATCACAAAGATCCCTAAAAGAGGGAGGTAAAGGGTCAAAGTGTATAGTAGGAGATGTGATAACAGAAGCAAGAGGGTAGAGTGATGCCAAGAAGTGGTCAAGAACCAAGGAATGCAGGTGGATTCCAGAAGCTGAATAAGGCAAGGAAACAGATTCTTTCCTAGAAACTCCAGAAAGAACACAGCCCTACTGACACTTTGAGTTAGCCCAGTAAGGCTGATTTTGGACTTATGATCTCCATAACTGTAAGATAACAAATTTCTTTTGTCTTAAGCCATTAAGCATATGGTAATCTTTTACAGCAGCTGTAGGAAACACAAATTCATGCCACTTCTTTTCTTGAAATTATCAGATGGGGTCTCATTGCCTACAGGATAAATTCCAGACATCTTAAACTGCATTCAAGAATTTTCATAATCTAACCACTGGAGACATTTTTAGCCTCCTATTCTATGTCTGCCCTCTAGGGACTCTCAACTTATAAGGACCAGATTTCTTTTCAAAACGTGAGCCACATGGTCTGATTTGGTTGATGTGAACAATGGACAGAAATCCTGAATAGCCAAGATGTATCCACTACAATCAGGTGAGAAAGCAAATATTTTGCCATTTTCCAAGTCATCTTATTGTAACGATTCCTGTACTTGTACATATTGTCTCCTTTAACCAGATGTCTTCTTCCCATTTTCTACCTGCTGAACTCTTCAACACTCAGCTTAATCACTACCTCTACTGTGAATCTTCACTGATGTCCCCTGGCAGAATGAGTCATTTTCTCTATGCTCCTATAGCTCTCTGATCATACATTTAATATGATATTTTATCATATCTTGCTGAATGCTAATAATATAATGATATATTTATGAATTTGTCTTTCCCATTCAACCGTTTGCTTCTGTGGTGGTCTCCAAAGATGGTCTTCAATGAACCACATCTTCTGGTGGTCTTGCCTGTAGTCCTCTCCCATGATGAACCTTGGTTGGCCAGTGATATGCTGTAGCCAGCTCATATCAATTCTTGAGAGCCAGCTGTGCACATCTCTTCCCAACTTTGTGTTCAGTGATGTCACATTGGTGGCTTGAAATCAGCCAAGGTGGGAAGATTTACACTAGGAAAATCAGTAAACACTACAAATTAGTGGGAGTTTTTTATTCGTTTAGAGAGCTGATTTCCCAGCACACCTCGGTTTATGATTCACAGAAACAAAGAGAATGCAATGGAAATGATGCTGTGTCAATTCTGAGATTAGCTTCTAAGGGGACTGGCAAATTCCATGTCCCTTCTCTTGAATGCTGATTTTTGCCATCATGTAGAGAGATCAGTTACCTGATAGTAGGACACTGAATAGGCCATGTGGAAAGGAAGAAGCCTTGAGATTATATGGAAAAGGAGAAGAGCCCAGTCATCCCAGCATCCCAAAGTAGCCTCCAGATGACTCCAGCCACAGACACCATTTCACTGCAATCACATGAGAGACATAAACCAAGACCAGCAGTAGAACAACCAGGTCACCAACAGAATTATGAGAAATGAGAAATGGTTGCTATTGTTTAAGCCAACAAATTTGGGAATGGTTGGTTAGAATAATTATTAACTTAAACAGTTTCCTATGTCGAGATTCATATTTCATTCACCTGTATATCCTGGATACCTGGATAGGTACCCAATGAATACACACTGGATAAACAGTGGATATTGTCTCCTTTCTTGCAATACTTTCTTAAAGCAATACCTACCCATCTATTTCACTATGATGGGAAAATTTGCCCCTTCATAATAGTATAACACTGTACAACAGTATTTAGAGAAAGAAAATTCCTTTTCAACAAAAATAGATCTTTACTAAACAAACACTGCAACCCCTTTCAAAAGCTTACTATCAATACTCCATTCAAACAGTCCTTCAAAACTGGCTATTATGTCTACCTTCTCCTCATCCTGATGAGTATCAAAAGTCTCTGCTCTCCTACCTGACTTTCTTGAGGGTCTTCCTCCCATGATGACATCAAGGCAAAATTCCTGGAGGGAGCTGATATCTGAGATGTCTGAGATACGTATAAAAGATAGCCTGTGATTTTAATCTGTTAAGGAACTTAGGCGTGGTTGCAGTTCAGCTTCTCTTCTGACTATGCAGTTCTTGGGAAATGACAAAAATCTTATTTTGAATTCTGAACCTGTTTCTTTATTCCACAACAAAATCTGTTTCTCTTTTATCTATATGTCATTTGGTTATTTCTTGTACTTTTTGCTCTTTACCTTTGTTCTAGTCTCTTGTTTTTCATGCCTACATACGTTTCTTCTTGTATATGCTATGCTCCCTACCCCTATAACTTACCTACAATAAATTAGCCATTTTGCAAGATGCATTACACACATTATCCCATATAATCCTCTTACCTATCCCATGAGCTACACATTATCATTTTCAATTTACAGATAAGAAAATCTAAGATCATAGAGATAGGTAACTGGTTCAAAATATCACAGCCAACAGTAGAGCCAGATGTGCAGCTGGGTCCAGATGTACTCAGATCTATATAGCTCTAAAACACAAGAAGTGGGAGATCAGGGAAAGAGTTAAGAATAAAATTAACTCATATTTTTTTTAAAAAGAGGGGCGACTGAAAAAAACAGCAGAGGTATATTTTGCATGAATAAACACAGAAACTTGTTAAACACTGTACAGATAGAGTTACCCAAGAAAAATGTTTCCATTTCCACTTCTACTCTGGGGTTACAGGAGAAATCTATTTTTCTCCTTTTCTTAGAACCCTTACTCTGCAGGATCAAAATCACTACACAGTGACCACATAAGTGAGAAACTGTGCTTCTAACTGCATTCTGGTGATTGGCATAAAATTCTGTAGCACAGCCATTCCTTAGATGCCAGGTCATGGGATCCAATAAGCCCACTTGGAAATTCCACATCCAGAGACCGACAGTGTTCTGTATTGGAGCGTGATGGTGAGTTCCTTTGTCCCCAACCTTGGCTGCTGCTCCACCACACAACAGGGACCTGCAAACAGTCTTTGTCAAACTCACTTTGTGGACCCCACAACCGGCAGAGCCCTGGCCTAGAGTCATTCAGGTGTCTAGATGATACAGACATCTGGACAACTTGTTGAAGAAGCAGTGATCAGAACTCTTTGGTGAGCTGAATAACCACCAAATGAGAAACTGGACTCAAAAATGTTTCAGGAGGGTACAACTTTACCTTTGCTATTCATTTTTAGAAGGTAGTTACATATTATGACAAAGCCAATGTACAAACTTACATGGAATTCTAACGTATGAATAATAATAATGCCATTAAGTATTTGAATGATTATCACGTCAGGAACTTCACTTCATCATCACAACACTTCGGTGCAGTCGGTATTACTATATACCCATTTCACAGTAGGAAACTCAGGCTCTGAGATGTTTGGTGTCTTTCCTAATCATTAGTTGGTAAGTAAGAGAGTCAGGACAGGCACTCCAGTCATTTGATTAAAGAGGCAGAAAGATATGGTGATTTTAAAAAGCAGAATTCTGGATCCAGACTGTGTGCACAAAAATCCCAGCTCTGCCCCACACTAGCCGTATGACCTTGGTTAAATCACTGTCTCAGTTTCCTCATCTGTAAGATAGGGATCATCGTAGTATCTACATCATAATATTATTTTATTTTATTGTTATTGTAAGCATTGGATTAGTTCATATACATAAAACACAGTGCCTGGCATATACACTATATAAGCATTACCAATTATTATTACTGATTCCAAATCCACTAATGTTCTACTTCTTCTCTATCCCCCCCACTCCCGTGTGTGTGTGTGTGTGTGTGTGTGTGTGTGTGTGTTCTAAAATCTAGACTGGAGGTGGAAGGTAGGACTGAGAGAGAAGAGAGGACTGGAGATGGCAGCAGAGAGCTTCTAGTAGGTATGTGTAGGCTCTGACCTAATTGATGACTAAAGGAAACTTGGTGTAGCTCTGAAGGCAGGAGAGTAAGAAAGCCCTAAGCTCTGCAGTCCTGTTTTGGGGCTAAACCAATATAACATCTCTCAACCAGGAAACAGAATCTCCATCTATTGTGTAGCTCTTTGCTGAGGCTACTCAATCCATTCACAGTTGATCACAATGAGATCTCCAGGGGCTCTGAAAGAACTAATTACATTTCAGGTCACAAAGTCAATTTTCTGACCTCCTAAGCTTAATATCTGTGCCCTATCTTGAACCCTTTACCCATTTGTGTGTATAGAAATCTTCGTCTATATTATTTATTATTTTAGGTTATGTATCTAAACAAAATTAAGAAAAAGGATTTAACATTTTAAGCCCCTCATGCTTATTTCCAAACTGCTTTCCAGGAAAGCTGTGCCAATTCACACTGGTTCAGCCACTCCCACCCACCACAAAGCATCATGATTCAAAAAGGAGAAATCTTTGCTAGAGCCAAAGGAACACATGCATCTGGCTGATTTAACTTGTGTTTCTTTTCTTACTACTGAGGTCAACTTTTTTTTAATCCAGAAACTGTGTTATTTATTTTAGCAGTATTTTATGCCTTTAGCACACTTTTTCTGTTGGGAGATTCTGCTTTATTTAATGATTTCTGCACGATCTTTATATAGGAATAACATTATGTCATGGTTAGTTTAGTGGAATAATGCTCTCCCAGTAAGTTGTTTGGCTATTAATTTACTTTTTAAACACCTTTAAACAGAAGTTTGGACGTCTTCTCATAAAAATTCAGAAATTATTTTACACTTCACTACATCAAACTGAGGTATTTAAGAAACGTATCACTCTTATTTATTTTCTTTTGTTTAAAATATATATTTCTTAAAAGAATACACAGGAATGTAAGTTTTACCAGAATATCAGCTCTTTGGGAAAACAGATCTGACCTATTGTGTTCCCAGCACTTATAACTGTTCCTAGCACATAGTAGGTATTCTATTTGTTGTACAAATAAGAGCATCATTATCTCAAAATTTGCATAAAGGCAGCAAATCAGACTCCCAAAGATTTTCCAAGAATCAAAGATAATTACTGCTAACATGCAAGATCTACAGTGATAATACCTGGTGTTCTAGCCAAAGTACATTTTATTGTTAGAATATTAGAATGTATACACTTCGACCTTTTGTTTTCTTTCTATTTTCACAGCATAGATAAATGAAAATTCTGCATGTCATCTGAGATCTGCCTGATGAAAATACTTCAAAAATATATCTCCCATTCCAATTGGTCTTTACCATCACCACTCGAGTCTAAGCCAACATCATCTTAACCTACATTCCTACAATGACCTCTCAACTGTCCCCTGCCTCCTCTTTTGACCTCTTCCTATACCTCCCCAATCCATCCTCACTGTGCTCAGCCACGCTGGCTGGCTTCATTTCAGGTCCCTGAATAGGCCTGGTCTATTCCACCTGGGGCCTCCCCACTGCCTGCTGCCACTACCCAGATGGCTCTTGCACACCCCCTCCTGGCCAAACCAGTCATCTCATCACTTTCTGAGTGTCGCCTTCTCTGATAACCTACGCCTCCCCATCAACACACCAACAGGCTATATTAGGTCTTAGACTCTTCAGTCTAAGACTGTGCTACACTGTACTCATAGAGCGTTCTTCACAGTTTGTAATTATATAGTTACTTGTGTAATTCTTTGCTTTACCTCTCTCTCCCCAACTAGGTAGTAAGTTCATGGACACAGGGTTTGGCCTGTTTTGATCGTCACTACATCTCCACCACCCACCACAGAGCCTGGCACCTATGTGGCACTCAACAATACAAGCTGAGTAAATGAATGAATAAGAACAGCTGAAGGCCATCTTCTCCCTCACATGCCTAGGCCACAGGGATACGTCCCTTTTTGACCATCCAGTAGCATTCTTGTTTATGACACTTAATTTTGTCCTGGATGATGTATTGTGCTGTAATTCATAAATGTTTCTTGTTTTTATTTTTCTAAGCTGATCCTTTTCTTTGAGGGTAGGATCTGGCCTCCAGCTACTTCTAGAATCCAATTTCTGTTCATGTTCCCTTCACTGCCCTATAGATTCACTGGCCTCCTAGCTGGTTCTTAGACATTCTTGACTCACCCTTACTCAGAGACTTGCATTTGCTCTTCTCATTTAGAACACTTCCTCCCCCAGATATTACAATGATTCCCTCCTAGTCCATTCAGCTTCTTCTCAGAGGTCACCTCCTCAGATAGACTTTGCATCCTCTCTAATAACTGACCCTGCTTGGTTGTTCTTCCCAGCTCTCATCACCACCTTGCATTACAGAACACATTCACACACCTGTCTACTATCTGGCTCCCTCACCAGAATACAGGCTGTGAGGAAATGAGAATTTGATTCACACCAGATACCTCCCACAGGATGGGGCATACAATAGTTATTATACACCTGGCATATAAATATCTATTAAATGACTGAATACCAGCTCCAATGAGAGTCCAAAACTCCAGCGCAGATCAAAATGAGCATGAGTAAATTTCAGCTGGCTTAAGAAGCTATTCCTGAATCCTTCCTTCAGCATCCTATCTCAGGGAAGGAGGTAGGCACTTCTTAACCGACAGATTGCTTCTGATGTAAAGAGGCAACTAAAGGAAAGGAGAAAGATGATGAAAAAGAAGTTGGAGTATAGTAAAGGAGAGAAGTCAACTGAACTGGATGAAAAAGGAAAATACGATAATTGCAAGCATTTGAAATCCTTTCAGCAGCTACCTGACAGCCAGAAAGTCAAAGTTCTGAGTGGCTCTTCCCTTTGATAAATGTGGCTCTGAATGAAATGTAACCTCTCTGTGCTGGCAAATCATCTCAGTGCTCATGTATTTGATGAGACATATCACGTAAGGATATATCTCATCTCAGAGGAAACTCCAAGAATAAAAAGAATAAAAAGAAAGAGAGAAAGAATTATAGATGGTAACGCAAAAGAAATTAGATGCTGATGTGGGGGAGAAACATTTATAAAAGTCTCAAGATGAAAGTAAGAGAATATTTCCTCTGTTGAACATAATTGATATTACATCATAAATGGGCTAACCCATCCAGAGCTCCCAAAAGGAAAAGAGACTGAGATGTTTCCACACTGAAAACCACCCAAGAATCTGCAACTTTAGATTTGTATATATACAAAAATACAAATAAGGTGTGGGTGGTAAGGCCCTTTTATAATACAGCAGTTAGAACTGTGGTGGACTGGAATGGTGGGAGGTTTTCTGTTGTTTGATGGTCTGGCTGAGAAGCAAGTCCTCAAAAGTACAGTTCTTCCTCTGTACTTGATCGCCCGATATGAGATCAGAATTATGTTGGCAGTCTAATATTCAGTTCTTGGGGAGATAACAGCCATGTCTATAAAAATATCAAGTACAGTCTCAGAATCCATGATTATCTGAAATAGGCTGGCTTCTATCACTAGCCATTTAACTAACTTACATATCCAAAAATTAACTCTTCTCAGAAACGAAGTCTTAAAATTTCCTTTTCTTCCTTGATAAACAAAAGCTCCGGGCTACAGAAATCTCAAAATAAAACTGACAAAAAGTTTTCTTTGTTAATATGAGGTTGATATTTACACCACAAACAAGACTTGGAGAAGAAAAAGAAGTCTGTATAAACTGAAATCATAACTAAAGAAAACACAGAGTATGGAGAAGGAAAGCAGAAAAAACACTATATTAAATATGACTGGCATCTATGCACTTGTCTTTTCATTCATCTTTCTCTCTGAATAACCTAACCATCAATTAGTAAAAAAAAAAAAAAGAAAAAAAATAGTATACATTATTTATTTTAACTACCTTGCCAACAAATACTCAGTGTACAACAAGAAAACTCTTTTTTATACAACAACAAACTCAAAACACATAATTTTACCTCTGGCCTAACTTGAGAAGCCCATGTAATTGGATGCACAGACTTTTTCATTGGTCCCTGGACCTCCAAAAATTTTCTCAGTCTCCGTCTTCTCTCTTCCTGCTTTTCCCTTGCTAAAATGAAACTTACTGAGGCAAAGAAAAAGAAAGGAACACAGGAGATCAAAGGGTACGTTTCTTCTTCTCTGATATTTTTACATGAGCTATGAAATTTTGCTTACAAATGGCCTTTATAATCCCTACCATGATTTGGAAAAGTGGAAAGCAGAATAATGAAAAAAATATACCAGTGTTAAAGCCTAATAAAACACACTGATGACTATGTTATCATTTTATGAATTAGATTCTCTTGAGCAGAATTTAGCATTTCCATCCTGGAGATTTACATCATTGTGAATTCTTGAAAGAAATAAACAGTATTAGAATACTTGAAAGACATTTACGGCTATATCATGATGTGCATAAGCTTAAGTGAGAAAAATTCAAATCACTTCATGATCTCCTGGTTGTTCATCCTATAATTAATGTTTGCAAGATTTTGTTTTGCATAGTATTAGTCTGGTCGGGCTACTGTAACAAAATACCACAGACTGGGTGGCTTAAACAACAGAAATTCATATCTCCACTTCTAGAGGCTGAGAAGTCCAAAATTAAGGTGCTGCTATTTACAATAGCCAGGTCATGGAAGCAACCTAAATGCCCATCAGCAGATGAATGGATAAAGAAGATGTGGTACATATATACAATGTAATATATCAAAAGGAACGAAATTGGGTCATTTGTAGAGACGTGGATGGACCTAGAGACTGTGATACAGAATGAAGTCAGTCAGAAAGAGAAAAACAAATATCATGTATTAACACATGTATGTGGAATCTAGAAAAACGGTACAGATGAACTGGTTTGTGAGGCAGAAATGACACAGATGTAGAGAACAAACATATGGACACCAAGCGGGGAAAGCAGGGTGGGGGGGTTGACAGTGGTGGGGTGAATTGGGAGATTGGAATTGACATATATACACTAATATGTATAAAATAGATAACTAATAAGAACCTGCTGTATAAAAAATAAATAAATAAAATTAAAAAAAAAAAAACAAAATTAAGGGCTTCCCTGGTGGCGCAGTGGTTGAGAGTCCACCTGCCGATGCAGGGGACTCGGGTTCGTGCCCTGGTCCAGGAGGATCCCACATGCCGCGAAGCGGCTGGGCGCGTGAGCCATGGCCGCTGAGCCTGCGTGTCCGGAGCCTGTGCTCTGCGGCGGGAGAAGCCACAACGGTGAGAGGCCCGTGTACCACAAAAAAAAAAAAAAAAAAAAAATTAAGGTGCTGGCAAGAGAGGTCTCATTCTGAGGCCTCTTCTCTTGGCAGGTAGGTTCCTGCCAACTTGACATGCATTCACATGACCTCTTCTTTGTGTGTGCATGGAGAAAGAGCGATATCTCTGGTATCTCTTCTTATAATGGCACTAATCCCATCAGACCAGGGCCCCACTCTCCTGACCTCATCTAACCCTAATTAGATAAAAGACAAAGATGAAGGAATAAAAGTTTCTATTTCCTCCCAAAGGCCCCGTCTCCAAATACTATCACATTGAGGGTAAGGGCTTCGACATATGAGTTTTGGGCACACAAACATTCCATCCATAATATGCACCATGAGGCACATATGCCATCTTGTTCTTCTAGTCACTATGTAACATATATTCCAGGAATACAAACTCCAAGGTCCAAATAATTTAGATTAGCAAAAATATGTGTATAGGTAAATGCCTAGTCCAGTTCCTTCATATAATTTAATAAACGCTGATTAAATGATGAATACTGTATGGCCATTCTACAGGTTTTCACACCAGAAAACCACAGAAGTAAAGTTTTGCTCCAGGTCAAAAAGCTGGTTAGTGACAAGGTCAGGTCTGCTGATTACCAGTCCAGTGTTCTTTCCAATAAACCACACCATCCCTCACTGGCATGAATGCATTTCTACATGTCAGTCAACAGAACATATCATAACCCTGGGTCACATTAGATTTTGAGGGGTGAGACCTAGGATCTCCACTACTGACCTCTGAGAGCAGACAGCTCACTCTGAAAGAAAAGAAGTCAAGAAACTGATCCCTACCCCAAGACACTACAGAGGGTTACACTGGCGATGTGCCCAGTGCAGCTGAAGAGGACTGTGAGCAAGTTCCTTAAAACCAATTAAAAGCTCATATCTGCTGTTGGAAGGTCCAGGAACAAGCTTGTTTTGAGCAGAATGGGAAACACATAGTTGTCCAAGTTCCAAAGAGCCCATAAGCCTTTTTTTTTTTTTTTTTTTTGCGGTACACAGGCCTCTCATTGCTGTGGCCTCTCCCGCCGCGGAGCACAGGCTCCAGACGCACAGGCTCAGGGGCCATGGCTCACGGGCCCAGCCGCCCCGCAGCATGTGGGATCCTCCCGGACCGGGGCACAAACCTGCGTCCCCTGCATCGGCAGGCGGACTCTCAACCACTGCGCCACCAGGGAAGCCCCCATAAGCCATTTTAAATGGAGACGGACACCAGACTCAATAGGGCTGACTGGCACTGGGAGAAGTTCCTGAGATCCTCTGATATAAAAAGACTGAGGGCATCTTCCAAGGGCTTGCAAAAGGCATGGGCAAGACCTGAAATGAGGGAGAGTGGCAGAGCAGATGCGTGGTCAGCCTAGCAACCTGAGAACACTGGTCTCAGTTTTTTCTTTCAGAGAACTTGTCTTAACTGCACTTCATTAGTTACGTAATTATATGGTTAGACTCTGTCTTCCCAGCCAGATTATAACCCTGTGAGGTAAGGAGTGGTTTCTATTATCTTCAAATTTTTCCCAGCACCTAGACTAGTATCTGATCTATAGTAACTGCGCAATAAATGATGTTCACTTGAGGAAAAGGAGTATCAACTACCTTTGCTAATACCCTTGGGATGAAGACTACACAAGGCATGGAGGCTAGAAAGAGGAAACAGAAACTTAGTCTTTCATTACATTCTTCCTGGAGCAATTTGTCTCAAAATATGATGAAGCTGGAAACCCTGAAATGGGTAAAACCTGGAGTAATAATAACAATAATAATACAAAACTCTAATTTGCATCTTTATAGCTCTTGATTCTTCCCAAATAACATCATATTCTTATTATGATTTGCTTTTCATGATATAACTGTTCCCATTTTAAGATGAAGAGCTGAACCTCAGGGAGATTATAATTTGTCCTGCATCACAAATCTAATAAACATGGAACCAGGATTCAAATGCAGGTTTCACAATTCCACATCCAGTATTCTTTCTACTTGAAGTACTTTAAAATAATTAAGTTATTAGTAAATGCTGATGTCTGAAATAAATGGAAGAAATAACCATCTTAAAATTATCAAGCTCCTCTGTCTTCTAGACTAGTGATCTGAATTTATCTTTGTGGCAGACAGTCCCCTTGTTCTGGGAGAAGGAAAAAAGCTTAAGACGGGTTCTACGGTTATGCAAATAGGGAGCAAACCCACCTTTCTTGGGGAAGACTGGGGTGTAGTAAAACATCCCTAAGGTCCACATGACCTTTTTTCACTCTATATTTACTGATTACCTCTGTGTGCTGGTCCCTGTTTAGAATAAGACACTGTGGACTACATAACAATGTCAACTGAGAGTGTCCTTTGACAAATCTTTATGCTTGTGAATTACGTTTCAGAGAATGAAACGTTTCCTTCCCCAGTAAGCATTTTGTCAGCTCTATTTAATCTATATCCTCCTTGGGTCTCCTTGCAAGGTGGGGTGTGTTGATGTTTGAGTTCTTTATAGGAACTGGGATGTTGGGAGAAAGAGACCTACATGAGGAAGTGCAGGCTTGAAGCTCCCTTCCTACTGTGATGAAGGAAAGACCATGGAAAGGACACTGATGGTGTCTGGGACCATGTGACCCAGGCAAGCAGACTCAGTCCCACTGCCAACTTTATTTAGGAACAGTCCACAAGCTAGGAAGCACTAATGTCTGATTCAGGTGTTCTGATGATTTAGGGTAGCTGGAGGTTAAAACCTACACCCTGGCAAGTCAAGGTAGCACTTTTCCTTAAGTTAATGGATATTCCCAGTCAGCTGTTGTAGACAAACATTAATTCCAGTATAGAGAATGTGACTGGGGTTTAGGGCTTTAGACGGAATGTGGGGAAGTCTGTTTCCTGTCTCTGGGGCCGAGGGGGAATCTGCAGTGTTTCTAATGCTTGGAACCTTCTTGTAGGTGGGGTGATGGAGAGGAGCTGGTCTCTGCCAGGTGGAGGCCAACTGGAAGCTAAGCAATTCTGAGGGCTCTAAGAAAAGCCACAGCTAGAAGAGGTGATTTAAATTTGACTACTTATGTGTCTAATCTCAGTTGTGTTATAGGGAATTATGGAAGGGCCTGCCTCACCGTTCAGACAGGCTGGCAAACAGGAAAGCAGAGGACAGGAGGAGAGTCTGAGGATGGTCCCCAAGAGGTGACAGGTATGATCAGAGCAGCCCAAAATATTTTTCAGAGTTAAGAAGATGTCTCTATTTTGGGGTCATACTGGTGAGGCCTCAGACATGGGGGCTGAAGCTCTCTGCCCCCAACGACCCCCACCCTTCACAATGCACGAGAACAGGCCCACGGAAAACAGATTCCAATAACTCTGAGACAGGGTCAACAAAAGACTTTACAGATGATTAAATGTCATGTCTGGAATACTAAATTATGACATTGGAGTAATTCACTTACCCTCAACTGTCTCTCCTTCCTAATTATTCGCTCCATGGCCCCAAGACGCTCTGACAGGCTTTGTTTTAAAGAAACCCTGGGTCTCACCAGGATCAAGGCCCAGCCTAGCCCACAGCAGCTCACACAAACCTGCTTCTCCCTCCCGGTCCTTGAGCAGGGATCAACCACCTGAAATCCATCACATGTAAAAAGATTGTAGTCCTTTCTTGATACTCCTAATTTAATCACAATTTAGTGCACATTTTCAGAGTAAATGGACAAACTTTCATCTTCTATTTTGTATGTACAAAAAAATCAGGAAGAGGTAGAGAAATTGCATTTGCTGAACATTAAGCACAAGCCATTTACTTCTATTTAAATGGCACTAACCCCTTGGTAGCATTTCACGGTTAAGAGCATAGACTTAAGTCAGACCTGGGTTTGAATGTCCTGCTCCACCACGATGCCCTAGTATCCTCAGGATAGTTACTTCTTATCCCCAAACCTCAGCTGCCCCGATTGCAAAATGGACATGACAATAGCACCTGCCTCAGAGGGTGGTTGTAAGGAGTGACTTATTTAATGCATGTAAACACTTAGAAAAATGTCTGGCATGTGGTTAAGTGCTCAGTAAATATTATTATTCAAATTACGGCATTTCTAAAATATTGCTGAATTCAGATGCTAATGACCGGGGCATCTCGAAAGACACACTTAGAAAGGAAATAACTAGTTAGATTCTGAACAGTACCTTAACTGTGTTTTAACTTCATCACTTGCCACTTCCATTTATTGCTTTTTTGGTAGCATGCTGGAAGATGAACCACAGTGCACTCTAACACCCACACCCCAGCAGCTCTCTAAATCAGATGTTCTTAAATGAGTCAGCACACACCCAAGCATCTTGATCACTCATCTGATGTACACAGGTTGCAGGTTCCCAAGCAGACTCTGGCTGCTGCTCCCGTAAACATTCGCTGGCAGCACGACAAGGATGCATTGCGGGGCGGGGTGGGGATGGGGGGCGGGCAGTTACACACAAGTACACCCTTCCCCAGGATTCAGGATTTGTCATGTACAGGAGCTGAGCTGCTGGCTGCACGGTCCCTGTGTCTGCTACAAAATAAGCTGAAGAGGCAAGGGTGGTGCAGGAACAGGTTGCCCCGAGCTGCCTGGAGGAAGCATCTTCTGCCCACATTCCGCCTCGCGGTAACCAGCGCTCCAAGTCCCACAGCTTCATGACCACCAACTTCACACAATTAGCTTAGCTATATATAAAACCGTTTCTGTCTGCTCCTCCCTGTATTTTTCTCCTTGAGAAACTGAAATTGACACTTAATAAAATTGTGGATGAAGATATATGACGAGAGTGCTGGGAAGGCCATGGGAAAAATTTGGTGGGAAATCAGAAGATCTGACTTATATTCCTTGGGCGTGTTACTTACCTCTCTGTACGTCAGTCTTCTCACAAGTAAAATGAAAACAGAAAACAGCCCATCTACCACAGGGGGATCACTATTTCTCAGTACTCTGAAAAGCTAAAAACAAAACAAAACTCCAATGCCAGACAGAGAAACATGTAAAATCTCAATTAATGGAAAACTCAAGCAAGAAAGTGCCTTTATTTTCAAATCTAAGTCTGTTTCTAGCCTTTTATCAAAACTTTTCTAAAATACATTCACCCACTGAATAAGTACATTATAATGACGATTTTTGTTTTGAGAATTTGGGATCCTGAAGCCAATCAAGGGCATTAAATAGTACATGTCTTTTGTAGTCATTTGCTATTTCAAAATAAAATTCTCGAAAAACCTCTTGTCTGTGGGTTTCCAGTTGGAGTTTATATGTCAGGTAATAAAGTTGTTTTGCTTTGTTCTCCTGGAATGATACTGAGCTCAATTCTTGCTTTCCACATGCAAAGGTTATCATAAAGGAGCACCTCCATCTCTGGTTACAAAGGGAGAGGTCTGGGAAGCTCAAGAGGTAGGGTCCTAGTCAGGACTATAAAGTGAATAGTGATGAAATCAGGTTTCAGAATGGGTTTAGAAAATTTGACTTAAACTTTCAAAAAGGTGCTTTTTGAAAAGAATGAATGTTAAAGACCTGCATTAGGATTTTAAAAAATAATTATACACATCTTAGACAGAAAGAAACTGGTTTGCCCAGGATTAAGAGAGAGAGAGAGAGATGCTAGTTGACCATGCTTAAAATGAGCCACCAATATATATAAAGCGCTTGCCAAAAAGCAGCTCTTCCCTAGCAGGACCACCCTACTGCACTGGATTACCCCAGCTTGAAGAGCACAGACAAACCAGGCCCGTCTCTTCTTTCTCACTTCTCCATTCAGCCCACTGCCATCTAAGTTCTGTACCACCACCACTCCCTGCCAACACCTCTGAACTGTGACTGCCAAAGGTTACCAGTGGACCACAAATTGTCAAATCAGTGGACTCGTTTCCAGTCTTAGGACTCACCCCCTTTTTGCATCTGACATCATCGACCACACCCTCACCCTCTTCCTTTGGCTTTTGTGATGCTCTCTTGTTTCTCCTGATACTCTGGCCACCCCTTTTTCAGCCTCCTCTTCTCTTTCTGTCCTTTGATGTTAAACTGTAACTATAGGTTCAGACCTTATCCCTCTTCTCACACTCTACACACACTACCCAGTGATCTCAACTTCCCCCATGACTTCAACTACCACCAGGAGGATTAGAAACTCCAGATCTATCAGTCTCATCCAGACCCTGAGCACCAAACCTAATATACCCAACTGCATTCTAGAGACCCACGCCTGCATCTTCCCACTTCCCAGCTCTTGCATCTCCCTTCCCGCTCCTATACTCATATCTTGCTAAACAGCATCACCATCTGGCCCAAATCAGAGAACTCAAGACCTCTTCAGACTCTCCCTATCCCTTAGCTACTACATTGAATCAGTGACAAAAATTCTGCTCCTTAGCTTATTTTCTGTCCACCTCTTTGTCGCTCTTGCTCTGTTCTATGATTTATACGGGAGCAGGAGGCATCTCTGGTTTTTATCCACTGAGATCTAGAAAGATCATCTCTTAGGCTGCCTGCCTCAAAGTACATCATTCAAAGTCTCTTTTTGTAAAAATGTTCAACTTTCTATATACTACTCTAGAAAACAACTTTGATCAAAACTATTGTTAAAGAATGCAAAACTAATGCAGATAGGGAAAGAATAAGGAAAAACTCCTATTCCTTGAATTTTAAGGCATCTTGTAGGAACCAAACAATATTAAGAATTTCTCAATAACAAAAGAAAAATGGTCATTATTAATTCTTTCTTTCTTTCCACAAAAATTCATTGACTCTTTACTTTGTGTTACATGCTCTTCTACCTGTAAGCTGGCCAAGCTGGGGTAGGCTGGGTAACAGATGATAAATAACTAAATAAATGAGAGAATATCAGATAGTAGTAAGTGGTATACAGAGTATAACAGAGAGTGACTTAGAAGCTACTTTAGACTGGGTAGTCAGGAAAGGCATCACTCGGGGAACACAATGTAAACTGAGAACTGAATTATAAAAAGGAGGCAGCCACGGGAGGATCAGAAGGAAGAGCATTCCATGCCAATAAAACTGTCTGTGCAAAGGTCCTAAAGCACAAATAACCTGGGCCAGTTGGAGAAACGGAAAAAGGCATGTATGGTTGGAGCACCATGAATAGAGTTGGGTTACATAGGACAGATATCCATAAACTTCAAAATAATCTTACAAGGGAGTTTTTACTATTTCCACTTCAAAGGTAAGGAAATAGAAGTTAAGAGACTTCATGCAGTGAGAAAGGAAGACCAGATTTTTCTTTGTGGTGTGTCTGATTCTAAAACATGTTACTTTCTCATGGGAAATGATTCAAGTATACTCAAGATTTGTGACACTCTGGACATTTTCCACATCAGTCTAGCCCCGAATTCTGCCCCAATTTCAACCCTTCATTGTAATGATAATTGGTTTCCCCCAATCTTTTTATAAACAAGGGAGGCTTTTAAGAGACCTCTCACATTCAACAAAGTCATAAAATGTGTGACACTTGGAAAGCCCAAGGCTACAAAATAAGTCTGGTGTTTGTACTTTTTAAAAAACATTTGTTTTCCTGAGTACAAAAATACTATATGAATATTTAAATTAAAATAATACAGACATATATAAAAGAGGAAAAATACATCCCATGTATCAATTTTTTAAATTGGTTTATTCCTAAGTTGTATAGTTTAGTTTTAGTTTGTTTATTTATTATTTAACTTTAAGTGATTTTAAACATGCCCAAGGGTGTTAGGATAATAGAATAACTATGTCATCACCCAGATCAAGAAATAAAACATTACCGGTTCCTTAGAAAACTAAAAAAAGAACTACCATATCATCTAGCAATTCCATTCCTAGGTATGTATCCAGAAAAAAATAAAAACACTAATTTGAAAACATACATGTACCCCAATGTTCAAAGCAACACTAGGTACAGTAGCCAAGACATGAAAGCAACCCAAGTGCCCATCAAAGACAACTGGATTAAGAAGATGTGATTTATACATATAGTGGTATATTACTTAGCCATAAAAAAGAAATGAAATACTGCCATTTGCAGCACATAGCTGGACCTAGAGAATATTATGCCTTGTGAAATAAGTCAGACAGAGAACGATAAATACTGCATGATGTCACTTACATGTGGAATCTTAAAAATAATACAAATGAATATAAATACAAAACAGAAACAGACTCACAGATAGAGAAAACAAACTTCTGGTTACCAAAGGTGGGGGTGAGAGGTGGCAGAGAAAAATTACAGGCATGGGATTAACAGATACTAACTACAATATATAAAATATACAAGCAACAAGGATATACTGTATAGCACAGGGAATTATACCTATTATCTTATAATGGAATATAATCTGCAAAAATACTGAATCACTATGCTGTACACCTGAAATTAATACAACATTGTAAATCAACTATACTTCAATAAAAAAAGAATTTGAGAGAAAAGAAATAGAACATTATCAATGCAATGAAGCCTTTTTTATCCCCATCTCCACTTGTACTTCTTCCTTCCCTTCCTTCCTTCCTTGTACTTGTACTTCCTTCACTATTTTCAATTTAGTGCTTGTTACTCCATGCACGTTTTCATACTTTTACTCATTTATATATACTTTTACTCAAATGCAAGAAGAGTTGAGGTAGAATAACTGACAAATTGACGAAGGGCAAGTGAGGGCTGGTGAAACAGGGTGAAGCTGCTAGGGGTCCCAGAAGTTGAGGAAATAAGCACCATCTAGGAGACGCTTTCTCCATAAAGACCACTGGGTGTTCACTGAAAACACTAAAATTGTGCATTGTGGAACTCTTGTACATTGCTGATAAGAATGCAAAGTACAGTCACTTCAGTAAACAGTTTGGCCAGTTTCTTATAAAGTTAAATGCACACCAACCCTATCACCCAACAAGCCACTCTTTGGGATTTACCTGGGAAAAACGAATGCTTATGTTCCCACAAAATCTGTATGCAAGTATTTATATCAGCTTTATTCAAAATCACCCAAAGTTGGAAACAACCCAAAGATCCTTTACTGATGAATGGATAAACAAGCTATGGTACAAGTATTCAATGGAATTGCATTTAGCAATAAAAAGCAATGAACTATTGATTCCACATAGCAACATGGACAAATCTTAAATGCATTTTGCTAAGAAAGAAGCCAGGCTGAAAAGGCTATATACTTACAATTCCATTTTTATAATGCTCTGGAACTATAAGGACGGGAAACAGATAAGTGGTTGCCAGGCATTAAGGAGTGAGAGGAGGATCTGACTACAGAAGGACAACACAGGGGATTTGGGAGTTAATGGAAGAGAATGGAAATGTGGTGGAAGATACACAACTCTATACATTTGGCAAAATCCATATAACTGTTCGTCACTGAGAATAAAGTTTGCCCTCCATAAACTGAAAATAATCAATCAGGATGTAGGGAAATACGGAATGTAGACTGTGTGTATTACACATAAATAACACAACCACACTGAAGGACACTGGAGTAAAAAGGAGTTGATCTAATGAACTTTGGAAAACAGCATTTTGACCAGATACTGTAAGAATCAAAAAAACAAAACAAAACTAAACACTGTTGATAAGTTGGTCCCTCACAAGGTTATGTGTTTTCAATTCTGAAACGACTTTATTTGTATATTGGTTTTGAACATAAACATAAACACACTGCAGATAATGAAAGGAAGATTTCTCACTGTTCTAAAAAGAAAGTTAGAAATAAGGAAAGTGTCAAGGCTAGAATATGACTCATAGTATTATTTTTAACATGTATTCAGATAGATAGATACAGAAATATATATGCATGTGTATGCATGAGCAAGTGAACCTACATATATTTCCTACTTCTATTCTTTGAGAGAAGCTAGAAACAGTGATACCTCTGTAGCTATTAGCATACCTAGTACCAAGTTCTTGGTTTCTACACATCATTCTTCAAGAGAAGGGATGTAGCCCTAGTTGATTCCAATGCTGGTGCAGAGAAAATGTAAATGATATTGGAGCATCTTGTGGTGCCAGAAAGTAAGGAAGAGGTAATAAATTAAATTAAATTAATAAATAAAACCATGTTGAAAGGGCACAGCAGGAGACAACTTGAAAGAGCTCCCAATGGCCAAAGTTAAAACAACAACAGCAACAAAGTAAATTATGATACTATTAGATTACAACCCAAACAATAAAAAAGCATTTGTAAATCTATACTGATATTAATATATAACTAAATTAATAAATAAATGGGGAAGAAGGGAAAACTCTTTTGTAGAGAAGAATTTTAAGTAATAAGTAATTAACAAAAATGTAATAAGAGAATTAAGCATCACCAGAACATCACAGTAATAATTATCACAGGCAACATCCACTGATAGAAGGTAAAATAAGTGAATCATGAACGTACTGCATGACAGGTAGTTTTAACATGAAGAGAAATCAATACTGACAACTTTGTAAGTTTTTTAAAAAGTAGCTATTAAAGCACAGTATTATTTATTGGGCACTTAAAATATCATTAATAATATTACTAACTTTCCTTGAGCACATTCTATATTCTAGTGTTAACTCATGTAATTTTCCCAGTAACCTCATCCAATGTAACAAATGAGAGATTACAGATAGCTTTCCCAAACTCATACGATGAGTAAATGATGCATCTGTAATTTAATACCAAAACCTAGCTGATAAATAACTAGATGATAACTAGATGATAAATATTAAATATGACATTCACATATATGAGAACGATAATGTACAGAGATACATATGTAATATATCTGTATCAGTTGTTTATTATGAACTGGAGTCAAACAAAATAAAATCAACACCACAAAGAAAACACCAGGTGTTAAAATATAAAGGAGGAAAATGAGGAAATACTGGGACATCGCATCTGGCTAGAGTTTTGTCTTTTTTTTTTTTGAATAAATTATGGGACCAGTGAGATGATGTGGGAAAAATTGAAAACTAGGCTCTACCTATGTTTTTTTCAAAAGTGGGAGCAGCACACGTGCTTTTCATCTGGCAGGGGGACCCAAATGCTTTGTTTTGAAGGTGGTCATCCTTTTTGGAAGACTGAAAGTATCATAAAAAGTCTCGGAGTGGCAAAGCTGCTGAGAAGCAAGCTGGCACGTGGAGGCTCATGGAGATATCTCTGCTCTCCCCTGAGGTTTCTGGGAAGTTTGGCAGCTGGAGCCACAGTTATGATCAACTGTACAGCCTCTGAGCCATCCATCTGCACAAGTTGCTGTCCTGATAAAATATTTCTTGTCCAATATCTTCAGAGAGTAAGAAGGTGCCCTTCTGAGTTACATTTAATAGAGATAAAGCTCAGTTTGGAGAGGAAAGGAGTCACAACTTAAAATTTCATTTCAAACCTATTTTGTTTTCTAATAGGACGATAATAATCTTATTTCATGTCAAATATATACACACACCCACAATGGTACTGACTGGCTATTTGAAGAAATTATCTTAATCTTTTTACGTGTAATAATGGAATTGTGGTTATGTCACAGAAAAGACCTCTTATATTTAAAGATACATATTTACAATTAAATGATATAGTTTCTGCGATTTGTGTGAACTATTATGAGAGGGGAGACAGGGCACAGTATAGATGAAACAAGATTGGCTACGAGTTGGTTATTGTTGAAGCAGAATAATGAGTTCATAAGCACTGAAAATACTATACTGTCTACTATGGTAAATATTTGAAAGTTTTTATAATAAAAAGCTTTTAAAAAGAATTACAGGTTTGTCTATTATAACTGAGTATAAGTGATATCAAAGAAACCTCAAATCACATTCCAAAAATAGTACTTGAGGAAAGTAAAGACAGCTTAGAACCACTCAACCTTGAAACCTGAGCGCCAAGAGAAATCATAACAATCCTATTAATTCGGCAACACCATTTTTAAAGTTAAATATGTAATAAATAAAGAAATATGAGGTAAACATATTTCTTACCTTTAAAAATAACGAAAAGAGGGCTTCCTTGGTGGCGCAGTGGTTGGGAGTCCGCCTGCCGATGCAGGGTACACGGGTTCGTGCCCCGGTCCAGGAGGATCCCACATGCCGTGGAGCGGCTGGGCCCGTGAGCCATGGCCGCTGAGCCTGCGCGTCCGGAGCCTGTGCTCCGCAACGGGAGAGACCGCAACAGTGAGAGGCCCGCGTACCGCAAAATAAATAAATAAATAAAAAACAATGAAAAGAAATTTGTTAGCAGCGCGTGTAAGGGCAGGCGGAACCTGCTCCGGCGTGAGGCGATCGGAAATTGCACCAAGACGGAGACAACTGCGCATGCGCTTGCAAGATGGCGCGGCCGCCGTTTGCACCGAGGAGAGGAAGGAGGTGAACGGTGCCTCACTCCCTCCATCGTGAACAGCGCCGTACTCCGGCGAAGCTCGCTGCGTTGCGCCATTGCCATTCCTTACACCCGGCTTCTGTTACCTGGTGGGGAAAAACATTGACATATTGGACTAGATTGTGCATGAACCAAGGCAACTTGTGTGAAGCACTAACATTACTCCCCAGTAAAACAAGAAACATTAGAAAAATATGTCGAACATAGTAGAACACACTGTGTTAATTTAAAGGAATAGTGTAAAATTTCTAAGTGTTTTCTAATCCAGTCGATTTTTAATGTATTTTGAAATATGTTCATATGGAAATAAATGTTCCAACACTATCAAAAGATGCTGAGAGTAAAAGTCTCCTTTTCCTGGGTCCCCTAGTTTCTACCTAGTCTCACTCCCCAAAGAAAACCATTTTTAATTGTTTTTTAATTGCTCTGATTCTTTTATCATTCTAAATAAATGCTCATTGTTTTGATTTATCTCGTTGATTCATCAACTTTAAATAAGAATTATAGACCTTCCCTGGTGGCGCAGTGGTTGAGAGTCCGCCTGCCGATGCAGGGCACACAGGTTCGTGCCCCGGTCCGGGAAGATCCCACATGCCGCGGAGCAGCTGGGCCCGTGAGCCATGGCCGCTGAGCCTGCGCGTCCGAAGCCTGTGCTCCGCAACGGGAGAGGCCACGGCAGCGAGAGGCCCGCGTACAGCAAAAAAAAAAAAAAAAAAGAATTATGGACTCCTTGATGTGAAAGATGAAGATGTTTATCCACCTTTGTTCTCTCCTCCTCCCAGTTTTTCTTAGTATTACTTATCGCTACTTTTTTTTTTCAATCCAGCCTGCCAGCCCGCAGTGTTTCTTTCTTTTATTGGTCATACTCGTATTTTTAAACAATATAGATATTTCTTGATCCATCTTTGACTCTCATTTGTAAAATAAGATAATTCACTTTGCTTCCCTCCACTATCCAACTTGTTATCTAAAGCTCTACTTCTACATTGTCAATGCTTATAAAATTTGCAATCTGTTCTCTACAATGTCACTTTTTCAGAGGTTTTTCCATAGGTTGATTCCAATTCATGTCCAAAATATTATAGTTGTATTACATTAATTATATTATATTTAACTATTATTTAAAATAAAATTGGATTGAACCCAAAGATGTTAACTCTATGTCACTAAAAATGAGCCATTTGACGAATCAAGTTCAACTTAGTTCTCGTTTCTTATAGCTCTATAATTGCTGTTTTGGCTTTCTTCCTATTAAGCCACGATTTTTTTCATATGACATTTTTATTCGTGTTGGAATGTCTAATGATCTTTCTTTTTCCTCTAGTCTCTTAATCTTACCGTTTATTACAGAAAATCCACTTTCTTCCCAGAGTTGTTCTCCCATAGCCTATGACTTCCTGTTCACTAACTTATCTCTAGCCTGCTGTACAACTGCTAATCTAGAATTTTATTTTTTTCATGGCACTCTCATTTAAATCCCCAGTTTATTGGACCCCGTGCCTGCCTTTTCTCCAGGTTTCTGTTTTGCTTTGCTAGAGTCCATCTCAAATAATGTTCTACACAAAGGATGTGTAGAAAGTAAATTTTCTGAGATCTAGTGTATCTGAGAATACCATTACCCTGTCTCCACACTGTAGTCATATCTGAGAAGGTAAACAATTCCATACTTAAAATTATTTTCAGAACTTCAGGTCTTCTAGCTGATGAGCAGTCTGATACCAATCTGATTCTCATCCCCTGTAGTGACTTATTTTTAATCTCTGGTAGTTATACAGTCTTTCTTTTATCTTAGGTTTCCTGGTATTTCATATGTGTCTAGATGCAGGATTTCTAAAATTCATAATACTAGAACTCAGTGGATTATTTTGATCCAAAGACATATCATTCATCAGCTATCAGCAACTTTCTTACATTATTTCTTTGATAATTGCTTTCTCTCTAATTTCTCTCTTCACTCTTCAGGAAATTTTATTACATTTATGCTGGACTTCCTAGATTACCCATCTAGTTCTTTTAACTTTATTTCACCTTTTCCATCTTCTTGGTCATTTTGCTCTATGTTATGGGGGATTTCCTTGAACTTTTCTTCTGGAACCTCTTTAATTTTATTTTTAATTTCAGCATTTAAATTTATTAAATTTTATAAATACAATTTTATAATTTTTCAAAATTTTATAAATATGATACCTTATATTGTTCTGAGGGTATTAATTAAAAATATGTAAAGTTCTTTTCTGGCTCCTGGAATCAGTTCTTCTGTTTGATCAACTTGGTCTTTATTTGTACTCCTGATTTCCTTAAATAACTGGCAATTCTTCCTGTATTTTCAAATTTACAATTGGGGAACCCGGTCGACTAATATAAGTAGTTGGCATGTGTTCCTCTATAGGTGCCAACACTCAGAAGGCTTTTCCCTAGAATTTGCCAATTCCAAGTGCTTTGTGTGAGGGCAGGTATGTCCCACAACTGCCTTTAATTTAGGTGCCTAGGCTGAGAGCCACGCTGAATGCTCCTAAACCCTAAATGGCATCTCCCATTCTAGTATCCCAAGCCCTCTAATTCAGGTTATTTGACAGAATAGTCCCCAGATTCAGCAAAGGGATAAACCCTCTCACCATATCCAGGATGGGTTGAGGTTGGCTTGTGCTGTGTTCCCTTCACAGCTCTCAATTATTCTCTTTGATTTCTGAGTTACCTCCCATTCCTGTTTTTTGTAAGTGCAGGGGGACAAACTTCTACCACCTACACTGTAGCCTTTCCTGTGTTCTGGGCTGCGTCTCTTTTGATCTGATTTATCTCATTATAATTATGATTAGTATCTCATTACCTACTTTCCATCAGAAACTTGTCAAAATCTCACATCTTCTGATGTCTTTTTCTCACTTTATCAGTGTTGTCATGAATTTATTCACCCTCATTCTGGAAGGGCAGGAAGGTAAATGTGGTGATCGGTCAGAACCAAATGCCCACGTCCTTTCCTCTATCTTCCAACTACTCCAGTGAAATCGAGTTAGGATAATGGTACCGGGTATCGGGCTGTATCCCGCAGGCCTGCAAGCCTTGGAGCTGCCCAGACTCGAGACTGAAGAAAGAACCTCGAGACAACAACAGAGACATCAGTGGTTTATTTTCCAGGGGATCTTATACAAAGGGTCCTGGAGCAATACCCTACCATGTGCCACAGATGTTGGGCAGGACATGGCAGCAATCTTCACTACTCGGGGAGAAGGAGGCTACCATTTATAGGGGGAATTGACATCAGGTGGCCTTATCAGTTACCAGGGACTAATTAAGCCCTGTCACTAAGAGAATTGGATAGTCGTGTGAGTGAAGCAGGGACTGGTGGAGCCGGGGCTGTATAGAGAGCAAGAAAACAGCCATCTTAAATAGAGAAACAAGCCTAGAGTTATGTACACATAAGAGGTAATGGTGAGAAAACAGTGTTCAACCTTGAAATTAGCAAAAGGTCCCAGCTGTTGGCAATGACAAGGTCTAAGTTGTGAGCACAGGAGTAAGTAACTGAGATGGCATGAAGGACAAGAGCATCAGGAGTGAGGAAGTTAAGGAATGAGGCAATGAGAAATAAAGAGGATGCCTACCTACTCCTCCTCCAGGCTCAGAGTACGAGGACCGTGAGAGAGAAAAGTCACCTTTTGAGTCAGTTTCAGGGAAGAGGTGTCGTCAGCAGAAAGCCAGGTTTCAGTTAGAAAGCAAGAGAACATTCACAGAAGAGGCTGATGATACAGGGGATGTTTTTGATGATTCACCTCAGGTTCCACAGGGCACAGAGAAGGGCCTTCTGGAGGAGGGGAAGGATGGGATACAGGATAAGAAAGAAGAAGGGGGTCCCAAAGACTTACAGAGATTAGTACTGAGACATACTGAGAAACCCAAAAAAGATATCATTATTGCTATTTATTACTTAGCCATAAGAAAGAGTGAAATTCTGCCATTTGCAATAACTTGGATGGACCTAGAGTGTATTATGCTTAGTGAAATAAGTCAGAAAGAGAAAGACAAATACTGTATGTTATCACTCATATGTGGAAACTAAGAAATGAAACGAATGAATATAAGAAAACAGAAATAGAGTCACAGATCCAGAGAACAAACTAGTGGTTACCAGTGGGGAGAGGGAAGGGGGAGGGGAAAGACAGGAGTAGGGGATTAAGAGACACAGACTACTATGTATAAAATAAATAAGCAACAAGGATATATCACACAGCCCAGGGAAACATAGCCACAGTTATTCTTTAATAACTTTAAATGGAATATAATCTATAAAAATATCGAATCACTATGTTGTACACCTGAAACTAATGTTTAAATCAACTATACTTCAATTAAGAAGAAGATATCATTATTTCTCTTTCCTTTTTACCTTTGTACATGCCGCTCTATCTGGCTGCATAACCCTGGTACCAGCAGAAAGGAGACATGATACTTTGATATTAAACACCCACATAAAATAAGCCAACTTCCCATGGAGTCATTAGCTTCCAATTTACCGAAGGCCCAACTTAACAGGAAGGGATTCTTCAGTCTCAGTTTCTAAAGCCACTTCGAGGGGCAGCCTCTCCTGTGGCCCCTCCCTTTCCCAACACTCTCTTCTCTTCTCTCCCATCTGGGTCCTCCCTGTTTATTTATCTCCTGTTCCTTTCTGAATGGGTAATGAGGAGGGTTGTAGAAGAAGCTTCAAGAATATAATCAGACTTTATCTACAGTCCAAAACTCACCCTTTGTCTTAGTCCGTTGGGGCTGCTATAACAAAATACCACAGACCAAGCAGCGAATAAACAATACAAATTGATTTCTCACATTTCTGCAGGCTGAGAAGTTCAAGGTCAACGCACCAGAGATTTGGTGTCTAGTGAGAGCCTGCTTTCTTGTTCAGAGACACCGTCTTTTTGCTACAGCCTCATAGTGGAAAGGATGAGGGGGTCTCTGGGGTCTCATAAAGGCTCTAATCCTGAGGGCAGAGCCTTCGTGACCTGATCACTTCCCAAAGGGCCCACCTCCAAATGCCGTCACATTGCTGGTTAGGATTTCAACATAAGAATTTTGGAGGGACACAAACATTCAGTCTACAGAGCCTCCCTCTTTGGCATTCTCTCTTAAATCTTCATGGTGCTACAAGAGTCTCTGTCTCTATTATTACCTTGAGTTGCCATAAAAATGCCCTTTTATTTTCCTGGATTTGGGATGTGCCAGATTCCGGGAAGGGAGGAAAACAAGATCTACTATCCTATACCTGGAAGGTTCTTCGTCCTCTGCCTCACCTAATTAACTCAGGTACCACATCTTCCAGTGGCAACCTGTTTGCATCACCATCATACCATGCTATAATCTTGCAATTATATGTTTTTGTGAGCCTTTCCATTAGATTAGAAATCCTTTCCGGGCAGCGATCACCTCTTAGAAGTATTGATATCACCTGTGCATACCATAATAGTTATGTAGATGTGCAATAAAATTTTTGTTAAATAGATGAAAACCTAGTTCGTTTTCTTCGAAGTTTAAATCTAGTTGTAGGGGGATGGTGGCAGTAACTGAGTTTAACAATGAAGTTCTCTAAAATGGTCCTGAGGTATGTGCTGAAAAAAGATAATACTCTGATTAAGATCAAACCTTTTTTTTTTAAGAACTATATTAGTGAGACAGGCTGGGACCTGGGACCTGTGATGTGGGTGGGACCCTTTTCTGCAGTGCTTACACCTGGACTCCTCCAGCAACAGAATACAAAGAAACTATAAGGGATTAAAAATAACCGCATGTTTGTGCAGTTGGGGCAAATTATGAACAACAAGATACAAAAAGGCCAAAACCCAACTGCCACTTCTTGAGGAGCCAGGAGCAAAAGCAGGGTACTGCGCATGCACCCTGCACACAGTAACACTAAGCCACCCCTCCAGCTGACCCACCGATCTGCCCCTACCCTCATCCCATTTAAGGAACCAGCTCACCCCTGCTGAGCTAGCAAACGGAATCTCTTACTTGTTTTCGCTCCCTTGTGCTACAGCCTTGCCTGAGTTTCTTGTCTGGTCTCTTATCAATTTCTCTTGGTTAAAGAATCCAAAAATCCAGATCAGTAACCTTACAAAGGTGAGGTTAGTGCTATATAACTTTTTACAAGGAAGAATTAGTTAGGGAAGAAATGTTGAGGTCCTTTATCTCCAGAAAGAAAACTGGAATAACTATTTATATCATACCACTTTATGGCATCTCTGTCATTCTCGCAGGTCTTCCTTATCTTTTACAAGAAAATGACAATCATACTGGGTCTTATTGGTACCATCCCTCTGACAGTGAGAGGGGAGGGATAAGATTCCTTAGGAGAAAAGCAGTTGGCTGAGACAGCTGGATGACAATGATTTGTGAATGAAAGGAGCTGCCAGTAAAATGCAGCTCTCCCAGGACTATGTTACTTTGTAACACTTGAACTATCTGTGAACTTTGTAGGAGCCTTAAGCAACACATTTGCTTGAATGCTTTCCCATTAAATTAGGAGTTCCTTCAGGGCAGGCAGGAATCACCTCTTAGAAGTCTCAATATCCTCAGTGCATATAACAGTGCTTAATTATATAGGTGCTCAATGAACTTTCCTCGAATGGATGAAAAGCTAATTCATTTTCTTAAGACCTAAATCTAGTTGTGGGGTGATGGTGGCAGTAACTGGATTTGATGGAACTGAATTTGTGCAAGTTCCCAAAGGGTTACATCTTTGTGGTGGGATTGCCCTGGGTTATGGCGCTCTTAAGATTTTTTTTTTTCCTGAAGTGAACCTTCCTACAGTGTTCACTATACTCCCACTTGAATACACAATGGGGTGTTTGTTTGTGGAATATCTTCCTATACATTGTGTGGTACAAGAAATGTATGAGAAATTGTTTCTGTCCCCGCAACACTGATAATCCATTTGAGAGATAAAATGGAGAATAGCACAAGATAGCATAAAATGAAATGCGTCACAGACCAAGCATTTCATTTAAAATGCTCTCCATAAAGACCTCACAGCTTTGCATAGGAGCAGACTGGTCAGTCACTGGTGCTCTGCAATTTATGGGATGTGCAAAAATGCTCCCACCCTGTGCTACAGGGCATGAAGCACCTCCCTTAGTATTTGATTTTTTAGAAAGTCATTAACACTCAGGGATATTCTTTGAAAACATCAACGTCCCTAGGATAAGTCGCTCAAAGGCCTGCATTCAACCTGGCTCCTTAGGGAAAAGTTGCCTATCAGATTTCTTCCAGTTGAGTGAGCCAGGTGGGGAGTTACAGAGAAGTGAAAGTTGTGATGGGAGAAACAAGGAGGGTGCTCTCTAGGCAAGAGGCCTTGTGGATGGAGGGCAGGCCTAAGTGAACAATCACACTAAGGGATCCTAGGTAGACAAAGGGCTTTGAGGTCCAGAACAAGGAGACTGGCAAAGAGGAAGTGAGTGGGGACAGGATGCATGTTTCCTACTTCGCAAATTTACCCAAAGCTCCGTTCTCACCCAGCTTTAACTTTCCTCTGAGGCTCTGTGTGCAGACCTATAAGGCCAGCTCAAGAGCCCCGTGATCACTTCTTCTCCTGTTTAGTATTGCACTTTAGACCAATGTCTCTTTTATTAATGTGGCTGTGACACATATTCTCAGTGTTTTCTCAGCTTTTCTTCTTCTGATTTTAGTTACAATCATGAGCCCATGATGGACACAGGACTCTTCTCCATTGCTCTTCAAATTGTTACTTTTTTCATCTTATTAAATCTTCTTCTGCATGGACTGCATTGAGT
This sequence comes from Leucopleurus acutus, assembly GCF_964270905.1. Lineage (NCBI taxonomy): Eukaryota > Metazoa > Chordata > Mammalia > Artiodactyla > Delphinidae > Leucopleurus > Leucopleurus acutus. The sequence continues at coordinate 55,548,531 of NC_139152.1, forward strand.
GCTTTCCTGCTGCCGCGACTGCTATAACATCTGTCCAAGCTGCTTCCTCCCATCATTTCAGAGGTGGTGCCTGGGAGCTGCAGGCCCCAGGAGTGAGAGGGAGATGCGGAGGACTGTGTGCAGGGCGTACCCTAGCAGAGTGTATGGGGGAGGCGGGAGAGGGGAATGCATTCCTAGCGTCTCCATTTCACAGATGCTTTACATAAAGTCCCAGCTGCTCCTCCACGGCAGTCTTCCCCAGAGCTGGGACCACTCTATCCGCACTGCCCTGCCGTTGCCTTTCTCCTGTCCAGCGCAGCAGAATTAGCATAGCCCTCCTTTACTTACTCTCGAATCTTTTGCCAGCTTGCTTTCCTGTCTCCCCTACCTCTCCCATCTAATAAATCTAGACACGGCCTCTCATTTCACTTCTGAGAAGCCATTTCCTGTCATCTCGTCAACGACTACCTCTTTCCCACTGACTCTCTCTAGTGAGGAGCAGAAAGCTAGCATCTAAGCCTCCTTGTCAGCAGCATCAGGAAACTGCTTCTCCAGCCACACCAGAAGTCCCTGCCTTGCCGGGAGCAAGTCCCTTCATGTTTTGCCACTTTGGGTGTCACTGTTTTGGTGACTCGGTTTTTAACACCAACATTCTGGTCTAGTCCTTGAGATAGGAAAAAGACGAAAATAAATATGTTTTCACACTGTAAGGTAGAAAACCCAGTCTGTGGTTTCGCTGGCTGTGTTATGCCATTCACAACGAGAAGTCATTCAGCCCTACAGGCTGCAATTTTCCTTCTTTGCTAACCTGCTATTCAAAAATTTAAAAAAAAAAAAAAAGGTTTCCTTACTAGCATTTAATTTTGATTTTACTGAAACTTATGTGGTTAAAAACATTCTTATACTAATAACTATGTGACCTTTAAGATATTTGGCAGGAAAAAAAATCTCATAAGAACAGAACATCATTTCCCAACTCAGTCTCTTCTGACTTCGAGATCTTTGCAACGATCCTTTCCCTAAGCCATAGAATTCTCCCCGAACGCCTCTTTTCTCCTCCTCCCACCTCAAGAAGGACTCTGGGTCACTGTCCCATCGTGGAAATGGTCGTCATTGGTCAAAAAATATTTCTCTGGGGTTCATATATGAACTGGCTTTCTTTTCGTCACCCCATCTGAGCTCTTGGGCAACGGGGACGAAACAGCAGCCCTGCAGCGGTGACCACAAGACTTATCTTTTAAAGCCAAAAACTTACTTTTAAACAGAGGTCAAACCAGAATTCAATGAGACAGTTCATTTCTCTCTGATATGCACATAGGTTAAAAATCTAATAACTTGAGGTCCTTGGAAAAATGCCAAGTCCCAGGTGTCAAGACCACTGTCTGAAAGTCATATGGACACTTTGGGAGGGTGTGGCTGTTCAGTGACTCATGGTGTTTTCTTCTTTGTTGCTGCCTCCTCTGAGTTGATGTTTTTTGCTTTTCTGATTCATCTGTAGTAACCTTGAGTCAGGAATTAAAATAAGGTAGAAAAATAACTCAGGGAAACAATCATTGGTCTTAACAACATTATGAAAAACTGCCTTACCGACATTATTCAATAATTTGATCAGTGTCATAGTGTCCTGTTGTAATATAGACATGGATACACTTGCAGACTTGATATGGCAAAGCCAAGGGTCTGGCCTCTTCAGTTACGTCCAATTCAACCCCAGTGTGTTAGCCTAAAGAAACTAATGATGGGGATTTCCTGACTCCTGAGCCAGATTTTCCAGCATGTCATTTTCCAATCATGCAGCATTTTCTACTCTGGTCATGTTCTTTAACTTAATGATAAAAACAAAAATAGCTGAGAGTCAATTACCCAAGATTTCTGGTGTCCCCCAACTCACCCAACATCTGTTATTCATATTCATGTTTCTTATTCCCCTGATGTTTTCAGCACCTTGTACCTCGATGTATATTAGTGCACAGTACTGTCAATGAATGAAGAAAACTAAACGGGGGCTTCCCTGGTGGCTCAGTGGTTGAGAGTCCACCTGCTGATGCAGGGGACGCGGGTTCGTGCCCCGGTCCGGGAAGATCCCACATGCCGCGGAGCAGCTGGGCCCGTGAGCCATGGCTGCTGAGCCTGCGCGTCCGGAGCCTGTGCTCCGCGACGGGAGAGGCCACAACAGTGAGAGACCCGCGTACCGCAAAAAAATAAAAATAAAAATAAATAAACTGAAAATATTTGTAATGGTCTTGCCAAACCCATTGGAGGATTAATCATATATCATTGATTTGAAAGAAGAGAAAGGCAAGGATGCAAAGTATGTTTCATACATGCACAGACCTGGAAGGCTCTTTAAAATTCAATTAGTTCAATGTTCCTAGGGCTAAATGAGTGGTACCCACTTGTCTCCACTAACTTAATTTTGGAAATGTAAATGTGACAGCAACTCTGTCACAATGATTCCAGAGATTTTACTTGAATTTCACGGGTGTAGAGGCCAAGGATGTTAGAAGTCCTGTAATACATGAGACAGTTCTGTGCAATGAAGAATTGCCCCATGTCCCATGCAACTTACATTTTCTTTCTTAATTTATGCAATGATCCTGTAGGTACTCTTATTTCCATCTGACAAACTATTCTGGAGGCTAATTGACAGGCTTTTCCTTCCTAATTGCTTGAAACTCTCTATCCCGAGACTTGATCATTCTGTTTCAACTTATACAGACAGTATTCCTCTTTCAATTCCTTTGGCTTGTTCACATACCCACGGGGCATGTGAAGACCCTCTCTAGAGACCTTTGTTATAGCATCAAAGATGATTCACCACCTAAGGTAGTGAGAAATCATTTTGGACACCAGAAAGCTCCTAGAAAAGCTCAAAGATTAATTACTCATAATTTTCTTTCAAAAAGGTTTTATGCAAGAGGGAAGAGATATGGGAACATGTGTATATGTATAACTGATTCACTTTTTTATAAAGCAGAAACTAACACACCATTGTAAGCAATTATACTCCAATAAAGATGTTAAAAAAAAGATTTTAAAAATTGAGATGTATTTGACATGTTATTTCCAAATGGAAAGAAATACTCTTGGTAAAACCTGATAAAATTCCGTGAAAGTTCATACAAATCTCACAACCACGTTAAGGTAATTTTGAACAATTACCCTATTGGGATCCACTGAGTACACTTTTGTGAAGCTCCAGGAACAGTCTTTGTACTTCCCATTTCTTTTCAAATCACAAAGTAAAATCTTCTGAGACACAAAAGATTCATTTATTTTTCCTCACCAATTTAAAACATTTCTGTTTTCTGTATTGCATGTATAGGTGAATAAATAGGCTAAGCCTTAGTAAGCTTTCTTTTCTCCGAGAATGGTAGGATTTAAGGGTTGAATAAGCAATAGACCTGAAGGTAAATTGTTTTCATGAGAGCATATGTATTAGGACAAATACTGAGTTCTTATTTGGTTTAACCAGGAAATAACTGTGGTCTTTGAGTGGCTTACAATGGAAAAATTTTCCTGTTTCCTGGGTTTGGGAAGTAGCACGGTGTCAAGGTGTCTGATTAACCCCTATGGTCAAGTACAAGTGTTGTAAAACTACATAAGCTTGAAAAAGAGAAAGAAAAATGGAATCTGCTCAGCCACGTGTATCTTAATGATCAAACATTGCAATTAAACGGAACTGGGCAATTGCCATATCAGCGATTAGAAAACTCCAATTTAACTGATTGGTCCTCTTCTCACACTCCCATGAGGTGTGAAGTGGACTAGGCACCTTTACCTTAGAGATAAATGAGTATGCTTTTCCCTTGAATCAGCTGACTTCACTTCCCCACGTTTGAAGTCTATTCTGCTGAGACGTCTTTGTTTATTTTACACCATCTGCTCTTCAAAGCTAAAGACAACTCTTACTTCACCAAACTGAGATAAAGTAGGACCACCCACACATCCATGTAACACTACCTGCTCTCTTATATTTGTTTAGCATTTTTAAAAGTTTCCATACTATACAATATCGGCTCATTTTCCCTGAACCTGAAGGCCTAAAGTTATAGATCGTTTATGTGCTAGGTCTCTATTAGCTGACCAATGGATGCCTGAATGCTCAGAAAGATTTCCAGTTGTCTAGGCGAAGTCCTCAGAAGCCCTGAGCAGCAAAGAGGATTAACATATTCGGAATGACTCTAAAGTGAAACGCTTGGATTCCGAGGTAGCCCAGCCCCAGTGAATATGCTAATAACCCGTACTTCCTAGAGAGCAGCAAGCTCACCTTCTTAAAGCTAATGATGGGCAAATAATAATGATGACTTTAAGCATCTGCTGGTGGGTGTCCCCAGGCAGTATGGACGACAAGAGACAGACTTACAAATTGCTGTTGGATTCTACCAAAAACATACTCCAGCCCACAAAAGCTTCTTCTAGGCGTAAGAATGGTCAAATCTCTATCCATTTTGCTGTTGTTGCTATTCTTTTTTTCTATCTGTACTAATAAAGGTTTTGATGTACCCATAGCAGTATGTGTAAGTTACATGAACATACAGAACTTATTTTTCATTTTTCATTCATCATTAATATCATTTTTCTCATGGTTAAAGAGCAAGTGCTTTATTCTGATGCTTGCCTGCTTGCATTCATTGTACTACTCTTCAGCTGCCACTGTGACAACGAATAAGAAGAATGTCAACAGTGTTTGTTAAAATATAAACAGAAAAATATAAAGCAAAGTCATATTCTAGTGCTCGGTGGAATATCAACGGATTTTTCTAGTTTGAAGTAGAGTTGGTTTCCCAGAATATTTTGTGAAAATCAGAGAAAATATCCTTTAGAAAAATGCTGTTTGTGTGAGTCAAGGTGATGTATGGTTTGCTCAAGGAGAAGCAGGCTGACCTATAGATAGAGACTCCATTCAGGGCCACATGATTCTTTCAGATTCTCCCTCATCACCTTATTTCTAGTTCTCCCTATACCTTTTAGACAAGTAAGTTTCTTATGGGTCTCACTGTTGGGATGAGCCTTGCTCCTCTAGCTCATGATGTTTCTCACTCAAATTATTTGTCTACCTCATAAATCTTTTGTATTTTTTAACATCCTAGGCTTTTGAAACTCAAGGGGGGACTGGTTTTTTCTCCATTTTCCATTGTTCCTTTTTTTTTTAACAACTTTATTGGAGTATAATTGCTTTACAATGTTGTGTTAGTTTCTGCTGTATAACAAAGTGAATCAACTATACATATACATATATCCCCATATCCCCTCCCTATTGCATCTCCCTCCCACCCTCCCTATCCCACCCCTCTAGGTGGACATAAAGCTGATCTCCCTGTGCTATGTGGCTGCTTCCCACTAGCTATCTATTTTACATTTGGTAGTGTATATATGTCCATGCCACCCTCTCACTTCGTCCCAGCTTACCCTTCCCCCTCCCCACATCCTCAAGTCCATTCTCTATGTCTGTGTTTTTATTCCTGTCCTGACCCTAGGTTCATCAGAACCATTTTTTTTTTTTAGATTCCATATACATGTGTTAGCATACGGTATTTATTTTTCTCTTTCTGACTTACTTCACTCTGTATGACAGACGCGAGGTCCACCCACCTCACTAAAAATAACTTAATTTCGTTTCTCTTTATGGCTGAGTAATATTCCATTGTATATATGTGCTATATCTTCTTTATCCCTTCATCTGTCTATGGACACTTAGGTTGATTCCATGTCCTGGCTATTGTAAATAGTGCTGCAATGAACATTGTGGTACATGACTCTTTTTGAATTATGGTTTTCTCAGGGTATATGCCCAGTGGTGGGATTGAGGGGTCTAATTGTAGTTCTCTTTTTAGTTTTTTAAGGAACCTCCATACTGTTCTCCATAGTGGCTGTATCAATTTACATTCCCACCAACAGTGCAAGAGGGTTCCCTTTTCTCCACACCCTCTCCAGCATTTATTGTTTGTAGATTTTTTTGATGATTTGACTGACCATTTGGATCAGTGTGAAGTGACACCTCATTGTAGTTTTGATTTGCATTTCTCTAATGATTAGTGATGTTGAGCATCCTTTCATGTGTTTGTTGGCAGTCTGTATATCTTCTTTGGAGAAATGTCTCTTCAGGTCTTCTGCTCATTTTTGGATTGGGTTGTTTGTTTTTTGGATATTGAGCTGCATGTGCTGCTTGTATATTTTGGAGATTAATCCTTCATCAGCTGCTTCATCTGCAAATATTTTCTCCCATTCTGAGGGTTGCCTTTTCGTCTAGTTTATGGTTTCTTTTGCTGTGCAAAAGATTTTAAGTTTCATTAGGTCCCATTTGTTTATTTTTGTTTTTATTTCCATTTCTCTAGGAGGTGGGTCAAAAAGGATCTTGCTGTGATTTATGTCAGGGAGTGTTCTGCCTACGTTTTTCTCTAAGGGTTTTATAGCGTCTGGCCTTAAATTTAGGTCTTTAATCCATTTTGAGTTTATTTTTGTGTATGCTGTTAGGGAGTGTTCTAATTTCATTCTTTTACATGTAGCTGTCTAGTTTTCCCAGCACCACTTACTGAAGAGGCTGTCTTTTCTCCATTGTATATTCTTGCCTCCTTTATCAAAGATAAGGTGACCATATGTGCACAGGTTTATCTCTGGGCTTTCTATCCTGTTCCATTGATCTATATTTCTGTTTTGGTGCTAGTACCATACTGTCTTGTTTACTGTAGCTTTGTAGTATAGTCTGAAGTCAGGGGGCCTGATTCCTCCAGCTCCATTTTTCTTTCTCAAGATGGCTTTGGCTATTTGGGGTCTTTTGTGTTTCCAAACAACTTGTGAACTTTTTTGTTCTAGTTCTGTGAAAAATGCCATTCGTAGTTTGATAGGGATTGCATTAAATCTGTAGATTGCTTTCGGTAGTATATTCATTTTCACAGTATTGATTCTTCCAATCCAAGAACATGGTATATCTCTCCATCTGTTTGTATCACCTTTAATTTCTTTCATCAGTGTCTTACAGTTTTCTGCATACAGGTCTTTTGTCTCCTTAGGTAGGTTTATTCCTAGATATTTTATTCTTTTCTGTTGCAATGGCAAATGGCAGAGTTTCCTTTATTTCTCTTTCAGATTTTTCATCATTAGTGTATAGGAATGCCAGAGATTTCTGTGCATTAATTTTGTATCCTGCTACTTTACCAAATTCATTGATTAGCTCTAGTAGTTTTCTGGTAGCATCTTTGGGATTCTCTATGTATAGTATCATGTCATCTGCAATTGTGACAGTTTTACTTCTTCTTTTCTGATTTTGATTCCCTTTATTTCTTTTTCTTCTCTGATTGCTGTGGCTAAGACTTCCAAAACTATGTTGAATAATAGTGGTGAGAGTGGGCAACCTTGTCTTGTTCCTGATCTTAGTGGAAATGGTTTCAGTTTTTCACCATTGAGAATGGTGTTGGCTGTGGGATTGTCATATATGGCCTTTATTATATTGAGGTAAGCTCCCTCTATGCCTATTTTCTGGAGGGTTCTTTTCATAAATCGGTGTTGAATTTTGTCAAAAGCTTTTTCTGCATCTATTGAGATGATCATATGGGTTTTATCCTTCAATTTGTTAATATGGTGTAACACATTGATTGATTTGTGTATATTGAAGAATCCTTGCATTCCTTGGATAAACCCCACTTGATCATGGTGTATGATCCTTTTAATGTGCTGTTGGATTCTGTTTGCTAGTATTTTGTTGAGGATTTTTGCTTCTATGTTCATCGGTGATATTGGCCTGTAGTTTTCCTTTTTTTGTGACATGTTTGGTTTTGGTATCAGGGTGATGGTGGCCTCATAGAATGAGTTTGGGAGTGTTCCTCTCTCTGCTATATTTTGGAAGAGTTTGAGAAGGATAGATGTTAGCTCTTCTCTAAATGTTTGATAGAATTCACATGTGAAGCCATCTGGTCCTGGGTTTTGTTTGTTGGAAGATTTTTAATCACAGTTTCAATTTCAGTGCTTTTGATTGGTCTGTTTATATTTTCTATTTCTTCCTGGTTCAGTCTCAGAAGGTTGTGCATTTCTAAGAATTTGTCCATTTCTTCCAGGTTGTCCATTTTATTGGCATATAGTTGCTTGTAGTAATCTCTCATGATCCTTTGTATTTCTGCAGTGTCAGTTGTTACTTCTCCTTTTTCATTTCTAATTCTGTTGATTTGAGTCTTCTCCCTTTTTTCTTGATGAGTCTGGCTAATGGTTTATCAATTTTGTTTATCTTCTCCAAGAACCACCTTTTAGTTTTATTGATCTCTGCTATTGTTTTCTTTGTTTCTATTTCATTTATTTCTGTTCTGATCTTTATGATTTCTTTCCTTCTGCTAACTTTGGGTTTTGTGCGTTCCTCTTTCTCTAGTTCCTTTAGGTGTAACATTAGATTGTTTATTTGAGATTTTTCTTGTTTCTTGAGGTAGGCTTGTATAGCTATAAACTTCCCTCTTAGAACTACTTTTGCTGCATTCAATAGGTTTTGGATCATTGTGTTTTCATTGTCATTTGTCTCTAGGTATTTTTTGATTTCCTCTTTGATTTCTTCAGTGATCTCTTGGTTATTTAGTAGTGTATTGTTTAGCCTCCATGTATTTGTATTTTTTACAGTATTTCTTTCCTTCAGTTGATATCTAGTCTCATAGCATTGTGGTCGGAAAAGATACTTGATAGGATTTCAATTTTCTTAAATTTACCAAGGCTTGATTTGTGACCAAAGATATGGTTTATCCTGGAGAATGTTCCATAAGCACTTGAGAAGAAAGTGTATTCTGTTGTTTTTGGATGGAATGTCCTATAAACATCAGTTAAGTCCATCTTGTCTAATGTGTGATTTAAAGCTTTTGTGTCCTTATTTATTTTCATTTTGGATGATCTGTCCATTGGTGAAAGTGGGGTGTTAAAGTCTTTTGCTATTACTATTTTACTGTCAATATCCCCTTTTATGGCTGTTAGGATTTGCCTTATATATTGAGATACATCTATGTTGGGTGCATAAATATTTACAATTGTTATATCTTCTTCTTGGATTGATCCCTTGATCATTATGTAGTGCCCTTCTTTGTCTCTTGTAATAGTCTTTATTTTAAAGTCTATTTGGTCTCATATGAGACTTGCTACTCCAGCTTTCTTTTGATTTCCATTTGCATAGAATATCTTTCTCATTGCCTCACTTTCAGTCTGTATGTGCCCCTAGGTCTGAAGTAGGTCTCTTGTAGACAGCATATATACGGGTCTTGTTTTTGTATCCATTCAGCCAGTCTATGTCTTTTGGTTGGAGCATTTAATCCATTTACATGTAGTTATCAACGTGTATGTTCCTATTACCATTTTCGTAATTGTTTTGGGTTTGTTGTTGTAGGTCTTTTCCTTCTTTTGTGTTTCCTGCCTAGAGAAGTTCCTTTAGCATTTGTTCTAAAGCTGGCTTGGTGGTGCTGAATTCTCTTAGCTTTTGCTTGTCTGTAAAGATTTTAATTTCTCTGTTGAATCTGAATGAGATCCTTGCTGGGTAGAATAATCTTGGTTGTAGGTTTTCCCCTTTCATCACTTTAAATATGTCTTGCCACTCCCTTCTAGCTTGCAGAGTTTCTGCTGAAAGATCAGCTGTTAACCTTATGGGGATTCCCTTGTATGTTATTTTTTGTTTTTCCCTTGTTGCTTTTAATATTTTTTCTTTGTGTTTAATTTCTGATAGTTTGATTAATATGTGTCTTGACATGTTTCTCCTTGGATTTATCCTGTATGGGACTCTCTGTGCTTCCTGGACTTGATTGACTATTTCCTTTCCCATATTAGGGAAGTTTTCAACTATAATCTCTTCAAATATTTTCTCAGTCCCTTTTTTTTTCTTTTCTTCTGGGACCCTTATAATTCAAATGTTGGTACGTTTAATATTGTCCCAGAGGTCTCTGAGCCTGTCCTCAATTCTTTTCATTCTTTTTTCTTTATTCTGCTCTGTGGTAATTATTTCCACTGTTTTATCTGCCAGGTCACTTATCCGTTCTTCTGACTCAGTTATTCTGCTATTGATTCCTTCTAGAGAATTTTTTATTTCATTTATTGTGTTGTTCATCCTTGTTTGTTTCATCTTTAGTTCTTCTAGGTCCTTGTTAAACGTTTCTTGTATTTTCTCCATTCCTTTTCCAAGATTTTGGATCATCTTTACTATCATTACTCTGAATTCTTTTCCAGGTAGACTGCCTATTTCCCCTTCATTTGTTTGGTCTGGTGGGTTTTTACTTCACTCCTTCATCTGCTGTGTATTTCTCTTTCTTCTCAGTTTGCTTAACTTACTGTGCTTGGGGTCTCCTTCTCTCAGGCTTCAGGTTTGTAGCTCCTGTTGTTTTTGGTGTCTGCCCCCAGTGGGTGAGGTTGGTTCAGTGGGTTGTGTAGGCTTCCTGGTGGAGGGGACTGGTGCCTGTGTTCTGATGGATGATGCTGGATCTTGTCTTTCTGGTGGGCAGGACTGCATCCAGTGGTGTGTTTTGTGGTGTCTGTGAACTTATTATGATTTTAGGTGCCTCTCTGCTAATGGGTGGGGTTGTGTTCCTGTCTTACTAGTTGTTTGGCATGGGGTGTCCAGGACTGGAGCTTGCTGGTCGTTGAGTGGAGCTGGGTCTTAGTGTTGAGATGGAGATCTCTGCAAGAGATCTTGCTGACTATTACATGGGGCCTGGACGTCTCTAGTGGTCTAATGTCCTGAACTCGGCTCTCCCCTCTCAGAGGCTCAGGCCTGACACCCGGCCAGAGGACCAGGATGCTGTCAGCCACATGGCTCAGAAGAAAAGGGAGAAAAAAAGAGACAAAGAAAAAAAATTAAATTAAATTAAATCAAAAAGTTATAAAACATATATTATTAAAAAAAATTTAGGGGCTTCCCTGGTGGCGCAGTGGTTGAGAGTCTGCCTGCCGATGCAGGGGACGCGGGTTCGTGCCCCAGTCCAGGAAGATCCCACATGCCACGGAGCGGCTGGGCCCGTGAGCCATGGCTGCTGAGCCTGTGCATCCAGAGCCTGTGCTCCGCAACGGGAGAGGCCACAACAGTGAGAGGCCTGCGTACCGCAAAACAAACAAACAAAAAATTTTAAATGTAATAAGTAATTTTAAAAAAGGAAAAAAGCAACCAAACCAATAAACAAATCCACCAATGATAACAAGTGCTAAAAACTTTAATAAGATAAACATAAAAATCAGAAACTAGTCAGTCGCATACAATAAACCCCAAGTCTACAGTTGCTCCCAAAGTCCACTGCCTCAACTTTGGGATGATTCATTGTCTATTCAGGTATTCCACAGATGCAGGGTGCATCAAGTTGATTGTGGAGATTTAATCTGCTGCTCCTGAGGCTGCTGGGAGAAATTTCCCTTTCTCTTCTTTGTTTGCACAGCTCCTGCACGCCAAATCCAGCTTTTGATTTGGCGTGCCTCTGCAAGTAGGTCGCCCTCTAGCATCTGTTCTTCGCCCAGACAGGAGGGGGTTAAAGGAGCAACTGATTAAGGGACTCTGGCTCACTCAAGCTGGGCGGAGGGAGGGGTACAGAATGCGAGGCGAGCCTGCGGTGGCAGAGGCCAGCGTGATGTTGCAACAGCCTGAGGCACGCCATGTGTTCTACCAAGGAAGTTGTCCCTGGATCACGGGACCCTGGAAGTGGCGGGCTGCACAGGCTCCTGGGAGGGGACGTGTGGATAGTGACCTGTGCTTGCGCACAGGCTTCTTGGTCGCTGCAGCAGCAGCCTTAGTGTTTCATGCCCTTCTCTGTTGTCTGTGCTGATAGCTGTGGCTCGCGCCCGTCTCTGGAGCTCATTTAGGCGGTGCTCTAAATCCCCTCTCCTCGCACACCCCAAAACAATGGTCTCTTGATTCTTAGGCAAGTCCAGACTTTTTCCCAGACTCCCTCCCGGCTAGCTGTGGCGCACTAGCCCCCTTCAGGCTATGTTCAAGCAGCCAACCCCAGTCCTCTCCCTGGTATCTAACCTCTGAAGCCCCAACCTCAGCTCCCAGCTCCCACCCGTCCCGGCAGGTGAGCAGACAAGCCTCTCAGGCTGGCGAGTACTAGTTGGCACCAATCCACTATGCAGGAATCCCTCCACTTTGCCCTCCGCACCCCTGTTGCTGCATTCTCCTCCATGGCTCCGAAGACTCCCTCCTGCCCACACCCCGTCTCTGCCAGTGAAGGGGCTTCCTAGTGTGTGGAAACATTTCCTCCTTCACAGCTCCCTCCCTCTGGTGCAGTTCCCGTCCCTATTCTTTTGTCTCTGTTTTTTCTTTTTTCTTTTGCCCTACCCAGCTACATGGGGAGTTTCTTGCCTTTTGGGAAGTTTGAGGTCTTCTGCCAGTGTTCAGTAGGTGTTCTGTAGGAGTTGTTCCACATCTAGATGTATTTTTGATGTATCTGTGGGGAGGAAGGTGATCTCCACATCTTACTCCTCCGCCATCTTGAAAGTCCTCTCTCCATTTTCCACTGTTACATCACTTTTCTCTAACAACAAACACAGAAAGTCTATTTTAATGGGAGGGAACTCCAAGGTCAAACAAATGAGTTAAAGATTCAAGACAATTCCACTACACATTCTTAAAATGAACTTGCCTTTCTTCTTTTTTTTTAAAATTTATTTATTTTGGGCTGCATCGGGTCTTAGTTGCAGCATGCAGGATCTTCGTTGCTTGCATGCAGGTTTCTCCGTAGTTGTGGCACGTGGGTATTTCCTGTTTACTGGTGGCGCGTGGGTTCCAGGGCGGGTGGGCTCTGTAGTTTGTGGCTCGTGGGCTCTAGTGGAGGCCCGCGAGCTCAGCAATTGTGGAGCGCAGGCTTAGCTGCCCCTCAGCATGTGGGATCTTAGTTCCCTGACCCGGGATTGAACCTGTGTCCCCTGCATTGCAAGGCAGATTCTTTACCACTGGGCCACCAGGGAAATCCCGAATTGTCTTTCTTAAGGTAAGTTTTATGAGTAAGAGCTGACAAGTTTTAAAGAAATACAAGAAATTAGAATTTAGTTGATCCTTTAAGCCCCAAAGAAACTCAAGGAATCAAAAAATAGGCTATATTTCCTCATTTCATGCAGTTCATTAATCTTTGCATCCAGAATATTACAAAGTTCCTCCCAGGAAAGAATTGTGTTAGCATTATACTGTTGCAGGAAGGGGGACCCCTTCCAGGCCCTGAGAGTGGGCTTTTGCCTAACACTTGGAAATGAATTGTCCCGAGGAGACACACAAGCTGACAAAGCAAGAGACTTTATTGGGAAGGGGCACCCACCCAGTTGGAGAGCAGCAGGGTAAGGGAACCCAGGAAGACTGCTCTGCCACGTGGCTCACCGTCTTGGGTTTTATGGTGATGGAATTAGTTTCCAGGTTGTCTCTGGCCAATCATTTTGACTCAGGGTCCTTCCTGGTGGCATGCGCATCACTCAGCCATGATGGATTCCAGCGAGAAGGATTCTGGGAGGACATAAGGACTGACGTCTCCTTTTGACCTCTCCCGAATTCTTCCAGTTGGTGGTGGTTTGTTAGTCCTGGGTTCCTTACCAGGACCTCCTGTTGTTAAGATAACTCATGCAAGTGGTTACAGTAGTGTCTGGCCAGGGCGGGCAGTTTCAGTCAGTGTTTCCCCTAACAATACTTTCTTACATTTCCATAGAAATTTGTAACTGACAATCACAAACAATGTGGCACTTGATCCACCCAATACCTTTTGAGTTAGTCAAGGTCACACAACTCATGAGTGACAGTGTCAGATCTTCAAAATAACTTGGTATTTCTGAAAAGGAAGTATCTAAGAAGAGCCATAACCTCAGTTAAATAGAGTTTTTAATCCCATTCATGGCCATTGAATTTCTGACAAAGCTCTTCATGATTCATTTTTCTTTTCCCATCTAATGTGGGCTGTCAGGTCCCTATCTTGGCCTTTCCCAGCTTTCTGTGGTTTCAGTCTCAGCCTGTCCATACCTTGGGGTCTGACCAATACTGACATAGGCAGGACGTAATATTCATATCATTTTATATCCACAGCGGCTTAGCAGGGATCTGATGCAACAGATGGATTCTGACACGCTTTTGACCTTTCAAGCCCCAAGACTCCTGCCCCTTCATCTTTCCAAGTTGTGCCAGTGCAGTTGACCAGACAACCTGATCAGCACCCTCCTGCCAGCTTCCTGCTGAGGACAAGATGCTGCCACGGAGACGCAGCTCACCAGTGGGAATCCAGGCTTTTGTGGACAGATCTCTGAAAATCATGCTTGCCACACCTGTCCCTAGGGTTTGAATTACATTCTAGATGCTCCCTCCCCTCCCTCTTTAAAACTGCCACGTCGCAACCTCTCAATGACTTCCAGAATGCTCTGTACCTTCCTGACCTCAATCCCCGAAGTTAAGTCAGTTTTACAAGCCCTGTACACCTCAGTTCCAAATTTCATGTTTCCCTGATGACCCCGAGACATGAAACCTCACAAAACTTACATATTAGCCTAAGTAATGATGTATGATGCCAATGAAAACACAATTAGAACAAAGTAAAGTCAATTGCTTCTGACTGGCTTCCTTTGCTACTAGCTCTCTCTTCCTATTCTCCTAGAAGGGGAAAATTCTTCAGATCAAGAAAAGCTAAAGAGAACTTGTCATGGTGAGAAAGCTACTAACAATGATTCATTGATTTATTCAATGGAAATAGCATTAATAATAATAGTTACTCTTGACAAAGCATTTTCTCTCTCTTCCAAGCATTTTACATGCATTTTTAAAAATGTAACCCTCACGATGACCTTACAGTTCCCTTTTTACAGATGAAAGAAAAGAGGCTTGAAGATAGTCAATAACATTCCTAAAGTTTTGCAGGTAATGAAATCTAGGTCTACCTGAATCCTGAAGAAGAGCTCTTAACCATAGCACATGTTCACTGGTTACTCATTAGTATTATTTTACACCAACCTATTACACATCCCTGAGGGTGGTCATACCCAGGATGTCAACGGTTCTCTGATGTGGCTTTACATCTGCAGCTCTGATCATAATGGCACTTTCGCCTTTGATCTTGCATCACCATCTGCCCAAAAGAAGCCTTGTCATGGGGTTGCCAGACTCTCATTCTAGGTAAAGAGAGCAAGATAAGAAACTCTTGCCTTTGTATTTTCTCCTGTGAGCCCGACAGGGTTCAGGACATGATACCCCAAAATATGCCACCTTGATGTATTGACTATTTCACGCTGAAGGAATTTGAGAAAAAGCATTTGCGGAAAAGACTTTCTGACCTTCTCCTGAAGCAGGTCACATAACCAGAGGAAAGGAGCATTCTAGTCTTTGATGACAAGGAACTCAGAGGGGAATCTGAACAGCAGCAGGCCTTGCTAAGCGTCCCACCATTTACTACACTTTTCCATCCTTCACCAAATCTAGCATAAAAACACTCAGGTTTTACTGCTTCTTCAGGTCTTTATTTTCCTTTGAAGGTCCCTGTGTCACATATAATTTAAATAAACGTATGCTTTTCTCTTGTTAATCTGTCTTTTGTTACGGGATCCCAGTCAAGAGTTTAAAATGATAGAGAAAAAAGATATTTTTCGGGACTTCCCTGGTGACACAGTGGTTAAGAATCCACCTGCCAAGGCCAGGGACCGGGGTTCGAGCCCTGGTCTGGGAAGATGCCACAGAGCAACTAAGCCTGTGCGCCACAGCTACTGAGCCTGCGCGCTAGAGCCTGCGAGCCACAACTACTGAGCCTGCTTGCTGCAACTACTGAAGCCCGAGCGCCTAGAGCCTGTGCTCTGCAACAAGAGAAGCCACCGCAATGAGAAGCCCACGCACCACAATGAAGAGCAGCTCCCGCTCACCACAATGAGAGAAAGCCCGCGTGCAGCAACGAGGACCCAACGCAACCAAAAATTAATAAATTAAAAATATATATAATAAATAATGCTGCCTTTAAAAAAGAGAAGATATTTTCCTTCTCTATAAGCATTCAGATGCCGATTGAATTCCAGACAGGCCAAGATTACCTCAATCCTCCCCAATTCTTTTTTTTTTTTTTACATCTTTATTGGAGTATAATTGCTTTACAATGGTGTGTTAGTTTCTGCTTATAACAAAGTGAATCAGTTATACATATACATATGTTCCCATATCTCTTCGCTCTTGCGCCTCCCTCCCTCCCACCCTCCCTATCCCACCCTTCCAGGCGGTCACAAAGCACCAAGCTGATCTCCCTGTGCTATGCGGCTGCTAATCCTCCCCAATTCTTTCAACCAACTATCTATTCAGTATAACTATTTAATAATGGCTAACATAAAATTTTAGTGAAAAATAAAAGAAGGCAATAAAACTAAAAAGGAAAGACATTCTTTTTAGTAGCTGTACAATGATTTTTTTTTTTTTTTATGGGGAAACCTGACTTTGTTGGAAACGATTGATAAAAACTTTAGACTGGAAGAAGCAGCTCAGGAAATGGGGATCGAGTCTCACCCACTGGTATTCAGCTACTACCCAACAATCAAAATAATGACCTCTGATTGTTGTCAAGGACTAAACCGATGCTTTTACATAAACTATTTCACTTAACAGTATTGCTGTGGGAGCATTAAATAAAGTAGTTGAGATGGAAGCCTCAGACAAATAACCCTTTCTGCCCTTGACACTCACAACTGTGCCCCCACTATATACCCCAAATCCAGTAGAATTAATCGCATTACATCCATTATCCATGTTTATGTTAGTGATCATGAGAAGTCCCAGACTCACAACACTGGAGCATTTAAGCAGCGCTCTTAATCCCCTCTCCTCAAGCACCAGGAAACAACGAGGGAAGAAAAAGTCTCTTGCCTTTTCGGCAGCTCTAGACCTTTTCCCGGACTCCCTCCCGGCCAGCCGTGGCGCACTAACCGCCTGCAGGCTGTGTTCACGCCGCCAACCCCAGTCCTCTCCCTGCGCTCTTACGAAGCCCGAGTCTCAGCTCCCAGCCCCGCGCGCCCCGGCGGGTGAGCAGACAAGCCTCTCGGGCTGGTGAGTGCTGGTCGGCACCGATCCTCTGTGCGGGAATCTCTCCGCTTTGCCCCCTGCACCCCTGTTGCTGTGCTGTCCTCCGCGGCTCCGAAGCTTTCCCCCTCCGCCACCCGCAGTCTCCGCCCGCGAAGGGGCTTCCTAGTGTGTGGACACCTTTCCTCCTTCACAGCTCCCTCCCACTGGTGCAGGTCCCATCCCTATCCTTTTGTCTCTGTTTATTCTTTTTTCTTTTGCCCTACCCGGGTACGTGGGGGGTTTCTTGCCTTTTGGAAGGTCTGAGGTCTTCTGCCAGCGTTCAGTAGGTGTTCTGAAGGAGTTGTTCCACGTGTAGAGGTATTTCTGGTGTGTCTGTGCGGAGGAAGGTGATCTCCGCGTCTTACTCTTCCGCCATCTTCCCGGAAGCCCGTTCAGAGGCCTGAGCAGTGGGAGCTGCAGTCCTGACTCCAGCAGAGGTCTGAGGCCCAGTCGGTCCTCAGCAGGGAGTGGCAGGATGGGCACTGGGGCGCTTTCAGCACCGTCTGCGGCCTCGGTTTGAGGCGCAGTAATCTCGGGAGCTGTAGTAGTCCGTTTACCGTGAAATTCCTCTGAGTGACTACTTTCTGAAGGCTGGACACCGTTGTGTCTTTCCCCTTCTTAACCAGCTTAGAGTTCATTACCGGTTCATGAACCATCATGAGTACACCCTTGTGTATCCCCATGACTTCCTTGTCCTCATTCTCCCTATTCTACTTACTTGGCCAAATCAAAGTCTGCTAAATGTAACTGTCTGTCTCTTCTCTCTATATTTTCACCCACAACTCAATGTGGATAGAGACAAACACTCAACTACACCAACTGGTGTTCCATAATTTCATGACCTTGGACTTCAAGTGGGCCCTTAAAGTTGCCTGGTAATCTACATTGCACTCTCCTGATCCATCCATTCTTCTGCTTCTCACAAGCCTCCAACACTCCCTGAACCTCACTCTCAGCTTTCTATTTCACTGAGAAAACTTTAAACAACCAGTTAAAATTTCCAAAAGTTCTCACCACCACATTTACTCAGCTACCACCATCAGAACCCACATAGTCTACCTTCCTACCTGTTAACAAAGATAAATTTTTTGTGCACCTGCCTCAAGCCAATTCCTCTGTGTCCTCAGTTCATCTCTCTTTCTTACTCATGGAAGTACTCTGAAGTTCTTTCCTCTCTCTCCTATATCATGTATTGTTTTACTCTTAGATCATTTCTACTAATAGGTAAACATGCTACTTCTCCCATCTTAAAAGCAACAACTAAAAAAATTTAAAACTTCTGTTGATGTCATATCCTGACGTCTACCCCTTTCTTTGTTCTCCTTTGCAAAAAAAAAAAAAAAAACAACTTCTAAAAAGAGTTATCCATGTTTATTGTCTCCAATGTCTCTCTTAATCCCATTCTAATCAGGCTTTTACCCTCACTCTCCAACTGAATTTCTCTTGTCCAAGGTCTGCAATGGTTTCCATGTTCCTAAATCCAGTGTTCAGTTCTCAGTCCTCATTTGACCAGACTTAACTGCATTTAATACAGTTTATTCCTGAAATGTTTTCTTCACTTGGCTTTCAAGACATCTCATTTTTTAGGTTGTCCTTTTATTTCACTGACCATTTCTTTTCAGTCTCTTTGGTTGGTCTCTCCCCAGCCTCTTAAAGATAGTGTGCCTTAAGACTCAATACTTTGCTTTCCTTCTCTTCGTTATATAAACTCATGACCTTCATAAGTTCAGCTGGTATTAGGTCTTTAAATACCTGCTCTACCTTCCACTCCTAAATTTACATCAACAGTCCAGAGTTCTCTCTCAACTCCAGACTGATATACCCAATAGCCTACTCAGCATCTCCACTTTGAAATCTAATGGACTCCTTAAACTTAACCTTTAAAATTGAATTTCTAGTTTTTCACCCAAAACCTGCTACCTCCAGTTTCCCCATCTCAGGTGATGACAACTTCATCTTTTTAGTTGCTCAGCTAAAAAATTAGAGATATTCTTGACTCATTTTGCTCCAACCACACTGGAGTGCTGGCTTTTCTTTTACCATTCAAGGCAAGTTTCCATTTTAGAACCTTTGCAAAAATGTTCCCTTTGCCTAGAATCCTCTCTTAGCTCTTACAAGTGCTTCCTCAATTGTTATCTCCTCAATGAAGCCAATTATAATTACTCCATTTAAACCTCTAGCCCATTTGCTTTGTCCCACCTGTAGTTTTCCCAGTTCCCCCATTCCTTTTTACCTTTTTCCCATAGCACCAATCACCTTCTAACATACCGTGCAACTTACTAACATATTATGTATTTCGTTTATTATCTGTCTCCCCTTTGCTAAATTCTAAATTCCTCAAGGGCAGGGATCCTTGTTTGTTTCGTTCACCAATGTATCTCAAGTGCCTGGAACAGCACCAGGCACATGGTAGGTGCTGCAGTAAATATTTCTTGAGTGAAAGAATAAACTCTCACCACAATATTATGAGGAAGGCACAATTCTTTATCAGATGAGGAAACTGAAGCTTAGATAATATGAGGGTCACACTACTTGTAATGGCAGGACCAAGATTCCAATCCAAGCCTCTCTCCCTAGAGTTCCCACTCACTATTCCATACCAAATGGTGTTTGCCCAAAGCAGCCAGAGGACAAAGGGGATACAAAGACGAAGGATGCCATGGGGAGTTGAGGGAGAAAGGGAAATAAACCTTTGTGTGCCAAGCTAAACAATTTGGACTACTTTCCACAGAAGAAGCTCTGAAGTAAATGGCTACATAGTTACATCCATATTTTGGAGAGATAACTCAGACAGCTACCAAATGGAACACTGGAAACCAACAAATCGCCGGCAGAGAGAAACACCAATTTTAATGGGTCTTAATCCAACTCTAATATTTCCACAGCTAAAAATGACTCTCCTTATACTAATTCATTAGTCCATGGTTCATTTAATCTGGTCCCCACTTTAGAAAAAGTCTGACACAGCATAAATAGTTATGAAATTATACTTTATTCATATATATTAAATATTGATAAACAAATATATGACTTTCCATTTGGGTACAATCACAATTGTCAGCAATATTCTGAAGCACCAGGCATGAGATGAGATGAGATGCTATGTTTTTATCACGGGACAAGTCATATCGCCTGACACACTCAAGTGCTGTCTGACATGCCATCATAGCGGTGGCTCAGAAGGCATAGTCTCAAATAGGCAGCAACTGGATGGCATCATTTCATTTATCAGCATTCATTATATCATCAAGTGAAATGAATGCACAACCCACAGGGTCTTGCTTAGGTCAGCTGCCTAGTTGGTCCCTGAGATAAAGCCTTGTAATCACATAGACTTGCCTAGTGAGTCAGAAAAAAAAGGGTCAAGTGAAATAGTCACAGGATACAGGAATTATAAATAACACATAAATTAATAGATACTCATTTTCATGACATAAAAGTTACTATTATAAATACTTTGATTGATAAGTCTAAATATATATTCCCCATATAAATAATGTAAAATATTAAATATTAATAAATAGATTTAGATTTAAAAATTCAAATATTGCAGGCAGGATTATTTCGACGCTCTCTGGCCTCGAAACAGATTCTGACTTCTCCTCCGCTTTCTGAGGTTAGATCTTGGCGACAGGTCCTTCATCACTCTGATGAGTTCACTTATGGCTTTGCGCTGGATCTGCAGATCATCTACCTATTGGGAAAGAAAACAGCAAAATTAATTTCAGGCATACAAATCATTAGGATATTCTGCTGTCATGGTCCAAGAAAGTAGAAGTATTCCTTTAAAATAAATTATTTTCACTAGCAATATATTACCTTAATATGTAATGTTGGTTTCTTCAGTGATTAAGACTAAAATTATAATTAAATTGCTAGTTGTGCTGTAACATGGTGGGACACATTACATATCCTTTAATTTACCACTACAGAATTCTGAAAATTATATAGCAGAAAGAGCCCTGAAGTAGTGACAAAAAAATGTGTGTTTGAATTCCGTGTGTACAATACATGTGACTTTAGTCACTTAACCTCTCCAAATCTCTGTTTTCTCCTCTGAACGATGAGGAGATTGTTTAGACGACCTCTAGGCTCTCTACCACTTCTATCACTTTGTACTTAGTCTTTGCTATAAGTATCAAATGAGTTACTATAGCCAATGGCTCTCACCTTTGGTGTGTAGAAGAATAACCTGGAGACCTAATGAAGAACTCAGACACCCAGGTGTATGAATTCAGACTAGGCCTGGGCCATTGTGTAGTTACTAACATCACCAGGTGATTCAGGCACCACCAAAGTTTGAAAACCACTGGTATAGGTTCAGTACTTTGTAAACACCAAGTCCAAGTCAGATGAAAATCATTAATTTTTAATTTCCCCCAAATTAGGTCAGTCTCATCATTTCCATAATGGGATTAAAAATAAACACCGATCATATTTACATGGCAATAATCAATTACTGGTATATAACACTTAAAATTAGGAATGAAAGCAAATTTCCCGGTACCCTGCCTTCCATTCCAGCAAATTGAACTATTTTCTCACTCTACCCAATAGGACCATTTAGGTGAAGTCATGCTTCATAAAATGAGGACCATTTACTTTCATCTTTGCTCTGCCACGAGATGTCTTTCTAAAGCTGGAAACACTGCAGCCACCTTGCCGCATTTCGGAGAATGACTAGGCTACAGGACTAAAAGGCATAACATGCCATAAATACGTTCGCAATTGAGCAAAAAAAGACAATGGTTGAGAGCTCACTCAGGACTGCCCATTGTGAAGCAGGAGGCTTGGAGCTTCCAGAAGGATGGGACCAACAGCTGTTTTTTTTTCAAGGCCCAGTTACAGCAGAATAGAAAAGTTTCTACCGGGTGTGTGTTTACAAGTGATAAATTGAACTTTCCAGTGTTCAAAGCATCACCAAGAAACTAAGAGACTCATCCAGGACTGAACAGCAAGCCAGAGGCAGCACTGGGCTAGGAATAAGTGCTTTTTCATTCTCTAGCCTGCAACCAATGGATATCTGCTGAACACCGGAAAACATTACCAGTGGACGTAGTAATGGTCTTATAATTTTTCCAAGCCACTCTCATACCATCGAACATACTGGAGACTAGAGCAATCTTGAAGAGCAGCACTTATTTCAGTTCCTAGGAGCTTATGTGAGATTGCTAAGAGGCAGACCCAGTTATAGGGAGAGCTGGGCACAAATCCTGAGAAAACAAGTCATAACGGGACCCCTCCTCTTCTCATTCAAGCCTATTTACACCAAAGCCAACCCCCACCCCGCCCCCCAAAAAATCTGGAGGCCTTTGTCTCTTAGATGAAATTTTGGAAAATGTGACGTCTTTATGCTTCAAAGTTATTTTTCACCTTCTAGAAACCATAACTTTAAAGACTCAAGGCAATATGATAAAACTGAGGAGCCTAAGGATTTCTCCAGCCAAGATGTTCTAGTATCCAAAAGTTGATAGGACAGTTCTTTCATAAGGTATAAATTCTACCTATTTTCTTTTCTAAAAACAAACACTCTCACTTCTACTTGGGCTGCACAATCTGAGAGGTTGACCAGAGTCTGGCTGTAGGAGGGCCTTTGTCTCCTCAAAGGCCATACCTTTCTCCTAACTCATTCTCATTTTCTGTCCATGGCACTGTAGAATTTTAGAGCAAAGGAGACCATAGAAATTATAGTGAACCCAACAGGCTCCTTTTAAGATGAGGAAACAGCCCCAGCCAGGCCTGTGATTCATCTGAGATCACACATTTCTTTGGTGGCTGAGCTAGGAGCCACCCTCCCACTTCTCCCCCCGCCCTCCCACTGCTCTTTCCATTAAGACATGCAACATCCTATTCAAAGCAAGAGAATTTCCAACACACAAACAAGGGGCAATGGGAGAACTGCTTTTCAATACTCCCCCCACTTCTTCACTACTTCTTTCTCACTGATTTGTTCATTCACCTATCTTTGTGCTGTAGACATAATTCCAGTATTTTCCCAAATCACAAATTTAAGTGACTCGCATAACTGACTTTGCAAAGTCACCCAAAACACAAACAGAATTGGTAAAGAGGGGTTTTGGCCACAGGTTCATTTCATAGCTTTAACAACTGTACCCAGTAGCTAATTTCTACTTTCTGGGAATGAAGTGCTTTGCAAGAGCCTCTGCAATGAAACCAAAAAAAAAAAAAAAAAAGAATTAAGATCATCTCACCGGAATTTGAATCAGCTTTTTGAAGTCATCCAGTTTCTCAGAGCTGCCATTTAAGAACTTCTGAAACATGTCCTGCTTGATGATATCCATGCTCCTTTGAATGATCTGGTTACCTTTTAAGTTTTCAAAGAGTTTGAAGTAGAAGGAGACTATTTGGCTCTGAATTATTTTTTTGTCACTCTCCTTGGGAGAAAAAAGCACAAAGAGAAATTGATGTGAATTTATCCATCAGAAAATAAGCAATAGAAAAATTAGCCAAGTGGAAATGTTCAGCTTACATCTTTCCAATTCTCCAAAATTTCTAAGAAAAGAGGCCCACCACCAGCTACATCTGGGTTACTTGCATTCTGAGAAAACAAAACAAAACAGGAAAAAATTGGTTTACAATCAGTCCATAAATTGCCCTAAAACTGTACTTCAAGTTTTATTGAACTTGGATGCTGACAGTGTTCACTGATTTTCTTTTCAACACTCTGTTTAATTCTAACAATGTTTTCTCAAAAGCTATCATGTTGGATACAGCCAAAGACTATCATGCTATTTTAGCTTTCTTATTTACTAATATAACTTCACAAGTGAACTCAACAAGGCTGATGATACTTCGGTTGTCCCAAATAACTATAGTAAGGGACAGAAAGTATTTTTAGGTCTAGTGAAAAACCCCAGCAAAGCCATCTCACTATAAAATACTGCCCCGCTATGGTACAGGTTTTTATAACCTCTACCTGTGCCCTCCTATAAGATATTATGTCAGCTTTAAAAGATAGCTCCAGCTGTAATTATAGTAGCTAAATTTTGGACATATAATAAAATATTTAAAATGCAAAAAAACTATTTTAATTAACCATAAGTAAAAATTTTAAGAAACTCATAAAATGAAGAAAAAAATTTTTAAATAGAAAGCAGATTAAACTCCTACAAAAAAATCTCAGCAAATGACTACTCCAAGAGTAATTCACAGACAATCTAGATGGGACAGTAAAATTTGAAAACCACTTTTTGGAGAAAAACACCTGTAAGTGATTTTATTTTTAAGCCAAAGCTTTAAGGACCTCATCTTCTTTAATTGATCAGTTATTTCAAATGACCATTGTTAATGCTAATCTTGACCTTCCTTTGTCACCATCATAGCAGCCTGAGAAATCAGAAAGAAAGACCTAGTCATTTTTTCAGTATGCATACTACTTGACATCATAATTAAATGGATTCTCATCACAAAATTAGCTATGCTCTAAATTATACCCGTATTATGCCCATCTTTTGGAGGATTCATGAATCCCCACTGAGTCTCCATAGCAAATTGAGCAGAGAGTTAAAGCATTATCTGGATCGTTTAGTCAGAAAAACACATCCAGCCAACAGGAGCCACAATAACACCAAGTCTTCTCAAGATGACTGTGGGCTAGAGATGAGAGCCCATCATAGATACCATTACAAGTTAACATTAAACATCAGTCATTTCAACCACAAGCATTATTAAAAGGTCATACTTACAAAATATTCCTTTAGGTTTTGTATTTCTTTAAAAAATGGGGCCTGGCAGTAAGAGCCAGAAGAACCCAAAATCACGCATAGCTGAAAAGCTAAGAAATAACTGGTATATTTCATTGTTCCGGAGAGAGTTAGGTGAAGTAGTTGTAGCTCCTGTATTAAGTTGATCAGGTCCCAAGGACGTAGCTGATCTCTCTTTTCTAATAGCTGATCTGCAGATGATCAGAAGAATGTACTGTGTCTCCTTTTGCTACTGGTATTTATACCTAGTTGAAGTCTCATCAGGATTACGTATTTTCACAAGTTTTTTAAGATGAGATGGTGACAGATAGAGATGCTAGTTAGTTGGTATTAATAACTATGGTTTTGTGGCATTTTGGTGTTGTACTTAAGAGTTTCCTTTCAACTCCTTGGGTCTTTTGACGAGGAGACAGACCCATCATGCCCACCTGTGCCATTCTTGTGGGATACTTTGAAAGCACTTTCACTTCACACCATCCAGGGATTGGAAATTTTTGTGCACCTCCTCCTTTTGCTCTTGTAAAATGTTGATTCCTCATCCAGAGATTACATTGATCATTCGTTTGTGGTCGGAAGCAAGTAAAAAAGGAAATTCTAGGGGCTCTCAAACCTTTACAAAGGGGGTGCCTCTTAAAATTTTTCTTGCAAATGACCAGAAATCAAGGAAAAGAATGTGGTTAGAAAACCAGTGTGGTAGGAAGCCCTTCATCAAAGATGGTTAATATAATATCTACCACAAATTTATGTTGCTCTGACAAACAATGCCCAACAGAAATATAATGCAAGCCAATTTTCTAATAGCCCCATTACTAAAGGTAAAAAGAAACAGAGAAAAATAATTTTTAAATATATTGTACTTAAACCAATATATTCAAAATACCATTTCAGTATGTATCAATACAGAAAAATATTAATAAAATATTATACATTCTTTTTGTTATACTAAATCCTAGAAATCTGGTGTGCATTTTATACCTATGGTGCATCTCAATTTGGACTCACCATATTCAAATGCTCAATAGCCATGTGTGGCAAGAGGCTACCATATTGAACAGCAGAGCTCTAGATGATAAATTGTTCCAAATAATCACTAATGATAGATTTTATTTAACTTTTTTTTTCCTTTCAGATACAAATAGGATTGTTTTTTCTCCTCTCTTAGTAGTTTACTTATGAAATATAGCACTTAGGGATGGCACAGAAGACCCTCCACTATTTGATTCCAGCCCACCTTGCCTTTCAACCTGTACTGTATACACAGCAGTATTGCAGTTATGAATGCAGACTTGAATCCTGTCTCCACTGCTATCTAGCTATATGATTTTGAGTAAGCTTCTTAACTCTTCTGTAGCTAGGTTTCCTTATCTTCAAAGTGAACCTAATATTAGTATCTTCTCTGGGCTTCAGTTGAAAATTGTCAGATGATAATTTATAAAGTGCTAAGAATTTTGCCTATCATGTAGTAAGCACTCAAAGTGATCTATTCCTATTCAGGCACGTTGGATGACTAGTCATTCCTAAAAAAAACACACCCTGAGCCTTTGCTCATGCTGTTCCTTGATTTCCCACATCTGTGCCTCTCAGAGTGGCACCTAGCCATCCAAGTCCAACCTAAAAGTCATTATCTGCATGAGTTCTCTCAAAATGATCCTTCTGAAAAGTAATCTCACATCTTGTCTACAAAGGTCTAGGAAAGTGGTTCACACTTTTCTTAGAGTCTTGATCCCTCAATCTCATATTAGAGTTAGTTATGTATCTTCTCCTAATCTAGGGACTGAGTTCCCTAGAATCAGAAATTGTTTCTGTTCCGTAACACAGTTTTCTTCCCTAAAAACATTGTAGCGTGGAGATTTGTCCATAGACAGCACTGAATAAAAGTGAACTTGAATGCTTAATTCAGGACCTACTCTTCCCTCAAGCTAATTTTCTTCAAGTTCTAATCCCAATGCTATCAGAACTAACCTGTAGGAAACTCGTTTTTAGTTAAAGACGGCTCATGATTAATGTTGGCAACCTGATGCTATGTCTCTTTAGCCAACCCCTGCTTACTGGGGCAATTCCATGTATTATTTTATGTGAAAATGGCCTGAAAACTGTTTGAGGGGTTATCTTCCCAAAGAATAAACAAAATCAAAAAGTGTTTGTGGGACCAAGGCCTCACATCAAGCAAGTGAGGAGTGTCAAATTACACTGCTGCCCACAAAGCTCTATTGTATCGCTCCTCAAGGAAAAAGACGGCCCAGATGAAGTGCTTACAGGGTGACACTGTGACAAGAAACCCTTTCCAAAGCCTTGAGACAAGTGCAGGCACTCAATACTATCCAGGAAACCTATGACCAAACTCCAAGCTACTGTAAGGAATGTTACCAACATTCTGGAAAGAAGTAAAAACTTGTTCTGCTCATCCCTTGATCTACCCACTGGAATATGGTGTTGGGGGTGAGGAGTTAAGAATAGCGAGGTCCATAATTGGGAATTACACTTTGTCTGGGGGTTTGTAAATTGCAAATCCCTATTCAAAATCATATATATATATATATATATATATATATATATATATATATATATATACACACACACACACACACACACACATTAGGGATATGTTTACAACATGGCCAGATGTATAGAATTAGTAAATACATGGCTGAAATTCAAGCTCTAATAGCTCTTGATGGCATGACCAAGCACAGCACAGAATTAGGGAATTACAGAGACTATCTATGGCCTGTTCTCTCATTTTTTTTAGATTTGTAAATCAAGACCCAGGAAAAAAACAAGTTGCTGTGCTTAAATTCATTCAACTGGACAATGTAGAGCTCAGTCTAGAGCCAAGGCCTTTTCCTTAATCTACCTGTCCCCAGTCAATAGGCATCAAAACTACTGTATGTACCAATAACTGTGTTAAATGTGTGAATTCAAGTAATTACATCCTATCAGGCTTTGATTCTGGGACTTTTTTTTTTCTGTAGAATTTGTGAGATAATAGTCACTCTTTAATTCCTTAAAAAATAGTAAGACTGCAAATAAAAGTTTTGAAATTATTGGTTAGACATCCCAGCAGGCCCAACTTCGTGGACATAAGACCTGTACAGTCTATCAGGACCCCACACTTAGAGGAGCCCACATTTGGTTTCATACTTTGTTGTTACCTTGTTGAAATTCCTAATAATTTTTAAACAAGTGGCTCCCATTTTCATTTTGCACCAGTTCCTGCAAATTCTGTAACTGGTCTTGCATCCCAGGCTGGAAGTGAATCACATCCTATGAGATTTTCATCTTTCAACATATGATTTTGGGGTTCAGAATGTTGTCACTACAATAGTATATTCTTTGATCCTTTCCTGTCTTGTCAAGTTTACAAAAAAGATGTTTCTCTCTCTTTTCTGCCTGTAAAACACCTTCTGTTGCACATGCAAACTAGAGGTTTCACACTTTGTTGGTTCAGCCAACACTGAGACTGCAGAATCATTCACCACCAAGATATCCTTTAAAAGTTTTTCAAACCCACCAGGAGCCAAAGTGTGAGCAAATTACTAAAACGAAGGGACTGAAAACTTTCTTTTTTCCCTTCAGCCAGACTTCTTTCTGAAAACTGGCGATGGTTATGCATTAAGCGTCAGCAAGACTTTCGATCGTATCTCATGCTATCCTCAGCCCTCGCTGAGTAGGCAGTCGTAAGACAAAACTTACACCTTTGTTGCCCTTTTTCCTCTGTGGTCAGCAGTCCTATCCCTAGCGCTCACAACCAAATTATCACATCCAGACTTTGGGGTAGGTTTCTTCCACCGAGTATGAGTCAATATTGGATCTGTGCCCCACGCTGCCTTGACCCTGGGAACTCCTGACAGTACGCAAGCTGAGCCTACGGAATAAAATGATATACAGAGTGGAAATCCACGTGGAGTCAGATTTTCCCCGAAATTTGACTCAAAACTCCCATATGTTAGAGGAGAGTTTTCTGAATCCCCCTTTTTCTTTCATGCCATCTGGGCAACTTTGAGACTTGAGTCAAAGAATATAGAAGACATTATACTTATGTAGTATATCAGCCTACAATATTTTCAAGTTTATGTCAAATGGGATTGTATACTGTTCATCTAGGGATTCATGTCATGCTTTGAAGGTCATATTTTTAATGCACAAGGAATTTTAAAGCATCTACTAAGTGCTAAGTATTGTGATTGACACAGGGTTATTAAAGAAGGATGGGACAGTTTTGTTGGGAAAATATTTGTTTATATCCTAATATCACTCAATTAGTAAGTCTTTGTTGAGCACCTACTCCATGCCTATAGCCCTAGAGGTTACAAAGAAGTTAACAGTGAGGCAATCTGGCAGGAGCATATGTCTCCACATTGGTAGCTAGGATTGATTCCACTGTTCTGATTACTGGGTAGGTATCCATATTCTCCCTTTTTCTCCACGTATGTACATCCTTCCCAGGGTGTTCATATAGGTGAAGAGGACTGATTATTGCATAGAGAGTAAAACACATACCTGACATATATATTGCATTCCCTCCTCCTATACCCAAGGCAGGCATCACTAGTTAGCCATGGTGTTCCTTCCTACTAAGTTTAGATGTAGACTCTGAATCCTTTTCAACACTGAAATCTACCAACTTATTATGTGTTTCATTATCCGTTTGTCCCCTTGGGGCAAAGGTTTACTTGTTGCTGTGCCTCATAGCGAGATGAGTTCTTACAAATTACAAAGAAGTAAAAATTATGATCTCTTCCTCCAAGAACATTAGTATTAGAGAAGAAAAATTACAATTCATGAAGTAATATAGGGGAAAGACCTCTGGCCTGAGAGGAAGGAGTCCCAAATTCTGGTCCTAGAATCTACCACTGGTATGTGGGATTTTGAGCAAAGCCTTTACCCATGCTTTACATCTCAACATCTTAAAAAGAAGAGTTGGATCCAATGAACTGTTTCCTGCCATTTCTAACATTCTATGTTTCTACGACTGTGATTTATGAGGAATATATTACTGAGAACTAATATTATGGGAGATAGAGAGTCCAACAGGTTTAGGAATTCAAAGAGAAATACAGTTGTCCCTTGGTATCACAGGGGACTGGTTCCAGAACCTTAGTGGATACTAAAATCCACAGATGCTCAAGTCCATTTTATAAAGTTGCATAGTTCAGTGGGCCCTCCGTATGTGCGGGTTCCACATCTGTGCATTCAATCAACTTCCACGAATAATATAGAGGGCCAATTGTAATTGTCTGAAAGATAGGAAAGTTAAGGAATTTCATGAATGGATTGAATTTTAATTTCAGTTGAATTTGAGCTTTTAATTTTAATTGAGCCTTGAAAGATGTATGGAATCTGTAAGGTCAAATGTAAGGTTCACCATTTGTACTTAACTCCGGGGCCACATGCTTCTTTTTGCAATGATGTCAAAAAGCGAGTTGCCCTCTGGGTGGCCCCTGAAATGGCACTAAGCTTTGAAAACGTGTGCATCCAAAGGAGAATTAACCGTTCTATCTCCCATCGTAAAAGTTCCATACAACAGACTGGCAGATTTAGATTTTCCCCAGGTTAACTGGAGGAAGAATTCTGAAACCATAAACATCCAATGAATAATAAGTTTTTTTTCTAAGCCAGGGTTTCACAAGTCATTATTACTGTGTCCTTAATCCCTGCACCAATTCACTAACTACTCGAACCAAATTCCCATCTGTTAGTTTTTCAAATGGAAACTGTTTTTAAAGGTTATAAAATTATGTAGGAGCTTTTAAATAAAAAATCAGACTATCCAGAAGGGCACAAGAAAAGAAAAAATAATCTATGACTTCACTATCTATGGGTAAATACTCTTAGCATTTTGACCCAAATTCTTTCATATTTTTTCTAATACTGTATCTAGCTCAAAATTATTCTTTAATAAACTTCTGTGTTTATTAAAAATGAAGAAAAGTAGCCTACTGATTATGTCCAAAGACTCTGGAATCAGGCTTCTTGGATTCAGTTATGACTTTGCTCTACACTGTTGAGTTGAAGTGAGATACTTAACTTCTCTGTGCTTCAGTTTTCTCATACATAAAAAGGTGATATAAACAGTAGCTGTCTCAAAGGACTACATGAGTATAAATTAGGTTAATATGTGCAATGATGCAATGCCTGACACATAATAAGAGCTCAAATGTGTGGTCAACATAACTAGTGCCTTCCAATATACAGATCTCAACTTCCTGGCACATGGAATAAAACACTTCACAGCCTCTTGCAGTTAAATGGGATCTTGGGACATTCTCTGGCCAGTCTAGTTGGAGTTTAAGTAATGTGTGTCACTTCTGGGCCAAGACTAAGTAAAGCCCCTGGGAAACCTTCCAGTTCTCTCCTCTCTTGCTGGAGCTACGGTCGAGGTCATAGGTTTTGAGAGCATGAAACATGTGAGATGGAATACATATGTTACCTCCACTTTCTTTCAGAACCCGTAAAGAGATAAAAAGGTTATAATGCCTCAAAGAGAAAGAGAATAAGACAACAGGAGGTGATAAATGTCAATAAAGTTATGAAAGATGGAAAGAGAATGAGCAAGTGATAACTGACCTCAACTTTAGATTTCTCTGTGACAAGTACCACAACAAGCTGAAAGGAACTCAACAATCTGAAAATCAGTTCACATGGTAGATTTGAAGAAGATTCAAGAATTGGGCTATCAATCACCTTTGAAAGAAGAAGCTCAAGGTAAGATTGAAAATAGAACAACCTTGAAAATACATACACATAAGATGTAGTTAGATCCCTTCTAGCTAATTCAGCCAGGCCACTACCCATGCCACACTTTGTTTGAAGATTGAAAGTTTGTTTTTCAGCAAGGTTCTAGATATCTAACACAGCCAAGGAAGAAGTGAAGTATCTTGATAAGATTAGGATTTAATTAAAAGTCATCATACTGAACAGTGAGACCACTAGGCTTCCAAAATGCTTACTCTATTAGACTTACATCCCCCAGGCAGGTGACGAGAAGATTCTCCTCTTGAAAAACTGCCCAGCCCAAAGGAAAAGATATACTGACATTTGATGTATCCTTCAAAAAAGCACACTAGCTTCAAGTATTACCCTATGAGAACGCATGTAAGTCAAGAAGCTCCATCTGGGGCTTCCCTGGTGGCGCAGTGGTTGAGAATCTGCCTGCTAATGCAGGGGACACGGGTTCGAGCCCCGGCCTGGGAGGATCCTACATGCCGCGGAGCAGCTAGGCCCGTGAGTCACAACTACTGAGCCTGCGCGTCTGGAGCCTGTGCTCCACAACAAGAGAGGCCGCGATAGTGAGAGGCCTGCGCACCGCGATGAAGAGTGGCCCCCACTTGCCACAACTAGAGAAAGCCCTCACAAGGAAATGAAGACGCAACACAGCAAAAATAAATAAATAAATTACTAAACTCCTACCCCCAACATCTTCTTTAAAAAATTTTTAAAAAAGCTCCATCTGTGCATATAAGACAGCTTCCAATAATTAGGACTTCATTATTACATATGAAAACACGAATGACCACAAAATACTTTAGAAAACACTTTAGGATAAAAGATAAAATTCAAAGAAACAAATAGAGAAACATTTTTGGAGGAAACAAAGCAGAAGAAAAAAACTGCAAAAAAATATTTTTAAGTAAGAGACGATTCATGAAACAATTAGAGAAAAAAGAATCTCTTGGAACTTAAAACTATAGCAACAGAAGTTTAAAAAGCAATAGAAGGGTTGAAATGTCAATTTGAGGAAATCTCCAAGAATAAACAAAATGACCAAGAGCTGGAAAAATGTAAAGAAGATTACAAAAACTTCTAAAGAAATGATTCAGGAAGTCCAACACACATATAAGAAAAGCTCCAGAAAAAGAAAAGAAACAATTAAAGGAAGACAATTATCAAGGAACTTTAAGAAAATTTCTCATAGCTGCAAAACATCAGTTTCCAAAATGAAAAACCCAATGAATTCCTAGCAAAATGAGTTTAAAACGACAGACCACAAGGTACATCATTAAATTTCAGAGACTAGTAAACAGAGAAGATTCTCAACGTTCGAGAGAGAAAAGCAGGTCACATACAAAGGGTAAGGAAACAGAATGTTGTCAAACTTCTCAATAGCAATTCTGGAAGCTAGAGACTGATGGAACAGTATGTTCAAATATTTGAATAAATCAGAAATCATGTCCAGACTTGAATTTTATGCTCAGCCAAGCTATCAATCAACTGTTAGGACAAGGACACTTTTCATTCATGCAAGATCTCGTAACTTTATTTTCCATGTACGTTTTCTCATGAAGGATCTTGAGAAAGCTGAGAAAGTATTTAACCAAAATAAAAAACTAAATCAAGGAAGAAGACCTGGGATCCAGGAAACAGAGGCTCCAACACAAGAAAGAAACTATGGGATTTTCAAGCACGTTATGAAGATAGATGTGCAGCAGACCTACAGGGCAACCAGCACTTTTTGGAACTAAAGGACTGAGGGATTCCTGAGGGATGCTTCCAAGAAAAAAAAATGTAACTAAATGTGTTTCACTATACTATAAAAAATTTTCATCCCTATCAGAGTTTGGAGTGAGGAGATGGTGAATTAGTGATGGGTATGTGGAAAACTAAGAAAACCAACCAAACAACACCAATTATTAACTCCAAGAAAAACAAATGTTTTGCAAGAACAAAATTTACCTAATCATAATAATATAAACTTTACTCTGAAAAATGTAATATAGCTATAATGGGAAGATAAGAGAGAGGGTATGTATATAGGGTAAAGTAAGTCAATCATAATTTTCTGTAGTAGGGAGTATATAGGTGCTATCTAAAGTGGGGGAAATGCACTGTAAGAAATTTTTAGTGATACAGAGCTAAGTAGAAATTGAGCTAAGAATGGAAGCTAAATGAATTGAAAGTGATTTTCTTGGAAGTGTGTTTCAGAAATAGAAATGCATGGATCAGAGAGCTGCTGACTTTTTGTCATAAGCTTTATAGTATTTACAAAGTTTTATAGTTCCCAAGATACCTTGTAGCCCAAGGCCCCTGCCATAAATCACATTGGTAGTAGAGACTATCTGACACGGCCCAAGGCCCCAGTAAACAATGATACTCTTATCAGGAAGGACAGTCCAAAGGCTTTGGTGCTACCTCCCTGCTGCTGAGACCAAAGACCACATCTCTCTGCAAACAATATTATTTGATTTTTTTTGTTTTATACAGTTTGTTCTGCTGTAACATGTGTTTTCTTTTTATATTATTTCCTCATACCCAAATGACAAATAGGAAAATGATGTTGATAAAATGTGGAATTCATTTTGGTTCATACTGGAGTTTTCCCAGCATGTTAATCAAGTACAATCAAGTACAAGTTTTCTCACCATTAGGAGAAAGCCTTAGCAATATTTGAAGACCTTAAGGAAAAAGTCAAAAGTTAGAGAAGTGTTTTACTTTAATGCAAATAGTGCTAAACTTTACACTACTTGGGAAGAGGCAAGTGCAGGTGAAGAAGCTGAAAAGATTTTCCCTCCTGTTAAAAAACAATGGGTTAATAAAAATGGTTGCACCCCAGATAGCATTTCAAATTGGGATGAAAATGTTCTCTATCGAAGGCAAATGTCCCACGTCTCAAAGGAGGAAGCTGCAGCCCAAGTTGTAAGGTTACAAAGGATTGATTCACTGTGATGATAGATGGAAACTTCCCCAGAGATTTAACAATGCTTGTATTTTAATTAGAATTTTTATTTGCTTTGTTGATACTCTGATTATAAAGTTCAGTAAGTATTGAATGGACTGTCCCAAACCTTATTGTCCCCAAAGGCCCTGTTATTTTTCGTTTGAGATTTTTTAGAACGTGAGGTTTTTCAAGAAAATATAAAGTGTTAAAGCAGCAATACCTTTACATGTCTTATTTTGATAAAAGTAAAATCATTTTAAAAACTATTCTTTAAATGATAGATGTAGTCATTATTGCTACTTTGTTGTGGTCATTAAGGGTGAGCCTCACGTATATGTTATAATTTCCCAATTTAGCTGAGGTCTTTATAAGCAGAACAGTATGTAAATTGAAGGCTTCTAGCCTCAATGTGAAGACTGCAAAGTCCAAGAAAATCTCAACAAATCTGTATTTAGCCTCAGGGAGATGGACCTTAGAGATAAAACTTTGTACAGCCAAATATTTCTGTGAGTAAAAATAATGGTACCTAATAGTAAGTAAGAGCTACCCACAGTAAGTGCTTTATGTACATCAACTCCTTTAATTATGACAACCATTTAAGAAAGATAAATTTATTTTCATTCTATAGAAGAGAAAAGTGAAGCTTTTCTAGTCCAAAGTCACAGAGTTAATAAGTGACAAAGCCAGTTGTGGCTGAATCCACTGCTGGGCTCTTAACCATCCTGCTCCAGTGAAGCTAGAAATTGATCATGGAATGTCTACTAATCTCTAATTTGGTCCTGAAAGCTTGAGGCATTCAATATTATATCATTTTGGGCTTCGCTGGTGGTGCAATGGTTGAGAGTCCACCTGCCGATGCAGGGGACACGGGTTCGTGCCCCGGTCCAGGAAGATCCCACATGCCGCGGAGCGGTTGGGCCCGTGAGCCATGGCCACTGAGCCTGTGCATTCGGAGCCTGTGCTCTGCAACGGGAGAGGCCACAACAGTGAGAAGCCCGCATACCGCAAAAAAAAAAATTATATCATTTAGGGTTGTTTGTTCATATATATTAAAAAACAACTCTGACTAATATGTTAAAAGATAACACTTATTGAAGGTATAAGGAGGAGTTCATGGATGGATGACAAAGCTGAAGAACCATGTTCAAAACAGGTAAGCTGTACGTGGCAATCCCAGGTCTCAGCCCCAGAAACTACTCAATACTTTTGCATGGCACCGTGAAGGAATGAATCTGGAAACTCTAACGCTTCTGTTCCCATCTTGGCATTCCTGCTCCAGAATCAAACCCAGAGGAAGTGAGTCAAATTGATTGATCTTGTGTCAGCTGACTGTCCTTTGGTAGTCAATCGTTAGTCATGAGGAAAAAAAAGAAATATGGTAGAAGGATCTTCCAGGTACTCCTTTGCCTTTCATGGTGGGAGTGCAAGAAACCCAGATTTACCAGCCTGACTACACATATTGAGGATGATGAGATTCTCCAAAAGAAAGCAAAATCGCCATTAGGAAGAGAGAAGATATTTGATTGTCAAAAGGGGAAAAATGACCTCTACGGGGATTTTCAGAGGACCTCATGGAATGGCAAAACCTTCAGTGGAATTTATGAACTATCTTTCTTTTTGACATTCTAGGACAATCCTTGAAACTTTTAGCACTTGAATAAGCAACAGCAAAGAAGCTCATCATTGCAGTGGCTACTCAGATACTGAATCAGCTTATGTACATTCCACCTGGGAAGGCTTCTGGAGCTAAGACTGACTTGACAAACACCACACCTGTTTCTTCTTCCTGGTGCAGAGCTCACCTACATTTCCAAGCTTTCCTTTCAGTTGTGTGTGGACATATGACTGAATTCTAGCCCATAGAATATGAGTAAAAGTGATGTTTTCCACCCTGCATGTTCAGTCCTCCATTATCCTTCTCTGTTTACCAGCCCGATACAAATGCACACAGTGATCTCACAGTCCAAATACTGAAGACGGCAGAGTCACAGAATGAAAGGATCCCAGTCCTGCAAGAAGAAAGATACCTGCTGCTCTGATACATACATTTTGGTATTTACATGAGTAAGAAATAAACTTCTCTTAGGTTTTAGCCATCATACATTTGGTAGGCATTCGCATTACATCAACTAATATAGCTTCTGAAGCCCTGTATCTTGACTACAGCTTTTACCTAAATAAAGGAATGTGTATTTCATCCTTTAAAATAAACATTTTAATGTGTTTTAAAGGCTTTAAAGCAAACACTTACTGCCTGTTCAGACTTGTTTGGCTCTTAAAAACCATTCTCTTCATATTTATAGTAATGCTGAAAGATATTTGCTAATATACTTTCCTCTTAGGAATATCACCTAGGACTTTTTCAATTTGAGAAGCCTATCAGGCCATTCTGTTCATTTGTTACTCAACACACTTTCTAATTTTGTTTTTTCACATTCTGATAGTTTTTCTTTTTTTCCTGTTTTTGTTTGATTGCTTGCTTCTTTTAACAGAATTTTCCTAGTTCCACAAAGGATTTGAGGTGACTGACATTTAAAGGTTCTGCCGATTCTTATCATTTTGAAAGGCAATGGGTACCACACTGCCAAGTCAGAAAACTAAAGTTCTCATCTTTTTTCTTCAAGTGGTCTTGCTTCTTTCCAATTATAGCAGATTTATTACTCCAGACAACGCTGAGCATATGTCAATATCTTTAATTAAGATTCAGCATCCTCAAACTTGATGATGTATGATATGCCCTTTTTGAAAATTAGAAACATCATTTGCTACTTAGAATCATTGATCATGACTTATATTCTGGTCACACTTCTGATTTCATTGGGAAATTTATTAAACCCACACCAAAAAATAGCACGCCCTGCATCCTCTCAGATCATCTTCTTTCAAAGAAGAAAAAATAGGTCAATCTCAAGAGGGGAAATCTAAATGACATATTACAAAGCGTTCAGCCTATGCTTCCATTAGGAAAGAGAAAAGACTCAAGACGGAAATATTTCTTGTCACTCCAGATGTAATTTGAAGAAGTACTTTTCTAGTCTGCTTTCTCAGTAGGACTAGCTCCACTCTCTTCTATTGGCCTGTGGTCGGGGGTTTCCCCCAAGCTGCCTTCCATCTCTTGGCAATAAGCAGTGACTTGGCTAGTTAAGTTTCCTTTTCAGTCACCTGATAGGATTTCCCAGGACAGAGGTGTCAAGCCAATTTAACTTGACTTCCCTTCTCCTTCCTGTGGGTCACACTGGGAAAGAAGGAAATTGCTCTTATCTCCCCACCTGGCTTGATGTCATACTTCCTTCTCTGGCACAGCATCTTCGTGCCCTCAGATATTTCAGCCTCTGCAAGAGGACAAAGGCTTTTGGTGACAGCGTTGTTCGGCAGTGTTCTCTGTAGCAGAGTCATGAGGCTGACTTCCTCTTATTTGAAGAACTATCAGAAAACCACCTACAGAGCTCCCAGGGCTGCAACAGTTGGTTTTGCATCTTCCCCCTGCTGAGGTAACCACGCCCACTATTACAGCTGCAACAGCTGAAGCCGAGGAGTAGAAACTGGGCAAAAGTGTCTAAATCCATATGAAGTGGAATGCTCTAAATAACCTCACTGGAAGTTTTGCTCATAAAAGAAAAAATCCAAGTTATCCTCACATGCCTGCCTCACCCATTAGATTGTAAGGTCCTAGAGGGAGTACACTGTATCCGAGTCTCCTTTATCTCTCTCAAAGTGCCAACTTTGCATGGGTGTCCAGTAATGGCCTATAACTCTTGACCACCAGCCTGGAGGACGAAGCCGTCAAGCCCACTTGACCAGGGCTGCAAGCTCAAAGAGACCTCAATTTTTTAGCTGCAGTTTAGTGCCAAATCCATACAGGGAATGGGGTGATACCTCATTATACCTGCTGATTTTAGCTTGACTCTCTACCTGCCCTCTATTTTCCTAAGAGCTGTGTTACCACCAATCACAGAAGCTGCTGCTAATGGTCTTTCACTATTACATATTGTTAACAAACCACTCTCATGAACGATGACTGACTAATGTGGGATTTAAAAAAGTGTTCGTGTCATAACGACTCCTCTTTATATGGACCCTCTCTTCCTTGAGAATACAGTCATCTCAAATGTCCTTAGTTTTCTATGTTATTCATATATACTATATATACAAACAATTTAATTGTATACAGTACTTGCTTGATGGCATAGGATTAATAAAAATTATTTTTTTTAATTATTTCTTCAACATACTATCACGGTTAATAGCACAGACCAAGAAGCCAGACTGAGTTTGATTTCTGTCTCCGGCTGTGTGAACCTAGGAGAGTTTCGTAAACTCTGACTTTAGCTGCTAATCATGGCAACTACTTCACAGGGGTTTCGTGAGAATCAAACAAATGAACCTTGTGGAAACAACGCTTGGCCTATTGTAAGCCCTAAACATGTTCACTATTTTTATTTCATTTTCATCTTTTTTTATTTGTAAACTGATTTACAAAACTTATATTTATGCATTTCCTCATTTTTAATTTATTTGTCCACGTCAATGGAAACTTTTATGTAGAGAAACTGCCTTATGTTGGGTTGCAACAGAAGCAGAGTCTAAGCCAAGGATCATTTGGGTGATGATGCCCGGAAGCACAGGCAGGAAGCAATGAGGTGACTCAAGGGAGAGAGAAGGTCCATAGAGGGAGGTTAACAGACAGGAACCACCGTATGCAACTGGGACTCCACCCACAGAAGACCTCTGCGCGAGGGTATAGATCATACCTAAAAGACATCCTACACAAGGGGCGAGGAAGCTGGGCTATTTATCCTCTGACTCTCTTCATCATTGTCTGAGGGCTGCTCCCAGGGACACTAACCTCCTAGCACTTCCGGCCTTCCCCACACGCAGACAGAGAGAAACCCTCAGGCCAAGGAACAGAAAGTTGTTACCCTTTAACGTTTAACGCAGTGGGTAAGGACAGGAAAGGAGGCTGCTGAAAAGATGAGGGCAAGACACCAGCAGCATTTACTGTGGTCAATTCTGTTACCACTCTGTTAATTATTCCCTAATAATTTTTCCCATTTTATTATACTCTTTATTTTTCAGTCATAATAACAGTACACTGACAAGTTGCATTTGTCAGGACTCTCTGGGCAGCAAGTGATGGAAATCCCAGCTACACTATTTTAATCAAAGAGGAGTGTTTATTGGAAGCAATCTGAGAAATTGCAGGTAACAGAGGGAGAACCTCAGGGACATCTGGAACCAGGGACCCCCGTTGACAAGGACTCGTCTCCCTGGCTCTCATCTCTGCTTCTCTTGGTGAGACAATTTCAATCTCACCTACCACAGAGCAGCATCCTCCACTTGGAAGGAAACTTAGCTGTCAAAACGTTCCTCCAAAGCTTCATATTTCAGAGATTTTTGCCTCCAGAGATAGACTAACGTTTTTTTCAATTCCAGTTTGAAACATTGTACTAATTCATTAAATACTTGTTGATGTGCTAGACATCCTTTTAAGCACTGGGGATACAGCAATAATTTTAAAAAGAGACAAAACCCCTGTCCCCATGGATCTTACATTCTGGAGGAAGAAACTGACAATACGGAAACAAACAGTTATGTAATATAATGTCAGGAAGGGACTATTGTATGAAAAAGTAAGTAGGAGAAGGGGCTGCTACCTTTTTTTTATTGTGGTAAAATAAACATAACATAAAACTTACTATCTTAACCAGTTTTAAGTGGACAGTTCAGTAGTATGAAGTACACCCATATGGTTGTGCAAACATCACCACCATCCACCTACAGAACTCTTTTCATCTTACAAAACTGAAATTCTGTACCCATTAAACAATGTCTCTCCATGACCCCCTCCCTCTAGCCCCTGGCAACCTCCATTCTACTTTCCTTTTTTTTTTGAAACTTCCCCTTTCCATATCCCAGCTTCAGTTAACCAACACTCTACTGTTACTATGTTTGCCCTTTTTTTTTTTTTAATTTCACACGTAAGTGAGATCATGCAATATTTGTCTTACATCTGGCTTATTTCACTCATGACATAATGTCCTCCAAGGTCATCTATGTTATCACAGATGGCAGGATTTCCTTTTTTTAAAAGCTGAATAATATTTCATTATATGTAGATAATTACATATCTATCTACATATATCACATGTTCTTCATCCATTCATCCACTGACGAACATTTAGATTGTTTCCATGTCTTGGCTATTGTGACTAACGCTGCAGTGAACAAGGGACAGTGCTACTTTAAACAGATGGGTCAAAGAAAGCTTTTCTGAAGAAAGAACATTTGAGCAGAGACCTGACTGAAGGGAAGGAGGGGGTCAGGGTCATGGCTGAGAGGAGAGTGACCAGGCAGAGAAAATAACAAAATAGAAACATCAAACATGGGAGCATCGTGAGCTGGGGCTGGGTTAGAGCAAGAAAGCTGGTGTGGCTGGACCTGAGGAGCAGGTATTGGGGTTAGAGAAATAGCCAGGGACCAGCTCATTCAGCCATAGGAAAACAAAAAGTGGATTTTATTCTAGTAAACAAATGGGTAGTCTCCATTGGGTTTTGAGCAAGACAGTGAAACGATCTGACATATGTTTGGGTTTTTTTTTTAACATCTTTATTGGAGTACAATTGCTTTACAATGGTGTGTTAGTTTCTGCTGTATAACAAAGTGAATCAACTATACATATACATATATCCCCATATCTCCTCCCTCTTGCGTCTCCCTCCCACCCTCCCTATCCCACCCCTCTAGGTGGTCACAAAGCACTGAGCTGATCTCCCTGTGCTATGCGGCTGCTTCCCACTAGCTATCTGTTTTACATTTGGTAGTGTATATATGTCCATGTCACTCTCACTTCGTCCCAGCTTACCCTTCCCCCTCCCTGTGTCCTCAAGTCCATTCTTTATGTCTACGTCTTTATTCCTGTCCTGCCCCTAGGTTTGTCAGAACCTTTTTTTTTTTTTTTTAGATTCCATATATATGTGTTAGCATATGGTATTTGTTTTTCTCTTGCTGACTTACTTCACTCTGTATGACAGACTCTAGGTCCATCCACCTCACTACAAATAACTCAATTTCATTTCTCTTTATGGCTGAGTAATATTCCATTGCATATATGTGCCACATCTTCTTTATCCATTCATCTGTCGATGGACACTTAGGTTGCTTCCATGGATCATTTAACTTTTGCCACAACTCACTCTTATCCATTGATTTGGAAACCATACTCAAACTAATCCTCTTTACTGAGAATTGGCCCACTGATGCAGCAGCAAGGTGCCGTTAACTATCATTTCCACCAACAGCTGAGGTTGTGGTTTCGCATTCAGCACTTTTTTCCTTGTGTGGAGTATAGAGTAAAAGATGTTACTAATGTAGTAATGTGAGTAATCAACCAAACCTGTGGTTACCACTACCATGAAAATTTTCTTTCTCAGTAGGAAAGTGTCATTGGTCATCCCCAAGATGTTACACCTGAACAGAAAAAAAAGTGAATAATATTGGCTTCTTACATTTTTGTCTAGGAAATAAAACTTAGTTCTTCACTTGTGGTTAAAGGTAAATAACTGTGGTGACCCCATTTTTTCATTAAGAGATGAGTTACGCAGGAAGCAGCAACATGAGATGTATCATCAGTGCATTTGACACTTACGTGATTCACTTTGTTTTACTAATACAAATAGCAAATATAAAAATTATTTCTATATACTTATTAACCTTTCTCCCTTGAATCGCCTCACAACGACACATACCATATTAATGTTTTGCTTTCTTAAATGTTTCTCTTTTTTCTTTGAAAAGAAGTCCAACAGATATTTTTCTGCTCCATCAATGGTACATCGATTCTTCTAGTTTCCTACTCAGTTGGTGTCTCAAAGAACAATGAGAACTAACATCGTTGTTTCTAGAACCAGGGTTTGTTCTAGGGCTATCATAGGAGAACCTAACAATAATAAGTTGGGTGGCCTTCAAATAAGGAGCCTCATGATACGTGGTTTTTAGACAGAAATGACAACTCCAGTTTGGAAAACCCGCACACTGGGCACCTCTGGACCTTTCCAAAGCTTCCTTGAATCCACCATTCTCCATCTCTGCTACCTCCTCCCTGGTCTAAGTTGCCACCATCTGTCACATGTGCCGCTGCAAGTGCCCTTTAACTGCTTCCCAAGCTCCCACTCCTACAATGAGGGATGAGAATCCATGAGTAAGTTTGCTTTCCCTGTGGTTGGTCAAAACCCATGTCATACAGTTTGTTAAATATTTTTATTACCATCCCTGCCCACAACTTTTTTTGGCCACGTACTAGCCAGAGTGATCTTTACCATATAAATCATGGCTTGCCACTCCCCTGATTATAATGATTTTATCTGGCTGACAACATCTGAAACCACTGATCTATCTTAACATCAAGAAAAGAGAAACAGGCATTATGTACTGTCTGAAGTGATGCAATAGGCAATGCATAGCACCACTGTGAAGAATTCTTGCCAAAAAATCAAAACTGAACCTGACCATGCCTCTGCATCTAATAACCAATTTACAGGAAATTCTATGGATGAGAGGGGCATGTTAAGTGTCACTGTGGGGATACCAACAGCAAAATGCAAAGTTGGAAAATCTTATAGGACAAGTAATCTGGTTTCTCCAACCAATAAATATTAAGACTGAGAGAGAGAGGGAAAGAGAAGGATGTGGGTACTGTTATAGATCTAAGAAATATATCTACCCATTTGTTTTGTATTCTGATTCAACCAAACCAACTATAAAAAAGATATTTGTGAGATGTTTAATTTTATATTAA
This sequence comes from Leucopleurus acutus, assembly GCF_964270905.1. Lineage (NCBI taxonomy): Eukaryota > Metazoa > Chordata > Mammalia > Artiodactyla > Delphinidae > Leucopleurus > Leucopleurus acutus. The sequence goes on from NC_139152.1 coordinate 55,591,676, forward strand.
TAAATTATGTCAACTCACGTGTCATGACAATATTTCAATGGTGATGGGTTTTTTTAGTCTTTATTTCTTAGACATTCTGAAGTATTTATGGATAAAACTTGGAATTTTCTTTAAAGTAATCTGGGCTGGAGCAGTAGGAGGTACAGGTGAATCAAGATTGCCAGATGTTAGGAATTTTTTAAGCTGAATGCTGAGTATATTAGGGTCTGTCTGTTTTATTTGTTTTTTTTTTTAAATAATAGCCTCTCTACTTTTTTGTAAGTTTCAAGATTTTATAGTAAAAATATGAAGATATTAATAGAAAGATGTCCTTTTACTCTCAGAATAAAATTCAAACTCCTTGCCCTGTCCTCCTAGTCCTACATCATCTAGTTCCTGCGTGCTTCTCCTACCCTATCTTGTCCCATTCTCACTGCTTATTGTGCTAGGGCTACACTGACTCCTTTTCTGTTTCTTGAATACTCCAAGGTCTTTCCCACTTGAGGGTCTTTGCAGTTGCTGTTTCCTCTGCCTCAGATGCTCTTTCTCCAGCAACTCACATAGCTGTCTCAACTTTGATCTTTCAAGTCTCAGCTTAAATATCAATGTCATTTCATCTCAGAAATCTGCCCTGAGCACCCTAGCTAAAATAACCCTCCACATACTCACCCACCCACCCCAGCTAATCGTTTTTTTATCCTATTACCCCAGTAATTTCCTTCATAGCACTTGCCACATTCTGAAATTATCGGTTCTGTTGTCATTGCTGTTGTATGGCTCTTTGCTTTCTGCTTCCCCGTTAGATTGTAAGAACCTTAAAGGCAGGGGTGTAGCCTCTTTTCATGGCTGTTCCCCGGTATGAGAACAGCACCTAGCATGCAATAAGCACTCAATAAATATATGTTGAATAAACAAATAGTGTATTAAAAATGAACAAACAACCAGGACAAAGAACTGATATCAGAGAGCTTGAATTAGCTAATCAATCGAGTCCTGTTTGAAACTAAACACCTAGACAGTCAGAAGTGGAGTATGACTCAGATTTCCTGGATTGAAATGAGGCAGGAACACTGCCTCAGAGTATTCAAAACTGTTCCTCTCATTTGGCTCAGAGATGACTGTTGTCTAATGAAATCCAGAATTTCCAGAGTAGGGGGGTCATCATGAGGCTAGTAGATGGTATCTAAATATATAAATACTTGCCCGGTCGCTTCACCAGTTCACAAGATGCTTCAGGAGGCAGAGCGTGACGGAACTTGCATCACTTGTCTCTCCCCAACCTCACCTCTCTTAAATGTGCGTGAAATTTCAGGTCTCCAAGAGATCAAGACTCATGGACACCTGAACTCCTCAAAGCAAACTGGTACATCAGGAGAGGACGGAGCAAGAGAAAGCATCATTACATTAACACAGCAATAACTCCTGTTCTTTTTATCCCTACAAATACTACTGGGTGATATTTAGGGTTAAGGTGACCCACATCAAAAGACTCTTATTGATTTATTCCAAAAAAACTGGTCTCAGTTCTAAATTTGAGAATGTCTTCTTACCTGGGGCCCGGGTTCCTCACTTGAGAATGATGACAGGGTCACAGTCCTGGTAAGACAATAGTTTTCTGGCTCCCTGCTCTAAGAATGCCTTTCCCAAGATCACAAGCTGGCTGGACAGCTCTGGCACACTTATGTCAGGCAGGACAACCTTGGCAAGGTTCACAGATGGTGCTAGCACAGTAAATCGGAGTCAAAACTATCACCCAAGTCACCAAAGGTGTACACATCGCAGGTCAGTCCCATCAGATAATATGGAAGTGAGTGGACATAAACTCTAGTTGAGTGGATATAAACTCAGTGAGGCCCTTAAAGTAGATTAGATTATTGCTTCAATTCTTCACTTTATCTTTATATTAGAACTACTCATCCATGCCTCTTTGCCATATCACAACCACTAGATTAGACAGAGTTTATTCTCCCACCCCAGTGACATTGGCATTGGCCAACTAACTGAATTTGGCTAACGGAATCTTAACAGATGTTACGAAAACAGAAGCTTACAATATGCTTGCATGATTTGGCTTGGCCTCTTGCACTTCTGCCATCTGCATGAGAAGGACGTGCCCTAGGTTACAGAATGAAAGATGTGTAGAGTATACCTGAATCTAGACCAACAGCCTGAAGGCTGCACCAGAACAGCCCCAGCTGACCCAGATACCCAGGAACAAGGCACTGTCTTAAGACACTGAGATTTGGGGGTTATCTGTTATACAGAATTATCACAGAACATATTCATCCTCACACAGAACTTCAAAAATCAAAGCTCAGTGAAATGATTCCTTCTGTCCTCTTCATTAATGAACTGGTCTTTGTTGTTTTCTCAATTGAGGAAGGTTTCAGTCACATCAGCAGCCCATGGTCTGATGACCCAATGAAAATTCCCCAATTATACAAAGTAATGCAGGCTACAAAACTCTGTCAAAATAGAACTATGTCCTTTTCCTTTAGGAGTTACTACTGTTTTCACATGAGGAAAAGATCTGGAAAATTAACCTACACTACCCGTAATTCACCTGATCAAGAATATTCTTGATGGCCTCACAGCAAATTCTCACTGATATTCCAATAACTTCAAAGCAATGTTGCATTCAAGCTGTTTTTAACCTTCTAGTAAGTTGATGCTTTGTATCCACGTCAAATTTGACTCAAAATGTAAAACCCTCATGCCATCTCTGTTCTGTAGTGGTCTCCTCCAGCCCACTGCTCCTGCAGCCCTTGCAAATGGAGACAAGCCACTGACCCAACTCCAAGTTCACAGTTTACTTCTCAGAAGCAGCTTCCAAGCTATTACTTCCTATTGTTGATTATGTTACTGGCCCTAATTCTTCACCCTACCTTTCATCGACACCCTTTGTCATGGGACTTTACAATTCCTCCCACTAAAGGGGCAGAAATATGTCCTTGCCACTTGTCTCTGAATTTGACTTGCGTTGGCCAATCCAATAAGGAGGACATGCCAATTTGGCAGTTCTGAGCTTAGATCTTAAGAGACCTTACATTTTTACACCCACCACCTTAGATCCTCAAAGGAGGAGAGCACAACTGGAAGCAGAGCCAAGCCAAGATAAGCAATGCCATCCAGATAAGTCAAACCTTGGCAAATGGACCCCAATGGCACGCAGAGTTGAGAGCCAAAAGACTGCTTATATCTGACGCTGAGATTTGCTGGATGTTTGTTACACAGAATTTTGTGATCATAAAAACTGGTAGACATCCCTACTTACATTTTTCAAAAAGAAAATTCTCATGTCATTTATCTACACCACTTTTTATACCTACTTATTGATAAGATCTATTTAAGCATTAAAGATATTAAACCTTTGTCATAATTTTTAAAAGAATCTTTTTCCAACATGGTTTTATCTTTTAAATGTGCTAAAGGTTGTTCTTCACATATGATTTTTTTTAATTTGATATAATAAGACACACTGGTCTATTCTTAATGGTGTTGCCTATTACTTTGGTATTTGCAAAATTGGTCATCAACCTAAGATCAATTAAATACCTCTATTTTGACTGGAACATATTTATTTACATATTCAATTCCTTCGTATAAATTTGGAACGTTTTCTACGGTTATGCCTTTGTGCGTTGCTGTTATTACAATTAAGGGGAGAGAAATTCTTCTTTGGGAATATCTATATTTCTTAGGTTTTGTATTTGAGGACACAGTGGTGGAATTCATGGGTCACATCCTACTCAGCTAAGATATTGATAGAGTACAAGGTTAGGTGCTGGAAATTTTGACTTAGAAGCCCTGAGAACAAATAAAAATACCTAGTTACTTGTGAAATTATGCAGATTTCCCTTTTCATCCTTTATATTTCTGTTTTGGCCTTTCTAGTAACACAACTTCTTGAAGGACCGAGGCCTTATCTAGAAGGTTAACAGTCTGGTCTACTCTTTCTCAGCATCTCGGCAGCATCCTGGCTCCTGCCACCATTTAAGAAAAAAAAAAATCCCTGAAAAGCTGCTCCAGTAGAGGCCACCAATGTCATGGGAGAAGGAGAAACATGGGTCATCAAGAGCATCTCAGAGGTAAGAAAATACCTTTGTCAAGCATGTGCTCAAATCACCAAATCTAGAAAAATCAAGACCAGCCCCACAATCCCAGTGACTCTGTGGGAGGCAAATTGCATTCTTTCAGCCATTATTTGGACTTTAACATCCTCTGAGTTTCAGGAAGTCAGAAGATGCCTACTCCAGAAGGAGAACAAGGGGTAACAGAGGAGCCCCCATCCCAGGAAATCCTCCCATATTTTGGGTTCATTAATTAAGCACCCAAATGTTGAGAGCCTACCATGTCCCAGGCACCGTGCCCAGGCTGATGATACAACCATGAGCAAAGTTCCTGCTGTCAAGGACCTTACAGTCTGGGGAGAGAGAGTTGAGATAGTCATCAAATGTACTACTGAATGTAATTCAGTCGATATTTAACTAGTATTTACAGAATACCTCCTAGTGCTAGGTCTGACTCAGCGTGCTGGGGATGTAGTATGAACGAGTCAGGCAAAAGTTCCTGCATTTTGGAGATTAATTCTAATGTGGGTAGGGAAATGTTAGATGATTAGTTAGATGGGTGATTGATTGATTGATAATAAAATTCTAGGAAGGAAAGAGAACAGCTGTTTGAGAGCATATAACAAACAAATCTGATTAAACTGGGAGTTGTTGCGAAGGCTGTATGGTGCCTACGAGCACGGACCCTGGAGCTGGAATGCCGAGATGCTAATACGAAACGCTGGTCGGCCGCTGTGTGAACTGGTGTACTTCACCTAAACCACTTATAATAATGGTATTATTATGTGGATTATATAGGTTAATATTTGTAAGGTGTTCAAAATAGTGTCCAGCCCATAATATGCACCATGGAAGGACTTTTTTTTTTCAATGTTCAAAGTGGGGGAAAAAACATGTTCCACAGGGAGGGAACAGAATGTGCAGGCTCGCAGGGCCGAAGCTTGCACACACCCATAGCATCCTGCCACCTGTTTTCAAGCCACCATCCATTCTGAGGGGTTGGGTATCCATTCCGATCAGATGAAGCCCATGTTCCATGTTTCCACTCTGACCCTTGCACATGTTTCCAACAAGAGGAAATGAAAAGACTAGGGGTCTAGATTTCAAAGAGGAAGGACAGTTAGGGTAAGGGTGTTGCAAGATGAGGTTGAATGAGGACACATAGTACCCTGGAAGCCGGGGCCGGACTGAAGGTGAGGAGAGTTAGGTGACTAGAGCGTAAAACGTAAGGAGCCTCTCACTATCAGCATCAGGTAAGTTCCATTTGCACAATGCTGACAGTGAGCGCCTGCTTAACGTGTGCACACCAGGTGCCCCACTGGCCTCACCCTAGTGCCAGTCCTGCCAGACATCAGTTCATGGAGCTTTTGCTCTCTATGATAGGGACAATGAAAAGCCATGTTTTGAAGGGTGACGGAGGTGGATGTCATGATAGTGTTTGTGCTTTAGCAAAGTTCTCCCTGGCTATCCAGACAAGGAAGATGCTGGCCGAGAAGATCCGGTGTGGACAGCTGATGGTGCTTATACAGGAAGCAAGTGCCTGGTTGGGAATCCTGATCATTCACTGCTCCAGAGGATTCTGGGAAAACTTGCCCAAGTACGCTTCAGTGGCCCCCAGCCAGCTCTCACAGCCCATTCAGACTTTAAAAGCTCTCTCCCTGGACTTATGTAGCCCAGGATCCATGGGTACACAGCACCCCAGCACCTAAGCCTGGGCAGCTAGAGAACCTCTGAAACCTGATCCCAGCACCTGGACATTGATGGGATGCCATAACTGTCAGAAAAAGAGGGCAATGATGTGGAAATAGGAACAACAAAGGAAGCTCTAGGAACAACTCAGAATCCCAACAATTGTACCTAGGCCCACAGACCCCATGTCTGTGTGGGTGGAAATCTAAACTCTAGAGTTAGGAGGATTTGGGTTACAAATAACAAAAAATTCTATTCAATTTGGCCTAAAACAATGATTAATTATTCCACCTGACTAAAACATAGGGAAGCTTTGGGGCACAGTTTAATTTAAAATACAGCTCCACTTCTTGGTGATCCTCTAAACTTTGGCCTCCTTGGACTGGCTTCATTCTTAGGCTAAATTTCTTACTGGTAATGAGAGGCCCACAATAGTAACTGGTGTTACAATCTTTCTCATTCATATCAGGAAGAGATAGTACTCCTTCTTTCAATTATTGATCCAAATTTATAAACCTCAAAATGACTGGGCTCCCTCTTAATAAATCTCCATGGTCAGGTTAATTCCATTGGTCCTGTGTTGACTGAACCATTCGTTGTGGCAAAGACATTGACCAACTCTCTCCTCATCTTTCCCCACTCCTTATCCTTTTTACCTTGCTTTATTTTTACTCTATAGGTCGATCATTTAGCTTATTATATACTTGTGTTTGTTTATATGTTGCCTATTTGCCATTAGAATAATGTAAGTCCCATGGGGGTAGACACTTTGTTTTGTTCCCTGTGCCCAGAACTGTGCCTGACATAAATAACTATTTGTTGGATGAATGGATGGATGGACGGATGGATGGGTGATCTGTAGTAGTGTGAGTGGTAAATGGCTATTGAGGAAGCAGAGGCATAGACTGCTCTTGCAGGAATGTTAGCTCTAAATGGAAGAAGAACAATAAGGCTGGGGCTAGAGACTGAAGGTGAACTTGAGGCAAGGTTTCTTTCTGTAAGAAGAGAGTTTTCTACACATTTATATGCTGAGGAAAAAGACCCAGAGAGGGGAGAGTTTGAAGTATGTACTGCACAATCCTAATGTAATGTAACCGGAGGAACAAATTGGCTTCCATCTCTTATTTCAAGAAGCAAGGCAAGGCAATTTTAATCCTTATCGTATTTTCCTTGAGTGACATCTAGAGTTAGGTCAGAAATACTAAATCTTTTCTAGCTCTGCTTCATCTAAAGATTATCATTTGTGGGCTTCCCTGGTGGCACAGTGGTTGAGAGTCCGCCTGCCGATGCAGGGGACATGGGTTCGTGCCCCGGTCCGGGAAGATCCCACATGCCGCAGAGCGGCTGGGCCCGTGAGCCATGGCCGCTGAGCCTGCGCGTCCGGAGCCTGTGCTCCTCAACGGGAGAGGCCACGGCAGCGAGAGGCCCGCGTACCGCAAAAAAAAAAAAAAAAAAAAAAGATTATCACTTGTGTGGACCAGTGTTTCCAAAATTATTTTCTGTGAAAGAAAGACACAGATGTTGCTAAGTGATAAAGCTAACATGTTCTTGGTCAAACAACTTCTGAAAACAGGTTAAACAAAGTTAAAGATTTATTTTAAAGCAGAACTTCTCCAAGCCTTTAATATTCCAATGTGTAATATAATTCCCGAGGTAGAAAATATAGTTTACATCACTTTCCCAAACTTGTTAAATAAGAAAACACTTTTGTAAGTTAAAAAAAAACTACTACTATATTGAGGAAATGCTAATATTCCATGGAACAGAGTGAGAAATTCTGGTTTTAGTCACATATTTGTTTTTTCTTTAGGAGCAAGGTACACCCTAGTTTGTGTTCAATGCTTTCTGTCAGGTCCAAAGGATCTGCATTATTATGGTGGCCACATATTCTTGATTTGATGTCAACTTCAATTACGTGGTCCATTGTCCCTGTAAGTACTTTAGAAATGTTTCTGAATTTGTTGCCCAATTTTTGATTCAGAAAACACATTCATTGCATGTATTTAAAAAAATAGTTCGGTCGGTCAAGAGAACATGGTTTTCAACAGTTAAGAAATTGTTTCTGCTGTTTATTAAAAGTCATCATATAACTGAGATGAGAGAAAGTAAGGCACAAAAGGCAGCTCAGAGAAGTGTAGAACTTTGTAGGTGATGGTTTTCGTCTGTTTCCTAGTAACTATGTGATATTACTGAAAACATTTAACATCCCCAAGCCCCAGTTTCTATAGCCACAGAAAACACAAAATCAGTAAGACCTTTGCTCACCTAAAATTAACACAGCACTGTAAATCAACTATAATTAAAAAATAAAAATTAAAACAAAATTACTAACAAAAATAATACTACCTTTGCTACTTCTCAGTCATCGTGAGGATGCTTCAGATCTGTGCAAAAATGCTACCTCATCAGTGAGCCTTTTCCTGACCATAACCTTTAAAGAGTGAACCATCCCCTGCCCTGACCCCTGGCCCTAAACCCCCTCCCAGCTTGATTGCTCTTTTTAATGCTTGTCATCATCTGACATTATTTTTTTCTGGTAAGAATATTTAACATGAGATCTACCCTCAACAAATGTTTAGTGTACAATATAGTATTGTTAACCTTAGGCACACTGTTGTACAGATCTCTAGAATTAATTCACCTTGTGTAACTGAAACTTTACACCCATGGAATAGCAACTCCTTATTCCCCCTCCCCACTCAACCCCCGGAAACCACCACTCTACTTTCCACTTCTAAGAGCTGGGCTATTTTTAGACATTTCAGATAAGTGGAATCACGCAGTATTTGTTCTTCTGTGACTGGCTTGTTTCATTCAGCGTGGTGTCCTCCGGATCATCCATGAGGTTGCATATGACAGTATTTCCTTCTTTCTCATGGATGAATAATGTTCCATTGTATATATATATACCACATTTCCTTTATACATTCGTCTATCAATGGACACATATTGTTTCCATATCTTGGCTATGATTAATAATGCTGCAGTGAACATAAGAGTGCCACCCGTTTGAGATCCTGATTTAAGTTCTTTGGAATACATACCCAGAAATGGGATGACTGCATCATATGGTAGTTCTATTTTTAATTTTTTGAGGAATTTCCATACTGTTTTCCAAAGTGACTACACCATTTTGCACTCCCACCAAAAGGGTACAAACCTTCCAATTTCTCCACATCCTCACCAGCACTTGTTATCTCTTGTTTCGTTTTGTTTTGTTTTGTTTTGTTGACAATAGCCATCCTAACAGGTATAAGGTGATATCTCACTGTGATTTTGATTTGCATTTCCTGATGATTGGCAATGTCGAGCACCTTTTCAAGTATCTATTGCCCATTTGTATGTCTTCTTTGGAGAAACATCTATTCAAGTTCTTTGCCCATTTTTTAATCAAATTATTTGGGTTTTTTTGCTGTTGAGTTGTGTGAGTTCTTTATATATTTTGGAAATTAACCTCTTATCAGATATATGCCTTGCAAATATTTTCTCCCATTCGATAGGTTGCCTTTATATTTACTTCTTTATTTGTTTATTGTTCATGTCCCCCCAACTAGAATGATATTTTCATCTATTTAACCTTTAAAACAGACCCTGACACATAACAAGTAAAACAAATCAATCTTTGTTGGCTAAATAAAATTTTTAAGTGATCAAATTTATGGAAACACTTGGAAAGTGATATTAGATTCAATCAGCAGAATTGGAAATACAGTTGACCTTTGACCAACACCGGTTTGAATTGCATGAGTCTGCTTACATGTGGTTTTTTTTCAGTAGTAAATACTGAAGTACTACAGGATCCCACACTTGGTTGAATCTGCAGATGTGAAACTGCATATACCAAGGAACTGTGGTTACGGAGATACAGCAAATTTGGAGGGCCAACTACAATATAATAGGGGGATTTTCCATTCTGCAGGAGGGTCAGCACCCTTAACCCCACCCCCACCCCTATGTTGTTCAAGGGTCAACTGCCATATCAATGAAATCAGGTACATATGAAAGTTCAGTATATATTTATAGCCAATCATTGATAACACTGGGAAACTAACTGATAGGAAATAGTCATTGTGGGCTACTGTGGCCACAGAAGAATCCGTAGACCCAAGGGGATCATGAAAAAAATATAGAATTGGGTGGGAAATGGAAGAATAAAGAGGGCATTGCAGCTGGACAAAGCAGCATATACAAGATCATGAAAGCAGAATAAGTTTGCCATACAGGGGGGGCTTTTTAAAAAATGGACTAGCCTTCAAGGGAAGGATACATTTCAAGGACTAGTGAGAGATGGATTTGTAAACTCATTCAGTCACTTAGTCAACAGATGCTTACTGAGTACCTACTACATGCTGGATTTGAGTGAGGACTGGTGATAGTTGAGGGCCTGATGATGGACTCTTTGAACATCAGACTAACAATTTGGAAGATGCTTGTGCTATCCCATGGGGTTATTGTTATTTTCAAGGTTAACAAAATAGTGTACTCAGGGTGCTCTGTAAGCCATTACATTCTATGATGATATACGTCTCTATTGTTACCCAGCTGGAGATTGAAGTACTGAAAACCTCATGTTAGACCATACATTTAACCAGGTGGTCATAGACAGTATATTTCTGAAGATCATATGGTATTTCAGAATTTAGAAAGCATGGTTGTGGGGGAAGTAGAAAAGCCATAAAACAGATTAAGCACCATCAATCAACAGACCTGTTTCACGCTTTAAGAACAGAAACTGCTAGAATTAAGCGATAAACTCAGTCTTTCCCAGAATGGATCCAGACCTTTAAAAAAAACTGTTCTGAAACTAATAAAACATTCTTCTGTAACCTCATTTAAAATTGTTGGGTGGAAAATTACAAGTGACTAAAGGAAACTGATCGCTGTCTATAAGATCCAACATCTACTAGAAAAATAGAGAAAAAGCAAACCTACATCGTGTGCCTCAATGCACTCTTCTGCCGCAAATTAACCAGTTTAACAGCAAGAATCGTTTTTCTCAAAACATCTCATTACTTTTATCCTCAAAGAACTGATCATGCCTCTTTCATTCTGACAAACTTGTCAAAACCTTTGCTACATGTAATGGAAAATGCCTCATTAATTCAGCCCTGTGATTTTTGAGCCCCTACTATGTGCTGGGCTCTCATTAAAGGTTGGCAGAACCAAGAACAATGAGGCATAACCCCTCCTCTTAATGAGTTTTGATTCGGTGAGAGAGTTAGACAAGGGAGTCAAAGGTTGCAGTCTGCTGTGATAAGTGACATATTGTATTTGGCAGGTATTGTGGCAGCAAGAAGAATCCAGGGGAGGAATCTAACAAGGCTAGGGATGGGAGTAAGAATATGAGATAGATGGGTAAGCTCACAAACTATTTGGAGAAGACCTCTGTTCTCATGAGGATGGTCAGGCATGTCATCTGGAAGGAAGGGACACTTGAGCTAAGACCTGAATGAGAGGAGTCGGCTGTGCAAAGGACTGGAGAAGAACATTCCAGGGAGAGGAAGTAGCAAGTGCAAAGGCCCCAGACAGTGAACTTGGATGTTTCAGAAACAGAAGGATCAGCAAAGAGATGAGGTCAATGAGTTCACGTAGGACTTTCTACACCAGATAATAAGGTTTATTGTCAGTGCAAGGGAAGCCACTAGAAAGTATCAAACAGGAAGGGATATGCTTCGACTTACAGTTTTTAAGTTCTCTCTGGAAGCTATGTTGGGGCTAGATTCAGGGGCAGGAAGTGGGTGGAGACATTGAGACCAGTAAGATGTGAGGCTTTTGCAGAGACGCCAGTGTATACCAATAGGGGAAGGAGAAGCAGAAGGATTGCGGATGTATTTGGGAGACAGAACTGAAAGGACATGCTGGTGAATTTGGTTTGGGTATGGGAGAAGAGAATAAATCAAAGATAAACCTAGATTGTTGGCTTTAGCAGTTCAGTATGTGCTAATTTATCTTATCATAATAATAATTCATGCTTTATTGTTTTATTATGCCCCAGTCACAGCTCTAACCACTTTACACATATTACCTCATTTAATTCTTACAAACAACACTACAAAATAGATACTATTACCATCACCCCTATTATACAGATAAGGGAAGGGAGGAAGAGAGATTAAGCTTTTAAATTTCAGCCTATGTTTGAACCCAGGCTCTACTCATTCCAGAATTTGTGTGCTTAACCATGACATTATTCTATCTTGTATTTCCAAGTTGCTGAAGACTAGAGGTTGGATGGATTTTAGAAGGTGAAACAAAATTTCTGTTTCTGACATATTATGTTGTAGATGCCTTACATGGAAATGTCAGGTACAGAGTTGGATGGGTGAGTACGGAAGCCAGGGGACAGGTCAAGCTGGAGACATTAGTGGAGTCATCAGCACACAGATAGTACTTAAAGCCATGGGGTTGAATTGGATATATCTAATAGCAATCTCCAATACAGTTTAGAAGAACCCCCAAACCAAGTCCTGGGGTCCTCTAATTTGTAGTTTTCAGATAGAAACTCACTTGAAAGACTGAGAAGCAGCATTCAAACAAGGTAGAAAGAAACTCAGAGGAACACGGATTCCCAGAAACTGAGAGATTAAAGTATTGGCTTGTTCTCAGCCAAGCTCTGTCCTCATGGTGGCAACGTGGATGCAGTGGTTCAGCCTATAGCCTTTCAAGCTTAATACTCAAAGGAAAGAGAAACTCTTCCCAGGAAGCAAGTCCTGGGATTCTGTCTGACTGGACCTTCTTAAATCATGGGCCCATTTCTCAATTCTACACCAATCACTGCAACTAGGGAGCTTGAAGGTAGGGTCCCATTCATGATATACGGATGAAAAGCTGGGATTCCATCATCCACTGTAGCTTGTAATTTGCGTGAAACTATCACCAGAATTTTGAAAATTACCATGGTTGTAAAGTATTAGAGGGACCTGATTTCTATGAAGAGAATTCTTTCTCACCTGTTCCAAAGAATCTCAAAAGATTTTTTTACCATATGAAGGCTGCCTACACTCATGGTTGCCCATATCTAACCCTCAAATATGCCTTCTCAGTCTATGCCGCTCTAAGCCTGATCTCAAGTGGGCAGGACTCAACCATAAATAATATGGGTAAATGGAAAATAGAAAATCACCAGAGCCTCATTTCATGTCAACTGCTTTGCAAACAGTTCTATTTAAAGGAAATATAACCACATGGTTGGGAAGCCATTTCACCCACTCTCTTGCAAGAGTTTCTATCATAGAAGAGTTTCTGTCATAGAAAGTGAGGTTAGGAACGAGCCATGGTTAGGAATTTCAACATCCTCGGCAACAAGGGTCTTCAGTTTTCTTCCCTTTCTCTCTGAATGCACCGTTCACTTTCTCACTTACTTATTCATTCAACAACAGTTTATCGAGCACCTACTTGGATAAGGCACCATTTAAGTACCGGAGACACAACAGTAAATGAATCATGCAAAAATCCCTCCTGTCATGAAACTTAAATTCTAGTAGAGGGAGACAGGTGACACTAAGTAAAAATAATATGTAAGTAAGTTATATAAGAGTGTACCATGGAGAGGGGAAAAACGGATGTGGAGGGCTATGGTAGGAGGTGTGAAATTTAAAGAGGCTGGCCACCTCCCTTAGACACTTTTTTTCTGTACCAACTACCTTTACTTAGGAAGAATTTTTTCCTAATTATTAAAAACATAAAACCAGTGATGCATGAAGACATTTCATGGAGGGGGAGGCATGGGGCCCTGGAGGACCCCAGTTTACCAGCCCTGGTTTTCAAAGGCTTCTGGGAGTGCAGGGATCAGAGTTCGTTCTTGGGAAAGTGGAGCCAGCATGACTCATCCCAAATCGGCTGGCACGATGGGCTGTCTTGTTTTGGGGGGTGGGGAGCAGATGGAATTGGGCGAAGCTTTGGACAGGAGCTGAAAAAGCAAGCTGGGGGAGTTCCTTACCCCTGGAGGACTCTGAGTCCCCACCTCTACCCTCCCACAGCAAATGCAGACACCTACATTTAGGCTGGGCTTTTCCCTCTCCCTTGCACACCCAGAGCAGCAGAGGGATGGGGTGATGCACTCCCCAGTCTCAGCTGGGGCACACAGGCAGAAGCCATCCACATTGCAGTCTCTGGCTGACAATGCAGACTTTGTCAGGGTAGAGAGGAAGCACAATGTATTATCCAGGGCATGCGTCTACTAAATTATTTGAAATGTTAAAACCAATCAAAATGTATTATTTTTAGTTAGGTTTGGGTAAGACTTCAAACTTATTATTGAATAAATGGCCTGACATTTTGGGGGTATGTATCTCAGAAAAAGAAAATGTTGGAGTATATATAGGAAAAGATGATCTATTGAACAAGTTGTCAGAGGCATGCAAACTAAAACCACGTGATGCCACTTTCAACCATCAGCTGGCAAAAATGCAAAAGTATTGATGATATCCGGTGCTAGCAAAAATGTGGGAGAAATTAACAATGGAAGAGTTGTGGGGAAAATTTGCCAATATTTAGCATATATTCTGGGGAAAATTTGCCGGTATTTAGCGTATATTCTAACCCCGCAATCTTGCTTTTAGAAAGTATTCCTATAAAAATAAAAGCACAGACCAGGATATACATACAAGGATGCTTGTCACAGTCTGTTTTATATGGACAAATAAATGAAACAACAAACTGGAATGGCTGAATAAATTATGCTGTACTCATTCCATGGAAGATTTTGTAGTTAATTAAAATGAACTTATATATAATATATACATACGTGGAAAGACATCCCTGATGTGTTAAGTGGAAAGACCTAGTTAAAATGTAGAATAAATGGTGTGATACCATTTTTATTTCTAAAAAAGGGGAAGATGTGTGTGTGTGTGTGTGTGTGTGTGTGTACATAATATGTATTATTGTTGTTGCTGATGAAAATAGAAAAATTGTGGGAAGAGCTCTAGCAAACCATCACCATTGGCTCACTTGGGAAGGTGGTGATACAGAGGTAGAACCATATAATTGTTTTTTCTTTATATGCCTTGATAGTGTTTCAGTAATGAGCCAAGATCCCAGCTGCCAGCAGCAGCAGTGTTCACAGGGCTGAATGTTCCCCAGTACGTCTGCCACCAGTGTCTATGTCCCCATGGTGAACAGCAGCCACTCCTCTGCCTCTCCAGGAGAATCTCCAAGACCAGCAGGCAGGTCTAGCCCAGGCTCCTATCAAATTGCTGCTTTTGCCCTGTGTCCTAGTGTGCATGAGGCTTTGTGTGTGCCCTTTGAGAGCAAGGTTTCTATTTCCCCCAGTCTTATGGGGCTCCTGCAATTAAGGCCCACTGGCCTTCAAAGCCAAATGCTCTGGGGGCTTATCTTCCTGGTGCCGGACCCCCAGGCCGGGGAGCCTGACATGGGGCTCAGAACTCTCATTCTTGTGGGAGAACCTCTGCAATATAATTATTCTCCAGTTTGTGGGTTGCCCACCTTGGGGGTGGGTATGGGATTTGATTATATCACGAGTCTGCCCCTCCTACCCATCTCATTGTGGTTGCTTCTTTATGTCTTTAGTTGCAGGAGATCTTTTCTGGTAGGTTCCAATCTTTTTCATCCATGGTGGTTCTGCAGATAAGTGTGATTTTGGTGTGCTCGTGAGAGGGGATGAGCTCAGGGTCTTTCTACTCTGCCATCATGGCCGCTCTCTACTCTTCACCTTGAATTTAATTTTTCCTGCAAATTGATTTTATTGACTGTTTCCAGGAAGTGGGATACTCCCATGTCATAGTTCTGTGGCATTTTTTTTTTTTTTTTTTTGCGGTACGCGGGCCTCTCACTGCTGCGGCCTCTCCCGTTGCGGAGCACACGCTCCGGACACGCAGGCTCAGCGGCCATGGCTCACGGGCCCAGCCGCTCCGCGGCATGTGGGACCTTCCCGGACCGGGGCACAAACCCATGTCCCCTGCATCGGCAGGCAGACTCTCAACCACTGCGCCACCAGGGAAGCCCGTATGACTTTTTTTAATGGATGACCCAAGGCTTTCCTCTGCAATAAAAATGAGGCTGTTACCATTGTTCTGAATAAATGCTCCAGGAATTTCTTCTCTGTGGAATTCCTCTTAACAGGAACTCAGACCAAGGTTTTTGTTTCATGGGATAAAATTTCCATGATGTACTTAACGCTGCTCTTCCTAAACCCAGGCCTCCTGCAGCAGCAATTTCTTCCAGCCCCTATTTTTATAATTTTTAAAAACCCTAATAAAGTATAAAAGAGAGAAGCAAGGGGATGACGCCGAGAAAACATGGCCCCAAGAACTCAACAAGGACTCATTATGAATAATTGCGGATTCAACTGGAAGAAAGTTTTAACTATTGTAAGCACACAAAATCATGCCATTTGAGAACAGGTGGGAAAACGAAGCTGTTTACTGGAGAAGAGATTAGGTGGGAGGAGATGATGAAGCTGAGATGGAAACAAAAGGAAATGATGGATGTCTGCAAATATTTAATGTGTGGCTGCATCACCTGATATCCATTCTCCCACCATTCACAGTATGGAACCCTCAGTTTTTAGCTGGATGCATGGCTACCCCAAATAAAGGCTGCATTTTCCACCTTCTTTGCAGTTGGGTGTGACTCTAAGTTCTGGCCCTGGTCTGTGCACACACAGGGTGTATGTAACTTCCCGCTTGAACCTTTAAGTCTCCCCTCCCCCAACATACCTCCTAAGTAACCCACCTGTCCTATGGAAGATGGGTCACAATTACTCTAAACCCCAAGTTTTGGAACTAGGAAAAATATATGACAAATTTCAGGAGGGTAGATTTCAGATCAATATAAATAATTGTCTGATAGGCAAGATTATTTGGAGAGAGAGGGGGCTTTTCCGGGAGGTAGTCTTCCTTAATTGTAAGTGGTCAAGCATACGCTAGATGGGAACAGTGTTATAAAGAAGGTGCCAGTATAACACGCAAAGTTGACAATGCGCTCTCACTGGTCCTTTCAAATTGTGAGGTTGTATGCTCCTATGAAGTCCAAATTTCAAGGCATTTCTGTTGGCCCAAAGGAGATACTAGAATCCCACTGAAGTTTATTTTTCTGAGTCCTGGTTTACTACAAATCCGTAGAAAATGTAAAACCCTACAGTCATCCTAGGCTATTTCCTCAGCACCAATCCCTCCTCAACCAGTTGTTCACTGAGTTTTATCAGTTTTACCTCCTCAATATCTCCCAAATCCATTTCCCTTCTCCAGCCTCACAGCCACTGTTTTTTGTCCATCATTCCATTCCAAAAATACTTCCTGAATGCTTGCTATATGACAGCACCATGCTAAGCACTGAGGACATGATGCTGAATAAGACTTAGTCTGTGTCTTCGAGGAAGAGATAAGGAAGCAAATAGAAAGTTACAATACGATGTGGTAAACGTTATGCTATGCAAGAGACATAGAACACAGCCTGGGAGTCGGGGCTGGGAGGAGAGATCAAGGAAGGCTTCCTGGAAGAGGCAACACCTGAGCAGAGTCTTCAAGGCTAAATTACCTCAAACTTCACCTCCTTAGTGCAGTGTGTCCGACCGCCACCCCACTGCACCTTCTACATAGCTCCATTACTGCTTATATTCTACCGTGTGATTGTTTACCTTCCTATCTCCCTTCCTAGATCCTAAATTGCTAAAAGAAACTATGAGTTTTATTGATAATTATGACCTCAGCCATGACCACACGACTAGCAGATAGGAAGCATTCAGTAAATGTTTACAGAATTGATTGGTTTTCATTTTAGTTTTTAGTGAACAACCCTTAGTCCTAGTGAAGGAATCGATCCTCCTGACTTCTTAGGGTGTGTGGTAATCCACAGCACAGTTCCGCATCTGCTTTTGAGAGTTTCTGCTGTTCTTTCCCATCAGCCTGACTGAGCTTTCGCTTTTTGTTCCATCCACCGTGTGTAACCTCTCGAGAAGCCTCCTTAACCATGACTCCCATAGCTTCCCTCCCTGGGAAGCCGCGTGGACCATGGCTACCTGGACAGGGTGGGCTGACAGGACAGGAACAGGGCTGTACTGCCATCCCAGCATCCCCTGTGGAGAGCCATAGTCATCGGCCCCATGGAATGACTGACTGGGTGAGCGTGCTTTCATACCTCCATCTCTGGAAACAATGACAGGCGCTCTGAAACCTGTTTGAAACCTAAACATCGTGGCTTGACTTCTTCTAAACTGGTCTCTGTGGGTAGGTTAAAATGATCAAGTTCGAATTTCCAACTATTTCTCTAAGTTGGACCAGAGTGAGGCAGTGGAAATTCATTACTATGCAGTGTTTCCCAATGTCTGAAGCACACTCCACCTGGGTTTTGCAAGATGATTCTACATGGTACACTTGTGAACATGTTTTAGTTGAGAACGTATTTGTTTAAGTTGAATGACCTATTTGAATAGTCATATATGTATTTACAGTTACCTCTTATTTGGGGCAAGTAAAAAAGTATGCTGATTTAAGTTCTTTGTTAATGTAAATAATAACATAGATGTTCTTAGAGGACTTGGGTTGGAAAACATTGTTATATCACAGTCTTCAAGTTTCATGCCAACCAGTGAAGATTATGGCAGCAGAAATGCCAGAGCTGAAAGAAACCTTGGAAGCTATCCAGTCCAATTTACTACTTTATTCACTTAACAAGTATTTTTTGGGCACTTACCATGTATGAGGAGCAGAACTGCAGCGAATCCGAGAGGGACAGCCTAGAGGGAGAAACAGATATTAAATCTACAGAAGAATTATAATTATGACAGGTTCTGTGAAGAAGTAAAGAGTGTATGAGACCATTAACAACAGGATGATGTTTCAATAAAATCACAAAGGTTCAGGAGAAATGAAGCAGGCAGAGCAGGGCTCGGGGTAGTAGGGGCAGGTGGTGGGAGAGAAGAGAGTGTGTGAGGTCCTTTGAGGGCACGTGTCTGGAGTAAAGAAAGACCTCAGTCCCCCACTCTGCAGATATCTGTACAGATCACCCGTGCTAGCTAATTTCAATCAGGATCCATCCAGAAACGGAGGCCCAGGAAGTGAACTAGCCTGACGTTGGTCACACATCCTAAGAGCAGCAGGGCCAGAGCCTCGGTCCATTCCCTCAAGAGCTCACATGCTCGCCATGTGCTGATGTAGTGCCCCGCGCTCAGACCCTGATCTGGGTGCTGGGGACCCTCCAGAGAGCAGAACCGACAAAAGTCCTGCCTCGCAGAGCCTCTGTTCTGACATGGCGGAGACAGTCAGTAAACAAACAAGTCGGCACAAGCACGCCCGGGCGAGAGAAGCGTTTTCGAGAAAAGTGATGAGGGAGGAGGTCGATGTTTTGTACGGGTGACCTGGAGGGAGTTGCGACTAATCGGGTCTCTGGACCACACTGAGGGCTGTGTCCACCACTCCAGTCTACTCACGGGTACTCAGGCTCGTTCTGCTCTCCCTGTGTTAAGAGCAGATTCAATGCCCTTAACTCTAATTATATGCTGTCAGACAAGACATTTTAATAGGAAACATAGTCTCCTAGGTATGATCCAGGAGGGATCTGCTAGAAGGAATCTCCTCCTATGAATGCTGAAGGGCTTGGGGATTACAGAGCATCTCATGGGTGCTTGGGGGTATGCCGCCATTTCCCAAAATGCAGCCATCTCTGGCTCTGGTAACGTCCAGAGTGGGACCTGTAATCAGAGGGAAGCTTTCACCCTGAGCCCACAGTGACCCCACCAAACACGGTTTCCTCCCTGTGCACAAGGACAACAGCTTCTCCCTCCTTAACTGCCTTTTCAGAATACCAGTCTTTACTCAAACACACTAAGACCACGCTTTTTCCTTTGGTATCTGAGAAACGTTTGTGAAGAGGCACCAGCACGTGGATGTTGGTTTTCTGCTCAGTGATGATGTTTAAATTCCTATTGTGCTTCAGCAGCCTTTTGACTCTTCTGGGCAAACGGAAGAATTTGGGAAACAATCCAACAAATAAAAACATTGAATCCAATCACCCCAGAGTACTGTGGAACACAGATAAAATTTTATCCCTAAGGACCTAAAGTTGGCAAATGAACATTTCACAGCCCCTCTCATACCCGGCGTCCCTAAGTAATGGAACACTAAGAATGCTTTCTAACCAAGATGGAGACTCCCAGCTCTGTGGAAGTACAGCACAAACTCAGCTGTGAGGGTGCCTGATCCTGGAAACCACCAAGGGCCCTGAAAGTGGGGCAACGAGAGGCCGTGGGTGCACCACTTCCTCTCAGGTCCAGGGGAGAGCCAGGGGGTAGATTCCTGATCCCCAAGATGCCAGCTCTTCCAAATGTTTCTCAACAAAGAAGGCTGCCCCATTACTGATGGCCTAGGAGCCTGCACTGGGAAGCCCTAAATCAACAGCACGAAAAGAAGACAGAGTCCCCCAGTCTCCCCACCGCCAATCCCCTCCACTCACCACACGTTTCCCTGCCTGTGGATTTGCGTAACAATGAGGTCCCCAGTAGGATAAGACATGGAGCCGCGGAGTGTTGCTGGGGAAGTCAGAATGGAGAAGGGGCAGAGAACAAAGAGGTAATTTTGGACTATGAGATAAACCAAGAGACGATAGTCCCAGGTGAACAGACTAATGACCATGTGATTGAAAAGAACTGGATGGTGGGAAAGCAGAGAGGAGCTTCCAAGGATGAAATCCACAAAGGCCTTTGGGAAGCCCCGCCTACTCATATCACAAAACACCAAGTCCTGGTGGTGTCTGTGCGCAGCAGAGGCACAATGGGTGCTTTGTGGAAGCAAACTGGCCATCACACAAATTGCTGTCTGAAACTGCCCGTGCCTTACAATGCCGAGGCAGGATCCGTTTAATGCAAAACAATGGTCAGGCAATATGACTCATTCAGCTGAAGGGCTAGCTGTGTGGGTAAGGTTTTTAGATAGTAAGGAAAGTTTCCTGTGGTGAACTCTGAGCTGCCATTCAGACTTCTATTTGGCCTCTACCAACTTTCTTAATTGTATGGCACCCGGAAGGAACATAATCATGTCGGCATCACTTCAACTTGGTTCATTGTAGTCTGTGTAGCTTGGGTTATCTGTCAAAGGTGTTTCTAGTAAACCATTCCAAGCAGTTAGTTTACATGTGTGTCCTATTTGATCTGATCTGGTAGTTACCCATTGTCCTCAATGAAATTTTAGCATACTGTCCTAAAAAGGACATCCAGGAGAAAGAAACACAGCTTATTTCATTAAAATCAAACTCTATTAGGGGCTAAGTTCACACTGGGCATAATTAATAATCACCAAGCCCTTAAGTAGACAGTAATCATATACATGGCATCTATGTAAGTCTCAATAACATTATATTGTATCCCAGAAATCTGTCGTTTTCTATGCACAAATATTACATGATTTAATTATGGTTATACGCCTTTAGATTAAACTCATGCAATGCACTTGGGAATGACAAAACATGTTCAGGCTGAAAACATTCTTTGAAAATACAGAAAATGTGCATATTAGTGACAACTTACTTACCTCCAAAATTTTATGACATTAAAGTCCTCTAGTCTATTCTGAATCATCTAATTTGCTGTTAGTACTATGTACAAAATTTTAAAAAGGAAATACACTGCTTTAAATTGATTTCTGGTTGTTCTCATTGTATTTCAAAATAACAGTCAAATCAATCCACTTGGCTTCTTGCATTACTTAATGCTTTCCAGAAATTGTTTAATCCAGGAAAGAAGAATAGCCAGTTCACTGATGGCTTTGTAGATTCCTTTCTTTCCAATCTGCGGATAAAGTGGAAATATTAGAAGCAGAAATATTTCACATTTTAAAAAACAAAGCATTCAAAGACAAGAATTTGGAATACTTACGTCATAAAATTTTCTTTTCATCCTGGTAATGGAATTCATTTCTCTAGCTGATGAAGCACAGGAAATCTAAGAAATCAGAAGTAAATACAGAAAGTATTGTTGAGAAAGGGCTAATAATATTCACTCTTCCATTCACTCAACCAACATTTTTTGAGCAGGTATAATGTGCTGGGCATGACATACACTGGCAAATACATAGTACCTTGTCTCTGTCCTCACAGAGCTTATAGTTTCATGGGGGAGAGAGATGATAAATAAGAAAACAAATGAAAAATTTAAATTTCTAAATTACAATTAAAGCTGTGTTTGTAATGCATAAAATCTGATAGGAATTTACAGCTGCTTTCAATTGGGTGGTCAGAGGTGGTTCTTTCAAGGAATGACATTTAAATTAAGATCTGGAAAAGGAGAAGGAGCCAGCTATATGAGGAAGTGAAGAAAGAAAATAGGGGTTTGGGGAGGATGCAAAGGAGAGAATAACTCAGGTAACCTGAGTGAAAAGTGTGCAAATGTTCTGAGGCAGGAAAGACCTAGTGCTTTCCAGAAACTGAAAGAAAGAAAGCATGGCTGCAGCAAGAGAGATATAGGAAGCATAGGAGATGTGAGAATGACAAGAAAAAAAATTATTTTTTGAAAAATCACCCTGGCTGTTATATACATTGCACAGTACAATATTCAGGTGTTGATTGCCAGGAGAAAGCACCAGGAAATTAATATTAGTTTCTAAATTAGGAGGAGGAGCAAACTAATGTCTTGAGAAGATGGCTTGTACCTCGGCAGGGGGGGAACTGCCAGTCTCCTTTGAGGAGGTGAATTTTCAAACCCCATCTGAGCACAAGAATTGCTTAGGAGTCAAGTAGGAGGAAATTCTTCATCATCCTTTTTACTCCACAAATTTCCATAAGGTTAAACAGAGAAAAGGGAAGGGAAGAAAAAGGTGAAAGTGTCTAATTTATCTACTTAGCTTTTACTCATAAAACCTTAGTGCTGGAATTGACCAAGGACATTATATGGTTTAATTGTTCTCAATTTACATAAAAGGAAACCAAGGCTCAAGGTGTCCCAGGATGTCCTGACCTCGTGATGAAATAGTGTCAGTGCATCAATAAAGATAATACGCAATCAAAACTCGAGAAATGGAAACAGCTAAATGACAACACCTATTAAAACAAATAAAACACGGCCAACATCAACCCACAGGTCCCTTTAGACCAGAACACAGAGGAGAAGAGGGGACAGGGGAGGGGCAACATTCAGGTCTTTCTCTTATCAAGAGAAAATAACTGAAACGATTTGACAGTTATCTCCTGAATGCTGTTGCAGGGGCCTAAAGGTGGTGATGTTGTCATGACTCTGCCCAAACGGAGACTCTACCTTCAGGTCAGACCCCGCGTAGGAAGAGATTCTTCTTGTGAAAGGGGCTTTCATGATGAGGCACAGAAGAGCTGCAGACACAGAATTTTCGGGTGAAGGTTTAGTCTGCAGGACTCACAAGTGCTGGACCTCCCTGTGATAAGAGCCGTGGATTTTTTTTTAACATCTTTATTGGAGTATAATTGCTTTACAATGGTGTGTTAGTTTCTGCTGTATAACGAAGTGAATTAGTTATATGTATACATGTATCCCCAGATCCCCTCCCTCTTGTGCCTCCCTCCCACCCTCCCTATCCCACCCCTCCAGGCGGTCACAAAGCACCGAGCTGATCTCCCTGTGCTATGCGGCTGCTTCCCACTAGCCATCCATTTCACATGTGGTAGTATATATATGTCCACGCCACTCTCTCATTTCGTCCCAGCTTCCCCTACCCCCGTCCCCGGGTCCTCAAGTCCATTCTCTACATCTGCATCTTTATTCCTGTCCTTCCCCTAGGTTCTTCAGAACCATTTTTTTTTTAGATTCCATATATATGTGTTAGCATACGGTATTTGTTTTTCTCTTTCTGACTTTCTTAGCTCTGTACAACAGACTCTAGGTCCATCCGCCTCACTACAAATCACTCAGTTTCGTTCCTTTTTATGAAGAGTCGTGAATTAAGAGGACACTTCCTCCCACATCAGATCCTGTGAGGCAAAAACAATGCAGGCAGCCAGTGTCAGAGCATACTTTCAGAAGGAATTCATTCCTTCATTAAACAAGCATTCATGAAGTGTCTACTAAGTGTCCGATCGTGTGCTAGGCACTCAAGACATAACAACGAGCAAAACAGAGTTAGTGAATAGAATAGTGGTGGACAGGAAAATCAACAAAATACAAGACCCATATTAGAAGATAAAAAATCCAGCAGTTCCAGGAGTTTTCCTTTTTATCCCAATTCCCCTTCATGTGACGACAGAACTACTAAGAAGATTGTTAGATAAAAATAATAGCAGTCAACATGTATTTTGTTAGTATTATGTATCAGGCACTGATCTGAAGGCTTTGGTGATATTAACTCATTCAGTCCTCACAACAACCCTATGAGGTAAGTACTATTTTTATCCTCATTTTATAGATTAGGAAAGCGAAGCATAGAAGTTAAAATTCTGCCTATTTTCACATAGTAAGTGGCAGAGCTGAGATCTGAAGTATTCTGACTCCAGAGTCCAGAGGAAATGTTGGAAATGCCTCTAAAAGACTAAGCTGATTGGCAGAGAGAGAGAGAGAGAGATTTCAACCTGAATATGGACAATGTGATAATAAACAAAAGAAGAAATCCTCTGTGCGTTTGTGTGTGCGCGTGTGTTTCCCTTTGTTCATTTGTTTTTCAGATTGGAACTGCAAAAGCAAATTCTAGAAATACCAAGTCTAGTTCCAACCAAGTAGAGTAGCTATGGAAAAAATTTAGAGAATTCTGCCCATTATATTTTAAATGGAGAGTTTGATCAGATGCTAAATCCTTCTAGTCAGAAATTATCTAATATAAAAGTAATTGGCATGGACATATATACACTACCAAACGTAAGGTAGATAGCTAGTGGGGAGCAGCCGCATAGCACAGGGAGATCAGCTCGGTGCTTTGTGACCGCCTGGAGGGGTGGGATAGGGAGGGTGGGAGGGAGAGAGATGCAAGAGGGAAGAGATATGGGAACATATGTATATGTAAAACTGATTCACTTTGTTATAAAGCAGAAACTAACACACCATTGTAAAGCAATTATACTCCGACAAAGATGTAAAAAAAAAAAAATCCGTATGGAGGAAAAAGGTTTATTTTAATAAACTGTCAAATACTAAAAAAAAAAAAAAAGGAACTGGCCCAAATCTTGCAACTGGGAAAACAAAGAGGACTTCACAAAGAGAATCAATATCTGCTGATTCCAATACACTCGATCAAAGTTCTTAGATGCGAAGATCAATCACAAAGCACCAAATCAGCAAGTCACAGGGCACAACATCAGATACGCTTGTGTTGGGGTTTAAAGATTTCACACGGAGAATGAGATACCAAAGAAGCCAACCAAATTCTGGACGTTACAGAAGCTGAACATCATGAAGGCATTCCTGCTGACTAGGCCCTCTGCCCAGAGAACTTGGGTCTGCAGCGTCTCCCATAGCACGGTGGGAAGTACAAGAAAGGCTTCTGACTTCATCTAAGGTACAAGCTACCCCAAGAAGAGCAAGGAGAGTAGAAAAGGAGAAAAATAAGGTCGGGCAAACAAACAAACAAACAAACAAAAAAATCAAAACAACAACAAAAATCACTTAACAGTGCCAATGTTGCCACCAGAGTTCCATGGGTTTATGGGATGCTTTCTAGCACCTTGACCCCTAGCAAAGATCTGATGCAAGAGGTTTTCATTTTCCTCACTTTTGTAAATATGTCTACAGACCCAGTAGGACAGCCTGATTTTACTGCTGTAATCTAGATTGCTTTCCGTGGAAGGAGGAATTTACGAAAGAATGATTTCCTTTACCTTATATTTCAGCGTATATAGTTCCATTTGCTGAAAGCAGAAGGCACAACCAAAGGGCAGCAGTTTTTTTCTAAGAATGGCTGAATGATTTGACAAACTCAACCAAAGCAGACACAATCTAGACTAGAGGCAATTTATTAGTAGGGCTGGAATAACCAGAGACAGGTTCAAAAAAAAAAAAAAAGTGTGAGATAGTCATGGAACAACAAACACAAGGCAACAGGCTAATCATTCATCATTAAGTCAATACATTTTTATTGCATGCTTACTATACGCCAGGCATGAAATACTGTCTCTGCCCACATAGCAGAGATTTATTTAATTTATAAAAGTAACTTTCATGGTGAAAATTGCCTTGGGGCACAAGGGATGGCTCATAATCTACTGACAGTGAAGCAAAATTACAATACTAAGTGATAAATACTGTGATTTAAAACAAACAAACAAACTGCTCTGGCGACAGAGCAGAGGCAACCCAACTGTGGGATGCCAGAAGACTTCCAGAAGGAGAAAACAAGTGAGTTGCATCTTGAAGGGTGACTAAGATGGAGTGGGAGAAGCAGAAAGAAGGGACAAGTAGGCAGAGGAGGCACGATGTTCCAAGGCTGGAGAGAGCAGAGATGATTTACACACCCTTTGGGTCTCAGCTGAAATCCTCAGGTTCAATTATCTATGATATGGTCCCCAACCTCATATGTCAATTATACCCCAACCCCAACCTTATATGTCAATTATACCTCAATTTAAAAAAGAATGAATCCATGCAATTTTTCACATGAAATGGTAGAGCTATGCCCCATAATTTTGACAGAAAAGTTATATATCATTAACCAAGGAATGAATTTGTCAGAAAAGAGACTCTATAATATAATTAGAAAATATACTTACCAAGATTAAAACCAATGATTCATAAATGATCTCTTTATCTTTCAGTTAAAGTAATACTGTAAATAAAACTCTAACATTAGGCACTAAAAATGTATTTGATTGTTTAAGAGAACCACTCCGTTGAAAATTGTTGAGAAAGTGTAATTGGAAGAAAATTAGTGTTCTGTGTATGGAAAGCAATAAGAAAAGACAGTAACAATTTTACAGAACTACTACTTGTTAGGTGCTTTGATATATTACCTTACTTAATTCTTCTAACAACAACAAGATGAGATTATTGGTATTGTTGAAAACAGGTTTAGGACTTTGCACTTAATGAAAGAATAAAACAGAGTTTGTCTCACTTCCTACTTCTGTTTATCAGTTCAATCAATTGCAATTTTTAAAAGATTTGAAATTATAAGGCTAAATAATTGGCAGTGCTTCACAGCTTGATAAGCTAGTTGCAACTGAGGATACAAATTACTTATCAAACATCCTACAGGAATTGGAGACACAAATATTCTATTTGCCAGACCTTAAAATTAATTACATACAATTAATGTAAAGAAATGGAGCTCTTTAATTACCAATTACTATTCAGGCTCTTAAAACGTTAATTAAAGTAAATGATGAAATCTTGAAAGCTAATGTAATTTTTTTCAGTTTCAACTTTGATCACTAGCAATTAGGCCAATTATTTTATGAATTCAACTAAGCAACTATTAAGTTCCCTTTCAAGTCTGAGAGTATTGAGTTCTATAAGAATCTTTAAAATGTCTTCTAACATATACCAACTTTCCAAATACCATTAGGGCAAATACCGTGGTTAACAAAGATTAAAAATAAATATATTTATGTTATCCATAACTTTTTCCTTTAAACAGTTATACACCTGAATTACCCAAATCAGACTAATATTTTTTTTAATTTTTCTTTTATATTGGAGTATAGTTGATTAACAATGTTGTGTTAGTTTCAGGTGTACAACAAAGTGATTCACTTATACATGTATCTATTCTTTTTCAAATTCTTTTCCCAATTAGGTTGTTACAGGATATTGAGCAGAGTTCCCTGTGCTATACAGGTTATCCATTTTATTCTTTTTATTTTTTCAGCATTTAAACACAGATCTGTGTGACTTTATATATTTATTTTTTGGCTGGACCCTGCCTGTGGCATGTGGGATCTTAGTTCCCTGATCAGGGATCGAACCTGTGCACCCTGCATTAGGAGTGTGGAAATATGTAATATTTTATTAGGTGCTGCAAAATTCTTAGAATGTTCTCAGAAACAATAAGATGACATTCAAATACAGTGGTACTGGGATTCCAGACCTTGGGGTCTATCACGAAAATCACTGTAGTTTTGTATCTTAAGAGTGGCTCGAAAAGATGCCAGTCTTAGTGGACTTATAAAGAAATCCCAAAGGCAGGTAGCTTATAGAATCAGAAAGACTTCTCAAAAATAAAAAATAATTTAAATCCATGAGTTAATAATGAAACTAAGAGAAAATAACAACTCATTGATCACCCTGGAAGAATGTTAGAAAATCAATTCCTTATATTCAAAAGTGGGAAATAAAGAAAAAGAATTACATGTTTATTCTGCCTGTCTTATATGATAAGTTCCTCAGGACAGCCAAATAGTAAGGGGTAAGTTCTCTTTACAGAATTATCCCCACTTATAAATAAAGTAGGCGTAATAGAATCTTAAAAGCATCATTTTTCAGTTTTATGAATTAATAGATCAAAACAATAATTATCAATGACTGCTAACATAGAAATAGAGGCCATATAGTGCATTCTAGAAGCTAAAAGAAAGATTGATCATGTTATGTAGGAAAAGGGAAAATATTAAAAAGACCAAATTCAGACTTCTAGAGATAAAAACTACAATGGCTAAGTTGAAAAATATACTGAATGGAACTAAAGCAGATTAGATACTACAGAATAAAAGGTTTATAAACTTGATGATGTAGCAATAGAAGCTATCCACAATGAAACACAGAAAAACACGGAAAACAACACAGAATCAGAGAGCTGTGGGACAATTGCCAATGGCCCGATGTATATGAAAATTAGAATTTCAAGAATAGAAGAGATAGAAGGAGGTACAGAAAAAATTTTTTTTCTGAAAAAATAATGGCCCAAAACTTCCAAATTTGATGAAAACTATAAACTCACAGACGGAAGAATTTCAATTGACTCCAAGCACAAAAAGCATGAAGAAAACAAACCAATGCACATTATCATTAAATTGCTTTAAACAAGTAATAAAGAGAAAATCTTTAAAAAGAAAGAAAGCCAGAAAAAAAAAGATATGACATAAGAACAAAGATAAGAATGGGAGAAGATTTCTCGTCAGAAACAAGCCTGGAGACAATGGAGCAACACCATTAAAGTACTGGGAAAAAAACCTATCAACCCCAAATTCTATATTCAGAAAAAATATATTTAAAAAAGAAAGAGGAAATAAAGGCTTTTTTCTGCCATAAAAAACTGAATGTATTCATCACCAGTAGAACTGTACTACAAGATCTGTTAAAGGACAAATGCTGGAGAGGATGTGGAGAAAAGGGAACCCTCCTACAGTGCTGGTGGGAATGTAAATTGGTGCAGCCACTACAGAGAACAGTATGGAGGTTCCTCAAAAAACTAAAAATAGAGTTACCATACGATCCAGCAATCCCACTCCTGGGCATATATCTGGAGAAAACTCTAATTTGAAAAGCTACATGCACCCCTATGTTCATAGCAGCACTATTCACAATAACCAAGACATAGAAACAATCCATTTTTTTTTAATGGGCAAAATATTTGAACAGACGCTTCACCAAAGACAATATATAGATGGTAAATAGGTAAATCAAGAGATGGTCAACCTCATTAATGATTGGGGAA
The DNA here is from genome assembly GCF_964270905.1 of Leucopleurus acutus. Taxonomy (NCBI): domain Eukaryota; kingdom Metazoa; phylum Chordata; class Mammalia; order Artiodactyla; family Delphinidae; genus Leucopleurus; species Leucopleurus acutus. The sequence continues at coordinate 55,620,906 of NC_139152.1, forward strand.
GTGCAAATTGAAAACACAATGTAATACCACTACACTCCAGCTAGACTGGCTAACATTTTTAAACACTGACCGTATGAAGTGATAGCAAGGATACTGAGCAATTTTAACTCCCACACACTACTGGTAGAAATGTAAAATGATTCAACCACTTTGGAAAACAGTTTAGCTGTTTCTTACATAGTTAAACCTACACCTAACCTATGATCCAGCCATTCCACTCCTAGGTGTTCACCCAAGAGAAATGAAAATATCTCTCCAAACAAAGACTTGTATATAAATATTAATAGCAGCTTTATTTGTGATAGTGAAAAACTGGGAAAAAAAAAACTAAATAGACATCAATAGATGAATAGATAAATTGTGGCATATCATTACAATGGAATACTACTTGGCAGTGAAAAGGGAGAAGTAATTGATACACTTAATAATGTGAATGAATCTCAAAATAATTATGCTGGGTGGAAGAAGTCAGACATTAAAGCGTATAACACATACATAGATTTTCCTCAATTTACGATTGGGTTAAGTCCCGATAAACTTATTGTTAGTTGAAAATATTGTAAGTCAAAAATGCATTTAATACTCCTAACCTTCCAAACATCATAGCTTAGCTTAGCCTACCTTAAAAGTGCTCAGATGGGCTTCCCTGGTGGCGCAGTGGTTGAGAGTCCACCTGCCTGTGCAGGGGATATGGGTTCGTGCTCCGGTCCAGGAAGATCCCACATGCCGCGGAGCGGCTGAGCCCGTGAGCCATGGCCACTGAGCCTGCACGTCCAGAGCCTGTGCTCCGCAACGGGAGGGGCCACAGCAGTGAGAGGCCTGCGTACGGCAAAAAAAAAAAAAAAAGTATCACCAAAAATAAAACATCCACATAGAATCAGAGTATTTTAAAAATACTATATACAATTTATAAAGAGGCTGTAGTAATCCTTACTCCTTAATATTTTCTTCAATTATTAAGATACAAAATAAATAATTGTTGGATTCTCTAAGTTATAGAAAGCAATTTGTATCATAGATTTTGCTGTTTTTTGCTATTTACAAGTTTTTTTTGGGGGGGGCGGTTTTCAGAAGAGCAAACACCAATGCTTATGGCGGGCATAAATTCAAATCCCAAGTAAGTGAACACATTAAACAAATTACTATATGCCAAAATTCTGTATGTAAGTTAACTGTCTAGAGCTCTGGAAGCAACATCATAAATGCAACACTGGTTTTTTAATCAACCCCTCAGAATCCTATTTATCCTAAAGCCTCACATAACCAAAGCATTATTCTAGAATTCTGGGTCTTGGAAACAGGGCCTGGGCCATTTCCTCCTGTTTCCAGATCATGGAAGAAGCCTTGGACCAGTTTTGAAACGTGTCGAGGTTCTGCAGAAATAGAACCTGCAGAACTCGGGGCCCCTCTCAAAGTCCCTCCTTCTTGAAAACTTACCTGCTCCATTCAGACTCTAGTATTTCTGCTCTGAAACCCCAGGGCTTTGTTAGCACTAATATTATGGTGCTTGTCCTTTCTTTCTCTTATAATTGTTTGTGAAGTTACCTTGCCATCCCCTTCCTTCTGCCTAGAACCCTCCTACCAACACACACACACACACACACACACACACACACACACACACACACACACACACACAGTGCAGAACTCCTAGAGGGTAAAGTCTGTGTTACTCATTTTTCTCACAATACCCCAAATAGCAAGGGCAACAGGGGAAATACAAAAAGTGTTAATTATTTTCTATGTATTGGCTGTTTCTATATTGACTATATTTAGTGTCCCTTTTTTTTTTTTTTGCGGTACGCGGGCCTCTCACTGTTGTGGCCTCTCCCGTTGCGGAGCACAGGCTCCGGATGCGCAGGCTCAGTGGCCATGGCTCACGGGCCCAGCCACTTCACGGCATGTGGGATCTTCCCGGACCGGGGCACGAACCCGTGTCCCCTGAATCGGCAGGCAGACTTTCAACCACTGCGCCACCAGGGAAACACTAGTGTCCCTTTTTGACTAAGAAAATATCACATCTCAGAACAGTCCAACCAGAGCAGCAGAGAGAGGGAAGATGAGCAACATTCTCATGAATATTTTCTTCATCATTAATCGTTTTAAAATATTTTCCTCATTAGTGTTTTCTTATTAAAATGTTCTTTTTCAAAAACTCTTCATGGACACATCTTTCAAATTATTTCATAAGTTTTTTCCTGACATATTGTTTATGGAAACATGCTTCATGAATATAAATATACTCAATGACTATATTCATTTTTTTAAAGAACAGTTAATTAGATATAAAGTTATTAACTAGGCAACTAAAAGGGTAAAGAGAGACATCATAGAGGCAGTAAATGCAGGAAGCAGTTACCATCTCCAGGATGGAGGGAACAAAGGGAAGAGGTTGAAAAAAAAAAAAGGAAATGACAGCCACTGCTGAGAGCGACCTGTTTGCCTTTTGCGGTGCAGTCATTCTTGACTCAGAATCAGCACATCTAGGGGGGTGTCTGCATCCAGTAAAAAATGAGATGACCCAGATTGGGTTATAGATGCTATTTCTGGTTTTATTTTTATTTTTCAACTCCAAATTCTATAGACCAAGACATGGATTTAGTCTCGGGATCCATTCCTAGAAAGTCCACCCAAGTTTCAGATGGTTAGAGAAACAGTATGAGAGAGGAGAGCTTTAAAGCAACCAGTAGAACCATTGGGAAGGGGGAGAAAAGTTTTCTGTAACTTGCAAAGCTTTGATTCATTGCCATATTCAAGAATTAATTATAGCCTGAGGTCCCTGGAATGAAGAGAGAAAAGAGAAACAATATGACAGTTACACATCTGGTGGAAGGCACAGCTGCTTCTGCTTAGGAAAGCTGCCTGGATCCCTGTCTCCCCGAATTAAAGCAAATGGTCAAAAAAGAAGAAAAGAAAATATCACATGTAAATTAATGTCACCTACTTCACATTTTATAACTTCTCCCTCCTAAACTCCGCCCCAACCACTAATTTAGAATTCCACACAGAGCAAATGCTCGGTTAATTTATATTAAACAGATACAAGCTTCTGTGGACAAAAATATAAACTTATAATTGGCAGAAAGATTAAATGCAAGGCCTATTATTAAAATTAAACCTATTTCCCTAAAGCAATGTCTGTGGAGACTTTCTAAAGCTCAGGCTAATCCTAGACTTCTTTTTTTACAGTTTCACAGAGGTGGTTGGTTTACTCCAGCACATAAATGCCTTAGCTTGTGAGACAAAGTAACTGAAGCTAACAAGGGTTGTCTTGGAGTGGGAGAATGTAGGAAGGAAAGCCCAGTTAGGTGGCGCTGCGGGTGGTTGTGCTCATATTTGGCCGCAAGGGGGAGCCAGCCGCTTTGGAAAGCCTCCACGACCAGCCTGAGAGGTACCGCCTGCTCCCATCGCGCTGTGGCCCAAGGCATTGAAAAAAGCATCTCTTGACAGATTAAGGTCCCTTCAGGAAATAACTTCTCCCAAAACAAATCAAGGAAAACCAGAGTTCCTAGATAGCTCTATGTTTTCTAAGTTTTTTATCTAGAACATTGCTTGGTTTAGGTTATAACTATTATGTGTTTTCTAGCTATTTGAACTGAAGAACCAAATCAATGGTCAAAACAGACATGGCTTTTGTTGGTTCCAGGTGTCCAGATATATTGTACTGTATCAGGCAAGGATTTCTAGTGCCTTGTCATCATTACCAAAGTTCATTTAGAATAATATTACATTAAATTGTATGGCTAGTGCAAGACACAGCACCTGCACAGAGGAACGAAGGACACTAGCAAAAAGAAAAACAGAAGGTGCTTTAAAAAGTGGGGGGATGGGGTCTCTGAAGACAATTCTCGTCTCCAGATACTGAAACAAAACCAGCTCACTGTTCCTTAGGAAGACTCCATTTTGGCCTACAGTGACTGCCATAGGTCTCATTATTTACCCCAATATCAAGTCCTTCGATGGATTATTCTCCTCTTCAAGTCTTTTCATGGTGAAAACTCTTACTGGGGATGATAATGACCTAATCAGCTGGTGGTAAAATGAAATATAAAATTACATAATCGTTCAACTTAAATAAAGAGACTATACTGATCTGGGTACCGGGACCCTGCTGAGCTCCCAGGCTGGTTCCCTGCCCTCCAAAGCCCCCTCCAGGCCGCGTGCGTCCTTGAGGGCATAGGAGGGAGGCCAGGGAGGTCCGGAGAGGCAGGCGGGAAGAGCCATCCGGGAGGAGCGGGAGGGGGAGTCTGCTGAGCTCCCAGGACAGTCCCCTGCCCTCCAAAGCCCCCTCCAGGCTGCACTAGTCCTGGGGGCATAGGAGGGAGGCTGGGGAGATCCGGAGAGGCGGGCGGGAGGGGCCCTCCCAGACCAGAGGACCAGGAGAGGAGAGGAAGGTGTTTGCCCCGCCCACTCGAGCCCAGGAAGCCTGCTGGGGTCCCAGGTGAGGTCCCCTGCCCTCTGAGACCAGGGCTGGGGGGCACGCCTGGGCCCCTCCTGTTCCTTGAGCCTAAGCCCCACCCTGCACATCCCCCAGGTCCTTTTCCAGCCCTGTGGGTCCTGAGCATTGGCCCCGCCCACCACCCAAACCTCACCCTTGCTTAGGCCCCGCCCTCCACAGCCAAGGCCTTCCCCCCCCCCCCTTTTTTTCTTTTCCCTCCTACTCTTTTTTACTATTGTGGTACTGATGTACCTTCCAGTTGTTGATGCATCTATATTTTTATTTTTATACTCTTTCTAACATATAACATTAGTTTTCTAGTCTAATTTTATTTTTTACTTTGTTATTGTTCTTTTTCTTTTTTTTCACACCCCACGCAGCTTGTGGGATCTTGGTTCATGAGCCAGGGTCGTGCCCAAGCTCCTGTGGTGGGAGCTCCAAGTCCGAACCACTGGACTAAGAGAGAACCTCAGGCCACAGTAGAAATGCTACTGTGGAGTAGCAATACTCATATCAGATTAAATAGACTTTAAAATAAAGACTGTTACAAGAGATAAGGAGGGACACTACATAATGATCAAAGGATCAACCCAAGAAGAAGATATAACAATTATAAATGCTTATGCACCCAACACAGGAGCACCTCAATACATAAGGCAAATGTTAACAACCATGAAAGGAGAAATCAACAGTAACACATTAATAATAGGGGACTTTAACACCCCACTTACACCAATGGAAAGATCATTCAAACAGAAGATAAATAAAGAAACACAAACTTTAAATGACACAACAGACCAGATAGATCTAATTGATATTTATAGAACATTCCAACCAAAAGTGCAGATAGCCATGGCAATCAGAGAAGAAAAAGAAATAAAAGGAATACAAATTGGAAAAGAAGAAGTAAAACTGTCGCTGTTTGCTGATGACATGATACTATACATAGAAAATCCTAAAGATGCCACCAGAAAACTACTAGAACTAGTCAATGAATTTGGTAAGGTTGCAGGATACAAAATTAATGCACAGAAATCTCTGGCATTCCTACACACTAACAATGAAAAATCAGAAAGAGAAATTAAGGAAACACTCCCATTTACCACTGCATCAAAAAGAATAAAATACCTAGGAGTAAACCTGGCTAAGGAGGCGAAAGACTTGTACTCAGAAAACTATAAAACACTGCTGAAAGAAATCAAAGATGACATAAACAGATGGAGAAATATACCATGTTCTTGGATTGGAAGAATCAATATTGTGAAAATGATTATACTACCCAAAGCAATCTACAGATTCAATGCAATCTCTATCAAACTACCAATGGCATTCTTCACAGAATTAGAACAAAAAATTTTACAATTTGTATGGAAACACAAAAGACCCCAAATAGCCAAAGCAATCTTGAGAAAGAAAAACGGAGTTGGAGGAATCAGGCTCCCCGACTTCAAACTATACCATAAAGCTGCAGTAATCAAGACAGTATGGTACTGGCACAAAAACAGAAATACAGATCAATGGTACAGGATAGAATGCCCAGGGACAAACCTACGCATATATGGTCACCTTATCGTTGATAAAGGAGGCAAGAGTATACAATGGAGAAAAGACAGCCTCTTCAAAAAGTGGTGCTGGGAAAACTGGACAGCTACATGTAAAAGAATGAAATTAGAACACTCCCTAACACCATACACAAAAATAAACTCCAAATGGATTTAAAACTTAAATGTAAGACCAGACACAATAAAACTCTAAACATAGGAAAACATAAGAAGAACACTCTTTGACATAAACCACAGTAAGATCTTTTTTGACCCACCTCCTAGAGTAATAGAAATAAAAACAAAAATAAACAAACGGGACTGAATTAAACTTAAAAGCTTTTGCACAGCAAAGGAGACCCTAAACAAGACAAAAAGACAGTCCTCAGAATAGGAGAAAAGATTTGCCAATGAAACAACAGACAAAGGATTAATCTCCAAAATATACAAACAGCTCATGGAGCTCAATATCAAAAAAACAAACAATCCAGTTTAAAAATGGGTGGAAGACCTAAACAGACATTTCACCAAGGAAGACATACAGATGGCCAAGAGGCATATGAAAAGATGCTCAGCATTACTAATTATTAGAGAAATGCAAATCAAAACTGCAATGAGGTATCACCTCACGCCGGTCAGAATGGCCATTATCAAAAAATTTAGAAACACTAAGTGCTGGAAAGGGTGTGGTGAAAAGGGAACCCTCCTGCACTGTTGGTGGGAATGTAAATTGATACAGCCACTACGGAGAACAGTATGGAGGTTCCTTAAAAAACTGAAAATAGAACTACAAAATGACCCAGCAATCTCACTACTGGACATATACCCTGAGAAAACCATAATTCAAAAAGAGTCATGGGGACTTTCCTGGTGGTGCAGTGGTTGAGAGTCCACCTGCCGATGCAGGGGACATGGGTTCATGCCCTGGTCCGGGAAGATCCCACATGCCACGGAGCGGCTGGGCCCAGAGCCATGGCCACTGAGCCTGCGCGTCCGGAGCCTGTGCTCTGCAACGGGAGAGGCCACAACAGTGAGAGGCCCGCGTAGCAAAAAAAAAACAACAACAAACAAACAAAAAACAACAAAAAAAGAGTCATGTACCACAATGTTCATTGCAGAATTATTTACAATAGCCAGGACATGGAACCAATCTAAATGTCCACTGACAGATGAATGGTTAAAGAAGATGTGGCACATATATACAATGGAATATTACTCAGCCATAAAAAGAAACAAAATTGAGTTATTTGTAGTGAGCTGGATGGACCTAGAGTCTGTCATACAGAGTGAAGTAAGTCAGAAAGAGAAAAACAAATACCGTATGCTAACGCATATATATGGAATCTAAAAAGAAAAAAAATGGTACTGATGAACCTAGTTGCAGGGCAGGAATAAAGAGGTAGACATAGAGAATGGACTTGAGGACATGGGGTGGGAGGGCGAAGCTGGGGCGAAGTCAGAGTAGCATCAACATATATACACTACCAAATGCCAAATGTAAAATAGCTGGCTGGTGGGAAGCAGCCGCATAGCACAGGGAGATCAGCTCGGTGCTTTGTGATGACCTAGAGGGGTGGGATAGGGAGGGTGGGAGTGAGGCTCAAGAGGGAGGGGATATGGGGACATGTGTATGCATATGGCTGATTCGCTTTGTTGTGCAATAGAAACTAACACAGTATGTGAAGCAATTATACTCCGATAGAGATCTATTAAAGAGAGACTATACTATTCACTGTCTTAATAAGATGACCTTATAAGTTAAGTATAGAATACACCAAAGATAAGTGGTGACCTTTCCATTATTTCAGGCAAGGGAACTGGCCCAGAGCATTCTCTCCGTGTTCTGCCAAGAGGTACCAGTTTGTAATTTTTATGCTTGTTGTTATTTTAATGGAATAGGAGAGTTCATGGAAAACTATGCGACCCAAGTCCCAAACAAGGACGCAACTTAAACACAGACTAAGCAAAGAGAACATAAATTTGTTGAATTTTTTTACCTAACTGAGCAGCTCACCCTCACAAAAATACCTCTGCACTATAGACTGGAATTTGGGTTACTGAGTACTTTCATGGACCACAAGAAAATGATGCCCTAACTCTTAAAAACTAAAACTCCACTTGCAACTGCCCAGAGTTCAAGTTCCTGTAGCCCTGATGCCGAAGGGTAGAAAGCTCGTTTCCTTCTGGCAACCCCAGGACTGTGATAGTCATCAGCAGCCCACAGCCCAGTTTGTACCACCTTCAAGTACAACCACAGGAGGCTTGAGAAGGCATACTTGGAGCCCAAACAATGTCACAGAAAAGATTCAACACTTCCCACAAGCAAGCCAACTAATACCGCACAGACCCTGGCCTGGTCGTTTTGCTTTGTTTTGTTTTTCTGTACCAATCTTTAATATTGTGGATGCTTTTACAGAAAAGTGTGTTCACTTTTACCTTCTTAATTAATTCCCCATTGCTTAGGGTGACAGCAACCACACTGCGGCATCAAATAATTTAGGTACCAAAGAAGACACATTTCTTTTTTTCATTTTTGATTGAGACTTTGCCTTATACAGGGTACAACTCTAAAAACTTATATGAAAATAAGATTAAAAAATCAATCTAAAAGCTCTTATCAATATGGGAAAGAGAGGAGGTGACAGGAAGAGAGAAGAAAAGAAAGACAGAGGGAGGAAGGAAGGAAGGGAGGAGAAAGAAAGAAAGAAAGGAAGGAAGGAAGGAAGGAAGGAAGGAAGAGAAAGAGAGAAAAAAGAGAGAAAGAGAGAGAAAGAAAATATCCTAGAATAGCATTTGGCACATAGTTGGTGCTTAAGAAATATTTGTTAAATGAATGAATGAATTAGTTAGGAGTCACATAAAGAGAGAATGATTTGAAAAAACAGATATTCATTTGAGAAGCACCTCCTGTCACTTTAGCTCTCTTCAACATGTTTTCTGTGCCATTCCTTAAGAAATAATACATAGTGGCATTACAAGTTATACAGAGTTATTTGATACTGTTTCCCTGTAATGGACTCTCCATTTGGACTACAAGCCAACAATTAGAAAACCCCTTTACCCACTCTTTGAGTAAAGACAACTTCCTACATGCTGTTTTCTGGATAGATGTCTGGGATCAAATTCACCTTATTTGCTATGCATACTTGCACAGTGGCTCAATTTCTGCCTAAGGCTGTGAAAGTCTTCCACAAAGTGTATTTCCTTGCAAACTTGTAATTGGAGTTTACTAAAAACATCTTCCATGAAAAAGGACAGTAGCTGTTCTTGGAGTCTGCAGTTTTTCTATAAATAAGATAGAATAAATTGCATAAGGTAAACTATGAGTAGCTTTCGTAAAATGACACTGAAGCATCCTCCGATTATTACTTCATGACCATCTGGAAAAAATAAAATGCAAGGAAATAAAAGCATCCAACAAGTAGAAACGTGAGAAAGAAAAAGACCCTCTGGCTTACCATAAATAGCTTTTTTGTTTTCTTTTTTAATAACTGTACTTTTTTTTACACGATCTTCCTACAATAAAACAAAGAGAAATAAGATTTATCCAGAATTTCAAACGTCCCTTTGGTCATCATTCTAAGCAGAGCCTAATACTTACTGGAATTGTTGCTTTGAGCCTTGCTGCCTTGACATAGAGTGTATCAACAGCTTGGGACAGTGTTCCCCTTGGGTAGCAACTTGCGGCGAAGGAAGATTGCTTGTGCTTGGCAATGGCAAGAGACAGAGTGACAAACAGCAACCCAGACCTCAAAATGCAATACATCCACATTTCCCTCCACCCCACTCTGGGCTCATGTCACTCACGGAAGCCAGACAGTTACTCGTGTTGGTTAGATGAGAGGATAACCTAGTTACTTTAGCCCTCAAGGTTGCCTCTCCAATGAGATGCTGTGAAAGATAACTTACAGTTTAGAGAGAGGAAGATCACTTCAGTTGTTCTATTTTCTTAGAGCTTGCTTCATAATCAAAAAACGCTGACCACATCATCTGTGATCTTAAGTAAGAGCACAAATTTACCAGTAAGGTTGGGGCCCTGTTTCCAAAAAGAATTTCGAACCTCCGCTGCACTTCACAACAGATTTCAGTATTTTAAAAGTCATGTCATGCTAGTAAAAGAACTTGTTCTCCAGGATGCCATGTGATTTTTTTTTTTAAATATGAAAAAAAATCTCCTTTTCTAACAAGTAGCCCAGGAAAATTTGACCAAAAGGTAGAATGAGCAGCCCTGGGAAACCTGCTCATGACCTCAAAGGGGTTTGACATTTAACCTTTGCCAGATCCTTCACCTGCCCCCCTCTTCCCTCAGAAGCCATCGTTCTGCAGCCTGGCATCAAGACCCAAGTCCTCAAGAATTTTTCCAGCTCGGAAATTGCCACCCCTCCAACATATTCAAGACTTTTTTGAACCTGGACCCGGGATTAAGACCTACAATTTAATAGGTTCTCTATCATCTCTGTCCTAGCCCACCACCCACACTTTTCCTTTAACTCTAGACTTCCAGGAGAGTGCCAACTCCTTACCTTTTCATCTTTGAATTCTCAGTGCCTACCACGATGCCTCATGTAAAGAAGCAGCATATTCAGCACTAGATGAATTGTACTTCCCTTCCCACATCATGAGATGCTACTATAACTGCTTTGTTTTTTCATTTATTCCATTAACAAATTTTTATCAGGGATCTGTCTAAAAGAACAGTGCTTGGTACCAGGGGACTACGTACGAAAGCAGGACTCCCATCCTCAACTCTGTCCCAATTCTTCCCATGGTGATAAATATGGTTCCTTTCGTGTAGCATCCCCAGGATAAGACGTGGACACAGCTCAGGATCATATACTGAGAAGCAGAGGTAAGTCACCAAAGCCCTGAATGAATGGAGCCAACATCATCCCAGTCAAGTTAACATGAGGACTCTGGTTGTGAGTAAGTGATTCATCAAAACTAGGCAGCGTCAATAAAGCATCAGAACCCAAGACTGATTTCTAAATCAAGGCAACCAGGGCTGGCAAAGGAGCAAAGAGAAAGTATAAAGTAAAAGGTCCAAACACATGGAAGTATTTTTGGCTGTTTCAGGTAATAAGCGGATCTCTTTGACAAGCCCAAGCGTCATTTCCACAGGAGCACCTCCGCTGATAAAGAACGCTCCCTCTGAAATAAGATAGGAACCCTTCCTAAAGAGCTACGACAGAAGACAGCTGATCAAGACTGCAAAGTGAGGATCACTGAAGTTTTATAGAAATTCGGGAAAAGGAAGAATTATTTTTAGCTGGGATTAGCTTAAAGGGTGTTGGAACTGGGACATGAAATATCCTAACGTTTTTTGTTTTGTTTTGTTTTGAGCAGAGTAATACTTACTGTTCAGAGTTCTTTTAGACAAAAGAATGTGAACATCAGGAATCAAAAGTCCAAATGCCTTCAGTGGGCGTGGGATTAACATAAGCACCCTGAGTGGGTAGACATAGGACAATTGAGACTAAACTGCTTATATGGCCACCAAACCTAAAATCTGCCCAATTATACAGCCTATTAACACACTGTGTGGGTACAATTAAAGCACCACACAGAATACTTCCAGGAGCCATATACTGCCTAGAGCAACTAAAATTTGGGGGCCCCTGATATGTACCAACAAAATGTAAGTGCAACTCAAATTGCTAATATTGATAAAGAAAGTCAGTGTGGGTGCTGACTGTTTTTTCACCTCTGATAGTTGCATTTCCATAAATGTCTTATATCCCTCAAATCCTCATAATCCAAGGAAGATCATACACATCCCAAGGATGTTTCTGCTTTAGTTTACACCGAACTCAAGAAAACCGTGGTCTTTTCTTAAATGACTGAAAAGTATGTCGCCCCGTTGATCACAGTCATCCTACGCCTTAGTCAGCAGACCTGCCTCGTTAGGGTCCTTTAAACAGTCAAATCTCACCTCACAGGATGAATAGGGGTTATCCTTTTGAATAGGATACTCAAAGCGCAGGCCCTGAAGACAATTCCAAAAGGGGGTTCCAAAAGTGTGCTGAATAACAGAACTATTGGAATAAGTACATAATGTCCTTCGGGCACCAATTTAAAAGAGAAGTTCCTGCTCATTTGGATCGATTTTTATTATACCACTTTCACAAGTTTCTTATACAGAACTGTATAAAAATTGCTGTTAATTACAAGGAGATTTGGTTTTGAAACTCAAATATACTTCTCATTAGTTGTATGGCCTTGGGAAAGTTACTAATCCTCTCTAAGCCTCAGTTTTTGTCATCATTAAACAGGACAATAATTATACCTACTGCAGAGGGTTGTCATGAGCAAAAAATACAGCAATATAAATAGAACACTTAGCACGATGGCAGCCATAGTAGCACTCTGCAAGTGGTAGCTATTTCATTCTTATTTTTTAAACAATAAATGTGTCTTAGTCTGTTTAGGTGCTATAACAAAATACCAGACTGGGTAGCTTTCAAATAACAGAAATTTATTTCTCACAGTTCTTCAGGCTGGGGAGTCCAAGATCAACATGTCAGCATGGTCACATTCTAGGAAGGGTTCTCTTCTGGGTTGCAGACCACCAGCCTCTCACAGCATCCTGACATGGTGGGGCCTCTTCTATAAAGGCACGAATCCCATTCATAAGGGCTCTGCCTTCATGACCTAATCACCTCTCCAAAACACCATCACATTGGGGTCTAGGTTTCAACATATGAACTGGGGGCAAGAGAGAAAAACACAAACATTCAGACCATAGCAAAATGCATGTGTAATACCTGTATAATATTCAAGTTCATTACAATCCTTGAGAAGCTTTGGGAAATGGTTGAAGAAAGCAAGAAAAGGGAAGGATGGACAACGATCTGACATGTCACAGTGTGTGGGCTTGAGGAGCTCCATTTATCCCACACACATCCAGAAGGCAGACTAGAACCAATTAAGTGGGCATTTTAGGGCTGCGACTCCTACGTAATATACAGGAGAACATTCAAATGCTTTATCTGCCCCAAAGCACAACTGACTGCCCCAGTTCCCAAATGCCAGCATGACAGCCATTGCCCTTGAAATTTAAGTCCCCTCCCACCCAGAAGAATGCTAGCAGCCCTCTCAGATGGTCAAGCACGTCCAATAAGCAAAATGAGCACACCAGCTCACGCAGAGAATCACAGCTCACTTTGAGTCCTCGATGATACAACTTTGCAGATGCCCCTCTGTTGAAGGAAAAAACAATTGGGGATTTTTAATTTGCTAAACCATTTTGTTGACTCTAAGATGCATTCCTTCCACACGTTAGTATCTCTGAAATCCCAGTCTGTTTCTTTTTTTAAAAAAACAAAATTCACATTTTATTTAGGTTGAAATAAGCTATACCAAATTGATTTTCTTCACCAAAAATAATGGCAATATTTTCTGTATTATTCCTAGATAAACCACAAAACATTTATTTTTGTAGTTTCTAGGTTTTGCTTGTAAATCAAGATGAGGCAGTAGATACAGTCATGGAAAAAGACAGAAGAAAACAGACAAACCGGTTGTCAGTATCCATGGCCTCTGATCCTGTCTTGACCATGAAACAGAAGTGTTCAACATATACCTGCCAAAAACCTTATGAAGATGAGGCTCAATAAAGGAATGTAAACAGCAACAACCAGATGTGGAACAACAATGGCAGGCTCTTCCTTTCAAACTTTAACTATAACTTGTTCCTTTAACTCCATTTGATAAAGACAAAATCTACACTGAAATCCTTGTTTGGCGAGCTCACGTTTCTCTTACAGTCTGATAATTTTCTTAACTGTCCCTTACAGATTTTTAACAGCATACTTAAAACTCCTACTATTCAAAGGTCAGTCATGAGCTTCATTGCAATGTTTTGTAAAATGTATTCCTTGCTCCCATACCTCCTCAAAATTTATTTCTTCAAAGAACTGATAATTCAGTACCTGACAACTGGATCCACAGTGATAAATGTTATGTGTAAAATGACTTAACTAATACAAGTCCAAAGTGCCATTAGCAGAGATCACACAGAGTGTAACGTGGTACTTTCAACGCTATCTTCTGGAAGAAGAGTTAGGTCTCCAAAGCATGGGACTTCAAACGGGCCATTTAAACAGGTAGATTATCAATGACTAATGTACTCAATGGGAGGCCTACAGGTCAAGATATTCAGTGATTAAGTGGCCTACGTACACCTTATAACTTTTCTGTAAGATAGTATCAAATTTCTTACAGATTTTTTCAAATATCAAATATAAGAGAAAGCCTATTTTGAAAGTCTCTTAGGTATTTTCAGTGGTTTCCGAATTATCTGTAGGAAGCTCTGACTTACTTGTATAGAGTTTAATATATGTATCCACCATTAAATCCAAATTGTGTTTTATATCAAAATTTGTGTTAAGCGAAGCCAAGTTCCTTGACCTTTGGTCTGTCAAAGTGTTCCTCAGGTATGCTTTGAGACCCTTTCACCCATTTTCATAGCGTTCAGTCTCAACCTTCATCACAGGAAGAATACATAGGACTTTCAGCAATGCATTAACTTTAGGAAAAATCTTGTTGTCTGGCAGATGAAGGGCTTCATAATTAGTGGATGGAAGTTCTGTATCTTTCCCTCTGTGTTTGCACTTGATTCTGCAACAATGCAGCTCAGCAGAGAGCTGTCAGGATTAGGTAAATCACTTCTGTACATGTCAGCACTATGCTCCTCTGATGTATTGAATTTGAACTGTCCCCTGACAGAGAGTACCAGAGATAAGCATTTAAGAGCTTTAAGGTGCTGTTCTGAGAATATATCTTTCAGTTCCTGAATAATGTGCTCCACTGTTGGAACACTTAGAGTTTCTTTATAGTAACTCTCAGAGGTTAGCTGAGATTCCAGGTTACTGTGCTGAGCTCTGTGAAATTTCCCTGGGAGTTTTATCAGAATATAAAGTTTGGCTGCCAAATTTGTGAGTTCCTCAAACCAAAATTCATGATAAACCGGTATTTTCCATCACTTCATTTAGTGAATGCAGCACTGCAGTCAAATTACTGGCTGCAAAGAAGACATCAGAAGTTTGCCCCTGAAGATTTTCCCCAAAGGCTCTTGTAAAAGAGAACATTTTTAAGAACAACAATGGTAACAATGAAATCAAAATCTGTTACCGCAGCTCTCACAGACCTCTAGCATCCGTTTCTGCTGTGTTTTCAAACAGAACAATGTGTTCACTGCCGTTGTCCCAAAGCACTTTCTCAGAACCTCTTCGCCAGAAATGATCTGGCACTCCAGCAGTGCTTGAAAGTTATCAGGAGTAGAGAGACCTTCTGGGATTTCATCAGCTTCATGTTCATCCAGAGGTGTGTTCTGTTTTCCCATAAGAATCAAAATTTCAAATAAAGATTTTAAGTATTCTTTGTTTTCCTTCTCTTCAAGGGTTAAAGGTAAAATGTCTTCCTCCTGCTCTTCACCCCCCTCTGCACTGGGGTTCTGAGCATTGCTGTTGTTTATTTTCTCATATTTTCGTTCCTGTTCAGAAGTTTCATGAATTTTTTCTGTTTCAATGTCCTGATTTCATCTTCACTCAATTCTTTTATTCGTTTTCTGTGTCTACTGTGTGGATTATTCAAATGGCTGGTAAGATCAAATATTGTTGGTATTGCATTACCTCGAAGAACTGTCCTATAAGGACTAGCTCTACACATCATAGAAGTCTCAAAGTGTTTGGCACACAATCGATAATGTTTATTTAGTTGATCGGGGGTTTTATCTTCTAAGTCTGCTCTCCTACAATTCTCCACCCACTTCTGGCATCTGGCTGGAGCCCGCAGGAACCTGAAAAAAGCCAGGTCCGACTGCGTGCGCTTCCACGTGCAATTGGGGTCCTCGCAGAAGTTCGGCATCGCCGTCAGCCAGCCGGCAGGCCCAGCCCTCCCCTCCCCGCCTCCTCAGGGCAGCCCACCAGCCCGTCGGGGGCCGGGGAGGGGACCCAGCCTGTTTTATAATCCACGGAGTCTTACAATTATATCACCGAGTCAGGAGTCCGTTCTGGGCGGTCCCTAATGACGTCATCACTTCCGCTGACCTGCGTGCATGGTTGTTACTGTGGGTGTTGAGTTTACATGCTGTTCAAATGCCTTTGGAAAGACACCCTATGATTTGGCATTGCAACTAAAGTTAATGTGTTCACAGAAAGGCACAGAACAGCAGTGGACTGCAAATCTGCTTTTAGAGAAGCAAATATTTGTCTTTGGAGGAATGACCAAAAATACATGTTTTCTTGCAAAGCAACAGCCAAGAGCTCAATGTTAAGAAAGGGTTGCATCATAGTTTATTCAGCAACATTTTTTTTCCTTTCTTAGTGGTAAATGAAATAATGCTGCAACTTCCAATATATTGTATCTTAAATTTGTTGAAATACGATGTTTAATGAGCTCAGTGATTGGTATAATTCCTCAGGATCATAAATCCTAAAATCAACACAGATGTAAATAAGAAGCAGATGGATCTATTTAAACCACCCATCCAAAAAAAACCCCCCAAACCCACTGAAATCCAATGTTTTTCCCAGGATAGATCCAGAAGATATAGATAAGAAATAGTCATAGATAGATAAATATGTTCAGTACAATGATAGCTTGGTTTTTGACCCCTGAGAAATGGTAGGTCCCATTCTATTGAACACTTCCAACCAGGAAACCTGTTTATCTCATGTTTACATCCTCAGAGGGTGGATGAGAACAGGTTAAAGAGGGAAAGAAGAGTGCTGTCAACGGTCTGCACGGGAAAAGAGGGAGCTATTGAGGTTGGATGCACGAGCAGCATGAAGAGGAAACATGCGTGGAAATTCACTGACAGTCTCAGCCTATGTTCCCGGCCCTGTGCTGGGAGGCTGGTACTCTGTGTTTTCACCCTTCATCATTAATTGACTCAGTCACCAAGTACTTAAACCGAGTGCTTGTCATCGCCCGGGCTTACTGGAGCTTGTTGGGAGGAGAATGCTTTTATATCCTAAAGTTCGAGGTATAACTAAATGCTTCCCATTATACTTGAGAATGTAGTTAGGATTAGAGCATCTGGTATTGTTCCATTTTACAGACGAAGAATCTGAGGTCCGGGGAAGTTGAATCACGTGCCCAGTGACACTCAGCTCAAAAAGGCAGAGGATTCCATCCATGTTTTTAAGACTCCAGGCCCATGTGTTTCCCACTCCCTGTGCAGCCTCCCTCCACACTGGAGGGCAGGATACAAGGAGTGTCTGAGGCTGTGGTGGAGATCATAGAAAACAGAGACTTAAGGAAAAAGGAGCAAAAAGAAAAAAACCTAAAAAATAGTAAAATGAAATTTTTGTGATATTTTATAGCCCTTGCATATTCACTACAGGAATATCTAATTTTATGTAATACTTCATAAAGATTTTCCTTTACTTGGTCTTCCCAACATTTCTATAAAAGGTAAAGAAGGTCTTGTTTTTCTCAGTTCACAGGTAAGAGAGCTGAGACTGAAAGAGGTTAAATGGCTGTCTGAAGGCACAAAGACAGGAAGTAGCACACCTGGGTTTGACCCATGTCTTCGAACAGCAAATCCAGTGGTATTTCCACTGTACCATCTTGACTCTGGGTTAATAAATAAACATTATGTATGTATGAGTCCAAGATCTTCTGATGGGCAGTGTGAGAATAAACCAACACACAAATACAAAAAAAGTATTATCCATTCCAATAGCTATTATGCAGTACCGATCTTCTTCATAGCTTTGTAGATTTTGGGTTATCTTAGCATTTCCAGTTTTGACATGATGGTAGCGTACATACTGGCCATTTATTCTCCGGCAACGAAAGGCATGTCATCCCTAAAAACTGCAAAGAATATGGTACCCTAACCGTGATTTCAAAATAAAAAATAAGAAGTCAGAAGCAGATTTCCCATAGTAACCACCACAATGGATGACAGAAATAGACCTCTGCTGCTGTCCCCCTCACTCTTAGCCCCACAGAAGAAAAGGATACACAATGGCTACATCAATCCAAGCATCCTCCAAAATTTTATCAAAGTACGTGACTTAAAAATAGCCTTTCACCTCATTTTCTAAGTGCATCAAAAAGAAGTTTGGCAGTAATAACTGCAAGAATCGAGACAGAGTTTAGAAATCACAATAGCAAGAGTCCTAGAAATAGATGTATCTTTTCTGTCAAAATGTATTAATCATTGGTCCATCTCTTCAGCCCTGTGGTTCTGGGGCAGTCAGCATAAGTGTCTGTTAGACTCTACTCAGACTAAGCAATGCACTTGAACCTGAACTTGCAGCCACTAGAAGCATGATTTCTCCCTTAAGGACTTCCTGTCACACTCAGAGTGAAAGCCAAATCCTTTCAATGGCCTAAGGGCCTGTCTGATTTTGCTATTCTCCTTGCCTTTTGGCTTTTCCTCCTGCTCTCCCCTTTGCTCACCTCCTCTAGCCACAATACCTCCTTGTTGCTCTTCAAACTCACTAAGATGCCTGTAGCTCAGAGCCTTTGCATTGGCTGTTCCCTCTACCTGAAATGTTTCCCCACTCCACCCCACCCCACCCCACCCCACCCCAGATATCTGCATGGCCAGCTCTTTTAAGTCTTTCAAGTCTTTGCTTAAATACAACCTTCCCAGCTAGGCTTTCCTAGGATACCTGTTAATGGGCTGAAGGTTGTCCCTCCAAAATTCATATGTTGAAGTCCTAACCCCTGCGCCCCAGAATGTGGCTGTGTTTGGAGGTGTAGGTCTTTAAAGAGGTAATCAAGTTAATTACCTATCTGGGCAGGCCCTGATTCAATGTGACTGATGCCCTCATAAGAAGAGATTAGGACACAGACATACACAGAGGAAAAACCATGGGAGGACCCAGAGAGAAAGTGGCCATCTATAAGCCAAGGAGGGAGGCCTCAGAAGAAACTAATCCTGCTGGGGCTTCCCTGGTGGCGCAGTGGTTGAGAGTCCGCCTGCCGATGCAGGGGACACGGGTTCGTGCCCCGGTCCGGGAAGATCCCACATGCCGCAGAGCGGCTGGGCCGGTGAGCCACGGCCGCTGAGCCTGGGCGTCCGGAGCCTGTGCTCCGCAACAGGAGAGGTCACAGCAGTGAGAGGCCTGTGTACCGCAAAAAAAAAAAAAAAAAACCAATCCTGCTGACATCTTGATGTCAGACTTCTAGCCTCCAGAACTATGTCACTCCGCCTGTGTGGTACTTTGTTATGGCAGCCCTTGCAGACTAATACAGTGCCCTAATGAGAATTAACTTCACTCCTTGGTCCTTTGTTTCCTTTTTCTGTTTTATATTTTTCCAAACTCCTTACCATTATCTTACATATCTTTCACTTATGCATTTTGTTTACTGCTTATCTCCCTTTGCTAAAATCTAAGCTCTATCAGGGCAGGAATTTTTTTCTGCTTGGTCATTGCTGCTGCCTCGGTTCCAAACAGACTAGCCCATGGTATGTGCTCAGTAAATACTGTTGGATTACTGATTGCACCTCCATCATCACCATGGAATGCCCTGTGAGATGAGAGAAGACCAAAAGGCAGTCAGGGCTCTAAGGAGGAAGGAGAGAGAAGTTTGGGCGCTGACATAAAGATAATAAACTCTGCTTTGGGAGCTCGACCCACTTCTGAGCCACGTTGGGCAGCCACAAGCAGCTCTTTGTCTTCTCATTTTGCCTATGAAATCTACAGAGCTCACAATGGGCATCCCCTCCTCTGCCTTTGATATTGTTTCCTGTCTCTCCTCTGCATTTCAAACCAAAGCAGATGCGTAGGAGGATCCGATCAGCTGAGCACCTGGGCTTGATGGGAACCTCTCATGCAGCTCTGTGCTGGGGGGTGCTGGCTACTGCTTTTTGTTCTGTACCTTTCTCTCATAACTTCCTACACACCAGCTGTTCGCTTTACTGCTTTTAAATGTATCTGTGTTTTTGTATTACAGGCCTGGGTGTTCTCTGATGACAGGAACCAGCTAATGAGAGGTCTCTTATCCTTCCTACAGATTTGTTTTGGTGCTAATGTCTTCCGTGATTCTGTTCTGAATCAGTATATTTGTTAATTCCTTCAAAATTATACACACACACACACACACACACACACACACACTCACTCACCATTCTACTGTTCATAGCAGATCTTATCAATAAGATAGGAGATATATATGCATATATGCAGACCTTATATATATTGAGCACCTCCTGTGTTCCAGGCAGTACTCCAGATGGTAAGCAAAACAAACCAAAACCCTTAACCTCACGGAGCTTAGATTCTAGAAGGAATTGCCTTAGCCCAGGTGCCTCATACATCTGCCCACGCAACCTGAGTTCTAGCCACACTGGACCTCTGACCTTCCCCTGAGCCCTCTGTCCCCTTTCATGTCTCCAACCCCTTGCTTTTCCAGGTCCTTGGGCCCAGAATCCTATTTCATCCTCTATGCATTCATCCACCAAACATTTACCAAGCACCTGTAAAGTGCCAGGCATTTTTAGTTCCTGGAATACAAAGATGAACCATAGTTCTTGCCCTTGAAATGTTCTCAACATAGACACGTAAATAATTAAACTTTGGTGTGATAAATGCTAAGAGAGAGATGCAGATTATGCTTGGCCAGTCCTGAAGATGGAGCAATTAACTATGACTAGGTTGTAAAAGGGAAGAAAAAGAGAAAATTTCACAGAGGAGAAGACATTTAAAAAAATTGAAATATAGTTAATTTACAATGTGTTAGTTTCAAGTGTACAGCAAATTGATTCAGTTACATACATACATATATGTATATGTATATATCTATATCTATACATATCTGTATCTAGCTATCTATATATATTTTTTCAGATTCTTTTCCATTATAGGTTATTATAAGATGTTGAGAATAGTTCCCTGTGCTATACAGTAGGTCCTTGTTACCTGTTTTATGCATAGTATTGCGTATATGTTAATCCCAAACTCCTAATTTATCTCCCCCCTCCACCATTATCCCCTTTGGTAACCGTAAGTTTGTTTTCTATGTCTGTGAGTCTGTTTCTGTTCCATAAATGTGTTCATTTATAACTTTTTTTTAGATTCCACATATAAGTGATATATGGTATTTGTCTTTATCTGTCTGACTTACTTCACTTAGTATTATAATCTCTAGGTCCATCCATGTTGCTACAAATGACATTATTTCATTCTTTTATATGGTTGAGTAATATTCCACTGTATTTGTATACCACATCTTCTTTATCTATTCATCTGTTGGTAGACATTTAGGTTGCTTCCATGTCTTGGCTATTGTAAATAGTGCTGTTATGAATATTGGTATGCATGTATCTTTTCAAATTAGAGCTTTCTCCAGATATATTCCCAGGAATGGGATTGCAGGATCATACGGCAATTCTATTTTTAGTTTTTTAAGGAACCTCCATACTGTTCTCCATAGTGGTTGTATCAATTTACATTCCCACCAACAGTGCAAGAGGGTTCCCTTTTCTCCACACCCTCTCCAGCGTTTATTATTTGTAGACTTTTTGATGATGGCCATTCTGACTGGTGTGAGGTGATACCTCACTGCAGTTTTCATTTACATTTCTCTAATAATTAGAGATATTGAGCATCTTTTCATGTGCCTGTTGGCCATCTGTATGTCTTCTTTAGAGAAATGTCTATTTAGGTCTTCTGCCCATTTTTTGATTGGGTTATTTGCTTTTTTGATATTAAGCTGTATGAGCAGAAGATCTTGCATACCCTATGATTTAAATCGTTGCTTAATTAACTACACTGAATTGAAATGCTTAAGGGTGTCAGTGAGTCAAGCAGCCATGTGAGATTCATAAAGTTCCTGTGCACTCATGGTGCCCAAAAAATAGCATCTGCAGTGATGGCAAGATGAAAATGTCACAGGTGAAACAACAACTCAAAAAAGCATTTCAGGGCTTCCCTGGTGGCACAGTGGTTGAGAGTCCACCTGCTGATGCAGGGGACACGGCTTCGTGCCCTGGTCCGGGAAGATCCCACATACCGCGGAGCGGCCAGGCCCATGAGCCATGGCCGCTGAGCCTGCACGTCCGGAGCCTGTGCTCCGCAACGGGAGAGGCCACAACAGTGTGAGGCCCGCGTACCACAAAACAAACAAACAAACAAAAAGAAAACTATTTTGATTTTAGAAACCAAAATACCACTGATTTTGCTTCATTACAGGGTCAAACATTTGCACACGACTTAGATATGCCAAAAACTGGCTTTATTTATTGTCCATAAACAATATCTAAACTAGCAGACTCCATCCTACTACTAGGTGGGAGCTGGGAGGAGAATGGAAGAGAGAACAGAGATATATAGGTCAGAATCCCAGCAGAAAACATATGTTACATTCAAACTGGGTAATGGAAAGTGTTGTTTTTTTAATGGAAGTATAGTTGATTTACAATATCGTGTTAGTTTCAGGTATACAGCAAAGTGATTCAGTTATATATATATTTTTTTCAGATTATTTTCCATTATAGGTTATTATAAGACATTGGATACAGTTCCCTGGGTTATACAGTAAATCCTTTTTGCTTATCTATTTTATGTATAGTAGTGTGTACCTGTTAATCCCATGCTCCTAATTTGTCCCTCCTCCCCCTCCCTTTCCCCTTTGGTAACCCAAAGTGTGTTTTCTATGTCTGTGATTCTGTTTTGTATATAGATTCATTTGTTTTATTTTTTACATCCCACACATAAGTGATATCATATAATGTTTGTCTTTCTCTGCCTGACTTACTTCACTTAATATGGTAATCTCTAGGTCCATCGATGTTAGTGTAAATGGCAATATTTCACTCTCTTTATGGCTGAGTAACATTCCATTGTATGTATATACTGCATCTTCTTAAACCAGTCGTCTGTTGATGGGGACTTGGGTTGTTTCCATGTCTTGGCTATTGTAAGTAATGCTGCTATGAATATTGGGGTGCATGTATCTTTTCAAATTAGAGTTTTCATCACTTCTGGGTAAATGTTGAGGAGTGGGATTGCTGGATCATATGGTAGCTCTATTTTAAGTTTTGTAAGGAACCTCATACTGTTTTCTATAGTGGTTGCACCAACTTATGTTTAAAATTTTTTTTTTATTAAAGTATAGTTGATTTACAATATTGCATTTGAAAAAGTTTAATAAGGGATTGGCTTTTTTTAAGGTGTGGAAAAAGTTTAAGGAACCCTATAAAGAAGTAATGGGATGCCCTGAAGCTAAGAATAGATGGAAGCCTGTTAGTGAACAGGGTGGAGAGCAATTTCCGGAACCAGGAAAGAGAACTATATGGAAGAGGGCTGTCTGCAAGGAGCTGAGGTTTTAGGTAGAATATACAACCAACCTGCATGGCAACTTGGCCAGAGGGTTCCAGAGGAATACATATTCTAACTTTATTCTCTTCCTTCAATTTCCTGCTAACTTCTTTTCACTTGCCAAATGCAATCAAAAGCCAGACAGCCAGCACATATAGGGGGCAGTTCGTGTATGTCAGCTTCTCTGGGGACAAAGTAGAGTGGGAAAGAACAGAGGATGGATGTAGAGGGCCAGATTGGCATAATCCATTCTTCCTGTCCTCAGCACCCACTCTTTTCTTTGTGCAGGTGAAAAATGCTTGTTTCCAGCACAGGAACTACTCAGAATCTCATCAACTACACTGTAGGGATGATGTAAATGTGGTCATAGTTCCACCTGAAAACTGAAATATCAGTCCCCATTAGCACTCTTCATGTAAGAGGGGAGGGAGGAGGAGAAACAAGGACAAAGAATGAATAACAGAAACCATATCTGCTATAGTTCCTATTTTTATAGCTGTTCACAGGACCTAAAATAATAATCATGAATTCCTTCTTCCACCACCCATTCCGTTTTCCTCTTACCTCCTGCCTGCACCTTCACTGGATGGAGTCCTTCACCTGGTAAAGTGACTAAACCTCATTCCTATAGAAATGGAGTTCTTGAGGATCCTGTCTCTCTTGGGTTGATGCAATTTTTCATTGATGAGACTGTTGAGCAAGTTGACAAGACAATGCAGTGAACCCCTTTGGTCCAGTTACAGTCTACCTAGCCCTCAGGGTGTAGCAGTAACACAGTTTTCTCTTGGCAATTAGGATCAGTCATCCCAGCCTTGCCTACCTGTTTTTTCCAACAATAAACATTCCTTGAAGTCGATTTTAAAGATAAAGTCACTATATTGATGGTTGCCTCTGGGACATAGGACCTCAGCTTTCAACCCTTGGTATCACTGCATTCTCCTCGTTTAACTGTCTGCACTCAAATCTTAACATTTTAACCTGCTTTCAGGGCAAAATCACTGTCTTTACTTTCATTCCTATATGAAGCACTGTATATGAATGAATACTATAGTATAAATGAAAAACCAGGAGAAAAACTAACACTTTTCCTGTTAGTGAATCGGCTCCATACGTAGCTCATATGTCCCAGGCAACCAAGCCGAGTGTCACAGTCACAACGAGTTTTCTCTGGCTCTACCCCCATCTACTTCAGTACAATCACCACTTTCTCCTTGGACAATTGCATTGGCCTTGCTTCTGTTCTTACCCCTTCTATAGACCTATTCTCCACCCAGCAGCCAGAGTGCTATTTATGGAACATGAGTCATATCAAGTCTTTCCCACACTTGAAACCCTCCAATGGCTTCTCTTCAGTCCTAAATGCTGGTTTGTGTCTCAGGGGGCTTGGGTCTCACACAAGCTCACAAATTAGTCTTCTGAAATACCTGGGTGTTACCATCTGGCGCTGGGGGAGGAGGCATCCAAGGCTTCTGCCAATGCCAAGAACAAGAGCAGTGCTGACAGTGCCAGCCAAATGCTAGCCACTGCCACGGATGCCAGAGCAGCTGCCAATGATTACGTCAAGACTCCCTGTGAGGAATTTGAACTATTCCATGTCGCTGCCAAATTGATCAGCACTTCCCTCCAGACCTGAAGAGGATCCTGGCACCTTATGACTTATGTCCATTGGCATTCGGAACTTTTAAATCTCTTTATTTCAGACTCCTTGTCCTAGGACGGAAGCATTTGTGAATCCAATTTTAAAGGTATTCTTCCATTTATGGCTCGATTTCTAGAAGACTGGTCAAAAATAAGTACGATACCAAATTTTTCTCAAATCATTACACTGAGACTCATTTGGAAGAAGAGAGGAAAGAATCCTAAACCTCAGCTTATCCCAGAAATAATTCTCATCCCATCAACCCTGAAGCTTAGCTTTGGTACCTTTAAGCATTTGGAGCCCATACCCAAAGTATTAACTCCGCTTTACCCACGAGTGAATGTGCAATTTACATTTGTGCTCACAATCACCACCAGTCTTTTTTAATTGATGGATAGTTGCTGTTCAATATTATATAAATTACAGATGTACAATCTAGTGATTCATGATTTTTAAAGGTTATACTCCATTTATAGTTATTATAAAATATTCACTGTTTCCCATGTTGTACAATATATCCTTGTAGCTTATTTTATACCTAACAGTCTGCACCTCTTACTCCCTTACACCTACATTGCCCCTCCCCTCTTCCCCCTCCCCACGGGTTACCGCTTGTTTGTTCTCTATAACTTAATCATCACCAGTCTTGACCTCATCCTGCAGGAACTTGGCAAATAACTGGTGAGTGACCTGTAGAATAGTCCCAGGGTTCCTGATTTTATGGAGAAGGAAACACTTTAGACAGCTGACCACTGGCTTTCGCCTTTTATGGAAAGACCTATACATGCTTCAGTGCTGGTGTCATTTGTCCATTATTCTAGACAGAACTAGTCCAACTTTTATCTCTATCTCTCCTCTCTCTTCTCTGTACCACTGTACAAATCTTGACGACATCCAGCTTTCCCCCCTCATGTGTGCTTCATGATATCTTGCTCATCTTCCACTCACAGACTTCTCTATCAGGGCTAAACTCCACTAGCAAATAAGACTCCCCAGACTCAGTCAGCTTCCCCTTTACCTCCCTGACTTACCGGAAAACTGGAGGATGCCCTTCCTAACAAGCTCAACATAGAACTAAAAGCAGTTCATCTACAGCAATAGAGGCGACATGTATTTCTCCCCCAGCAGCATTACTCCTTCCTTTTAGCAAACTGCTAATGAGGCAGATGGATTCTTTACAATACCTTACCTTTTTCCTTTCAGAATCACATGCTGAATCAACATAACAAGTCTATAGGGGCCTTCCAGGAAGATGGCGGAAGAGTAAGACGCAGAGATCACCTTCCTCCCCACAGATACACCAGAAATACATCGACACGTGGAACAACTCCTACAGAACACCTACTGAACGCTGGCAGAAGACCTCAGACCTCCCAAAACGCAAGAAACCCCCCACGTACCTGGGTAGGGCAAAAGAAAAAAGAATAAACAGAGACGGAAGGATAGGGACGGGTCCTGCACCGGGGAGCTGTGAAGGAGGAAAAGTGTCCACACACTAGGAAGCCCCTTCGCGGGCGGAGACTGCAGGTGGCGAAGGGGAAAGCTTCGGAGCCGAGGAGGAGAGCACAGCAAGAGGGGTGCGGAGGGCAAAGCGGAGAGATTCCAGCACAGAGGATCAGGGCCGACCGGCACTCACCAGCTGAGAGGCTTGTCTGCTCACCCGCCGGGGCGGGCGGGGCTGGGAGCTGAGGCTTGGGCTTCAGTCGGAGCACCGGGGGAGGACTGGGGTTGGCGGCGTGAACACAGCCTGCAGGGCGTTAGTGCGCCGCAGCTAGCCGGGAAGGAGTCGGGGAAAAGTCTGGACCTGCCGAAGAGGCAAGAGACTTTTTCTTCCCTCTTTATTTCCTGGTGCGCGAGGAGAGGGGATTAAGAACGCTGCTTGAAGGAGCTCCAGAGACGGGCGCGAGCCGCGGCTAAAAGTGCGGACCCCAGAGACAGACATGAGACGCTAAGTCCGCTGCTACCGCCACCAAGAAGCCTGTGTGCGAGCACAGGTCACTATCCACGCCCCCTTCCGGGGAGCCTGTGCAGCCTGCCACTGCCAGGGTCCCAGGATCCAGGGACAACTCCCCCGGAAGAACGCACAGTGCGCCTCGGGCTGGTGCGACGTCACGCCGGCCTCTGCTGCGGCAGGCCCGCCCCGCACTCCGTGCCCCTCCCCACCCCCACCCCACCCCCCCTCCCCGGCCTGAGTGAGCCAGAGCCTCTGAATCAGCGGCTCCTTTAACCCTGTCCTGTCTGAGCAAAGAACAGACGCCCTCCGGCGACCTACACGCAGAGGCGGGTCCAAATCCAAAGCTGAGCCCCTGGGAGCTGTGAGAACAAAGAAGAGAAAGGGAAATCTCTCCCAGCAGCCTCAGAAGCAGCGGATTAAAGCTCCACAATCAACTTGATGTACTCTGCATCTGTGGAATACATGAATAGACAACGAACCATCCCAAATTAAGGAGTTGGTCTTTGAGAGCAAGATTTATTATTCTTTCCCCTTTTCCTTTTTTTGTGTGTATGTGTACGCTTCTGTGTGAGATTTTGTCTGTATAGCTTTGCTTCCACCATTTCTCCGAGGGTTCAATCCGTCCTGTTTTTTTTCTTAATAATTACTTTTTATTTTAATAACCTTATTTTATTTTACGTTACCTTCGTTCTTTCTTTCCTTCCTTCCCTCCTTTAGACAACGAATCATCCCAAATTGAGGAGGTGGACTTTGCTTCCACCATTTGTTCCCGATTCTATCCATCCGTTTTTTTTGTTTTCCTCTTAATAATTATTTTTTTATTTTAATAACTTCATTATATTTTATCTTACTTTATTTTATTTTACTTTGTCTTCTTTCTTTTTTTCCTTCCTTCCCTGCTTCCTTCCTTGCTCCCTCCCGCCCTCCCTCCTTTCTTTCTTTCTTTCTTTCTACTTCTACTAATTCTTTCTTTCTACTCTTTCTCCCTTTTCTCCTGAGCCGTGTGGATGAAAGGCTCTTGGTGCTGCCGCCAGGAGTTAGTGCTGTGCCTCTGAGGTGGGAGAGCCAACTTCAGGACACTGGTCCACAAGAGGCCTCCCAGCTGCACATAATATCAAATGGCGAAAATCTCACAGAGATCTCCATCTCAACGCCAGCACCCAGCTTTACTCAACGACCAGCAAGCTACAGTGCTGGACATCCTATGCCAAACAACTAGCAAGACAGGAACACAACCCCACCCATTAGCAGAGAGGCTGCCCAAAATCATAATAAGTCTACAGACACCCCAGAACACACCACCAGACGTGGACCTGCCCACCAGAAAGACAAGATCCAGCCTCATCCACCAGAACACAGGCACTAGTCCCCTCCACCAGGAAGCCTACACAACCCACTGAACCAACCTTAGCCACTGGGGACAGACACCAAAAACAACAGGAACTACGAACATTCAGCCTGCAAAAAGGAGACCCCAAACACAGTAAGATAAGCAAAATGAAAGGACAGAAAAACACACAGCAGATGAAGGAGCAAGATAAAAACCCACCAGACCTAACAAATGAAGAGGAAATAGGCAGTCTACCTGAAAAAGAATTCAGAATAATGATAGTAAAGATGATCCAAAATCTTGGAAATAGAATAGACAAAATGCAAGAAACATTTAACAAGGACCTAGAAGAACTAAAGATGAAACAAACAATGATGAACAACACAATAAATGAAATGAAAAATACTCTAGATGGGATCAATAGCAGAATAACTGAGGCAGAAGAATGGATAAGTGACCTGGAAGATAAAATAGTGGAAATAACTACTGCAGAGCAGAATAAAGAAAAAAGAATGAAAAGAACTGAGGACAGTCTCAGAGACCTCTGGGACAACATTAAACGCACCAACATTCGAATTATAGGGGTTCCAGAAGAAGAAGATAAAAAGAAAGGGACTGAGAAAATATTTGAAGAGATTATGGTTGAAAACTTCCCTAATATGGGAAAGGAAATAGTTAATCAAGTCCAGGAAGCACAGAGAGTCCCATACAAGATAAATCCAAGAAGAAATACGCCAAGACACATAATAATCAAACTGTCAAAAGTTAAATACAAAGAAAACATATTAAAAGCAGCAAGGGAAAAACAACAAATAACACACAAGGGAATCCCCATAAGGTTAACAGTTGATCTTTCAGCAGAAACTCTGCAAGCCAGAAGGGAGTGGCAGGACATATTGAAAGTGATGAAGGAGAAAAACCTGCAACCAAGATTACTCTGCCCAGCAAGGATCTCATTCAGATTTGATGGAGAAATTAAAACCTTTACAGACAAGCAAAAGCTGAGAGAGTTCAGCACCACCAAACCAGCTCTACAACAACTACTAAAGGAACTTCTCTAGGCAAGAAACAAAAAAGAAGTAAAAGACCTACAATAACGAACCCAAAACAATTAAGAAAATGGGAATGGGAACATACATATCGATAATTACCTTAAATGTAAATGGACTAAATGCTCCCACCAAAAGACACAGATTGGCTGAATGGATACAAAAACAAGACGCATATATTTGCTGTCTACAAGAGACCCACTTCAGACCTAGAGACACATACAGACTGAAAGTAAGGGGATGGAAAAAGGTATTTCATGCAAATGGAAACCAAAAGAAAGCTGGAGTAGCAATTCTCGTATCAGACAAAATAGACTTTAAAATAAAGACTTTTAGAAGAGACAAAGAAGGACACTACATAATGATCAAGGGATTGATCCAAGAAGAAGATATAACAATTGTAAATATTTATGCACCCAACATAGGAGCACCTCAATACATAAGGCAAATACTAACAGCCATAAAAGGGGAAATCGACAGTAACACATTCATAGTAGGGGACTTTAACACCCCACTTTCACCAATGGACAGATCATCCAAAATGAAAATAAATAAGGAAACACAAGCTTTAAATGATACATTAAACAAGATGGACTTAATTGATATTTATAGGACATTCCATCCAAAAACAACAGAATACACATTTTTCTCAAGTGCTCATGGAACATTCTCCAGGATAGATCATATCTTGGGTCACAAATCAAGCCTTGGTAAATTTAAGAAAATTGAAATTGTATCAAGTATCTTTTCCGACCACAACGCTATGAGACTAGATATCAATTACAGGAAAAGATCTGTAAAAAATACAAACACATGGAGGCTAAACAATACACTACTTAATAACGAAGTGATCACTGAAGAAATCAAAGAGGAAATCAAAAAATACCTAGAAACAAATGACAATGGAGACATGACGACTCCAAATGTATGGGATGCAGAAAAGCAGTTCTAAGAGGGAAGTTTATAGCAATACAATCCTACCTTAAGAAACAGGAAACATCTCGAATAAACAACCTAACCTTGCACCTAAAGCAATTAGAGAAAGAAGAACAAAAAAACCCCAAAGTTAGCAGAAGGAAAGAAATCATAAAGATCAGATCAGAAATAAATGAAAAAGAAATGAAGAAAACGATAGCAAAGATCAATAAAACTAAAAGCTGGTTCTTTGAAAGGATAAACAAAATTGATAAACCATTAGCCAGACTCATAAAGAAAAAAAGGGAGAAGACTCAAATCAATAGAATTAGAAATGAAAAAGGAGAAGTAATAACTGACACTGCAGAAATAAAAAAGATCATGGGAGATTACTACAAGCAACTCTATGCCAATAAAATGGACAACCTGGAAGAAATGGACAAATTCTTAGAAAGGCACAACCTGCCAAGACTGAATCAGGAAGAAATAGAAAATATGAACAGACCAATCACAAGCACTGAAATTGAAACTGTGATTAAAAAATCTTCCAACAGGGGCTTCCCTGATGGTGCAGTGGTTAAGACTCCGCCTGCCAACGCAGGGGACATGGGTTTGAGCCCTGGTCCAGGAAGATCCCACATGCTGTGGAGCAACTAAGCCCACATGCCCCAACTACTGAGCCAAACATAAATAAATAAGAATAATAAATTAAAAAAAAAATCTTCCAACAAACAAAAGGCCAGGACCAGATGGCTTCACAGGCGAATTCTATCAAACATTTAGAGAAGAGCTATCACCTATCCTTCTCAAACTCTTCCAAAATATAGCAGAGTGAGGAACACTCCCCAACTCATTCTACGAGGCCACATCACCCTGATACCAAAACCAAACAAGGATGTCACAAAGAAAGAAAACTACAGGCCAATATCACTGATGAACATAGATGCAAAAATCCTCAACAAAATACTAGCAAACAGAATCCAACAGCACATTAAACGGATCATACACCATGATCAAGTGGGGTTTATTCCAGGAATGCAAGGTTCTTCAATATATGCAAATCAATCAACGTGATACACCATATTAACAAATTGAAGGAGAAAATCCATATGATCATCTCAATAGATGCAGAAAAAGCTTTGACAAAATTCAACACCCATTTCTGATAAAAACCCTGCAGAAAGTAGGCATAGAGGGAACTTTCCTCAACATAATAAAGGCCATATATGACAAGCCCACAGCCAACATCGTCCTCAATGGTGAAAAACTGAAAGCATTTCCACTAAGATCAGGAACAAGACAAAGTTGCCCTTTCTCACCACTCTTATTCAACATAGTTTTGGAAGTTTTAGCCACAGCAATCAGAGAAGAAAAGGAAATAAAAGGAATCCAAATCGGAAAAGTAGAAGTAAAGCTGTCACTATTTGCAGATGACATGATACTATACATAGAGAATCCTAAAGATGCTACCAGAAAACTACTAGAGCTAATCAATGAATTTGGTAAAGTAGCAGGATACAAAATTAATGCACAGAAATCTCTGGCATTCCTATACACTAAGGATGAAAAATCTGAAAGTGAAATCAAGAAAACAGTCCCATTTACCACTGCAACAAAAAGAATAAAATATCTAGGAATAAACCTACCTAAAGAGACAAAAGACCTGTATGCAGAAAATTATAAGACACTGATGAAAGAAATTAAAGATGATACAAATAGATGGAGAGATATACTATGTTCTTGGATTGGAAGAATCAACATTGTGAAAATGACTCTACTACCCAAAGCAATCTACAGATTCAATGCAATCCCTATTAAACTACCACTGGCATTTTTCACAGAACTAGAACAAAAAATTTCACAATTTGTCTGGAAACACAAAACACCCCGAATAGCCAAAGCAATCTTGAGAACGAAAAACGGAGCTGGAGGAATCAGGCTTCCTGACTTCAGACTATACTACAAAGCTACAGTAATCAAGACAGTATGGTACTGGAACAAAAACAGAAAGATAGATCAATGGAACAGGATAGAAAGCCCAGAGATAAACCCACACACATATGGTCACCTTATCTTTGATAAAGGAGGCAGGAATGTACAGTGGAGAAAGGAGAGCCTCTTCAATAAGTGGTGCTGGGAAAACTGGACAGCTACATGTAAAAATATGAGATTGGATCACTCCCTGACACCATGCACAAAGATAAGCTCAAGGTGGATTAAAGACCTAAATGTAAGGCCAGACACTATCAAACTCTTAGAGGAAAACATAGGCAGGACACTCTATGACATAAATCACAGCAAGGTCCTTTTTGACCCACCTCCTAGAGAAATGGAAATAAAAACAAAAATAAACAAATGGGACCTAATGAAACTTCAAAGCTTTTGCACAGCAAAGGAAACCATAAACAAGACCAAAAGACAACCCTCAGAATGGGAGAAAATATTTGCAAATGAAGCAACTGACAAAGGATTAATCTCCAAAATTTATAAGCAGCTCATGCAGCTTAATAACAAAAAAACAAACAACCCAATCCAAAAATGGGCAGAAGACCTAAATAGACATTTCTCCAAAGAAGATATACAGACTGCCAACAAACACATGAAAGAATGCTCAACATCACTAATCATTAGAGAAATGCAAATCAAAACTACAATGAGATATCATCTCACACCAGTCAGAATGGCCATCATCAAAAAATCTAGAAACAATAAATGCTGGAGAGGGTGTGGAGAAAAGGGAACCCTCTTGCACTGTTGATGAGAATGTAAATTGATACAGCCACTGTGGAGAACAGTATGGAGGTTCCTTAAAAAACTACGAATAGAACTACCATATGACCCAGCAATCCCACTACTGGGCATATACCCTGAGAAAACCATAATTCAAAAAGAGTCATGTACCAAAATGTTCATTGCAGCTCTATTTACAATAGCCCAGAGATGGAAACCACCTGAGTGTCCATTATTGGATGAATGGATAAAGAAGATGTGGCACATATATACAATGGAATATTACTCAGCCATAAAAAGAAACGAAATTGAGCTATTTGTAATGAGGTAGATAGACCTAGAGTCTGTCATACAGAGTGAAGTAAGTCAGAAAGAGAGAGACAATACCGTATGCTAACACATATATATGGAATTTAAGGGGAAAAAATGTCATGAAGAACGTAGGGGTGAAACAGGAATAAAGACACAGACTTACTAGAGAATGGACTTGAGGATATGGGGAGGGGGAAGGGTAAACTGTGACAAAGCAAGAGAGAGGCATGGACATATATACACTACCAAACGCAAGGTAGATAGCTAGTGGGAAGCAGCTGCATAGCACAGGGAGATCAGCTCGGTGCTTTGTGACTGCCTGGAGGGGTGAGATAGGGAGGGTGGGAGGGAGGGAGACGCAAGCGGGAAGAGATATGGGAACATATGTATATATATAACTGATTCATTTTGTTGTGAAGCTGAAACTAACATACCATTGTAAAGCAGTTATACTCCAATAAAGATGTTAAAATTAAAAAAAAAAAAAACAAGTCTATATAGGTAGTATAACAGATTCCCCCAGAAATCAGTTAGACCTAGCTTTAATAAGGGTCCACTGCTTATAGTGACACAATGTTTTTTAACATGTTTCTGATTCAGTTTTCTCGTCCGTAAAATGTGGATAATAGTAATAGCCACCTCATTTACTTAGAGTCAGGAATAAAATCATTTATACAGGTTCTGGGCCCATTTAGCAAATAGAAATGATTACACGATGATGATGATGATAGTGGTGGTGGTGGTAATATTAAAGGGGGGAAAAATCACAAAGCCACAAGATTTAGGATACAGAAGTGTTTATTGAGATAAAATAAACATATACATAGCTCCATAATTATTATCATAAATATTAATATTAGCCTTATGATTAAGTAGAAATATCTTATAATGCTTCTATAAATAAACCCATATTAGTAAAATGACATAAATAAGACAGGTACTTATTTAATAACAATAACAATAAATTAATTCATAAATATAAATTATTGATTATGGAAATGAAATTATTTAGGGGCTTTTTCCCTAAAGAGATGGGAAAGTAATCTTTTTTGTGGGGAAATAGACAACTGCTTAAAAATTAAATTTCTGTGTATAAAACACCAACTACGATAAAATGTTATCTATTAATAGATCTCGTTATGCTTGGAAGGTCTACCTTCTGGTCGTATGGATACAAGTGGCATTGTTCTCTTTTTTAAGCTAAGCAGGGGTTTGTTTAGAATCCACACAGGACTGTGGAGTTTGGCGTCCCCTTTTTCTTTTGTTAAAAGAAAACCTCAGGGGATCTTATTGTTATTTCTAACAGGCAAGAAGCGTTAGTTATCCATTTCCGAGCTTTGCCCTGGACGAGTGCATTCATTTTTCAGGGCCATAAACAGCAAATTCAGTTCTCCAATTACTTTGATCTCTCCACTTTCTCCAAGCTGTGAAAATAAGAACACACAAGTATTTCAGCATTTATACCATGTTTTCTAAAGAGAAACGAATTAGAGGGAGATGAGATGGTTAGGTTGCTGGGACAGAAACCAAGGTTTAGCCTTTTGTAAAAGATCAGTAATAATACCCTTTTAGCAAGTGTACGTGATTTGCCAAAGACTTTAAAAGTATGGCTATCTGAACTGAGAGGGCACCTGTGGGCATCAATCTAAGCTGATGATGTTTCAAACCATTTCCTAACCAGAGCAAGCAGATAGAGGCTGTGCTGGGATCTGGGGGACCCAGAGTGCCACTCATCCTCCTTGTCCTACCTCCCAGGCCCACTACTGTCTATGACAAATCAGTTACATATAACCACTTAGTTCAAACAGCCTTGAATCCAAACTGCACATTACCAATACACATGGGCTTTTTCTGTTTCCACTTTCTTGACCGAGGGGTAGAAAAAACAGGTTTTCACATTTATGGGGAAAATACCAAATGCATCCTATCCAGTTGCTTTAAGAGTAGAGGGCCAGATACGACTTCTAACACCCCTTCTTTCCTCCTCCTTCCAAGCAGCAGGCAAATGAGGCTTTCAAACTCCATGCGTGAGGGAACCCAGGTTCAAGTCCAAATCATCCTCCTCTGAAATTCATCTAATCTATTAAATGTGCTCAAGATTACCTCAAAGAAAACAACAACCCTAAGTCATCACTGTCATCTAGATTGCGGTCTCCTTTCTCTTCCTGCTTTCTTCCACCATTCCATCTTTCCATACTTCCTTTGACATAATGCCAAGAGATCATTTTTATATCTCAAAGACTCCCAAGATTATAAAGAATTTTAAAGCTTCTCTTGCCCTACTGTGTGTCATCCGTTCTGCTATAGCCTGCTCTCTGCTTTTACCTCCAGTGACGGAATTACTACCCCCCAAGACAACCCTCCCGTTTCAGACAGCATTGACCAGTTTTTCCTCATGCTGCGATTTGTCTGAATAACATTCCTCTCACTATGCTTTCTGGAGCTAAAGGGAAAAACAAAAGCATAACCACTCTTCCACGTGGCAACCTGTTGCAAACGTGAAAGTCAATTCTCTCAAAATGGATTAAAAGATTTAAAATCTGTTTTCCCACACAGATCACCATCAGATTTTTCTCTCCCACACTTCACTTTTCTAAAGACAACAAAGTAAGCCGACATGAGGGATTTTTCAAACCAGAAGCGCAAAGTACTTCTTGGTTGTGGCATGCTAATATTCAGCCCTCCACGTCTAACTAATGATTCTATAAAAAGAGAGTTGATCTTCACAATGAAAAACAACAAATCCTTCAGTTATCAAAGGAAGACCCAGACACGTTCATTAAAACATGTTCAGGAAGAACGACTTTTTATAAAAAACATCAAGATGGAAAAAAGGGGGAATTGAGGTTACGCTTGTTCCTGAAAATTCCATCAACTACAGCCTTCATGTTTCTGAGGTTTCATTGTACCTGCTTGCCAAATCATCACTTTTGCTGCTACTAATCATACCTCTGGTTTTTGGATGAGTCACAGTTGCTGGCCTGAGCCTTCCACCATTGTTCTTTTCCTCAAATAGACCACTTGACAATATATTTCACTGTCGGAATATACACTAACCTATACCAGATAGATGCTCACTAGGGCATTGTTGAAGGAGGGAGGAAACTAGAAAGGAAGGAAGGAAAATGAGAGAGGAAGAAAACAGCGTTTCCATCTCGGACTTTCATTTCCCTATAATGAATCCGTTACTAGTATTTTCATTCTATTTGAAACGGTGTAAAAGAAACTGGGGGTTGCTCACTTTTGCTTTTAAGTTAAAATCAATAGATATTGGGTATTATATTATAACAGTTAAATGTAAGTATCAATCATTCCAGAAATTCATCCTATATGCACGTCCAGCTCTTTTGTTATGGTTGTTCTGGGTATATTTCTCCAAGTTTTAAATCTTCAAATGAATGACTTCAAAAATTATTTCAAATAAATTTACCCCCAGACACTTTTCTGGTTTTAAACAAATGCTTCTTCAGATTAAATGAATCAGTAGGACTCTTAAATTTCCCTTAGAATTAATGAGACTAAACATAATATCCATTGCTTCTGGCCTGGATGGGATTCAGAAGACCTGCATTCTATTCTGGCTCTGCCAGTGAGTGGCATATGGGGTGATGAGATTAGATGATTTAAGTTCCTAGCCAGTTCTAGAATTCTATGACTTGTAAACTTTGGAAATTGACTTATAAACATATAGACACATCTAAACACATATGCACCTAAATAGTCAACCCAATGGCAGGAGAATCAAGTAAAAAATCATGACATGGGGGGAAAAAAAGGAAAGAAAAGAAAGGAAAGGAAAACAACATTGTCTCTTCTAGCAAATGATTTAGCATTAACAGTTATCAGTAGTACCTTTTTCACTGTGTCCTTCAGATTCTGTACATTTCTCTGGATATTCTGGTTGTCACACTCCATATGCTACAAAATGAAAACCAGAGTAACAATTTTAACACAGCTGTACTGAAGCTTTTTGAACCTCAGCGCCCCTAAATGAGGTAAGTTACATTCACCTGGAATTAATGTGCTTAGCAATTTTGCCCACAATGACCTAGATTTCACCAGTGGCCTAGATTTTCTGAGCTCTTGAATTTCCTTGGACACCAAAGTCCAGTCATTTCTATTACATGGGACCTCACTTCACTTTTGGGAAACCCTACTGAGGTTGAAGTTTGTGGAAAGAGTGGAGTGGTTTATGCAAATCCTGTCAAGAATAAAACCATAATTGCACCTCATCAAAAATGCGTGCTCAGAACAAGAAACATACATAAAGCATCTTATGTGAACAGGGCCCTCTGCAATAAATACTAGGCCCCCTTTGCTCTGCTCACTCCACTCAAATCTTGTTTCATAGTTTTAAATGTTCAGAGGCATCGAGTTCACACACCTCTGATTTTGTCACTTCCCATATCAAAAGCGCAGCAGTCTTCACCCACCCACCACCAAATATTAAATCTTGTTTCCCTCTTTCTCTCTTTCCAGTTCCCTCCCTCCATCAACTTATACTCAGTGGATTCATTTGCACCAACTGGTATTTTTCCTTACAGCTCCCAACTCCCTTCTCATCTCACATAACCCAAATTGGTTTTTTCCAGGGACAAATAAGCTCCATGTGGTCTTTCAGACCCTGTCCATCACCATCAACTCAAAGTGTGACTCAATTAAAGCAAAAATAAACATTCTGTGATTCCTAATGATTCCTGTAATGGTGTTACTGAGGCACTTCTAACTGCCAGCATGGGAGGGGCAACAAACGAGGGTGGGAAAGAAAAGGGCTCCATGCAGAAGAAAGAGAGAGGGTGGGCACCTGGGAGCGGGTGGACTTAGGTTGGGAAAGGAACTTACGCATTGGCCTAGCTTTTTGTTGAGCCTGGCCAGGAAGGGCACCACCTCCTGCATGTAGGGCTTGAATCTATTGGATTGGGGGAGCAGCACCTCTTCAAGGGCAAAGTTCAGCACCTGCTTCAGCATACAGCAGCGCTCCATCATCTGTTGGTGAAAGTGAAACAGCAGGGCTCATATTAGGTGACATTCAGAAGACCCAACCCATCCTCACCACCATGAGTGGCATCATGCCTATGGCTTACCTTGACTCCCTGGAACAGTTTGGTCCCAATGAGACGAACATCTGTGTTGTTATCTGCCAAACTAGCCTGGAAGAGAAGAAAAGACTAAGTGCCTGGACGTCAAGGAGCTAGAAGAAATGTCTGTAAGTAGAGCTGTACTCTATCCCCTCTCCCCAGAGCAGCCACATAAGGACTAAAGAAAGGATTCAGATATGTGCATGAGTTTAAAATAATGCTCAGGTGTTGGGAGGAAGGATAAATGAGGAGTTTGGGATTAACATATACACACTACTATATATAAAGCAGATAACCAACAAGGACCTACTGTATAGCACAGGAAACTATATTTTGTAATAACCTACAAGAGAGAAGAATCTGAAAAAGAATATATATATATATATATACACATATATATATCTGAATCACTGTGCTGTACACCTGAAACTAACACGACATTGTAAATCAACTAGACTTCAATAAATAAATAAGATATGCGGGTATAATGTACAGCATAGGTAATATACCTAATATTTTATAATAACTATAAATCCTTAAAAATTGTGGATCACTGTGCTGTACACCTGAAACTTAAATAATATTGTAAATCAACTATACCTCAGTTTTAAAAAAAAATGGATTTAAAGCTCCTAGCATAGAGTTCATAACATAGTAAGTGCTCAATAAATGTCATTTTCTTTCTCTTCAAGAAATAAAATAAAGTAAAATAAAATAATGCTTAGAGGAATAAAGGGAAAAATAAATAGTAAGATGAGCTACTAAATGGCTCCTTTCAGGGTAAAACTCAATGTATGCATCCTAAAGGCGTACATTGGAAGATCTCCACAAAGTCTCAGAAGAGACAGAGAATATGATGGCTGGTCTACCAGTAGAGATAAATGTTGGTTTCTTAAAGATCTTAGATGTGCTCTGAAGAAACTTTAAGAACTATTCAGGTTCCAGGTAGATAAGGATGCAAAAGAAAGAGAGAAAGAGTGAGATGAGTACCTCATTAGCCAACGCGAAGGTGCGGTTGGTGATATAAGGCTGCTGGAAGTTGGCCCTGTCGAGCCTGCACTGCGACACAATGGGAACAGCCGCTCCTCCCTGCACCCACAGGGCCATGAGGAGGAGACAGCTGGCCGCCAGAGTCCCCATAAGGGAAGAGCTCATAGATTTCTGCCGGGCAGCCATTGTAGACAACACAAACTCGAGCAACTGGTGACTAGGGAAGGAGAACCTGGTATCAAGAGAACAAGAAGCAAAAACAACATAAAGGAAAAAAGTAAGTCTCAAGAAGTGTCACACCCAACAAACAAGCATGCATACCAAGTTTGTTGGAGGACTTACCTGTTGCTTTCAATGATTCTGCTTGTGATGGGAAGGTAGAAGATGCTGCTTTTATAGCGCCCAGGACACCAAATTGTGTGTGTGAAAAATATGACATCAGCAATTATCTAATTTCCAGTGCTGTCTTCTGAGAACTACCTAACCACCATAGGAGCCCGCAAAGCACCACTTCCTAGCTTTCCCAACTTGATACGCCAGCATTTCCATAAAACGTCACTTTTAGGGCCCAGAGGATGCTTGTACAGACAAATCCCAGAAATTTTCCAAACCCTACATACTTTTCAAAGAAAACAATTGCTTTGCTTTGTAGGTTCCAGGTTTAGTATAATAGTTTCTGATTTCCTATAGTCAGTGAGTAAGCATTTTGGTCATGAACTCATTTTCCTACCAGCTTCATAGATTCTTATCTCATTGGAGGTGATCAAAAATAAAGCACTTACATCCTCTGCTTTAAAATAAACAGTAATGACAGCTTGAGGATAATTCCATTTTCAAAAAATAATTTTATCTCATTTTTTAAAATATGCTGAGTCCTGAAGAAGACTTACATTTAAAAAATAACAGTATTGGCTAATCTAAGCACTGTTTTCCTCCCGTTCTGTGACTTTTTTTAAGTGATCATAACAATTATACTAGATGCAAATATACCTTAAATGTTTTCATTAAATTATAATCAATATCAGTTTAAGTTTGGAAGTATTAATGCTGAACAATCTGATCGCTATTTTTCTTAACATGCAAGTATTTTAAGAATACAAGCAATTATACTTCAATAAAGATTGAAAAAAAAAGAATATAATAAATACAGTAGTTCATCATAAAATTTTACATGCACTACTTCTAAACAACACACAAGTCTCAAAACAATTTTCCAAAAACCTTATAACATTTTTTATTATATATATGAAGGTCTAAAGAAGAGAATCTTGCAATTTAGTTATTACATGTAGACTTTATTAAAAATGCATTGAATTCTATATAATACCTAAAAACTAGACTGAAACCCTCCCAATGGGTGGGAGCAGGGAGCAAGTACACTCATCTATTGCTAAGGGAAGGAATGTGAATTCGTGCAAAGTGGTTTGATCAGATATTTCTCTTCACAACGAGTTCGGATCAGGAACATCAAAGAAGGGATGTGAATAATTGTAGAAACTTGAGCATTTTGTGAGATGGCACAGACCTAGGCAAGGAGCCACAGTAAAGGCTTAGGACAGCATGAGGACGCTGAGCATTTGGGAAGGTGGTCTTAGGAAAAAGAGAAGGTTAAGGCGGGTAAATAAAAACTAGACCCATTGCCCACGTCTTCTTGTGGTTGTTCATGAGCCCAAGATGAGGAAACTCTTCTTTTCCAATTTCCTGTTAATAAGATATGACCATTTTTGTCCAGATCTCTATATAATTATATTAGCATTAGGGTTAAGAGTTAAGCTCTTAACTCTATGTAGAGTTAAGCCCTATGTATAGAGTTAAGAAATATAATGGATTAAATAGGCTTTTGTTTGTTTGCCTGGGAACCTTACAAACATACATAATTTTGTTCCTGGGGAAAATAAGTTCTGATATTATTGAATTATATGCTTTTTTTTTTTT
This sequence comes from Leucopleurus acutus, assembly GCF_964270905.1. Lineage (NCBI taxonomy): Eukaryota > Metazoa > Chordata > Mammalia > Artiodactyla > Delphinidae > Leucopleurus > Leucopleurus acutus. Next base: position 55,662,096 of record NC_139152.1, read on the forward strand.
TTTTTTTTGTGGTACGCGGGCCTCTCACTGTCGTGGCCTCTCCCGTTGCGGAGCACAGGCTCCGGACGCGCAGGCTCAGTGGCCATGGCTCACGGGCCCAGCCGCTCCGTGGCATGTAGGATCTTCCTGGACCGTGGCACGAACCCGTGTCCCCTGCATAGGCAGACGGACTCTCAACCACTGCGCCACCAGGGAAGCCTTCATTGTTGTTTTAATTAGCAGTTTTCATACATTTGCAGCCACTTGGGTTTCCTTTTATGAATTGCTTGTTTACATCAATTGCCCATTTTTCTAATGGGCTTTGGTCTTTTATTGCTGTTGTTGATGATGATTTGTAAGAGTACCGTGTATATTTTATATATTATTCTCTTTTTGGTTGTAGGCAACTCTTCTCCCAATTTGTGTCCTGTCTACTAACTTTTTCTACTTGTCCTTTGTTGAACAGAAAATGTAATTTGGATGTCATGTAAAACATTATTTTTCATTATATGGTTTGTGCTTCTCGAGGCTTTGTGTAAAAATCTCCCTCCATCCCTAGGTCACAAAGATATTCCTCTGTCTTTTCTTTTATTTACCCTATAATTTTGCCTTTCACAATCAGGTTTTTAATGCCTTTGTGTAGATGATGGGAAGTAGGGAATCAGTTTTATTTTTTCCACATAGCGAGCCAGTTTTCCCAACACAGTTTACTAAACAGTGAGTCCTTTATCATATGTGGATTTCCCATTTATAAGTAGCTATCTTTGAGCTCTCTGTTTTGTTACACTGGTTTGTTTATTTTTCCCTTTTTGTTCTTGAGCTAGTTCCATATTTTTTATTACTGAGGAGTGTCATTATATCTAGACAGGAAAGTCTACCTTCTTTTCTTTACTTTTTCAAGGCTGGCTTAACTATTCATGAAATTTTTGTATATATTTTACATAAATTTTATAATAGATTTGTCAAGTTTCTAGAAAAACGCAGCAGAAACTTTAGAATATCATTTAATGTAAAGATTAATTTGGGAAGAATTAGCATCTTTATAACATAAATTCATTCCATCCCAGAGCATTTACCATCTATCTCTCTTCTATGGAAGATTTTCTTTTATACCCTTTGATAGTCTTTCAAAATTGTCTCCCTGAGATCTAGTGTATTTTTTAAATTCCTAGCTACATTATAGTAGAAGTAAGATTTTAAGCTGTTATTTATCACTTTCACCTGGGTGTGAATGAGTACCAAGATGGCTTGGAGAAAGAGACTATGTGGGCTACTCATCTCCTGAGAACATAAAAAGCATGTACCTTTTTCAACTTCAGTAGAGAGGAGAGATAGAGGTACCCAGCAAAGAACAAAGCTAGAGACTGGAGTTTCCAAATGTGAACTTCCTTTACTTTTCACTTCTGCTCAAGTATAACCCTGTCAGTACCCAGGACAACTTCCTACCATGTCCACCCTCCCTCTTAACACCCTGCCCACAAAGACACTTGTCAACCATAGCCACCTTTCTCTCCTTCCTGAGGACTAAATCGTGTGAATCTGTACTTTACCTCATCTTAAAGGGAAGACTATACTCACGGGGATGTGTCATAATATAAATGAGTACAGTTTCCTCTCTAGTAATACCAAGTACTGAAATTGATTTAAATGATAGAAGAAAGCAACATTTATGCAGTTCCTCACTACTGTAGGACATAAACACAGAATTTGACATTGGCTTCTTAATGTCCACCCTCTACTGTCAGATTTTTTTTAACCCATAGATCCATCCCAGTCTCTCTTTCCACTGATTATTTTGGCTAGTAAATAAGTCTTAAAACATCATAATTCACCCTTGCTTATATCACCAGATATTCTAAATCATAGCTAATTGCCTGTTATCAGTGAAACTTTTATCCCAACTCTCTAATCAGTTTTAGGATTATTAATGTTTCTCACAGTCATTTGCACAGGTTAAATAGTATTTTTAAACATGACTTTAAAAATTCATATTAAAAGCTCTATGTATCTTGGTGCAGTTTAACCAGACCCTCTCAGTCTCTGATAAGAAAATTTGGGGCCATGTGAACTAGACATTTCTTATATTCTCATGACCCTGTTGAACTTGTTAAAATACAACTGATCAAACACAGTTCCAATTCCTAGGTGATTTGGTTTTAAAATATCACAAACGTCAATCCTGAGAAAATGTCCCCTTTCCCTTTTCTTTGTCCTAATTCAAAAGCTGTGTGTGCTATAAATAGGACAGAGCATCACCAATTTAGGCCAGTTGGACAAGATGTCACTCTAAATCAGTGCAAGTCTGAAATGCAGTATGTTTTAAAAGAAGTACCATTTTGTTATTACCTCCAAATTCTTATAACCAGATAAACTAAGCTAATTTATTTCATTCTGTTTAACAAATATCTGTTTTGTTTCTATTGGAATACTTTACCAAGTAAGGGTTCTTGAACCCATGTTTAATACTTTTTAAAAATACAGTAACAGTTAACGAATTGCGTTGTAGTAGCCTTAGGATTAACCTGAAGTGGGCTTACCTTTGAGAGGAAACACTGAAGTACCTAAACACTGATTAGAGAACTGGAATTGAGATTGAACTCATATTAGTAAATTAACATACCTTTAGAGAAATTTGACCTACAGGCCTTTATATGAGTAGGGAGGGAATTAAATGTAAGAACCAGATGGAAATAGTATTGTAATACTTAAAAGCCTAGAAAAGGGAGGAGTTAACAATACATAATAAAGTCATAGACAGCGGGATCATCTATTAGAACATTTAGTTGAATGGGTCCAAGAGGAAATATCTAAGTAGGTTTACCAGGAAATGGAGCAGAGACAAAGAGCTATGCACAGGTTGCTGAATGAGAGAAAAAGGGTAATTTGCTTTATTTATTCATTTCCTCATGCATTTCTTCATTGTAACATCAGCTCCATAAGAGCTCAGGCTCTATCTGGCACAGTCCTTAGAACATCCTTTTCTATGTGTTTATTATGGTTTAATAAAAGTTTTCCTAACATTCTTCAGAATCAGTTACACCTTTTCAGCGGTGACCCTGTCCACATTTTTCTCTTACTTGGGCAATAATTTCCAGGGCGGCTTCTGCTCGGTTCTGTACTTCTCAAGAAGTGATCAGTGTCGACCTTCACTATCTGTTCAGGGTTCTCTTCTTAGGTCATGGACAAAACCAGGGCCACACCTTGATTTCTAGAGCTGATCCTACACATCCCAGATTTCGTCTCTTTTCAAGCCTACTTCCTTCCAAGCACGAGAATTCCTACTTCTTTATCTTGACAACTCAATGTATTAATGACTGCCGAATACCTGCCACGTGCCTAATACTGTCTTGGGTTTTCAGAGATGCAAAATGACTAAGACATGGCCCTGGCCTCAAGAAGCTTATTAATACAACTGATTCAATAACATTTTTAATTCAACTGCTATGTCCCAGGTACTGGGCTGGACACTAGGGAGGCACAAATGAATAAGGTATATTTCTTTCCTTTGGAGCACTCAGAGTATAATGGAGACGGTGATCACTCAAAGAGAAAAGTAATGATTCTTGTAGTATTATCCTACAAGCACAAAATAACATTAAATGAATAAAACATGCTACAATGGAATTATAACCATTACAGTAGCGGTGCCTGATTAGAAATTGATATTGGAAACTCATTCAAGACTTCAAGATGTTGACTTTGAGTAAAATTGTTAATACTATCAGTATTTGGATCAGTTTAAAGCATGGAAGAAGGGTTTCCCAACAAGAGGAAATGGCAGGGAAAAGAAACCTTGGAGATGGGGCTGGTGGAAGAGAAATGACTAGTTAGGTTAGAATAGAATGATGTGGAGAAGTGATGGCAAAGAAGGGGTGGGGTAGATAGGGTAAGAGCAGCTTACGAGCAGCTTTGAATACCAGCCAGAATAGTCTAGACTTGAGACAATGGGCAATAGAGAGCCATTATGGACAGTTGTGCATGGAAGGGACTTGTATAAAGCAATAACTTAAAAAGACAGCCTGAGAGTTACGGGAAACATGAATTGGAGAGGCGGAAACTGACATCAAGGAGATGAGCTAGGGGACTGTGACAGCAGCAGCAGGGGAAATTTAGCACTACTGGTGCCGTAAGAAACAATGAAGATGAAGGCCAGAATCCAAATATACCGGCGCCACCAGAGGGTAAGATTTAGACTTAACACTAGTTTGAGTTTGTGACACAAAATATTTTTTGAACACTTTAATTGAGGCAATTCAGTAAAAAAAAAAAAAAGCTACTTAAGATGTTTTAGGAACTAGTGATCCTTGAAACATAGTCCCATACACTACTGGTGATCAGTTGAATGATCTGGTAAACAGCTGGCATACCCAGAGTGCAGAGGTGCCATACGGGGGTCCCTGAGAAGGTGCAGCCACTTGGGAGAAAAAGATAAATGGAATAGGAACCGCTGACTTTGAGGGAAATTTAGGCCAAATTTAAAGGCTTCAGGAAGAATCACCAAACTGCTGCCACTGATTATATCTGCAGCAGCCCAAAGGCTTCTAACCAACTTTCTCCTCATAATTGATTCATGAACCCAAAGAGTCCCTTCCTATCCTCAGGGATCACTCCTCCTCCCCCACCCTAGCTGAAATGACAGGTGGGGAACCAACTGAAGCCAAGATCAAATACGCTTCCCCCGTGGAATGGGGTGCAGTGGGGGGAAAGGATAAGAATGAGAATGCTGGGGCCGGGGAGATCGTATGTTTGGAGAGAGGGGTAAAAGGGACTCGGTGGCTCCTGGATTTTGCCCTCATAGAGATGGCCTACGCACCCGAGGCAGAGAACTGCTAGTGAAAACAAAATGATCACTTGCTTGACAAAGATTCTAGTTGCTTTGACAGCTTCTCGACAGAGCCTGAGCGACAGCGTGCACTAAGACAAAACCCTTCTGCTCATCAGACACTCAATCTGGAGGCAACTGAGTCATGAGAGCTGATTTCTTCAGCTTCAATGTCGACTGCCCTCGTCTCCACACATTCCCAACAGAGAGAAGCACGTGGGAGAGTGGTTTCCGCTGACTTTGACCTAAAGGCAGAACTTTATCCAAAAACATCAAGGACGTGACTAGAGACGTTCCTGCTTGAGGAAGATCTTTGGTGTGACCTTTTTTACTCTCTTTCATACAAACACCCAATCACAGTTCACCATTGGTCTCTTCTTCCCATTCCCAATCCTCCAGCCCCACCCAGAATCTCTCTTTTCAGGTTCCATAAGAATTGAGTTAAAATTCTTCAACTTGGCATCATCTTGGTCTCTGAATCTGATTTGTTCTGATAACCATATTCTCAGGCTGTTCTCAGCCAGCCATGAAAATGTGCTCCTGTTGGGCTTTCAGGAACTCCGCCAGATCCTTTGAGGAAAAAAAGGAAGTTTGATGATGTCGGTATAGTTTCTATTGGAAGGAAAAGAGGTGGTTTATATCTGTGGACAGCATAACACTGACTGAGTCACACACGTTCTAGTCTTTCTTTCCTTTTCCTCGTTAACAATGGGGTCAATTATTCACATTTCTCAATGACTATTATCTTCAGTTAGAATGGATTTGAAGCAAAACTGTGGAATAAAAGAAGCGTGCTTTGGGACTGTCATCTCTTCCTCTCCACACCATTTCATTCACCATCGTCTCTCTCCTCTCCAGCTCCAACCTCTAGCCCAAACTGTTTTATATGCATACTAAGTGATAAATCATAAAACTAATATCATCCATAATTTTCATCTGTTCCCCCAGATTTTATCTCATTTGATCTTCATAATAACTTGTCAAATTATGTTATTCCAATTCTACAGATAAGAAATATGAGGCTCAGAAAGGACAAATAACTTTCTCCAAGTCAACTGTTACACAATGACAACTTCAGGGCTAATGAAGGGCTTTTTCCATCACCATGCTATCTCATAGTGAAGTGTCAAGCTAAATGCGTCTCCAATGATAAGATTTCAAGTATTAGCAATCCAGGCAAAGGAAATACTTGGTCAGCAAAGAAAGTTTTCTGGAATCCATGAAACTACACCACTTCCTCTTCCACTAAGTCACATAGTACCTTGTGTGCACTCCTAACGTGGCACATGTGAATCTGAATTAAAATACCCTGGTTATCTCTCTATCTCCCCAACTAGATGGCTGGCTCCATCACATCAGGGAGCATGGATAGGTCAGTTTTTATGTGCTTCTCCCTGTAATTCCATTAAATACCATGGTCTGTCTGTCTGTCTGTCTGTCTCTCTCTCTCTCTCTCACACACACACACACACACACACACACACACACACACACACACACACTACAACACTTTATGTTTTGCCTAGGGATGACCTGAAGTAAAGTGAAAAGAACAAGAAGTGAGGATATGGCTATTCTACATAACATTTAATATGTTACATGATTACTCAAACTGAACATAGAGAGTTTTTTTATGGGAAATCTCCCCCTTACATTAGGAAGAGAGATTGAGAGAGAATGGCAAGGAAAAAGAAGGGGAGTGCCATGGGCACCAAAGGGAGAGGAGGAGCAAACTGCCCACTTCCTTATTTTATGAAGGATAAAGCCGGCACTCACATGAACCCAGCCTCTCTGTGGTTCATTCTTTGAGCTAAGATCAGACCTGGAAGATTCACTGAAAGAAGGTCGGGTTGGGAAGGATGCTGTCTCTGTGTCTCCTGAGGGTTATCCAGTTCTTCCTACCACAAGCAGACACACATGCCCCCAGAGTGACCCAACTTCAATGACCACCCAAGTTCACCGCTTTTCTGCTTTCTCCACAGTTGCAAGGCCATCCTGAGGGCACTCTAGATGAAAAACTGAAACTGTGAGTAATTATTAGTCAAATCCTTTTCACCTGCCTTCACTAATCAAGCTTGTTTTAAGACTTGCATATCCTCCAAGCGGCTTGTGGCCTAAACAATGGGATGTTTGCCCAAGTGGTTTTCCAGGAACTTGGGGTCAACTGTGTCTAGTAGGAGCTGAGCTGGTTATGACTGGATAGGACCATGGACCCTCCCACTGGGCATGAGCAAGGGTCCCCTTGTGACCTTTTGACCTCAGGGAGCCAAAAACTCGACCCTCAGATGCTGCTGAGTGCCTCCACATTTGAAAGTGCAGAGGCCTGGAGCGTAGTTACACCTGCCCAGAACCACAATCACTGCACCTTTTTTCAATCACCTTTCCCCATGCTCCCCACACTCCGCATGCCTCAAACCACCCTGCAGCTTCATTCCTCATCCCATAAATACCCTGAGCCCCTCGCCTTTGGGGAGGTGAATCGGAGACTTGTTCTCCCATCTCCTCGCTTGGCTGCCTTGGGAATAAACCCTCTCTTTGCTGCAAACCTCAGCATCTCAGCATTTTGTCTTGCTGCACCCAAGCAAACAAGCCTGGCTCGGTAACAAACCCACAGTGGCAGCCACGCTCACCTTCTTTACTACACCTGTTCTCCTCCACTCTTCCGCCCTTATGTTGACCCCCAGACTGCTCGGGGTTTCCAACGTTTCCCCCATGGAGGCATAGCCTCAGCAGAAACACGCCATGCCCTGGTCCTTACTTCCTGCCCCAAACCTTATCAAAAATTGTTCTGACCTGTATTGCTACTACCCACTGTGGCACCAGGTAACTGAGACAATAATGGCTAACTAATCCACACCTAGGCATTAATAGCTAAGAAATTCTACATGCAGATAGGCATTTTTGCAGGATTCTTTAATATCTTAGCTCAAAGGAACAACTGGCGGGAAACTGGTACAAAATGACAGGCTTATAGAGGAAAGAGTTTGGGTATGTGTCTCTGGGCAACTTTCCGTGCCTCTTACGCATGTGTTGGGCTACGCCCTACCCTGACCCCCTGACTTTCTTATAACATTATCATTTCTGTGACCTCTTTGGAAATATTTGTGATTGGCTGCATTCACTGTAATTGAGAAAGAGTACAGGGTTTTTTATATTTTCACATAAGATCCCAAAACGTATGATTGCATTATTGGCACCAGGTTGACCTGGGGGACTTAATAGCATGCTCACTACCAGATAGCCATGAATTAACTCCCCCAGGAGGTCCAGAAAACCTCTTCCAGGGACGCTTCTGAGAACATGTTCTAATATGTTTGCCTATGGGGTTCCCCTGAAGCACCCTGGTGGTTTAGTGTTCTCGACAATGACTTACACAATGAAGGGCATTGAGGGAAAGAACTGGAAGCCAGCATCACTTTACCTCAAGAGCCACAAATGCTTCCTTCTTTCATTTTTCACACCCACAAAAAGAACCGAAACTCTACCTTGATCTTTTGAGATAATCCACTTTCCTAGATGTCTACATTTGTCACACGATGTTGCTAGGTGCTGGCAAAAGCATCATTCATCATCATGAATTAAATTAATTAAATTAATTTGAAATAAAATAAAAGTTCTGACACTCGGATAGAAGTTATGTCCTGAAATCCTGATCTATCCAGAAAGGACTTTTCCATGAGTTTATGAAAAGCCACTTCTCCCCATAAGTCAGTGTCTCACAAGAGCATTTATTGAGTGACTTCTGCATGCCTGACCCTGTGCTGGTCCTCCTTATGTAGGAGGAAAGAAACGTAAGGAACACCTCCTTACCTTATATTTGAATCAGTGAGACAAACACAAAGAAGGAGCAATTAGGAAACATGAAAGTAATGGTCAGAACAGTCAGTGTTGACATTAAGAATGACAGAAATTCAGATCAGGGTGAGTGTTGGGCTGCACCCCAGAGGCCTGCAAGCCCTGTGCTTGCCCAGCCTCAAGACCAAAGAAAGAGCCCCCGGAGCCAGTGACAGAGACATCAGTGGTTGAATGGATGGGGGATCTTACTTGTCTGAAGCAAGGTCCTGGAGCGACGCCCCACCCTGTGTGCAGCAGTCTTCGCTATGGGGAGAGGGAAGTTGCCAATTACAGGGGGAATTGACGTCAGGTGGATTTATCGGTTACCAGGGAAACCAGCAGAGGAGCAGACCCCTTACTGCCCTTTCAATTAGCTATCATAGTGGAGCCCTTCTGATCTAAAGTTTAGAACAATCACGAACTGGGGCTGGGGGCAAGTATGTAGGCATTTACTTGTTAGGCTGTATGATTACGAGAGTTTAGTCTTGTGAGTAGGGTGTAGGTGAAACAGGCACTGGTCGAGCAGGGCATGTACAGACAGCAAGAGAACAGCCATCTTAAATGGCCTGACCATAGTGAGAAACATGTACGTGTGCAAATTTCTTGTTAAAAATGCCTCTTTTTTAAGAAATTTTGCCATCTTCCTTTTTCTACCCCTATTAGAGAAGAGAAAGGAATTTGACCTTCAGGGTCCCAAGTGAAGCTAAAAAGTTATCCTTGCCTGTTCACAATTTCTGCTCTAAGCCACAGTCATAAAAGGAATCTGAATGCAGTATAACAACATGACTTTGGAATAATAGCCTTCTAGGCCCGCAGAGAATCAACCCAAAACACAGGCACCCCCTTGGATGTCCAGGCCCCAAACACTGAGAGAGCGAGCCAGAATAATTTGAAATTAGAGAATTCCATTTTAGCAGAGAGTGGAAGTAGTGTAAGAACCGTACACTGCTTTGAGTTGTCATCAACAGAGAATTAATAGAAAGTTAAAATCTCTTGACTGGAGGTGGTAGTAAGACTGCATACATTTGTCACAATTCATAGAACTGCACTTCGAAAAAGGATGGATTTTACTATGCATACATTATATCTCAGTAAACCTGATGGAAGAAGAGAAAGAAGGAAGGAGGGAAAGAAAGAAGAAAGAAAAAGGATGGGAGGGATTGAGGGAGGAAGGGAGGAAGGAAAGAAGAATTTGGCTAATATTTGTCTCTCGTATCCTAAAATCTAATTGTGTTTGAAAAAATAAAATGGGGCTTACCCAGAGAAGGTATTAATCCCCAATTTTGCCAGTTTCAAGGCAATTGTTTTCTCCTAAATAGACTGTTCAATAATAGAATGGAATGCACTGTCTTGTAAAGGAACAAATTCCTACCACTAGAATGTGGCCAATACTTATTTATATAAAACTTACTCAGCTAGGTGATTTACATAGCCCATTTATGATCTTTAGCATAATCTTCCAAGGGAGGTATTTTACAGATGAGGAAACAGAGACTCAGAGCATGTATGTGACTGCTATTTGGTGACGGAGGTTGGTCCAAGCAGGAGCAGAATATCTTCTTGCACTTGATACATATGCATTGAGTTCCTACCAAGCGTCCATTGCTCTGCTGGGTACACGTTATCACTGTGATAGATATGGCCCTATCTTCACAGAGAGTACCATCTACCTAATGAAAACCCCCCCAAAAAGGCCATCATCTTACAGTGTGTCAAGTGCTATGGGGGTGGGGTGGGGGGAGAGGGGACAAAAGGAAGCACGAGGAAGACGTACTTTCCCCAGACTAGACAGGTAAGCTAAGACCTGATGGCTAAATGAGGAGTTGATGAGGAGGTCGGCAGTGGGAGTGGGATGAGTTGCAGTGGCAGGGAGGGGGCAAGGGGTGAGTTATGGATGAAGGAAATAACATGTGGGAAGACCTGGAGTTAAGAAGGAAAATAGCGCATTCAAATAACTGAAGTAAGTTCCATATGACTTCAGCGCTATAGGAAGAGTAACAAGACATCTCCCCGAGATGTGCACATGACTCACTCCCTCATCTCCTTCAGGGGTTCTTTCTCTCTCCCCATCTTTAGGAGCAGTTTTTAGTTCACGGAGATTTTCCATGTACCCTCTGACTCCATGCTTAGACTCCCCATTTTCAACATCCCACACCAGAGTGGCACATTTGTTACAGCTGATGAACCTCCACTGACACATCGTTATCACCCCAAATTCCTCAGGTGTTTGTTACAAAACTCCTTCTCAGGGAAGCCTCCCCAACCACCCTGGCAACTGCCAACACCGCCCAACATATATATTCACTCTTTTCTTTTTTTATTAGTCAGCTACTGCTATGTAATAAATTGCCTCAAAACTTAGCACCTTAAAACAACAAACATTTGCTATCTCATATAATTTCCAAAAGTCTAGCTCAGGGTCACTCATGATTTGTAGTTGAGAGCTAGGCCTGCAGTCCTCTGAAGACTCGACTAGGGCTAGAGAATCCAGTCTCTCTCCCATGACTGCTGTTGAAGTCCTTGAGGTGAGGAATCTGGCACATCATGGATGTCACAGAGGGATTCTTCCATCGGTCGCTGCATTTGAACTCCAGTCGTCTAAGGGACTGACTCAGCGTGTGGTCCACACTGCCATGGCACAAGCCCTCATCAGCTTCACTGCTGGAGACATGCCCCAGGGTTCCACCTACTGTGGAACTAGTCTCATAATTTGGAAATTATTTGCTGTAAGCAGTTGATAAATTTTAGCTGTGGGGGGAAATTATGATTCACTGAATTATAAAAGTCTCAGACTTTTACAATATAATCATATCATTAAAGAAAAACATGTCCCTAAATATGTAAACAAAAGATACATACTAGGCTGGGCTATGTTCTCAGGATGGTATGCCATTCCTTTTTTAAAAATCAGGAACAATTGGATAGAGAAGAAACTAAGCTAGAAAACATTTCCCCTAGTGTCATGAGAAAACAGAATAATGGCAGCAACAACAATGATTAGCCAAATTTTTAAATGATGTTTTAGACAGCACTGCCATGCTGAGGATGAAGAAAAGCAAAATAGCCCCCAGAATAAAGCTATAAATAAGAAATTTTCCTAGGATTTTCTGCACATTTTTGCAAACCAGAAAACTGTAATGTGAAAAGTGAAGGTCTCTTGCAATCCTGCCCTCCAGAAAAATCCTCTTTAACAGCCTGGTGCATAGTCCTCCACATTCTTTTCTATAAATATGCTAACTCAGTTATTCTAATTTTACAAAAATGAGGTCATGCTATACACAGTTTTATATTTTTCTTTTTGTGTTTTATTTTTTAAGGTTCTGCTTAAGTCAATATATACCTTTTCTTAAAAAAAAGAAGTCCTGCTTAAACCTGTTTATAACCATGTCTAAAAAATTATACCACAGGGAAGAATATTCTCTTTCCTTGGTAGCTCCAGATTATCATCCAACGAATAGGGTATTCGAGTCCCTCAACTCTGTGGTTAGCTTCACCAGGAGGAAAGACAAATCAAAATTTAAATATACGCAAGTCAAAATGATACGGCAATCCCATCTGTAAGTCCTTTATTTTTTCACGAAAAAAAAATCAGTGGCGTAGGAACATTTTGCACCATGCAAACGTTATGCAAAAGGTAATGTGTTGCCTACTTTAAAGCTATTTGGAATTGTCTTCAATGCTGGAAATGGTTGTTGCTGCTGAAACTCAAGGAATGAGAGGAAGCGTAGCCAAGCTTAGATGTGTCTCTGAATGCGTAAGAAAGGGAGAGCATTATAAAATTCCAGAAATGTTGGGGGGGGGTTGTTTTTGTTTTTTCAAAAAAAAAAAAAAAATGCAGCGCCTGATGTGGTCAGAGGAACTAAACAGTTCCTCACATGACTTGTGATTCTGTCCATTGGTCAATTAAATATACACCAACTCATCATGCCCTTCAAAATTGGAAGTTCATTTCTTTACTCAGCAAACAGCTGTACCTCACCTCCTCCATGCTGGCATCTGGGCTATGTTCTGAGGATGGTACACAGTTCTTGTCTTCAAGGGGTTTACCTGTGAGACCAGTTCCGCCCCCCACCCCCCAATGCCGGGACTCAGGCCCCCAGGGCCTTTTTTAGCTTGCAAGACCTGTTTTGCCCAAGGCTGTTCCCCAGTCCTTTACCCAGATGGCTGTACTCTTGTCTTCTTGTCTCAGTAGGGTTGCTGGATCATACAGTAATTCTATTTTTAAGTTTTTGAGGAAACTCCATACTTTTCCATAACACCTGCACCAATTTGCATTGCCACCAACAGTGCAGGAGGAGTCCCTTTCTCCAGAAGCTCGCCAACACTTGCAGTCTGTTGTCTTTGATAAGTGCTATTCTGACAGGTGTAAGCAGTTTGACTCCCGCTGCTGTGTAATCACCTTGGCTCTTCCATTCTCTCATTCCATTGCTCATGGTAACAGTAATATCTATACCCTAGAGGAGACACAGTAAATACTATACGTGGTGACTAAGAACTGAGCCACTACCCAGAGAAATCACTGCACTGGCATCTCCATGCAGGGGCCTTTATCTGTTACCTTCTGAGACATCTCAAGTTCTAAGAGGCTGGTGCTTTTCTGGGAATCTCATTTAGGGAAATCCAGCCTACTTAATTCCAAGGGTGTTTTTATGACTATTTTGCAATTTTTCAAAGGGGAATCAAATTTAGTAAGACCTTTATTGGAATCAATGCCCTTGACTGGCCTACTTTTGCAAGCAGTTTGGCAATGGTGCATTTTCAGAAATCAGCGTTTGCAATCAACGTGCATGCAAGGATGTTTATCAAGTCCTTAGTGAGATTGATTGAAGTATCAGAAAATGGGGGGAGCCTCCTTTGATCTGGAGAGGCAGAATGGAAAAGGCAGTGGAATGAAAGAGAGTGGCTTCATTGGTTTTGTGCTGAGGCCCAGAACTGGATCAACCTCGCTTTAAACTCTGCCCCCTGCTAGTTGTGAGGGCCTCAGAAATCTGTTGCAGTCAGATTAACTCTGGCATTTAACTATCAGTTGAAATGCCACTGATTTAAGAGAAGGCTGTAGGTGCCCCTTGTCCATTTCTCCACGGCATGGAGAGGAACACACAGGCTTTAGAATTAAAAGAGCTGGGTTTGGATTCCAACTTATCTCAGCCTCAATTTTCTTACTGGCAGATGGGAGATAAACTCATAAGATCATTCTGAACATTTAATTGAATAATGTACGCAAAGGACAAGTCACGTAAAACCCATTGATTACTGTCATTTCGCTTCTAATAATGGCTAGCGTTTACTGCATGTTTGCTGTGTACAGGGCACTGTGTAGGAATCCTCTATGGACCTACTCAATTAATCCTTGAGGGAGGAACAAGGCTTAGAGAAATTCAGTATCTTGCCTAAGAGATGACATCAATATGTCAATGCAGAAAATCTGAACCCAGTCAGTCAAACTCCACAGCTCAGTTGCTTAACCACTGCACCACCCAAGCATTTTCATAAAGAAATCACAAGTTAATTAATACTGTGTTGCTTTTACTTATCAAACGTTTAGAACTTTTACAACGAGAAGACTTGGGGAAGTGATTCTCAACCAGTGTACGCAGAAACAACCCAGATAGTATTACGACTTTCTTAAGAGTTCAAGTGGTGCGTGTAAAGCTCAGGCTAGACATGCATGGCGCTTAGACGTGCAAAAGAGCCTAGAAGTGCAAAAAACATGGTTTTTCTCTGTAATGGAACTTCACTTTCAGGTGGGTGATAGAGTGGAGTCAACTCCAGGTGATCAGAATCAATTAATCCCTCCCACTTCTCTATTACATCTGGAGTTATCTCCATGTCCCTGCCCACCAGTGGGAGCAGGGAGGAACCTGGTCCTCTGTGGTCAGCTGTCCATCTTGTATCTACTGAGAGACAGATCTTCCTGACTGATCGTTGATCATCAAAGAGCACAGGCTCAGCTCCATTTCAATTGCTTGAGTCCCTCTTGAAAATACAGGACAAATTTGAGCATCTCCCCTGTCCCTCTGTGGCCATGGGAAATTCTGGGATGCTGTCTCATAACCTTTCTGCTAAGACAATACACAGGCCACAGAGTCATTTCTATTTTTTGCTAGACATGGGGTGGACATGAGACAGATTTCCAAAGGTTTCCACCTCTCTGGATACTACCCAGGAAGTGAAGCAGAAGTCCCCTTTCTTCTCAGTAGATTCCAAACTAGTGGTGTGCTGGTAATTGTTTAACAATCGGTTCTCCATGGGGAAAACCTTGATTTGTCACAGTTGCCAATTCTGCAGTGTAAATACTCCTACTGTGGCCGATTCCAAGCTGTCAACGCGAGAGCACTGAACATGGAGTTGGGAAGAGATGCCACCATTGGCTCTCATGAGCAGGTACAGCGGCTCCAGCACACCATTGCCCCAAGCTAACAAATGTCCACAATCCTCACTCACTCACTCAACCCAGGGCTCCATCTAGGAGAGTCTCAAGGAGGGGCTCCTCCTCAGGAAACCCCCAACCTCCATCCCCTCTCCTTCCCTTTTCCAACCCCAGTTTGGCCACTTTGAGTCTCTCTCAGGGGCTAAAAACATTCAGTTTTATCTTTTGAAAAAACCCAAAATAAAATAACTCTACTACTCCCATTATTCGATGACAATCTTTATAGGTAATACTAGCTTACGGTCTAGTTAGTGCTGAATTGGGAGAAAAACAGTTTAACAGAAAATACCCGGTTGGGGCGGGGAAGTGGGAAGGATCTATATTTACTATATCAAAATAATAGCTCGCTACATTACAGAGAATTTCCTCACCTCCTACACTCCCACCAGCACTGCCTGCCAAGGATTATACCCCCTACCCATTCCCCAGGTGATGCAGGCATGATGTGGGTTTCAGTAGATGCTCAGGCTACAAGCTCAGGTGTGCAAGAAACACAATTTCATTTTTTTCTCGATTATGAAGATTAACCTCTTTTTTTTTCAGGATGGCAATATGACCAATCAATAAATATAAAATGTATACATTCTTTGACCCCCAAACTTCATTTTTTTTGATATATACCTGTTATGGGCTGAGCTGTGTTCCTCTCCCCCACCCACCAAAATTTTATATGTTGAAGTCCTAACCCCCAGTACCTGAGAATGTGACTGTATTTGGAAAGAGAGTGTTTTGAGAGGTAATCAAGTTAAAATGAGATAATCTGGGTGGGTCGTAATCCAACATGACTGGTGTCCTCATAAGAAGAGGAGATTGATACACAGGGAGATACCATGTGCAAACATGGGAAGAAGGTGGCCATCTACAAGCCAAGGAGACACACGTCAGAAGAAACCAACCTTGCTGCCAACATGATGTCAGACCTCTGGCCTCCAGGAATGTAAGAAAATTAATTCCTGTTGTTTAAGCCCCCTAGTCTGGGGTAATTTGTTATGGCAGCCCAAGCCAACTGAAAAAGACTTGCACTTTTGAAAAGGCAGGTATTTGTGGGACAGGACTCAGACTTGTAGAGCTTGACTTCAAGGAATCAGGACAGAGGACAGAAGAACACAGCACTGCAGCAGACACTAGGCGCTTCCCTCTACCTACCCCTCCACCTCTTAAGTGCACACCTTGGCCTGAGGGCTATCTCATCCCTTCCACACAGGAGTTGCCAGAGCATTGATGCTACTGATGCTTATTCACTTTCCTCTCCATCCTGCCTCCTTCAGTCAGTGACTCCTTGGGAACTCCTTCGACCCTCAGAGCTCAGATACGAGCTCCCAGAGTTTTCCCAGCTGTGCTGAGCTCCAGTCACCCAGCATGGTAGCTGGTTTAACAATATACCCCTTTACTGGATGTTTCTCTGAATCTCCAGGGTAGGTGCATTGCTGTAGTTGCAGGCTTCCGTGTGAACAGCATCCTTTCTCTTCTCTTTTTTTAAACTTCTCTTTCTAGTCCCATTTGGGTGGTTGGTAGAAAGGAGTCAGAGGAGATAATGTTCGAGGTCCAGACAAAGAGATGCCAATGAGCTGCTGTGCACCTCTTAAGGTTGACCCTCCTTGGCCCTTGGGCCACTGCCCTGACTTCCTGTCTCACTTGCTAATTAAAAATGTTTTAAATGCTAAGTGAGAATAACTTTCATTCCTCCCAGCCTCCCTCATTTCCAATAAAACTGAGCAATTTTAGGAAGTGAAGTAGAAAATAATCATAATTTTTGAGTTCTATGTGGCAGCATTAAGTGCTTCAGGTGCACAGAATTACTTAATTTTCACAGTAACAATTTGAAATAACTTATGCTTATTACCCTATTTAACATACTCATCAACTGGAGCTCAGAAATTAGGTAACTTGCCCAGGATCACACAGCTAACAAGTGGCAGAACCAAGATTCCAACATCCTCTTGCCTAACCCAAGAGCATAAGCTCTGTTTAAAACGAATATTTGGGAGTGTTTCTTTTTTCCAGCTTCATTGTAGTCTTGTTACAATTGTTAAAGAAAATCTACTGTAGGAAGACTCGTGGGGATTGCACCGTTCACCCAGAGAAAAATATGGTAATATACTCCAACACATTTGACCTTGTGTCCTTGCCGCATCTGGATTTGAGATGGCCTGCAAAGGCCAAGGAAAAGGTGAGTTCTAGAGTAACCGGCACCTTGGAGCCCAGGAAAACCAGAAGGCAGAGACAGGGCAAATGTTCTTTAAAGCAGCTTGATTTGACAGAGGAAAAAAGATGCAAGACTTGTTATTTCTATCTTATTTAGTGTGCATAAAGTAACTGAGGTAGTGTGTTGGTATCATCAGTAACATACATGCAAACACATAGGTACACACACAAACCACTCATACCATATTTTACTGTAACTGATGAATTTGTTATTAGCAACTAGGAAAGAGTTTAACAAAGGGAACCTGACACAGGAAAAAGGAAGACTCGCTGGCTGGTTAGGATGCCCTCCAGAGAAGGAAACGGAAAGTAATTGTTACAGAAAATTTGAAATCCATGAATCATGAGTGGAAAATGATTTTTCTCCTTATATGGAATTAACAAAAAACCAATATCTAAATGTCTGGTAGATTATTTTGTAACTTGCAACTGTGACTTGTGTTTAATCTTAAAGAGACACTAGGATTAACATTGTGCATAGCAGAAAATATCTGTGGAATTTTTGCATGCAGTTTTAATGAATGAATAAATGAATATAGTTGCTAAATTTATAAAATAAGGATTGCCAGATTTTTAGGAGCTTCTCTAATCAAAAGTGTTATGCTTCTAAGGTTTTCTAACATATTATTTAAATAATTAAAGAACTGTATGTGTTGATATTAGTCTTTACTGTCTTTTTATATTCAAATTATAAACACAAACCTAAATTAAAATTTTTTTAAAATTTTTCTTCTTGGTCCTCACATGTTGATTCTGAATGATGAAAACAACTGATTATGTTCTTAGAGCCTTGACCTGTGATGTTTTTAAAGTCTTGGCAGCTACAATTCACAGTAATTAAAGTGATCAGGCTGGAGTGTTTGTTAATGCCAGGTTATACTCTCAAATTAGTATAGTACTTTGGACGTTTCATCTTTGCAAAATTACAAGTTAAACCTTATTACTGGTTCTTTATGGAACAAAAGTGTGAGTATTGTCATACAAACCTATTTTTCAATTTTCTTTGTTTTTTTTCCAGAACCTTAACTGTTTTGACCTGAATAATTTTTAACGGGAACATTAACTGCTAAGGTACTCATTGTGGGCAAAATTTTCCTGGGTGACATGCTCAAAGTCTGACTGTAATTGAATTTATGAGTGTAATGTTTCTACATTTTCCCATAGTGTGTGGCATTTTGGTTAGTTTATATTTCCTTCTTGAAGTTACAAAACTCTGAGTTTTTATTTAATTCATCTCCAAAAAAATAATAACTTGTAGCAAAAGTACGAAATCTTTGATATTGACTGTGCATTCATTCAGAGACCAACCTTGCCTATCTTTCCTTTCATCAGTAATTATCGTGGGTCCTTTATCTCTGCATGTCTGGCTCATACCTGATAACATCTCCAATTCATGGTTCCTCTAATACACTTTGCATATACCGAGTAATTGATTCCACCTTCTAGAATCGCTGAGTCACAACACTGTAGTCACAGACCTCTTTGCTTTACCACATAACGGAAATAGACAAATCATGTCAGCACCCCTGCCCCAAACTGCCTCTGTGTGAGCTGAATGTAGGTCATCGCACACAGGGCTGTGATGCGAGATGCCACGATTTCAGGATACACTGCCTCTGGCTTTTTTATTTAAATTCAGCCTCTCTAAAACACACCTTTCCCCTACCATTGTTTTAATGAAAATTTGCCTTCAAAATAACAGAACTAACATTTCCAATTGAATTGTAACCGAATCCAGGTTTGGCTGTTCACAGCTCATATGCCAATAATTGAGAGGCAAATGTCAGTAGAAAGGAAAGATACTTTAATCAGAAAACCCAGCAATCTGGGGAGATGGTGGACTCATGTCCAGAAACAAATTCCAAAGATTCTGCTCAGCCATGACAGTTTTTAAAGGAAAAAATGGGGGGGCGGGGAAGAATCTCAGTGATTCATCGAGGCAGGAGGTTAGGTTCTATATCATTCTCCATTGAGTGTAGACTAGCTGACTCTCTCTTCAGAAGTTGTCTTACCTGTGTGATCTGCCTGCAGGATTGCTTAGGGGGCTGCTGGGGGTAGAGAGCTAATCATTTTTTAACTGCTTATTTCTTCATTCTTCTTTTTATCTAGGAAAAGAATCAATAGTTTAGGCAAGGCATGGTGTACGTTCAGGAGAGCATAAGTCAGGAGTTAATTTCAACTGCTTAGTGATCTCATTCCTATAATTAGGTTTTTTTAAGGTTAGAGGGGAATAGAAATGGGCAAACAGGAAAGGGGCAAAGAGCTGCTTTCAATTCCCCACTATCAAGCATCATTCCATTTCCAAGGGATTAAGGGGAAGGTCTATTCTGTAACATCTTCATACTGACATAGGGCACCATATTCTCAAGAGTGGAAGATGTCAACCTGGGTCTGTAGCATCTCTTTGCTGACAATTTTAGTTGCCCGCTTACATATATGGGCAGAGCAAGCTACAATTATTTTGATGCCCACAAAGATATAGATTATTATGAGCAGTAATGTTAATCCCATTCTCTTGAGGCCAGTTTCTTGGAACTGTGCTAGCCATAGATTCAGAACTACTCAAGATGAAGAAGCTTATATCATGACTACAGTCTGGTCATCAGGCAGTTTTTTTTTTGTTTGTTTTTCTTTCCCTTGGTGGCAGTTATAGTATCTGTAAAACAGCTCAGGAATGTGCATCAGACACTGAGTCTGTGACTCTATTGTCCTAATCATTAACTGCTCAGTTTTGTACTTGGAGGGGAGGGAGGTTCTGCTTGGTTCCAGAATGACATTTGGGTAACATACATGAAATGTCTTTACAGACCTTAATCATAAGTTTTGTAGATGAGAAACAAACTCAAAGGGATTTAACCAGCTTACTCCAGTTGAGTTGGGATTCAACCATAGCTTATTATAACCCCAAAGCCAGTGGTTCCCAAACTACCTGAATATCAGAATCACCTGAGGATGACACATACAGATTCCCAGGCTCCATTTCTGGATAATTCTGTGGGTGGATCATGGGTAGTGTCCCTGTATAGTCTAGTATCTGCTGTTTGTGGCTTATTTTTATTTTCTAGGTAGACTTCAGCCAAGAAAGGAAATTAAACCAAAGTACTTTATTTTTATAAGCCAAGGAAGATGTGAATGGTTTAATAAATCTCATAGCTTATCTTGAGCTGCTCTTTTCTTCTTCCTGAAATGGATCATTTTCTCTATCAGGCAAATGATATGGAAAGAAAAGCAGAGACTGATGCAGTGTCTGCCATGGTGAGCTTGTATACTGCCTCTGGAGGTAATGGGGAGGAAATCCTAGTCTATAGCATTTGCCAATTTCTGTGGTGTAAATACTCCCACCATTTTCAAAATTGTCAATTTCAAACTACTGATGGTTTAACAACCTGCTCACAAAAGTTCTGAATATTTAACAATTGGCCCAAAAGCCAGCTTCAGGATAGGATACTACTGGGTATAAAATACATAGGGGGGAACTGAACAATTTCCCAACATTATCGATATTGTCCACTACATGGCTCGAATTAGTCGCGTGGTCCAAGTTGGTTGTGACCTCCCCAAACATCAAGTCTATCTGTTGCTCTCCTGCTCTGACTTCCAAAGGGACCTCGGTGGCCCCGCTCCTCATCTCTCACTCAGTTTCCAAGGACATGCTCTGATATGGGCCTGGGGAGTAATGAAGCCACGGAAGGGACTAGTGGGTAGGGAGCATTTAGTGGAAGAGAAGTGGATGCCGCCTTTAGGAAGACTACTCTTTCTTCTTACCTGCCTTATAGCAGGGGCAGTACAGCAGGCGAGCCGCCCTCTGCTTGAGAAAGGCTTCTATCCTTAGCAGGCCTTGCAGGACAAGGTGGGAATGACACATGAAACAGAGTTTAAGGGAGCTTGGCTCTGAATCTGAGAGGACCAAAAAGGGCTGGGTGTTTCTGTGCCTCCACAGGAGAAACACGCATAAGGCCAAGTCAGAGTACAGGATCAACATTAGCGAAGATACCATAGTGAAGATATCACTGGCTTGATTTTAATCCATGAGTTAGGCTAGAGGGGCAGGCTGGTTTCCCAGGCAGGGCACAACCCTAGCTCATCCAATGACAGAGACTGTTCTTTTGCCTGAAGTAGCCTTTGTGCCACTGACTCATCTTAGGAAACAGCGATGCTGGCAGTTTGACAAAGACTGGGCCCTGAGCACGCTATCGTGACTAATGCCACCACATGGAAAAGGACCAAAAACATATTCCCAAACCAAACGTAAATGATTCTAAGATCACTTACCGTTTTAGATGATTTGTTCCTTAGGTAAACTTCCAGAAGTTGTGATATTTTGGGGGTGTCTACAACTGCAACAAAGGTACATAATCCATCCTTGAGCTCCCTGAGTAGCCAACTGCAACACTACTTATATGAGAACAAACTTTTTTTGAACGTTAACTCACTTTTACTCTGGTTCAGTCCATTTGTACAATAACTCATTGCCCATATACTCTTTTTCCCGACTAGACATAAAGATGTTTAATTTATCTTCTAAGATGACAAAGTTAAATTAACTCCCAAATGAATCAACCAGAGAGAAATGAATCACAGTAGGACTCACAATTTTAGTATAAACACTCTAGAGCAGGCAGCGTGGGTAGATTTCAAGTAAAAAGACCTAGATTTACTCCACCAGCTGTCAAGTCTTGGTCCAGTCATTTAACCTAAGAGGGTTTTCCCGTCGGTAAAACCAGGATATTTATACTTAAATCTCATGGTAACATTTCCTGCCATGTACTAAGCATGTTTATCATGTTCTTTGCCCTTAATCCTCAAAATCATCCTTTAAGAGTGCTTAACTTGGAGTTCAGACTCCCACACAGAGATCGAGATGAGATCCAACATGAACATGCCTTCCCATACACATG
The DNA here is from genome assembly GCF_964270905.1 of Leucopleurus acutus. Classification (NCBI taxonomy): domain Eukaryota; kingdom Metazoa; phylum Chordata; class Mammalia; order Artiodactyla; family Delphinidae; genus Leucopleurus; species Leucopleurus acutus. The sequence goes on from NC_139152.1 coordinate 55,684,264, forward strand.
TATGAAATTGAATTGAACAAAGTCTCCCATATATGTGTGTTTGTGCATTTTTATCTGGGTTCTCAGCCAGGGACACATGAGAATCTCAGGATCTGGGGTGAAGATGGGGGTAAGGAAGAACAGAGGCAGTAGCTGTGCTACTTCCATTGTGATCTTGACATTTGCTCCCCTGTCTAGTTTGTGAGATACCAATTTTGACAAAACGACCAAACCACCAGTTTATAACAGTGATTTGGGTGTGTACCATATACGTAAAGTAGAAGTTATATTAAAGATAAATAAAAATGGAATTACCTAGGATTTTCCAGAGAAATTAAAGCACATGTCTACAAAGATCTGCACACAGATAGCAAATATTCATTATAATCCGAAACTGCAAATAACCCAAAAGTCCACTGTGAATGAGTGGATTAAAAGGAAACAGGTGCCCAACACATAGATGACTCTCAAAAACATTCTGAGTGAAAGTCATATATAAAAGATAGTTCCATTTATATAAAATTCTGTGGGACTTCCCTGGTGACACAGTGGTTAAGAATCTGCCTGCCAACGCAGGGGACATGGGTTCAATCCCTGGTCTGGGAAGATCCCACATGCCGCGGAGCAACTAAGCCCGTGCGCCACAACTACTGAGCCTGCACTCGAGAGCCCGGGAGCCACAACTACTGAGCTCACATGCCACAACTACTGAAGCTCACGAACCTAGAGCCCGTGCTCCACAACAAGAGAAGCCACCGCGGTGAGAAGCCCGTGCACCGCAATGAAGAGTAGCCCCTGCTCTCCGCAACTAGAGAAAGCCCACGCAGCAACAAAGAGCCAACACAGTCAAAAATAAATAAATAATAAAATTCTTGTAAACTAATTTATACTGACAGAAAACAGATTAGTGATTGCCTTGGGGACCAGGGGTGGAGGGATGGACTGAACTGCAAAGGGAAATGAGGAAACTTTTTCCATGATGGAAATACAATGTATCTTGGTTGTGGTGTTGGTTTCACGATGTACACATTTTTTCCAAACTCATTGAGCTGCAAAATTTTTAATAACTGCAGATTGTACATAAGTATGCCTTAATAAAATTGATATAAAATTGAATTAACAACTCCAACTCCTAGATGCCAGCAAATCTCATGGAGCATTTCTCGTGTAATTAAAACCACTCACCAACTCAAATGCATGTCCTTTGAGTTGCTCTTTTAGGGAGAATGATGAAATAGTACTGAGCCCTCAACACTTTTCTCTCCCTTGGGCCTCTGAATAGGGCTTTTAAGAGGCAGTCAGAAGTATACTGCAAAGCTAAAGTGTCATGCGGAGGCTGGGGTAATGACCTCAGCCTCATGATAACCATACCCTAATCCATCTTAACACCTGATAGACCAAGTTCATGTGGTCTGACTTATCCAAAGGGTATATCCAGATTCTACACTCTGTGGCTTAGGTAAAACAGACTGTGTGTTATGCACAATTCCCTGCAAGCAAGCTATAATTCCTCTCTTTACTGTAGATCATTGGTCAGCCATTGAAAACTCTATGCTAACCAACTAAACTAACAAGCTTTTTAGAAAGAACACAATGATACGTCTAAGCTTCCAGAGAAATAATGTTTCAAATTTATTTTACAATATGCCTCAGTACACATTTGTATAGAAGCCAAGATGATCTGTGTTCTGTGTTCTAAAATCCAATTATACACTAATTTCTAGTTTTTATTTCCATCTTTAGTGCCCTAGTTTTTAAATCAACAAACATTTTTAAAAGGTCTGTGAAATGTAAGCAAATACTTTGCATGACCACAGTTCTTTATAACCTCATGGTAACATAAGATCTTTAAGACTTATTGTGAATCAGTGATTTGCAAAAACACTCAACCAAATTAAGCACTTTAGAACAGACTGTTCATTTGCTTTCTAACCAACAGGCATGAATATTCTGTGTATCATCTTCAGTACCTTCTATCTATTGTAAATATTTTATGAAATCCATACTTTTTAGAAAATTAAGTTTATCATGACCTGCAAGATAAAGAGTAAGACCACAGAACATGTCCTAAGAGTAAAGAAGTATAGTCAAGAAGTTTGTGTTAGGGACTTCCCTGGTGGCACAGTGGTTAAGAATCTGCCTGCCAATGCAGGGGACATGGGTTCCAGCCTTGGTCTGGGAAGATGCCACATGCCACGGAGCAACTAAGCCCGTGCACCACAACTACTGAGCCTGCACTCTAGAGCCCACGAGCCACAACTACTGAAGCCTGCACGCCTAGAGCCCGTGCCCTGCAACAAGAGAAGTCACCGCAATGAGAAGCCCATGCACCGCATCGAAGAGTAGCCCCTGCTCACTGCAACTAGAGAAAGCCCATGTGCAGCAATGACCCAGTGCAGCCAAAAATAAATATGTTAAAAACAAAAATTCTTAAAAAAAAAAAAGTTTGTGTTAAATTTTTAAAAAATAAGTTTGCCTTGGGAAGTCTACATTTTTCCTACATTTGTGCAAAAACATTGTGGACTCAGTTTTGCTGCATTTGGAACAAGCTGCAAAAGAAGTATGATATGTTTAAGTTGTTGTGAGTAGAATGTTTTTAAAAAATAATTATTTGTTCCAGATAATAACTTTCTAGAGAAGCCAAACCCTTGAAACAAACAGAACTGAAACACTTGATCAATTTTTATTTCAAAATGTCTACAAAGTTATAATTCTCCATTTTACAAATAATTTTTCAAAATTCAGACATTATTCAAATGTAAGCCAAAGTCCTTATACAAACAGAATACACACAAAGATCAAAAATATACATATTCTCTCAGCAAACTTTGTTACATAAATAAGAAAAGTATATACAAAAGCTGGTATTTTCAATCTAAAGAACAATTATTTTAACACTGTAACCATATACAGAAGGTACTAAAATAAAAATAAACACCACAGCAAAAGTTAAAGGAACAACAAATTCATTTTATGACATCTACAACTGTAAACATACATAAAGCCAATCTTGGGGGGAATGTATACTTCACACTTATATCTTAATTTTTACTTCACTTTATTCATTTTTAAGAATATTCTCTGGATAGGTGAAATTCACAATTCTACCAGCTACCCCTGACACCTAATACAAGTTAGAACATGTGAAGAACTATATACTCTATATCTTTGTACTTTGGGACAGATGCAAAACGAATTCTTCAAAAGTTAAATTTTTATGAACCTATGTTAAAAATTTTCCAAGTAAATTGAATTGGCTATTGAAAAATCAAACAATTCTTTTTAGGTAGGAAACGTTAGAAAAAAATCCAAACACTTGTAGTCTTAACATAGTAAAGCAATAAAGAAGATTATGCCAGTGGTTCCCCTAGATAAAAGCAACTTAACTAGGTGTATGTCTAATTATGTTTTGCCCCAGAAATTCTCCTTCCTTCTCTGAGCTCGTGACAGAGTTTGAAAAGCCCGGAGACTAGAAGCTGCAGAGCGAGCAGAAATCTCAGATAATCTGTCCTCATCTGCAACGAAAGAATTATATTCAGTGCAAAAAATATGTCTTATAAAAATACTATGTTTCAAAACATTAACAGCAAATTAAAAGCATCAAGCTTTGTAATGTCAATATTGACTCTGTCAGAAACCAGTAATCTATTAAAATACAAGATATCGACATTTTTAGGATAGTTCATAGTAATTTTCCAAGTTTATCATATTTAGAAATCAAACATTTTAATGTTAAATGAGCATTCTGTTTCCTTCCTGAAATCCCACTATGTCATTACCTAAACACCTGGCCTGTGATTTCAGTATTACTCGGAAACAGTTCTTCATCATATTGTCTCGTCCTACTTTAAAAAGCACAGCTGTTTGAGCAGAAGAACTTTAATGTTTTAAAAATGAAATGCCATACCTTAACATGGTACTCACATCACATTTCTAAAATAATTTCACTTAATGTAGAAATAGTGTCTGACTTTAATACGCTACCCTTCATTATTAGTGAAATTCCACAATCGGAGCAAGTAAATCTCTTATCAAGTTATTTGTAAACACTGTTCTTCCATTCAAAAGAAAACAGAACTGGATTCAAAGTGTCCAGATATTGGCATTTCGAAACATAGCAACTTGATTTCCAGCTCACTGAATTCTGAAAAGTCTCAAACTTGCTAAGAGAAAACCTTTAATGTGTGTGAAGCTATAATACATAAAGTATTAATTCAAATTTAATTTCAAATTCAAAATTTATAAATTTAGTAATTTCATACTTCTTAGGGTGCATTTAAAATAGTAATTTCAATTGTTCAACACTGAGAATTCAAAATTCCTCCTGCCACTATTAGAAGCAAATGAATTTGTCAAAACGAAAGAAAAAAAATTCATTTTCCCTAATTATATTTATTTTAAGAATATACAGACATATGAAAAAAGTGATGGATATAATGCTAGGCTGAATTCCTGAGCCACCAGCTACCCAGGCTGTAAAACAAAGTACTGACCTTAGGTGTGATGCTAGGCACAATCTCTTGCCAACTGTTTTGTTTTAAAAAAGATTCTTCAAGGCTTATTTTCCAGTTTACTCATTTATAAAATGGGGATAATTTCACCCTCTTCACAGGGTTTCAAGGTTCTAATGAAATGACATCTGTGGAAGTACTTTGTAAACTATAAAGTGCTAACCAAATGTAAGATCATACTATTATGAACTACTATATAATAAAACATTATACTTTTATCTTGTGTTCTTTGACTATTAAAATACCTTCATCATTAAAGGCTTCTTGCTGGGGTAACTGGAAATTGTTCATCCTTGATTTTCCCACTTAAAAAAAAAAAAAGCCAGAAGAAATTATCCTTCAAAGCCACCCAACAGTGTATCTTATTTATAGTCAACTCTAAGTGAAGGTAGGCTGTCAGAAAATTTATTAATTTTATAACTTTAATAGAAATTACTGCCAAAGGGCCATTCATTAATTCATAATGTACTTAGCAAATATGTAAACAAACAATGGATAATCTCCTGGGATTCTTTTCAGTGAAAATACTGATCTATTCTAACTTTAAAGAAATACAGTAAGCGTCTCTTTAAAGATGGCAGCTGGACTACACACATCTACAAAAGTGATATAAACCCACAGGACAGCGAAAATGGGAAGCAAGAAAACAGCAACAAAATTTTGGAAAGTGGGAAGCAAATGGAAGGGCAGTGAGTATGTGGTCGTCATAGCCAAGTGAGCTGAATCCTTGGCAGCAGAGGAGGGATACCAAGAAGCAACCAATTTGCTCCCCTGATGGCTGGGGTTTTGGGAGTTCTGAGTACCACTGAGAGTTGGAGCAAAGGTAAAACTGAGTCAGGAATCTAGTTGAAAGTCTTTCTACAAAAGTCTGCCAGATCCTTCTTCGAATTTGTACAGCAGGGTAACTCTCCCAAAAGAGGAATGGAGGTCTCATTGCTAGAGAAGGTTTAGCTACTTTGACTGAAGGACACCGGATTCAACTGGGGGCACATATTCAAAATAGGGGTATTATATATATCATTTATCTTCTCAAACAGATAAAACATGCCATCCATGAAATAAGAACTGGATGCTGTATAAAAGGAGTATGTAGTGTTTAAAAAATCTTAGAAATTAAAAATATAGCAAAATATCATTTAAAAACTCAAGTAGAAGATAAAAATTAGTGACCCTTTCAAATATAAACAAAAAGACAGACATGGAAAATAGGAGAGGTAAGATAAGAAAATATCATGTTCAACACGTCCAACATCTGAAAAATAGTAGTGCTGGAAGGAAGAAATAGAAAGTGGAGGGGAAGAAATCACTGACTAAATAACTTGAGAAAATTTCCCAGAACTGAGGAACATGACTTTTCAGATTGAAAAGGTCTAGTGAGTACTAGCAAAATGAATGAAAAGGGACCCACTATAAAACTTCAGAGCACTGGGTATAAAGAGAAGATGCCAAGAGCTGCCAGGAAAAAAAAGAAAGCCACATACAAAAGATCAAAAATAAAAAGAGCTTCAGACTTCTCAGTCATAATAATAGTGGACGTTAGAAAACAGCAGAGCAACACCTAATAAAACGAAAGGAAAATATTTTATGACCTTGAATTCTACAACCAGGCAACATTTGGTAATGTCTGAAGACATCTTTGGTTGTCACGCCTGGGGAAGAGGTGCTATGGCACTTAGTGGGTTGCCTGGATGTTTATGGGAAAGAACACGAGAGACACCTCACACTTAGACCAAAGTGAACTTGGGTACAGCACAACTGAGTGTTCCAGAGATGAGATTTTTTTTCTATTTAAAGAAATCTATTACATTAACTAAAAAGCTAAATAACACAACTTATTAATACATAGTATATACTCAGAGCCTTTGTATCTATCAGTATTTTCATTTTAATAGACAAAAAACTAAAATCCAAGTAATTACCATTATGCTGAAATTCTGGATCTCTCAGGGAGCCCTGAATTCGACGAGAAGGATGCCAGTAGGATGGGGCACAGGGTGGAGATGGAGACTGCCCAGGTGTGTTAGTTGGATTTTCTGGAATTTTTGAAACTGGAAGAGTTGTCTCAGCAAATTTGGGGATATTGGGTTCAGAATCTTCCCTCAAAGGCAAGGGATCAATTGTTTTTAGACCAGCAGCTGGAGAAGTCAGGAGGGGTATAGCACGACTTTCTTTCTAAATGACAAAAACAAAACAAAATACATACATGCGTGTGTACGTATATAAACAAAACAAACATTTAAACACACAAAAGTATATAACCATAAAAGCAGTAGGAAAAAATATGGGGAAAATTTATGTAACCTCCATGTGGGGAAGGTTTATAAGCCTAACAACCAATATAGATAAAGATATTTAGGTAAGTAAAAACAAAAGATATGTAAATATTTAAAAAACGAAAGAAAAATGACAAACTTGGGGAAAATATACAACTTACTGGACGGACAATGAATTATTATCACTGTTACATAAACATTTCTTTAAAAATAATAAGATAAACCTAATTTAAAGGTAGAAAAAGGATACATGTCAGCAATTCATACACATACAAATTACAAATAGCAAACATATTCCACACCTCACTGATAATCAAATAATTACAAAATAAAAGCAATGATGTAGTAATTTTTCACTTACCAAATTACAAAGATAAATTAAAACAAACAAACAAACTATAATACCCTGAGCTGACAAGGATGCAGAAAACTGGCACTCTTATCCAGTGTTACTGGTAGGACAACCTTCCAGGGGAGCTGGCAAAATATAGCAAAAACCTTAATACTGTGGCTCTTTGACCACACAATTAATACTTAGGGAGTATTTACATAAAAATAGGTAACGACAATATGAACAAAAATGCAGGTAAAGAATGGATTTCTTTAGAGCATTTTTTCAAAATAAAGTAGAACTAAGAAATAACAACAATAGGCATCTAGTTTTAAAAAATACATTTCAACAATGAGCATCTAGTTAAAAAAAAACTATAGTATAACTATAGATCGTACATCATATCACAATTAAAAGTCAGATTATAAATTAATGGTATGGATGTATGTTCACAATACATTGCTAGGCAAGAAAAATGTATTATGAAAACTTATCTACAGTATAATAAACAAATACACTATATATCTAAACTCAAATTCAACAACGGATGTTTCTGAACAGTAGGTATGAATTACCTTCTTTTTTGGTTTGCTCAGTATTTTCTGTTTTTCCACAATGATAATATATCATGAATAGAAAAGTCCCTGTATAATTTTACTTTTTAGGAGAATGTAAACAAGTAGTATCAAATATAGCCCCAAACTTTCCTGATCATTCCTTGTAATTGTTGCCTTTAGTTATTAACTTTGAGTTTATCAATGTAATGTTCAAAACATTGCTTTCTGACCTTAGGCATCATTTTCTGCAATTAGAGGGCTTATTGCTTCAAAGGGGAGATAGCCTGGGGTCTCATCCAAAAAACAAATATTTTTAAATCAAGATCTAAGATAAAACCACAAATTTTCCACTTGCTTCCCTTTTTTTTTTTTTTTTTGCGGTACGCGGGCCTCTCACTGTTGTGGCCTCTCCCTGTTGTGGCCTCTCCCTGTTGTGGCCTCTCCTGTTGCGGAGCACAGGTTCCAGACACGCAGGCTCAGCAGCCATGGCTCACGGGCCCAGCCGCTCCGTGGCATGTGGGATCTTCCCAGACCGGGGCATGAACCCATGTCCCCTGCACTGGCAGGCGGACTCTCAACCACTGCACCACCAGGGAAGCCCCTGCTTCCCTTTTTAATTACAAAGATCTCTTATGAAAATCGTTCTTTTGGTTTTTTCTTTTTGTATACATATATGTAGAATTTGGAACTTCTGTCAAATTGGTTTCATTACTGTTAAAACCTGAATTAAATCTATAGAATATTTGTAATACATGGGGTTCCCAGGTTTAATTTGACTTTATGATCTGTTCTTGAACCTAAAAGCCTCCTTATTGGCCTCACTGCTTCTACTCTCCCCCAGTATAGCCCATTCTCCACTGAGTAGCCAGAGTGATTTTAGTTATCAAGTTTATCAGAGATCTATATCTGCTTTACTGCTTAAAATCCTCCAAGAGCTTCCCAGTGCCATTAGAAGAACATCCCACTCCTTACCCAGCTCCCTTGCCCACTCCCTTTCCACCCTCATTCCCACCCTCTCCCCTGCTTTCTCCAGGCTCCAGTCACACAGACCTCTTCACTCCCGATGAAACGCTCACTGTTGTTCACCTGCACTTGCTGTTCCTTCTACCTGGAAAACAATCTCCAGCCCAGATCTCTGCATGGGCACCTCCCTCATCAGCCAGGTCTTGCTAAAATGTCACCTCCTCAGAGGTGCCTGTCCTGATGACCCAAACTAAAGCAGTCTCACCCACCCCTTGGAGGTCATTTTCAGTTTTATTTAATTGATAGCACTTACTACTATCTGAAATTCTTTTTTAAAAAATGATTTGTCTACTTCTCCCAATGAAAATGTAAGTTCCACGATCGCAGGAATTTTATCTTGATTACCAATGAATCCCCAGATCCCAGAACAGTGTTTGATACATAGTAAGAGCACAGTAAATTCTGAACTGAGTGAATGAAAACGAAACTCCTGATATTCCCCTCCAAAGATGGCTTTCGTGCAGAGTTCTCTTAGTGCATGGCACTCTCCATCAATCCTGCTGGGCAAGTCAGAAACCTAGAAGTCATTATCCAACCCAGCTCCAGGCCTTGACATTGTTCCCCTTACACAATTCTTCAGTTTCACTCACGTCTATGCCCACCCTCTTTAGTCCAAGCTATCACAGCTCCTATCAGGACTACTGCAATGGGCTCTCAAAGGTATCCACAGTCCACTCTTGCCTTCCACGGCAGCCAGAGAGATCTTGCAAAACATAAATCAATCACAACACTCTCATATTTAAAATATTTCAGTCGTTTTCCATTTTACTTGAGATGAAAGAAATTCTCAATATTGCTGTCTCTTCCAGCCTCATCGTGCTCCTGCTCCCTGCCACACACTGCACTGGTCTTTGTTTCCTAAAACTCTATGTCCATGGGACTTCCCTGGCGGTCCAGTGGTTAAGACTTCACCTTCCAATGCAGGGGGTGTGGGTTCGATCCCTGGTCAGGGAGCTAAGATCCCACATGCCTCGTGGCCAAAAAACCAAAATATAAAACAGAAGCAATATTGTAACAAATTCAATAAAGACTTAAAAAAAATGGTCCACATCAAAAATAAAAACAAAAAAATATGCCCTTTCTCTCCACGGGACTGTGGCATATGCTATGCTTCTCCTCCCCTCCCTTTTTAGCTGGTTAACTCTTCTTCTTCCTCTATATCTCAACTCAATTATGACTTCTTCAAAGAAGCATCCTTGACTTTCAAGAAGCTTCCTGATCTCCATGACTAGGTCAATTCCTTCCAGGACAGCACTATATACTTCTTTGAAACTATTTTTAGTTTTAATTTTACTTTTTTGGGGGTGTGATTCTCACAAGACTGTAGGTTCAACAAAATCATGTACCATGTCTATTTTTGCTCATTATCACAACCACAGCATCTAGCATGTAAGTAAATGGATAAGAAACATCTGCTGAATGAAGTGAGCTAACATACACTTGGGTTTTTAATATCATTTTTAAAATGTACAGATGGTACTTGACTATCAAACCAATATCATGAGAATTCTACTCTCAAGTCTTGTGAGACAGTGTTGTTTAGGGGTTAAAAATGTGGGCTCTGAGAACAGACTGCCTGGGGACAAATCCTACTCCACCATTATGAAGACTGAACAAATTAACACATGTAAAGTACTTAGCACAGAGCCTAGAACATAGTAAGTGCTCAGTAAATGCTAGCTATTATGATCATCCCCACAGAAGTTCCCCAAATTGCTGCTGTCCCATAACACTCCCACAATTCAAGGTGAAAATATTTAGAATAATATAATATAGTCTTCCTAATTCCTACGGTAAAAAAAAAGAGATACAGAATGATATTAACCACGGGCAACTGAATGACAGGGATAATTCACTGCAAACTGAATGACTTACAGATTTAATGTTATTATAATAGTAGCTTCTGTAAGAAAACAAAGGAAAAAAATGACTGTGTTCCGTGAGTTTAATGACTCCTCTGCCTACCAGCAACCAAGGGGTAGACAATGGAAAATAACCAAATCTAGCTCCTGGTACAGCTACTGCTATGATCCAAATGACCATCACCTCTTGCCTGGATATTGTAACTGACTAACCAGTTTCAAGCCCTTGCTCTTGCACCCCTACTGTCTATTCCCAATACAGTTGCCAGAGTGACCTTGGAAAAACCCAAGTCAAATCATATCACTCCTCTGCCCCTCTAAAGGCTTTCCATTTCATTCAGAATAAAATTCAAAGTCTTTGCTATGACCTATAAGGCCCTACACAATTGAGTTCCTCGTTATGCCTCTGACCTCATTGCCCATCCTGTTCTCCCTTTCTTGCTCTCAGCTCCACTCCTGCCTGTTCCTCAAAGAATTCCTCAAAGAATCAGGTACCTTCTCACCTGGAGGACTTTGCACTTGCTATTCTTTTTGCCTGGAATGCCTTCCTAGATATGCATATGGGTCAGTCCTTCACCTGCTTCAGATTCTGCTCAAATGTTACCCTCTCAGTGAGAACTTCCCTCGCCACTTCCTACTCACTTCCCCTGCTTTATTTTTCTCCTTAGTTCTTATCACTATCTAAAATACTATGCATTTTACCTAGTTATCCTGTTTATTGTCTCTCTCCTCCACTAGAATGTAAGTTCAGTGAGGGCCAGGATTTTTACCTGGTCCTTTCACTGCTACATCTCTAGTGTTAAATCAGCATCTGGAACATAGCTGGAACAAAACTGCCACAGAAGATGCTCAATCAATAGTATTGCTTTTCTTCTCTCTCTTCCTGTTGTCACTACTGACAAAAATTGAAAGTATAGCAGAAATACAGTGCCACTACCCAAAAAAACAATTCAATGCCTTTGCCTTCTGAAAGTAAGTTAAGAGCATCATCTCCATATATGATAGGCAGAATTTTCTAAAATCGGAACCTCTCATTCACTTATTGCATGTGACTAAAATAATCACTTCCTGAAGAGATGTTTTTCTCCAAAATATAAATATTTACCTTCCTAAAAGTTTCTAAGCCATCCTGAGAGGACATTCTTTTTCTCTGTTCTGCAACTGAAGGCTTCATTTTAGATGGAGACACTAAAACAGCACCACCTAGAAAAATGCAAAAGATGTTATATTTTGATTAATAAATTATGTAGAGAAAGCAGGTGAAATAAGAACTGCACAGTGTTTGCCTGTTACCAACAGCTGGAGTGGTAAGATCGTGATGAGTCCTCTGGATTCCACCAAGTTCTCTTAGCTTCGGAGTAGGAAGCCTGCCTCCTTTTCCTGAGGACACAGAAGATGACTCCGACCTACAAATTAAAACAATTATGAAGCATGTCCTCCAGAAAATATAATAAAAAAATACTTTGAAAATATAATAAAAAAAATATAAAAAAAGAAAATATAATAAAAAAATACTTTGCCATCAAATATGCAATTAAACTATAGACCTATAAGAGAAGGCCATTTTGTTTCTGAAAAAAATAAGCAAATCTACGCACAGTTAAGAGTAACTGAATATTGGAAAAGAGTTAAGATCACTGCAAGTCAGCAACACACCAGAGAATTCTTCCATTATATCAGAACCTAACTTCCATATTAGCTGCAAAACTCACGAATGAATGCTAAGGGCATTAGACTATGGACAAAAAAAATACCATAACCAATGGCAGAGAACCACTCCCCAAAGCATTCTGCATATAAATCAATGGAAATTAGCTATCTGCAGAAATCACTTATTTTATTAAAAAAAATTTTTTTAACATCTTTATTGGAGTATAATTGCTTTACAATGGTGTGTTAGTTTCTGCTTTATAACAAAGTGAATCAGCTATACATATACATATGTTCCCATATCTCTTCCCTCCTGCATCTCCCTCCCACCCTCCCTATCCCACCCCTCTAGGTGGAAACAAAGCACCAAGCTGATCTCCCTGTGCTATGCAGCTGCTTCTCACTAGCTATCTATTTTACATTTGGTAGGAAATCACTTATTTTAATATTACAAAACGTCTTTTCTTTCTTTTTGGTAGTATAACCATCTGATAGTAAAGAATATCAGTTATTTTCTTCAAGTCACAAAGTCATACTTCCAGAGATATCTAGCAAATCATAATTAGGAGAATATAAATGAAAATAACCCTAACTACTTCCTCCCCAAGTAGCTCAATGTTCAAGTGTTCAACTACCAAGTAGTGGTGACTCAAATACCTGAGTGAATCAAATTATATAAACCATAAAGAAATGCCTATTTCGTGACATTAAAGTAAAATCTGCTCTTTATTAGTCATAAAACCAAAGTGTAAACCACTATAATTAATTAGTGACAAAACGAAATACATATTAACTGTGAACAATAATGCGTCTATATACTGATTAATTTAAAACGCTCACCCTTCTTTTATTTTGTCTGCTTTAGATTTTTCCTGTACTTCTAACTTCTCTAGCTCTCCCACATTAACCTGCTTGTCCCTTTCCTCCTCTTCCTCCTCCTCTCTTGGCTGTTTCTGTGTGTCTTCAGTGGTGTTCTCTGCATCCCAAGCCAGACGCCTTCTAACAGGTATGGGAGCATCTGACACACCCAATTTCTCTGTGGTAGTTTTCTGGGGCTGTTCTTCCAAGATAGGTCTTTTTTCTTCTAGTTTTGTAGAAGGATATTTCTGCAAAGTCTTATGGCTTGTAGGATCTCTGCATAACAAAAATAAGTTTTATTTTAAATTGAGTAGTTTGAGGTTTCTAATTGATACTTATTTTAATAAGTCCATCATTGCCTTCCATCGTTCACAACTCTGTTTCCCACTGATATTGCCTTGCCCAGATACTGAAGAAAAAAATCGAATTAAGAGTTCATTTTACAATAGAAGTTAAAGTTACAATCTATTAAAATATTCCAAAATAAATTATATTTATCTCCTTCTACTCCTCCCATCACACATATATGCCTGCACCACTGCTGATAAAACTCACATGTATCTCTCGAGTGGCCTCTGCATACATAAACTAGGACCCCCTCACATGGTCTAACTTGTTCAGTTACTCAGTTAGGGTTTGTGCACAAACTCATGTGTACTTATGGATCAAATAAGCTGATTCCAATTTTATATTTTAGATATATTAATCTTTTCAAGTCACTGTTAACAGATTTTGTGATGAACTTTTAAAATCAGATGTCACATAATTAGAATTTATAGTTAATTTGGTATGTATGGCTACACTAATACACTATAAAAACCAAAAACTATTTTATTTGCTACAAATCGATGTGCTATTCCTCTTAGAAACAGTTTAATTGTGTTCACTTTAAAACCCAAAATAGCAGAGAATTCTTCCATAGAATCAGGGTGGAAGTTCCATATTAACCACAAAAATCCATTAATGAATGATAATGGAAATGTACTAATAGATAATATTCTCTAAGTTTTTATTATTGTTACCTTTTTCTTTTTGTTTTACTTTTTAAAGTTTTTTACGTCTACTGTATAGTCATCCCTAGTCTACTCTTAATTGCTAAGAAGGAATTTTATAAAATCCAATCTTCCAGATTTAAATTATGTATTATTTCTACCCAAGCGTGTAAAGCAAGTATGTATAGCTTTACTTTTCACAGAGAATAAACTAAAAATAATGAAATGTAATAAGTGGCTGCTATATTTCCATTAGACTAGACGACTTTTGAGTCTTCATATCATTTTCCTATGTAATTCCATGATCTACATAATCTATAAAATACTTTTCCACCATCCACAAATAACATCTCACCCAGCAAGATCTAGTGCTCTAATGTTGCTACTAATGGTTCCTTCTGAGCTCGTGGTCGAGGAGACATCCCAACAGCGGTTGTTTTCAGACAGAATCTGATTCAGATGGTCCCGAGAAAAATGAGTTCCCTGAACTCGTTTCCTATAAAACTCAGCCTTCTCTCGGAGTTCTTTAACCTATGCAGGAGAGTTGAGATATCATGTATCATTGTAAATGCTCCTTTGCAAATATCACCAAGTAGCATATCCAAGACATTGTACAAATACAGCCAGAGACCAAGGAGAAAGAAAGGCAAAAGTAGCCACATATACTATGTGCATTTTTAAGCAGAAATTAAAACAGTCAAGCTGATGCACAGTGCAGTTATTTTACTTCAGGCCAGCAGGCAGGGAGAAATTTGCAGCAGCTAAGAAAAATATCGACACCTACTTCTTACTTCAACTGAAATTACACAAGTACTCTATGCATTATTACAGATTTAAAAACTCAAAAGCAACCAACCTCCGCATACCACATGGCATTTAGAGAACCCTAGGGGAGGAATACAGAAACATACTTAATGACAGGTTAATGCCATAATCGAATATTAATGGGAATCACTGAAATACCTTATTATTTTTCCTTCTAAATATATACCAAACTTGTCAATCAATTTTTTTTTTAGTATTTTCAGTAGCATTTAATTCAGTAACCAAGATACTTTAACATTGCCTTGAAAATCAACCACGTTCTTGCATGGGTGGAATGCTGTCCGCAACAAGGTAACCTAATTACTATTTCCCCACCTCTGGAAGAGTACTGACATGCCAGAAACCCCTAGCCCCAGTCTTTACTTCTGGGCTTATATACACCTGCTGCTACTACTACAGAAGCTCCACTGAGAGAGTCATGAGGCTTTCCTCTCCACATTCCTCAACATTCCCTTGTAATCAGCAAAACCAGTATTAAATACATAATTTAAAAGAATATCCCACAAAATAATAACTGTAATATATTCGACAAAGCAACAGGATACCAAAAAAAAGTTCTGATGAACTACTGATATAAGGTGACTTGAATTCCCTAATATGCAAATAACATATTTTCACGTGAAAAGGAGTCTTTTATACTCATTGAAACGCTTTCATTTTATACATCATACTGCCACCTTCTGGCTTCCCTGAATACAATTCCACAATGTAAAAAAATTAAGTTGCAGCTTAAAAGTTTTGAATAATCTGCTTAAAATAATTTATTCTCAAAAAACTGTATCATTTTTTCCTATCATAAATACAAATATTAGCCTTAAAAGGATACCTGGATACTGTCTGCTAAAATCGCTTTTCTCATATTATGTAACAACCTAAATGGGAAAAGAATAGATACATGTGTATGTATAACTGAATCACTTTGCTGTACAACTGAAATTATCACAAAATTGTTAATCAACTATACTCTAATATAAAATAAAAAGTTAAAAAAATAAAAGCAAAGAAAAAAACTGCTTTTCTCTCACTTAAAGGCAAAAAAGCAAATAATGAAAATTGGCATTGCAAAAGCAACTGGAGAAACATATCCTCAGCTCCTTAAGGAAATACTACTGATGCAGAGAGATGCAAGTGCTACATCTCTAGGGAATCAGACAAAGCAAAGGACAGCGCCTGCCAGGGCAAAAGAAAACACATAATCCCAAAAGAGTCCTACTGCTCTAATGAACCAAACCTGAAACATTCCTAAAAGATAATTCAAAATATTGTTTTCTTCACTGTTAAAAAAATTAAGCCATGTTCATTTATCATGTTTTCAACTCTTATACTTTAAAGAAAATTACTAATAATGGTTTTTGCATTTAATAGGTATTGAGTCTGTTGAACTCTTAACCAGTGTATTCTGAATGCATGGGAAGCTTGTAATAAAGTGCCTTGATATAATCCGGATTTTATGAAGCATAAGTACCCCCATGCTTCAAATGTGTCATGGTCACTCCATCACCTAAAGGATAAAATCTTCATGCCTTAGGATCACTTCCTCCCCCCTGGGTTCTCAAAGCCCTTGGTGCATATCCCCACTAGTACTTATTTCATTCTTCTGGAATTATTGCTTGTGTCATTCTTCCCCATTAACCTATGAACTCCTTGAGGTGAGGGAGAATGTAGCCTTTCAACATTGATTCCACAACCTGTCCTGAGTATGGACTAAGCACTAGGCCTGAGCTAGACGGCTGGTAGCAAAGATAAGCAAGAAAGTTCCTGCACTCAATGTGCTCACAATCTGGTAGAGCAGGCCGATCTCCTCGTATATGATAAATCATTATCATAATATTGGTACGATCTATGCCATAATAAACAAATGAGATATAAACTGAAGGAGTGGTTTCAAAAGGGGGTCCTACCAGTCCTGCACTGTGTGTAAGGTGGAGCAGGAAGGAGCCGCAGAGAAGGCTGCATTCTATCCATACGGGAGGACCTCACTGATTGATGAATGAGAGGATGGACGAACATCCCCTCCATGTACACAGTGACCTAGTTTTATCTGACATCAACTTTTTTTAAAGAAGGGAGGGGAGATACAGAAATTCTGTAAAACTTTATTCAGTTCTATTTGTTACTGACATTCAAAACTCAATGTTTTAAATTGGCTTTATCAGCAATCTTTGTTAATAATCTTAGTACTGTTATATTTTACAAATACATGATTTTAAACTTCTTTAGTCCTAAACTCAGATGAAAAAATAGGATGCTGATATTTCCAAAGTAAGGTGTTCTACTAGAAAGAGAAAAAAAAATCAATGGTGTGAACTCAGTATTAAAAACAATCCCTACAGCCAAAAAAAGGAGCCACTAAAAATGATATGAATAAACCATGTCTAACTCAGTTAAAGCCACACACACACCCCTTTTCAGGTCAAGTAACACCATCAGGTTACATAATATTAAATGCTATAAGTAGAACGTTTTCCTTTCTGGATTTCTTTTCCCAAATTAAGAATTCAACTAAGTTGTTTAAAATTTATATGTGAAAAATTCAAACTCAGAAAACTGGGGAATAAAATACTCCTTTTCCCAAAATCATCCCCTGAAAATGAAGAGTCATCTTATACCTAAAAGTCCTTACAGTGTCTGTCAAATTACAGAATGTCTCAATGTGGCACTTCATCTTGAAACAAAGTCCTATTTCTGGAAGACACATTAGAAAAAAATTATCTCAACCAATGCAGTTGGGAGGATTAGAAGACTACCTAACAATCAGGAAAAAAAGACATTTAACACAGATCCAGTAGTTATTCTGAGGATTGGACTTAACAGTTGCAGTTGCTGATTATTATTAAAAAACAGCCTTCAAGCGAGCATTAGGAATAGAGCCACTGGTTATAGTATAGAGATAACAAATATACAACCACTGGACAAATAAAATCAACTACCCTAATGTTATGTGAATAGGAACTTGGGACACAGGATAAAATATCTAGTGACTAGACTATAAATAGATTTAAAAAGTACAATATCTCAAAGAAGAAAGAGGGAAATGAAGATGATACATGGACTAGAAAACTGTAACATGATTCAAAGTGCGTTAATATTCTAATGATAAAAAAGTCGCTGATGTCCAAATGCATTTGACGAGTGTGAATAATATTCCATGAAATGTTAGGAGTAGGAAAATGAGGGAGTACCTTATACGTAGGTACCTCAAAATCAGCCACATACAGTAAGTATCTTCCAGGGAAAAAAATGTAAGATATAAGAAAATATGGCCCATATTAAATGTCTATGACCTGATCGACTAAAACTATTAGCACTATCAGTGATCGCTAACCTCATAACTAAAAATTCTTATTCTTTTCTAACTCCAATTTGTTTTTTTGAATGATTTTGACCATGAAGTTAAGGCAAACTATTCTAATAATTTAAACATTTTCAACCACCTATAGCAATTAATAAAACAAACCTTCAGAAAAGTCACATTACCAAGATATTATAATAGGAAATCTTAAAGACCAATCTTAAATTAACAACAAAAACAAAAATGTTCTCTTCCACAAGGGCAGGATAAGGACTGTCACATTATCACGACTCCAGACATAACAGTCCTCTGAGTCCATTAAATGTTTACATCTGAGGCCTAAATACCAACTCATCTTAGTTCAAAGAAGTCTCAGACTAAGTGATAATCTTTCCAAAACAAGGAGCTTCTCATGAACCCAACCTAGCAAAGTACCGGAACACGACAGGGCAGAGGCTGACACCTACCAACTGGCCACACACGCCCTCTATGGCCACACTCTGCTCCTGCCTTTGCCTGGGGTTTTCCCCCATTCCCCATCAGACTCCTCAGGCACAGAGATCCTCACGGAGGTCTGGCATGGTCAGAAACTGCTCAAGAATTCAAAACTGACTCAATTCCTTTCTTCTGTCATGGCTGCTTTCAATGTTCTCATTTTTAACTTGATTTCACCAAGGTGAGTATAAGAATTTTGCCCCCAGTAATATTCGGTTGGCCGAAAAGTTCGTTCGGGTTTTCTGTGATGTCGTATGGAAAAACCTGAACGAACTTTTTGGCCAACCCAATATCGTCACCAGGACATAGGTCTGGGAGCTGCCAGAGCCAAGAACCAGAAGCTCAAAGTGTCAGAGGCTGATTACACATAATTGTTAGCCATGGTTTAAAGTATGGAGCTAAATAAGATTCATTCCCCATCCAAATTATCCCTCTCTTTATAATGTCTAATCCAAAATGTTCTCATTTAGCTTATTCACACAGAAAGGGGAGCAAACCATCAAGATGTAGTTTAAAAGATGCTAACTACGCAATAACCAAAAAAGCTCCACTGTTTATCCTTTGGCTATAAGAAGCTAGTACTAAACTAGCACTCACCAATTCTAGAATTACCCTTTTCTTCCAACCTTTCTTTAGGATCCTCAGAATTTCTCCCATATGTCAGGGTATCCCAACACTAGAACTCAAACCTCTATCAACACAGGCCACTCCTTCCTTGTGCTTGCAGACTGCACTATTAGTACATGCTAACAGGGCACGTCAGTCAGATAAACTAATCTTGAAAAATTAATCAATCTTGAATTGAGAGAGGTCTGAAGGTTATAAAATAATCAAATCTATAATGCTACAATTCTATAAACTGACTTCATTAACATAAATATTTGATTTTAAAAACATTTTTAACTTTAAAGACCTTATAATAATACTAATCTCTAAGCTAGTATTTTTAAAAAAACTAAACACACTGATAAACTATATCCTCATACATACAATTGAAGTTCCTGATACTTTTAGTGCTATTACTGCATCATACATTTTCATACTGTCATCTCTATTACTAGGTGAAACTATTGTGAAATCAAACTGATATAGTGCCAAAGAACATGTGGGCTTCCTGAGCTTATACACTCACCTGATTTGGTATGTTTTCCTTCACACGTGTCCAAGTCCCAGCTTTATAAAAATATTGGGCTGGGCTCAGAAATTTTGCTCTATATTCAGAATTCACCTTCCTAACAGAAATGAAATGAGAGTAAATATTTCACCATGTTGATCATCTAAATACCATGATATTTTTCTTACAAAATACATACCCAAGCCTTTGATGTCTCCAAGGAGTAAGTTTCTTTTTAGGTTGGTTTAAGTCTTTTGATTCCATCTCTGCTTCTAATTTTAAAGGATCATCTGTTTTATTATACTAAAATGAAAATAATTTTAACTTTTTATGCTCAATTTATGTTATACATTAAAGTGAAAACACAGATGTTGTAAAGTATAGCTGGATACTGAATTACAATTCTGTTTTTAAAAGTAAGCTTTAACTACTAAAGATAACATAGAAATCATAAAAAATCAACAAGCAAGTTTTGAAACTAGTATATCTGGTTAGTTTCTTGAAGTATATAGCTCAGGATATGGTTTCATTTTCTAACAATAAAAATTTTAGATACTTGGCTAGGAAAAAGTTTTAATTAACAAACATCTAAATAAATAAACTTTATGTTAACGACCTATTGAACACTGGTCTTACATTTTCCCTTGATATTCTAAGTTTACATTTAATTGTTACTCATTGGGACCTTCCACTTAATTATTGTAAGTTAGCACACAGCTTTACTGAATAACTTAATTCTTTTTTTTTTCAAGAACATCATAGGTCCAACAAGTATATATGTTATTAAACATATACATCATATATAATATATATGTATGACTTATATATATGCATATATAATTTTTATATATGTATATTTATATATATATAAATTATTTTACTTTTAGTCATATAATTTTTATTCTTAGAACCCATAACATTTCAGGTATGACATTCCAGGAGATCAAAAAATAGGACTTACCCCTGATTTACCTATAATTTACAATAATTTTAACCTGATGCTGTAACTGAAACAGCTGTAATTTCACACAGAGAAGTACATTTGTATATACCAAGGTAAATCGTGTGAATTATACTGGCTATAATTTGGCATATTAAAGCTATGGTTTAAAATACATGTGTGGATGTGTGTTTCTATCTGATTTCCACTATTTAATTTAAAGTATGTGTTTCCATCACCACTGTAACCCCTGGAGCTCACATTACTATAAGGACAATCATTTGATATTAGACATAGCAGACTTACCTGCTGTATTGCTAAGCATATGCTGCACTGTATTACATTTAATTATTTAGATCTGTCTCCCCACTGACCCAAGAACTGCTTAGGGCTTAGTGTAGTTATCATTGTATTCTCAGTACCTACCTGGTGCCTGGTTTCTACCAGGTGCTAGATGAACATTTGACATTTAGTGAATAAATAAACAAATTAGTGAACTAGCTAAAAACAAAATCTCAAATGGTGATAAGTAAAAGGAAATTTGTAAAGTTCCAAATGGTGGTAAGTAAAAGAAAACGTGGAGAGTTTCAAATCATGAGGATTTTATTTTGTTTAAAGAGCTGATAAATACCTTCTTTTCAGGAGATATTGTTTCAAAATTTCCGTTCTCCTTCAAATGATTTCTTTGTTTTGGTTCTTTCACTGGAGATAAACCCTTAAAATTTCTTTTGTATTCAGTTTCATGGATGAATGAGTTACCTTTGAATTGTGGAACGAATTTGCTTTTATTGTGGAAAACCTTAAAAAAAAATTACTTTAGTTTAGTTTTTTGTTAAATATACAGAACTTCTTCAATTGCTTAAAAAATTTCACATATGAAGTTGAATCATAGGATACAAAAAAGGGAAAATTATATACGACTGTAATTTCATTTCACATGTCTAATTAACATCCATTACAACAAAAGCAAAAACAAATGGGATTGCATCAAACTAAAAAACTTCTGTACAGAAAACAATCAACAGAGTGAAGAGACAGCATATTGAGTGGGAGAAAATATCTGCATTAATCTCATAAGGGGTCAATATTTAAAATATTTAAGGAACTCAACTCAACAGCAAGAAAACAACCCAATTAGAAAATGGGCAAAGAGGCATAAAAACAGACATATAGATCAATGGAACAGAATAAGGAGTCCGGAAATAAGCTCACATGTATATGGTCAATTAACTTATGACAAAGGAGCCAAGAACATACAATGGCGAAAGGGTCTCTTCAATAAATGGTGTTGAGAAAATTGGACAGCTACACACAAAAGAATGAAAATGGACCACTGTCTTGTGCCATACATAACTCAAAATGGATTAAAGACTTGAATGTAAGCCCTGAAACAATAAAACTTCTGGAAGAAATCATAGGCTAAGATCCTTGACATGGGTCTTGATGATGGTTTTTTGGATTTGACACGAAAAACAAAGGCAACCAAAGCAAAAATAAACAAGTGGACTACATCAAACCAAGACACAATATTTTCAAATCATATATCTGATAAAGAGTTAATATTCAAAATAATAAAGAACTCATAAAACTCAATTAAAAAAAAGCAATCTGATTAAAAATGGGCAAAGGAACTTTTTTCCAAAGAAGACATACAAATGGCCCACAGGTACACGAACAGGTGCTCAACATCACTAATCATCAAGGAATAAACCAACATCAGTGAGATTTCACCTCACATGTTAGAATGGCTATTATCAAAAATACAAATGGTAACAAGTGTTGGCAAGGATGCAGAGAAAAGGGAACCCCGGTCCACCGTTGGTGGGAATGTAAATTGATATGGCCATTATGGAAAGCAGTATAGAGGGTCCTCAAAAAATTTAAAATAGATCCAGCAACCCCACTTCTAGGTATATATCCAAGGGAAATGAAATCAGTATCTCAAAAGATATCTACACTCCCATGTTCATTATAGCATTATTCACAGTAGCCAAGATATGGAATCAGTCTAAGTGTCCATGGACAGATGAATGGATAAAGAAAATGTATTATTATTCAGCCTTAAAAAAAAAAAATCCTCTCACTTGCAACAACATGGATGAACCTGGAGAACATATGCTAAGTGAAATGAGCCAGGCACAGAAAGACAAATACTGCACTATATGATCCCACTTATATGTGGAATCTAAAGGAACTCATAGAAGCAGCAAATAGAATGGTGGTTGCCAGGGACCAGGGGGTGGGAGAAATGGGGAGATGCTGGTCAAAGGGTACAAAGTTTCAATTATGCAGGATAAATAATTATGGAGATTTGAAGTACAGCATGTATGTAGTTAACAATACTGTATTATGTACTTAAAATTTGCTAAAAGGATAGATCTTAAGTATTCTCACCACACACAAAAAAATGGTAACTACATGAGGTGATAGATGTGTTAATTAGCTTGATTGTGGTAATCATTTCAGAATGAATACATATGTCAAAACTTCACATCATACATCATAAATATATAATTTTTGTCAATTAGAGCTCAGTAAAGCTGTAGAGAAAATCCAAAGATCAACTTTCTCTACTCATTACTATGTTTTGAATAATAGTTATTGTAATCAAATAATGCTTAAGCCAAAAGAAATAATGAACCATATCTTTTCTCCCCCAAGTTCCCCACCCCCCTATTAGTTTGGTAGTGAGAACAGTAAAATAGGCAGATTTTAATAATAAGAAAATACACATTAGCTTTACAAAGCAACTCTGTTGTCAGCTCTGCAGGGTTTTTTTCCTCCTTGACACGAATTTTTTTTCCTCCTACAACAATAAAAAAGTCTTAACGTTTTGAATATCTGACATATGCATTTGCTCAGGTTTTTTCCTTTGCTTATTTTTAGCTTAAAGCAAGGAAAAAAACAGGTAATTATCATGTCTCTATTTTTAAATGTTTTCTTTTATCCTTAATATTTCATAATATGGTTTCCATTTCATGGTCTATTACCACTGATTACAGAGAAAGCAAATAGAAAAGATATGGAGTTCAAATAAGGTATACTATTGCTTCACAACGCTGAATAATACACCTTCAGACAGATCACAACCAAACAGTATATCTTTTTAAGTACAGTATATACTGTATACTGAAGTAGTATAAGCTCAAGGACTCTTCTGCCAAAAATTGTTCTGACTCTTTTACATATTAATATAAGACATCCTTTCAGAAAACAGGTGTCTGATAAAACAGAACGGAACAGCTCCTTTAGAGGTTCCCTAGCAACAAGCTTTGAAAGTTTCTGTCACAGAGCTCTTCAATCCACAGACCCGAAAACTGATATGCTTTCAACTAACAAAGAGCATTTGCTTCCAAAAAAAATTCTCTGAAACCCTCACTAATGAAAGCAATAAAGCTAGTAGTGAAGGTATTGCTAGTGATTTATTTTATGTTATACTTCTGATACTATCAAAAGAACGTTTCTACATAATGCTTTCACTGAAGTATGCAGAAGTTGTCAATAGGGCTTTGATTTGAATCACCTCTACCTTAAAGGTAAGATATTCTACAAAAATTGAACAGTCATGATTTTTAGGCTGTAAGTAATTTTGTAGGTACACTTTCTATCCAACAACACTTGTGAGCCAGCAAAAGAAGTACTGATTCTATTCACTAGGTTTATAAAGGGTATGTATTGATTTATGTTATTTTATGTGTCCCTAAAATGTTATATAAATTTCAGTTTTTTAAAAACTGAATAACAAGTAAGCAAGCGTAAAGCTGCTACAATTTGTAGGATAACACTGGTACTATCTTAGTGTAAGATGACATGTTATTGTCTTGCTGAATCTAATTATCCTCTTGGTCCTTATGGGTGTATAAAGTATATAGGTGAGTGAGAAAGAAAAGACTAAGCTGTCATGAGCCTTTGGGGATATTCTAAATGGAAGTATTTCCTACCTAAGCCTAGGAGTATGGTTAAGAACATAAATGAGCTAAGAACTGTCTGGAGAATTCTAGTAGTAAAACAACAGAGTATATATTAGTAATGGTAGTCTAATACTAAAATTGTGTGAGGATACAATGAAACCTAATATCACATTTAGTTACCATTATAGCTTTTGAATTTATAAATATAGTTAAACTGACAATTCCTATCACTGCTCATTTGATATAAGGACAAAATTATATATCTTGCATCACTTTCAACCTATTTTGTACTTATTAAAATAAATATCCAATGCAGTTACACCTTTCTTAGAAGACAGAAAACATGCAATATATTAGTCAACAAAATTCAACATTTCAGAATACAATCAATTTAACAATTTTTTAATAAATAAAAAAAATTCACAGCATGCAAAAACTTACCAGTCCTCAAATTTTCATTACCCTGTCTCATATTTAGTATATGTGATGGATCTGGCAACAATGATCATCAGTAGCCTAGGACAGTATAATATTACTACTATAAATCAGAAGTAATAGGATGATTTTAGCAAAACTCTCATTTTCACGTTTCTAGAACCCACCTTCAGGCCTTCTTAAGTATCTAATTTCTTTCAGTTCTTAGTTCTATGTAAATCTGCAACACTAGATTAGATGATATTCCTCAAAAATGTATTGCATCCATTAAACTACCTGATTGGCTGCAAAAGCTGAAGTAGTTTCTTTAGGGGTCTTCCAAACAAACTGCCTTTGATATTCAGAATTTCTCAAGACATTATGTGAAGGAATAACAGTCAGTCCAGCTTTTTTCTGTAGAAGTCTATCCAACTGTTAGGGGAAAAAAAAAAATCCCACTCAAAGTTATTAAAAATTTCTATTCAAACTTTTTTTTTTTTAACTGTGGTAAAAAACGTAGAACATAAAACTCTACCCTCTTAACAAATTTTTAAGTGTACAGTAAGGTATCATTAACTATATGCACATCGTCATACAGACACCTTTCTTTAATTGTTAATCTTCCTTTAAATTGTGAAACTCTTTAAAATTCCCTTAATACCGTCAAGGAATTATTGTGCATCCCAGCAAAAGATAACATTTCTCTCATTGCTTCTCGGCCTTTTGGCTAAGATCAAGTGTAGATAACATTTCTCAGTCCCTTCCTACCGATTATGCATAATTGAATATATTACTAAGAAACAACAGCACATTACCTCGTCCACAGCTTGCTTTGGGGACACCCCTTCCCCTGCCCACCAGACTTACATGTCACCTTCCTTGATTCCCATGCCCCCTGGTCTTCCAACACTTCTAAATGCCTCTCCGTGGTTCCAGTCAGCGGTGGACATGAGATGGGGAGGAAGCAGTAGAGTGGAGAAAAATGGGGAAGCAGTGAGGCGTCTGCACGGGTCCCTGCAGCCTCTGCTTATGTGCTCGCAGGGACCTGCCGCAGGCCAGCTGGGACATAAGAGAGCAGAACTGCAAGATCTTTTGAGATCTAGCCAGACCTCTCCTTTCTTTTGCATTTTGTCAATTGAGACTCTGTTTTTTCTGCTAGTACACAATAAGAAATTGAAAAGGGCCTAGGTATAAGTAAGCTCACCATCCCTGCCAGAGGTAATGGCCTACTCCCTTTCTCTGTCTCAACTTGATCTGTCCCTTAGGACTCAGGTGCTGATATATGATAAATAAAATCCAGAGGCAGGCTGTGTACCCAACGAAGGGATATCTTAGTAAAACCAGTACAAAATGGCAACTATTAAGAAGAGAACTAAGTCATAATAACTAAAGTCAACAGCCTCTTATCAACTCTTCTACAGACACTGGACAAGAAAACAAATAATGGAAAAATTTAAGCACAAAATGTAATATTACTGAAATGATGATGAAATTTACAAAGAATTCTATGCTTCTGAAAGGAAATACAGTGAATATACCTACCCCACCATCTATGTTTTCTGAAAGAAGCTTGGTAGAATGTTCCAGCTCCACATTTTCATTAACTGGTACATGATTTGCTACTATATCCTCCTTATTTTCCACAATTTCTGAAGCCCCTTCAGCTCTGGAGTCTGCAGAGTGAGATCTGGTTCTCTTGGGAACCCTGGAGGCGTCTAGTGCAAGAACCCTTTCTTGGTTAACATCTTCTTTTTGTTCTGATTCTGATGTTCTAGGGGCTTCGGGTTCTGGTGATACAACCACAGTGTTCTCTGAGGTAGCTCCATTCCACTCAAGAGATTTTGAAATCTGTGGGTCATGGTGAGGGACTCTTCTTTTGGAAATAAAACTTGGCTCTTTTGTGATTCCTACAAAATATAATATACAAAATTAGCAGATACCAAAGCATCAAGCTACAAAGACAACTTTTAATCACATGTATGAGAGGAGAAATGGAATTTAAAATTCAGTTGAGATACACAATATCCTTCCAGTTACGGGATTAAAAAAAGTACAGTTTTTCAACATAATATCTTTCATTTTGTTTTAAAGAAATATTAAACGTTTGACCATAATTTTTAAATTGAGGTCACAATGTTCGAGTTATCCTAACACAAGTTGCTAGAATCACAACGTGATGGACCTGGCAAGCCAGGTGGAATGTGTTGCCTCCGTTTCTAATTACTTTCCTGTGCTACTTTACAGAACAAAGGGCCCTGGTGCTGTCAAAATTTGGAACTTTTCACAAAGCTTCTCTTATGTACAGCTGGCCAAAATGAGAAGGGGTGAGATGTCATTATGCTGGATCTTAGTTCTACATTTGCCTTGAGTTCCTGAGAAGTAAAGAGAATGAACCCTTTTGACAAGACCTAAGATACTATTTCTCTATATTTCTGTCTGGCAAGCAAATGTCCAAAAACTTAACCTTCTACCCAGGTAAGAGGAGCTCTGTGGAATGACAGTCACTGAGATACTGCCCTAGTTTGGAGCCATTCTTTAAAAAGAAAGAAGACAGTGTAGGGTGGGGTAGAGAAGAAAGATTAAGAATGGAAGAGAAGGGAAGGTAGACAGACAACCTGGCATTAGGTAAAACCAGAGCCCTTTAGCCTCTATCATGGATGTTCTGGCCATCAAACCCAGGGTCCCCACCCTTACAAGTCTGCCCTAGACCATGGTCTCCAAACTGGGTGCATATATATCTGGAGGCACAGAAAGACATTCTA
The DNA here is from genome assembly GCF_964270905.1 of Leucopleurus acutus. Taxonomy (NCBI): domain Eukaryota; kingdom Metazoa; phylum Chordata; class Mammalia; order Artiodactyla; family Delphinidae; genus Leucopleurus; species Leucopleurus acutus. Next base: position 55,712,053 of record NC_139152.1, read on the forward strand.
TGGGGGGGCAGGAGCAGAAATGGGCAGCTTAAGGGAATCACTTTCCAGATCCTAACTTCCATGTGTGCTACTTCCTGACAGCCTAAGGGCTGCATCTGCCATCTGTAGTTTCCTTTCTCACCACTCCCTTCATAATCACCCTCTTCCCACTTCATACAAGAAAGACACGCCTCTCAACCACCCTATGGAATAAAAAAATTGTCATAGGTGGGGAGGACAAACAAAGGAACAATTCAAGAAAGCACAGCTCCTGAGGAAGAGTATTTGACAGCAAAGCAACAAAGGCAGAGATTAGAAATAACAAAAGAACAGTGCCTTATTTTATCCAGCACAACACCTTTTCCATCTACCTATCTTAGAATTAAAATTCAGGGTGTAAGACAGTCATTATGTGAAATGCATATATGCATATTAATGTATTTATGTGGACCAAAAAATAAAGTCAGACTTTTTTCTCACAGAAAATAATTCTAATTTACATGATTAGTTTTCTTGTGAGGACTGACTTTACCAATTAAATGATGAACATTTACCATAAACTGAGCTCAATCGCTAGCTCCAAAATTTTAACAAAAGACATGTAAAACATATACACAATATTCAATATGCTAGAAATCATATCCTTTGAAACTATTCATTACACTTTTGATAAAAAAGAACTTAAATATCAACTTTAAAATGTGAACAGAGATAAGAGTTTCTAAATTCTTTTAGCGGGTATGAAAGCACAAAAGCTTGAAGACCACTGCCCCAGACTTCTCTCTTTAACACAGAGCAGGGCTGGTGGAAGAAGAGCAAAATGAAAAGGGAAGATTCTCAAGTGGTCCACCCTTGTCTCCTAGCACCGTGGAAAATACATTATGAGGAAAAATAAGCACAGAACGCCCAGCCAGCCTTCGGTAACACCGCTGCTGTTCCTTCCTGGCCCCCACCTCCCTTTCTGAGCAACCTGGAGTTCTCACTCTGCCCCTCCTCCTTACCTCCCTGTTAACAGGCCTCCCCCTAGACCATTCCTTCCTCACAAGGTACCATACTCCAAAGTGGCTCTGCTCCCGCAGTCTCATTTCATCACCCCTAACCTCACATGTAGCTGATCCAAGCTAAAATGTTACATGGGGGTAACTATGTGGTTAACCAATGCCCCGTGTCATAACATCCCTCAAGGCCCTCAGTGGGCTAGCTACATTTTGAGAGATTTATGTTGGGATTCTTAATCTAATGGAGCCTCGAATCTGTGGAGTTTCTGGTTATTCGGAGAGGATTATGAGCACCACCCTGCCCAAGATGCAGTGACCCCAGTCTTTGAAGCCAGGCTCTGGGCAAAGGGTCCTGACAATTCAGAGGAATCCTAAAAGAACCACCCACTCTCATCCACTTTTCCCTTTATTCTCCAAACCTAATCCTGGAAACACTCTCATCTTACTAATTTCCCAGGCTTGCCACCCCACATGTAAGTCTTTCTTCTCCTGGCTTCACACATCTAAGTTGGAGGAACTTATATACTACACATCTGGCACTCTCACACATGTCACGGGTTGGGCACCAGGCACTCATCTGTATATATGCACCTAGCCCTTAAGAGGAACATCTCATTTCATCCCTCCTAGGAATCCTGTGCAATGGGCTTCCCAACTCCCACTTGGTGAAACAGGCCCAATTTGCCCGAAGTCACACAGCAAATATGGATTCAAACCCAGGTTTATTCATTCATTCAAAAATGAAGTTTAATAAACTCCAGAGTACGCCAAGGCCCTGTGTCATGTACTAAGCAGGAACAAGGTGGTGAAGACAGACAGAGCCCTGCTCTCAGAGATCTTATGTTCTAGTGAGGCAGAATTAAGCAAGTAGGTTGAATGGAATCAGTCTGTCTCTTTCCCCTTCCACCACACTCTGGGAAACCTTAGCCGAGGGTTCTAACTTCCCTGAGATACAGGGAGGAAGCATGTGTGATGACAAGAACATGGCCTCTGAACTCACAGGCTTTGAACAACACAGACTTGATTTCAAATCATGGTTCTGTCACTTATGAGTGTGAACCTTGGGCAAACTGCTTTATCTATCTAAGCTTCCATTCCTCAAGACCTTGGGAGTACCCCTCCCCACACTTGTCCACACTCAGCTTTCATGTCTCAGCTCCAATATCACTTCAAATAAGCCTTTCCTGACCACTGCTTCTAAAGTATATTCCCTCCAACCCACCCCTCCTTCCAGTTATCTATCACACCAGCCTACAATTTTATATAACAACCTGAAATCCCCTGGTTTATTTATTGAGTTACTTGTTTACTGTTTCCCCCACAGTTAAGGGTCTTTGTCTGGTTCAAAGTTATATCCCTAGAAGAGGGGAATAGTCATGGCCTACAGTAAACCCTCAATAAATATTTGTTGAACAAACGAGTAAATCAACAAGGCCAACTGAACAATGCTTCACAAATTTTTTTTTTTTTTTTTTGTGGTACGCGGGCCTCTCACTGTTGTGGTCTCTCCCGTTGCGGAGCACAGGCTCCGGACGTGCAGGCTCAGCGGCCATGGCCCACGGGCCCAGCCACTCCGTGGCACGTGGGATCCTCCCGGACTGGGGCACGAACCCGTGTCCCCTGCATCGGCAGGCAGACCCCCAACCACTGTGCCACTAGGGAAGCCCACTTCACAAATTTTTAATAAATCATTTTGCAAACTTGACCCCGAGGTTTATTCAACTTATAATGACTACTAGCTGTTCAACTTACCTAATTGATCTGATCTAAGTCCAGCCCATGGGTACCTTCTCCCCAATGAGGAATTACAGGACTCTGACAAATATGACTTTTTCCACAGAAAGTTTCTCTGGTATTCACTCAACCCCTGTAATGCAAAGTACAATTTGAGTAAAACGTAATTAATGAAAGTTGTTTTAAGGTAGACATCAGTTAAAAATCATTTCTGAACCTCTAAAAAGAGTTGAAAGACTTAAGACTGATAATTAAACATAGAAGAGGTCCTTAATAATAGCTCCCAACATTGACCCAGCCCTGTGCTACCAGTTCATAGTGTTATATCCTTTAATCCTCACAACCACTTGAGACAGATGTTACAAGGATTCTGAGGCTCAGAGTGGCTACCCTTTTGCTGGTTGTCTGATTCCAAAGCCTGGGGTCTTGTCTGATAATGGGTGGCAATCTAAATCCTCATCACTATAATTATCCTAACTAACGAAGTTCTCACCGAGTACACAATATAATATAGTATGCCTAATCCCTTTAGAAGTTTTGTAAAGTCAACCAAGAAAAGCCAAATTCCCTCCCATTCTGGATGCAAACCCTCAAGATAAAAGAAGACAGTCAGGGCTTGTGGAACACTGTGGTCAATTGTTATGTTGAAGGGTGCTTGACCATGACAGCTACCAGCTACCTGGAACTATTAACAAACCTTAAACAAATGCACAATTGTGAAGAATGTGTATTTCTTATACCCTGTCTTTATCTTGTCAGGGTCCCATTTCTCAAGCCTTTAAAAGACATAACACACTTTAAAGTTTTAAAGGGAAGGGGTGTTAAAAGCTAAGCTGTGATGTGGTCCACAGGTGTCCCAATCTGAAGCCACCGTAGTTCCCATTATAAAGTGCCCTCCATCTACACGCCTCTGAGCTCTCCCCGCCCCCACCCACCCAAATAAATCCACCCCAAACCATCTAACTATTCCACTCGGCAACTCGGAAGTGAGTGTGAGCGGAGAGGGGGCTAGGTAAGAGGACAAGAGCAGCATCCTCTAGGATGGTTACAGGCAGGATCGGGAGCTGACAGGCTCAGCAGGGCCGAGGGGCGCGGCCCAGGAAGCCAGTGAGGCTCCGGCGCCCTGCACCCGCCCTGTCCCAGCTCCCCCCATCAGGCTTCGGCCCCCGGGGACCCCGGCCTCACCTTGAAGCGCACCGGCATGTCGCCCGGCGCTGGAGCCCCAGTCACTCCGACAGTTAATGAGACAAAAAGCCCGGAGGGGGCGGGGCGACAACAGGAGGTTCCCTAGCAAAAGCCTCGGCCCAGCGTCCCCGACTACGCGCCGGCGCACTCCGCGCTTGTCTCCTTGAGCCGTGTCGCTCTGCCTTTCCCCGCCCATTCTGAAGACTGAAAACCAGTAGAGACTCGGAGAGCCCCGCACCGTCATTAAGAGTCGACCAATCAGTGCTGGAAAGGAGAACGCCCGCCTCCCCAGCCAAATCCCGGGGATTGATAGAGATGGCGGGCGGAAGGCCGGCCAATGAGGCTCCCGGGCCCGGAGTGGGCGGGGCCCCGCGGGAGCTTCGTCCTGAGGAGAGCTCGACGGCGTCTGCTTTGTCGCGTCTTGCGCACCAATGGGTCTGCGTGCCGCTGGGATTCGTGAGTCGCCGGCCTCGCTGGACCCAGGTTCTTCACGTCATAAAACAGGAAGGTGTGTTTTTAGTTCCAACATGTATGACAGAACGGAGTGTTTCTTTGTATGAAATGAAAATATTCAGGTCTGTTCTTTAGAATATCAATTCCTGCCACCGACAACCGTGCTAACACTATTTACTGTCACGTCAAAAGGAAGAGGCCAGAAAATAAATATGGCTTACAGGCCAAAAAACTTTTTTACTGAATCTTGATAGACAAACTGCTGACTTCCCAGTGATGTTCTTGCCTCCCACAACCCCCACCCCACCCCGCCTCCGCCCCAAAAGATGTACATGTAGCTCCTAGATTAGGAAACGTTCGTTAATGATGCTTGTGAGTCTCAGCTTCCAAAGTTTCAGCCTTGTCTCTCCTCTCACCCTTTTTAAAAATAAAATTCCACTTGAATTTTACAGATTTTTGCCATCATCAGTATATCTTGAGATTCTACCATTGACAGAACACTGTGCTGACCCTGGCGATGGAAAAGTCATAAATTGTCCAGATAGTTCTCTAATATGCTTGGGGAGAATGAACATATATTTATTCAATACTATTGTACAATGTATCATGTGCTAAATTTCCAAATGAGAGGTATGAATGATAAACGAATTGGAGGAAGGAGTCATCCCCAAGGTCAGAGATGGTTAGAAAAAGCCTCAGGAAGAACTATTCAGACTTAGCCTTGACGTTTAGAAGAACTGAAATAAGTAAAGAGGAAAATGGGACAATCAAAGGGCAGATGTCTGAATGGAATGCTGCCAGGCTTTTTCCAGAACAATGAATGCAGTTTCGTTTTACTTCTGTCATTTGTTGACTGAAGAAAAGGATACCCTCTTTTAAACTTTCAAATATTATTAATCCTTTCTGCAGAGGCTTGTCTTCTGAATCCTAATTGATGTCTCTGTTCTTCTTCATCATCACTGAGATACTTAAAATTTCATTTGAAGGAGCCATCGGATATATGAAACAAAGAGAATATTAAATTAGTCCCTATGCAGCCATGCATCCAGAGGGCCCTTGATAAATGTTAATTGGTGATGACAGCATCTCTGTCGTGTAAATTAAGAATGGCACAAACACACAGTGGAACATAAAACAAAAGTCCTCTACAGGAAAGCAGCCCAGATCTTACAGGATAGGAAAGACAGATCTGGTTGTACACAAAGCTTTGTTACCACATAATGCTAAGGGGAAATCAGTAGAAGTAAATATACAGAATGTAGCCTGTCTGCCAAACAAGGGCAATGATAACTATAGTCGAGCTCTGCTGAGCAGGGAACAAATGTCAAGAAAACCAAACAGCAGATGGTAAAAAATGACTTAGTCACAACCTGAGTTTGCTGAGATGTGTTACAAGGACTCAAGGAAGACGAATAGTTTACTTTGTTATTTTTAAGAAAAGCCTATTTCAGTTTATGAGCCAAAGATGTAGAAATGAAAAGAGCGACAGTGTTGCTAAAGGAGAGTTTTGTGGCCTGTGTTTTACCAGCTCCTAACACTCTCCACTACTGTAGGCAGCAGACCCGGTACCCCACAAAGTTCCACCCAAGTGTTCTGGAGAGTGCCTAGGAAGTGTCTCACATGTGCTTACAGCTACCACATATAGTTTGCCCACTTCTTCCAATAGCCACACATCTCTAGGTGTCACTCTTCTTGCTGGCCACCAACATTCCCTGTGGCCTGAGTTACTACAGGCGCAGCATGGAACCTCCTTGGGCTATTCAACCCTGGCGGGAATCTGTGGCAAATCACCTCCGTACATTTTTTGTGTTACCCTCTATTGAATGAGTACCAAACTGTCTTACAGAGCTTTTCCACTTGTGTTTTAGCCTTCCTTCTCTCCAAAGGACTCAAGGTGAAGTCCATTGGGTCTAGGCCAGAAAGTAATTCCTCAAATGATGGATCGAATTCCATGAGATGAGGGTGTCACAACTGGCTCCCTCTTCCCTTTCTTGATTTCTCTGTTTCTCATGCAAATAGATTTCTGTTTATTGCCTGTGAGAGACAAACTGATACAACCTCTATAAAAGGCAATTTGGCAGTGCTTTTCACCCAGCAATTCCACTTTTGTAAGTTATCTTACAGATATACGTGCCCAAATGTGAAAAACTAATTCATTTAATGTTGTTGACTGCATTGTTTATAGTAACAGAAGTTGGAAGCAACTTAAATGTCCATCTGCAGGGTACTAGTTAAATACATGATGGTTCCTCCAGGGACCAGAGCAGGAACAGGCGGTGCAGCAGGTCCAGACGGCAGTGCAGGCTGCTCTGTTCCTTTGGGCTTTCTGACCCAGCAGATGTCAAGTACACACTATATCCTTCAGGGTGTGGTAGGGAAAACAGAAACTACCAGAAGCATTTCAACAGAGAAAACAATATGAGCGATTGGTTAGCTGTTGGAGAACTTTAAAAAGCTAAATGGAGTAATAGAGCATAGTAATTCCAAGAAGCGGCTCATACCCTGGGTCTGGAAGAACAGAGGGAAAATGTTGAGGTTACTCGAGCACAGCTCCAGGCTGGCTGGAGACACCTCATGGGAGTTGGTCAGACCTCTGAGAAGGAATCACTGCCTAGTGGTGCTGATGCCTCTGAGGGGACAAAATGAGGCTGCCCCCCAAAAAAGAAAAGGGAGGCAGAAGGGAAGGGAATGAGGAGACTGCAACCAGCTGGCACCATGGAGGTAAAGGTCATCGCTAAGGGGCTGCAGAGAGGAAAAGCTAGTAAAAGAGAGCATTCCTGTCTCTAGAGTCTGTCTTAGCACACCTAACAGGGAGCTAGCAGGATCCAAGGGGTCTGCAGATTCCAAAGGGTGAGACTAGAATTGAGACAATAGCTTATTAACTTGAACGCCCCCATGCAACCCTTAAAAAGAAAGAAGCATTTCCTTGAGCTAACATGGAATGATTCCTCCCTCTCCCCCTGCCAAAAAAAAAGGCAAGTTGTAGAAGAGCTTGTGTAGTATACCGTCAGCTGGGATAAAAGACAGACAAAAAAAAGAAAAATGATGTTATGATGGCATCATTCACAGACATTTTTACCCTCATGAGTCTAACTACATTAGCAGCAGCTATGAAGATGAGCATTTTATTCATAGTTTCTAATACATGGAAATTTTGTGGTATTGATAGTTATTAAGGCTGTCCTCCTATTTAAAATGACGCTTTCCATTGACCTGTTCTAGAGTCACTTTGATTTATATATATCCCAATAGGGCTGTTGCTTCTTTTAGAGACAAAAACATACAAAATCGTTTAAAGCAACTTTTATTTGTACTTGAAGTGTAAATATACTACTCACTCTATTAAAAACAGAAAGTCGATCACTTCACAAATCTAACAATCTCCCATTATTTTCTCGGTAAGAATTGAAAGATTGAAGAATTTGTATTTGCCTCTAACTATATTTTCATTTAACAAACAAAAATATGTTATCTATAAGCAAAACACTTATACAGATAACAAAGTTGAAGAAAGAAGATACAGTGAGTAACACACAGCCTCTGCCTTCAAATGTGATTGCAATCAGATGAGGGAACAGACGCGTACACAAAGAACACAGGAAATGATAGAGAGAAGGAAGCAAAGAAGGGGCTAAATGTGAGCACCCTGGTATTCTGAAGATGCTTTTAAATCTAGAGCCAGCAAGTTTGATCTAAGCCTGGGGACTAAAGAGCAGACAGGATAAGGCAGCTGCTTTTAAATTCCATCCTGGGAAACACCTGACCTAGGTGACCTTTCACTTTCTCTTTTGTTATGCCCCCAGGTAGCTGAATCCAGGCCAGAGATCAGGAAGATTTTAAGGAACACTTGCTCAAGATTCTTTCCCCAAAAGGTAAATTACTTGCTGTCTGTTGTCTCTCTTTTTTTCCCTTACTGCTTCAGAAATAAGAGTAAAGCTGGTTTAGAAATCACCGTTTTAGCAACATGGTGATACGTCATCCTTGCATTTGCATGTGTATAATTTACTCTGAAATACTTTACAAGGTAACTGAAATTCCAGTTTCCAGGCTCAGCAATGCTCTGGCACTTGTAACTTCCCCTCAGGTCACACTTATATGGTCTTCCCTTGGTAAAGCTTGAGTTCAGCCTTTGCCAAAAAGCAATCAGTCTGACCACTGCTTTCTTTGGCGTTTTTCCATAGGTAATAACTGCCTTTTCCTCATATGAATGAATTTCTGATTGCACAAATGAAAAAAAAAGTGAAAAAATTAAGTCAATGGATTCTGTCTTGGAAGCAAAATTTCTGGCATTTCACATTAATGTAAGAAACAAACAGGGTCTGTGATTAAGACTTGCCAATGAGCCAAGTACAGTTTGCCCTCCAGACTTTTAGCCCCCATGCCTTTGTTGACAAAGAAGTGTCTGGCTTTTGAATCAGTGGGGCACCTTTTGGAGGGACTCCAGCTTCTGACAGCACAGACTTTTGTGTGTGTGTGAGGCTGTGGGACTCCTTGCCATACAAGGCTATAGTGAGTAAAGTAATTCTCAGTAAGGCATAAACCACTGCAAGCCTTACATACCATAATAATGTTGTGTCTCCATGCAACAAGACACAGAACAATATTGGGGGCACAAAATTCCTTTCATTTTAAGGCCTTCACTGTTGAAGATTCTGTTATCTAAGAATTACCTTCCCTTTTCTTCACTGAATATTCATTGTCTTAAATCATCACCCCTACAGATTTTTCTAGAGTTGCTAACTCGGCAGATTTGGAAGCTTTATTTCTCTCACCACTTAAAACCAGATGTCATGTCTTAAGGTCAGATCAGAGGACACTACCCACCTGCCTTCCTAAGAACCTTGTAAATATCTACTCTATGCCAAAATAAATTGTGAAATGTTCTTTTATCACATAGTTGTGTATATACACCTTAATAACTGCAGATCAAGACCAAATAGCTCTTATTATTCCTTCTGAAATCACTGTTTTTTCCATTAGCATTGCTATATCAAATATCATAAGGGACCAAGAATTTTTCAGAACATAAATCAGTTTTCCTCTCCTTAGTTGACTTATAATTGTTGGTTCCCTTAAGAAATTTTTATTTGAATTTTGCTGAAGCCATGAGTTCATAAAATCTTAGTACTGCGTTGTTAATCCTTTACTCTCAACTTCTGTTAATTGAATTAATGATGTTTGACAGTGTAGAGAGTGATATGCCCAGTTGTGAAATACACTGAATGTATGAATTTAAAGAAGTTGTTTTCAGTATCATTGAGCATATGCCTATGAAATAAGTTTTAGGACTGATGCTTGTTTTAGTTAATCATAGCTGTGGTAGATACTGAGGCTGACTCATTCCAAATCCATTCCAACTTCCTTCTCATGTCCTGCAGAAGCTAGAAAGCTAAAAATCCCTTTGACCCTAGATGCCTTTGCAGCTGAAGTTCAGGTGTAACCTACATTCTGATGACAAGAAGCACTTACATAAAATGAATTAGATGGAAGAAAATGAATTGGAAGAAAGGCAAAGCACAGGCATCTACCATGATGGTGTAAATCATGGCAATAACAGCAGCAGCCTGGTTCTGAGTTAGCAGCTTCCTAATTACAGGAGAAGTGACAGGGTTCTGGAACCAGAGCTTGTAACAGTGGCTTGTCAACTTAGCAGGGAGTTTCCTGGTTTGACAACTTCATGACTTTAGTGACTCTGTCATATAACATGGCCCCAGAGTCTACTTCTTCAGACTTCCCAGTGATTCTGTAAGCTACTCATATCAATCATCTATTGCCACAATAATGCTCTATAACAAACATTCCTAAATGCAGCAGCTTAAAACAGTAACCATTATTATTGCGTGAATCTCTTGGTTAGCTGGCCAGTTCTACTGGTCCAGGTTGAGTTTGGCTGATCTTACTGAGCTTGCTCACGTGTTTGTGGTGTGAGAGCTGATGGGCTAACTAGAGGCTGACTGGTCTCAGATGGCCTCAGCTAGGACAACTCCTCTTCCATGTGGGCCCTCATCTTCCAGCAAGCTAGCCTGGATAGAGATCCAAGAGGAAGAGCAAGGTGTGCAAGGCCTCTTGAGGATTAGGTTTACAAACAGCACACCATTTCTACCACATTCCATAGGCCAAAGCAAGAGTCAAGGGGTAAGGAAATAGACTCAATCCCTTGATGTGAGGAGTTACAAACTCACATGGTAGAGGAGGAATGAAAAATTGGGGCCATTATTGCAATAAATCTGTGTCAACACTGAATACTCTGAAAATACCCTTTCTGTTTTGAATTGCTAGAGTAAATTATGTTCTCTGCAGTTTAACTCTGACTTGCACAGTGGTGGGTTAGACGCTCTCATTTACCTCCAGTCCCTCTTAAAACTCTAAAAACTGATAATAAATGAGGAAAACAGGTACCAACTCGTACGGTCAAAGAGAAAGGCAGAGGCAACAATGGCAAAATAGAGATAGCAACACATACTGGCCATATAGAGAGCAGTCTGTGGCAGACTGGGTTCTCTGGGAAGCAGACCCCGGGATGTAGTTGCATGTGCTGAATGTTTGTTAGTGAGGGCCCTGGGGGTCCATAGCTGTGGAGGGAGAGCAAGGGAGCAGGAGTGAGCAGAAGTCAAGATGCAAGGCAGGCCTGACCACAGCCTCAGGCAACCCCCTGGGGAGTCCAGAACTAACATGGCCTGTCAGAGTTCTGCGTTGGGCCATAATAGACTTCCCTAGGAAGGGCATGGCCTTGGGCAAGGTGGCTGTCTGCAGTGAAGGTGATCCCTAAGGGGGATGATAGCAGAGAGCACAGCCAGTAGCAGCAGGACTTGGACAGCGCATCATTGTAAGCATCTTCCTACTACGCAGTCAGTGTTCCCAACTAGTAGCATATATTTGAAGCCATAGACCAAAAAACCTCTGTTCCCATTGGGAGCTAGTCTCAGTGCAACCATTAGAGTCTTAGGCCCCAAACCTTCAGGAGTGAAGATGGGTACCTGTCAGCACTAGTGCCCTTCATTTCAGGCACTAGGCCTGAATTTCGCTGTGCCCTTTCATTCCCTCTGCTGGTCTCCTCAACGTTACCGTGTGGCATGGTGTTATAATGGGCCTCTGCAGAAGACCATCCATAGCCTTGTATTTCCAGAGATTCTGGTAGAGTTGTTGCCAAGCAAACAATTAGGAGAGCTGGATCCAAGGGCCAGCAGGACAGCCTGCTGATGGGAATTGGACAAAAGGCAAAAGAAGGATGGGAATCGGAGCTGAGACGAGCACAGGAACCCCTACTCTAGAAGGGAGCAAGGAAAACAGAAACTGGACCTGAGCCTCTGGGCCCAGAACTTGTCTTTCTACCTATAGGTGTCTAAAACACAGTATTAAGGAAAATTATCAATATTGGTGAGCCAAAAAGAGAAAAAATACTGGCTCCCTAAAATTAATTCCAATTAAAGTCATTTATAAATTGGCTACTACCATACATGTCATCAAGTGTGTGCTCAGCAAATTAATTGGAAAGCTAAACTCTGCAATTATTGAAATATGGGTGGTCATTAGGGTTTTTTACTACTTCCTTGTGATCCAAGGCTCACACCATAGCACGAGAGAACACATGAGCCAGAGGGCAGCTTCATTCTCTTCTGATGAGAGAAAACTCTGTGGAACAAACCCATGTTTCAAACAAATGTTCTTTTTACAATGTAAGCCACTTTGTTATTATAGTTGTGCTGTTCTCTTGATCATGGGCTTTTATTGTTAAGAAAGTAAGTGTCTGTTTCCAAAATGTGTTTCATCTTAGCCAAATGCAGTAAGGTATGTGCAAACACTTTGTGAATTGAAAAGTGTTATAGAAGCATGAGCAGTTCTTGTTATTAGGTATTAAGAATGGTCTCCTTTTATACGACTCCTCGTATTTGCTGTTCCTAAACAGTGGAACTCACATGGTTTAACAATCTTTCTTTTTTCTTTTCTTATTGAGGTATAATTGACATATAACATTATATTAGCTTCAAGTGCACAACATAATGATTTGATATTTGTATATACTGCAAGACAATCACCACAATAAGTTAACATCTATTCTCATACATACTTACAAAAATGATTTTCTTTTGATGAGGACTTTTAAGATCTACTCTTATCAGCTTTCAAATTGCAATATAGTATTGTCAATTATAGTTGCCATACTGTACATTACATCCCCATGACTTACTTATTTTATAACTGGAAGTTTGTACCTTTGCCCCCCTTCACCCATTTCTTTCTTTTTCTTTTAATTAATTAATTTATTTATTTATTATTTTTGGCTGTGTTGGGTCTTTGTTGCTGCATGCGGGCTTCTCTAGTTGCAGCAAGCGGGGGCTACTCTTTATTGTGGTGTGTGGGCTTCTCATTGCAGTGGCTTCTCTTGTTGCGGAGCACAGGATCTAGGTGCGCGGGCTTCAGTAGTTGTGGCACACAGGCTCAGTAGTTGTGGCTCGCAGGCTCTAGAGTGCAGTCTCAGTAGTCGTGGCACACAGCCTTAGTTGTTCTGCGGCATGTGGAATCTTCCTGGACCAGGGCTCAGACCTGTGTCCCCTGCATTGGCAGGTGGATTCTTAACCACTGCGCCACCAGGGAAGTCCCACCCATTTCTAACATCATTAATCTGTTAGTCTCAAGTTTATTATGAACATACGTTTTCTGATTAGTGTTATTATTGTCTAATATTTATTGAGTGCTTGCTACATCTCTTAGGACTGTATATACTATATCAGAATGGTTCTGTCAGGAAAACAGAGCCGCTGTAAGTGGTATAGGAAGTGTAAGTGGTATATGCAATGTGGCAAAGGAAGGGAATACATATGGGGAAGAAAAGTTCCTGTAGGAATTTTAAAAGGAGAGAATCAATAGCTTTTACTTTAGTTGTAAAAAGAGGGCTATTAGATTGTCAAGTCTCAGGGTTGGAAATGGTCCTTAAAATCTGGTCACTAGTCTGGCCCTTGAGATAGATGCATAGTATTGATGAGAATGAACTTGAACATGCAATTTCGCCCCCCTAAATTTATTTAGCAAAGAAATACATGTGATATCTCCAATTGTATGTCTTTAAGGCATCTTAATATTAGTCAATCCAAATGACCCCTAATTTCTCACCCTTGCATCTAAGAGTTTCCCCCTCCGTCCTTTTAGTTGTTTAGGCTGAAAACCTTGGCTTCATCCTTAACTTTTCTGTTTCTCTTACATTTGGCATCCAATTCATCCACAAGTCTTGTCTGATATGTATTCAAGGTTTATCAATAATCGGATCATTTTGCACTATCTCCACTGATACTATACTAACTCTAAGCCACCGATAATGTTTGCCTGAACTGGTATGGTCTCCTGGCTGCCACCCTTGGCCCCGTACAGTCTGTTTGCCCTCACTGGGGCTCTGCACATTCCCCGTGCTCGACTTCTCAGGGTGGGCCTCCCCCAGGATGCATTCTTGGCCATCTGCTCTCCTATCTGCCTGCCTTCTTCAGAAAGCTAATCCATTTCCATAACTGCAGTTAACACCTCTGTGCTGATGACTCCCAACTGTTGTTTTCAGTCTTCACTTCCTGTCAGAGTTTGGACTTCCTGAGAGTACTAAGCACAGTGGTGGTCTAGCACAAGCACTGGAATCAGACAGCTTGGGTTTAAATCCCAGTCAACTCTATAAACTGCATTAACTGCTTAACCTCTTGTCCTTCATAAAATGGGAATAATAATAGTACCTATCTCAAACAGTTTCCATGAGGATTAAATGAGTTTACATGTGTAAAACATATAGTGCCTGGCACATAGTAAATAATAAGCATCAGCTATCATTATTGGAGGTCATACTGTCACTGCCAGCTATATTTATACAACACCAGACTCCTCATTTGCTTCTCTCCCCCTTTAATCAGTTCTCCTCCAGTTTTCTATGGGGTCTCTAATTCTCAGACCCACCGATTTGAACATTGGAAATGATTTTTGGCTTACCTGCTACTTAATTTCCTTTATCCAGTCAGTGACAGACAGGCCTTGCTAACTTGCCTGACTTTTCCTCGAAATGCCACTTACTCTTTTTCTTTCCTCTCCCTCCCTCTGCTGTGCCCTGGACTGGCCCCCATTGGCCCCCATGTCCTCGCACTGCCACAGCCAGAGAAGCCACCTCCTCAGTAGTCTCCACGGGCTCAGCCTCCAACCCCCGAGCCCTGGAAATGTTCTAAGAGTCTCTGTCTGTTGCTCTGTCCTTCACTCAGAAGCTTGCTGTTCTCCTCTCTTTCCACTTCCATAAGGTGGAGAGTCCTCTGAGTAGAGAGAATTGTCTAGAACTTCCATAATGAAGCTCCATTCTGTGCAATCTTATTTCCTTCCACTCTTCTGCTTTGCCAGCTCTTTCGCCCACTGCCCCAAGACCATCTCACACTCTTTCTGGCCTCTGCTTTCTTGCATGTTGTCCTCATCTGGAATGCCCTCCTCACTTTTCTTCATCCAACTCAGTTCTACCTGTTCTTCAGCCCAGCTCAAACTCAACCCTCTCCCTGAAGGGCATAAACCCACTTAATCTCATTCTTTGTGTTACTGCAGCACCTAAAACCAGCATTTGATTCAGATTACATATTGTAGCATATTACTTCATGTAGTTTTAAATATGTCATATTTTGTGTGTATTAGATAAGATCCTGGAAGGTTGTAATGTTTCCTAAACTTCAGCGTTCCTGCTCCACCTCTTCCCTACTATACACATAGGGAAGACATAAGTAAATGGTAAAGATTCAGAAAGCCTTGATGACAATATAAAATAATAGTAATAATAATAATACACATTATATACCAAGTACTCATCTAAGGAGTTTTACATTTATTAATTTGTTTAATCCTCACAATAATTTTATGAAGTAGAAATATTATTAACCCCATTTTACAACCAAGTTAACTGAGGCACAGAGAGATTAAGTAACTCGCCCATGATTAATTGCTGACCCAGAGTAATCTTTACATATGGAGATATATGAAGGAATGCAAAATATAATCTATGAAGACTATATTGTAGAAAATACATTGAATACCCAAGGAAAAGAAATCCTAGGATTCATCCTCACTTGTTATACAAAATATAATAACTGCATTTCTGGGTTGTGAAGGGAAAGTAATAAATAGGGATCACTTAAAAAACAATGATGCAATTTGTCTTCTCTTTATTTTTCTGATTCTAAATGAATCACAGAGATGACCTGAAAAAGCATCTCATCCCACCTTCCACCTCTCCACTCCCATTTTATAAGTGAGGTCACTAGGATTGCTTTGAGAGCTCACCCAACCAAAACCATCAGTTGTTATGAAATAACAACTGTGTAAATTGGCAATTGCCCTGCCCTAGGAGGCTCATGTTCCATGGCATGCTCTGAAAGTCACGTACTCTTTTCTTTATCTTGCCACAAGGAACAGTTTGTGTATATACAAATGATGAAGGGCTGTATTAACTTGTGTCTGAAAATCAGTTAAGTATTCCCCGCAAATAACAACTCGCCCACACCTACCTGAACTCTAGGTCTTCACTCTTCAGAAGAGAGTGCAATAGGGCCAAGTGGTCCCTCCATGGCTGGCTGAAGAGCCTGCCCTCTTAACACTGAAAGCACCATCCCCAAAAGCTGGGATTTCCCCTTCCCGCAACACTCATCACCTCCTGTGTATGAAGGAAAGACTGTAGCTTGTCTCCAGCACACAACTAAGGTGGTGAGTTGAAGAGTTGAACAAATCAGTCATTTTCTGTGGCCTGAATAGGAATCTGTACCTCTTGGCTTTTTGTTAGAGGAGGGAAAAGCAGTGGCCTGTTACCTCAGAAAACTCTGCCCAGTAAGAGGCTGGCCCTTCAGAGGATCTGCCCTGGTTGCCACACAGGTTTTGCAGACCTGGTTAAAAAGTTCTTGAAATGGTTATCTTTGCTTACAGTAGTAAGTTAAAAAATGAAATGAGAATTAAGAAGCCTTGTAATATAATTAATATTTCATACCACCTCATTAGTATTTGAATATGTTTTTGCTAAGCTCAGATGATTTCCATACAGGTGGGAAACTTCACATTTCATTTTATTACAAACAATTAACAGCACTTTGAAACAGTAGTTAGTTATATGTCATCCTACCTCCAGAAAAATATTTGCGTGTGAGGAGGTTTGAGCTGCCACAGGCATTCCTGACTGGCGTTCAAGTGGATTATTCGCTATCTTGCCTCTAGCATCTATTCTGCCTTAATGGCTTCTATCCTCCAACACTGCTGAAAATGACTTGAGGCATTACAGATTCCAAAGGCAACCTGCCAGATGAAGCAGAGAAGCTGCAGGAAGCATACATTGTGACAGAAAAGTGAATACAGTTCCCCTGAGACAGGCGTGCATTAATATAACCATGGTTTTTAATCTCCTCAGATACTCTCTCTGTAACTATACATGCCTTGTATAGTATGTTCAAAGGAAACATGAATAATATCTAACAGCTGGACTCTTTCTAGTACTTTCTTATCAAGTCCTAGTTTGCAGCTTTCCGGAACAAAGAGTGTCCCTAATGCTTAAGCCCAAACGCTTGACATATAAACTTAGTGTAATGAACCCTGTCAAAATTTTATTACCAATTGGTTTGTACCATAATATATGTATGGAGCAGCTATTGTACACAAGGATGAGTTATTGTAATGAACTTTCCATTTGTTAGCTTTCTCTTAACCCCGGAAATTGTAATGTCTCCTTTGTTTTTATTTTAGCCAGCTGCCATTTAGCCAGCTGCCATAAAGATAGCCATCTCCATCTGATTTCTTTTGCAGCTACAGTTCACATATTAAAGTGGAATCCATATCTTTCATCCTTCTTGGGTGATGTACAGAAAAGATCCTGTCCACAACTGGTCTGACACCTGTGTGTTCTCTCTCATAAAAGCCAATGCCAAGCTAAATCTGGACTAGGTTTAATCATTACAGTCCTTCTGGACCCCACAAACGCCAAGGCATTTGCTCCACAAGACAGCCTGGAACCAAGGTGTAATCAAGTCTTCCACTGGTCCCACTGGACTGGGCTATGAATCATCTTCCTTTCTTACCCAGCTGGCACAGATAAAGAGCAATTGGACAGCATTTTGTCTCCTGAAGAGTATAATTTCCTTAAATTACCATAGGTACTAGTTGTTGTATTCACTTGCAGCTTTTATAAGGCCAGACAGATCTCAGGAAGGCCAAACTAATCTCAGGAAGCAACCCACATGTGGAGAAAGCCCATTGCAGAGTTCAAAACCTCTTAGGGAGATGGAATATGCAGAATCGTCCTCACAGTCACCTGCCTGGGAAACTTGAGCTGATGGGGCCTGAAGAGCATTGCTGCTCCAAGCAATGACACCACCTTTTGTTCTCAGTTTCATTTCACTGCCAAAATCATTCTGTCACCTGCCTCTTCCCTAGGGGCTGAGCTAATAGGAGATTGTTACACCTATCAGTAAGTCCATCTGGTTCACTGAAATTTATCTCACAAATAGTAGCTAGTCAAAAGAGATGGGAAGAGTGGCACAAAGTGGTCTTATTTCTGTAAATCACCACCACCACCGCCCACCCCGTGAAAAAAAGCACTAGCTTACCCTTCACTAGAGCAGCAAACCTGTAAGGTAATGGACCCTTTCAGAGCATTCAGGTATGAACTGAATTGGGGCTGATATTCATTTGGTTTGTTCCTGGTATTTTATTCAGATTACATTTGTAGTGCTTCAGTCTTCCACTGAAAGTGACATTCTTCTTAATCTTCATAACCTGGAGGGAATGCAGATTGTCTAGGTATATACAAAAGTAAATAATGTATTCACAGTATCAGCAAAGAGCAGGAAAATCTTTTTTTTTTTCCCCTTGTAGGTTCCTGGTGAATATTTTAAGAGTCAGTGGGAGTTGTGGTACTTACTCATTTTTTAACCATGGATCAGATTGGCTGCACTCTCCTCCTCCAGTCTGTGGCTAGAACAGAGTTTCCCCAACTACGTTGCTGTGGTGGTAAAGTACGCACACTTTGGGGCCACCTGCCTGTGTTTGAATCCTGGCTCTACTACACCAGCTGTGTGATTTTAGGCAAGTTTGTCAATCTCCACATGCCCTGGTTTCCTCATTTGCAGTGTGGAGATAATCATAGTGCCTACTTCATGAGATGGTAGTAAGGATTCATTTCAGTAATATAGGTGAAGTATTTAAAGTGACTGGGCGATCATAAGTGGTAGGTATCATCATAATTATATTCCACAGAACACTAGTTCCAAGAGATGTTCCTGAGGAAACAAGAGTCTGTGGTCAAATAAGATTGGAAATGCTTTACACTAACATATTTCATCAAACCTATAAACTATCGATTACATACCACTAAGAAAGAAAAAGCAACGCCAATTAAACTAGGACACGATGCTCTTCTAGGGATTTGGCAGTTCTCCTGAGTTTTGTTGCATTGCTCTCTGGCCTGTGGTGGGCAATCGTTTTGCACCTACCTCAATAACACAATATAGCCTCAACCACTGGGTATTGTCCTTTCTTAAGTTCTATCAAGCACCTGGTTATTGTTTTGCAAGAAAATATGGCATGGCTGTTAACCCTGCATGATGAATTTTGGCTGCTATAACATCATACATACACGCCCACTACTCTGTTTCCATACCTCTTGGCATATACAGTAACTTTTCATTCCAGCGCCAAATCATGGTGTCATTTTATAAAGACATTTTAAAGAGCAATTAAACATCACATATGTTGTTCTAAGAATGTTCCTAACTCAACTGACTTATGACGACAACAGCTCTGACCAAGTTCATATGTGCCCACGCAGTGTCTACCATTGCACAACTGCTGCTTGATGAACAGCCACTGGAAGATGCCTCTGTCCATAAGAAGCATCCTAGCTTCAGAGATGACAAAATGTGGGAGGAAAGTGCTGCTTAGAATTGATGAAACATTTATGTCCCCCTTTGGGAGATACTCAATGCATGTTAGCATATTAAAGGTTGGAGGATGCCCTGCAGTGAAGAAACCATCTTCCCTGATTGAAGCCAGTATATTGGGCCACACAGATGTCTTTACAAGCTGCGCCTGTCAACACATTGTGGTGTGCTGAAATAGAACCTAACAAATCTGAGCATTACAAAGTAATTGGAAAGGATTTTTCTAGCCACTCTGTAATCAAATAGCAGCAAAGAGAAGGCTGACTGACCCTGATGGGGTTCGGAACTTGCTACCCCAAAATATGGCATCTTGGCATATTGAATATTTTCAGCTGAAGGAGTTTGAGAAAACAGCAGAAACAGGAAGGTCACCCTCACCTTCTCCCTCCACAGCCTTCTCCCTAGAAAAGTCATAAAACCCTCAAGTGAGAGGTACCTTCCCTATACCCCAGGGGAAAGGAATACCATTACCTCCGAAGACCAATGGACCCTTAAAGAATCCTAACAAACAGACCTTGTTAAGTTTGCCCCAGTTTACTATACATGCTTCATACTCCCTAACGTATCATATTTCGACATTGACCACTCTTCATCAAACCTAGCATAAAATTACATAGGTCTAACTGTTTCTTCAGATCTTCATTTCCTTATGAATTTTCCCATATCACATAAAACATATTCAATAAATTTGTATGCTTTTTTTGGTATGTTAATCTGTCTTTTTCAGTTTAATTTTCAGACCCAGCCAAGGACTATAAGAGGGTCAAGGGAAAGTAGCCCTCAGAAAACTCCTGGAGACTAGTGTTGAGTCAATATCTCCATACTCTTAAGGAAAACACTTGCCTTCATCCCAGTCCAGGGTTTCCACCGTGATGGGACTAACTCCCTAGAACTGGTCAAATTTTCAGTTAAATAACAAACATTCTTGAGCCCTCAATATGTATCAATCCCTGAGTTACAAAATGGTTAGGGAACCTGTTTCATCATCTATAAAAATGAAATAACAACACATAATAATAGTGTTTATTAAAATAATAATAGTAATTATTGTAGGTATACAGTTAAGAGATGTATGTAAAGCACTTAATACAGTGCCTGGCATGGCGTGTTACAGGGTTCATTGCAATGAGGGAGATGGGAGGGAAATGCAGGAAATGCTGAAGGTCCTGGGGCCTGCTGTGAGCCATGAGGGCCACTGCCGCCCACTTGTCTCTTATTCTAAAAGGGCAGATTACCATAGAGGACACCAAGCGAATGGCTTTCTGTCCTCTGGTTTAGTTTAACTTTAGATTCAACTCATTCTAGTTCCTTTGTGCCTGCAAAACCAGAGGAAATAAATGAGGCTTCAGCCAGCCTTGCCTCTGGTCACCTGCCCCTGCAAATGCTGGGGTGTGGGAGAGTAATGCAATGACTTATTCTACCTTCAGCTTGGCATTTGGGATGAGAACCAGCATTGAGAAGATCATCTGGCAGGCAGAGGGAGAAGGTGCATGTGGGCACCGGGAGTTAAGCCAGACATAGACGTCAACTCAAGGCTTTCACTTCCAGCCCCAGATTGGCAAGCTAAGGGAAGGATGGCACCTGAAGTCCTGCCCGACAACCCCCACTGGCCCCCCGCACTGGGCGCTGCCCAGAACTTCAGGAGATACACAGGCCTGCTTTTACTCGGGCCTGAACTTGAGTTAGAACCAGGCCAGGTACAGAGATTTTAAAGACAGGAAAACTTGTCCTCAGAGCACCCACTTTACAGCCAAGCTCCCTGTTCTTCCTCCCTGTCAGAGGCTTAGCCAGCCGCTCCTGCAGTTTTGTAGTGCTTTTCACATACTCACAGCCACTCTGCAGCAAGATGTCAGCCGCTTAGATGCTAGCCTCCTGCTGGGAATGAGAAACCAAAGTGAGAGAATGTTTTAAAGGGGATTATTTGCAGGATGGGAAAAGCAAAACACCGCACAGACATTGAAATCGCAGTAATTGGCTGCAATAACAAAGTTCATAACGTTAAGCTTGGCTTCTCCATGCAAACATTAAGAGGGATAAGGAACAACTTGGTGAATCAACAAAGATTGCTCCCACCTAGAAGGAGGAAAAGAAGAACAATGTAGAAGTGAACAAAGAAATAGAAAAAAAAAATGCTGCCCAGAATCATGCCTATGGAAATGAGTAGGGGATAATCAAGAGAAGAAAGTTGGTGGTGGAGGTATAGGAATGCATTCAAGGAAAAGTTTAGTAGAGAAGGCATTTGTAAACCAGTGAAAGAACTTAAAAACGGTAAGAAGAGGGAGTTAATCTTATTTTTGCGGCAGTCTCTGCAACTGCCTGGAGAATGGAGAGAGGCCCCAGAGCAAAAGATAGCATATATCATTGGTTTCCATGGTGATGACTAACCGTGTCACCATCAGAGCATTATGACTTCAGAATAGGAATGAGGATATAATGATAGCATATGCTAACATACCCCTTTAATCCCTCCCCAAGCTCTTAGTATTTATTCTTTAATTTTCACAATGCCTGTGAAGTAGAGAATATTATCCATTTTATTTCAGAGATTAAAAAACCAAGACAGGAGCAGTCCAAATGGGCACAATGCCTGGAAAGTAGTATTTCTGTTCATCTTTCATTCTACAGTATAAATTTGTGAAATAATCAGTATGAAAGACTATTTCATTGGTTTCATGATAAGTAATATGAGTATTTTGAGCTAATCATTTTTGAAAAATGTACTAGCATTGTATGGAGGAAAAACCATTGCTAACTATACTATTCACATGTTTCGCCTTTGCTTACAAAACAAGAAAAGCCAAAATTTTAGCATTTTCAATGGGTCAGCATTGCCTTCCAAACTTTGTGTTGAAGATTACCAGTCCATCTTACCCATAGGTTACTTACATTGCAACTGGCATTTTTTCAGGTTTTTTTAATATTTTTTCTGGGCTTTGTTTCACTTTAGTCTTCTGTCTCTCTTCCTCTTCATTCATCTGTCCCATAGCTCCCTTCAAACACACCTTCAAAACCAGGGGTAATAAGACCTGTGACCATATCACTATAAAATTCTTAGAACTAGTTGACATGGAGAGGAAGTTTGTATAGTAGTTGAGAAGGCTTTGGAGTCAGACAAACTGGGTTCTAATTCTGCCTCTGCCACCTACCAGCAGGGTGACCTTGGACCAACTACTGCTCTAACCTTAAAATAAGATTCTACTAGTATGTTTTGTGAGAATAAAACTGGAGAATGTATACAGAGCACTTAGCAATTATTATTCTTGGGGCTGTGAAAACCCAGGAGTCCTTTCCTAGGTGGCTCTCCTTCTACTTTCTCATACCCTATTTCACATTCCCCACCTTGGCTCTAAGGTCTTTTGACGCTAGCCTCCTTGTGGGAGGTTCTCTCTAGTCATATCAAGAGAACAAAGAGAGAATCTCAGAGAAGCTATGTTCATGCTTAGGATCTACTAAGACCTCAGGAAGTGGCTGAGGGGCTGTAGATCCAAGGACCAAAGTTTTCTTTCTCTGTGTCTCCCCCTTACAGATTGTGTGATCTAGGGCAAGCTACCTAACTTCTCAGACCTTCAATTTCCTCTTCTGCAAAATGTCATCGCAGTGCTTCGTAGGTGGTCATAGGGACCCTGTGAAGGTTAAATGTGATTATGAATATGAAAATTGCCTTGTGCAGGAGCATAGCACACAACAGATGTGCAATAAAGTATGAACTGAATGTGACTGAATTTAAAATATTCCCCACCATTCTCACTTTCCTGGAATTTAACAGTAATTAAGTACCTTCTGGTGTATCCTATGATGCAGTTACTAAAATCGTGTAATAGAAAAACATTTTTTGACATGAGAAAATGCTCATGATCTATCACTAAGTGAGAAGTATTTTATATCATTTTTGTTCTTTGTTTTTTAAAAACTACAGGCACACACAAATAAGGAAAAAGGGGCAGTAAGGATTTTTGCCAAAATGTTAACAGTGATTATCTCTAGATGATGGTGGTGTGGTGTCTGTGTGTGATTTTCTAAGTGTTCCACATTAAGAATAAATCCTTTTCCTTTTCGGGAGAAAAAGTAAAAATGAAATTTAAAAAGGAAATTGTGGCAAGTTTTTAGAAGAATTATATGGTGATTCTTAGGGACATAAAGCATGACCATGGAAGAAAAGCAGTAAACGCAGCAGGGAATGTGGAGCAGGCCAGCAGCAGCCGAGAAAGGGGGGTATGGGTGGAGGGAGAGGGAAGAAAAGAGGTCAGAGAGAGGACAGGCAGTAAGTCGAGGCCAGGACCCAGAAAGAACCTTGTCCTCTTCCAAACATTTGTTGCTTGGACTGCCAAAAAGCCTGTGGGGATACAGGGTTGTGTCCCCAGGCAGGCAGGCCGCTGAAGTTCAAATTTCACCAGGGAATTGGGAGTCAGTGGGCTTCTGAGCCCCAGTGGCTTTGAACTGCCTGTCTTTTCTGTCTCGGGTCCACAGAAAAGGTGATGTACTTGCCTGCTTACGTAAAAGCTAAAGGATGACCCAGATGGCCTCTGTGTGGCTTTCAAGCCTAGGAGACTGATTTACTAGGACTTGGTTAGTTTCTTCCAATGAGCAATAAACCAAAAGCTATCGCCACTAGGTGGCGTGCCCCCAATACTATTTCACTTTGAAACTGGCAGAAAAGTTGGTGTGTCAGGGAACCACAGACACCCTATAAATCAAAAGCATAGTTAAAGGCAACAAGGTAAAGACCACTTAAGGTTTTCAGTTTCTTCCTATTAAAAACAAAAACAATCACCACCACCACAACAAACAATCCTCTCCAGAATAATAAATTCAGTGCATTTCTCATGAACACACCTGAGGGTCTCCTTGGAAGACTTGCCTCCCCCCACCTCCTCCTCCCCGTCCTTTGCCAACCAAAACAAGTAAGTGCTCCCACAATACTCCAGAAATGGAAGCAGGTATCTAGTGTCATCTTAGATTAATGTCCAGCCATTGATGTAAGATAAGCTTCAGTTGAGGGAGGACGAGAAAGGTCCCCATGTAGGATCTGTTACAGTTGAGGAAGGACAAGAATGGTATTCAGCCCAAAATGAATATACTCCTTTTGGCCTAATAAATTTCTCTTTCTGAATATCAGTGCTAGTGCCAGGACCTCTATATTTATCTAGAGTTATCAGTCATTCACACCTTGCTGTGGATTCATTTTCCTCTGCTGTCTTTTCTCCTAAAAATTACATGCTATTGGTTGTTCTGTCAGAATAGAATTTTGGTCAGATAGCTAAAAAGAAGGATAATTTTGCAGCACATGAAAGGAGCACCCAGAAAGGATAGGACAGGGTGGGACCTTGAACTTGCTCTACACGTGGTTGCTGAGGCTCTCTGAACCCTTGGCATTTTTGAGTGAGGAGAAGAGAGAGTAGATGGAGAAATAATTAAAGGGAAGTGCTGAAAGAAGGGGATGCTGCAAGACATTTTGCATAATTTTCAGATTTGCCTAGGACTATCTGGATCATAAAGCCCCAATGATGAAGTGGAAGAAGTACAAGCAGTTTGGTATTTTCTGATTATAAAAATCTGACAGGAAACTCCCCAAATTCCCTGTTATTTAAATAAATATATGAGATGTGACAATAAATATAAGGACAGATTTTTTAAAAAACAAACACGCATGTATATACACACAAATGGGTATTATTACCCATTTCAAAGTAGAAAACTTAGGAAGCTGATCACTTATTTTAATGATGCAAACCATTTTGGGAGTTCCTCTTTTTGAATTGATTTTAGCAACTGATACATATCTTTTGAAAAGCCACAGTGCTAACAAAACATCATTCTTTTTGAAGACAGATTTCATTCGTTGATAGAATCAAACATCATTTGGAGCTAAATCTGGCAAATAGGAAGTTTGATCAATAAGAATGCTCCATTGCTAGTCAAAAATGAGATGTGACTTTGAAGTATTGATCAGAGGTATGTGCTCTGATATCAAGCTGCACCCCAATCCCCATTCCACTATTTTATTAGCTTTGTGAATGTAAGCAAGTTGTGAAATCATTCTGTGCCTTATTTTCCTCATCTATAAAATGCAGGTGATAATAATTTCTACCTGGTAATGTTGCTATGTGATGAGATAGTGTGCGTAAAATACTTCCATGGTGCTGGTACATACTATTTACTAAATAAATAGTAAAATTGGTAGTAGTATCAATAGCAATAATAGATGTAGCAGCAGCCATAGTAACACGTGGTTTATAACTCAGAGGCAATTAAAGTATACAGTCTCCCAAAGTAACAACTTGCAATAAGCACACTAATTTGCATGTGTTCTGACATATTTTTTAATGTTCTTTTTTGCTTATTAGCCAGTCCTTATTTAAACTCAGGTGGTACATATTTTCCAAGGAGCTCCTCCAGTCAGTGGAGAATATTCAAACAGGCAGTTTCTGCATCAGTGGTTTTAAATTATTGTACCAATACATTAGAATTAATTAAAATGCTCTATTCTCTAGACATGTCAAATTGTATGTCTTTTGTTAATTCACAAGATGTACCAAGCTAATGCAAATCACTTAAAAACTAAAATAGATCTAGTCAGTCACTGATTAAAATAGATCTAGTCAGTCATAGATTAAAATAGATCTAGTCAGTCCATCAACAGATAATTATTGACAATGAATTTTGGACTGTACAGGCTGGCCCCTGTTCTAGTCACCAGAGATATAGGGATGAACCAAAAAGACATAGCAGACCTGCAGGAAGTTCTTGGATTCTTGAAAATCCTTCTATCTAAGGGACACGCGCGCGTGCGCACACACACACACACACACACACACACACACACACACGGCATCATTTATAGAAGAACACCCAATACACTACCAATGGTTGCTTCTAGGGAGCAACCATTTTATACCATTTTGTATTGACTTCCCATGTGCTTGCATTCATTACCTTTTCAAAAAGTAAATAGAGACTAAAAATTTAAACTTTTATATAAGCCAAGAAATTTAGCAGCTCATATCTATGACTCTGATCCATCTCTTCTAACTATGTGAGATCTTTGCACTTCCCTCTTAACGCAGAAAGAAAATTAAATCGTTCCCTGCGATATAGTACAGCTATTGATCCCCAGCCCATTAATTACTCCTAATTTCCCTTGTAAGCACACAATAACAGCTGTGCAATCAGTCAATCCATGTACCACTGTGACAGCCTGTTGAAATGCTTTGCCAAAAGAATTTGGTCGTGGTGGGGTGATCAGGATCTCCCTGTGTGGCTGGGTAACCATTCCGTAGTGGCCAGCAGGATCTGCAACCCGCACAGCAGAGCCGGTCCAGCATCCTCCTCATCCATCAGCAGCGTGTCTCCCAGAGGCGCTAGGCAATGACCTTCCCCCACGAACGCTGAGGCTCATTTTCTTCTTTGAAGCTCATTGCTGTGTGCTTGACTCCAGAGAGCAGTATGTCCTTCAGCTTTAACCTTGCCAAGAAACCATCAATCAATCTATCAGCAAAAATTTATTAATCATCTCCCACGTTCAAGGCACCATGATGGATGTTTTTGGGAATGTCAAGAAATAGATGTAGTTTCTAACCTATAAGGGTTTATTATCTAGTTCAAGAGACAAAACATGTAACAATTCAAAAGGTAGAATCGTAGAAGGTAGAATATTAAAAGTGACAAATTAAGAGGTGAAGGGGGAAAGGGAGCTAACATTTACCAAATGCCTATACATTGCGCTAGGGCTTCACATATGCTTTTCACTTAATCATCCTGACCTGCTTTTAACTCCATTTTACAGACTGAGAGATGAAGAAAGTTGCCTAAAATCACAGATAGGTAACGGCAGCACGTGCATTAAAATTTCAGTAAATCTGATTTCAAAGCTCTGCTCTTCTGACTCCAAAACTTTGCTGTTCCCAGTGTGTATAATACCTCTGCACAGAAAATAAGCACTCTAAGAATTCACTGGAATGAGTTATCACTTTGATGGTAACATAAGGCATCATGAATAGGATGTGAAATTTGAGTAAGGCTCTAAAAGGTTAAAAAGCCATAGATGGGTAGAATGTTGTCAGGTAAAAGAAAGAAAGAAAGGTATATTTCTATTTGTAAGGAAGGGCCTGTACTGTGGTGTAGAGATGAAAAAGCCCAAGCTGGTGAGAAGAATACTGGGTGGTGTGCCCATACCTGTTACCTGCTCTTCTCAGCACAGGTATACAGCATGGTCCCAAGAGCATGTAGGTGCTTCTGGGACCGTTCAATTAATGAATAAGTGAGCACTTCTTAGGAGGAGGTTCCCCTGGGCATATACTGGGAATGGCATCTTAAAACCTTATATATCTCCTTAGGGGTTCTTGGTGTATGTCAGGGACCCATTATACAAGACTAGCAATTTAACTTGATTATAAGTAATGAATATATTGAAAGAAACACAGATATTTTGGAGTAGAATCCAACACTGACATTCTTTTGAAAATATAAGACAATAATGCAATGCCTTACTTGTAGTGGGAGGCATCACAAGTTTTGGGCTCTGGCTCAGACAGCTGGGAATGATTGGTTACTCTTCTCTGCCATTGGGGGTCTTAGGGTAAGGGTTGAGAAATGCTAGTATGGACAAGACACATACATGGCACAGCACATGATATTGTGGAGGCAAAAGGTGAAGGAGAAAGGATCCGTAATGCTCCTCCAGGTCTCCATGTCCTGATCTCCCTTGTCATCCATACTCTCTTGTTTTTTATTTCTTGTACTGACTAGTAAATCTCTCATTAGGAATACTTCATGTGTTGCTTTGCCCTGATAGGTCATCTTCGATTTTGCTCTGTCTCACATCCCACATCTGATCCATCAGCAAATCCTGTTGACTCTACCTTGGAAATAGACCCAGAATCCAACAATGCCACCATCTCCACTGCCAACACCTTGACCCAAAGCTCATCTTCACTCCCCTTAATTGTTGCAGTAGCTTCCTCACTGGTCTCCTGCTTCTGCCCTTGCTCCCTAGAGTCTACTCTCAACAGCAGCTGGAGGGATCTTTTTTTTTTAATTAATTTATTTATTTAGTTTTGGCCACATTGTGTCTTTGTTCCTGCGCGTGGGCTTTCTCTAGGTGCAGCCAGCGGGGGGCTATTCTTCAGTGTGGTGCGCGGGCTTCTCATTGCGGTGGCTTTTCTTGTTGCAGAGCACGGGCTCTAGGCGTGCAGGCTTCAGTAGTTGCAGCACGTGGGCTCAGTAGTTGTGGCTTGTGGGCTCTAGAGCGCAGGCTCAGTCATTGTGGCGCACGGGCTTAGTTGCTCTGCAGCATGTGGGATCTTCCCGGACCAGGGCATGAACCTGTGTCCCCTGCATTGGCAGGCGGATTCTTAACCACTGCGCCACCAGGGAAGCCCGGAGGGATCATATTTTAACCTACATCAGCTCACGAGAGTACTCTGCTCAAAACCCAGAGTGACATCTTGTCCCACTCAGAGTAAAAGCCCAAGGCCCAGCTGGCCTACAAGGCCCTCACAATCCTTTCGAACCACCTCCTCTATTCTCCCTGCCCTCACCATTCCCCAGCCACACTTGCCTCTTTACTGTCTGAGCAAGCCACGCACCTTCTTCCTCAGATACCCTTCCTTCTCTTCCTTCTTCCTGGGATACCCTTCCTCCAGACATCCACCTGGCATTACCCCACCCGCCTTCAGATCTCAGCTCAAATGTCACTTTTTCACTGAGGCCTGACATGCCCTGCTAGCAACGTCTGACATCACCATGTATTCTACTTGTTCATTGTCTACCTTCCTCCACTAAAATGTGAGTTTCACAAGGGCAATGCTCTTTATCATTTCATGTACTCCCAGCACCTTGAACAGTGCCTGATACATAGTTGGCAGGCAACAAATAGTTGAATGAATGAATCTGGTAGTCTTTGGCTCAAAAAGTTTCTGTTTTGTTTTTATAAAGCATGGATCAAAGTAAACCACCTGCTAAGAGGCAAAAAGAAATTGCATTTAAAATTTAAAACAAGTTGCAGAATTTGTATAGTATAATTTCATTTTCAAAATTATATGTTTGGGTGTATATTATGGAACACTAATTATATGCTGGCAGTTTGATAAATATACTCTACATAAGCCATATAATATACTCTTATATAAATGTTTGTAATGGCATGAACAAAGCTCTGGGGAAATACACCAAACTATTGGAAAGTAGAAGTGACATTTGAGGGAGCAAGGAAAGAACAGCTTTACTTTATATACTTCTCCAGGAGTTGATTTACAATGACATATATTATTTTATAATTTAAAAAGAAAAACATCCAAAGAAACTGGGTACCAGTCTTATTTCCATTGAAAGCTTTCCATTTTCATTTTTAACTTCTCACAGAATGATTTCCTTTGGGTTTGGGGCATGTGCTAACTTCCAAGGTTGTTCTGTCTCAGGAATTCTTTCTTGGCTACTATAGAAAACATTACAAGTGTCGGTGCCATCCAGAAAGCAAAGGACTGTGATCTTTCATTTTTTCCTTTGGGTTGCATTTTTTTTTAAGATTTCCTGTTCTTATTGGCATGGTTACAAAATGAGAGATATTGCACACTGGATTGCCACAATCGCCATTTTTAACCTATCTTTGTGTCCCACACGTTCTTCAAGGATTCCTGTCACCTCAGTATCTGTAATTTCCACACCGAGAGCATAACAGCGTGGTGCAATTGTCCTTTGCAATGCAGCAGAACAACAGAAAGATGCCGAGGCCTACGGCAGTTTCACAACACAGAGGGTCTTTCCACTTCAGCTGGACAGATGCCCAGACAGGCTGGGTGGAGTATTCTTAAGGTCTCTACACAGAGACCAGGCCTGTTGGAACTGAAATGGCTCCACCCAGTCAGCAAGGGACACTGTGTGGGGCAGGCTGCCTGCATCCCTCTGTTTGTTGTTTAGTTGGGCAATTTGGGCAATTGTTCACAGGGCAACAGGGACTCCACCACCTATCACATCTGGGCTGTCACTGCCGGGCTTATGAGTTACTTCTGCCTGTCAGTGACCACGCCCTTTCCCAGGCTGGGCCACAGGAAGTCAGGCCGGGAGGGAAGGAAGCCTTGCGAGCTGTGGGAACCACACAATCTCCTGTACTGCTGACCAAGATCTACTCACCCCTCACCAGAGGAACTATCCTGGAACCACCTTTGCTCCTCCTCCCCAGCCCTCTTGCCCTGAATGGCTGACTTGGGTGAGGTTTACATTCATTTTTTTCATACCTAAGGTTTGGATACAGGGATCAAGTTGCTCACCACTCAGACTGCACACAAGAAGCCTTACACTGAAGCATGCTCAACCTCCATTAATCAAGTCACGGAAATGGGAAAAAAAAATCAGATCGCATTATATATTTTTTCTTTTTTTTTCTGATGGTAACAGTTGTTGCCAAATACTTGGTTTCAGTTAACTGCGGTTGGAGTATACAGCCTTGGTACAACCTTTTTGAAAGGTACTTTGACAGCATGGATCAAAAGCCTTAAAGATGTTTATATCCACCAGTAATTCTACTTCAGGGAATTGAATCTAAAGGAACGCAAGATGAACATACAAGGATGTTTCTTTGAAGGTTGCATCCGTAGGGATGGAATACTTGAAATAATATTTTAGAAGGTTTTTTAAGGGCATGAGGAAATGCTCATGATAAATGAAAAAAGCCCTATATTTATGTAAAAATATACATAGTGAAAAATATGCATGTGTACATACATGTAATATATGTATGTAAGTGTTATGTGTGCAAAGAGAGAGGGAGCACTTTCATTCTTGTGAACTACCCTCTATCCTTGGTACCAACCACTGCCCCCTCTCCTAGACTTCTTACTAGTCACTGGCTGGTCTCTTATGCTGCATCCTCCTCCTCTTTCCAACAGATACATTTTGGAGGGCCTTAGGTCTCGGTGCTCAGTCTTCGTCTCCATCTGCATTTAACTTCCCTAGACTAGTCATCTCTTTTTCCTCCTCTCTATGCTGATGATCCTTAGGTTAAAATGCCCAGTCCCGTCCTCTTGCCCGGAGCTCTCACCATATATCCAACTGCCTACTCAGAATCTTCATTGGGGTGTGAAATTTCCATTCAGACTTCTCATTTCCAGAATTAAACTCTTGATTTCCACGACCACACACACACTTCTCTCCCATTGTTTTCCACCTCTGTAACTGGATCATCATTTCACCAGAAATGGGACTAGAAATCTGAACGTCATCCTTTTCCTGCCGTCCTTCCTTACATCCAATCCATCAGCAAGTCCCCTTGCCCCTGTGTTCAAAATATATGCTCAATCCAGTAATCTTTCACCATCTCCACACTCAGCTCTTAGCCCAGGACACCGGCATCTCTTCCCTAGACTTTCGTAAGAGCCTCCCAATTGGTCTCTCTGCATCCACACTGCCTACCTACAATCCATTCTCCATACAGCAACCAATGATCATTTAAAAATAATAAATCAGATCAAAGGCAAGAAATCCATAACCAAAATATTAAAAGTTACCCAGGAATGATGAGATTATGGACTGTTATTTCTCTGTCTGCTACTCTGTTATTTGTCAAATTTCCAATGATAAACACATTTCACTTTTACCAGCAAGAAATCAAAATGTTGTTTTGAAAAACCAAAATCATTACAGAGTTCAGCCTGAAATATTAGTATTTATCTCCCATGAATCAGTTCTGGCAGACTAGCACCAAACAAGCTATAGGGCGGTAACGAATGCTCAACTTCCAAATACAGCCCAAGGAGCGATGGAGGAATGTCCTAAATCAAGGTAGCTGATACATAGCACTTGTGATGCCACTTCATCCTCCTGCACGCATAGCAGACATCACTAAATGATTGGCACTGTTGCCAGCTGAGCTTAGGTGCAGCCTTGAAATCCTTCTCAACACAGAGGCAGCCACTACCATTCAGTTAGGACTGACACTTAAGAGGAAACATATTAGTCATCTATAATAAGCATTCTATGTGAAGATTGAGACATTAAATTTTTGTGCTCCATTTAAGTGAATATAATGCACTAAACATTTTCAAATTATCTTTACATCTAAAGCTTTATATATTTTCAAAACACCCCATAAGGTGGGTAGGGTAGATATTTTTATGGCCCCAGTGGTTAAAGTCACACAGCAGAGCTCTGGTCTCCTCATGCTTGTCTGTGGTTCCCATAAACCTCTGCAGCCTATGAGAGAGGTCAGAACTACACACCAGACACTGACAACAGCAGACAGGGAGGTGGGGGCCAGGGTAGCATCAAACCCCAGCAAAGATGGACTGCAGGTAATGAGTAATTCATTACTTAACAACTTCGAAAATAAATAGTGGAGAAACAGATGAAGTGCAGTTCACAAATATCAAAACAAAAGCCATCATCCTCTTCAGGGGCAGGGCCTTTGAAAGCCAGTTTGTTGGTTACCATAGCAACCCAACTGGTGTGCTGGCCAGCTAACCATTTGACCTATTCTGAAGTAGTTTTTATTCGGGGCTCCCAAGCCTGCAAAGGACAGATTGCTCAGCTGGCTTTAGTATCTTTTCACACTTCCTTGTCACCTTCTTTGCAGTCATATACAGGTTCAATGACCAAGAAAAATAAAGTGTTCACATGACCGCCACGAAGTAGAGTACAAACTCCTGCTGCTCTTCCATCTGTCGGAAGTAAGCAGCTTATTCCTTTGGCCACTAAGCAATTCTGATTGCCATCGGAGATAGTGTGACCCCTGTCCTTGGCAAGCCACTTAATGGAAGTTCCATGGTAGGAAATAAGTGGAGAAAACTCCTCTTCCCATAGGAA
This sequence comes from Leucopleurus acutus, assembly GCF_964270905.1. Lineage (NCBI taxonomy): Eukaryota > Metazoa > Chordata > Mammalia > Artiodactyla > Delphinidae > Leucopleurus > Leucopleurus acutus. Next base: position 55,745,114 of record NC_139152.1, read on the forward strand.
TAGGCATGGCACTCTAAAATAGCAAAGACTATCACGGAGATTAATCTTTCTGTAACATTCAGGACCACATCACAACATTGGTGAGTGAGGAAGTTCATCTTCTCTTCAATCTCCTGCCGACACACCTCCCATTAACTGCTCCACCTGCCCCCCACCCTCCTAAGGCATCCTCCTGCAGTCTCCTGCAGTCACATATCCAGAGGCTGATGCTTTATATTCTTTTCCCACCTCTCTGCCTTTTTACTCTAGTTTTGGAATAAAATGTTGTATCTCTTTGAGCAATATGCAAGTAAGAGGGGGGCATTCTCTGACCAGGGAATTCTGCATTTTTTAGGTGCAGGGACGGAGTGGGAGTAGGGAAAATATAGAGCACTGGGGTTGTATTGTCAGCCCCACCTCCTTTAAACCTTACTTCACCCCTCCCACCCTCCTACCCTAACACCACCTGCTCCTGGAATCCAAAGCTCTGTTTCAATTAAGGGCAAGAATGTATGTCCTTATCCTGCCCAAGCCACTCCCCTTGCTGCTGGCTGATGAAGTCCTAAGACCTTCAGGTGTGCTGGGTGAGAGTGATTATGCAACAGCTCACAGTATTGTTGAAAGAATGTGGGCTGAAGTCAGAACCCCAGGATCGGAGCACAGTACTGGCCCTTTCCACTTGTTAATTATGTGTATGGACTCTGTGTCTAATTTCCTCTGCAGGATAATAATGGCTATTAAGTGTGATGTGTTCATGTGAAATTAATATAGCACCATGGTGGAATACCATCAATGCCAATTATAGATGCTAGAGAAATAGATGAGAAAAACAAAACACGGTTTAGCCAAATAAAAAGAAATGATACAGCAGTAAATTGTTTACAGGGTGTGCCTAAGTGCCATGCAACCCAGTAACAACTAGGTATTCTATTAAATATGTGCTGCAAATTTAATTCAAATACAGTAATCAGATTTACACAGGGCCCTTTGCTCACGATCAAAAGAAAAAACGGATCCCCTCCATCCCCATGGCTGCTCCAGGAAGACGGGAAATGGCATCTCTAATGTGCCTTATGTTATAGTCTCCTGAGTCTGCCAGCTGCCCAGTGTCCACTGGCACCTTCTGTTTAACGCTACTCACACCCCTTCCAGCTCTGTCGATCCCATGGATTCCCCAGTTTGAGCAAAGGGAAATAGGTCTTTCAGAGACAGCTGACAACGTGGCTTCCCTGAGGGGAGCTGACAAATGCTGCCTCGGAATGGCAGGCCTTCCCTAGTGGGAAGGGCAAGGCAAACAGTATCCAAGCAAGTAGGTGGGTGAGAAGGAGGTTGTTTGCACTGACTGAAACAACCGGTGCAAACAGTCAGTGACAGGAAGAGCTGCCAGTGGAACAAGCCAAAAGCTGTGGTCAGTTGTGGGGATTGCTGAAGGGAGAGCACCAAAGCCGCAGGAGTCCCGAGGCCAGACAGAAGGTACCCCCCAAAGAAGGCCACCAGATGACAAGCGCTGGGACGCAGTGGGCCTTTTCATCAGCACAGCTCGCAAGCTCTCCCTTGTGGGGGGCCTCTCCTGCTCTTACAGGGCCTGACTTCTCACAGCAAGACTCAACTAGAGCCCAAACAGGTCTGGTAAAAATGAACCAAGCTGGGCAAAATTCCACTCCATCAGACCAAAGGGCAGAGTTCAAGAGAAAGCCATGATTCCACGTTCATGTTAAGATCACAAAATATAAAAGATGTTCCCCCAGGTCACCAAATCTGTATCAGATCTACTGTCATCTTAAAAATGGCAGCTCTGGACCCCACTTCAGGAGTGAGGTTTACCCTCTGAGTCAACCACCAGAAGTTGGATATCAAAACATAAGGACACATGTTAGAGGGGAGTGTGGTTTTATGTTTGTTGCCTGGTAATTGTTGGGTCCCAAAACAATAGGCTTGGAAGGAGTCTGGTCCTCCACACCCAACAGGGAGAATATGGGTCATAGGGTGAGGACAAATCTGTATGAGAACTCACCATGTGAATTACCCCTATCTCAAACCTCCCCACCACACACAAATATTTTAGTTATACTCTGCTAAAGCAGAGAGGCATATCCCAGTGTCGTGGCAAAGCCAGGCGTTTAGTGGCTTCACATTGCCCTTGGAATGAAATCCAAACCCTCTGACCAGAGCCTACAAGGCCTGGCACATTAGGGACCCTGCCTGCCAGCTAAATGTCATCACTTGGTGTCGCTGGCCCCCTTGCTCACCCTGACTCAGCCACTCTAGGCTGCTCTCCGTCCCTTTTCCCTGCCTTAGAGCCTCTGCACCTGCTGTTTTCTCCACCTGGACCTCTGACACCACCTGCCTTTACCAGTGGCTCTTTCTCATCCTCAGGCCCAGTTTCACATATACTAAGTCGTCCAGCAAATGCTTACTGAGAACCTGCAGTGGGGCAGGCTCAGCAGTGAACTGCAAAGCCCCTGCCCTCCTAGAGCTTACATTCGAGTTGAGAGAAATAGATAGTAAACAAATAAACCAGTAAATGGAGGAAAGAAAGCACAGTTAGGGGTTAAGGAGGAAAGAAGGGGAAGGGAGGGAGGTATTATTCTATCTAAAGATCTTTTCCAATATTCTCTGTCTCAGCCTTTGTCTGTTTCCTTTATAATGCCCATAACACTGTGTAACTTTTAAGGTATAGGTTTGCTTGTTATTTTTAATCTGTCTTCCCCACTAGAATACAAACTCCATGAAGGCAAGAACTACTGCTGCCTTATTTTCTATGTATCTCAGCACTTATGGTTGGTGTAGTAGTTGCTTGACAAATTTGTTGAATAATTGGATAAAGGAAGGAAGGAAAAAAGGGAGGAAGGGAGGAAAGGAGGTAAAGAGTAGGAACTAGAGGGAAGAGCAAAGGAATCAGACAGCCAGGAAAAAGACAGGGTGAGTAGGAGGTGGTCTCAGTGGATATTGCCCTCAGGTGGACTTTAACTTATTCATGAATGAGGGTGTGTGTGTGTGTGTGTGTGTGTGTGTGTGTGTGTGTGTGTGTGTGTGTGTGTGTGTGTGTGTGTGTGTGTGTGTGTGTGTGTGTTGATGGAAGGGTGGGAAATGACGCTAATGAGGGTAGAGTTTGCCCTGGGTCCATCTAAAAGGTTTTGAAATAGAATAAACAGAGCAAACTTAAAGCTCTCTCACTCCCCTAAGAGGAGAAGGCAGATGCTCAGAATGATTATACACCCTAGTGGGGTGAGAACTGGGCAAGTCTGCACTCTGAAGATGGAACTGAGACACTGCCCTCGTTAGAGAGTGAGGAGAGGGACAAATGTCGTCCCTGTGTTCTTGGCACTGCCTTTGGGAGGTACATGTTCTTTGAAAGTTTTTAATGATTGAAAATGAAGTGACTTTGGTGAGGGTGAATGAAATGAATACTTACATAAATTGCTGATGGCAATAGGAATTGAAAAATAACACTTTGCCAAGGCAGTTAAGCAACATGTATTAAGAACTTTAAATGCCTAATGACCTTAACATTTTACATTGGATGTTTTAAGGAAATAATTAAAAATATGAAAAAGCTTTATGCCCCAAAATAAGCAAAGCTACCTATAGCAAAATTATTAACAAATTGTAGCAGGCAAAACAATCTCGAATGTCCAACAATAGAAGATAAATTAATCAGAGTACATGCACCCGATGGAATAGCATGCAGTCATTAAAAATGAAGTTTATAAAGCCTGAGTAAAATTGAAAATACTTCATAAAATGTTAATTTAAAAAAAGTAGGGCTTCCCTGGTGGCGCAGGGGTTGGGAGTCCACCTGCCGATGCAGGGGACGCAGGTTCGTGCCCCGGTCCAGGAAGATCCCACATGCCGCGGAGCGGCTGGGCCCGGCTGGGCCCGGCTGGACCCGTGAGCCATGGCCGATGAGCCTGCGCGTCCGGAGCCTGTGCTCCGCAACGGGAGAGGCCACAACAGTGAGAGGCCCGCATACCACAAAAAAAAAAAAAAGTAAAATTAAAATCTTTATATGTCCTCTAACATAAAATTTACATGGTTATGGTAAAAGGAAACACAATATAATTAAAGCAAAGGTTAAGGGGAAATGTTTCTAAGAATGTAAACAATGGTTCAATTTAAATTCACTTCAACAAATATTTCTGGAGCTGTATGACATGAACTAGGTGCTGGGCTGTGCACTGAGGATAGAGATGCCCTCACAGAGAAGGGCTAAAATACTGTACAATGAGCCACATGATGGGAGAAATTCTGTGGGTATTTGAAGTACCCAGCAGGACCTCCAAACTCAGATTTGATAGGGAAAGGGGGAAGGACAGTCAGGGAAGGTGTTTTAAGGGAAACTAGTATCTAAATTCTGAACTGGAGAGAGAAAAGATGAGAAAGATAAACACAGGTAAGGAAACAGAGGAAAAGGACCAAGAAAGGTGGAGAGAATTCCAAACAGAGCAAACAGCTTGTGAAAAAGACCAGAGGCAGCAGGAGAACATGCAGCTTGTTTAAAGAACTGAAGGAAATTCCATTTGGCACAAGTGTAACATGATAGGGCTCAGAGGATAGGAAGCTGAAGAGACAAGCAGAGCCAATGCTGTTGAGTAGTTTGGACACTGAGGGCAACGGGAAGCCTTTGAAGTGTTTTAAGGTCTGTGTTTTAGAAAAATTTCTCCCTGGCGCTGTAACTAGATTGGAGGGAAGCCTGGAGGGAAGAGGGCAGCTTTAAAAGCTGTTTTTAGGGACTTCCCTAGTGGCGCAGTGGTTAAGAATCCGCCTGCCAATGCAGGGGACACAGGTTCGAGCCCTGGTCTGGGAAGATCCCACGTGCCGCAGAGCAACTAAGCCCGTGCACCACAACTACTGAGCCTGCACCCCAAAGCCCGCGAGCCACAACTACTGAGCCCACGTGCCACAACTACTGAAGCCCACGCGCCTAGATCCCATACTCTGCAACAACAGAAGTCACCACAATGAAGCCCATGCACCGCAACGAAGAGTAGCCCCTGCTCACCACACAAAAAAAAGCTGTTTCCATAATCTAGGAGAAAGAGAAGGATGCTTTTGTATTGAGGTAAAAGGATTACGGATAATTTTTCCACCTTTGTATAATATTTTTCTGCCATTTTCAGTCTTTAACGAGCATGTGTTATGTTCATAATGAGAAAAATAAGATATTTTAAGGAAGATGAAATTTATGGTATTCTGCCTAAAAGTCCCTCTGAGCCTTTGGAACTATCTGCTAAGCCCAGGGCCTGTGTCTGTATAAGAATCCACACCCACATGCTGACCCACAATGCCCTGGGCTTGTGTCTCTACTGAGAGGGTGAAGTATTCCCTAGTCCCTGGACTCAAGGTATTTTGGGCAGAAGTAATAGCAACTGAGAAAAGAAAGAGATGGCTTTCATCTCATACATAAAACCCAAGTGTTCATTCATTTGTTCATTCACAAATATTGGGCACCTGTGATGTGCCAGGCATGGTTTGAGGCACTGAGGGTACGGAACTGAACAAAATGACGAAGTCCTGGTTATACATCCTAGGGGGCAAGACAGATCACCTAAAAATACAAATCCAGCTAACTGTGTTCCCTATTTGATAAGGGAAGATCCTTGTGCCCTACTGCTACTTATTGAAAAGAATGGTTTAGGAAACTTTGAGAAATAATTGCAGGTTTGCTGATTTATCAATACATCCATGTCAAATGCGGCACCTGTTCACAGAGAGCTATGCTGCCACGGTGTTTGTGACTGAGTTGAGTAAGAGCGTTTTCAGTATCAATTTCATATGTATGGATGGATATTTACAGATGTAACTCATTTCTCCAAGCCTCCGCAGCCACTGGGTACAAATGAGGTTACAATAACAATAACAACTCACATTTTATTAATGTGCTCTCCTGACCACTAAGGAGGGACCTCAGCAATCTTTTCTCCATGCTTATATTTGGAGGCATCCAAGGGAAACTCACGTGTGTTCACAAACAGGCTTTTTATGTTTTTGTATGCCAGCCTCATCAGTGATGTCTGCTACACAAGCAACCATTTGGAGCAGCATGTCACTGTAGCCCTGCATGAGAATTTTGCTTCCCTGCCCAGGGAACAATTTACAGAGATCCCCGAACAGCAACTGTTGAGGTGGAAAAACTCTCTTCAGAAGAGGAAAAATGTCCTTTTCCCCTATCACTATGCAAAGACCCAAGCTGAGTCCACGTTCAGGACTTTTGAAGCATGAGCTTAGGAAATGATTAACAACGTCTGGGTGCACTCTGAGTGGCATTTTCTCACCTGGTCCTGGAAGCAACATTGCTTATGGCCCTTTGTCTCAAAGAGTTCCTTGTAGAAAAAAATAGCCCCTTTGGCTTCTGCCTGCAGACCCCTGTCCACTGAGCACAAACCTAGTCCACAGGCTGGTCTGGGGAAGCCCTGTGGTGGCCTCCTCCACGCCCTCTTCTCCACATCAAGCCCCATGCACAAATCCCCCCTCAATCCAAGCAACTCAGCTGGGGCCCTTTGGGGTCACCAGGTAGGCCCAGGTGTGGCTAAATTTCAATTCAAGACCAGTAAGATGGAGAAAAATCAATTCGAAAAGATCAAGCATGGTTTAGGAGAGTATTAGGGCAGAAAAGTCCATCCCATACCACCAAGAAACCAGGGATTAACAGAGAGGAGAGCAGGCTGGAATCAGTATTATGCCCCTTAGTACACTGCGCATCAGGATGCAAATGTCCCAGCCCAGGTGAAGTACACACCCTCCCTTCCTACCTGCCTTGCTGCTGGGCCTGCTACTTCTCACACATGACCTTCTAGTTTAGAAGCCCTGCTACGGAGGACAGAAGGCTTCAGGGAATCAATAAGTGAAGACAGAAGAGATACTGCCAAGAACCATCTCTAAATTTTAATTCTGGGCTGTAATCCAAATTTTCTTTGACTGCAAGCTTTGCCTTGTAGAGGTTCAGAGTCTTTCAGATAGCAACTTTTGGACCTTACTCAGCACTAGAAGGTCAGTTCAGGAACCCACCATCAGTTCCAATGCCACTGATTGAAGTTAGTTATTTATACAAATAGACCTCAGTCCCCTCCCACCCCAACAAGCCAAAGATCCTGAAAGGAGCTCCCAGAAACAGAAACATTAATCTCAAAGGCCAACCCAAGTGCCACTTCCACCATGAAGCACACCTGGAGCTCCCACCCCAGATACAAACTCCTTGTAGTCTTTTCTTATTTCTATAAAGTTCTACAAGACTGTTTTACCTCCCTTCCCTCTGTGGTGCAGTGACTTATATGCCTATTTTCTCTACTTCAGGCTAAACTCTCTATGACAGATGTCAGGCTTCATCACTGTAGCCCCAGCAGCACCACACAAAGTCCCTCCTGTAACAGACATTTAATAGGTAATTATGGAGCCAAGTCCCAGGGGACTACTTACAAAGGCCATTTTCTTTGGGCCCTAATATGGTAGGCCCCAAGTAGTAGGGAACTCTCACCCATCCTATTATAGTCTTTAGGGACAAACCACAGAGGCTGGGATTCCTTGGCTCAGCATGAGGGCTCCCCAGTCTTTCTGTGACTCCAGCAAAAGAGGTCAAGGATTTTCTGACGCTATCTTTTCTCCAAGTCCCCGCTGGCATGTATTATAGTATAGTCAGGATGTTTTCCGCAAAGGATAATGACCTACCCAGGGCTGATACCCAGCCAGTACGAACCTCTATGACATTAAAGTCTTACGTCTGTTCTGGTTGGTCAGGGCCTTGTCCCTGGCCTTTCCCACACATCCCTAGGGTCCAGTTTCCCTGAACTCCCTCTGAATGCTCCATTGCTTTTGTATACCCCCTTCCCTCCATCAGGCAGACCCGTATTCATCCTTTGAAGTCCAGCTGAAGAGTCACCTCCTGTGTGGAATCCCTCTGACCGCTCCTCATAGCAGAGTGAACATTCTTTCCTCTACCTTCCCCCAACCCTCTGCATACACTTGCCTACAGCACTTATTCTAGGCTGAAATTGCTTTTTGTTTCCATCTCCCCCACTTATGTGAGCTTACATTTCACTCATCTTAGTAGATCCAGCAAAGCACATTGCCTGGCAGGAGAAGGAGCCCCTCAGCAAATGTTTCATGAATGAAAGAATGAGCATGACCCTTGCAAATGTCTTCCAAAAAAGAAAGCAAGGAAATCCCCCAAGGCACGTGAAATTAAAGTTCTTATTATTTTGTTATCTATATCATGTCTTGCTTTTTCAATTTAAAAATAATAATGGCTAAGATTTATTGAGCACTTGTTAGGTACATTATCATGTTAAAATCCAAAGCAACCATCTGAAGCAGAGATTATTATTACCTTGTTTCACAGTTGAAGAAATGGAAACTGAGGAAGATTAAGAAGGATATCCAGATCCACATAGCTGGTAAGTGGGCGTCTGTTTGGTTCGAACGCCTGCTTTCTCAGCTACCAGACTTTCCACACAGCCTTTCTAATAGGAATTACAGTATGAGCATTTTCCTATCTCTTTAAACTATAATGTGTTTATTATATAAAGGACACGTTTCAACACATGACTGTAGTACCTTGCTACTCAAAGTGTGGTGTGCCCACCTGGTGGCTTGTTAGAAATGCAGATCTCGGGTTCCACCCCAGATCTACTGAATCAAAGTCTGCATTTTAACAAAATCCCTAGTGATGTGTATGTACACTAAAGGTTGAGAAGCACTGGTTTAGATCAGGAGTCCACGAACAACAGCCCATGGGCCAAACCCAGCCCATCCCCCGTTTTTGTACAGCCCATGAACTAAGAATGGTTTTTACATTTTTAAATGGTTGAAAGTTTTTTCAAAATAAGAATACTACTGTATGGTATGTGAAAATCGTATGAAATTCACATTTCAATGTCCATAAATAAAGTTTAATTGAAACACATTTTTTGTTACTTTCTGCCTGTGGTTGCTTTTGCACTACAATGACTGGCAGACTTGAGTAGTTATAACAGACTGTATGGCCCGCAAAGATATTTGCTATCTGGTCCTTTACAGACAAAAGTTTGCCAATCCCTTCCCAACTCTATCCCACATTCACTGCCACCAGCTCATAATGGGGGTAGGAAAAAGGGCAGCCGCCACTCGGGAAGACTGAGGAGGAAACAGTATTCCTAGGGAGAGCCAGAGTTCAGCTGAGGCCAGGGGGCTGCAGGAACTGCTGGAAGGGGATTTACCATGGAGTAGAAGTCCAGAGGGAGAGGGAATAGGGCTGAGCATATGGTGTGGTAAGACAGTGGTGGTTAGGAAGAGGAAGCACAGAGCAACGAGAAGACAGAGTCCAGAACACAGCCAGTGTGGGGAGTGAGCTCCACAAAGGTGCGTGGGAAGGCTGGCCAAGCCCAAAGATGAAAGGTCAAGTGGAGTTCTCAGCTTCAAGTTCCCCCAAGGAGCACAAGTGCAGTTGTTTCGAGACTGCTGCAAGTTGAAGAGTCGGGTGTGTCCCAGTTGTTGAAACTGGCGGACTTTTCCTGAGGTTTCCAAACTGTGAGGGTGAAAAGCCATTCTCATCCTTAAGAAGAAATTGTAAACTTGATGTCTACAGGGATGAAATTAGCTCTCTGCACCTTTATCTTGAGATGGAATCAGCGGCCTAAGTAAGGAGCTTGTTACATATGCAGACTCCCTACCCCACCAGAAAGAGCCTCATTCAGTGGGAATCTGAAGAGAACTACTGCTTCAGTGAATGAAAGAACTCAGGCCTCTGGAAGGAGTCAGCTTGAATAGGTCATGCTTCTGAAAGTGATCATTTATATGAATGAGAGATTGGTTTCTGGTTTCTGATGACACATAGGACATCAAGAAGAGGCAACAGCATTAGAATTGATGGGCTCTATCTGCTAATGCCAAGAAGCAGGGAAACGGTAGGGGGAAAGCTGCAGGCATCTGGGAAACTCGAGGAAAGGCATTAGCTAGAAGGCCTTGGAGGAGCTTGAGGACTGAAGCTAATGGTTCCAATCCAGAGGACACCACCAAATGAGACTCAGATCACACAATGCCAGAGAGCAGATACACCTGCCTCTCCCTATGACAATGAGGATCTCAAGTGATACTTGACAGATTAGGCTGCTCAGGGCTCAGGGCTCAGGGTTACCATAGGCAGGTGGCAGATCTAATATGTATTTACATTGCTTTTCTGAACTTTTAAAAATTTCACCCCTATTCCACTGTTCCTAGGTTCTTTCATGACTGTCCCCTGAATATTTATTTTCTCAGGTGCTAGATGGGGGCTCAGTGCCAATTAAATTATGACACTGGACCCCAAGGAATCTCTGACACCAGGGTAGATATGCAGGGGCAACTTATTTTTCACAAGTTACAAAAATAAAAATGTAAGTAATGTGACTACAAGGCATCGTCTCATACATCAATAATTCAGTTTCCTAAAAAAGATGGATATGGAGAAGGACAGGATGGGAAATTAGTGCTTTTTAAAATCTGCTTTGGAGCTGCCTTGCAAAAGCAGTCATCTTCTCTATTTTTCTGTGTTTCCATTCATTGAAGGAAACCATGCTGGAAACCACCACATTTGATGCGCAGCATGAAACATCTGTCCAAACTGTTCTGGCTTCTCATTGAGACATTGGTTCAGCTTTTGCAGGCAGCACCTTGCTGTCTTGAGACAAAAAACATTCCCTGGCTCCTTAAGCTATTATGAAGGGTTGCTATTACAACTGAGTGTACTTAAACGGACTCTCAGCCCACCCAGGAGTATAGGTCTGACCCTTAAGGATAGTAAGTCGGAGTCAGATCCAAGAAAGGCTGACACTCCCTCCCCAGTTATTTTTAAACCCCAGAGGCTGCTTCTGCATATGATATCACTTATGTAACTTCTTTTTGCAAAGATCCCTCTGCTGCCCCAATCCAGCCTCCACACCCATCCCTCCCCTCCCCCGTAGCATCAGCACAATGACACATGTGCTGCTCCACCCCGCTGTGAACTTGCCAACAGTTTAAGGATGTGCTCATTGAGTAAATAAACACACCAAAATGAAGTTGGCTTTTGTGCAACCAGCTTTCAGGAGTTACATTTTGCTCCTTTAGGTTTAAAATTTCAGTGCAGTGGGATAAGAAAATTGCCCAACCTCTACTGCAAAGCTGATTAGGAATTTCCATCACTAGAAATAGCATTATGTTACTTTGGGATAAAAGATTTTTTTAATTTATACTGCAGCTTCCATGTAAGAATATTCATATTAATCTAGAACAATCCTACTGGTTTCTGTATACTGGATTTATAAATGTTTGATAAAAAATCATGTTAGGGCTTCCCTGGTGGCGCAGTGGTTGAGAGTCCGCCTGCCGGTGCAGGGGACGCGGGTTCGTGCCCTGGTCCGGGGGGATCCCACATGCCGCGGAGCGGCTGGGCCCGTGGGCCATGGCCGCTGGGCCTGCGCGTCCGGAGCCTGTGCTCCGAAGCGGGAGAGGCCACAGCAGTGAGAGGCCCGCATACCGCAAAAAAAAAAAAAAAAAAAAAAAAAAAAAAAAAAAATCATGTTAAAACTTCTAAATAATTTCTAACAATGACCATCCAATCCAAAAAGTGAGAACTAACTAATGGGATTTTGCTTCAGAGAACCTGGCCTATTACATATGACATTAGATATTCATCTATTTAAAAAGCTGCAAATGTCAATGAAAGAACAAAGCTGTCAAATGCTAGGAGCATTTCATTAAGAAAACAGCCTGAAACACTGATGGGATTTTGATGAAGTTGGGGACTCAGACAAGCTTTACCTGCCAGTGAGACAGCTGTTGATACTGTTTTTGTTGTTACCAAAATGCCAAAAGAGCAGAAAACAGCAATATGCTAACCTGAATTGAAATTTTTCCTTTTCTACATTTCTACTGGCCCAGTCCTATTGTAAATAAAACCTTTATCTAACTAAATTAGCATCAACTTCAATGGAAAATTGTGACATCAGTACTATAGTTAATTTGACGCCCACGGCCAGGCTAAGAGAGGAATAGAATGGATAATCAGCACATCTAGTAATTTAAAAGAATCATTTTAGCGATTTCTTTTAATCTTGTCTACAGCTAAGTGTTTCAGGTAGGGATGCTTTTGGCTGTAGGTAACTGAACAACCAAATAACAATAGTATAAAAAATAGAGTGTTCTAGTTGCTGGATCCCGCCCCAAATTTAGTGGCTTAACATTTATTTTGCTTATGAATCTGCAATTTGGGAAGGGCTTGGGCAGGGGTGGGGGCCGCAGGGAGAGGGTTGTTTGCTCTCCTTGGCATCAGCCAGGGAAGCTTGAAGACTGGGGACTGGAATCCTTTGAAGCCTGATTCACTCACATGTTTGTCAATTCTTGATGGAAATGCAGACCTGGAGGCTGGGGCAGCTGGGGCTCCTCGGGCACCTCGATCTCTATGTGGTCTCTGATGTAGTTTCTCCAGCATGGCAGCTTCAATGTAGACTGACTTCTCACATGTCAACCCAAGGCTCCCAAGCTGCATAAGAGAGAGAGGGATTGATAACGAAGCAGAAACTGTATCACCTTTTATGACTTGGGGAGTCATGCATTATTACTCCTACTGCATTCTGTTTATTGGAAGCAAGTCATTAAGGCTGGCCTATATTCAAGAGAAGAGGAATTAGACTACATCTTTTGATAGGAGGAGTGTCAAGGAATTTGTAGGTATGTCTTAAAACCGCCGTGAAAGGATTTGTTTTTCCTATATGACGTCTGTAGGGAAGCAGTTCTGTATAATGTGGCCCTCCTCGATATAATAAAAACCAAGGTTTTTTCTGTAATTCTGCTCTACCATTTTTAGTACATTGCTTTATTGTCTCAAAGTCACAAGATGACTGCTATAGATCCAGACATCGTAACCAAGTTTTTTTGGGTTTTTTGTGTTTTTTTTTGCGGTATGCGGGCCTCTCACTGTTGTGGGCTCTCCCGTTGCGGAGCACAGGCTCCGGACGCGCAGGCTCAGCGGCCATGGCTCCCGGGCCCAGCCGCTCCGCGGCATGTGGGATCTTCCCAGACCGGGGCAAGAACCCGTGTCCCCTGCATCGGCAGGCGGACTCTCAACCACTGCGCCACCAGGGAAGCCCCGTAACCACGTTTAAGAACAAAAGGGGAAAAAAAAAAAAAAAGGAAGGAGTAGTGCTAGCAGCTTCTGGCTTCTTTTATCAGGAAATAAAAGACCCTTCCCAAAACCCTCCTCAGCGGAGTTCCACTTATGCTGCATTGGCTGGAACTCTGTCAGAAGGCCACCAGTTGCTTCGGGGGAGGTTAGCACAGTGACTGTTTAACTTCATTCTCTGTTGCAGAGGTAGGCAAGGGTGGAGAGATCTGAAAATGGGCATTGGGTCAGCCAAGCCTTGCTTCTGCCCGCACATCAGACCCATAAAATCATGAGTAGGAGGAGTTTCAAAGAGCTGCTTCTCTTCCCTCAGCCAAAGTTAACAGTGAAATCACCCGAAAATGGTTAGCAGAGGAAAAATGCATCAGCTAATGAATGGAATCATTTTCAACTATATATTTGCAAATAGGATTAAAAGCTAGATATTGAATTAAATGAATCGTTTATACAGTTTAAACAGGAAGCAGAATTGGGTCACCACAGGAACATTTGCCAACAAGATAGGGAGGACAAAGAAGAGCTGAGACCACTAACTTCTGATAAAATGTTACAGCTGCTTCGAAGATTACCTTGGGTTCAGAGGCCCCAGGCTAAAAATAATTTGGGGGCAGGGCAAAAAGGAACTATTACCTTATAAGCCTAACCCAAATTTTATATCTTACTTTATAAAACATTTTTTTTAGCCTTCCGTTGCCACTAGTCAATAGAAACAGGAAAAATACTGTGAGTTGATGGATTTTATTTAACCTATCTGCAACAATTATTCGAATTTAAGCTTTAAAGTTTTATAACATTTAACTAAAGAAAAAAAAATCAAAACTGCTTTCTTTCCTCCCTGCAAGCACAGAGCTCGCCAGGTCTATTGTCTCATGCTATAGTCTCACACAAGAATAAAGAAATTGCACTATAGCAGATATTTTCCGGATGCTTCCCCCCATACAAGCATTAGCACATGACCTCAATAGCTAAGACTGAAGAATGAGACAACCAGATTTACTGACTCTGATGGTGTATAGAGCTCTTCCTTGAGTAAACTAACACATTCATGAAAACACATGTACTTAAGGGCGAGGGCTGAATATGAAGAAATAATATGCCCACAGTGAGAATGCAAGTAATCTCAGGCTATAACTCGCAGTGAGTTTAAGGGAATAAATGAGTGGTTAATTCTCAAAAAAAAGAAAAAGGAATAGGGAATAGGAAACCTTACCCTTCATAATGAAAGAATTCTGGCATAAAGAAATTAAATAATTTATCCAAAGTGATATGCCACATATGAAACAGAAAAAAAGCCCAGGCATTTCTATTTATAGTTTAATTTGGAATAGGAAATCATGCAGGTCTTTATTCTAAACAATGACCACTTGATTTAACACAAAATAGACACCTCTTAAAATCATAAAGCATACATTATGGGAGTTACCAATCCTTTTTTATAATCTGTAAGCTAGCACTCTGTTTTCAGTGTTTTTATCATCTGTAAAATTTAATTAAGAAGCAAAGAATAGGCTTATAATGAGCATGACTGCACATATTTCTTACTCATATTTCAAATTATAATCATATCATGATGAATCTTGATCCTCACACAATACAACAAAATTATATATTTGAACTTTTCCTTATTAAAAAAAAAATACCAATTTAAAGACAGACAATAAGTTACTTCAGGTACTCCCAAGCCACATAGCAAAATTCTGAAGTGCAGAAACTATCATAAACTTATTTTATAACTCTCCAAAGCAACTGTCAAGTTCCAGGCCTAGAATAAGTGTTTGATTCATACTCTCAAAATTACATTGACTGTTCAACATGTCTTATAAACACATATATATTTTTCATGTACGAAAATATTTCTGAGATCGAATATTCCCCACACTCATTTCTAACTAGAAATTCCCATTGGGTTTATTTTTGTTTTTGTTTTTGTTTTGCGGTACGCGGGCCTCTCACTGTTGTGGCCTCTCCTGTTGCAGAGCACAGGCTCCGGACTCCCATTGGGTTTTGAATGAAAAGGTTTATTAGAAATTACTCAATTAGGTGACAAGATTAATAGTCCCTATTAAACACTAATTTGCTTTTTATCCTGCAAAGACTACCACAGACATAAAACAGGTGTTGGCCACCCCTGGAACATACATCTGATGATAAGACAGCAAGCAAGCTGATGGTAATTTGGTACATGAGCTATTGTTCATTCCATGCCTCCCTTTCCACTGTCAGTTTTGCTAAAACTGAAACTTAACAGCAAATGCTTCTGTTTTCTACATTGTGTCTGACATCCTCGGCGCTGGTAGTTTTCAGATATGTGTGGGACAAACACACACACACTGAGTCTAGATAAACAAGCACTTAACGGGACTTCCCTGGCGGTCCAGTGGTTAAGACTTCGCCTTCCAATGCAGGGGGTACGGGTTCGATCCCTGGTTGGGGAGCTAAGATCCCACAGGCCTTGGGGCCAAAGAAACCAAAGCATAAGAAAACAGAAGCAATATTGTGACAAGTTCAATAAAGACTTTAAAAAATCATAAAAAAAAAAGAAAAAGCACTTATCAAGTATCTACTACCAGGTGCCAAGCTTGTATTGTAGATACAGTGCCAAAAGGGGCAGGCCCTGGCTGTCTTAATTCACACCTGAGGTCATTATTTGCTAGCTATATAGCCTCAGGATCAGTCTTTCTAAGCCCTAACTTCTTTATCTGCACAATGAGGATACTAATAATACCTACCTCATGGGAGTTTTTTGAATATTAAATAATTCATATACAGAGCCTGGTACCTAGTGAGTGCAATAAACTCTGCTATCGTCATCATCATCATCATCGTTATCACAGCATGGTCTCTCAATTTTATTTGCCCAATTGGGGGAAAAGACACAAACACATTGTTCTCTTTTTCTTTTTTTTCCTTTTTTCTGCTGGGGTACGTGCAGCTCAGAGAACAGGCACTTGTCTCAACCTGGAATTCAAGGAAGGTCCCTGAGCTGAGACTTGAAAGATGAGTAGAGTTAGCCAGATGAAGGAGAAAGGTGTTCCAGAGGGAAGAGCTTGAGCAAAGTCACAAGCAGCATGTTGTGTACAGAAACTGAATGTGGTTTTCTATAATTGGACAGGAAGTTCACTGTGGGGAGTGGTAGAAAATGAGCTTCATAAGGAAGGTGAGAACCAAGTTATGGGAGGTCTTACATACCATGTTAAGATGACTAATTTTCTTCCTGTAGACCAAATTTCCTAAGCCAAGTTATATAAAGTACTTCATAGAGATATTTCATGAGGTGTTCCTCAAAATAATAGCTTTACTGTGACTTGTGCCTGGAAATATCCTCAATTTTACCCCTGCTGAGTGATTCATAATGCATACATCATCAGCACATTGAAGGCTCTGAAAAGTCCTGCAATAAAAGGGCCTCTTTATCTCAGGTTAGCACAATATTTTTTTTTTTTTTGCGGTACGCGGGCCTCTCACTGCTGTGGCCTGTTGCACTGCGGAGCACAGGCTCCGGACGCGCAGGCCCAGCGGCCATGGCTCGGGGGCCCAGCCGCTCCGCGGCACATGGGATCTTCCCAGACTGGGGCACGAACCCACGTCCCCTGCATCGGCAGGCAGACTCCCAACCACTGCGCCACCAGGGAAGCCCAGCGCAATATTTTTTAATTGATTTTACTGCAAGACATCATTTTTACAGAATGCTGAGGTTTTTCCAGGTTTTAATCAGAATAATGAATTAGACACTTTAGCTTAGTAAAATCACTGTAGCTAAGGAGATGGATTTCAAAGGAGCATGACTGGAGAGTGTGAATGAGATGATGATGATCCAGGGTGGAGGAGATGTAAAGATTCAAGATGTATTTAGGAGGTAAAACCTATAAGTTTTACTGATAGAGTGGAGTGAGGGAGATGGCTGTTTAGAATGATACCTAGAGTTCTGGCTCGAGCCAAAAGAATAGTAGTGCCCCTTGCTTCAAAAGGAATACAAGAAAACATGACACAGGGGAAAGAATAAGAGGTAGGTAAGATAAAGAATTCAGTTTGGGACATGAAAAGTTTGAAACACACGTGAAATTTCCAAGTGAAATTATAGGTAGCAATGAAGTCAACAATTGTTCAGCCCCAGTCTAAACCAGGGTCATCTGACAAATAATTCCCTGATCATCCTAATCGAAATTTCAAAGTTAATTTAATATTCCATTATGCATTATGTTAATTTTAACAGCATATTTGCGAATAATAAGATTAGCATTTGGTCATATTAAAAAAAATTCAGGGGCTTCCCTGGTGGCGCAGTGGTTGAGAGTCCACCTGCTGATGTGGGGGACGTGGGTTTGTGCCCCGGTCCGGGAGGATCCCACATACCGCGGAGTGGCTGGGCCTGTGAGCCATGGCCATTGAGCCTGCGCGTCCGGAGCCTGTGCTCCACAATGGGAGAGGCCACAACAGTGAGAGGCCACGTACTGCAAAAAAAAAAAAAAAAAAATTCAGGGTTTTCTTAATGCATTTCTAAATTAAAATATGCAAATGGACGTATATAGACAGGTGAATCTCAAATCACTCAAGGTAAATTACTTAAATTCTCACTTAAAACGTGAATCTGCAGTAGAGCTACTGTCATAATTCAGATTACTGTTACAAATCTATATAAAGGAATTAATTTTTCATGTATGTTGTAGTGCATCATTTATTAAAACCGATTTGTTTTCTTCCTGTTCTATCTCTAAGCTCTTTGAAAGTAGGAGACACATCTTCATCTTTGTGCCCTGAGCATGTGAAACAGTTGTTGACACACATAAAATATACATTAAAATTTTTTGAGTAAAATTAATTAGAGCAGGTCACAGTAATAAATACAAAATAATGTTTACAATTCTACTCTCTCTCTAATTGATCTCATCCACCTTCTGAGCTTTCAATATGATCTACACGCTAATAACTCCCAAACTGTTATCAGTTCTGCCCTCCCTGGAAATTCAGACTTTTATTTCCAGTCTTACTTGACTCTCCCATTTGAATGTTCAACAAGGACCTTAAACATGGTGTGTCCCTGGTGATACTGCTAGTTGTTTGCTTTCATAATATCCATTCACCCCTTACTCCTTTTTAAAATACCCCATTTTTATTTATTGAAACAATGTGTCCAGCTAAAGAGCTCAGCCTCCCTTGCAGCTAGAGGTGTTCACATGACATAATTTTGGTCAATGAGATAAAAGTAGAGGTCTACTGAGGATTTCTGCAAATTTTTTTGCTTTCTTGACCTAGACACCACCCTCTTCCTCCTTTCAGCTTCCTCCTTCTCCCATCCAGAGTACTGATGCTACGCCTGGAGCTGTAGCACTCCTGTTACATTGATGGGAATGAAAGACATGCTAAAGAAGGACTTTCAGACCTGTTCCTTTCCTAGTTATACACATCTCGATTTCTGCCTTCACCATCCATCCGGTAACTTAAGCCAAAACAACAAAAAAAAATACGTACATCCTTGATGCTTCCTCCTGGTTCTACCTCTAAACTGTATCTTCAAACCCACCTCTCCATTTCCGCTATCCAGCCAACCCATCATCATAGCCTCCTGCTACAATCCATCCTCCACACAGCACCCAGAGTGGTCTTTTGAAAACACATATCAGGTTAAGTCACTCCCTATTTTTAAACCTTCAAATTGCTTCCTATTTTGTTTATAATAATATCCACATGCCCGCCCATGGCTTACAGGGCTCTGCATGATCTGACCTCATCTTGTACCCTTTCCCATCTTACTCACTGTACTCAAGCTGTACCACCTTCACTTCATTCCTCAAAACCACCAAAGGTATTCCCACCTTAGGGCCTCTGTACGTGATGGTCCCTCTGCTTCAAATGCTCTTCTACCTGGCTCTTCCCATTGTTGGCTCCTCTTCATTGAGGTCTCAGCTCAAATGTCCCCTCCTTAGGGAGGTCTTCTCTGACCACTTCATCTCTCCTGTGATTCATTATTCCTGCACCCTGTGTTATTTCCTTCATATGCTCATCATTATCTAGAATTATCTTGCTTATTTAGTTGTTTACTTGTCATTTTTCTTCTCCCCTTCTAGATTATGAGCTTCATGAGTGCAGCTTATTGTGTCTCTTATTCCCTGCTGTATCCCCATGTCTAGAACAATGTTTGGCACAGAGTAGCCCCTTGATAAAGATTGTTTTTAATGAATGAATTAAAAAAATCTTTTTTGTTCTTTAGTCTATTTTATTTTATTTTAAAAATTTATTTATTCAGCATTGGGTCTTCATTGCTGCGCAGGCTTTCTCTACTTGGAGGCGAGTGGGGGCTACTCTTCGTTGTGGTGCACGGGCTTCTCATTGTGGTGGCTTGTCTTCATTGCAGAGCATGGGCTCTAGGCCCATGGGCTTCAGCAGTTTTGGCACGCAGGCTCAGTAGTTGTGGCACAAGGGCTTAGTTGCTCCATGGCATGTGGAATCTTTGTGGACCAGGGCTCGAACCCGTGTCCCCTGCATTGGCAGGCGGATTCTTAACCACTGTGCCACCAGGGAAGTCCCAGATGAATTTTTTTAAAGAAACCAACACACAGTCTTGGAATCTTAGAAATCTGCCAAAGTTTATGGTTTTGAAAACATGAATTTTCTTGTCTGAAACCTCGAATAGCAAAAGAGATTTTTAGATTTAAATAAAAGCTTATTCCAGCATATTTGACTCAGAAATAACCAAATGTACTTAATCCTATTAACTATCCGCTATCACAGGTAAATATTTTTGCTTACCACATATACTCCTGAACCTAGTTATAGTAACATAATAAGGGATTAGATCCCTGATACAAGTTGCCAAGTGTCATGTTTTTATATAAAACAAGCCCTTAGGAGTTTGGAAGGGAGCCCAAGAGACTCAAAGTTCAAAGCTTCCGGATCCATTTACATGTGGTAGCACTAGGGAAAGGCTATCCTTCAGACTATTCCTATGGACAGCATAGAAAGCCCGTGTTTTTTTTTTTCCGAACTCTTCAATTTCAATCCAATGAAAAAAAGCATGTAGGAAAAATGTTCAAGGTAATCAATACAGCCTCTTTAAGGGACAGATGCTTTCAAATCCACAAGGAGAAGTGTATACATTTCTGGTCAGTTCTTTTTCTAGATGGTTTTTTTCAACAATTTGGAGGTTTTTTAGGGTTTTGTCAGTATTTTCATTAGTAAATTCTTAGTGTTGGAAGGAAAGGGAGAAAAAAGTCTTACACCACCACCCTTCCCAGAACTGCTACAGAGGCTAGTGGCAGAGTAAGTTAAAAGGCTCAGTGTCTGGAGCTCCCAAAGACGTTGTCGTATTGCGCTCTGGACAGCCCAGGACAGAAGAGGGGAGCGGCAGGTGCTGGGACAAGTCAGGGCACATACAGAACACAAGGTCCTAGGCAGTAACAAGGAACTCTCAAAAAGCAAGAACACTCTCATCCCTTGGATTCTTTCATTTCCTCTACTTGCTTCTTAGAGTGTGGTCTGTAAAGTCCTGAGGAAATTTTCAGGGGATCCAAGAGATCAAAACTATTTTCATAATAATGTTTAAAGAATGATTTGCCTTTTTCACTATGTGGACATTTATATTGATGGTGTAAAAGTAATACTGGGTCAAACTGTCAGCACCTTTGTACATGTCAAAACAGTGGCACCAAACTTTACCCAGTAATCATCAAATTCTTCACCAGCACAAACTCACAGGACAAAAGGAGAGAAAGCCAGTTTTACTTAAGAATGTCCTTGATGAAGTGTTAAAAATTGTCAACACTTCAGGGCAGGTCTTTGTAATATGCTGACAAACTGGGAAGTACACAGAAGGCACTTCTGCTCCATACTGAGGAGCATACTGCTAGAATGGGTACTGCCAAGATAAATACTTGTGTTATTGTTTGAGTTACAAGCTGAACTAACCATTTTTTTCATGAAACACCATTTTTACTTGAAAAAATAACTTATTCAGATTTAGGAATTTGGCAGACATTTTCTTGAAAATGAATAAAATGAGCCTGTTATTTCAAAGAAAACATTTGGCAATATTTGTTGCCAAATAACCTTTAAGAAACCAACTCCCAGTAAGATTTGGGTAATCTACAATTTTGCAGAAAAGCTACTAAAATACTCCCCCCCTTTTCCAACTACATACCTCTGTGACAGCAGATTTTCTTCATATACTTCAATGGAAACAACATCTACCAGACTGAATGCAGAAGCCAATATAAGAATCCAGTTTGTCTTCTATTAAGTCAGACATAAAAAGATTTGCAAAAAATATAAAACAATGCCATGCTACTCACTAATTTTTTTGTTTGTTTTGGAAAATAAATATATATTATATAAAATATGTTAATTTACCTGTAGTGGGTTTATTGTTTTCAAATGAATTAATAATAAATGTTTTCTAAATGTGTTAGTTTTGATTTCTAGTATAGTTAATATTCATAGATATAACCCCCCAAAACAAAAGCTCTTTGGAATCCTCAACAATTTTAAAGAGTATAAAGGAATCCTGAGACCAAAACTTGGTATAGTAGATAGTTAAAATAGAAATGTATACTAGAAATATATAACAGAACTATGTAGTAGAAATAGAAAAATGTGTAATAGAAATACATAACAGAAATGCAAATCCTTCATTTCTAATAGCATAGATCAGATCATTTTCATTCTACTGCAAAAAAAGAGATAGCCTTATTATACAGTTAAAGTAAAAATACAAAGAGCAGAGTCCAGGTTGCCACCTAGCATGTCCTCACAGTAACCAGTGGCTTGTGGGAGTTAAAAAGCTGTCAGGATGCAGTGGCAGGTGGGCTAGTGGCACAGGAAAGTGCCAGCAGTGACTGGACTGGGGAATTAAAAAATGCATAATGGGGGCTTCCTTGGTGGCTCAGTGATTGAGAGTCTGCCTGCTGATGCAGGGGACACGGGTTCGTGCCCCAGTCCAGGAAGATCCCACATGCCGCGTAGCGGCTGGGCCCGTGAGCCATGGCCACTGAGCCTGCGCGTCTGGAGCCTGTGCTCCGCAATGGGAGAGGCCACAACAGTGAGAGGCCCGCGTACCGCAAAAAAAAAAAAAAGGCATAATGGGATAAAATGCTCAGTTGCTTTATGGGCCTTTCTGAATGCAGACATTTGAATAATGAGAAATGTACTCTGACACAAGATGACTTTTTTAGATAAGTGTGTGTTTTCCCTTCTGTTTTTCTCCTTTGAGGTCCTCATTCATGTGAGTACAGGCTCTATGCTCCCTTCCCTCAGGGAAAGTTTGAGGTCGGAATTTCTAAACTTTGTTTTAAGAGGCATTAAGGAGAATCCAGTTAAACCTGGGGAGGGGACTTCCCTGGCAGTCCAGTGGTTAAGATTCCGTGCTTCCACCGCAGGGGGCACAGGTTCAATCTCTGGTCAGGGAACTAAGATCCCGCATGCCAAACGACACGGCCAAAAAAATCAAAAGACAAAAAACAAACAAACAAAAAAAAACCTGGGGAGGAATATCCCCTATCTAAAATGAGAGTCTCTCTGACTTGGGGGGAGGAGTCAAAGTCTAGGGTCCCCTGTGTCCTGCCTTACTTCCTGCCAGTGCCCCAGGGACACAGCAGTACCTCAGAGAGACTGGCCATCAGTGTACCACTCAGAACATTGGCCCGGGCTTCTCCAGCCACAACAGTGGTTCCCATGCTCCAGAGGTGGCATGGGAACCCGCAGAGGGGAGACCCTCAAAGGCTGCAAAGGGAGAGATAGTGACATCTCAGCAGTAACCTGTGTGGCCAGATGGCTGATGCCTTCCTGGGCCTCTGGGGTGTCTCAGCTCTGCTTGAGAGCCTGGAACCTTGACACAGCCTCCAATGGGAAACCCCAAGAAGGAGGAGCTGAATTCTTCACTAGCCCTTTGGAATGTGGGGAGAGGGTCAAAGTTAGCTATTGAATTAAAAGTAGAGAAGTATGAATATTATTTGTCAATAAAAAGGAATGAAGTGGTGTTGCATGCTAAAACAAGGATGAACCTTAAAAACATTATGCTAAATGAAAGAAGTCAGTCATAAAAGGTCATATATTGTGTGATTCCACTTATAGGAAATGTTCAGAATAGGCAACTCTACAGACAGAAAGTTGTTAGTGGTTACCTGGCGCTGGGGAAATAAGGGGTAAATACTGAAGAGTAGGTGATTTTGTTTGGAGAGGGGTGATGAAAATGTTATAGAATTGACTGTGGTGACGGTTGTACAACTCTGTGACTATACCCAAGAAGTGAATTTTATACTTAAAATGGGTGAATTATATGGTATATGATTTATATCTCAATGAACCTGTTACCACAAAAAAAAAAAAAGTACAGAAGTGTGATGTCAGCCCATTTTACAAAGTTAAAGCTTTACTAAGTTATTTTATGAGGTTGCATCAAGCTGCGGTAGTAACTTCTGAACACACACACTGTACTGTCTCAGTGCGTAGTCAGAAAGCCCATAGCACAGGTACTGGGGAAAGGTGCAGCAGAGGGCAGAACGTGGGCTCCAGGGAACGGGGGGAGGGGACAGGGCAACAAGTGGTCTCAGCAAGTGGTCTGTACCACCGAGGAACCAGACATGCCACCAGGGCACCATCGTGGGGAACACCAGAGCAAGCAATATTCAGAGATGTGAGAGGACAGCCAACATTAAGGACATCCTCAGCAGACTGCAAGTCTCCCACCTCAGAGAAGGCATCCAGTGACAGAG
The DNA here is from genome assembly GCF_964270905.1 of Leucopleurus acutus. Lineage (NCBI taxonomy): Eukaryota > Metazoa > Chordata > Mammalia > Artiodactyla > Delphinidae > Leucopleurus > Leucopleurus acutus. Next base: position 55,768,907 of record NC_139152.1, read on the forward strand.
TCCTGCCCCAGCACATGGTTGCAATGAGGGCTGCAGCCCTGGAGAGACTGGGCAAACTATCCAGGAAGGACCTGAGGCAACCCAGCAGGGAGCTAAAGTGTTAATAATAATATAAGTATATAATTGATGTCATTTATGTCTAATAATATGAAATATAAGTCAGACAAGCTCTATAATAATAACAATAGCAAACACTAATTGCCAGGCACTGTTATATGTACTTTACATTTTTAATGTATTAAATCTTCACAACAACCCTCTGAAATCACTTTTATTCTCCCCATTTTACAGGTGGAAAATTGAGTCATGGAAAGATGAGGAAACTTGACTAAGCTCATTAGCAAGGGCAGAGTTGAGATTAAAACACAGGCCCCATCCTAACAACTCTACCATGCTGCATTTAGGGTAGAGGCCGACTTATTACAACTGATTGACCAGGACCGCAGAAACCATGGTTGATGTTGAATCCCCCTCAGCATTGAACGAGAAGTCTTTAAAGCCCTTCCCACAGAGGAAGGATTGATCCTAGAGCCTGGGCTGAGACGGAGCCTGCAGGTAGTCGTTAAGTGATGGCCTTTCTAGAGAGAAGCAGGATAGAGAACCAGGCAACAGCAGACAGGTATTATTTTCTTCTTTCACAGCTGAGGAATCTGAGGCTCAAAGAAGTTACACAATTTGGCTGAAGACCCAGTAAACAACAGAGTCAGGACTGGATCTCAGACCTCCTGATTCCAAGATGGAAGCTGTGACCTGACCTTTGGAAATGGGCAGGTAATGTCAAAGAGTAGGTGAACTGGGAAGTAGGATAGCAGAATGGTTAAAAAACATGTGCTTGGTGGCCAAACTCCAGCTATGCCAATTACCTTATGATCTTGAAAGAGCTACTAAGCTCAGTCTCAGCACCTTCACCTATAAAAAAGGTTTAGTAATAATAATAATGTCTGCCTAATGGAGTTGCTGTAGGAATTGTTTGAAAAACTGTGTGTAGGGCTTCCCTGGTGGCGCAGTGGTTGAGAGTCCGCCTGCCGATGCGGGGGACACGGGTTCGTGCCCTGGTCCGGGAGGATCCCACATGCCACGGAGCGGCTGGGCCCGTGAGCCATGGCCACTGAGCCTGCGCGTCCAGAGCCTGTGCTCCGCAACGGGAGAGGCCACAACAGTGAGAGGCCCACGTACCGCAAAAAAAAAAAAAGAAAAACTGTAAAAATCTGATCACGCAATATACAGTAGGTGCTCAATAAGTGGTAGCTGTTTGAGCAGCCATTCCTCTTATTATACTGCTGAGTGACAACAAGCTCTGAGGCAGCCGAGATCTTTCCCCTGAGCCATTTTACTTCCTGGCTCAGAATATCAGTGCTGAAAGGCACATTAGAATGTACTTTAATCTCATTCTCTTTTTTAACAGATGGGAAACTTGAGGGTCAGAGCAGTTACATATGTTGCCCAAGGTTTTATAGCTAGTTACCAGGAGAGCAAAAACAGGTATTTTATTTGTCAGCTTAAAATTTTTAAAAGCTGTTAAGAGGAGATGGAAAAGAAGAAAGCTTAAGAAGAAGTAAAATTGTGACAACCTCAGGTAGCCCTTCAATCAGGGATGTAAGGTAGCAGGAAAAGGCTTGCCGTACCTGAGAAAAGCTGTATGACTGATGATGCTCTGGCGGAGCCTCCCCCCACTGTCAGCGTGCACAAGCGAAGGGAGCTTCCCAGCCAGCAGGAAGTATTGCTTTCAGATATTCATCCCATGTCATCCTACCCTTAGGTAGTGGTATAGTCTGTACTGAACAAAGGAAACTTGACCTTGGGTGATAACACAAGAGAAGTTAACAAAAGGGTGGGAACCAGTATCTTGGAAAGCATATGGTAGGTATGGGATTAGTGTCAGCAAAAGGATCAAAGGCAAGAAAAAAAAAAGTCCTTTTATAATTCTTGAGTGGATTGCCTTCGCTTGCTGAAAGACTAGCTGAAAATTGAATGAAATTAACAAGCAGGTGTTAGATGGGGATGCAGAACGTTAGAGAAGGTGTATTGAACTGAACAGGTAATAAAGAGCCTTGAGAATAAGGTTTGAAGGAAACAAGTGTGTGCCTTTGCACACGTGCACACATGTATATTTAGCAGAGAGTGCCTGTCTTCCCCCTTTGCAGTTAATTTAAGAGCTGCCCTCAAAGGCAAATTAAATGTGTCCACTGTGCTATTTACAAGTGTCGGGGGAGGTTAGGGGGCATGATGGGAGATGTGGTGGGAGTATGACAGGGCAAGGCAGTTAAGGATTAAGGAGCAGAGATTCCAAACTGAAATTGCTGGGTCCACCTGCTATGCATTAATTATGCAACAATTACTATTTAGTGTCACTGCTGCATCTTTTAAGAAAAAGAAGTACACTTGGGAAACACTTGACAGATCTACTCACCAAAGAAAGAAAAGGTTAGAATTTTGTATGTTTTTTTGACCATATATATATATATATATATATATATATATATTTTAAAGACAGTCAGAGGCCAGACTAAGCAAGGCCTTCAGGTCTAGTAAATATCTTTAATCTTTTTTTTTTAACATCTTTATTGGAGTATAATTGCTTTACAATGGTGTGTTAGTTTCTGCTTTACAACAAAATGAATCAGTTATATATATATACATATGTTCCCATATCTCTTCCCTCTTGGGTCTCCCTCCCTTCCACCCTCCCTATCCCACCCCTCCAGGCGGTCACAAAGCACTGAGCTGATCTCCCTGTGCTATGCGGCTGCTTCCCACTAGCTATCTACCTTACGTTTGGTAGTGTATATATGTCCATGCCTCTCTCTCGCCCTGTCACAGCTTACCCTTCCCCCTCCCCATATCCTCAAGTCCATTCTCTCGTAGGTCTGTGTCTTTATTCCTGTCTTACCCCTAGGTTCTTCATGACATTTTTTTCCCTTAAATTCCATATATATGTGTTAGCACATGGTATTTGTCTTTCTTTTTCTGGCTTACTTCACTCTGTATGACAGACTCTAGGTCTATCCACCTCATTACAAATAGCTCAATTTCGTTTCTTTTTATGGCTGAGTAATATTCCATTGTATACATGTGCCACATCTTCTTTATCCATTCATCCGATGATGGACACTTAGGTTGTTTCCATGTCCTGGCTATTGTAAATAGAGCTGCGATGAACATTTTGGTACATGACTCTTTTTGAATTATGGTTTTCTCAGGGTATATGCCCAGTAGTGGGATTGCTGGGTCATATGGTAGTTCTATTTGTAGTTTCTTAAGGAACCTCCATACTGTTCTCCACAGTGGCTGTATCAATTTACATTCTCATCAACAGTGCAAGAGGGTTCCCTTTTCTCCACACCCTCTCCAGCATTTATTGTTTCTAGATTTTTTGATGATGGCCATTCTGACTTGTGTGAGATGATATCTCATTGTAGTTTTGATTTGCATTTCTCTAATGATTAGTGATGTTGAGCATTCTTTCATGTGTTTGTTGGCAGTCTGTATATCTTCTTTGGAGAAATGTCTGTTTAGGTCTTCTGCCCATTTTTGGATTGGGTTGTTTGTTTTTTTGTCATTAAGCTGCATGAGCTGCTTATAAATTTTGGAGATTAATCCTTTGTCAGTTGCTTCATTTCCAAATATTTCTCCCATTCTGAGAGTTGTCTTTTGGTCTTGTTTATGGTTTCCTTTGCTGTGCAAAAGCTTTGAAGTTTCATTAGGTCCCATTTGTTTATTTTTGTTTTTATTTCCATTTCTCTAGGAGGTGGGTCAGAAAGGATCTTGCTGTGATTTATGTCATAGAGTGTCCTGCCTATATTTTCCTCTAAGAATTTGATAGTTTCTGGCCTTACATTTAGGTCTTTAATCCATTTTGAGCTTATTTTTGTGTATGGTGTTAGGGAGTGATCTAATCTCATACTTTGACATGTACCTGTCCAGTTTTCCCAGCACCACTTATTGAAGAGGCTGTCCTTTCTCCACTGTACATTCCTGCCTCCTTTATCAAAGATAAGGTGACCGTGTGTGTGTGTGTGTGTGTGTGTGTGTGTGTGTGTGTGTGTGTGTGTGTGTTTATCTCTGGGCTATCTGTTCCATTGATCTATCTTTCTGTTTTGACCACATATATTATTAAGAGAAACTAACTTAACCCCATTTGATAAAAACACACTGAGTGACTACTGGGCAAAGAAATCAGCCTAGAGTCAAAGTTTCCCATTGTCTAGAACCAGCGTTCTAGTCCTGTTTGATATTTTTAAGCACCCAGGTGATGTTAACGTGCACATTGTTTTGCACAGATTTGCATTTTGAGTTAAAGAGGCACTTGGTAGAAATACGTAAAGGAAAAATGAAGTTAATATTGCAAACTACCCACTAACACTATCAGCTGTGACATCATACACTAATAAGATGAATCTCAACGATCACAGGTCTTCCTGGATATGTTCCCTCAATGGGAGAACCACAAGTTATTATGAGAAGAGAATTGCCCGAAAATTGAGGAGAGAAAGCTGATACCAAATACAGATGATGCAGAATTCCAATCTAAATATGTACTCCTTCTGATGAGTGATGCACACATGTTCACATGGGACTACCACTCCAGATATTACCATTCATTGCCTACATGCTTGGGGCACTGATGTTCTGCTCAGCTGGCAGCTTTTTTTGTGTGGCGACATCCTTGGGGAAGCCCAGTTTTGTCCATCTTCTTATATCTTCTAGTCTTGGAATTTTGTTGGTGCTTGTCCTTTTGTCTTCATGGAACATTTACAAGCTCACCTGCAACCCTCTCTAGCCTTCAGCACCCTGAACTTTTTTCACAGATAATATTTTAGCTTGGTGGGCAACTATTAATATTTGTCTAGGAGCTGCTGGGTTAACAGGGTTTTGTTGGGATTTTCTGTGTTATATGTATTTACGTGTTTGTTTTCTTTTAATTTATTTATTTATTTTTGGCTGCGTTGGGTCTTCATTGCTACACACGGGCTTTTCATTCCTGTGGCTTCTCTTGTTGCAGAGCACGGGCTCTAGGCACATGGGCTCCAGTAGTTGTGGCATGTGGGCTCAGTAGTTGTGGTGCACGGGCTTAGCCGCTCCACGGCATGTGGGACCTTCCTGGACCAGGGCTCGAACCCATGTCCCCTGCACTGGCAGGCAGATTCCCAACCATTGTGCCACCAGGGAGGTACTATGTGTTTGTTTTCTGTCTGTTTACACCACAGCTTTGACCCACTTCAGTCATTTTGGGGAACTTATATTTAAACACAGACCCACAACTAGACTTATGAGCACAACTTTCATGATGTTTTCCATTAGTCTCTTCTGTATTTTAAGTTGTCTTGGCCATATAACTACACGTAGAAGTAACTGGAATATGATTTCTATATACCTCTATTAGCTATGTTGGTCTACCTCTAAGAAAAATGCTGTCGACCTCTCGCTTAAGTAAACTAGGTAGGAAATCAGTAGCAGCTCTCACGAAAGGGAAGATTGGAATTGGAGCCATCATTAACTGGATTAGATCTCACCTCATACCATTCCCTCTGGAGCCAAAAGTGCCAACTCCATTGGCAGCAAGTATCTGGGGTTTACAAGGTATGAGAAGGAACCAAAGGGGTAATAACTTCTCTTATGAGAAGAGTTGAGATTCCAGAAGGAGGGAACATGGGCGCAAGTCTGTAAGCCTTGAAAGAGAGTTGTAAGAAAAGAAAGAGGAATTGAGGAGAGAAGGACCAACAACTTTGAACAGCATCTTCCCAAAACCTCAATCCTTTGAGCCCCTTCTTCTGTGTAGTACACAGGGAGGAAACTTAGGTTTAAATTGCTACTGCCTCTGTTCCTCTTACACTGCATTGTTCTTTTTGAAACATGTCTGGTCCTAGGGCCAAAGTCTCAGGGCAGAAAAGAACAATCTCCAGATACTGCTGAACAGTACAGCCTTTGCTCTAGTGATAAAGGCTGCTCAGAGACCCCCAGCCTTCCAAAAAGACCTGACCGCAACACTTCCTCCATCTTTCTTGGTGGAGAGGCTCAGTAAATTAAGCACTTCAGTGATCCACAAAATATCAAATTTTTCCTGAACCTGCATGAATTTTATCTTTCTGTTTCCAGAGCCCTTGGGGAACTAACATGTCGATTCTGAGAATTTCAAAGTTCGTGAAGTTCCTAGGAACCTTATGGAAGGGAGATTTATTTACCTATGGCTATTCTTTAGGGTTGTAGAATTTCTTTGGCCAGGTTTTCTTTAAAAACTTCAGAAAATAAAAACACTAAAGGAAAATATAGGAATGCCTCCAGGACAAACAACCATTTGGGTTACACAGATGGAACATACTTGACATAGCTTAAATCTGATAGCAACTTTACCAGACATAGGATAAAGTGCATACAACAGGAGATTGGTTCTCAAATTTTAATGTGCCTCAGAATCAACAGTAGGACTTGCTAAAAATGAAGATCCCACGGTGCTACCCCCCGAGATTCTGGAGTGGGGCCCCGACATCTGAGTTTTTCAGAAGCACCCCAGAAGCTTGTTGCAGGTGGCTCAGTGAACTAATTGTCAGAAGACATCATTTCTCCGAAGAGCCTCAGTTCTCACCTTCTCCACTTGCTCTCTCCTTCTTCCACTCCTCTGAAACAGCTCTCATCAAGGCCACCGTGACCTGCATGTTCCCAAGTCCGTGGTCTGTTCTCATCTTGCTTGACCTAACAGCAGTATTTAACCCAGTTGAGCGCACTCTCTCCATTGGAGCACGTTCTCCACTTGGTTCAAAGGGCACTTCTCTCTCTTGGTGTCCCTCTCCCTTTCTACTTACTCTTTCTCAGTCTCCTTTGCTGACCTTATCTTCCTAATTTCTAAACCTTGGAGTGCCCTGGTTTCAATCCGCAGGGCTTTCACCTTCTCAACCTACACTCATTTCTTTGGTATTTTCATCCAGTGCATTGGTTTAAATGCCCTATTAATGCTGGGAATTTCTGAATTTGTATTTATAGTCCATTCTGCTCTCCCGAGCAGAGTTATAGATAAAATTGCCAACTCAGCATCTCCACTTGGAGGTCTAAGAAGTATTATGATAACATGTATAAACCCCCTGACTGATACTTCGCCTCTCAAAACCTGCTCCTTCACCAGTGTTTTTCAGCTTAGTAAAGGGAAACTCTTTTCTTTCAGTTGCTAAATGTAAAAACCTCAGTCATCAGTGACTCCTCAGTCTCTTCACAGTCCACATCTGAACCATCAGCAAATCCTGTCATCTCTACTAGGAAATACATCCAAAATCCAGCCACTTAATGCCATTTCCAATAGCCTCACCCTGGTCTAAGCCATGATCATCACTGGATTACTACAGTAGCCTCTTAACTGGTCCCAGTGCCTGCTTCCCCCACACCATACTCTCCACGTAGCAACCAGTGTGATCCTCTTAAAACAAGAGTCAAGTCATGTCATGTCACTCCTCTGCTCAAAACCCTCCAAAGCCTTCTTGTCTCAAAGTAACATCCAAATTCCCCACAAGGACCCACATGAAATTACATTATCTAATCCAGTGCCACCTCTCTGACCTCGTGCCATTCCCCTTCAGCCTTTGCATTAGCTGTTCCTCTGCCTAAAATGCTCTTCTCCCAGGTAGCCATGCTTGCTCCCTCACTTCCTTTAGGTTCTGTTCAAATGTCCTCTCTTTAGAGAGGCTCCCTAACTGTGGTAGGCAGTTTCTAAGGTGATCCCCACCTCCTGGTATTCATACCCTTATATAATCCCCAACACTTGAATGTGGGCTGAATTTAGTGACGTGCCTCTAGTGAATAGAATTAGACAGTGGTGATGGATGTCGCTTCCCGGATTACTGTGTCACTTCCAAGAAGACGGTGGCTTGCATCTTGAGTACACTCATCTCTCACTTGCCTGCTCACTCTGTGGGAGGCCAGTGGCAGAGACCGAGGGAGGCTTCCAACCAATAGTCAGCAAGGAGCTGAGACCCTCAATCCAACAGCCTAAAAATGAACTGAATGCTGCCAACCCTTCCAGCTGACACACTGAAAGTAATCTCTTGAGAGACTTGAAGCAGAGACACCAGGTAGGCCATACCCAGTTCCTGACCCACAGACACTATAAGATAATAAGGGTTTTTTTGTGTTAAGCCATTAAGTTTGGGGCAATATATAGTTAATACACTGACCATCCTATATAAATTCACAAAATCTTCCTACCCTTACCACCTAGTATTCCTACTCCTCTTATCCCCAGAACTTGCTCCAAAGCCTTGCAGATTATCTGTTTAGTGCTGTCTCTACCCACTACAATAAAAGCTCCATGAGGCAGGGACATTGGTAGGTTTTTGTTCACTGCTATATCCCCAGCACCTAAAACATGCTTGGCACATAGTAGGCACTCAATAAAAATTTGCTGGATGAACGAATGAATCTGAGTAAGGGAAAGAGCTTTGTAAAATGGTGAAAACACAACTTAACTCACAAAGTTGTGGTGAGTGTTAAATGAGCAAAATATGTAACACCTCTGGTCCTCAGTAGGTGCTTAACAAAGTAAGGTTCTCCCCTTCAAAAGAAACTTTCATCAAATGACATTGGCACAGACAGCTAAAATTGTAGAATTTTTTCAGACTGGGATGCTTATTTGCATAATACCTGGCAAAGAAAACAGGGCAGCTCATTTCAATTAAGATACAAAACATTATTTCAGTGGCTGTCTTAATTGTGGGTCTCACCCAACTTGTCTCCATTTAATCCAGGATCTCTGAAAGCAAACAGTACTTACTAATATATGAGCCACATCTTCAGTTTTCTATATTGTTCTACAACTCAGTCTCCTTTCAGCATTAAGGTCTTTGAATTGATCGGAGTTCTTTCAGACCTCTATGGGCTCTGAATTAAGTTCTCACATTGAGAGTCATTCAGAGAAAAATTTAAAAATAGTTCCTTCTGTCACTCTTATTGAATGGCCTCTTAAAACCCCACTGTCTTCATAACCATCGCCAGACAATAAGATAATCCCCTGAGCAACAGGCAGTTATTACCATTTCAAAACCATTGTGCAGTTGCCTCTGAAACGAAATCATTGAGTTATATGATCTTCAGTTATTATGGACTTAGCCATTCTCCAGCAGGAAGTAGCATAAGCAGACCATTTCTACAGAACAATAATGTTTAAAACTTTAAGATTGACCAAGCAATAGGAGCAATTTTCCTAACAGAATTGAATTGAGGATAAATGGGCATCTGACAAGCTACTCAACTGCACCAACGTTTCTTGAAGCCTTCAGGAACTGTATTTTGTTCATTGTTTTATCTAAACCTGGCACAGTTCTTGTTGCATGAGAGGTGCTCAGAAAATGTTTGTGGGTTAGATGGATGAATAGGCAAACGAAAGAGTTATTATAAGCCCCTGGATGACTGTCTCCTTGTATAAGCTAGTCCACCTGGGCACAGTATCCTGGGTGGTCATTTCTTTCTTGCTGATGAATCGGCTGATGGCCTCACTTGCCTTAGTGATTAAACAGACTTGACTTTCACATCCTGGCCTGCAACTCCCTAAACATGTGACATTGGTCTTGTTACTACCACTCTCAGGCTCAGTTTCTCCATCTGTAAAGCTGGCATAATAATATTTACCTCACAAGATTATTAAAAGGATTAAATTAGCTAACATGTAAAATACCTATAACAAACACACCTAGGCAATCAATACATAATTGTTCATTAAACCTAACTCTATCCTCTGTCTCTATGATCAAAAATATCTCACTTGGCCTGTTCTTTCTCAACCAGTTTTGTTTCCCAGGCCCCCAGGTAGGTTGGCCCTTAGTATGGAGAAATTTATGCACCAGCAGAGTATTTCCATTATTATGTTTGCTAACTTCTTTCATTTAAAATTTCTTTCTATTTACAAAGTGCACTCAAATACATTATTTCTTTGAGTCTCACAACCTAAAATGTTAGTAGAACAAGAGTTGAGGCCCTGTTTTACAGATGAGGAAACTGAGGCATAAAGAAATTACTTAAGATCACACAATGATGGGAAAGTGGGGTCTCAGACTCAAGCCCAGAACTTTTTCACTATGTTATATAGTCTCTCGCAGGTGGATTGAGGCAGAAAACCAACGGAAGAGCCCAAATACATCTGTCAACCAATATCCTGCCTGAAGCAGCACAGGTAACATAAGCTACTGGGCAGGCAGCCCCTTCTGAAATCTCAAACCTGGGTCTTTATAAATTGACAGAGCAGTGAGCATCTATAACCAGCAGTGGAAGGGAGCCTTGAAAGGGTGGTGCCAAGCCTTCTTTTATTTATTCCCTCAGTGTCAGGTGATGGGGGCAGGCATGGGCCACTCCCACCAATAATTGCTCTGATGACAGAAATCTTGAAACTGAGAGGTGTTTTCTTTGTGTGTGCACATCACAATCCTGTTTTATTTTTCCTCCAAATACATAGCCTCAAGCCACCCAAAGAGGGAATCTTTTCTATCCCCTTACCATTTTGCAGCACAGCCAACTAGATCTAGGAAGAAGGAGTAAATTCACAATCATTGACCACCTACTATGTGCCAAGCACTGTGCTAGGCCCTTGATATATAATCTCATTCAATTTAATGTTCAAAACAATCGCTATCTCCCTGTAGTGGACAAGGTAGTACCTCCCCAACATCCTGTCCCTGTTATCTTGGTAACCATCCCAATTTCTATTAGAGTGCCCATACCTCCTCCACATAGTCCATATGTTCTAGAGAAACTGACTTGCCTTGCTGCTAAGAGGTGGGACAGGTGGATGGTCTTAAACTGATCAGTATAAGCCCATCCTCTGATCACAATTCAGGGAAGACATGTGACCAAAATTGGGTCAATACGAAGTTTGCTGAGAGTGTTGGAAAGAAGCTCATTTGTCTCTCCTCTCCTCTCCTCTCTCTTCCTGGAAGGTGTGGTGAGTTACTGTGACGCCTGGAATCACCATAGCCATTCAGAACAACCAGTCATGGGGTGATGCTGACTCCACAAAAGGTGGAGCAAAGGGATAGGAAGAAATCCATTCTCTGGTGATATCATCGAAAACTGACTCAAACGACTCGAAAGTTTTCCCCACTTCTTAAATTTTCTGATATATGGGAGTCAAATAACACCATTTATCAATTTACCTAGTTTGAGTTGGGCATTCTGTTACTTGCAACATAAAGAATCTTAACTGTATCGGTTAGGGTAAGGCTAGGGTAACAAGGACACCCAACAATAACGGAGTGGCTTAAAGAAGTCAGAGATCATTTCTCTCTCTTGTAACAGTGGACAGGTATTCCAGGTGGGCTGGCAGGTCTTCTCTGTGTGTTCGTTTAGAGATCCAGGTTTTTCCATGTCATTGCTCTCTTACCTATGGTCTTGTCCTCATCTCCATGGTCAAGGTTGGGGTGCTGTGGGTTCAAGCTTGTAGGAAGGGGAAGGAGCATGGAGGAGACTCATGTCCCAGAGCCAAGTGTGTCACACACACTTCTGCTCACATTGCCCTGGCAGAGGGTTAGTCCCTTGGCCACATCTAACAGTAAGGCAGACTTGGAAATATGTTAGTAGCCATGTGTCCAGCTACATATCTATTACCACAAAAGAAAACAAGAATGGGATTTTGGTGGACTGCTGCAGTCTTAGCCACATTAACCATCATAGGACCCCTTTTTAGAGGAGAAAAGTAAGGTTGAGAAAACTTGCCTAAAGTCACATAACCAGTAAGTGGCAGAGCCAGAATTTGAACCCAAACCTCCAATTCTCACTACTGCATGCTCCATAAGGTAGACTCTTCTTGCTCTTCCATGTATACAGTTATCCCTCTCTACAATTCCAGCTCTTAAATAACACTGCCCACCATTAGCAACATACATGGTATAGGTTGCTAACCCCTGCTCTGTCAGTTGCCTGGTTCCCTGCAGAGATTGCTGCTTCCTCCTTAACTCCCAACCAGGACTTTATTTTCCATTCTCTAGGGGTGGAGATGTTGAAGCAGGAATTGAGGTGATTGCCCCAGGTCTGGCACATAGAAAAAAGAGGTCTACAAAATGATATCCAGCTGGAGGGGTTGTTACCTGACAACTGCAGGAGAAATCAAGAGACACACAGAGGTCAGAAGCAGAGATGGAAAATGTGTGGCACATAGAGGAGCAGGGTAAATGCATACATGGAGGATGGATGGCCACTAAAGTCAATTTAAAAAGAGACTGGAAAAATTGAGGATCTAGTACAGATTGAATAAATTTAGGCCATTACAGTTTTAATCTGTGTCAGAGCATTGCTCTTATTAAAAATTATTATTTTCTAATTTGAATTGGCAGGACATTCTCAAAAAGAACAAAAGGGATACAAAGTAAAAAAAAAGAAAAGAAAAAACTCTCTTCTACCCTATGCCCCAGGCACCCAGTTTCTCTCCACCAAGGGACTGAGTATTATCAATTTCTTGGATATCCTCCTGGACATACTTTATGTACATACAAGCAAATACATGCCTATCTAGTATAAGTATTCTTTCCTCTTTTGTTACCCAGTTTTCTGCACCTTAATTTTCTTTCACTTAACAAAATATCTTGGAGATCTTTCAACGTGTGTACATAAAGAGTATCCTCATTTTTTGTGGCTGTATCATGTTCCATTATATGGATATGTCATAATTTATTTAATTAATCTCTTACTGATAGGTATTTGGATTGTTTCCAGTCTTTTGCTATTACAAATAATGCTACAGTGTATATACTTGTGAACTTGTCATTACCTATTTCTGCGAATAAAGCTGTAGGATAAATTCCTAGAACTGGATTTGACTTATCAAAGTATATAGATATTCATAATTTTGAAGGATATTTCCAAATAACCCTTCATAAGGTTGTAGCAATTTATTCTCCCAGCAGTTGTGTATGAGAGCGCCTGTCTCCTCACACTCTTACCAACACAGCTTGTTAATTTTTTATCATTACCAATCTAATTCATGAAAAATGGGTGTCTGTATAAATTTAATTTCTATTTCTCTTATTATGAAGCTGGCTCTCTTTTAATATGTTTAAAAAAGATTTGTGTCCCCTTTTCTATGGACTATCTGCACATTCGGTGGGGGCAGGGTTCAGCTGTTGGTCTTTTTCTTTTTGATTTGTAGAAGCTTTTTACATATAAAGAAAATTAGCCATTGTCTATGAAATGAGTTCCAGATATTTCCCCTTTTTATAAATTGTCTTTTGACTTTGCTTATGATGGGTTTTGCATTGCAGAAAAGCATTCCTTTTATTCACTCTGAAGCATTTCATTTAATTGGGAGGAGGAACTCCTTAAACAAGCCAAACTTTACTACACAGGTAGGAAAGGAGTATGAACTTGAGAGAACTTCACTCTTGAAGGTTTCCTCTCCTGTTTGATTCCATCCTTAATTACTCTCTAATGATGATATTATCACAGAACTCACCCCACTGAGTAAAATTAAGATTACTAACCATGACTTCCAGCAGTAACAGAGTGCAAAGGAAGCAAGTTTCCTGCCCTTTGGCTTCCAAGCTAAATCAAAGAGGAAAGTAATGTTCTGAAAATCCCCAGATAATGTTGTTGACACATCAGCTTTCATTCTTTCTGAACCTACTTCCTCCATACAATTCAATTATAAAAGTCCTTCTTAGGTAGTTATTCAATGAATGGGACTGGGCTGAAGAAGAATGGGCTTATGGATAGGTTATCAGATGGACAGGGAAAGAAAATAAAGAAATGGAGTGAATGAATAACAGGAGACATTGCACTGTAAGTGAGGGGCATTTCATAAGAGGAATGAAATTGTGTCTGCCACAGGCAGGCAAACAGATTTCCCCACACAAAGGAGGATGGAGCACTTCTCAGAAGACCAAACATCAGTCTCAGCGGTGAATGTTTTCAGGACCCCAGAGACTGTGACCACAGTGCGTGTGGGGTGGGGAGGAGTGATGCCCCTTTTCAAGGTCTAGGAAGGAATGTAAGCAGCATTTCTTTAATGTCACCAAGCAAATGTGCTGAGGCAGCTTTGGAGAAGACTCTGGTTCCTTCTGCTTTCTCAGCCTGATCCATGGCAGTTACTGAAAACCCCCAATCGTCCATCTTAGCTGGTCAGCATCTGAGCGAATTCTGACTCTGCCTTGGACATTTTCCTGCCCCATTGATGAGTGAGTAGTCTGGAACTCTGGAATTGTACTGCTGCCTCTCTCTACACTTTCCCCTTCCTCCAGGCCCCCCCTTTCTCGCCACCCTAAAGCACAATGCTGTGCCGCATCTGGCAGGGCACCCCTTCCCAGGTCTGGGCTTCCACCTGGCTTCCTGACTTCTGTTCCGGTGCCTGTTCTTGCTGGATCATTGCCCTGAACTTCAGCCTCTTTGGCAAGGGCACTGACAGCCTGGCTGGTCCTCAGCCACCATCCTGTTCTTCTCAGCAACCGGCCAGCATCCTGTTTCAACCTGGATAGCCCATGACCCTCCACCACCCCCTCTTCCTGACCACCAATTGGATAAGTGTTTCCATGATCCAGTGCTCAGTTTTGCCCCTGCTGTGCTTCCCTCCCTCCAGTAGATGGGACCCCATGGACCAGCCAGGTCAAGCCCAGATTCACTACACACAAACACCAACTTAGCTCGCTTTATGCAATAAACACATTTATTAACTTATGTAACAGGAAGTCCAGAGATGGGAAGATTCCAGGCTTGGCTAATTCCATGGCTCAAGGTATCATTAAGGACCTGCAGTCTCTCATCTTTCTGCTCTGCCATCGCCACCATGTTGCCTGTTCCTTTCACAATACGGGCACAGCAGCTCTGAACAATCAGTGGTGGGATGGAGTCAGCAACCTCAGGCTCCCGAGAGCCAGCTGCTGAACTTGCCAGCCAGTCGTTGAGCTATTGGTAGCTTGAAATAGGCCATTGGAAGAGAAATTATACCACAGAAATGGAAATAGGCAAATGCCACAAATCAGGGCTTTTTTTGTTTTTGGAGAGTGGGTTAACAGCAGGTTAATACTGCATCACATCCTCACACAGTAATATCTAGAGTCATAACTGGTCTGTTTCTCGAAATATCTTTTTTGAAAAGCAAAGAAACTTCTGGAAACCTTACAGAAGATTCCCCCACTCCCACCTCCTTGGCCTGACTGTGTCGTGTGCCCATGTTTCAACCAAAGACTGGCAAATTGATAGGATTATGATTGACTCTTCTGAAGCATACTGAGTACCTGATACCTGAAAATCAGGATCCTCTTAGCTAGAAAGAAGGTGGGAGATGGCCTTTGGGTGAGCAAACAGAAGGGTTTGTCACTCTCACACACACACACACACACACACACACACACACACACACACACACACACACACACACACACACACACACACACACACACACACACACACACACACACACACCATCTACCCAGCTGATTGAGAGCTTCTCTCTGCCCTGGCCTGCCATGGAGTTTCCAGCAGGTTTACAGGGCATGTAGGTTATGAAAGCTGAGTTGCTTGCAAGACTATCTCAGCACAAGAGTAAAAGACAGCAATAGAAATCAGTGAGGGGCAGTTTTTCTTAGGTTCTCGGCCTGCAATTTACCTAAGTGTTTCAAAAACAAAACAAAACAAAACAAAAACTGGCCTCTTTTAAGCACTGTCAAATGAATAGAAATTGTCCTGTGTTTCCACTCAATAATACTTTTTCTGTAAAGAAATACACATTCCAAAAGCACTAAATGTTAACCAGGAAGAAAATTACATTAATTTCTGTTTGTTGACATGCAATTTAAATTGAGTTAAATACAAGACTAGATTCAGTTATGCAGTTCACTCAAAATTAACTTTTCTCAGTTCAGGCTTAACCTAATACTGGTTTCTCTCCACGTTGAGTACACCCTAAGTTTGAACTCACCTGCATCTTTTTTTTTGGAGTTGGTCCCTCCAAAGATTTGTCTAAGGTTGCAGAACTTTCACTGATAGAGTGAAGAGTCAGGCTCCAAGATATCTGTCTTCATGTGGCTTTCATTGCCTGCAGGAAGGGACCTCAAGCCTGCTCTCTTGATAATTTCAAGAAAGTGTCTAAATTGCCCTTCTCTGCATCCTATCCGACTTCTTGTGCCTTTTCCCTTCTATTAATGAAAACAGAAATAGAAATCTGACCACATATGCCTATGTTTGTCATAAAGAGTTAGGCTTAAATATATTAAACTTTTCTGTACAAGCTTCTGTAGGGTATAAAAACAAGTACAGAACTTAGTTTTCATCTTCAAAGAGCTGACAGTCTGGTTGGAGATACATACAAGAAGTGAATGAGCACTATTAAAAAAAGCTGTAGACATTTGGGAAAAGGAGAAATCATTTCTGAGGAGGTGGTTGGAAACTTTGTTTTCTTTTTTAATGTTTTCCACTATTTTATATGAAATTTTCAAACACATGGAAAAGTTGAAATAACAATGAACACTATATCCCCATCAGTTAGATTTAGCAACTGTTAATATTCTACCATATTATTTATCTACCTAAATATTTCGCTGTACTTTTTTTAATTTTTTTTATTTTTTTTTTTCGCTGTACTTTTTAAAGGACGTTGCAGTCACGATAACACTTCACCCTGAATATTTCAGCATGCTCATCTTAGGAAGGACATTTGCCTAAAGACTACAATACCTTTATCATATCTAAGAATATTGATAATAGTTCTTTAATATCATCTAAAATCCAGTCAGTACTAAAAACTTCCCGATTTTTTCCCCAAATATATTATAGCTGATTTTACAAACCAGGTTCATACATTACATTTGTTAGTTATGTCTCCTTAGTTTATTTTAATCTAGAAGCGTTTTCTTCCTTTTTTTAATAATATTGACCTTTGAAGACACCAGACCAACTGTCTTGTAAATGTTCCCAAATTCTGGATTTGTCTGATTGTTATCTCAAGTTGTTGTTTAACTTGTTTTTCTAGTCTTGGTGTCCTGTTAAAGGCCTGATTAGATTTAGGCTGAATCAGTCCAAGTCCTGACTGGAAGCAGATGGCACACTCCAAGGGTTTAACTGAAGGGAGTTAAGTGAAGGGACCATTTACAGACATGTGGACAGGCTAGAGAACACAGGGGTGGTGAAGCGCCCAGGAGCTACCACCCTGGCTTGAAGCAGCCAGGCAGAGCAGTGTTAATGAAGCACTGCTGCAGCTGTGGCTTTGGAAGAGGGGCCCCCAACAGGAGTCGTAGATGTGAAAGGAACACCGCCACCGCCAAAAGCGCACCCAGGTGGAGAGTGAGGTAAAAGGGAATAAATACCCCAAATCTCTCTCCCTTGTCCTTCACATTTCTGCCAGAGCCTCCGTTGGTCACATCTAATTAGAAGCCAAAATGTGAGGGAACCTGGGTGATACACTGTGTAGAGGGGCATTGCCAGGGGTACAGATCAGGATGGAGAAGGTACCAAATGGACTTATAAGGGCAAATAGAGAATGACCAACACACAACTTAAACATTTTTGGGCTAGAATGCTTCATAGGTCATGCTGTGAATTTCAAATTGTATCATACCAGAAGAAACATGTTAACTTGTCTCACCATTAGCAAAGCTAAGCTTCACAGTTGGTTAAAGTGATGTCAGCCAGATCTCACCAGTCAGTTGTAAAGGTGGGTTTTCACTCTTACAACAAGCAAGTAATCTAAGGCGAGACCCTTTGGAACCATGAATGTACTTTTGCCCCAACAACTTTTCAGAGAATCGTTTCAGCATCCATAGATAATTCTGATCAGAATCAGTTATTTCATTGGGGTTACAAAGTGTTAATTTTTCTAATTCTTTTTTTGCATATTTGGTTGAACCAGATGAAATTTTGTAGATTAAAAATGGATGAATATCAACAATTTCATAGGATTCAAATTAAAATATGTATTACCTAGCATACTTTGGAGAGGAAATCTTTCTCTCCTCTACCAGGGAAAGATTACAATTCCAAAAAGACAAGGTAGGGCTTCCCTGGTGGTGCAGTGGTTGAGAGTCCGCCTGCCGATGCAGGGGACACGGGTTCGTGCCCCGGTCCGGGAGGATCCCACATGCCGCGGAGCGGCTGGGCCCATGAGCCATGGCCGCTGAGCCTGCGCGTCAGAAGCCTGTGCTCCGCAGTGGGAGAGGCCACAGCAGTGAGAGGCCCGCATACGGCAAAAAAAAAAAAAAAAAAAAGACAAGGTAAATAAATGTTCCTTTCCTTTATATACGATTGTCAAAATAAGAGTCCCCACCAAATGAATAACAAGCTGCTGCTACTCCAATTGCTCTTCCTCCTCTTCCATTCTTTTTGTCCTCCCCTCTCTCCCCATTCATTTTTTTCTTCTTAATGCCCAAATTAATGGGAACTCCTTCAAACTGACTCCTTAACAGGCCCCTGTTAGTCTTGGAGGACTTTCTTTCTTTCTGGAACTATGGGATATCCCAGGCTAAGTCATATTTCCCTGCCCCAGATCCCCAAAGAGTCTTGGCTCAATTTAGTGGAAAATGATACTTGGTGCAACATCTGTGCACTAGGTGTGCTCGTTGCTACCGAGGTATTATTGCCTGTAGGCTTTTACAGTGGACAGATCCCATACATATATGCACACATACATACACATATACCTTAAATCAGGAGTTCATATTAACATTTCCAATTCAAATTTAACCTTATAGGGTAGTCAAGAATAGTTATGAGGAGCAAGGATTTGAGCTGGCCTTGGGAGGTGTGTACAATATCTTTTTTAAAAAACAATTTTTCCATAATATAATCACATTTCCAAAGAAAAACAAAACTAAAAAATAAGAAAATAAATTTACCAATATTCTCACCATCTTAACACAAACATTTTAAACATTTTTGTATAAGTCCTTGGTTGTTAGTATTTTAATAGATAGGTCTAAATTATGTGTAGGACTTGAAATAGAAGGTTTGTATGGTACACTGTTCATCTTTAGGCCTCCGTTCACACTGTACTTCCTGGGTGCATAACCTTTCCCCTATTTCTGCCTGTCGAAATCCTGTTCATCCTTCAAAAGGCAGTTCAGTAGCTTTCCCTGATTCCCCTGCCGAGTGTAGCCTTGCTCTACGTACAGAGCATTTCTATGGACCTGATACCACTTTTCACCTGGTATCTTTCAGAGTTGTTTGTGTAGCTGTGTTATCTCCCTAACTAGTTGTCAAGCTGCTTGAAGTCAGGTGTTATATCTGGTTGTCTTTGTATTCTCAAAGCTCTTTGCTTGGTAGCTCACATGTAAGAGGCTTCTAATAAACATTTGCTACATTGAGCTGTGGAGCTTCCTAAAGGAGTCTGACACATCTGCACTGTATTTTTTTCCCAGGTTGAAGAAAACATTCCCATGACCATTTTTCACCATAGTTATTTACTTTTGAAACCTAGGGCTTAGGTTATTCCTAGTTGTGAAAATATACTCAAGGTTACTTATTTAAAATCCTTTTCAGTTGCCTAGTAATGCTTCAATTTACTTTTAAGGCTGCTTCTAGTTTTCAAACAATTTTAAACACCTTTAAGGAGAATATATTAGCTTTTAAACAGACATATAGAGTGTTCCACATTTACATAAAAAAAATCATTAGATTGAGAGGTGTGAAAAACACTCTAATGCTTCACAAAGGAAGTGACCAAATTGCCTTCTTAGTAGGCTGTAAAGAAAAAAACCAGCTGATATTGTTTAAAGCCTCTGTGATAGAGGCAGATGGATACATTATTGTAAGAGACCTGAAGGTCCCTTTCAGCTCTCTAATTTTAATTGAGCTATACAAATTTACCCAGTCCCACCTGTCTCATCACTAAACTCGACTGGTTTGGCTCTAAACCTCATTATTGGTAAATAGTTAATTTCAGTAATACTTGACAACAAAGAAATCCACTTGCCTCCATTTTCTTATCTATAAGATGAGAAACTTGAATTGATTAATCTCATGGTCATGAGATACTATAACTCCATAAGTCTTTTGAGAGTCTAGTATAGTCAGGTACATGCTTTCTGTGATATTGACTGGGAATAATTTTTTTGTCTCCTAAATCTTCCTAATAGCTGATAGATTTTTTAAAGAACAAATTTAGCTCTATTGAATAACTTTAGATTTCTAACAGTAGAGTTATAGTTGAGGAAAAGGAAAAGGACAGACAGACGTATTGAAAGACGCCTGGACATGGATTTGAATCCTAGCTCTGCTACTTACAAGCTATATGACCTTGTGCAATTTACTTACCCTCAATATTTGCGTATAAAATTAAATAACAGCTACCAACTCACATACATTAAATGTAAATGTCACAAACAGAAAATAACAAGTGTTGGTGGGGATATTGAAAAACTGGAACTATGGTGCACTATTGATGGGAAAGTAAAATGGTACAGTGTTGTGGAAAACAATATGGCAGTTCTTCAAAAATTTAAGAATAGAATTAGCATATGACCTAGCAGTTCCATTTCTGGGTATATACTCAAAAAGAGTTGAAAACAGGGTCTCAAAGAGATATGTGTACACCCATGTTCATAGCAGCATTATTTACAATAGCTAAAACATGGAAGCAACACAAGTGTCCATGAATGGATGGATAGCAAAATGTGGTATGCACATATAATAGAACATTATTCTGCCTTAAAAAGGAAGGAAATTCTGACACATGTTACAATATGGATGAAACTCGAGGATATTATGCTAAATAAGCCAGTCACCAAAAGACAAACACTATATGATTCCACTTATATGAGGTACTTAAAGTACTCAAAATCATAGAGACAAATAGTAAAATGATGGTTGCAGGGGCTGGGGAAGGGGAGGAATGAGAAGTTATTGTTTAATGGGTACAGAGTTTCAGTTTTGTAAGATGAAACAACTTCTGGAGATGGGTGGTAGCAATGGTTGCACAATATGAATGTACTTAATACCACCAAACTGTACACTTAAAAATGGCTGTGAAGTAAATTTTATATTATGCATAATTTACCACAATTTTTTAATTGGAAAAAATGGCATAATAATTTCTATCTTGTGGTATTCTTTTGAGGGTCAAATTAGATAAGATAGATGAAAGCCCCTGGCATACCATCTGGCACTTTATGGATGATGACCAAATGTTTATTGACATGCCTGTTAGTATAGTTTTGGTAAAAAGAGATGGTTGGAATTCCCTGTTCAGACTGCCCGTTGTGCCAATCAAGGTTCCTGGTTGTCAGCATCAGAAATCTACTCTGGCTAACTGAAGCAAAAAAAAAAACCAAAATTTACTAGAAGGATATGGGGGAGTTCACAAAATCAAAGGGAAGGCTGGAGAACCAGGCTCAGCAGAGAACAAAAAGCAAGACCACTTCAGGGTCTCTGTAGCAGGGATATTGCAATAGTCTAGACAGTGTTGCCATGGGAATAAGTGAGCTCCAACTGTTTTCAATCTCCTTGTCTCACTGATCAAGACTTGGGTTCCCAGGGGAGCATCCATTTAGGTTCACTCAAGTCTTACACCTTCCCCTGGGGTGTGATCCCGGCATCTTAGTTAACAGTCGCACCAAGAATGCAACCAGTGAGAGAGGTTTCCTTTTCCACAAAATGAAAATGTCAGTGTTGCTGCCAAAAGATGATGAATAGATATAGGACTGACTAAATTAAAAAGTGAAAAATAAAGATTTCCACTAATCATAGGTGTTCAGGACAGGAAAGTACTACATGGAAGAGCTTCTAGAACTCCCCCAAAGACCCAGCTGTTACGGGTACAAAAGTTGTCATCAGAGGGTTGGACATGCAGTCAACCTTACCCCCTAGTCTGAAAGGTTCTGTCCAGAACTAACAGTTGTGTCCTAGTTGTGCTGCTGTGCAGCCCCTCTGTCTCCTTTATCAAATCCCGTGACGCAAGCCTTCATCTTCTCCTGATTCCATTTGTCATTAAACCCTGTACCTTGTTGGAGCCTTCAACTCAAGTCTTTGCATGAAATTTATGGCTACCAACCTCAGTTAGTCCTCTGGATCTTTGTATTTAACATCTTTCCTTTGATGTTATAGTTTAGTTTAACTGGGGTGGTACCTATGTTACTTACCTCTCTATGCCTCAGTTTCCTTTTGTGTAAAATGAAACCTGAAAAGAGGTCAGGGGAGTAGATGACCAAGGAATAAGGAAGCAGATACTGAAAATTTGAGGAGGATAAAGCCCTTTGGACTAAGTAATTTATGCTTCCAGTGAGAAACATCAGAACATTTTCACACTACTATTTACTACTGAGTCTAACAATGGGTCATGATGGGTCATGATGAGCTTATTTTAAAAATTAAATTAGAAGAGAATGGACTTTGACCAAATGCATCACATAGAAGAAGCGAAAGTGATTATTTTGTGAAACTTTTGTTTCAGTTATATACATATATGTGTTGAGTCACTTTGTAAAATTTACTTCTCACTGTGAGTCATGGTCAAAAAAGTTTGAAAGCCAGCGGCCTAGAGAAATTCCAGATATGGAGTACAGATGGCAGTGGCAGCTTTTCATTCAAAGATTTATGTGGGTGGACCAAGTTTATTTAAAGGGGACGAAGCAGAACGTAGAAACACTGTTGATGGGAGAATAGATGCAAACAACCTTAATGGCAACATTTTGCCAATATATCCCAATGTTCTTAAAAAGAATTAAGTACTTCCATTTTCACAAATCTATCCTGAAGTGATAACCCAAAATATAGTCTTATGCACTGAGATTTCATCGCAACATTGTTTATGGAAGTGGAAAATTGGAAACACCTAAATGTTCAACTTTAGAGGAATGGATAAATTATTATACACTCTGCATCAGCTCTCCTAAATTGACCTAGAAGGAATGGGAATCTCACTAAAAAAGAAAAACAAAACAAAATAAAAAACGTAAATTATGACTGAACCCTCTCAGAGGTTACTATGGGTTCACTTTCCCATCTACTGGCTTCGTCACTCCTTGGTCATTTGCTCCCTGACCTCCTTGCAGGTTTATGACAGGGTGTCTTGGCCCCATTTGTCATCTACCCTGTTGATTTTGGAACTCTAGTTTTTGGACTCTCTGCTCATCTTAGATCTCTGCCTCTTAAAGTAACCAATTCTAGAATCTCTTTATTGGTTGGTACCCTGTCCTACCTCTTGTTTCCTCTCTTCCCCTAATGGACATGTCTTCCCACTAGACCTGCCTCTCCCTGAGACCTCACCCATTAGAAAAGAAGGGCAGGAAAATGTGCTGTATCCATATAAGCGAACATTGTTCAGCCACTAAAATTTATTTTCGTAAATAATTTTAATGACATGGAGGAATGTTTATAATATCTCTGTGGCTGGGTCAAATGCCAAGACCTAGGCCTAAAGGGAAACGGGGGGTTTAAGGAGAAGTGATCTGGGCCTTACCAGGCTCTCTTCACTGTTAAGCAATGTGTGAAAGCACAGAGGGAGGAAGTAGTTTCTTAGCATAATAAAGTCACTCTTATCAGTTCATAGGAACATGGCCAAAGTTATATAAATAATATGCAGAATAGATTAGGAAGTGTTTAAGGAAATTAGTCCTCTAGATGTAGAGCTTATTTAAATTTCAGATACACCAGGAGACAAAGCAGAAGTCAAAGACCTCTGCTCTCCCACTTTCTCCAGCAAGAGGCCACTCCCTCCTACCTATCACTCTTTGTTACCATGGCCACCACCCACAAATAGTACAGCTTTGGACCTTAAATGTTGGGTAAGCATTATTTTCAAATGAAAAGAGAGAAAAGTCAAAAGCCCTCCCAGGGCATGAGAATAACACGTGAATGAAGCTGAGTGTAAGAAAAGTGGCAGTGGTGGGGACTGGGATAGATGGAGTATGTGGGCCCTCCCCTGCCCCCAAAGCAGCTGCTTCTCAGCTTCCATCAGCTGCTGCCCTGCAGGAATGTGGCCCCAGTGTTGTCAGATCTTGATGATGTTTTCAGCATCAAGAGATGCTAGAAATCTAGGTTTTTTATATGAAAAACATTTAAAAATAATGTGTAGTCTGAACAAAACATGTCTGAAGGCCTAACACATACTACATCAAAATGTGAATAGCTATTGTCTTTGAGTGATGGGATTTGGGGTCATTTTTTATTTTCATTTTTACGTTTGACTGGATGTTCTAGAATCTTAACAGTGAATATGATATTACTTTTATAATCAGAAAAAAATTGCTACTTGTTAAATTTTTTAAAATTAACTACTAAAAATTACTAAACAGCATTAAAACAACAATTAAACAACAAATGCTACAGGAACTTTCCTGGGTGGATGTTTACATGAGACTAAAGGTTTTTTTTTTGTTGTTGTTGTTTATAAATTTATTTATTTATTTTTGGCTGCATTGGGTCTTTGCTGCTGCGCACAGGCTTTCTCCAGTTGCAGCGAGCAGGGTCCACTCTTCATTGCGGTGCACGGGCTTCTCATTGCAGTGGCTTCTCTTGTTGCGGAGCACGGGCTCCGGTAGTTGTGACACGCAGGCTCAGTAGCTGTGGCGTGTGGACTCAGTAGTTGTGGCACACGGGCTTAGCCGCTCTGCAGCATGTGGGATCCTCCCGGACCAGGGCTCGAACCCGTGTCCCCTGCACTGGCAGGCGGACTCTCAACCACTGTGCCACCAGGGAAGCCCGAGACTAAAGTTTTATAATATGTTTACCTTCACAAGTTTGCAATATATCAAGAAGAATTTCAGCTAAACAATAGCAAATACCAGGCCTCAGGCTTACTGATTCTCGGTTTGTGGTCATGATCTTTAGCTGTTGTTTCCAGATCAGGATATATGAAAGCAAGTTGTTTGTTCTGTAATATTACCATCATTTCTATTTGATTAAGTATTTAGCCAGACTCTCTAATATGTGAGTCGTCCTCATTCTGACTAGATGTTGAAAGAAAAGAGCAGGTAATGCTTCCTTCAGAGTAATTATAGGATAGTCAACTACATAGTGTGTTTATGAGTATTAAATCAGTTAAAATTTGTAAAACACTTAGATGAGTGTCTGACACAAAGCAGGCATGAAATGAGTGTTAGCTATCATTGTATTATGACTGCTGCTAGCATTGTCATTATTGTTATTATTATTGTCATTATTTTTCAGAAATCAGAAATTAAGAATGACCATTTCTTGCTAGGGAGTGGAAGAGATGTAAGAGGGAGAGAAAAAGAAAGGGAGATAAGGGAAGGGAAGACTAGAAAAAGAAAAGGCATTTCTGATTTGCTCTTTCTTAACTTGGAAGACAAAAAGGAGGAAATGGAAGAATTAAGAATATGACAAGTCTGAGGAGTCAGGGTAAGGGTGGTGGGCTCAGAGTGAGCACATAGCCGGTGGGATACAGCAAAGTCCATGTATCTATTAGACCTCGACTTCTCTACCTGCAGGTGACACCCATTATGGGTCATGAAATTAATTTAGTATGTGACAATCCATGTTTTGCTAATGAAAGAGAATGGACCAGAGCAGAACACAGTAGCGCAAGTAGTGAAGACAAGTATTGCTTATTGAAAATTTGTTTTTTCTTTTATGTGGATGCATGTATGTGGAGGTGACAGTAGTGGCAGTCAGAAAGTTTTGAAAATCGTTTTACTAGACCAAGGTGAAGCATTGGCTTTCCTCTGTATTTCCTCTGTGACCCTTCTTTAAAAGAGGGAAGGGGGCTTCCCTGGTGGCGCAGTGGTTGAGAGTCTGCCTGCCGATGCAGGGGACACGGGTTTGTGCCCCGGTCCGGGAGGATCCCACATGCCGCGGAGCGGCTGGGCCCGTGAGCCATGGCCGCTGAGCCTGTGTGTCCGGAGCCTGTGCTCCGCAATGGGAGAGGCCACAGCAGCAAGAGGCCCGCGTACCACAAAAAAAAAAAAAAAAGAGGGAAAGAAAGAGTGTGTGTGTGCACACACGCATACATGAACACACATACATCAATTACCCTGAAAGAATTTCAGAAAATGGAACTTTTTAAGAGAATTGAAGAAATCCCCACTCAAATGGAATGCCCTAGATGTAAAGATATCATCCAAGGGCAAACTTTTAAATAACAACTAGTGTTTATTAAGACCTTACTACACTGCAGGCACTGGGCTAAGTACCCCACATTTAATCCTCCCAACAACACTATGAGATGAAAACAAACACCAGCAATAGAAGAAATCCCTGAGATCAACAAACATTACAGATTTACAACCTACAGGTAACAGAAGACCCTTCTTCCCTGTCTTCTCTCCCTCCTTCCTTTACATCTTTTCTTTCTCTTTCTCCCTTTCTTTCACTCTCTCTCTCTCTCTCTCTTCCAGTTTCATATCTGAGGAAAGGAAAAGAATGGTGAAAGGGAATGAAAAAGAAAAACCATGAAAATAAAACAGATGGGAGCAACAGGAGAGGAGGAGGGAGGAAGGTGATAAAAGGGAAAAGGAAGGGAGTATTGAACACGATTGACACCATACCATATGCCTCTGAGAAATTATTTTAAATGTAAAGCCTTCCATGAAGCTCTTTAAGGGGACTCATTGTTTAGGGTGGAATTGAGAAGGGCCAAGGGGGGTAGTGTGCCAAAAACAAGCCCTGCTCCCTCACTCTGCTCAAGGTCAGCCTTGGCTGCAAACATTCATCAGATAGGACACGACAACCAGCTTCAGGCAGAATGCTTCTGGTACCAGTTCTTTGTATTGATATTACCATCTTGTGCAGGGGTAGCCTGGAGTCATGCACTTTCTCCTCTCAGAGGAGCCCTCTATATCTATTTGATTTCTGTCATGCATGCCAGCGGGCTTTGGCTCAATGTTAATGATTTTGTTCCCTTTGAATTCCTGTGAGATTTTATTCCTTTTGGTTTCCAGGAGTTATGTGCCACTGTGATTTCAGCCCAGTCACACTTTTGCTGTGATAAAAAGAAACTATAGGGAAGCCTTGCTCTGTATCCACTGCCTGATTGCTGCTGCCAGACACGACTATTAAGACTTCCTTTCAGAGAATGCAAGGGATAGATTCTGTTTCCAGGGCCCTGATCATGTGCCTTTACTGTTGGATAAACTGAGAACTCTAAACCACGTGCTAGTCACACACACTCTCTACCTGGAAAAGACCCCTTCTGGCTTGAGCCAATTGGACTAATCATGACTAGACAGACAAAAATGTTGTGGTCAGTGACCTAGCTCTCACTCCTTAACCATTACATGACAAACCACCCGTTAAAAAACAACTTTATTGTTAGGCATACTTCACAGCATTTTTGTTAATGCTATCATTTCAATGTTTTGAACTAAGGTTTTGTTTGTTTCCTGGCTGCCCCTGCCCCACACACATGATGACACACACACACACCCTTTTTGCATTGAGGTAGCAGGCTGGGATAGGAAAACATCTGCTTATACTGATAATTAAGTTATCAAAATTTGTAGTTTACCAAGAAGAACCAGGTTTTAGGCAATATTACTTATACTAGCCCAGAAACTTCATTTTCAGTCTTCCTGACCCCAAAGAAATCACTAAAGTATCCCCTTTTGCTTTTGTATCTTCCACCTGGGACCCAGATTTTATCTGTGTCAATGACACTCTAAATATAGGATCTTTTAGTGACTCAGGTCATGCAGAGGCACAAGAAAACTTCAGGCTGGGGCACCAAACCCTCATCCAGTCTTTGAAAGCACCCTGAAGCATCTCAAAATATAATGAGGGCAGTAGCAGAAAAAAAAAAGCCCTCAAATTAAAATTAATTTCAATCTACTTTAATTAAATGCCTGTTAGCACTTTGTGGAGACAGATGATGATTTTGTTACAAAATCAAAAAGCAAGTGATTCTCTAATCTTGTTTTGTTGCCAAGTTCCAGCTGACCTACTTTTAAGTTGCCCTGCAAAATATGGCCTCCACCCACTGCCCCTCCTTCCTGTCCACCACCCCTGCTGATCTCTCTGCTCATCTCCCTTCTGGTTCTGCTGGGTCTTTCACAGACTCCTCTTTCTTCTTCCACTCTTGTCTATGGGAAGGTCCAGAAGCTGGCCTTGACATTCCCTTCTTCCCTCAAGCTGATGATGAGAACCCCGTCCTCATGGCTTCTCCTATGTCGCTCTCACAGGGAAACACCCAAATCTTTAGACATGATCTCTCACCAACTCTCCAAAATTCCTTAAATCCAGGGTGACCCCTGGCACCCTTTGCTGGGACAGTCCCAATTTGTCTGTCATTCCAGCTTAATTAATAGTGCCCACTTTGACTCTCAGAAAGGTCGCAGACAATATATTATTTAGTCAGCATATTATTTAGTCGCCCTCCTCTAGATTAAGGATTTCCCCCTATTTACTTGATCCAAAATTTAATCACTCCACTGCTTCTTTTTCTAGAATACTGGCCTTCTTTCCCTGCATTCCCACTTCTGTCGGTGGTTCTGCTGCTCTTCCATGGCTCAGAGGCTGGAAGCCTTGGTGCCTTGCTGACCCCTCTATCCGCATCCCATCTTCACCACGCACAGCACCAAGGTCAGAGGAATGGACACAGCTCCTGACTGTGTCACTCACCAGCTCTGTGCTCTGTCTCCATGACTCGATATGATATTGTCATTTGTAAAACAATGAGGACAATACTTTCTGACAGGGTCCTTGCAAGGAGTAAATGAGACTGTTTCTAAGGGGGCACCAGCCACTGTGCCTGACACAACAAATCTGATGGCTTCTTAGTCACGCATTCATTCAACACATATTTACTGAGCACCTCCTATATTCCGGGCACTGTTCTAGGTCCTGTGGATGCATCAGTGAGCAAGACAGTCACAGCATCTGCCCTCATAGAGCTAGCATCCTAGTGGAGAAATTAGACAATGAACAAATAAAGAACTAACAACAGGTGGTGATAGGGAAGGAAAAGCCAAGCAGAGCAAGGCAGATGGAAAGTGCCAAGGTGAGTGAAGAAGGGTTGCTATTTTGAGAAGGGTGGTCAAGGAAGATGTCACTATTAAGGTGGCCTTTGAGCAGAGACCTAAAGGAGATAAGGGAATTAGCTCTGAAGATATTTAGGGGAAGAACAGGCACCGGCATGTTCCCCGGGGCAGGACCAGGTCTGATGTGTTTGAGGACCAGCACAGATTACAGCTTTATGGAGTGGAGAAGCAAATAGGCACATAGTAGGGGCTGAAGCCAGAGGTAGCGGGAGCCCAACGGTGCAGCCCTTGTAGATCCCGGTGAGGAGTTTAGCTTGTCCTCTGAGCGAGGTGGGAGCTGTTGGACAGTGTGCACAAAGGCGCGACTGTCTTGAGATAAGGCTGCAGGAGGCAAGGCCAGAAGGAGAGAGCCATTAGAAGAGCTGCAATTATCCAAGCAAGAGATGATTGTGGCCTGGACCAAGGTGGAGGCAGCAGAAGTGGTGAGAAATGGACACCGTTCCTTTGAAGTCTCTCAGATTTCCCACCAAATTTCTGTCTCACAGCCACAGCCCTGGCCCTGGCCTTCGTTGCCTAACACCTAATAATTGCAATAGCCCCTCCAGGTCCTCACTGGACCTCCTATCCCTGTTTCTCCTTCTGTCACTTTCATGATATCACTTCCCTGCTCAGGAAAAGCAGCTGTGCTCTAGCAGTTATATACCAGATCCAAACACCTCCCCCAGCTCTCTAGACTTTCCACTGGCTTCTACACATTCAGTGTTCTTTCCTACCATAAACCAATCCCAGCCAGTGCTCCACAAATTCAGTAGCAACTCAGACAGTACCTGGCTTTCTAAATGACCAAGAGATTTGCTATTCAATATGCATGACAAAATTAATAATAGAGTAGTTCTTTTCATTGAAACCTACTTCCAGGTATGTATTACAACAACAGATAATAATGACTGACGTTGTTTACTAAGTGCCAGACACTAATCTAAGAACTTTACAAATAGCATTCCCTTTAATTCTTACAACACCCCATCACACCCCTATGAGGTGGACACTATTATTACCCCCAGTTTTACAGACGAGGAAACTGAGGCACAGAAATGTTGAGTGAATTGCCTTTCATTGCAAAGCCAGTAATGAGAAGAGGTGGGTGTGGAGCTGGGATTTGAATCTAGAAAGTCCAGCCCCAGGGTCAACGCTCTTAGCCAAACCCTCTATTGCCTCCCATACTTGGACATTCTGTCTCAGATTTCTTAAAGTGACTTGTTAAATTGTCAGTGTGAGTACCGCAAAACTCTCATTACCACCCCCAGGCCTTGGCTTGGCCTCTTCTCCACCTCCCCACCTAGCTCTGCCTTGCCAAATCCCACCCAGCTCTCAAGTAACTTAACCTCCTGTTCTTCCACAAACCTTCTCTAGACGTATTAGACCTCGCTGACCTTCCATTCTCCCAGCTATTTGAAATCCATTGCAAATCACTATGTTTTCTGGGTTTTTTTTTCTTGTGTCTTCCCAACTACACTGCAAGCTGCTTATGTAGAGCAGCTATAAATTATATCTCTTTTTATATCTCAATGATATATAAAGCAATCCTGGGCCATTCAGCTCAACAGACATTTTAAAATCAAGCCTGCAGTGAGCCAGATATTGAATCGGTCCTGGAGACACAGTGAAGACAGTGCTCAATAACCCTTCTTGCCCAGTTAGGAGGAGCCAGAGAAATGCTTCCCAAAACATAATCATTCCAGTTAACCGTTTGGTGTAAATGCCATCAGTGACACTATTCATACACAAATATATGATTTTCATGTTATTTCAGTGTAAATTCATTGAGCACCTAATTTTTCCTACTTTTTGCAGAGTGCTGTGCCAAATTCTTGCTCCAACAGGGAACAAGACAAAATTCCAGTCGAAGATTTCCCAGCCTCTGTTACCAATTTCCAGTCTATGGTGCCATATGCCTTAGGGCATAGTTAGCCGCAAAGAACAGAAAAGCCACTCAAATCTACTTTAGGTGAAAGAGAATATAGGAAAGCTCACAGAACTCAAATGTAGAAAGAACAGCGAGGCCCATGGGTGATTGGAACAAAGAAGGACCAACAAAGTTACTTTCTCCATCTTTCTGTCCCCCTCTCCCTCTCTCGTCATCAAACCTACCCCCAGGTCGCCACCTTTCACCCTGCTTTCACACGATCCATCATGGCTTTCACAAAATGCTACCCTCAGCCTCCAAACACCTACATGGTGACCTTCCAGGTCCAGCATCACTGTCTATTCACTCCACTTTCCATATTCTAATCCCAAATGTCCAGCAAGAGAAGCTAACAGGCCTACTGTGTGATAGGTTTCCAAACACCTATGGCTGAGGAGTGGGGAAAGGATACACAGGTCACGTTGAATGGTATGTAGGGCTGCAAGGGACTACTCTTCCTGAGGCAGAACTCAAACGTGGGATGGTGTCTTCTGTAGAACGTAATGTGATATGTGGTACAATAGTTACTCTAGAACATAGACACACCTCAAATTCACATACTGCAGACTTCATAGATTCATGGAATTGTAGAAGAGTAAGGGATTAACACAACTTTCATACTTGAGCTCAGTGGAAACCAAAGCCCAAGAGTGGTTAAGGGTAGAGCCCAGGGTAGATCCTGTACTCTTTGACTCCTAATTTAAAGTGCTTTCTACCTCATGCCCAACATTTACCAAACCAGCAGCCCTTAAAGACCACCTTTGACATGTGGGTACCCAAAGACAGTCTACACATCATCATGCAGGTTTGTTTATTCTTTTAGTATAATTTCGGTACCAACTCAAGCACTTTCACACATATATTATTTGGTCCCCATAACAATTAGGAGAAGAATCTTTAAACCTATTTTGTAGATGATAAACTGAGACTCAAAGAAATCAGGAGACTCACCTATAGTTTATATACTTAGTACTGGGCAGGGCCAGGATTTAAACCCAGTCTATCTGACTCTAAACCCTTGCTGGTCCTGCTGAGCCATATTGCCTCCATTCTCCAGAAATCAGTTAAATGTCAATCATAAAAAAGGGATTGGAAAATCAGACTGACAAGTTCAGAGGTTCAAGGAATTAACATGTACAGGAGTGGGGTGCTCAAACTATGGACACAGTGTCCTTCATCCCTGACAATAATGGCCTCTAACACTTCCCTCCCTCAGCATTCATGTCTCCATTACAGAAGAAGGAAGGACGGGAGCATTTTCCAATGCACAGATCAATCCCATTTGCATGGTGGGGAAAACCGGTTCTTACATTAGATTGTTTTGCAGCAGTGATTCACTCTATCAAAGGTATCACTGCTGCCTTTGATATGGACACTATCATCATCAGCCCCTTTGGAATCAATCTCAAACTCATGTATAATTCAGTTAGCCTGGTGAAATTCTTCACAGTTCTCTAAACAACTTCAAATTCTTCTGGATAACTTGACCCTATGTTCCTGGGACCAAAAAGGAGTGAGGCACCAATGTTTACATCCCAGAGTGGCTCCAAGGGATGAACTGTGCAAAGGCTCTTTCTTAAAACATGCATACTTTTACTGCCTATTGACTTATGTTTCTTTGCCGTGGTGGAGATTTATTATCCTTTAAAGGAAACGCTGGACTCCAAATCAATTACATGCTTTGGTTTCAAGAAACCCTCATAAGGTCCTCTCAACAACACAGCTAGGGAGAGGGGGCCCAACCTTCTCAGTTTGCTCAGGACTGAAAGGGTCCTAGGGATTTGGGACATTCCATTTTAAAATCAGGAAATTTCCTGGCAAACCAGGACAAGCTAGTCACGCTGATATGGAGATTTTTTTAAAAGGCAAATCTTTTGTCTTACTAAACTACAAAAGTTGTCTGTAGAACCAACCACCTTGGCAATGCAGGATGGCTGATAATTGTCCTTTAATGTCTTTAAACATTTTTTATAGGGGTGCAGAAAACGCAAAGTATAAATGTGTGACAATAAATACATCAAACAGGGATTCTTAATACCTCCAAATGCGGATGAAATACATCAAGCAAATGAAGAGCAAAACTGTCACAGGTGACAATGATTCATTTCAATATGTAAAGACCCGGCAGGGACTTTTATATAAAAGGGAGTCTTTAGCAGTCAGTTCTGTAGTCTTTGATTCATTGCTATGAATCAAAAGGTGCCAGATTTCACTCTTCGAATGGTGAGGGGCGGGGATGCTTCAGTCCCATGCTCCGTGTTCAAACTCTTACCTCTGCCTGTGTCCAGCAGTGTTAGAATGGGCAGCCCAAACCATGTGCACGTTAATTAAATCGTTAGTAGGAGCTAAAGAGAGGGAGCCTGGTGAGAGCCCAGATTGCTTTAATCCTTTCTGGAGAATATGAAAAGTTAAAGCTTTACCAATATAGCCTCTAATAAAAAAAAAAATCCTTCAAATCTCAGCCCTGCAGTGCTAATTGATTGATGTCATTTATAAGTAATCTAATAGTGTTGAATAAGTTATTTTAAAATGGGAGTTGTTGAAGATATAGAGCCATACTAATCTGTGTCTTTTGAATATTCTTGTGATTATCATATATGATTTCAGGTCAGGATTAAATTTTGTTTTGTTTTTTAAACAATCTCCAGATACCTCATTTTAGCACTTAATAATAAAGTGAATTTAGGAAATGAGTAATTTTGAGCCAGTAGATGAGGCTGGATTATAAATTCATCATTAGACAAATATACGCCAATCACGTTGCTAGATGGTAGGAGGACAGAGAAATAGTGGAGAACAGAAAAATGGTGCTTCCCCTCCCCCCACTGGTTTCCAATCTAGTGGAAAGCCTGACAACAAACAAGTAAATAAATGCACAAAATAATTTCAGACTGTGATGAATAAAAATTAATATAAATCTTCTTTCAGGTTTCATATCACTTTATAGCTCTTTGAACCATTCACAACAGCCTATGAAACCTCAACATAATATATTATTCAACAACAGTATTTTTTTCAACTCAGTCTTTGTTAGTTCCTGCTTCATTAAAAAAAAAAGTCTGGGGCTTCCCTGGTGGCGCAGTGGTTGAGAGTCCGCCTGCTGATGTAGGGGGCACGGGTTCGTGCCACGGTCCGGGAGGATCCCACATGCCGCGGAGCGGCTAGGCCTGTGAGCCATGGCCGCTGAGCCTGCGCGTCCAGAGCCTGTGCTCCACAACGGGAGAGGCCACAAGAGTGAGAGGCCTACGTACCGCAAAAAAAAAAAAAAAAAACTTTGTGAAGAATGATTTAACATTACATCATAATTTTCCCACCAGAGGAACTACATTATCCACCTTAGGCTATTAAAAATTCTTTATTACTTTTTTATTGTTTTATTCAATATTTTTAAAGCCCTGGAGACAATTTACAACTTCAAAATGCCAGGCCTTACAGATAAGCCAGAAGTGCAGTTTCTCACCACTCATGAGCCCTCCTTTCCTTGCTAATAAGATTAACATGTTTTTTCTGGTTCCTAGAACAAATAGAAGAATAAAGGGGGAAATCTGTGTTCCATCTCTCTAAGTATAACTAGTGCTGCATGCAGGAGAAGGGACATGTAAGATAAAGCTGCATGAAGGGTACAAGATGGCCCAACTGGCTTCTCTAGAGAGGACAGTCTTAGACTGGCTGACCCTCCTCGCCCCCAGCCTCCAAACATCCCTCCCTCCTTCCCTGCAGTGACAGCTCTCCTCCCAGTTTCCCTAAGAGCCTTCTCCTCTGGTAAAGCTTAATCTTCAAACAGGACCCAAACTCACTCATACAGATATGTCAGTGATTTATGACTGTAAGGATATTACCGTCTTAATAAGGATCAAGGTCGTTAAGAAATGAAACTCTGAGCATAAGGTCTAGCAGTGGTGAGTGACCGGGGGTAGTATATATTTGGCCAACCCTAGATGTCTTGTCTCTACATTTGAAGTCTCCTGGTCTAAAAACCAGCTGGCACATAGGGCACTGGTTGCTTCTGATGCAAATCTCAGTGTCACACTTCACAGTCATGATACAATATCAAGTAACACTGTTTTCAGTATATTATAGAGTGGCACCCAGGCAAACTACTCAACAAGAAAAAAATCACTGTAGGTACACTCAGTCCATCTTGGATTATCTTGTGTAATAGTTTTTCACTGTACTGAAATGTCCTCCATCTATTGTATTGTTATTTAGATTTTTTGTGTGCTGACATTTGTCTCTCCCTCCAGGCACGGACTTTCTTCTGAGTCGGCACATGGAAAATATTGTTGGCTAGCCTCTTGACTATTAAGTATAAATTAATCTTTCCAGGACTCATTACAAATGTTTTGTTCTGAATGCCTTTAATGTTATTATTATGAATAATAATAACAGCCATTATGTTAGCTGGATATTTGCTACATACCAGGTGCTCTTCTTTACGTCATTGCTAATGCTCACAACAGCCTCCACATTCGTTATTATTATCCCTCTTTCTGTAGTTGAAGAAGTCACCCTTTCTCTGCAGAGAAACTCTCCTAAAAAAAGTCTGTCAAGGTTTTTGCTCCTGCACAGGTTAAGGACAATAAAGCAGGAAAGATACTGTGTCCTGGCTGTTACATGGGACACATTAAGGCACAAGGTTAATAGATAAGCACCTTTTAAAACCTCTGTGTTTTCTGAGGAATATTTATGAGTCTGGAGGTGAGTCAAGAATGAAACAGCCTATTGAAGAGTATAAGAACTATAATCAACACTATGGGACTCAGCAGAAACGGCTTGAACAGAGGAAAGAGAGTTCCAATTTAGACTCGCCCTTTCCAAAGTAGGCAATAACAGAGCAAGAACCTGACTGGCAACCACAGGTTTAAAGCATGTGATGTCAGGACCAACCCTCCCTTGGCAAACCCAGCGTTGTCCCAGGCTAATTTTCAAATGCTCATGCTTTATGGGGTGTTATTATTAACCTTGCTCTCGTAGGATAAACCAGGGTTTCAGTCACCAGAGACCTGGGGGAGGCTTAAGTATGGTTCTCCACTCTGTCCTCCCTCCCACTCTCCCTCCAACACTGCTGCCAGCAAATCAGCCTAAAAATAGTCCTAACTACCATTGGTAGACTTCATCCCAGTCTACAAAGTCCTTTCACATACCTTCATTTAACCTTGTGAAATAAGTATTATTAGTAGCCCCATCTTAAATAGGAAGATGGTTCAGAGAAAAGTTATGACTTACTTTATTTTTTTAATTTATTTTTTATTGAAGTATAGTTGAATTACAATGTTGTGTTAATTACTGCTGTACAGCAAAGTGACTCAGTTATACATATATATACATTCTTTTTCATTTTCTTTTCCATTGTGGTTTATCACAATATTGAATATAGTTCCCTGTGCTATACAGTAGAACCTCGTTGTTTGTCCATTCTATATAAAAATATTTGCATCTGTTAATCCCAAAATCCCGATCCAACCCTCTCCCACCCCCTCTCCCCCTAGGCAACCACCAGTCTATTCTCTATGTCCCTGATTCTGTTTATGTTTCATAGATATGTTCATTTGTGTATGACTTACTTGAAATCACACTGCCAAGAAGGACCAGAGCCAGAACCGGGTCCAAGTTTTCTGGGTCCTCTAATTCAAAAGGAGACCAAATGAAATCCCACCAAAGAAAATGTACCACGTGATTATCATTTGCTCTACCTCATTTCAGGCTTTAAGGTTAAAATTGATAACAATTTAGTAGATGTAGTGGTGTCCTACCATTAACATACCCACCTCCAACAAGCACATCTAAGTCCCACAGAACTATTTATTTAGTATCTTGTAGCTTATTTCATTCATGAGAGTTTATAGAAAGCATTACTCACCCATCAGTTTCTCTCCTCCCCACCCCCCGAGGTTTATAGACAATGTACATGAGTATTAGTAAGTGTTAGTTAGATAAGTACACGAGAGGATAAATCCTCCTACATGTCCTGTGTAGGCCTGGGATTCATTTTCACTGCTTAGTTATGAACTTCTGAGGGAGATAGCTTTAATAAAGCACACACATACACTGAGTACTTTTTGTCTCTATAGTATAGGCAACAGTACTTAGTCTTACTCTTAAGATAGAGCTCATTTTCAACAAAAACAACTTCTGTTCACTTGGGAGTGAAAAACAGAAGAAGAATTTGAAATTACTACAAGCACTACTTAGGTTAGTGGTCAGTAATTCAAGAATCAATTATCCAGTTTGTAGATTTTCTCTGTTCCTACATTACCTCCCTCTTATTTCCTACTTGGCATTTTCACTATTCATTATTCTCTCCTGCAGAGGGTATTAAGGTAAAAGAGTGGAGGTGAGATTCAAAATAAAATTTCAGTGAATGATTATTAAGCCCTTCTTTGTGCCAGACACTGAGATAGGTATGAGAGTCCTAAATGAGTAATACATGGCCCCTGTATGTGGGTTACTGTGATAAATGCTGTATATGTATGTATACAGATACGTATAAAGTGCTACAAAAACCCTGGTGAAAGAGCAATTAGCCTGGAAAGAAGGGCAGGAGGTAAAAATAACAGATAAAAGAAATGACACTTCTGCTGGGACTTGGAGAAGTTGAAATCTAAGAGGAAACAAGGGACGGGGGGATGAGGAGAAAACAGGATGAACAGGGGACAACAGGAGGGTAAGCAGTGGAGTTTAGAAGTACGCATGTGCTCTGAGAACAGTGAATCTCTGACGTGGCCCTAATGAACACAGGTGAATAGTGAGAGATGACACTGGGGTGATTTCATGAAGGGCTGTGAGGATGGTGACCATACATCCTGGTTTCTCTGAATCAGTTCCAATTTATGGCACAACTTAATTTACTATTTTAGTGTAATTATGATAGCACCCCCCTTTTACTCTCAAAAATACCTTTGTTTGGGCAATAAATTATATGGCCATGTGTGTCAATCGGAGGCACATGTCATGACTCTCCCTACCTTCACCCATGGCAGACATTACTAAATTATCATGGTACACATTCCTGGGGAAGCCCGCACTTGTCTTCAGAATCCTATTAGAGGTATCACTCCAGACATAGATTGAAATTGGACTTACATATTCCTTCCATTCTATGGGCCAGAGAAGGTGCAAAGTGGCAGCTCACAGTCCATATCTGGATTGCATTTGTATTTTGTTTGGCCCACACTGGCTTTTCTAAAATCCTAAAGCCGACATTTACTCTCATGAGATTTAACTTAGAAATCTGTTTTTCTGGCTTTATTTGAGAAATGGAAAAATCCAGCAACATCAGTCCTGTGTTCCACCATAGTGACAGCTGGCTGAAACTGGATGGTAATACCACCATTTTGTGACAAAACTACCCGAGGTCATCAGCAAGCAAAATGTCCCCCAATGATCCTTGTTTCCTGGTATCCGTACCCTTGTGTAATCCCCTCCCACACTGTATCCAGTCTGGTACTGTGACCAACAGAATAGGACAGAAGTGATGTTATGTCACTTCCAAGGCTAGGTCATAAAACACACTGACTCTGCCTCTCTTGTATCACTTGCTCTGGAGGAAATCTGCTGGCATGTTGTGAGAAGAGGCCCTCACAGTGAGGAAGTGCAACAGCCATGTGAATAAGCCTTTTTGAAGTAGATACTCCAGCTCCAGTTAAGTATTCAGATGACTGAAGACATAAACATAGACATCTTGACTGCAGCTTCATGAAAGATCTGAGCCAGAACCACTCAGCTGAGCTGCTCCCAGATTCCCGACTCTCAAAAACTGTGTAAGAAATAGGGTTTGTTGTTTTAAGCTGCTAAGTTTTGGAGCAATTTGTTACACAGCAGTAGATAACTAATACACCAATACAATTGATTTCCTTACAATCTACTTGCCTCTACCAGTTATGTTACCTATATTACTCTAGACAGTTGAGGTTACATCCCTGCTGTAGAGAAAGAAATATTGTCGAGGATTCTAAGCAAGAAAGTGAGATGGTTAGATCTGGTTTTCATCACAGTAGAAATGGATGGTAAGAGAGGGATGAGTGTTGTTCAGACAAGGTAACACTTGACACTGGCATCTCTGAAAAGGAGAAGTAAAAGGGAGGCTCAAGATCAAGCTCAAGTTTCCTAAGAAGCCCATGAGTAGATCTTGCAACCTAACACAATGGGAATGTGATATAGTATCACGTCTAAGAGAGTAAGCTCTAGACTCTGGAGTCAGAATATGTGAGTTAAAATCCCCATACCACCACTGAAAGATTATATAAATTTGGCAAGTTACTTGTTACACGTAGCCGCCTTTGTTTTCCATATCTGAAAAATGGGACTAGGAATGTTTTCAGCTGCAAATAACTGACTGCCTACCTAACAATGGCTTTAAAAATCATTTATTTTTCTTACAAAACTGGAAGTACATTGGTAAGCAGTTGCTGGACATGGTTTGGCTTTTTAACAATACCATCAGGATCCCAGATTTTTTTCTGCCTTTTAACTCTACCTTTCTTAGCATAGAATGCTAAGAAAGCATGTTTTGCTTTCTTGAGCATGTTGGCTCATTGCTTTATATTTCCAAAATGGCTGCTGCAGCTCCATCACATTTATACCAAAGGCAGCTCCAGCCATCACATTTATACCTAAGGCAGAAAGAAGTGGGGATAGGCTGAGAGCGTTACTCTAGCTCTGTGTGTCCCATTTCATCAAGAAAGAAAAAAGCTTCCCAGAAGCTCCCAGCAGACTTCTGCTTACATCTCATTGTCTAGAACTGGATCACAAAGCCATCTTAGCAGTGATGGAGGCTGGTAAAGTGAGTATTTAGTTGGATACACTAATACCCCGAACAAAACTGTGTTCTGTTAGCAAACCAGAAGAGGGGATAATGACTGGTAGGTGTTCAGTTGCCCCAAATGGTACAATCAACTTCAGAATATTGATACAAGCGTTAAAATAAACTGATGCATGCTTCAGAATATAGTGCCTCACATGTAGTAAGTGCTCAATAGATAGTAACTATTGAAATTACAATAGTCCCGGCACAAAATGATTCAACCCTGCACTAGGACATGGCAAAGGGAATCATTTTGAGACCCAGTTAAGCTAAAGTTCTTGAAAACAAAGACAGATGAAACTGTTGGTGGGAAAATAAAAGATTTGGTTTTAATTGTTTTTTATTACCTTTACTTCTTTCCCTTAGAACCACTCAAGTGTCTATATTCCACATCATCATCTTTTCTTTCTAATTATTTTATAATTGTGTGCCTTTGTTAGATCTCAAGTACTTTATTTTTAAAATCTAAGGGAAATATAAAATTCGAGTTCTTAAATCTACTTGAATAAAAACCCTTTTACAGAAACTTTAACTCTACTCCCAATTAATAGCCTGCACAATTATATAATCATATAATGCTGGGCACTGTGACCTACTCTTCACATGTATTTGGTTTAGAGATAGCTTGCGTCTGTGAAGAAATAGAAATATCTCCCATGTTCATGCTAAAATTAATTGCAATATGGTAGTCATAAGACATGAAATGTTTAATTAGCAGGCAACACAGCTCCCAGAAACCCAGTGACACACTTTGCTGAACCCATCTCAAGGCACTTTCAGGGTGGATCAAACAATTGGTGGACCCACCATACACTTTTCTAACCATGGAAAGTGGTTTAGGGGTCAGGATTCAAAAACGATTGGTAGTTATGTAATTACATAGTGTTAGAGACCAGAGAGGTAAGTGGCGTGGGATAGAGATTGAAAGGGAGAGGAAGGAATTGGAATATGATACCCCAACTTCAAGCGCTCATTACGCCCTCCCAGCCCTCCCCGAACACACTAAGTCCTCTAAAATTTGCTTAGTAAGGGAACAAAATTACAGAAGAGAGCCTTCCAAGCTCTTTCTAGATATGTACAGCATCTTTTAGCCATTCTGTATTTTTCCTTTTTTCACTATAAATATGTATTGCATTTGTAATCAAGGGGAAGAAAAGGGACAGAATATTACAAAACTGGGCAGCAAAGGAATAAGTGGCTTAAGTTTCTCTTCATCTCTGGACTGACAGGGTGAAAGCAATTCTCCCCTCACCCTCACGAAGCTTGAGTTTTCACCCTAAGCATGAAATATCATTCCTTTTACCTTTCACAGCTTCAGTGTATGATAAACTCGGGGTCAGCAATTACATGACTGACCTGGAATGATTTCGCATTGCTGCTCGCACCGCCTGGTTTGGGGCGATGAACTGGAGCAAATGACTGTGTAAGCAGCTTCTGGAAAGACCAAGTCACAGAGCTGCTGCAGACAACTTACTCTCTTTCATTATTTCTGATTAGATCTTTTCACTTTTTGTTTTTTCTTAGAGGAGGCAAGGGTGTCTCATCGAAGCTTCAGGGAAATAACTGAATTTTAATGGAATCTAATTGGCTCCCATGGTTATCTCAAAGGAGCTGTGGTCATAAAAGTTAATTAAATTAGATTCATTTGCATATTCAAGACGATTCCCTTTCCTCACTTTAAAACCAGAGAAAGAGAAGATGTGTCCCTCCTCCCTGGATAGGACACACAGCAGTGTCCAGATTGCTTTCTTTGTATGCTGGCAATTAGACTGGCAGGTTATTTTTTTTTTAATTAATTAATTTATTTATTTATGGCTGTGTTGGGTCTTCGTTTCTGTGCGAGGGCTTTCTCTAGTTGTGGCAAGCGGGGGCCACTCTTCATCGCGGTGCGCGGGCCTCTCACTATCGCGGTCTCTCTTGTTGCAGAGCACAGGCTCCAGAAGCTCAGGCTCAGTAATTGTGGCTCACGGGCCCAGTTGCTCCGCAGCATGTGGGATCTTCCCAGACCAGGGCTCGAACCCTTGTCCCCTGCATTGGCAGGCAGATTCTCAACCACTGCGCCACCAGGGAAGCCCTGGCAGGTTATTTTTTTAATCCTCTACTTAGGTGAGTGTCAACACAGGAGTTAAATTGGTATGCATTGCAGCTCTTGCTTTAAAATACAGAACCAGTCTTTTATAGAAAGAGGTTTGCCGTGCTTAAAGACTGCGGTAATTTTCTAAACAAAAGGTGAATTCAGAATGTTCAGTAGATAAAGAACTAGCAACAGATACAGCCTCAGGACTGGCTAG
Organism: Leucopleurus acutus; assembly: GCF_964270905.1. NCBI lineage: Eukaryota > Metazoa > Chordata > Mammalia > Artiodactyla > Delphinidae > Leucopleurus > Leucopleurus acutus. Next base: position 55,810,784 of record NC_139152.1, read on the forward strand.
AAGTGTTTCCCATTTGTGTATGTACTTGCATGTTTATTGGCAACACCAGTGTCTATAGCTTTATTATGGGTCAGAGGGATGGAACGATGGGACCTTAAGAGACTGTCTAGTCTACCCTGCTGCCTGTGGTAGGCCCCAAATAATCAGCTGAAATGGAACTCTGGCCTGTTTTCTGAAGCCTCTGGGGAACGCTTCCTCTATATTCCAACCCATTTTTAACAATCCTTAATATCATACCAGAAAGCATTCCCTTATATCCAACCTATACCCCCTCTGCTGCTGATTTACTGTTTATCCTCCTGTGCATGCAGTGCAGGTGTGGGCAGTCAAGTTCAGTCTCCCCTGCCCTGCTTCTTTGTGCATTTCCTTGGGATATCAACTAGTGCCTGGATCAGTCTCAATGGATTAAAGGCAGTGTCTGCCCTACTTCCCCCAGCCACTCTTGACTGTTAACACATATAAAGATGTATCATTATCATCATTCTGCCCCTCATGAGAAGACAAGGTTGATTTTATTTTTAGTGTTTTGTATGTTTTTTTTTTTTCTCTAATGAACACAAATGTGCCAGACACTATGCTGAGTTCTTGAGAGACAATGGTGGACAGGACAGGACAGACCAAGGCCCTGCCCTCATGCCCGAAACTCAGACATAATACAAGTAATTACGAGTGGAATGAGCATTTCAAAGAAGTTTTGGCTACTAAGAAATCACACAACAGGCTGAGCTAACATAGACTAGGAGGACAGGAAATCTTTCTGAATAAAGTGATGTTTCACCTGAAACAAGAAGGCTAAGTAGGATTGATCCAAGTGGGGAAGAGTATTCATGGCAGAGGGACCAGCATAGGCAAGGGCCCTGACAAAGAGCGAGCGTGGCCTGTTTGAAGGGTGTCAGGGTCTCCAACCCCTCATGTGTAAAATGAGGAGTTTAGCTATGGACCCTCCTAACTCACATTCTGGAATCATTTAGCAACATAGTACCCATACGGTTCAGTTCAGAAGTGGGTCACATTATTACCAAGCTAGCCTACATTTGAGAGTGGAAGGAAGAGCTATTCAGACACAAGCCAGTAGCCTCTCTCCAATTCATTTTTTTCGTTTTTTCAATTTTTTTTTTATTGTGGGAAAATATACATAACGTAAAATTTAGCATTTTAACCATTTTCAAGTGTAGAATTCAGTGGCATTGATTACATTCAGTGTTGTGCAGCCATCACCACTGTCTACCTCCAAAATTTTTCACTCCAATTCACTTTTTTTTTTTTATGGTGAGGATAGTTTCTCTTTTTTCCCCCAGTTTTATTGAAATATGATTGACATACAACATTGTACTAAAGGTGTACAACATCATGATTTGATCTATGTATATATTATGAAATGATTACCATGATAAGTTTAGTTATCTCCAATTCACTTTTAAACGAGTCTGGGCAAGTTCTACAAGTGTCCTCACAACCCATGAACCTGACTGTCTGTTGTGACTCCTGACTTGGACCTTGAGAGACCAGGCACCGGTCTTAAAGCAAATGATGCTTCTTACTCCTTGTATAAAAATGAGTACAAAGGGTAAAAATAATCTTTGAGGAAAAACCTTTGTAGCTAAATCTGCTCCCTCCACCTCTAGCAAAGTCACCTTGTTCAAGATCATAATGCTTAATACCCCAAATGTACTGAGCCCCACATGTGTGCCTGGCACTGAGCTAATTGCTTTGCACTTGCTATTTGACACGTAGTTGATATTATTCCCATTTTACAGATAAAGAAATAGGTTACAGTGGCACCAGACTTTCAACCCAAGGCAGTCTGCCTTTAAAATTTGGTTCACCCTCTCTACCTAGCAGCTTTCCCAAAGACAGCTACAGGGGAGACTTGAATGGGGGGTTTTGAAAAATGAAGAAGAGCAAAGAAAGAGAAACTGAATCTAAGCTCACACTGCTCAGCCTACCTCAGATTTGTGACTGATTTTGTCACATACCTTTTAGTGTCTCCACTTCAGTCTTTCTTATCTCTCTAGCCCATGGAATTGATGGTATTTACTGCCCCACTTCAAGGGTAACATGTAGCTCAATTACTTAATTAAGAAAATCCTTAGAGCATCATGGTGCTTAGCTGGCAGATAGGGTTAATAGCCCAAGGAAGGGCTGAGTCCCTCCACCTCAGGTAGTGACAGAAGGCCGGAAATGATGAGGCCAGGTGAGCTGCCCACCCTCCAGAAGCCTTTGCTGTGAGTCTTGAAAGAACAGAAAATAAATGTTGAGACAAGGGAATTGTCGGGTAAATTGATGTGAAGAGTTCAGGTTTTGTTTTCTTTTTCCTTCAAGAGGTGTGCCATGAGAACTCACAGCCCAAGACAGGAGAATGGGTTAAAAATAGTATGACAATAGCCAAATGATGCTTGTCTTATAAAAAGAGCATCATGTAATATTTTACAAGAAGACTGTAGGAAACTGAAAAGTCAGAGCAGTGGCAGGAGCAAACATACTAACACCACAGGATTTTTAAAGGCTCAGAATGAAACCATGTTGTGATATCATAAAATAAATTTTAAAAAAGCGTTCCAAAGAATGAAGATTTTTAAACAAAAATGTTTGTCCCTCAGGGTATCAGACATCATTATCTTGGCCTGCAGGGCCCTCTATGGCTTACCTCTCCAGCCGCATCTCTTCTGCCACCGTGAACAGCTCTCTAAAGAACTGCTTGAACTCCTTTTATTTGCTGTCATCCTCTCTAGCTCTTTTTCTCAGACCCTTATTTCCCTTCTCTAACACCTCAGACCATTCAGGGTCTCCCAGTTATACCTTCTAACAGCTCCATGCTAACCTTATTATTATCCTTGTAAATATTGTTGAACATCTGCTTTCCTGCCAGATCTGCTCTCCAAGGGCAGGGTCCATGTCCGCCTTGCTTATTGCGCTACTGCCAACCATAGCACAGTTGTGAATAAATGAATGAATACTGGTGGCCATCTAGGTTTCAGTTGCTGACTTCATGACATGTAAAGCAAACAATGGCTTCTTTAGTCCATGTATCTGTCAGAGTTTAACAAGAGAAGCAGAACCAGTGGGAGGTTGTTGTTTTTTTTTTAATCAATCCATTTATTTATTACAAAGAATCGTCTTACACAGTTGTAGGAGCTGGCTAAGCAACTCTGACATCCACAGGACAGGCAGTCAAGAAGGGAGATCACAAGCAGGCTGGGATCCCACAAGTATGAATTTTGTAATGAGGGTCTCTTGTGGAAGCCAGAGCTCTTGGTCCTGGAGCTGAATGCATTCACTTGACCCAAGAGTCAGTGAAACTGAAGGAAGAACCACCTGTACAGGCCCAGCTGCTGCTTCACACCAACGAGGCAAATCGGCAGATCAGCAGCAACATGGGTGTTGTCCTAGAATATAGAAAAAGATTCTACAACTTTTCTTCAGCCCTGTTACGTGGACTCTCTGATCCCAGCAAGGGTCTAACCCCTCTTTTTAAATGCTTTCCCTGAGTGTAGGGGCAGGGGATTGGATAAAGCTAGTCACAAGGTCCAAACTTTCACTTATAAGATAAATGAATATGGGGTCAGGGGTGTGTGACATACAACATGCTGACCACAGTTAACACTGCTGTATGGTATATTTGAAAGTCGTTAAGAGAGTAGATCCTAAGAGTTCTCATCACAAGGAAAAAAAACATTTACAAAAATTTTGTATCTGTATGAGATAATGGATGTTAACTAAACTTATTGTGGTAATCTTTCTCAATATATGTAAGTCAAATCATTATGCTGTACACCTTAAACTTACACAGTGCTGTATGTCAATTATATCTTAGTAAAACTGTAAGAAAAAAAAGCTTTCCACTGATTAAGACCTAGAACTATCTCCCTTTTGATTAAAGTCAACTGATTCCGAACTTTAATTACATCTGCAAAATCCCTTCACAAGTAGTATCTAGATTGGTGCTTGGTTGAACAATAGGGAGAAGGTATGTGTATGCTACAAAATAGCTGCCCGCCTCCCTTTCATCTTCCGGTTTTTGCAAAAGAATCTCCCTTATAGCCCACCATTGCCAAAAACATATTGGAAAGAGAATTCTGGGGGATGTAGTTCAGCCTAGCCAAGTGGGCACATCACAAGTCATATTGTAGGACAGTATCTCCTTAACTTTCAGTTTGACCCTGAAGGAAAGAAATGAGTAACAGAAACTAGTGATATTCAGAAGGGGGAGGGGTCACTTTGCTAGCAGAAGTAGTGCAGAGGCAAAGGAAATGAGCCCATCTGGATAGGAGTGCAGAGCTAACCACCCGAGAAGGGCGTGCTCCCAAGAAGTGCAGGAGGCATAGGGGAGCTCTTATAGACAAAATAGTGGGTGGTAGGCATGTATTCCTATCGAAAGTTGAGGATACTCCATTCCAGCTTTCCAAGCTGGAATGTAGGTATTCATCAATGAATGTTTGTTGAATGGGTGAATGATTCAATCAAGCAACAAATGAATGAATGCCTCCTTCTAACTCACTGATTAAGAAAAACTTAAGGCCCTATGTGAAACTAGAGTGATAAATAAGACACATTGTCCTCACTTTATGGAGGGTCCCTAGGGATGGAAGGGATGGCAGCTATACAAGGGTCAGACAGCTCAGGCTACAGGCCAAGAGTTCTCTTAAGAAAGGCCACTTGACTGAAAGAGAACAAATTGGCTGTCATCAGTCCCTTGGTGGGCACTAGCTACTTCCTTGTTGCCATTTCTGCATTGCCAGAGCCCCCCACACACAGGACACACAGGTTTTGTGCAGCTTCCAACAGAAAATTAGGAGCCAGAGCTGAACATCTAGCTGACAGTGACAGTCTGGTGATTACAGAAGCCTAAGTGTGGTATATCTTGAATAACCGATGATTGAATCGTGTGCCTTTAAGCTTAGCCTATGCCAAACGCCTCAGGGAAATGTTTAAAAAAAAACTCAGAATTTGCTCACTGGCTTAGAGTGATTGAGTTATGCTGTGGGCTATGGTAAATTCCTCGTATGGCTAAAAATAGATAAAGGGCAGTTCAGTAACCCTGGAGAATTTTATCTGCCTCTTTCATGCATCCAGAGATGCTGCTTACGTAAAGCCAAAATAAGCACAACCAAAAGGGCACTGAGGGAGATGGATAAAAGGTGATGATTCAAATAGAAACCAAGAAAACAAGCAAAGATCAGGACTAGTCCCGGTTGCAAAGATCTGAGCAAGAATTGGGCCTATGAAGATGATCAGTACCTTGAACTTTCTGATAGCTTCTAGAGGGTAATTTAGAACCTCTTCCCAGAGAAAGCCAGAGCCTCCTGCTGTCCTTACCCTACACATGCAGGCACCGACCTTCCTCACAGTCTCTCGGGGAATTACTCTTCACACTGGCAGAGCACACCCGCCATCCCTCCTAGAAATACTGGCTCCTCCCTGACCTCAGGCAGAGCACCAGAAGGTCAATTAAGAACCATTTTAAAATGTGACTCAAGCAACTCCGCAATAAGCAAAGATATGGAGAAGTTCCAGGAGTTGCCCTTGGCCACGTTTACCACCAAGTTATTTTATTATACAAGTGGTTTTTAAAGGAAATCATTTATCATAAGGTTGCAGGAAAGGTCTGTTTCTGGTCTCAGCCCCCTGTGGAAAGAGTCTCGGATTGGCTGGAGGTAGCTCTAAGAGGCTGGAAATTCAGTTCATGGTCAAGTGTGTCACTGTTTTAAAACATTCTAACAAACCCAACAGCACCATCTGTAAGGACTGCATAATTTGCAAAATTTCTTGCTAAATCAGCTGGCCAAATGCGGAGCCAATTACTTTGGCTTCCGTACAACACCATGCTGCAGTCGGGAAGTATTTTAAGTGGATAATGAGTAGTCTCTTCTCTCAATGACTATATTCAAATAACTTCCACTGCCTAAAATATGCGAAGTTCCCAGTCAAAGCTGCCTTAGGAACCCCTGCCCCTTAACTTAGAGCTTTAATCTTCACAGGGGAGTGTGTATGTGGGGGGGATAATTAGATCCCCCTTCTCCAGCAATATTTTAAAAGGCATTTGTCTAGCAAAGACTTCATACACTTCCCAGCTCACACATACACATATTACAACAGCACACACACGAACACAAACACACACAGCTCACCCTAGTTCTGCGATATGCTAGGCTTACACCCTGCATCCAAGAATGGCAGTCAACTTTTTCCTTTATTTAGTTACAATATCTAAAATTATTTGGGGACTCAAAATGGCCTTTTTTTTCTTAGTGAGGAAATACAGGCAGGATGTATTTTTCTGCCTTTTTCCTCTGAGAAAAATTGTTATCCATGGAAAATGTTCCTTCTGTGTGTGTGTGTAATAAAAGTGGCAAAGCAGATAGAAGTGCCTGATGTGAAGAAACCAAATTCTATACTCTTTGTAAGCCAACCTCCATTGCCTCCATCTCTGTAATTTAAGGTATCAATAGACATGCAATAAATGCTTGCTTGTTTGATTTATTAAGTGAGCTTCTCCCCCAGGTTTCTTTAGAATCTTACCACTCAACCTGCAGGCCACAGACACCACCACCAGCATCATGAGCTTGTCAGAAATGAAGACTCTCAGGCCCCACCCCAGACCTCCTAAATCAGAATCTGCATTTTAACAAGATTTTCAGGAGATTTGTAAGTACACAAAGGTCTGAGAAGCACTGTTTTGAATACACCTTGATTCTTAACACTGTTAGTAAGTTACTGTCTAGTAAGTTCCGTAACTTCTCCAAGATCATATCTTGCATCAGGGACACTCTTCTGGAGGCTAGTGAGTAAGAGCTGACATTATTGGGCACTAGCCGTGTGCCAGGAGTAGAGGGCACAGAGTTAAAGTGATGCAAGTGACACAGCCAGCAAGGCGTGGGGCTCGGTTGGAGCTCAGTCTGCCTTCTGGGTCCACATTCTCCAGTCACTAGGCTGCTAAGCCAGGTGCTGCTTCTCAGCCGGGGCACTACTGGCATTTGGGGCCTGGCAATCTTGTGGGACTGTCCCACACTCTACAGGACATTTGACATCCCTGCCGCCACCCACTAAGCGCAAGGAGACCTCCAGTATCCTGACAACCTAAGAACCGCCCCCCACACACATTACCAGACACTGTGGGGCGGCACTAGTTCACGAACCAGTGTTTTATAGCACTTCCATGTAGTGAATTTGAGAAACTCATTTCCTGGGATTTGTTTCTTTCTTCACCCATTTAACCTTTTTATAAAATTCTTTGACATTTGACATTCAATTTTCATTTCAACAGAAGGCTATAACTATTGAGTGCCTACTCTAAGCAGACTAAAAGATAAGATCCTTGCCTTCTAGCAGCTGACAGTCTCATTAGGGATATAAGGTCTTAGCAATTTGAGGCACTCAAAGATTGTCAAGAAATGCCCCCCCAATAAATAGAAAAGACCTAGATTCATCTTCTGGCTTTATGCCACTTACTACTTGTGAGCTCACTGAAGTTCTCTAAGTCTCGGTTCCCCCATCTGTAAAATGGGGACATTGTTAAATAATGCTTGTGAATAGCCAACACAGTGCCTGCAGCATGATATACGCTTAATAATGGTAGCCATGCCCTCAATCACCACTTCCTCCAAACCAGTGAAGATATAGGACAGAAGTGAGATGGAGAAAGGATGAAAATGAGCTCACATTTGCACAGAATCTCCTGGGGATTTTTTAATTTCTTCAGTGTCATGACTTTCAAAGAAATGCACAACAATGTAAGCCTACAGAAAAGTTGAACTTCCTGCACCAAGGGGCAGAGATGTATTTAAGACCAATCAATGTCTTTAAGAAGCCTGAAGAAATAAATACATGGCACTGCTATGGGACATATTGTAAATTTTTATTTCAATTCAGACCTGTCATCTAATTTATTTTCAGCTTCACTAAAATGCCTTTTAAGCCCAGACCTGGGCTAAATCACATAGCTCATAAATAAGTGTACATATAGAAATATATTTTGTTCTTCAATTTTACAAAGTCCACAATTTCAGCATAAAAGAGGACAAAAAAAAAAGGATCCCAAAATATCTTAAAATGGCCAAGAAGCTTTTGCTACTACTACTGAGTTAAAATAGCTTACGGCAACATTCTTGTTTCTACTGCTTTTTACTAAAAGGACTATAACACCCAGCGGAAAAGAATAATTAGCAAATCAATTAATCAGGGCCCTATCGACACTCCTCTTGCCACCCCAGTCCCATCTTTGTTGTAAATAAGCTTCCATGCCTTCATTAGAGTCATTAGCTCTTCGTATGTAAATAATAATACCCTTGAATTTAAACTGATTAAATATCAGAGAATAATTTCAATCCACCCTTTCTGATCTAGCCAGGATATTGAAAACAAAGAGCATTATTGTCTTACTTAACCTAGCAAATTCAATACAACTGTATATACTTCCCAATCCATTAATTTCCAGATTCACCTTCTCTTCTGAGGACATAAGCTGGAATGCTATCTTTAGTTATCTCTCTCTCTCTCACTCACACACACACACACACACACACACACACACACACACACACTACAGTAATTAAAGAGACCACCCATTTCCTTCCTGCTAAGTTCCAGGAAGCCATGTTATTTCTGTGGACCATTTCTATTTGCCAACAGTTCTCCAGATCTTTTAAGGGAAAAAAAAACAAACAAACAAACTAGAAGCTACTCTCCAAATGACAGCCAGGAACTCATCTCCTAGTGTCTCCTCCCTTCAGAGGAAAAAGCAAAAAAATGTGTGTTGGTGTGTATGTAAGACATACACTCTGAGCATCTTGTTAAAATCCTGAAAGATTTAAAGCCCCACAGTCACTTGAAAGGAAATGTTTGAAGGAGCTTCTAGTCTCTAAAGTTAGGTAGATCCTTTGCATCCTTCCCCTCTTATTTTGTCTCCTCTAATTATCCCTTTTAACTTAATGCTGGTTATTTTTTATCTCTTCCCATCTTCCATCATACCACATTGTTTACAGTTGGTTTAAAAAAATAGTCTATGTTTACATATTCTCTCTTCATTTTAACTTCTCAGTGTGTTCCCCTCCTCCATTTACCCAAGGGGAGGGGATGGCTTCTTCTGTCATTTTCCTTCTTCAGTCTAAACAGCATGAATTAGCAATATAATCCCCAACAAACAACTATTTCCCAACTCCTCAACCTTTGGTCTATTATTGTAATACAAGATAGAGATGTATCTCAACCAAGAGTCACATATAGATCATTTTGTCATGAGACAGGAGGTAGGAGGTCCTTATTTTCTTCTGATTTGGATCCAAGGCAGATATCTTCTGTCACCCAAAAGGGAGCCGAGCAATTCCTCACGCTCTAATCTTTCTTCCCTCCATTCTTGTCCCTCACAAATACCTCCCAGAAGGCCAGATTATTTTGTTAGAGAAGCTCCAAGCTGCCTCAAACCCCAAACAAGATAAAAGCTTTAGCAAGGTTTATGTAACCAACACTCATTTTCCTCATTATGACCAACACAAAAAAATAATCTCCCCTTCCTGCTCCTCAGATGATGCCCTTCACTTCCTGTCCAGGTCAGATTCCGGCGCTGGAGGTCCACCCAGGGCGCCACATCCTGCCGCCTTAGAGCACTCTTCATTTCCTGTGACCTTAATGCCCGTTTTCCCCTTGGGCTCGTGTGCTTCTTAGCCTGTCACACCATTTGTTTACCTCTTGCTTGCTCTTTACTCCTTCTGAATTTATCTTCTATATCTGGTTGTCTCTCCTGGTTCTTTGCCCACTCACCAGCCTCAGGCTTCCTTAAAACCAGCTCTTTCACAGAAGTGATTCAGTAGCTAAGTAAGGCTAGAACTTTTTAATATCCTATTGACTCTGGTTTGCTCTATTAGCTTTATGGTGAAAATCACCACCACCTGCAGAAGTCTGTCTTTTAAAGGCCCAGAACTTCACAATTAATTAGGAATATTTTATATCTGAATTGTGCTGCTTATCAATTATGAGCCATACCTTTGGTCTTTTCTGTTTTGTTTTGTTTTCTGTTTCTTTTTTACACTGAGCAGGATTGCACCTACCAGCTACCTTCCCTGACCTCCTAGGTTAAATTAGTTCCTCTAGTTATTCTTTCTCATAATACCCTGTACTTTTTATTGTTGTATTTAGGGACAGTGTAAAAACTGTTTGTCTAATTATCTGTTTAACAGTTTTTCCCCAGAAACCTGTAAACTTTATGAGAACAGAGAAAAGCCAGGTGGTTCCTTCTCACGCTGTCCTCTCTTCTTTCTCTCTGGCTTCCTCACTTTCTCACTTTTCCTCACTTTCTCACTTTCTTCCTCTTTCTGTTGCCAGCACAAACACAGGGCTCAGCGCATAGATGAGCAAGAAATACACATTGAATGCACCACAAAAAAAGAAAAAAAGGAAAATGGTGACTATGAGAGGTGATGGATATGTTAATTAGCTTAATTGTGGGGAATATTTCACAATGTATACATATAACAAATCATCAAGCTATATACCTTAAATATATATACTTTTTGATTGCCAATTATACCTCCATAAAGCTGAAAAGAAAAAAAATGCATACTGAATGGATAAATGAATGAATGATACCTTCTCCCTTTTCCCATCCCCACTCTTTTCCTTTTAGTGCCACACCTCCAACCACGGTGGCAAGTTGGCCCTGGTAGGACCAGAGAAGCATATGGCCAGTCCCTGGTTGATTATGTGGACAACACCTCTGAGATCCTTTCTGGAACAGCATTCAGAGCACAGATATGGTGGTAAGGCTGTGTTTTAACTGCAATAATGCATCTTTCTTTAATATTTTCCAGGAAAAAATAATCTCCCTTTATAAATGCTCTCTATGTCTCTGTGTCAGTGTATTAAACTGACATCTCTGGGCTCTATGGTGACAGATTTTGCCATACATACAGGAAATTCTTCTTCAAACATGAATAGAAGTTGGCAAAAGATGGCTTTTCTGCACTACTTTGCAAAAGCCACTAATGTGGGATGAGTTGCACAATAATAAATTATTCAAGTCATAAATCTGAAGAAATTAGTTCATCATGATCAATATAATCTAAGCAAATTGGTGTGTGGGATTCAATTTTCGTAATATAACTCATTTTAAAATATTCAAATTAAGGGGACTAAAATCATCATGAAAAGTATTGTCTCCTGTTTCTAATAGAAAAATACTACATTTTGGTCTTTATACTAATAAATCTAAATTATGTTCTTCTTCACTTAGATAAAAATTCCTATTTAAAAAAAAATTACATCATGTCTTACTGGTGTTACTATAGCCCTAACTGTTGAAAAATGTTTTAAGAATGATGAAAGTTAGCTAAGGCCATTTGCTGATGAATTTGAGCTATCTCATCACATGAAAATTTATTTTTTCAATAATTATAAATTGGCAATTTTGAGAACTATCCCATCTAAACCACAAAAAACTTTTCTTAGACTGTTGAATTTTCCAATTAGAAACTCCAGATCATCATTCTGCTCATGTGTCCAACATAAGCTATGTCATTTCCTTACATTCATTTTTGTGTTCTGTACTTGCCAAGATAATACGTTGCCTCTGACTTTCAAATTCTTCTGTGCTTGGAGAATGTGGTGTTTACATGGCTCATTAAAAGTATATACTCAATCTATAATAACTTTAAATGGAGTATCATCTACAGAAATATAGCAAATCACTCTGTTGTACACCTGTAACTAATATAACGTTGCGATCAACTATACTTCAGTTTTTTAAAAAAGTAAAGGCTCAATGAGTCCTTGTCATTTTAACATAGGGTTTCTCAACCTGGGCACTATTGACATTTGGTCCAGATAATTCCTTGCTGTGGGGGCTGACGTGTTCATTGTAGGATGTTTAGCATCATCTTTGCCCTCCACCCACTCTACCCACTTGGTCTCAGCACCTCTCAGTTGTGCCAACCAAAAATGTCTCCAGACAGTGCCAAATGTCCATGGGCAGCAAAATTGTACCTAGTTGAGAACCACTGTTTTAATATATTGTTTCCTTCCAAATAAGAAGACATTATTAATTCAATATTTTTAATTCTCCTTTATTCTTTATCAATAATACTAACGACCATTCACTGAACACATACTATGGACCAAATAAGCACTTTATAGTTAGTAATAATCATTAACGCCTCACCACAGAACTATGATGTAGGTATTATTGGCCCCATTTTACAGAAGAGGAAGCTGAGGATTGACAAGTTTAAATAATTTGTAAAGGTACAATTCGGGAACAATCTCAAATCCACTGACACTAGAGCCCATTCTCTTAACTACTGTACCCAGTCAGGTCAAGATCTGTAGGCAGAATTCCCAAGTTCAGGTCCCAGCTACACTGCTTGTGGTTTGGGGGAGATCATATAACCTTCCTGAACCACAGTTTCCCATACCTAAAGAGGTATCACTTATAATTTATATCTCACAGGATTGGGAGGATTTGACAAACTAGCATATGTGATCAGCTCAGCAGTCATAAGGTATTATTATTATATAAATAAAAGCATATTAATCTTCTGATATACTTTTACTTCAGCAAATCAGCTAGAAAAGGGAAGACAATTTAAACAACATTCCTAAAGGACCAAATATAGTTGTGGCCACTATTTTAAAACCTTACCTCTCTGCTTTGCAGGAATGACAAATTTTAAAGAACTACATTGCTAAATCTACAGAATATTTTATAATAATACTTCCACTTGTGTCTGTTCCTCTTCTTATAAAACAGACATTATAAAAAAAAAGTGTATTAAAAAAAAAAACCTAGGGCTTCCCTGGTGGCGCAGTGGTTGGGAGTCCGCCTGCCGATGCAGGGGACACGGGTTCATGCCCCGGTCCGGGAGGATCCCGCATGCCGCGGAGCGGCTAGGCCTGTGAGCCATGGCCGCTGAGCCTGCGCGTCCGGAGTCTGTGCTCCGCAACGGGAAAGGCCACAGCAGTGGGAGGCCCGCGTACCACAAAAACAAAAAACAAAAAAACAAAAAAAAACCTAGAATAGATCTCTGACCACTCAATGTCATGTCCATTTCCTTCAGTGGCTTTTTTCAAAACCATAAATTTAAATGGTACCTCCCTTGTCTACCCTAATTAAGCATATTGGCAGCAGATAAGTATTCACTTTGCTTTTTCGGACATGAAGTACGGCAATGTGTGCATTTTTCCTTTGGAACTTGTTTTTCTCTCGTGACAGATTAAATACTTACAAGAAATTTTTAAATAAAAATAAATTTTCATCAGTTTTTAAACAAAGCCCAAAGACAATCTCAGAGAACCAACCTTTGCATTCCAACAGTCCAACTCATCTCCACCCAATATGGCAGCAAGTTCCCAAGATTCCTTTGGAGATAGGGGAGCCATTGGCTCCCTAAATATGCCAGGTGTTTCTGCCCCAGATTCACTTCTTTAATAGAGCATCAAAATGTTAGCTCCATGGGGGAGGGGGGGCATGAACTGTGGGGGAGGGGGGCATGAACTGTGTTTTGTTCATTGTTACCAGTATCTTAGATAGTGTGTGGCATCTAATATGTGCTCTCAAACTGGTTTGAATCTTTGATCCACCAGTTATAAGCTATGATTCTAGGCAATTGACTTAACCTCTCCAAACCTCAGTTACCTCATCTATAAACTGGAATAATAAGAGTACCTACTCATAAGGATATCACAAATAGCACTTTAAGTACTACTGTTAAAGTATCAGTACTGTGCCGGGCACAGTAAGCACTCAATATATATTTTGAATTAGTTGCCTGTGTCATTGCCTCTGCCTAGGATCTCTTCTTCCCATCCTCCTCTTTATTTCCTGGCTAGTTCCTCTTTTAGGGTCTCAGCTCAAACATGCTCTTCCACTCTGCAGGATTCAAATCCAAAGGTATTGTCCCCAAATTGTCACTCTCACAATCCATTTTAGTAAAGGTTCTTAAGGAAGCTGATGATCCACAAAATGAGACAACCCTCTCACACTATAACCCTTGGTTTCAGTCACCTCGTTAGAACAAAAGACACTTCTATCACCCTATCGCTCAGAAAATTCCAAGGGTTTTAGGAGCTCTATGCCAGGAACCAGGATCAAATACCAAATTTCTTTCTTTTTACCACAGTGACTTATTAAGTTATTGCATCAGTTGAGGATGCTTTGGACCACAAACAAGTAAGAACATGCCTAACTAATAGTTAGCTTTATTTATTTATTTATTTTCAATATCTTTATTGGAGTATAATTGCTTTACAGTGGTGTGTTAGTTTCTGCTTTATAACAATAATAGTTAGCTTTAAAAGGAAGGATTTAATTTTTTCACAAGCAGGAAATCTGGAGACCTTTTTTGGCTAGTGTTGGTTCAGTAGTTGAGTGTAGGCAGCGCTCAGAGGCAGGGCTATAATTCTCTTAGGCTCTACCTCAGTGATGAGAGGGCTACAGCAGTTCAAACATCAGATCCTCACCCGGCAGGTCTCACGGGGAGAAAATAGGCTGCAGAGAGGGCAAAGAGTTTCTACTTTCTCTCTTCCTTTTATCAGGAGGAAAATATTTCCCAGAACCTCCTGGTATTTATTCATTCATCTGTTCGCACACTCAACAAATATTTATTTAGCAGCTATTATATGCTATGCACTTTTCTAGGCACATGAGATACATCAATGAACAAAATAAACAAACATCCCTGTCTTCATAAAATATATATTCCAGGAGTATACAGAGACAACAAGTAAACATAACAAAAAAGTTAATTAAATAGCATGTTAGAAATTAATAAGAGCTGTGGATAAAAGAAAAATTTGAGCAGAGTAAGAGGGACTGGGAATGTATTTAAATAAGGTGGCCAATGACCTCATGAGAAGCGAACATTGGAGCAAAGTCTTGAAAGAGGCAGGAAGCTATGTAGGGGGAAAGCATTTGAGACAGAGGGAACAGCCAGTACTGAGGAGGACAGCTCTGGGATATTCACGGCCCAGCAAGGAGGTCAGTGCAGCTGGAGCAGAGTGAACCAGGGAGACAGTGGTGAGAGACAGGCCCAGAGAGGTATTGAAGGGGTCCTGATCATTTAGGGCCTTGTAAGCCAATGCAAGGATTTCCCCATCCTCCAGAAGAAGGGGTCACCATGTGATGTCTGCACATAAGCAGGATCTGTTAGCAAAGCAGGGGTGGGGGTAGAGGCATGGCGGTTGGGGGAGAATTGCAAGCCAGTGATGAACAGAGTCTGTCTCAATAATAGGGTAAGTGGATAAAACTCTTTTAATATCACACAGAGAGGTAACTTTGGAAATGTTCTAGTAATTAAGACTTTTTTTCTTTTTTTTAGTAAGACTATTTAAAATCTCACAAGAAAAATTCACCACCATTAAAATTAATGAAGGACTGCATTTTATGCAGAAATTGATTTTTTCCCTTTTCCTGATTATCTGGGCAATTTCGTCTCTTGCCTCAAATCCCAAAGTCTCTGCTCTGTCAGTGGAGACCTGAGACTTGCTGTTACAATACAGGATGCTTTTGTAACTTGACTAATACCCTAGAGCAGTGTAGCGCAGTGATTCAGAGCAGGTCACACCAGCATCAGACTGCCCAGCTGCCTATCCAGGCTTAACGACTTTGTGCCTTAATTTTTCTCATCTGGAAAATGGGAAGGATGACAATAGCAGTACTTAATCAGGTTTGTGGTAGTACATAAAAAGCACTGAAAACCATAGTAGACCCATAGTGTGTACTTATTTATTAATAGCTGGTATTAGTTAGCTGTTATTAAGTAATTTGCCAGGTCACCTAGAGATTTGCTATCTTTGCCGTGGCTGCTGCAGCAAAAACTTCTCATCTGCAAGCATAAAACTATCAGTTCCCTTAACACGGAATTCTGGGAGCTTGCTGGGCTCTGCCTTCCAGCAGCCCTCTATAGATGAATTACTCGGCAGCCCTCGTAACTCTAGGGACATGCTCACCACATTTTTTTAAGATGATGGGATTGATTTTTATCTTTAATTTTTGCTTACAAATAATTCATCTGTTATGAGAAAAATAACAAGCTCCAAAGGGAAAATGCAGATACTAGTCTGTTCCCGTACTGCCTTCAGTCAAAGGATAAGAATTATCTACCACCGATAAGCTTAATGAGAAACAACTTGCAAGTTATAATTTCAAGTTAGACTATAAATTGAGATCTAGCTCTACCCATGGTGGTGGTGTTCTAAAATTCAGTTGAATAACTTCTCATTACCCTGTCATATTAGTTGGGACTCTTTCTGATGCAAGTAACTGAAAGCCAACTAAAACTAACTTCGGAAACAAAGGCGGGGGCGTGGGGTGGGAATTTATTGGCTCTTGCAAGTTAGAAGTCCAGGGCATTCTGGCTTTAGGTGTGGCTGGATCAGTCTCAAGGCTCATCAGCAGTTCTCTCTGCCTCCAGGCTTTGCTTCTGTCTGTTGTGCTGGCTTCATTCTCTCCAAGGGAGAATTCATCTAGTATCAAAATGAAGGATAGGGCTTCCCTGGTGGCGCAGTGGTTGAGAGTCTGCCTGCCGATGCAGGGGACACGGGTTCGTGCCCCGGTCCGGGAGGATCCCAAGTGCTGTGGAGCGGCTGGGCCCGTGAGCCATGGCCGCTGAGCCTGTGCGTCCAGAACCTGTGCTCCGCAACGGGAGAGGCCACAGCAGTGAGAGGCCCGTGTACCGCCAAAAAAAAAAAAAAAAAAAAAAAAAGAAGGATAACGAGGAAAAAACATGTTGAGGAGCCCAAAGCAATGGCTACTATGGTAGATAATGTTCTGATTTACACATGATTGTTAATAAAGAAATGAATTAAATAGAGACCTACTCTCTCAAGAAATCCAAATTCTACCCATTATTCAGAGTCTAGGAAAATTTCCACGCCTGCCATGAAGGCTTCTCTGATAACCTCAGCCCCTAGTGATTGCTGCTTCATCGAAACTCTAAAGCATTGTCTGCACGGTTTATTTTGCAAAATAGCATGCATTGCTTTTTATTATTAACTTTATATGTATAAAAATATGGACATGTATATTTTATATCTCCAACTCAATTCTTTTTTTACAACCACGATTATTTTTTCTTATTATGAAAGTTACATGTACTTCAAGTTATACATGGCAGATTGAACACTCATAGTTGTCACAGATTTCTCCCAATCTCCGCTGCCCCAGGCCCAAGTGATGGTAAAAGAATTTTGTTTAAGGCATAAACACACAAGGACAAAGAGAAAGCGAAAGCAACAGAATATTGGAAGCTGGAAAGTCAGTGGCAACTGACTAAGCAAAGCCAAGGGACTGAAACAGCTTTGGGAGAAGCACAGACGTAAGCTGCTCTGGGCTACAGAACTCCAGAAAGACTGAGGAATGAGAGCTTCCAGAAACCTCTGAAAGTGGGGGTCCAGGGGGGCCTGAAAACAGAAGGCTTGGCTGAATGTCCATATGAAAGCACTTTGTCCCCCAGCCAGCACTGTACCCATAGGAGCAGGGCGACTGCCCTCCCCAACCTAGCAGAAAAGCAAGTGGGTGTTTTCTCACCTCTCCAGTACCTTTGAGCTGGCAGAGGTACTCTGTGGCCTTGGAGGGTTCTGTGCTGACTGTTCCTATGATGGGGTGCTTTTGTGGGATCCTCAGAGCTACCCCCATTGAAGCCTTCTGACTAGCCCCCCTAGATATGGGCAGTGCCTCTCTTCTGACCTCTGATTCCTCTCTCTGCCTCTGATCATCCAGAGTCACACCTCCTCTACCAGAGTCACAGCTCTCTTCCGGCCACCTTCTTGGGCAGGATTCAAATACGGCTCCATGTAGTTTTGCTCCTATGAGTCCCATGTCTGGACAATGAGAAACACAAGCTCTTGCCAGTAAACATGGATGAAATTGTAGCTTATTCCCCGTGAAGACCTGTCTCCCTCTGCTGTGCCAGCGGGCAGGTGGCTCCAGCCCCCATCTCTTGCCCTCAGTATTTTCAGCACAGAACCAATGACTATCCCTTTGCCCTCAAATGCCACAGGATTTCTGTTTTTCTCTTGAATGGTCATGTTGAAGCCCTGTTGCTTGACTTGAGCAGAGAAGGAAGTCCTCCTCCATTCCCTCACTGTTGGCTGGGGGGAAGACCATACAGCACACATTGTCAATGCTCTTGGAAGGAATCACCCCTCCTCCTCTGACTCCGCAACCCTTTGATATCCTGAAGGTAGATAATGAACTCACGAAATCAGCTTTAGAGCATCTTCTTTGCAAGCCCAGCACATGTGGTCTAGCATCCCACTTTGAAATATGGTAGTACTTGGCATCTATTTTTTCCATTTCAAACTTTGGGGTCTTAGTGGCAATCGAGGCATAAAAAGAGTTTCATTTTGATAAATAATGATGATGTGTTTTGGCAAGTGCTGTAATAGAAATCCCTTACGCAAAGGACCGCTCCTTTTCCTGGAGTGACTGGGAAAGATCTCACAGAAGACGTAATACTTGAACTGCTTTCCAGGTAGAAAGTATATTATATGCAAAGCGTGACGATATGAGTAAGGCATGCTCTGTGAAGGGCTCAGTGAGGTGAGAACACAGGGTGTATGCTGGGTAATGGTGGATGAACTTCAAAAGCCAGAGGTCTCATGTGCCATGTAGACAGTTTGGCCTTCCTCTGAGTACAAAAGGGAGCTACTGAATGAAAGTGGCCTGGTGAGGAGAGGTCTGACTAGCCCAAATAACCAGGGAGGCCGAGTGAAGGCTGAACTGAAGGGGGGAGAGACAGGAAAGTTGAGCAGGTAGGAAGGGATTACAATGGAGACTTGAGGGGGGGGGGAGCGGTCCTAGCTCTTGGGCCTCCTTCTTGGTTATCTGCTCTTGATTATTATCATTTTGACTTACAGAGCATTATTCTTGTGGAGACAGCTCATGTTTTTGCTTAATTTCCCACTGAGGTCATTCTTTGTTTTTAGAAATGCATTTTATGCAAAATATATAGAAAACAAGCTCAGAGTAATGGTTCCAAAAACAGGACTATGTAGCCCCTGAGAAAAAGAAAACCTTTGGGGTCTTGTTTCTAATTGGATTCATCTTTATGAAAAGTCACTTGAGAATTATTTTATAAGTCAAAAAAAGTGGATAAGTCTGCCACATAGCAACCACTTTCCCGACAAACAAAATTCGATATGTCAACATCTGAATTGCATCCACTAATTATTTGCTTGCATGTCTTGTTTTTTGATAGATTATTTGGAAATAATCTTATCCTTGATGCTACTCATTTCTCCTAAACACTACCACGCACATGGACATGTATTATTTTCACTTAAGTGTGGAACTTGTCTCCTGAGAATTCTGAGACAAATAAGAGCTAAACCACATAAATCCAGTCTAGGCCATGCATTTTGGTTCCTCTTTGAATAATATGTTTCACACTACAAGGCTAAGGGGATCTTATTCTCAACATTATTGTCTCACCCTTGTATTTTCTTAATTGAATTCCCTATTGCCTGTAACAACAGCCTTCAGCAAACATTATGATTATCATATTTATGTTTTCAGTGGGATTATGAGATTTTTCTCAATTAAACATGAAGCAAATTTCAATACTCAAATCTCACTAGAAAACAGAGAGGCTTCTTGTTAAACAATTTCTAAATGTTCTTCCTCTTACCAGACTTGATTACAGATCAGTGTCAGTCACAAACTCATTGGTCACATGAACAAAATACCCCAGGGAGTGTCACCCCAAGTCCTCTATCATCTTATAGGAAGTACCCACGACTAAGCTTAAGTGCTGCTTTCTCAACACCCAACCTCACTGGACTCCTCGAAGGTCAAACTGTTGCCTTCATCTCAGCCTCCTCTGAGCCCCACATCAGGCCTGGCACACAGTAGGCCTTCAATTAATATTTATTATTTTATTGAATTTTAATAAAAAGACAGCCAGACCTCTTAGAAATCATGTCATAAATGGTTTTTTTTTTTTTGGCTGTGTTGGGTCCTTGTTACTGTGCGTGGGCTTTCTCCAGTTGTGGTGAGCGGGGGCTACTCTTCGTTGCGGTATGCGGACTTCTCATTGTCATGGTTTCTCTTATTGCGGAGCATGGGCTCTAGGCGCGCAGGCTTCAGTAGTTGTGGCATGTGGGCTCAGTATTTGTGGCTTGTGGGCTCTAGAGCTCAGGCTCAGTAGTTGTGGCGCACGGGCTTAGTTGCTTCGCGGCATGTGGGATCTTCCTGGGCCAGGGCTCAAACCCGTGTCCCCTGCATTGGCAGGCAGACTCTTAACCACTGTGCCACCAGGGAAGCCCATCATAAATGTTTTGAGGTATTTTTTTTTTTTGGAGTTTGCTCACAGTCAGCAATTGTTTTATTGCTTTTACAATAAAAACTAAATCAAGGAAGAATCATTCACAGAAGGGGCACTTGAGTTATTTAAGGCCACTCCATGTCTCTCCCTGGCTCTGCTTTGGTCTTCTACTGAGCCTTTATCTTTATGCCTTTAGCTTTAAATAAAGAAAGAGAAAAGGAGAGGAAGAAGATTAGAAATATTGGGTCAGCTTTTCCGAGGAGAAAAGAAGTACTACCATTGTCAGAAACTGCAGGAAACATTTGTTGAGCCTACTAATTTGGGTGTGACTACAGGACCAATTGAATAACTAGGAAAGCACTGCTTTGGAGAGGACAACCTATGAAGGACAAAGGGGCATAACTTCTAACTTGCTGACTTGTATTAAGAGAGGTCTAAACTATCTAAATAATCCTCCAATGTTCCATTTATAATTTAAAAGCAGAACAAATGGTTGTTCATTAATATGTTGAAAATATTCATTTTACTCTGTATATTCGTTTGGGGGAAAATTTAATAATAGAGCATGGTTTAATTTTATGTTTTTACATAGATTTTACATAATCCAGGTATTGGATAATCAATGTGTATTTATGACAGTTTTATAGAACTCGAGGCATGATTTTACTATGTTAAATTATTTTAGAGGATTACAGTTGTAGCTTTATCTTTCTGACATGTTATTGATCGTGACTATATTTTATTTGATACTGAGTCCTTGGTAAGCCCTTAATTACAGCATTGTCTCTAGAGGAGAAATGTTCCATTTTATGGAAGACGTGATTTCTAAGAATACAATGTGGCAAAAAAGGGGGACTGACTATAAAATCTAGGAATATATATTTATGGCTATAACGTGATAACAGGAAGTGTCTTAGGAAGGAGGAGACTGGCTAGCAGATTGTAAGAAGGATAACCAGCAAAGACTTTCCAGAGAAAATAGGCCTCAATCTGTTATTTGAAGGAAAGAAAATGAAGACGAGAAGATATGCTGTAGGTGGTTACAGTTATTGTTATTTAATATCTGTTGAGCAGAAAGTGTTTTATTTCTTAGCTGAGTCACTCTACCTACTCCAGTTACACCAGGTAACAGAACACTCATGGCATAGAGAGTGAATGCATTTGTTTTCCTTCATAATATAACAAATCATTATTGATTACCTACCATGACCCAGGCACTATCCTGGGTGTTGGGAAATATAAAGACAATTGTAACTGGATTTTGTTCTCAAAAAGGTCGAAATCTAGTAGGGGAGACATACATGCAGTAAGGTAAATGCTGTTACAGAGATAGCATTGGAAGACAAAGAAGCAGATATTAAATCTATATTTGTGGGCACAAAGAAAGCTTCCAAAGAAAAAGTATGAAAGAATGAAGATGAACACATCCAGAAAGAGGCCCTGCTAGGCCTGCCAAGGGCAACCACCTCTCCCCAACAGGGCCAGCCTCAGCCCATCCTACTGCCCTGCCACATGGTGAGAAGAGCATTCATCTAAAGGATGCTGGTGCTCCACAGAGAAGGCTCAAAGCCACTGTGCTTCTTCCCTCCCTAGCACCTCAGCTGGACATCCCTGGTGATCCCATTGGTGACAGACCTGACCCAGCGACAGGTCTGAGCTCTTCCTAGGACTTAGAGGATGGGGCTTGACTACATGTGATGTTTGGAGAAGTCACAGCATTGGACCCCCCTCGCATCTTTGGAAATAATGAAGTAAGGGTGCAGGTTAGGGCCACTTCTCAGCATCTCATCAATATCCCAGGCACACCCCCCATTCCCTCTCCAATTGTCGCTTCTGTGACCCAGCCCAAAGAAGCCTTATCTCTGCTATTATTCTTTTAAATTTTAATACAAAGATCAAGACTTTTCTAGTTTAATCAAGAATTTGATGCCTTTGTTCTCCTACTCCACCTCTCCTTGTGAAGCAGAGCTGGCCATTAGGGTTGGGATGGTGACAAGGTTGGGGGCAGGGAGGCAGGGTTCCACAGGATAAAAGCAGAATGTTCTTCGTTTTGTTTTTAAATCTACTATATCACCCCTCTTGCACAGATGGCTTTGATTGTCTATCAGATGAGGTAGTTGCTGCTGTCCAGAGTTGCAATTGAAGAAAGTCCTTAACATGGTTGAAAACTGAAAATTGAACAGTTAGATCCACACCTGAGGTACAGTACATCATGGGTTAAACAAGCTTTTTATGGGGTGACCTGCAAAATGAAACACCAATTGCAATCAGGAAAAAAAGAGTTCCAAAGCCCGAACTTTATTTATATGTACTGTAGAGGTGATTTTGTTAATATGCATCCTGATATGTCTGATCTTGGGGATTTATAAATGCACGTGCTAATGGTTTGTATATCCACAGTACTGAGAGTTCCTTGTTTTTATCGTATTATAGATATGCTTATATTATCAGGAATATATTGATATGATCTCTTTGATTCCATTCAGTTAAGCAAATTTCCCTGATCTAAAGTAATTCATCCTGATTTTTGGCAGTGACTGGCCAATCTCCTGCATATTTTGTAATGATAAGAGGGGACTCTTGTGTGTGTGCTTTATCACAATGATCCTGTGTAGCAGCCACCTGCACAAGCATAAATCTTCCCTGGTGGCCCCCCAACTTTGGGAGCAGATCTCCAATATATAAACCCAGTGTTCACAGTAGCTGCTGCCACAGAGCCACCAGAACAGCTTTTAAGTGACTGCTTCTCTTTACAGTTTCCACCTGTCTCCCCACGCTCTCTGTAGTATGTTGCAGTCCTCCAAGATTCGGTGCTCTGGCCTCTTTCTTCCTGATTTATCTGTCTGTCTAGGTGATCTCATTTAGCCTCTAACTCCAGCCCCAGCCTCTCCTCAGAACACGTCATACTCATGTCTAACTGCCTCCTTGAAATCCTTACGTGGAAGTACCTCAAACTTAAGATATACAGAATAGAACTCCTTCCTAAGTCCCTTCTACCACCTACAAACATTACACACACTAAAAACATGCCTTCCGTAGTATTCCTCATCTCAGTAAAAGGCAACTCCATTCATCCAATTTTCGCAGTTTCTTGAGCTGAAAACCTTGGAGTCGTCATTGATTCCTCTTTCTCTCATATCCAGTCTATACCCAGGATTCAATGACATTTGGCCCTTACCTCCACCATCACCCTGATCCAAACCATCATCATCCCTCACCTGGATTATTACAATAGCTGGCTAACTGGCTTCCTTGCCTCCATCATTCCTTTCCCATAGTCTATTCTCCTCAGAGTAGACAGAGTGAGTTTCTTAAAATAAGTCCGACCAGACCAGTTCTTTGCTTATAATAAAACCCCAAGTCCTTCATCATAGCTTATAAGATCATGCATGATCTGCCCTTCCTTGACCTTGAAGCTCTGACCTTATCTCATCTCCCCAGTGCCCTCCACTCTCACTTAGCTCCAACTACACTGGGATACCTCAAACATGGCAGAAAACTTTCCCACGACCTTTGTACTTTCTGTTCTTTCTGCCTGGAATGTTCTTCCCTGAGGTAACCTTTACTGCCTTCAAGTTCCTGCTCAAATGTCACCTTATCAGCAATGTCACGGACCATTCTATGGAAAAGACAAGCCCTCTGCCCAGTCTTCCCCTTTTCCCCTTACCCAACTTCATTTTTCTACATAGCACTTACCACCTGACATATTATACATTTTTGTATTTGTCAACTGTTTCTCCACACTACTCGATTTGGCCCGTGAAGAGAGGGACTTGGGGTATTTTATTCTCTATCCTACCCACAGCAAACAGAACAGAGATTGGCACAGGATCAGTGCTTTTAAAAAACTTGCTGAATAAATAAATGAAAGAATTTTAGAGACCTCAAGACATCGTGTTCCCTAACGCCTGGCCACATGGTTGCTGGCTGTAGCCGGAGGATGTTCCATTGGAACTGCCCTACTTCAGTCAAAACAGCTCATGAAAATCCGAATTTCATGATGAGTATTGGCAATACATCTGGTAACATTATACTGCCCTGGCACCCAACCCAGGAGGGCCTACACCTGGAATGTTACATGCAGTTTTAGCTGTTATCTCTCAAGAAAGGTCCAAACAAAAGCAAGGAAAAGGAAAGGTCTGCCAGAGTAAGGAATACAATATTTCAGTCTGGAGTG
Organism: Leucopleurus acutus; assembly: GCF_964270905.1. NCBI lineage: Eukaryota > Metazoa > Chordata > Mammalia > Artiodactyla > Delphinidae > Leucopleurus > Leucopleurus acutus. The sequence continues at coordinate 55,835,210 of NC_139152.1, forward strand.
ACAAACAATGAGGAAATATAATCAAAATCTAGAAAATAATGTGATAAAACCCAAAATGAACTTGTATACCAAATCCAAGATATTAAAATAATGGAGGGAAACCCTTTAAAACTTGGAAGGTAGCACAGTGGGACAGAAATTTCATGGGCAGTGAGATAGGCACCCTTGTGTTAAAACCAAACATTTAGCTGCATGATCTTGGACATGAACTACTATGAAGTAGTACTTACATGTAAAATTAAGATCATGGTACCTGTGTCTTCATCTGTCATGAAGAGAATGCACATACAAGGCACAGAGTATTCTTGTCCTGTGATGAGGAAAATATTGGGATAAATAAAAGGAAGGGTTTTTTTCCTTTGTTTTTTATTGAAGTATAATTGACTTACAAAAGGAAGTCTTAAAGCAGAAGGCAAGCTTAGATATGTTTTGTTAAAGAATAGAATCAGGTGAATTCATAACAGGTAGAAAATATATATCTTATATTCATTCTGCATTTTACAATTTTTAGACTGTTTTTACTGACTTTATCTCCTTTGACCCCACAAGCTATCTTATAAGGTAAGAAAGGTAGATATTATTAAACCCATTTTACAGATGAGGAAACTGAGGATGGGTTTTCTTTTAAGTCCTCTTAATACAAGTTTAGTGATCTTCCAACTACTCCACAGGGCCTCCTTCTAGAATTTAAATCACTTCTCAGAAAAGCTGAGTCACTTAGGAGAGACTCACTGTGGGTGATTAATGAAAACAAAAATGTCTGAGTATTTAGTGTGTAAGTCAAGAATCAGCAAACTCTTTCTCAGCATACCTCTTAGGCCTGTTATGAAAATATTCAACTGGTTGAGACCTGGATCTAGTTCTCCAGAGCAAGTTTCTCAGTTCACTGTTTGCTGTCCTTAACTAGGCATGAATGCAGTCTCTCAGGAGGCATGCCCACAGAGATTTTCCTCCTGCCTCTGGTTTGGAGGGCATGTTGTTCTGCATTCCCAAGGGTGGAGGGCAGACTTGGGAAGTTTGGGTCTTCAGTCACAATAGTCCCAGTTACAGAAACAGATAAACCAAATTTATAACAACTGTTTCCACAGCCTCAAATACCCACCATTTGTCCCATGACCTTCTGTCTTTAAACAAATGCCAAAAAAGGAGATTCAATTATTCAGTCGGTCTAATAAGGAATCAGTTTATGCTGAAGTTCAGTGTTGGGTTTATGTAATTTTACATTACAGGTCACGCTGAAAGCTTTATGCAAGCTTGTAGCTGCAGTCAGGGCAGAGTCCTGCCTTTCTTTGTAGTTAAACTAGTAACTAGGCAGAACTGATCCTCAAAGAAGAAAAAGCCAATCACACCACACCAGTTTTGGGAATGAAAAATAACAGAGAAACAGCGTTCATTCATCCATTCAATAAATATTTATTGTGCTCTTTTGAAGTGGCAGGCACCATACAAGGTATTGGGAATATAAAATGGAAAAGAAACAGTCCCCTGGTCTCAGAAGCCCAGGGTTTGGTGGGCAAATAGACACTGCACAGTCTGAGTCATTTACAACACAATGTAATAAATATTATGACAGAAAGAATTACAAGGTACAATGGGAGTCTACGCTGCATAATTCTTAAGTGTTACTAGGAGATATCACCTCAGCTATTAGAGTGACCTGTTCATCCCAGTTAGCTGGGACTTTCCTGGTTTTACCACTGATAGGCCTGTGTCCCAGTCCCAGGCAAACAGGGATGGTTGGTCACCCTACCTGCGACGCTAAACCAAAAAAAATGTTATTTTGCTCTCTTTGCAAAAGACCAAGTTCATTCTGAGGGTCAAGTTCAGTCTGATGGGGTCAGAATGACCCCATCAGACTGAAGTCTCAATAGTTGATGGAAAAATCAGTGGCCTTTCATGGATCTGCCAGACACAAATGAATCAGCCTGCCATGTTAATAGAGCTCAGACATCGTTTCCCTGGCCCTTGACTAGAGTCCTAGGCCATCTATTTCACCTGCGTGAGTGTGCATTTATTCACCTGTGAGACTGCAGTAGATGTGATATTAGTCAGTTATGGCACTAAATCTTGGTGGCGGATAATCACAGAAACTTCTCTGCACTGCAGGTCAGCTGGGGCTGTGCTACTCAGCTCCTCACTGGTGCAGGCACCATCTCCGCCATTGTCTGTCTGCAGGTCGGAGGGAAAGAGCAACAGCCTTCCTGCCTCAGAAAACGTTTTCTCACCATCCACCAGCAATCCCTAAAACAATGCCAGCTGATTTTAGGCTTTTTTGTTGCGGCAGCATAACCTGGCCTATTCCAACTGATGGGAATACCCTATCTATGGTGCAGATGTGACCCACAGAGGAACTAAGAGTGGTGAAGAATGTTTGGTGCCCTCTTAAGGGGTGATGTGAATGCCCTGGAATGCTGTCTCCTTGGATTACTCATATAAACGGTCTTGTTTAGAAACCAAAGTTAGCGTTGAGGTTAAGGTTAGGGTTAGGGTGCTGCTAAGGAGCCAGAATTCCTAGTGTGACCTTTAATACAGACTTGTCAGTTGCTCACAGACAAACACTTTTCCCACAACCAGAGACTGTAGCCGTGGTCGCACCCAGCTATTTTTCTGACAAAAAATGAGCAACTGGTCACAGGGCCAGAAAGTGTGGCTGCCACAGCAATGCCCCTCCCTGCTACTGAACAAAACAACTATGCTCTATCATTCTCATGTTTTAAAAATGGACTTTTTAAAGCCACTGGATCATTTGGAACAGATTTCCTATGAGTTTTATAACATTTTAACTCTATTCCCCTCCATTTGAGTTTCATCGTAAGTTTCCTGTTCATGCTAAAGATAGTCATAAACAAATTCTGTGGTCTGTATCTCAAAAAGGGAAACATGTGTAAAGTCCAATTATCATCACTTTTCTCTGAGAATGGAAGAGTTCTGCTTCCTAGAGGGTGATGTTCATTTGAAAATTGCCCTTTGACAGGCAATAAAAGGAACATCCGAACTAGTGGCCTCTCGTTTTTAGAAATCATTGGAAAGAATCGTGTGGATAGCCGTAACATCCAATTATAGGGTGAGTAACAAGAAGGGTTGTCCACTAGGGATCATCCAGCAGGAGTTTCAACATGGCTGAACTTCTTTATAAAAGAAGTCGTCCATTAACTTCTGAGGAGCATCTATATAACACAATGCCCATGTAACAGGGACATCAAAAAGTTCTGACTACAAGCCCACCTTAAGAAGCAGGAAGCATCTCGAATAAACAACCTAACCTTGCACCTCAAGCAATTAGAGAAAGAAGAACAAAAAAACCCCAAAGCTAGCAGAAGGAAAGAAATCATAAAAATCAGATCAGAAATAAATGAAAAAGAAATGAAGGAAACAATAGCAAAGATCAATAAAACTAAAAGCTGGTTCTTTGAGAAGATAAACAAAATAGATAAACCACTAGCCAGACTCATCAAGAAAAAAAGGGAGAAGACCCAAATCAATAGAATTAGAAATGAAAAAGGAGAGGTAACAACTGACACTGCAGAAATAAAAGAGATCATGAGAGATTACTACAAGCAACTCTATGCCAATAAAATGGACAATCTGGAAGAAATGGACAAATTCTTAGAGAGGCACAACCTGCCAAGACTGAATCAGGAAGAAATAGAAAATATGAACAGACCAATCACAAGCACTGAAATTGAAACTGTGATTAAAAATCTTCCAACAAAGAAAAGCCCAGGACCAGATGGCTTCACAGGCGAATTCTATCAAACATTTAGAGAAGAGCTAACACCTACCCTTCTCAAACTCTTCCAAAATATAGCAGAGGGAGGAACACTCCCAAACTCCTTCTACGAGGCCACCATCACCTTGATACCAAAACCAGACAAGGATGTCACAAAGAAAGAAAACTACAGGCCAATATCACTGATGAACATAGATGCAAAAATCCTCAACAAAATACTAGCAAACAGAATCCAACAGCACATTAAAAGGATCATACACCATGATCAAGTGGGGTTTATTCCAGGAATGCAAGGATTCTTCAATATACGCAAATCTATCAATGTGATAAACCATATTAACAAACTGAAGGAGAAAAACCATATGATCATCTCAATAGATGCAGAGAAAGCTTTTGACAAAATTCAACACCCATTTATGATAAAAACCCTGCAGAAAGTAGGCATAGAGGGAACTTTCCTCAACATAATAAAGGCCATATATGACAAGCCCACAGCAAACATCATCCTCAATGGTGAACAACTGAAAGCATTTCCACTAAGATCAGGAACAAGACAAGGTTGCCCACTCTCACCACTCTTATTCAACATAGTTTTGGAAGTTTTAGCCACAGCAATCAGAGAAGAAAAGGAAATAAAAGGAATCCAAATCGGAAAAGAAGAAGTAAAGCTGTCACTGTTTGCAGATGACATGATCCTATACATAGAGAACCCTAAAGATGCTACCAGAAAACTACTAGAGCTAATCAATGAATTTGGTAAAGTGGCAGGATACAAAATTAATGCACAGAAATCTCTGGCATTCCTATATACTAATGATGAAAAATCTGAAAGTGAAATCAAGAAAACACTCCCATTTACCATTGCAACAAAAAGAATAAAATATCTAGGAATAAACCTACCTAAGGAGACAAAAGATCTGTATGCAGAAAATTATAAGACACTGATGAAAGAAATTAAAGATGATACAAATAGATGGAGAGATATACCATGTTCTTGGATTGGAAGAATCAACATTGTGAAAATGACTTTACTACCGAAAGCAATCTATAGATTCAATGCAATCCCTATCAAACTACCACTGGCATTTTTCACAGAACTAGAACAAAAAATTTTGCAATTTGTATGGAAACACAAAAGACCCCGAATAGCCAAAGCAATCTTGAGAACGAAAGAAGGAACTGGAGGAATCAGGCTCCCAGACTTCAGACTATACTACAAAGCTACAGTTATCAAGACGGTATGGTACTGGCACAAAAACAGAAAGATAGATCAATGGAACAGGATAGAAAGCCCAGAGATAAACCCACACACATATGGTCACCTTATCTTTGACAAAGGAGGCAGAAATGTACAGTGGAGAAAGGACAGCCTATTCAATAAGTGGTGCTGGGAAAACTGGACAGCTACATGTAAAAGTATGAAATTAGATCACTCCCTAACACCGTACACAAAAATAAGCTCAAAATGGATTAAAGACCTAAATGTAAGGCCAGAAACTATCAAACTCTTAGAGGAAAACATAGGCAGAACACTCTATGACATAAATCACAGCAAGGTCCTTTTTGACCCACCTCCTAGAGAAATGGAAATAAAAAGAAGAGTAAACAAATGGGACCTAATGAAACTTAAAAGCTTTTGCGCAGCAAAGGAAACCATAAAGAAGACCAAAAGACAACCCTCAGAATGGGAGAAAATATTTGCAAATGAAGCAACTGACAAAGGATTGATCTCCAAAATTTATAAGCAGCTCATGCAGCTTAATAACAAAAAAACAAACAACCCAATCCAAAAATGGGCAGAAGACCTAAATAGACATTTCTCCAAAGAAGATATACAGAGTGCCAACAAACACATGAAAGAATGCTCAACATCACTAATCATGAGAGAAATGCAAATCAAAACTACAATGAGATATCATCTCACACCAGTCAGAATGGCCATCATCAAAAAATCTAGAAACAATAAATGCTGGAGAGGGTGTGGAGAAAAGGGAACCCTCTTACACTGTTGGTGGGAATGTAAATTGATACAGCCACTGTGGAGAACAGTATGGAGGTTCCTTAAAAAGCTACAAATAGAACTACCATATGACCCAGCAATTCCACTACTGGGCATATACCCTGAGAAAACCATAATTCAAAAAGAGTCATGTACCAAAATGTTCATTGCAGCTCTATTTACAATAGCCCAGAGATGGAAACAACCTAAGTGTCCATCATCGGATGAATGGATAAAGAAGATGTGGCACATATATACAATGGAATATTACTCAGCCATAAAAAGAGACAAAATTGAGCTATTTGTAATGAGGTGGATAGACCTAGAGTCTGTCATACAGAGTGAAGTAAGTCAGAAAGAGAGAGACAAATACCGTATGCTAACACATATATATGGAATTTAAAAAAAAAAATGTCATGAAAAACCTAGGGGTGAAACAGGAATAAAGACACAGACTTACTAGAGAATGGACTTGAGGCTATGGGGAGGGGGAAGGGTAAACGGTGACAAAGCGATAAAGAGACATGGACATATATACACTACCAAACGTAAGGTAGATAGCTAGTGGGAAGCAGCCGCATAGCACAGGGAGATCAGCTCGGTGTTTTGTGACCGCCTGGAGGGGTGGGATAGGGAGGGTGGGAGGGAGGGAGACGCAAGCGGGAAGAGATATGGGAATATATGTATATATATAACTGATTCATTTTGTTGTGAAGCTGAAACTAACATACCATTGTAAAGCAATTATACTCCAATAAAGAAAAAAAAAAAAAAAAAAAAAAAAGTTCTGACCTTTTAGTTAAGTGAAGTGAAATATTTCTCGTAGTCTGATGGTCCTTTAAAAAAATCATAAAAGTTGAATTCTGTTTAGATGACTCCCATTATGATCTTGCTTGGAAATGAGTTCTCCTACAGCATGAGTTTTATAGTGACTGATTTCCTCCCCTGCTCAACATAGCAATTACTTAGCTGTGTTCATATGTATTAATGCACATTCTCTAGAGTTCAATTTAGTTCGTTTCACTCCTGATGACACTGGGAATGAAATTTCAGCATAATCTCATGAGGATCCATGGACAGGAAATTGTCCAATGGAGGAACTCCAGTGAGGCAGAGAGAGACCCGCTTGCATCTGCAGTTGAAGATGTCAGATGGTGGAAGCCCAGAGACAAGCATAGAGAAATTGGTTCCTGAGGATAGAAGGAGAGTCTCCTGGGCAGTGCTCAGCTCAGGAAATAAGTACCTCTCCTACTGTTAGAGGTCTATTAGGTCCCTCCTTAGTTCATGGGCAGAGGACTTTCACAGAGTTACAGGCACTGGGAATTCTAGAAGAGGCATTTTATGGAGGTTCCCAAAATGCATTCCAAGTATAAAGGACTGCAGAGCAACATTACCTGCAATGCACAAATCAGTCCTAAACAGGAGCAGAAAAGGAATGAATATTTCCCAACATAGGAGCCTCAGATCCTTAAGTTTCCATGAAGGGACTTAGAAGAATCAGAAACTATGCTCAAGATTCCCCCAAAATCTCATTCACTTACTTGTTTTTTGGGTTTTTTTTAAATTTTATTTATTTATGGCTGTGTTGGGTCTTCGTTTCTGTGCGTGGGCTTTCTCTAGTTGCGGCAAGCGGGGGCCACTCTTCATCACGGTGCGCGGGCCTCTCACTGTCGCAGCCTCTCTTGTTGTGGAGCACAAGCTCCAGATGCGCAGGCTCATTACTTGTGGCTCACGGGCCCAGTTGCTCCACGGCATGTGGGATCCTCCCAGACCAGGGCTCGAACCCGTGTCCCCTGAATTGGCAGGCAGATTCTCAACCACTGCGCCACCAGGGAAGCCCTCACTTACTTGTTGATTCCTTCAGTGAGTATGTATCAAGGGCCTATTATGTACTAGATGCTCTGCTAGGCCCAGGGAGTTAATCTGCAAATGAGACAGCTCTAGTCCCTGACAGCATGAAGCTCATGTTCTACTGGAGTTGCCTGGTATTACATAACAACTTTCAAAATTAATTAATTAATTAAACTTGTGGTAAATGTTGCAAAAGAGAAGATAAGATACTTGGAGAGCATATGACAGAAAACATTACCTGGTCTGAGTTTCAGGGAAGACTGTGCTGAGGACATGCTGTAGAAATTGAGAGCCACATAAGATGAGTCATAGTGACCTTGGCAAAGAGGTGAGGGAAAAACATTGCAGAGAGAACTGGAAAGGCAAAGGCCTCAGGTGAAAAGGAGAATGGCACTCTCAAGGGACAGAGAGACAGCCAGGTGACTGGAGCACAGATGATGGACGAGAAGATGAGGAGAGGGCAAGGGCTGTCAAGGGCCTGAGGCCTGAGCTGGAGGAGGGAAAATGGCTGACTGTTAAATTATACAAGTAATAGAAATTGTATTACTTGTGGTCGAATAATAAACAAATCACGTAATACAGAAGAAGATGAAAAACTCCATGAGAAACTTTCTCCATCTACCCTCCACCCCAGTCTCATGTTAGAAGTAACCACTATGAGCAGTTTTGTGTGTGGATTTCCAGATCTATTGCCAGAAATATTTTAAAAGGAGAGTTGCTTTGCATTATACTTAGATGACTTTACACTATATATATTATTGTGAAAATTTTCTTTTCATTTAGTAATGTGAGAATATCTTTGTGAACTTGAGACAGGAAAGAAGGAAGAAAGAAAAAGGAAGAAAAGAACAAAAGAAAGAAGGAAGAAAAAAGGGAAGGAGGGAGAGACATAAGTATCGGGCTGGCACAAGCAAAGGCAAAACCAAAACACCTCTGTTGGGAGTTGTCCACAACTCAGAAGACACATGATTCCAAAAATATAAAACGAGCCAAACAAATAAAAATACCCTCTAAAGATGAGCTCTCAATAAGCCTACAAATCACACACAGAAACAAATGCCCAACTGGAGTTGCATTAAATACACAGATTATCTTAAAGACAATTGGCATCTTTAGTATAATAGATAACCTATTAAGTATTTACTATGTGCCTGGCACTGGGCTGAGTGCTCTAAACAGATCATTTAATTTAGTCAGATCATTTTAGTTAATTTTCATACTTGATACACGAGCTAACTAATATTATTACTCTCCCTTTACAAACAAGGAAGCTAAGCCTTAGAGGAGTGAAGCGACTTTCCTGAGATGAGGCAGAAAGGAATTGCTGGCATTCATACTCACACAGTCAGACCTCAGGCTCATAACCACCACATTAAACTTTTCGTGTAGAAACATGGAGTGTATTTTCATGGATTCAAGTGTTATTTTTCTATCTTTCAATAACAGTTTAGAGCTTTTTAAAAATGTGGATTTACATATTTTTATTAAGTTTGCTTCTAGGTATTCTATAATTTTTGCTCCTTTTGTGAGTCAGATCCTTTCTGCCATTACATTTTCTAACTGGTTACTGCTGGTGATTGGGAGATCTATTGATTTTTTAAAAATCTTGTATCTGACTACTAAGCTGCCTTGTTAGCTTCCAGTTGATTCTCCTGTATATTCCAGGTAGTCAAGTCTCTTGTATATTCCAGGTATATTGAGGTATGTAAATAATGACAGCTTCCCCTCTTTCCCCTGACTACCTCACTTGCCAATATTTGTGCATTTTATGGTGTAGGGGTAAGTTCATAAGGTAGTACTGGTGGGCAGGGCGGTCTTTAATTCATTCCAGAAAGAAACAGCTCTCTTTTGAGCACAAGGTTATGAAACAGCTTGACAGATTCCAGAAATTGGGAATAGTTTGACATGACTATAAGGTAGGGTACAAATGAGAAAAGCAAGAGATGATAACTTGAAACACAGGGGATCTTGAAGGATGACAAGCCATTAAAAGATGTTAAGCAAAGATGTGGCACAGTAAGATTTACATTTTAGAAAAAACCCCAGTGTCAGCAGTGTGGAGACTGAGGAAGATAAACCTAAAGAAATGGAGAAAAGTTAGGAGACTAGAGCAATAATACAAACAAGTGATAAGCCATCCATGGGGTAATAGGGAGAGGACATGAATCTGTGAGAATGGAATCGCTACTCATTCAGCCTCCTTCAAGGTGTGATCTTGAACCAGTTAATCTCCCCAAGCCTCAGTTCTTCTAATCTGTAAAATTAGGATAATAGCACCAACAGGTATGGCTACAAAGTTTAAGATAATGTGTGTGAAGTGCACTAAAAAATGGTAGCTCTTTATTATTGAGCTATACAATGGCAGTGAGAATAAAGTTGAAGTCACAGATTCTAGAAATGCATCTCCATCAAAGTGCCATGCCAAAGCTATCACTTCCTATTCTGAGTTATCAGACTTAAGTTATTGAGGAAGATAAAGCTGTGTATCAGCACCCTTTCAGCCACACCCCAAGTTCCACCTCTCCTGTGCTCTTTGCTTCCTCTTCTCCCTGCCCACATACCACCTTTCAGACTACTGTGGGTGTTGGATTTGCATCATGAAACAGCTGAAGTGCATGGCTCAAAAATTAGTACGCTAACTCAACAACAACAACACAACCCAATTAAAAAGTGGGCAAAGTATTTGAATGGACATTTCTTATTTCTCCTAAGAAGATATATAGATGGTCAACAAACACATGGAAAGATACTTATCACTAGAAAAGTGTAGATCAAAACCCCAATGAGGTACCACTTCATATGCGTTAGGGTAGCTATAATAAAAAAAAAACAACACAGAAAATAACAAATGTTGGCAAGGATGTGGAGAAACTGGAACCCTCGTACACTGTTGGTGGGAATGTAAAATGGTTCAGCCCCTTTAGAAAGCAGTTTGGTGGTTCCTCAAAAAGTTAAACATAGAATTATCAAATGACCCAGTGATTCTACTCCTAGGTGTATACTCAAAAGAATAAAAAATAGGTGTTTAAACAAGTACAGGTACACACATGATATGGTGTGAATGTTTATGTTCCCCCCAAAATCACATGTTAGAATCCTAACACCCAATGTGATGATGTTAGAAGGTGGGACCTTTAGGAGATGATTAGGTCACAAGTGTGGAGGACTCATGAATGAGATTAGTGTTCTTATAAGAGAGATTCCACAGAGCTCCCTAGCCCCTTCTACCATGTGAAGATACAACAAGAAGTCTGTGTCCCAAAAGGGGCCCTCACCCAACCATGCTGGCACCCTGATCCCAGACTTCCAGCCTCCAGAATTGAGGGCAATAAATTTCTGTTGTTTATAAGCTACCCAGTCTGTGGTATTTTGTTATAGCAGCCCAAATGGGCACATGTTCATAGAAGCACTGTTAAAATAACTAAAAGGTAGAAGCAGCCCAAATGTCTATTAATGGATGAATCCATTAATATGTGGTATATATATATATATATATATATATATATATATATATATATATACATTAAATGGAATATTACCCAGCCAGGAAAAGAAATGAAGTACTGATACATGTTATAACATGGATGAACCTCAAAAACATTATGCTAAGAGAAAAAAGCCACACAAAAATTATATATTGTATTATTCCATTTCCAATAGATATCCAGAATAGGTAAATCCACAGAGACAGAAGTACTGATACATGCTACAACATGGATGAAACCTCAGAAACATTCTGCTAAGTGAAAAAAGCCACACAAAAGATTATATATTGTATGATTCCATTTCTAATAAATATTCAAAATAGGTAAATCCATAGAGACAGAACAAAGATTAGTAGTTACCAGAGGCAGTGGCAAGGGAGAGTGAGGAACAATTACTTAATATGTATGGGGTTCCCTTCTGGAGTGATGAAAATATCATGGAACTAGAGGTGGTGGTGACACAACGTTGTGCATATACTAAATGCCACTGAAAATGTTCACTTTATAATGGTTCATTTTATGTTATGTTAATTTCACCTCAATAAGATACATAAATAATATATATTATATATATTTTTTAACTATTATGAGAGCCTCTTCACAGAAAGTGGATGTGATTGGCTGCTAGAGTTCATAGCCTCAAGTCACCCCTGAATAAAAAGTAGTTTGCATTAAACCACTATGGTACCCAGGCATTCTTTATTGTTTAACACCACCAATAGCCCCAACTGGAGCAGTGCAGTATCCTACATTACCTTTAACTAGTCGCAGACTTTGTTGGGAGCCCTTATTTTTCCTCTCCATTATCTTGTCTTCCCACAGTCCCTCTGAATACTCCCTGCCTTGGGCTGGCTCCAGCGGCCTTTTGGAGACAATATTTCTCCTGATGAGTTGCTGAATTTTCTTTGACTATGATATCGCTTTGAAAGAGCTCACATACTGTTATGTAAAATTATTAAGTCTTTTTTGTCTAGACTGTAAGCTCCGTGAAGGTGGGAACCAGGCTGCTTTGGTTCACCACTACACCTAGCACAGAATACAACAAAGAAACTTAGGTGTTTAGATGCCCATCTCACCGGACCTGTTTTTTGCTATTTTGCCTGCTTTTGAGTAGAACAGCACCTGAAGCAAAAAGCCAGATATTTAAATGATTTTTCAGCTTTAACATTTGACTTTATAATTATCTTGTGCACATAGAAAAGGACTAGAAACTAGCTAATGTTTCTCTTATATCGCCATTCCCTCCCCAGTCAAACACCACCTTGGCTCCCGTATCAACTGATAAAACACAGGATCCTTCTCAACCTCTTCCAACTGTAGCTCTTCCATTGTGCTTGTTCATTACTGCCTGATGGTAAAAATTCTAGGATAGTGATTCAACATACTTTGAAAAGTGAAATAACATTTTCATTTGTTTCTTTCTACTCAGAATTCAAACTAATTAATTAGTTGTGTTAAAAAAAAAAAAAGACAAAGCATTAAACACCCTCTCACTTCACTTTTTTTTCTTTTATTCAAGGTGACTCAATTCTGTCCAGTTGCTGACAATGGTGCCAGTACTGGAGGCTGAGATTGTACTGTTTTATTGCTCTACACAAACAAAGTGCTAATCTGGCCTTAAGGCTCCAAGAAAGACTCTACAGGTAATAATTACAGGCACGCGGTGTCCCAAAAGAAAAAAGATGTTTTGACACTGTTAAGAATCACCATGCGTAGGTGCCTCCTGCATTGAGTACAATACGTGGGAAGAATACCAATTTACTAGCCAGAGAGTTTGGGGTTTGAATCTCAGCTCTGCCACTTACCATGTGAACTTGAGCAAGTTATTAAACAACTCTGAACATCAGCTTATTAATCTTTAAAACTGGAAAAATGATTAAGTCATAGGGTTTTTGTATGCATAAAATATGTTATTGATTTAAAGACTGCCTGACACATACTAGGCTCTCAATTAATAGCCATTATCATCATTCTAAGCAGAACTCATCTTATTGGTGTAAAATTTCATTTAGCTCTTGTTTACGCGCGCACACACACACACACACACACACACACACACACAGAGGCATCTCCTTGCCTCATTTTCAGGCTTACTTGGTAATAAAACTGCCAAAAGAGAAAAGTAAGACAAACTGTATAATGTACCAAATCCATGAAAACAGTTCTCAAAAACTCTTAATCTATATGAATTCTGTTAGACCAAACATGTCTTCATTTGTTTTACCCCTATTTACCAAATATTAAACAATTTTTGCTACTGCTTTCCTTGTCAGAATCCATAATTTTCTATCACAAATATATACCCAAGTTTCCACAACATACATGGATTCCCCACAGGAAACTAAAACCAGACGTAATTTAAAAAAGAAAAAAAAAAAAAGAACATCCAGGAATATATTTTTCAAACACTGTCTGATTTTTAGGAGGCCCAGAAATGATTCTTATAATTTTTATAATAAACTGAATTTAAATCAGTAACTATTTAGAGGATGCCTACTACATTCCTGACACAGGAGAGATTCAAAGATAAATGCAATACAGTCTGTGTCCTTGAGTAGCTTATAGTCTAGTAGAAACTTGATAAGCTCAGCCAAACATCAGATCTTATTCTTCGAACAAATCCACTTTATCCTAGCATAGTGTGTTCAGTGGATCTCACAGAAACAGATTAGACAAAATCAGTTGGAAACAGTAGAGGTAATTTTCCAAATTCTTCGGACAGATAATCTTGCTTTAAAGGATAACAAAACAGAAAAGGCATTCTGAATGATCTCTTGTGGCTGGCTCTGTGTTTGTATTCACCAAGTAGTTACTCAATTATCTTTTTCTATGCAGGTGGCACCATGGCAGAGAAGCTCTGGCAAGAATATTTGCAAAATGAGGTATTTCCAATTTTGTACCAAACATGATGACATTTAAGTAACTCAAGGGAAATAAATTTGTACACTGTGCTAGATATTCCATGCTTAGAATTTTTATGTGGTACACTAGGTAAATTCCATGTAAATAGTTTTCCCTAAGAAACAAAATGTTCACAAAGACACCCTTGTTGATTTTTTTTTTCCATTTCAAAGGTTAATCCAAAATTTGACCTTCTGTACAATACTGGCACACAGTGAGCCAGACACTTGCAAGTGAATGTTGCTTTCTGGTAGCTAAGCTCTCTGGGGGGGGAAGAAGGAATGGTACATCATTTGCACTCCACCACTAGGGAACTATTTATAGTCCAGCAATCTAATGAAAACCCTGGTGACCTGGAAAAGTTAATGTGCCTTTCAGTGTCTTATTTACACCCAAGGAGTAACTCAGGATCAAATCCAAGATGTATACATGTGTTTTCTCACACACACACACTCACTTATCCCATTCAGTATGAAAGCCAGAAAGAATTACACAGTCTATATTTATTTGGGTTCTTGCATTACACAGCTGATAATTGAAGACACAGCAGAATAATAAAGTTCTACTAGAAACACCTTCAAGAAAATGATGGACCAAACTGTGGAGATAATTAGAGTCCAACAAAAACACCAAAAAAAAACCCAAATCACAGTATTCCTCCCCTTAAAAGTTTAATGAAATTCAAAGGTTAAGTCAGAAAGTGAAACCAGTAGAGTGGGAAATGTAGTCTGAAAGAAGGTTAAATATCAGTTACATATACTTACGTTATTAAAATGATAGCGTAATTATTACTGGCATAAGTGTGTGTCCTAGTTTACAAGGCTCCTCTCTTTTTGGAGTTGGACCCACTTGGACTCCACTACATTCAAGAAGACTCTCCTCACTCTTCTCAGACCAGGTTAGGTGCCCTTTCATATGCGCCTTATCTTACCACTGGTCAAGTAAGCCTGGAAAGAATTCTGTATGATAGATGTAGTTTTGATCTCCACTTTACAGATAAGAAAACTGAGTCCAGAGAAACTGAGTGAGCTGTCTCCTCAAGATCACAAAGCAGAACCGAGAACCAAACTCCTATCAAATGATTCCAAATCCCATTGTCTGGCTGCAGCTCACAGGGCAAAGGTAATTCAGTGAACTTCTCTTCCACTTTAAGATTGCACAGCTGAATTAAGAAAGTAGGAAGATGAGCAATTATCTGTTGACTTTGGGCAAGAAACAGAGAGCATTTGAGTAATTATGATAAGAATGCATTGAGCATTACTGTGTGCCAAGCCCTTGACTAAGTGCTGAGTGCCTTCTCTCATTTCTTTCTCACAACATTTTGTGAGCTACAAATGATGATTAGTCCCCTCCACCTACTTCTACATTTTATTGTTAGAGAAACTGAGGCTCAAGTATATTAAACAATTTGCCCAGGTTCACACCACTAGAAAGTGAGAGAGCCAGGCTCTCTACCGAGGTTTCTGACTCTGAGTCCACTTGCTTAAGCACCACATGTGTTGCCCACTTCAAGCCCCACCCGCCTGACCTTTTCCTTAGATATTTAAGGGGTGAAAGTGTAGGCTACAAGGTGAGGGCTGTCTTGAATTATCTTAGTAACTGCTGAGTTCTCCTCCCCCTTTTTTTTTTTAAAACACATATAGACATACACTAAGAACTTTTTTCAGACTTGGGTTCAGATTCTAGTTTAGTCACTTACTAGATGGAAAGACTTTGTTCACATTACTGAACCTCCAAAACTCAGTTTTCCCATTTGACAAAAGGAGCTAATAGGACCCAACCAACTGGGGTGGGGGATCTGGGGGGGGTGGTACCCAAAGGGAAATCATGTCATGGAAACCATCTAATACAGAACCTAGCAGTCAGAGGTCAATCAATCAATTTCAAACCCATCCCTTTCCTTTCCCCTGACTTCTAGCTTTAACTATAGATATAAATCAAACACACACTAGATGACACAAAAATCTTCACTCATTCATCTCAGCATATTGTTGATCTTTCTTGAACCTTTCCAGTTAATAAGATTTTAAGATGACAACTTCCTAAAATTCTTGAGGGTTTTTTTTCAGTTCTATATCTGGATGGCAACAGTCTCTTGAACATTTTTTTTTCTGAGTCTGTAGAAGTGCACAAATTTATCTATATTTTAAACATACTATCTACGATAGATACACTCTTTAATTCCACAGTCATCAAGTAAGTGCCTCCCATGCTGAGAACCATCCCTACCCCCAAGGAGTGCATAGTTTATTGGGTAAACAAACAGCATTATGGTAATGGTGCCATAACAGAGGCATGTACCAAGCTCCTTGGGAGCAATTAACCCTGCTCAAGGTGTTGGGGACTAGTTAACAGAGGAGGTGACATTTGAGTTCAGCCACAAAGAATGAGTCAGCTTTTCAGAACTAATGAGCGTTCTAACATCAGAGTCAAATTTCAAGGAGGGTATCTGGTTAAAACTCTGACTACAAGAATGTCGCATCAGAGAAAATTCTCTCCTTTAGCTTTGTCCAGATTATGAAAGACAAAAAGTTGTGATGACTTTCAGAGTTAACCTGCTGAAGTCACTCGGTGATGGTTTTACAGAGCAAATATGTGGTGTTTACCTATCCCAAAGCCACCATTGTGTAGCACTTAGAATTCTAGACAACAGGAACTTCTCCTTTGAGGGCTCATATATCATATAATGAATATGTATTACATTAAAGATTATTGAAGATTGTAAGCTGCCTTTTTTCATGTGTAAGATTGGTAGCTTTTAAAATATTGATGCATTTGTGCAAGTTACTTGACTTGAATTTTACATTAAACTCAGGAAAGAAAATGTCAACACTGGACATCAGGCCCTGGGAGGAGACAACTTGGCTGATGGTCCTAAATCCCTCCCCTCCACTGACCAAAGCTTTGTTTCTGGGTCTGGCTTGTGCCTGGCTGCCTTACCTGTCAGAAGAAATCCTCACCAAAGATGCCCATGTTATAGAGACAGCCTGACATGCCATTTCCTCAGATAAAGCCAAACTAGTCTGAACTTCAGAGATACACCTACTTGGGCTTGGAGGATTCTTGTTCTTATTCCCACTTGCTCTAGTTACTTGATGAAAATAGGTTCAGCCTCATAAGAAATCTTGGAGGAAGCTAATGTCCATTTTTATTTGGTTAAAGATAAAAGGAGGAAGGAAAGGAAGGAAGGGAGGGAGGGAGGGAAGTCTATCGTATTAAACTGTAACTTTCCCCAAGTAAATGGTTGGTAGAAATATTCCATCTCTGTAACCACTATCCCCAGATCACTCTTATGATTTCAAATATTTTGTTCTTTTTTCTTAAGCTAAAATTATCACATTTTACAAAGGCTTTTCCTTATACAAGCCATCATTTAGTTTTTAAGTACCCTGTGAAATAGATATTCTTGTGGTCTCCATTTTTCAGAAGAGAAAATTAAGCAGTCTCTCTCACCCATTATCACCCCCTCCCTTCACTACTGAATTTTACAAACTTTTCCAGCTAAGTCTTCATTTTCTCCAGGAAGACTTACTGACATCCTTGGCCTGGGTAGGCAGCTCCAATCCTCTGTTCCAGTACAGCAGAGTACCAGTTGACCAGAAGGAGCTTGGGGTGATAGGAGACCCAGAGACCAATTACCTCAAGCCCTGAGCTGTCCCATTCATTCTCCCCAATGTCATATGAGTAATATCATTTTCCATGTGTGCCAAGATGTGAAAAACCCTGAGAAGTCCCACCACAGAATAATGGCTAAGAGCATAGGTTTTGAAATGCTGCTTAGCTGTGTGACCTTGGACAGTTATATAACCCATCTGGGTGTTAGTTTCCCCATCTGGAAAATGGAGATAGTAGAGAGCACTTCCTACCGTGTAAACTATCTCATTTGCTTTTCAAAACAGTATAAAGGTAAGTACTATTATTCTTCCATCATACAGAGAGGAAACTGAGGCATGGGAAGGTAAAAGTCACATAGACAACAAGTTGTTTGGACTTCGCATTAATAGTATAAGAGCTGCGATTCAAACCCGAGCCCATGTTTGTCTGTAACCACTACACTATGCTGGGATCAAACAGAACCTTCCTCATAGAGCTCTTATAAGAATTAAAGTCGATAATCTATGTGTAAATGATGCACTTGTCTCGGAATTATAACTGAAGAGCGAATCAACCATGTCTCCCTGCCACTGCCCCACAGGGTGTACTGAGAGGTCCCAGCTCGGAGAACTGGGCCTGCCACCCACTATCATCCCCCCGACTACCACCCAGCATCGAGGGACTAATGTGCAGACCTGCCTCTATGTAATCAGAGCAAAGGAAAGAGATTTGGAGAGATCAATGTTGTGGTTATACTGCTGAGGGAGGGGATATCAATTTCCCAGCACCCTTTCCTAGAAAGGTGGATTCTGCACTTGACCATGGTCCCAAGAATTGACTGGCCAGAGAGGATGGACAGAATTGGAAGCTATGTCTTATCATAATTGGCACTGTATGGTGAGCAGAGAAGCACTTATATCAAGGTATTGCAGTAAGATGGGTAAACCTTGCACGGGGTCACCAGTGCTTAGGGAAACTGCACTGGAGTGAGTCCCTCCCTCACGGGGCACGCTGAAGCCCCCCATGCTCTCACCTATGAAATATGGGAACTGTGATGCTTTCCCCATGGGACTGTCGTGAACACTAAATGAGATAATGTGAGTGAGGTTCCCTCTGCAATGCAGACCCACGATTAATGTTAACTCCCTTGCCACACTTCTGCTACCCAGTGTTTAAAGCCTAGATAAATACTTGGAGTGTGGGAAGAGAGGGGTAGCTTTTCATAATGTCAGATTCAACTTAAAAAGAAAAGTCTGTGTTTGCAGAGTTCTATCTCCCTGGATTACCAAGCAGAGTCTGAAATTTATTAACCTTTTTAGTCATATGTGAGCACCAGCAAGAGGACTTTTTTGAATAATAAAAAAAACCTTCCCACTCTGGCAGCCAAATAAAGGGAGACCAGGTGATTAGGATTAAAAATGCATTACCCCCACCACTGACTTTCTGGGGATAGTGTCAAGTATTTTTTCTTTCATAGTATGTACCGATCCTAAAGCAGACAAAGAGAAGGGGGAGGTGAACAGAGGTGATAAGAGGACTTCAGGAAAAATGGGGGTGGATGGAAAAATGAAGGATGAAAAATGGCAGAGAGAAGATGGAGGAGAATCCTATTTTTAACCAGTTATAGTCCTCTTCCCTCCCCTTAAAAATAGATCCTCTTCCTGCCCACAGTGAATTGAGTGGACAATATCTGGGGTTCCATAACACCATTGGTGTATCTATTTGGAGGCACTGATACTGTGTATCTTTTGGGTAAAGTTGGGCAGGCCTTTTAGATACACAACCACGGAATTTCCTCTAGAAATGTTTCTAAGAAAAATGTTGACATCCACACTATCAATTTAAAAAAATTATCCTCGGCACACAGCTAGGGCTATTTTCTTGAAGTAAAACTAAGATAATTTCTGGTTGCTAATACTACTAGCATACATTTTGAGTGTGTGTTCTCTGTGCCAGGCACCACGCTAAGCTCTTGACACTCATGGCAGCCTTTGGCAGATGGGGAAAATGAAGCTTGAGAAGCTAGACAACTGAACCAGGGCCACAGAGCTCCTATGTGATAGAATTAGGATTCAAACCCAAGTCTACCTCCAAACCCCAACCTTGTCATCTCTGCCCTATTATCTGCTTTTGAAACCTTCAGTGTTTGTCACTCCATCACCCAGGCTAAGCTCTGAGGCTGATCAGAGGAAGAAACCCAGCCCATGGGAAAGGCAAAAACTAAGATATAGCTCTGGCTGTAACAAAAGGGATTGTATTGCAAACAAGCCCTTCAAACTTTGTACACAACAAGCTCATGGTGCACCGTGAGGCCATTCTGAAACTCAAGGATTACTTCGGAAAGGCTTCTGTAATTTCAGATTTTAATAATATGAAATTAGACCCAGAAACCTCAAACACACCCATTTCAAAACTACAATACCCCTGGAAATGAGTACTTCCATTAGATCTGAAACCATTATGTATCCATCTCTCTGTGAGGGAAATAGATGCTTTTACGTTGGAACAAATACAAAACATCAGTACATTTTCATCCAGTACAATTTCCTAAACTCCTTTTATCCAATTTCCCAATTTTGTCAGATATTTGAAACTGAACTAAAGCTCTCGTCTTGGCCTATTTTCTAATTCACTTTAACTCTGCAACAAAATTATTCTCAGGTTTCTATCAGTGGCCTATTTCTTAGATAGGGCTTGCATTTCCTTATTTCAACAAGATGTCAAAAAATATGAAGAAATGTTCCAGAAAAAGACTTTTGTTATTTTCTCTATAATATAATCATTGACTCTTTTTGCTCAAGATGTAAGTGTACACATTATGAAGGTGATCATCAAACAATTACAAATCCACTACAAACAATAGCTTCTAGTACTTAGGTAATGAGAAATGTCTCTAGAGATCACAGACAAAAGGTATTTACATAACAAGTTAAGAGATTAAGCAACCTAAATATAAGGGAAATAATTCCCCAATCTTATGCATATGAAGGTTGCATATACCACAATCAGGAAAAGTTTCATATTTTTTAAATACAACAAAATATTTTCAACCCTTGGGCCATCCTCAGTTATTAAAAAAATCCTCAGTTGAACATATTTATTGTGTATATACACAGTTAGTATTTATAAGACATTCTCTAAGACATCACTGGGACACTGGGCTAAATAATAAATACATAGGTCACTACCTTCAAGAATCTTTCAGGCTTGTAGAGGTGGTAAGAAATGTGTTTGCAGCTATAACATAAAGAAGTATGTAGATGACACAAACAGATGGAAAGATATATGATGTTCCTGAACTGGAAGAATCAATATTGTTAAAATGACCATACTGGGGCTTCCCTGGTGGCGCAGTGGTTGAGAGTCCGCCTGCCAATGCAGGGGACATGGGTTCGTGCCCCGATCCAGGAAGATCCCACATGCCGCGGAGCGGCTAGACCCGTGAGTCGTGGCCGCTGAGCCTGCATGTCCGGAGCCTGTGCTCCACAACGGGAGAGGCCACAACAGTGAGAGGCCCGCATACCACAAAAAAAAAAAAAAAAAAAATGACCATACTACCCAAGGCAATCTACAGACTCAATGCAATCCCTATAAAATTACCAATGGCATTTTTCACAGAATTAGAAAAAAAAATTTTTAATTTGTATGGAAACACAAAAGACCCCAAATAGGCAAGACAATCTTGGGAAAGAAGAACAGAGCTAGAGGAATCACGCTCCCTGACTTCAGGCTATACTACAAAGCTACAGTCATCAAAACAGTATGTTACTGGCACAATAAGAGACATATAGATCAGTGAAACAGGATAGAGAGCCCAGAAATAAACCCATGCACTTATGGTCAATTAATCACAATAAAGGAGGCAAGAATATACAATGGAGAAAAGACAATCTCTTCAATAAGTGGTGCTGGGAAAACTGGACAGCTACACATAAAAGAATGAAATTAGAACATTCTCTAACACCATATACAAAAATAAACTCAAAATAGATTAAGGACCTAAATGTAAGACCAGATACTATAAAACTACTAGAGAAAAATATAGGCAGAACACTCTTTGACATAAATCGCAGCAATATATTTTTGGATCCATCTCCTAGAGTAATGAAAATAAAAACAAAAGTAAACAAATGGGACCTAATTAAAAGCTTTTGCACAGCAAAGGAAACCATAAACAAAATGAAAAGACAACCTACAGACTGGGAGAAAATATTTGCAAACAATGCTATCAACAAGGGATTAATCTCCAAAATATATAAACAGCTCATACAGCTTAATATCAAACAAACAAACAACCCAATCAAAAAATGGACATAAGACCTGAATAGACATTTCTCCAAAAAAAAGACATACAGATTGCCAATAGGAACATGAAAATATGCTCAACATCACTATTAGAGAAATGCAAATCAAAACTACAATGAGGTATCACCTCACACTGGTCAGAATGGCCATCATCAAAAAGTCTGCAAATAATAAATGCAGGAGAGAGTGTGGAGAAAAAGGAGCCCTCCTACACTGTTGATGGCAATGTAAGTTGATACACCTACTATGGAGAACAGTATGGAGGTTTGCAGATGAATATCTGATTGTTCCAGCAGCATTTGTTGAAAAAAATTATCCTTTTAAACTGAATTATCTTTATTCCCTTGTCAAAAATTGACCATATATGTGTAGATCTATTTCTGAACTCTCTATTCTGTTCCATTGATCTATTTGTTTTCCTTGATGCCAATACCACACTGTCTTGAGTACTATAGTATCATAATAAACCTTGACATCCGGTAGTGTAAGTTCTCCACATTTGTTCTCTTATTTCAAATTGTTTAAACTATTTTAGGTCCTTTGCATTTCCATATAAATTTTAGAATCAGCTTATCAATTTCTACTAAAAGAAAAAAAAAGTGCTAAGATTTTGATTGAGATTGTGTTGAATTTATTTTTTAATTTAGAGAGAACTGCTATCTTAACCATATTGAGTCTTCCAATCTCTATACATAATATATCTCTCTATTTTGGTTCCTGTTTAATTTCTGTCAGCAACGTTTTGTAGTTTTCCACGTACTGGTCTTTCACATCTTTTTTCAAATTAATTCTAAAATATTTCATATTTTTATGTTATTGTAGATGTTTTCATTTCAATGTCTGTTCATTGCTAGTATATTCAAATACAACTGATTTTTGTATATGATCTTGTATCCTACAATCTTGCTACAAGGTCGCTTATTAGTTCTTGGAGCCCTTTGGAGATTGCATAGGATTTTCTATGTAAATGATCATGTTATCTGTGAATAGAGTTTTACTTCCTTATTTCTAATCTGTATGCCTTTTATGTCTTTTTTCCTGCCCTATTGCAGGAAATTATGACTCCAAACTCCCCGCAAAGAGCATGAAGTACCTGACTCATTGCTGCCCCAGCGTGCAAGAATTTCTCAAGTGCAAGGGCAGATGGCTCTCCTTCCATATTAGGCTAGCTATGGACACCCCAAATCACTTCAGTACTGGACTCTTAAGTTAGCCCTTCCATGACTTTGGTCTCCAGAATGTACATGCTTACACATACATGTGCACGCAGTGTTATCTTAAAGCCTCCTTATTAAGTTCATATAGCCCATCCAGGACCCAACCCTCCTCCATTCCATTCTAATCACTAGAGGTGTACAGCCTTCATCACCACTCCAGATTCTCCTTTCTCTTATGGTGAGTTTCTCCTTAAAAGCATTTGATGTCTTTGCCAAATGACCTCAGTTGGGTCCATTTTAACACCTCTGATATTCTTCAATAATATTTAACTTCAGAAAGCTTTTTTTTAATGGAAGTATAGTTGATTTACAATATTGTGTTAGTTTCAGCAAAGTGTACAGCAAAGTGGTTCAGTTATACATATATACATTTTTCAGATTCTTTTCCATTATATGTTATTATAATATACTGAATATAGTTCCCTGTGCTAGATAGTAGGTCCTTGTTGTTTACCTATTTTATATCTAGTGGTGTGTATCTGTTAATCCCAAACTCCTAATTTATCCACCCCCTCTTTCCCCTTTGGTAACCGTAAGTTTGTTTTCTATGTCTATGAATCTGCTTCAGTTTTGTAAATAAATGCATTTGTATCATTTTTTTAGATTCCACATAGAAGTGATATCATATAATTTTTGTCTTTCTCTTTCTGACTTATTTCACTTAGGTCCATCCATGTTGCTGCAAATGGCATTACTTCATTCTTTCTATGGCTGAGTAATATTCCGTTGTATATGTGTACCATATCTTCTTTATCCATTCATATGTCGATGGACATTTAGGTTGCTTCCATGTCTTGGCTATTGTAAATAGTGCTGCGATGAATATTGGGGTGCATGTATCTTTTCAAATTAGAGTTTTCATCTTTTCTGGATGTATGCCCAGGAGTGGGATTGCTGGATCATATGGTAGTTCTATTTTTAGTTTTTTAAGGAACCTCCATACTGTTTTCCACAATGACTGCACCCACAGTGTAGGAGGGTTCCCTTTTCTCCACACCCTAAATAAACGCATTTTTTAAATATAGAATTTATTATTTGTAGACTTTCTGATGATGGCCATTCCGACTGATGTGAGGTGATACCTCATTGTAGTTTTTTTTAATTAATTAATTTATTTATTTTATTTACTTAATTTTGGCTGCATTGGGTCTTCCTTGCTGCGTGCGTGCTTTCTCTAGTTGCGGCGAGCGGGGGCTACTCTTTGTTGTGGTGCTTGGGCTTCTCATTGCGGTGGCTTCCCTTGTTGCGGAGCACGTGCTCTAGGCACACGGGCTTCCGTAGTTGTGGCTCGCGGGCTCTAGAGTGCAGGCTCAGTAGTTGTGGCACACGGGCTTCGTTGCTCCGCGGCATGTGGGAACTTCCTGGACCAGGGCTTGAACCCTTGTCCCCTGCATTGTCAGGTGGATTCCGAACCACTGCGCCACCAGGGAAGCCTCTCATTGTAGTTTTGATTTGCATTTGTCTACTAATTAGTGATGCTGAGCATCTTTTCATGTTCCTATTGGCCATCTGTATATCTTCTTTGGAACAATGTCTATTCAGGTTTTCTGCCCATTTTTTGATTGGGTTGTTTGTGTTTTTGATATGGAGTTATATGAGCTGTTTATATATTTTGGAAATTAAGCCCTTGTTGGTCACATTGTTGGCAAATATTTTCTCCTGAAAAAGTTTTAAGAGTTTTATCCACTAATTGCTAGAAGGCTCCCTGTACCTTATGCAAATATATATGTACAATTTTTTGCAACCTCCCAAAAGGACAGTATTTGTTGATATAAAAGTTCTGTTACACACTTTCCCCTAATTTTTCCCTAAACAATGGTGTCCGTTGGCCTTCCATCTACCTAAAAGAGACCATTCTAGATATTATTCTCAGGTAACAATAGCGCTTCATTTTATCCTCACAACATTCTGCAGAGTGGGCATCATTGCCATTTTCTATGAGCAACCCAAGATACAAAAGTCAAAAAATTAGGGACAAACAGTGTCCAAGACTCTAACAGGATATCAAGATTTCAACAGTATCATAAGTCAGACAGGTCAAGAAGAATGAAGACTAAGAAAAGATCAAACATCTTGATGATTAGGAAGTTCTTAATGCTTTCAAGACAAAAATTTCTGGAAAGTCCTAAGGGTGAAAGACAGTGAAAGAAAGGAGTAAAGAGTGGGAGATGTAAAGGAAGTGAAGCCTACTTTTAGCTGAAATTCAACAGTCAAAAGAAAACGGAAAGATGAAATAGTACTTCAATGGAGCAGCAAGTTTGAGGGGAAAATAGTTCTGTTTCTTGTTTGAAAGGTGGAAAAGACCTCGGCATATTTATTGGTGGGTGGAGAGAAAGGAGCCAATGGAGGAGAAGAGCTGAAGGTACAGAAGAAGGAGGGCCTCCCTGACAGAGCAAGATCTGGAGCACACGGGAGAAGATGTGCTCTTTGCCTTCCCTCTGTTGTCTGCTCCCTGAGCTCTGCTTGAAGGGAGGGCTCTGAGGGCTGATCAATGGCCAGACTGAGCTGATGTAATCACTGCTACAAGGTATTAATAATGAATGAACATTATTTCTTTTATGCATTATTTTAATAGCCCTTTATAAGAGGACCGTTGGAAAAAGACCAACATATCTTTCCAAAGGGTTTTTCTTTTTTTTTTTTCCTTGCGGTACGCGGTCCTCTCACTGTTGTGGCCTCTCCCGTTGCGGAGCACAGGCTCCGGACGCGCAGGCTCAGCGGCCATGGCTCACTGGCCCAGCCGCTCCGCGGCATGTGGGATCTTCCCAGACCGGGGCACGAACCCGTGTCCCCTGCATCGGCAGGCGGACTCTCAACCACTGCGCCACCAGGGAAGCCCAAGGGTATTTTTTTTTTAACATCTTTATTGGAGTATAATTGCTTTACAATGGTGCGTTAGTTTCTGCTGTATAACAAAGTGAATCGGCTATATGCGTATGTATATCCCCATATCCCCTTCCTTTTGGTGTGTCCCTCCCACCCTCCCTATCCCACCCCTCTAGGTGGTCGCAAAGCACCAAGCTGATCTCCCTGTGCTATGCGGCTGCTTCCCACTAGCTATCTGTTTTACATTTGGTAGTGTATATATGTCAATGCTACTCTCTCACTTCGTCCCAGCTTACCCTTCCCCCTCCCCGTGTCCTCAAGTCCATTCTCTATGTCTGCGTCTTTATTCCTGTCCTGCCCCTAGGTTCATCAGAACCATTTTCCAAAGGGTATTGTTAAAGGGCATAATTACTACAAAAAAGTATCAGTGCAGAGTAAAAACCAATATTTATCTCATTCCCCTAACAGAATGTGACCTACGAAGAAGAAAAAGATGAAAAATATTATTAAAAACAGAATGGTTTTATACTGGGTCCCAAATTCTATTGTGAAATGACTTAGACTTACATTACAGACAAAAAATTCAAATAGAATAAAGAAGTTCCCATTTAGTAAGAAATTACTATATGCCAGGCCCTGTGCTAAGCACTTCATATATATTATCTTATTTAATCCTTATAACACCTTGTGAGATGGGTGTTATTAACTTTATTTTCTGCTGAATGAACTGAGGCTCAAAGAATTTTTATCCCTAAGATATAACTGCACTATTCTATACCAGTTTTTATAAATCAAACAATTATTCACCTCTATTGAGTATTAACCATGTTCTGGGGAGTGCAAGATACTTCCTAGTCTCATGGCAGCCATGTAGGTGTCTGTTTTTATTATCCTTATTACAGAAGTAAATCTCAGGGCCAGAAAGGTAGCCACAGGATGCTAGAGCCCATCCTTTCAACCAATATGCTCTGGTACCCACGTAGATTTTAAAAAATGAAGTTGAGGAAGACTCTTTAATGTAAAAATGGCTTTACAGGATCATTTAACATATCCAGCAAGTATGAGCCAAATCTCCAATTCCTTGAAAGGAATAAAGTATAGTGTAAATATCCAAGGATGAACATGTGGCCTCTGGCATATAAGCTTAGTAGCATAGTTAAAAATCTTTTGAGTCAAAATTGAACGCCAGTCATGAGACACTGAAGTGTGATATGTTTAGTACCTAGTCCGTAGTTGATGTTCCAAAGGAAAGCATGTGTTTGCCCTATGGTGCATTTCACTATTAGTTTCCAAGTGCACGTAGACTTAAGCCTTTAAAGGGCCCTAGCTAATCAGTTTTCTCTGAATTCAAAAGTAATAACCAGAACAATCAGAAATACTGAAGAGCATCTCTCAGCAAACTGATGTCATTATTCCATTTAGTAGAAAGAAGAAACATTACATTAACATTCTGAAGCCATACTGCCTTGGTTTATATCTAGGCTCTGCCACTTACTTATCTATGTGAACTTTGGTGATTTTCTCACCCTCTCTGTACCTCCTATCCTCAACTGCAAAATGGGGATAAAATGCTGATTAAGTGAGTTAACGTATGCAAAGCCTGGCACGTGGTCATGAGCACCATACAAATGTTTGTTGTTACATGCACTTGGATGTTTATAACACCACTCGTGATTGCCGTGTTCTCAGTTTACTCTTGCCTGGATGGATAAATAAAAACTATAACATTTTTTTCAAGGCATGTTTTCAGTATTGTTCTGGAGCATCCTCACAGAAAAAAACAAAAAAACCAAAGACCTCTTTGAAAGCCTTTTTTTCACCTCTCTTGCCATCAGGACCAGCTCCATCATTTGTGGGACCCAGTGAAAAATGAAAATGAACCTGGAAAAAATTATTAAGAATTCCAAGATGGCAACAGCATTAAGCCAAGTGCAGAACCCCTCTAAGTGCAGGACTCTGTGTGTACACATCACATATCCACAAAGCCGGCCCTGCTGGGCATCTTTTCTTTGGTAGGAAGGTAAGACTCAGAGAGCTCTCTAACTTCACTCAATTGTCTATTTATTTCTTGGAATAGTTGTTACCAACCCTACCTTGTCCAGGAAAAGACTTAAGGTAATTCTCCTTCTATGGAAAGAGTCTGAGAATCGAAATGTTCTTCAGAAAACCAACTTCCTATTCCAGGGAAATTATTTAGTATGTCATTAAACATAACTGCTCTCCTGGAATGTGGGAAAATCAATCTTTGAGTTATTAAGGATTCTCTCTGTTCAATGATAAGCTCAGAAACCTTTTCCTGGTCTGGGAACTGCCCCAGTCACCTTGAAGCAGGGACAGAGCATCAATGAAGCCTGAGGCACTTGAGAAAGTCCTCACCTCCAACCAACAACATGAGTCCTAAACCAACAACTAAAAGTTTTTATTCCCATTGAGAGAACCAACTGAATTTTTTTAGCATGTTTTTTCCCTTGTGATTTTTTGCAAATTGATTCCTAAATCATTCAAGAATATTCAAGGCTGAAATCTGTTCACATTAGTTTTGTATCACTATTAGGTTACCAGTGTTAATATCAACTGAACACAAAGAAAAATGCCAAGCCCCCTTTCTTAATGAAGAGCCTTGATTTTATTAGGTTCAAAGAATAGAAAAGTATAAGACTGTGCGTCTCAAAACCATTTAATGCTTAGCCTAGATTTATCCCATATGTCCTTCCTCTGAGCAGTGGCAAGGAGAAACTCAATTGATAAAGGACCTACATGTTTACTCAATCTCCTCTGAACCTTCTTTGAACTGACAGCTGGGGAAGAGCTGCCATTTGTTTAATTCAGCTGCTCCATTATTTTAACCTAGGCCCCCTTCAGAGCTCTCAGCAGTCTTGAATCTCCAGGAGTTGTTTAGAAGTAAGGCAGGCGTGGTTTTTGCAACTATTGGCAGATATTGATCACACTAAAACAGTAATATCTGCTTAAGTCAGGTCATTTTCTCATGTTGCTGTTTATCAGCATTTGGATTTGAGTTGTGGTTGGCAAGGCCAAAGCCAGGAAGCCAGACAGCCGTATAATCAGATCATGGAATAAGGCCAGGTTTCAGCTGTTGAAGCAAAAGGAACCTTGAATCCAAAGGTAGATCCAAAAGTAAGAGCATATGCAGGATAGAAGAACCAGGAAATAGAGTCAAAGCAAGTGCAAATGCCAGGGCACATATTGAGACAGTAGTGTGGGGCAAGTAAGTAACAAAGCAATGTAGCGTGTGATGGTCAAGCAAGCAGTCCACATGTGAACGGCGCCTCACTGTGCAGAGCAGAACTTGTATGATTTGATCAACCCTGAGTCAAGAAGGCATCAGAAGGAAACTACTTTCAGGACAAAAAGCAGTGTCTGGAGGGATGGTGGTCTGTGTAGGACACCTTGGTTGTTGCAAACAAAGAAAGACTTGAGTACTGGGGGCGAGGCTCACAAAGACTAGAACATGCCACGAGAGAGCTAATGCCGCCTCAGAAAGCCACTGACCCAGGGCTTTGTATAAGTGACCTGCTTAGGAAGAAGACCAGTCCCAGGAGACTGGGCTGGCATGAATCTGTAGGGAAAGGGAGTAATGACAGTGGTGTGGAGGAGTCAGCTCCTATCCAATCATGAGAGCCAGTTGTTAAAATTGAAGGAATTTTGTAAGCCAGCTGTTAAACACCGTCATTATTAAAAATCAAATTACATAAACTTAACGGCATAATAAAAACAAAGGTAATAAACACTCAAAACTCATTGCTTCCTAATTATTTCACTACATGTTACTCTTACCTATGCTCTTCAGGTCATTTACGTCTATTGTAACTGTGTGGGGGAAATATTTTTTAATGGCATAATACTGTGCATCTAATCTCTTCCCACATCCACGTTCAGTAACGTCACACTGGTAGCTTGAAATGGACTGTGACAGATAAGGAATATGGTCAATGATACTGTAATAATTTAATATGGGGACAGATGGTTACTAGACTTATTGTGGTGATCATTTCATAATGTATGCAAACATCAAATCCTTAAGTAGTACACCTGAAACTAATATAACATTGTACAACTGTGTTTCAGTAATACATATACATATATATACATAAAATTTTTTTAAAAAGAAATTGGCAGTGACAGAAGCGTGTACACCATGGAAATAAAAAAAACACAACTTTGTTGGTTATCCATTTTAAATATAGCAGTGTGTACATGTCAATCTCAAACTCCCTAACTATACCTTCCAATAAGGACCTACTGCATAGTGCAGGGAACTCTGCTCAGTATTATGTAACAACTTAAATGGGAAAAGAATTTGAAAAAGAATAGATACACGTATATGTGTAACTGAATCACTTTGCTGTACACCTGAAACTATCACAACAGTGTTAATCAACTATACTCCAGTATAAAACAAAAAGGTTTTAAAATTAAGTAATTAAAAAAACACAACATTATATGTGTGTAACCGAGTCACTTTGCTGTACAGCTGAGATTGGCACAACACTGTAAATCAACTAGACTTCAATTAAAAAATAAAATTTAAAAAAATACAACACATCAGAACTTTGGCAGGGAAAGGGAAGGAAGCAGCTATTAAACATGTGCTAGCACAACTCTGGTTAGTGTTCCCATTGCAGAGTTATACCTTGAAAAGCATAATATCCATGGATGTGAAAAGAATAAAGGATTTTGTGACTGTTGCTTGCAAGTTTCTAAACCGAGCATAGCACTCTTCATGATCTGACCCCAAGCTTCCTGCACAGGTTTAGCCCAGATCCTCTGTTTTCTGGCCTCATCCAACATCCTACCAATAACATATTAGGTTTTCTCATGCCTCCATTTATTCAACAGTTACCAAGCTCCTACTGAATACTGGGCACTGTGCTCTGGATTGATGATTCAGGGATGTAAGGAATCCTTCCCGCCCTCAGTGAGCTCACAGCTTAGGGGAAAAAAAGGAAGCAACAAACAAACACACGCTTGTAATAGGGAATGGCAAGTGCCATGATGGAGATAGGCATGTGCGTGTGCTTTGTGGGAACACAGGAGATGCACCCATAAGTAAGGGCAACAAGGAAAGATTCCTGGAAGAGGTGACAGTTGAGCTGAGTCTTCATGAGGCAGTACGTTTCAGTGATTAGGCACATGGGTTCCTGAGTTGGATTTCTTGGGTTCAAAGCCCAGCTCCACTAGTTTACTAGCTGGATAACCTTGAACAAATTGCCTAACCTCTCTAAATCTCAGTTTTCTCATCTACAAAACCGGACCCCTCCTTCACAGGGTTATTGTGAGGAGTAAAAAAATAATAAATGTAAGGCATTTAGTGCAATGTTGATGATACATAAATGAATTTACGTTTGTCTTTATATTAAGTATTAGCCAAGTGAAGAAGGGAGTGAGGAACGTTTCTGGTAGAGAAAATGGTGCACGCAAAAACCTAGAGGATTAAATGATTGTGACGTGTTTCCCCAAATGCATTTTAAAAACTTTGACTGTTGCATGAAACAATAGGGAAGTGGGAATTTAACATCTTTCTTGAAAAATGTTTGCTTCTGTAACTTTCTGTACCTACCACTCCAGTTATCAGACCCAAGAGTCATATTACACTCCTTCCTTCCACCTACTCCCATATTCATTCAGTCACTAAGTCCTGTAGGTGAGTGCTTGTCAGCCAAATGTGGTCCACTTAGTATTTCCTGCCCATGCGGTCCAATACTTTTATAAAATACAGTAAAGATGAGTAACTAGAAAAACGAAATAGAAAGCAAAGATCTACAAAATCCAAGTCCAATTTGTTCTCTGTTAGATTTTTCAAATGTAAAATTACTCCTTTAACTTGCTACAAATGTTTCTTAATTCTTTTTTATTTTATTTATTTATTTATTTACTTTTGGCTGCATTGGGTCTTTGTCGCTGCGCGGGCTTTAGTTGTGGCGAGCAGGGGCTACTCTTTGATGCGGTGTGCAGGCTTCTCATTGCTGTGGCTTCTCTTGTTGCAGAGCACAGGCTCTAGGCACGTGGGCTTCAGTAGTTGTGGCATGTGGGCTCAGTAGTTGTGGCTCGTGGGCTCTAGAGCGCAGGCTCTAGCGCAGCATGTGGGATCTTCCCAGACCAGAGGATTGAACCCATGTCCCCTGCATTGGCAGGTGGATTCTTAACCGCTGCTCCACCAGGGAAGTCCCTGATTCCTTAATTCTTACTCTCAACTTCTGTATTTATCTCACAGCAGATGGTAACAAACAATTCATAGACTGTCATCAGTTTAGGAACCATACTTTGAGACGCATCGCTATAGAACATAATTCCCCCTTAACATTTCTAAAGCACCCCACTTTCTTTCCTTAGTTCAGCCCATAGGCCTTCATCATCTCTCCTCTAAATAACAACCTTCCAGATGGCCTCACTGTCTCCAGTATCTTACACCCCTCCAGTCCATCCTCCATGCTATAGTCAACCAGATCTTAAGTCCCAAATCTAATTAATTTACTCTTCTGTCTAAAACTTGTCAATTATTTCCCACTGCCTTCAGACAGAGCCTGGAACTCCAGCATCTGGCCCTGGCCTCCTTCTCTTTCACACACTTGCACTCTGTGCTCCGTGCCTTTGCTTACACTTATGCCTCTACCCGAAACACGTTTTTCCATCTTCTCCACAGAAAAAAGATCCGCAAATTTACTTACCTTTGAAGATTAAGTTCAAGAAACTTTTTCTGACTTCATCTCCCTGCCCAACTCCTCCTTCAGAGACCTAACACACATTCCTTTGTGTATTCAGCGCACCTTGTATATACTGTGGTGACTATAACATTTATCACAGCTATTTAGATTTATTTTCCTCACCAGACCATAAGTTGCTCTTACACAAATACCATGTCTAGACTTCTTTGTATTATTTCAGTAGCACCTAGCCTGCACATTTGCTAGCATATTGTAGGCATTTAAATCAATGGAAGAGTGGATGGATGAATAAATGATGAGAAAAAATTAAAGTTGAAAAGGTACAAGAACAAGATCAAGAAGTGCTTTTCATATCCTGCAGAGGAATTTGGATTTTTATCTTAAAGGCAACTGAAGACCTTAAAGTATTTTAAATACAGACACAACAAAATGCCTTATTGGGTTTTTGAAAGACGGGTCTGGCGACGGTATGATGGGTGGATTGGGAGTTAGAAGAGACAAGTGAGCCTAGAGAGACTAGTTTGGAATCTACTGCAGCAACCCCAGCAAGAAGATGGAGAAGAGATGGAGAGAAAACTGGTTCCAGAGATATTTAGGGGGTTGAAGTTTGAGAACTTTGTTGAGCAATAAGAGTGGGGAAGATAATTTCTAGAATTTTGTCTCAGTTCATTGGTGCCAACTGTTGATCAGAGGAATAAGAGTAAGGATCAGGTTTTGGAGGGAAATAACACATGAGCTCCTTCCTTTCTGTTCAGTGGCAAATTCAAACTTCACACTTTTCTCAAGCTTCACTGAAGATGCCCAGCAGAGAATCTCACTTGTTTCTCTTTCAGGGATAATAGCAGTCATCAAGCAAGAATCTTGCCGTTTCCTTATTCCCACTGACTAACTCGTCTGCATGTTCCTCCTTCACGGCTCAGTGGAAGAGGATGCCCCCTCAGGTCTCACCCAACCCTATGCCCTCAGACCTCAGCCCCAAGGAGAACCTCTCCTCAGACCTTTAACCTCTCCCTCTTCACTACCTCTTTCCTGCAGCATATAGCTTTCAAATGTCTCTCATGTCCCCTTCCACCTTTTGCTTATTCCTTTCTTTTATTTAACCAACTTTCTCTAAGATAAATCTCTACAGTTAAATTCAAGTTATACTTGCAGTACATTATCATTGTTAAAAGCTCAAAAATACATAGACTATGAAGGAGAAATCATTTGTAATTCCACTATCCAGAAATAGTTCTTGCTAATAGACTGGTATATTTCTTTCTAGTAATTTTTCTATGCACATATACAAGTATGTATAAATGTCTACTTTATAAATACTCTCCAATTCAAAGTATTTTGCCATGTTATTAAATTTTTTCCATTAACATTATTTTAATGAATATGTAATCCATTATCTGGCATAAATGTATTTATCTCTCACTGTTGACTTTTTAAAATTTTTCTATTATTTTGGTAAGATATATAGCATTGTGTATTATAAACATCTTTACTCACCTTTCAGATTGTTTCCTTAGAATATATTTCTAAAAGTGGAACTCTTATGTCAAAGAGTATAAACACCTTTCAAGATTTTTTTTTTTAATTGGGGTATAGTTTTACAATGTTGCGTTAGTTTCTACTGTACAGGAAAGTGAAGTAGAGTTCCCTGTGCTATACAGCAGGTTCTCATTAGTTATCTATTTTATACATATTAGTTAGTGTATATATGTCAATCCCAATCTCCCAATTCATCCCATCTCCCCCTTTCCCCCCTTGGTGTCCATACATTTGTTCTCTACATCTATGTCTCTATTTCTGCTATGCAAACAGGTTCATCTGTATCACTTTTCTAGATTCCACATATATGCATTAATATACTTTCAAGATTTTGATACATATTCCCAAATTGCTTTCCAGAAAGGTTGTACCAAAATACATTTCTATTAACTCTGCTTTTGCTAGGTTTATTATCATTTTTGAAGAGATTTTTTTCATTTAATAATCAAAAATGGTATCTGATTGTTTTGTTCTGCATTTCTTCAATTAAAACAGTTTTAGGCCACTGAACTGTACACTTAAAAATGATTAAGATGATTAAAGTTCTGTGTATTTTACCACGATAAAAAAATTTGAAAAAAGTAAAGTTGGGCAATTTTAATATTTGTTAGTCATTTCTATTTTCTCTTTGGTGAATTATGTATTCTTGTCCTTTGTCCATTTAACTATTGGGCTCAATAGTTTTCTTATTGATTTTTATGAGTTCTTTATATAGTAAAGGCGTTAAATCTCTTGCTGTTGATTTTATTGAAACTATATTTCCCTATTTGTTTTGTCATGTAAGTTTGTTTATGGGCTTGGATGTTTATGGAGGAGGGGGCAGTATAGACACATTTTAACTTTTCATATATTCAAATCTTTTAATAATTTCCTTTGGGTTTTCTTCCACTGCTATTATGCTCAAAAAGTCCTTTACTAGCCAGCCATCAAGTAATCATTCATCTACATGATTCTCTTACAGATATTGTTCTCCAGTCCTACAGCTCTAAAACTAACATGAAAACACTCATTCTCCATCTCAAGGAACTCTACTAGCCAGTGAAGGAGACAGACGTATACATAGGTAAATACAAACACATAAGAGATTGGTGAAGGACTGCTCATCCTACTTAACAGAGGTTCATGATTAAATGCACCAACATAGGTCAGGGGACCAAATTTGCCTAAAGCAACTCATCTCCTGGTTTTATCATCATAAATTAATTTTGGACCATTTAACACATGCACAAAACTGTACTATTTCTAGAAATATATGAAATGGGAATATGGTAGCCCATCCCAGCTAATCAGCCCCTTCTTCCTGGCTCTGGAGGTTTTAAAAACAATGATTCATAAAATATTTCCCAGGCAACCATCCATCCAGTCTTCCCACAAGTCTGAATTTGTCAGCCTGTCTTAATTTTAATCTAAGAAATTAAATCTCCATTTTAGTTTTATTAACGCTTTTACTGGTTTGCTGTTTTTAAAAGAAAACATGTAAATTATGAGGAAGATAAGCAAGAAATGAAAAGCCTTAAATATAATGGCAATAATTTTTAGTAAATGACCATTAATAAAGGTTTCCAGAAATTAATCAGCACAGATAGGCGTGGCAATCACTTGTGAAGGAAGTCTTCACAGAAATGCTTAGGGTTCTAGGAAATACTGAGTCTCATACACTGCTGACAGGAGTACAGCCTTTCCACAGGATACTTTTTCAATATGAATTAAGAGGCTTAAAGGGGTTTTAATTTTTGAAGTAATAATTCCATTTCTTGGAATCTATTTTAAAGAAATCAGGGATTTACATATCATTACAGTGCTATGTATTATGGCAAAAATTCTAAATAGCCTCTAAAATAGGGAAAAATTAGATGAATTATTGGTAGATTGGTAGGATACTACATAACCACTCAAAATTACATTAAAATATTCTTATGTACAATGACATAAGAATATGCTTTCTGTATAGTGAAAGATGAAAAGAATCAGGTTACAAAAGATATGTATGGTTGATTCCAATTTAGATATATGTTATATAAAAGAGATCGGAAGAAAATTCACCAAAATAGTTTTCTCTGGCTAGTGCGATTACAGATGGTCTTCACATTCTGGATTTTCCAAAATTTTCTATAATAAACTAAGTTCTGAGGGGGGGGGGAAGCTATTTTTTGTAAATGTTTGTGCAGTAAAATGTCAATCCTTGTGATTGGCTAAGAGCAAGCCTATTTCCACCCAGACCACTTTCAGAAAAGGAGTGATGTTTAGAGTTATGGAACATACTGAATGCATCTATGGAAAGGATATAAAAGACATGCTTCGTGCTTTACCTAAAAGATGTTCCATCTTCATCTCTTTTCCCACCCAAGCCTTACAACATTCTCTATAAAGACCCACCACTTCTTGGGGCAAACAATAAAGCTAGAAAAACACATTGAGTGTCTACCATAGGCCAGGTAATTCCACGTACATTATCTTATTTGATCCTCACAGAAACCTGTAACATTGACTTTGAATACATCTAAGCAGCCTACCCCAAGTTATAGGTATATTAAGTATCAATATTAGAGCCAAGATCTGAAGCCCAGGCCACTGACTCCAAGTCAAGAGCTTATCACAACTGCCTCCTTGATGCGCACCTGCACATCTCAAATATACACATGGTCCAAAAAGTGTCCATGTTATTTCAATTACTTATCAGCTTACAGAAATGAGACATTTGTATGTTGCACTAATTTGTTAAGTATATGATTATTGATGTATTATATATATTGGCTACTTGTCTTTTATTTAAGCTCTGCTACCCACTATCATCAATACCAAAAACAAGTTTCATTACAGTTACCAAAGGGGAAAGGTGGTGGGGGGAGGGATAAAATGGGAGTTTGGGATTGACATGTACACACTACTATATTTAAAATAGATAACCAACAAGGATACTGTATAGCACAGGGAACTCTGCTCCATATTCTGTAACAACCTAAATGGGAAAAGAATTTGAAAAAGAATAGGTACATGTATATGTATAACTGAATCACTTTGCTGTACACCTGAAAATAACACAACATGGTTAATCAACGATACTCCAATATAAAAAAAAATTAAAACCAAACAAAACAAAAACAAATTTCAAACAGTTTCATGCAGAACATGGTTCTTCTCAAACAACAAGCCTTCCCTAACATTTTTAAAGGATTTGTTTTGAAAAAAACGAGTCACAGATTGTGTATTTAAGTTTGTCTTTCCAGATTCACTTCTTTAAATCACTTCCCAAGTCACTAGAGATATGTGTTTATCTCTCCTGGCAATCCCTTTGTACTTACCATCCCTCCCTTGGCCCCATGCTTCCTGCCACACCGAAGAAGTCAATCTCATTCATGTCCATTAATCCTAGACTAAAACCAATTCCAAATTTTGGTTCAGCATTCACCAACTGAAGATAGTTTTCTAAGACTGGCCCAGTTCTGCTTTGACCATTTACTCTGTTTCTCCTATTAGTGATGTATTTTATATGGCCTAAATTATTTCATACTTCTCCACGTATCATTTTGTGTTTTTTCTCCTTGACTTTATTTCTACCTATTTACATTCTATGTTTCTCAGGAATCATGACCACTTCTTTTTTCTCTTATATCACCCCAGATGTTTTGTTAAGTGCTATGTACATTTCTTTATTCATTAGGTACATAAGGGATGTCCAACAAATGCTTGTTAATCAACTGTGTTCAGCTTACTCCTATTCACCTACAAACACAGATTCTCAAGAAAATCAGTAAAATGGAAAATGAATAGATGAAGAACAGGACACCACACTTTGAATTAGCATATAAGCCTATGCTCTCCTTTGCTTTACTAGTTTCTCTTAGACTGGGGAAAAGAAGTTTGGTATGTCTCCCAGCATTTTTAGGAATTTCAGGATTGATGGCCAATTTCAGGGTTTGCCGTTGTGATTGAATCTCAATGGAAATATTATGAAAGTTCAACGAATTACATTAGTTTGGTCTTTTATGTGAAAAATCTTAGTAATGTGCTAAAATATCACCATGTATTAATTTGCCCCTATAGCTGTTGAAAGTTTCATATTAAAAAAAAAAACCTGGGGCCTTCCCTGGTGGCACAGTGGTTAAGAATCCACCTGCCAATGCAGGGGACACGGGTTCGATCCCTGGTCTGGGAAGATCCCACATGCCGCGGAGCAACTAAGCCCGTGTACTACAACTACTGAACCTGTGCTCTAGAGCCCACGAGCCACAACTATTGAGCCCACATGCTACAACTACTGAAGCCCGTGCACCTAGAACCCGTTTTCCACAAGAGAAGCCCGCTCACCACAACGAAGAGTAGCCCCTGCTCACTGCAACTAGAGAAAGCCCGCATGCAGCAGTGAAGACCCAATGCAGCCTAAATAAATTAATTAATTAAAATTTTTTAAAAAGCTGATCTGATTTAAAAGCTTTTATATATGATAATTTCTACTAACTAAATGTGTGACCTTAAATCGTTTAACCACTTGACTAGCAATTTCTTCATCTACACAGTAGGAATAATAATACACTGCTCACCTCACCTGGATGGTTGTAAGGATTCTATGAGATGATGTATGTGAAAGCACATTATAAACTCAGGTGAAATATACAAATAGGAACTTATTTTTTTAATGCAGAGCTCCCCATATGCTCTTTCAGTTGTGATTTTTAATATCTCTAATTATTTGCGAGGCTGATGGATATGTTCCCTGTTAATGAGTGACAATACCTTCTTGTCTTCATTGGGACCATTTCCATCTCCTTGCTTCCTGCTGGCTTTATTGAATGATAATCACCATATATCACATGCTCTTTAAAAACAGACCTATTTTAGTCACTGGTATCACAGTCTGATCCTTTTGTTCCTTGAGCACACTGTCCCTTCAGGTACAGTAAAAGAGCTGAATTCAATTAAAATCCTTGCACAGTCTTAAGCGGACAGATAAAGTCCATTCTAACTATGCGAAATAAACTATGTTCCTTAAATAAGTTTTCATTCATTTTTACCACACTCTATCAGTTTCTCTATCAAAACTTTGCTTTTTTAATTGGTTCTGGCAAAATTCCAGATATGCACTCTTCCAAATGTTTAGCTATTTGGCATTACAACTCCCAAAATATCCCTAAGTAGTTAGAGGAAATGTAGGGGAAAAGAAGGTATGAAAAACATTACAGGTGATACAGTGGCTTGAACACGTGTTTCCAGCTGCCTCTCTCCTATAATCTCATTGAAATGACCCAGGAAATAAAAATACATCTACGTGAGCAAACCTACATCAGCAGTGGGAACTGGGGCAAAGGGACAAACATTTACTAGCAACATCGAAGACAATCTGAGCTGGAGAAGGGACCCTTGTGTCCAGAGGGGTCATAAGTACAGGCAACCGCGGCAGACACTCAATACTAATCCCTCCTGTGGAGGGACTAAGACTAGAAAAGTCAGGGGTATTCTAGAAAACCACCACAGAGACTCTGAGAAAAGCACCAGTCCCCGAGAGTATACAGAGGGGCTTGCTCTTGACACAGACGTATGCATTTTTTAACCCAAATATATCAGCTATACCCATTACTCTGGATATTTTCTCATATCAGAACATATAGATCTACTGCACTATTTCTAATGTTTCAGTCACACTGTTGTATAGCTCCATCACATCTGTGTATATTGCTGAAAGAATAGTTAACTAAATTCCAAAAAGTAAATTGCTAATCTAAAGGTGTGCGAATTTCATTTTGATTAATACCGCCAAATTGCCTTCCTTAAAGTGTCAAAGCCACCTATTTCCCACCACCAAAGTATAAGTGTCAGTATCTACAAATTCTTACCAATTACCATATTTCAATTTTTTAGTTTTAATGTTATCTCCTTATTACAGTCTTTTAAAAAATAAAAATTTTTTTACCACTCTAGAGGGCAAAAGGTGACATTTCATGTTCTTTTAATTTTCGTTTCTTGGATGACTCATGAGGTTTAGCATATTTTCACACTTTTGTAAACCACTGTATTTCTTCCTCCATGAAATTTCTTCTTTCCTTTTTCTTATTCTTCACTTGGGTTGTTCTTTTTGCTTATTTGTTTGTTCGCTTTTGCTTTATAATCAAGAGAGTAGTTGAGAGAACAGAAGCTGGAGCCAGCCTAGCTGGATTCAAATCCCATCTCCACCCCTTAGTAGATACATGACGTTGGAGAAGTTAATTAACCTCTCTGTACTTGTTTCCTCACCAATAAAATGACGATGACGCTAGAACCTACCCCGTAGGGTTGTTGTGGAATTTTAAATGGCTTAAAATTAAAAAGCACTTAGAACAATGCCAGGCACAAAGAGAAATGCCCGATAAATGTTAGCAATTCATAGGAGCTCACTGACCGGGATGGACAGAAATCATTTATCTGCAGTGATTATTTTCTTCCACTCTTTAATTTTTCATTTTGTTTTGTTTTAATCTGTCCTAAAGCATACTAAAGTTTTTTATACAGTGAAATCTGTCAATCTTTTCCTTATAGAAAAAGATTATTTTTTATTGAAGTATACTTGATTTACAATGTTGCATTAATTTCTGCTGAACCGCAAAGTGATTCAGTTATATAGATATATAGATATATAGGTATAGATATAGATATATTCTTTTCCACTATGGTTTATCACAGGATATTGAATATAGTTCCCTGTACCATACAGTAGGACCTTGTTGTTTATCCATTCCATATATAATAGTTTACATCTGCTAACCCCAAACTCCCATTCCATCCTGCCCTCCTCACCCTTGGAAACCACATGTCTGTTCTCTATGTCTGTGAGTCTGTTAGAAAAAGATTCTAATATCATGTGCAGAAAGGTAATTCTCACTGCAGGATTTTTTTTTTTTTTTTCATTTATTTGGCTGCTCCGGGTCTTAGTTGCGGCACATGGGATCTTCATTGCCACTTGCGGGATCTTTTTTAATGGCGGCATGCGGGTTCCTTTAGTTGCAGCACACGGGCTCTTAGTTGCAGTGTTCAGGATCTGGTTCCCTGACCAGGGATCGAATCCGGGCGCCGTGCATTGAGAGTGCAGAGTCTTAACCACTGGACCACCAGGGAAGTCCCTCACTCCAGGATTTTAAAAGACTTCTTTCACATGTCCTTCCAATGATTTTATAATTTTATTTATTTATTTATTTATTTGCGGTACGCGGGCCTCTCACTGTTGTGGCCTCTCCCGTTGCGGAGCACAGGCTCCGGACGCGCAGGCTCAGCGGCCATGGCTCACGGGCCTAGCCGCTCCCCAGCACGTGGGATCTTCCCGGACCAGGGCACGAACCCACATCCCCTGCATCAGCAGGCAGACTCTCAACCACTGCGCCATCAGGGAAGCCCTATAATTTTTTTTTTTTGACATTGGGCTCTTTAATCAAATTGAAACTTAGTTTTATAAGTTGGGTAAGATAAGACAAACTTTACTCTTTTCCTCATGGATAGCCAATTGTCCTGCTCCCCCTCTTACTCATTAATTTGAAATACTCAAAACATCAAAGTTCCAATTGGAATTGCATTGTTTCCATATCACCTTGGAGAGGATTGGTAATTTTACAATATAAAT
The DNA here is from genome assembly GCF_964270905.1 of Leucopleurus acutus. Lineage (NCBI taxonomy): Eukaryota > Metazoa > Chordata > Mammalia > Artiodactyla > Delphinidae > Leucopleurus > Leucopleurus acutus. The sequence continues at coordinate 55,876,922 of NC_139152.1, forward strand.
TGTCCTACCTTAGGACATGGTCATTTCTCTCGTTATTCCAGTCTTGCCTTGTGTCCTCAGTTAAAGTTTTGTTGGGTTTCTTTTTATAAATCTTACCCATTTCTTGCTCATTATATTCTTAAGCACTTCTTTAATTTACCAGTTGAGTTTACTAATGTGATGAATTACATTAATATATTTCCCGACGTTGAATCATCCTAATTGATTATAGGGTTCCATTCGATGATTTTTTATGAAATATGCCAAACATACTAGACAGTATTACATATATTTAATTTATATTATATCCTATATTTAATAGATAGTTAATATAGTATATATTAAACACCTGTGTATTATTTGCCATTGGTCTTTATCAAATCTGAACATTTTGCTACACTTATATAATTGGAGGGGGGAAAGGAAATTCATCAGTACAGGCAAGTCCCTTATATACTTCTCCCAGATTCCATTCCCCTTGCTCCCTACTCAGATATAGCCATTACCCTTAATTAAAAGTTTATCGTTACCATGGACATGTTTATAATATTAAATTTGAAGAAATCATCAGTAATATGGAGCACTATGCAGTAGTTTTCAACCTGTATATAAACTGCATGATACTGTATTATCACTCTGCAGCTTGGTTTTGCTTTGTTTTTTGACTTAAAAAAATCTTATATTTATAATTACTGATGTCTATAGCTCTAGTTTACTTATTTTGGTGGAGATATGGTATTCCAGCTTATGAATATATTATACTTCCATTTGTTCATTCTTCTACCGAGAGACATTTAGGATGTGCCAGTGTTTTCCTATTATACGCGGTGCTATGATGAAAACTCTTGTGCACATACATAGATTTTCCTTAAAGCTGCACTAGCCACTACATTAGCCACTTCTCTAAACAGCTGGTTCATATCTTTGCCCATTTTTCTATTAGATTTGCTTGTCTTTTTCTTTTTTATTTGTAGGGGTACTTTATATATTTAGAATATAAATCTTATATTAGTTGTATGTGATATAAATATTTTCTCCCATTCTGAACTTTTCTTTCAACTTTGATTATGGTGTCTTTGTTAAGCAAAGGTTTTTTATTTTATCAATCTTTGCCTTTATGGTGTATGCTTTTGATTGTCTTAGTCAACAGATCCTTCCCTGTCCCAAGATCAAAAACATATTTCTTACATTTTCTCCTAAAATGTCCTAAAATGTTAAAGGCTTTTCATATTTAGTTCTTTTTTAAAAATTTTTATTTATTTATTTATTTATTTATTTATTGGCTACGTTGGGTCTTCGTTGTTCCGTGTGGGCTTTCTCTAGTTGCGGCGAGCAGGGGCCACTCTTCATTGCCGTGCGCGGGCTTCTCATTGCGGTGGCTTCTCTTGATGCGGAGCACAGGCTCCAGGTGCGTGGGCTTCAGTAGTTGCGGCACGTGGACTCAGTAATGTGGCTCACAAGCTCTAGAGCACAGGCTTAGCAGTTGTGGCACGCGGGCTTAGTTGCTCCGCGGCATGTGGGATCTTCCCGGACCAGGGCTCGCACCCGTGTGCCCTGCATTGGCAGGCAGACTCCTAACCACTGCGCCACCAGGGAAGTCCCATATTTAGGTCTTTAATCCCCCTGCAATTAACACTGTAGTGTACAGTGTGACAGTTTTCTTTTCTGTGTGGATAGCCATCCATTCCATGACAATATTTTGAATAGTTTGTCCTGTTCCCAATTATTTGTAAAGTCATATGCTATATCTCTAAACATATATGGCTCTTTTCTAGGCTTTCTATTCTGTTACATATATGTATAGTGGGCCCTCTATACTGTGAGTTCCATATGCAGGTATTAAACCAACCACAAATTGAAAATATTTGGGAAAAAAAATTCCAGAACATTTCAAAAGCAAAATTTGAATTTGTCGTGCACCAGCAACTATTTACATAGCATTTACATTGTATTAGGTATTATAAGTAATCTAGAGATGATTTAAAGTATACAGGAGGATGTGCATACATGCATACATTATATGCAAATACTATGCCATTTTATATAAGGGACTTGAGCATCTGTGAATTTTGGTATTGGGGAGGTCCTTGAACCTATCTCCCATGGATACTGAGGGATGACTGTATTTCTATATCTTTGCATAAATACGATATTATTTTAGTTACCTTAGGTTTATAGTAAGCAAGTCCCTCAAATTATTCTTCAAAATTGGCTTAACTTTTGTTCTTTCTAATGAATTTTCGTATCACCTTGACAAGTTCCACAGAAAACACTGAATTTGTAGATTGATTTGGAGAAAATGACATAATTATAATATTCAATCTTCCTTCTCTCAAAATTGGTATATAGTTCTATTTATTCAGATCTTCTTTAATGTGATTCAGTGATGTTCTATTTTCTCCATAAAGTATCACAGATACTTTGTTAGATTTATTCAAAGATATCTTATTGTTCTGTTACTATTATGAATTATATATTTTTCTACTAATTTTCTAAACAATAATTATCAATATAAGAATGCTATTGTGTCTTACAAACCTGCTGAATTTTTAGATGGTCTCTATAGACAATCATATCCTTTACAAATAAGAGAAAGTTTTTATTTTCCTCTTCTATATATTAATTCTCTTCCTTCTCTTATTGCATTTGCTATACAATACAACATTGAATAGAAGTGGTGCCAGAAGCCTCTTAGTCTGTCTCTTAACTGGCTCTTAACTTGAACAAGAATGCCTCCAAACTTTCACCTCTAAAGTATGATGTAAACCATTGTCAGGCTTTTAAAGTTTCCCTTCTATTCGTAGTTTTCTGAGAGTCTGTATATGTGAGTGGGTGAGTGTGTAAAAGAGTTCTGAATTTTATATGCTCTTTCAGCACCTACTGAGATGATCATATGGTAATCAGGAAGACAGAAATAACAGGGAGACTTATTACCCTATACCCTTTTGTACTTGTTGAATTTTTACCAGGACTTCCATTTCCAGTAATAGAGTGGGCTAAATAATTGGAACAACCCTCCAACTGAAAATACTAGATAAAATACTAGTAAAATCTTAAAAGCATCAAAGGAATGTTAAGAAGAAATTATTAAGCCTAACTCTTGGTGAATGTAGGAACCCAGAAGTGAATAGGACACTGAGGGCATTTGCCAAACCTCACCAATCTCAGCCTTGGTTTCCGTGGCCTCAGGAAATGTGGAAGAACAGAAGCCAAAGTCCAGAGCCTACCTGGGGAATTAAATAGGACACTCAGATCCCCGAGGACTGGTAAAAGGATGAACCTTTGGTATAAGAATAAATCCCACAACTCCTGCCCCAGAGAAAGCAAGAATAAAGGAAAGGAATTCCCCTGATGAGTTGTAGTAACAGATAGCCCTCATGAGGATTTACAAATTCACACAACCTGGATGATCCAAGAAAAAGTCAAGAACTGATAGTGGTCCCAGGCACAGCCAAGGCAAACATAAATCCCCACTGGAAGAACCCACCATCGTCCAGGGCCTCAAAGAATGCTCACAAATAATTTTCTAAAGAAAATGAGTAGCTCATAGTCATTTAGGAGACAAAGCACCAGCAGAAATAACAGAAACAGAGCTGCAAAACCTCTGATACTGGAATTATCAGACACAGATTACAAAATGACTATGATTACTCTATTAAATAAAAGTCAAGGGACTTCCCTGGTGGCGCAGTGGTTAACAATCCGCCTGCCAATGCAGGGTACACGGGTTTGAGCCCTGGTCCGGGAAGATCCCACATGCCACAGAACAATTAGGCCCGTGTACCACAACTGCTGAGCCCGTGTGCTGCAACTACTGAAGCCCAGGCGCCTAGAGCCCATGCTCCGCAACAAGAGAAGCCACCGCAATGAGAAGCCCGCACACGGCAACAAAGAGTAGCCCCCGATCCCTGCAACTAGGAAAAGCCCATGCACAGCAACAAAGGCCCAATGCAGCCAAAAATAAATAAATAAATAAATAATTTTAAAAAGTCAAGCTTGAAAATAAATCCAGATAATAAGAAACCATATAGAATAACCAAGCAGATTTTTTAAAAGAATCAAATAGAACCTCAAAAACTGACAACTATAATAACTGTAATTAAAAACTAAATGGATGGTTTTAACAGCTTGTTAGGCATACCTAAAGAAAGAATTGTTGAAAACAGAAGTAGAGTCATGAATGTAGAAAACAAACTTATGGTTACCAGGAGATTGGGGGGGAGGGGAGGGATAAACTGGGAGATTGGGACTGACATATACACACTAATATGTATAAAATAGATAACTAATAAGAACCCGCTGTATAGCACAGAGAACTCTACTCAATACTCTGTAATGGCCTGTATGGGAAAAGAATCTAAAAAACAACCAAAAAGAATGGATATATGTATAACTGACTCACTTTGCTGTATACCTGAAATTAACACAACATTGTAAATCAACTATACTCCAATAAAAACTTTTAAAAAGGGGACTTCCCTGGTGGCGCAGTGGTTAAGAATCTGCCTGCCAATGCAGGGGACACAGGTTTGAGCCCTGGTCCAGGAAGATCCCACATGCCGAGGAGCAACTAAGCCCGTGCACCACAACTACTGAAGCCTGCGTGCCTAGAGCCGCTGCTTTGCAACAAGAGAAGCCACTGCAATGAGAAGCTCATGCACCGCAATGAAGAGTAGCTCCTGCTCGCCGCAACTAGAGAAAGCCTCCACGCAGCAACGAATACCCAACGCAGCCAAAAATAAACTAAAAAAATAAAATACCCAGGCCAAAAAGAAAAAGAAAGAAAGAATTGTTGAAATGGAGGATAGACCAGAATAACTTGTTTAGAAAGAAGCACAAAGAGGCAAAGAGATGTAACACATGAAAGAAAGATTAAAAGACATGGAAGATAGTGAGAAAGTAACATGCCTCTAATCAGAGTTCCAGAAGGAAAAAAGAGTGAGAATGAAACAATATCTGATGAGATAAGACCTGAGAATTTTCCCAAGTGAATGATCCTAACCACAAATTCAAGAAGTCCAAATGAATTCCAAGAGGGGTAAATTTTGAACTTTTTGAATTTATTCCATATTTGAAAAAATTTTTAATTTAAATAGCTTTTTGCAAAAGAAACCAGTTTGGGAAGAGAGGGGCAAGAGACAGTCGAAAAAGAAGGTTGCATATTATATGAGCTACTTTGTTTAAATTTACCTTTGTGAGTTAACTTGTACATCAGAAAGTACACTGAAAATATATGAAAAAAATCAATTTACTTATTTAATATATGAAAAATGTTTATCCAAATTTCCCTTAAATCTAGAAGTCAAACATTATTGACGCACGTATTATGTAATGTTCTCATGTTTTAAAAAAAAGTATTGGCTAAGGAATCTAGCCTAGCCCACTGAGTACTTTTTTAACTGGAACTTTGGTTCAATCACAGAAACGTAAATTGAATCAGGAACCTGAACTAAAATGAACCCTGAATCAAAAACCCAAAATGAACTATACTAATCTGCAGAAACACAAAGGGAACCAAAGCCAAATATGGTAATAATTGTTTACAGAACCAAAATTCTCTAAGAAAATCATTTGCCTGTGCCAGTTTTTCTTCTTTCTGATGTATTATACTTTTAATACTTTTAGAAAAATATTATCTAACAAGATAATGTGTCCTTAAGAAGAACAAGTTGGATATTAAATAAAATGGTCATTCCTCTCTCCTCTTCAGACACCCTTAGCCAACCCAGTCTGAGCAACAAGCTGAAAATCAAGCATTAAAGGGAACCAGGCCTTAAAGGGAATGAGGTCTTAAAGGGAACCAGGCCTTAAAGGGAATGAGGTCTTAAAGGGAACCAGGCCTTAAAGGGAATGAGGTCTTAAAGGGAACCAGGCCTTAAAGGGAATGAGGTCTTAAAGGGAACCAGGCCTTAAAGGGAATGAGGTCTTAAAGGGAACCAGGCCTTAAAGGGAACTCCAGGGAAGCCAGGAAAAACAGTGAGAAAAACCAAGAGAGAAGCTACAAGTCCCTGGCCCTGTTCTGAGGTGGAAAAGGCCTTGACAGAGGAAAAGAATGAGAAAGCTAATCTCTATTTTGCTTTTTTTTAAAAACTCTCTCTCCCCTCCTCCTGATCTTTTCCCCCTTTCCTGTCTCTTTTTAACAGATCATCTCTTTTTCCTACATTTCTTTTGCTTATTTCCATATCTTTGTCTTCTATATCTTCTGCTATTATCTCTCCCATTTGTCTTCTTTCATCCCTTTTATCCCCATTTCTTTCCCTTCTCCTTCTCTACTACTTCCCCCCGCCCCGACCCTATTATTCTGTTCTCCAATATTTCCCTTCCTCCATCTTTTTTTTTTCAATTATCTGATCTCATTCCCCACCAAAAGTAGAGGATGTTTATAACCTTATGAAACAGATTTGACAGTATTTACTTATTTGCTTTATGCAACATGATGATATACTTTGTTCATAATATCTGGAGGGAAATGTTATTTATCCACTTATCAGGCCATTTTGTTAAATGCTACTTCCATTTTTGCACCACTCGATAATTTGCAAGCACTTTTTAGTGCACATTAGTAACCAATTCAAAGTTGGTGGGAGATTTTAAGGTAACCCTGATAATTTTCACTGTGACGGTCAGCCTTCAAGATTTTTCCCAATGATTTTTTTTTTTTTTTTTGCGGTATGCAGGCCTCTCACTGCTGTGGCCTCTCCCGTTGCAGAGCACAGGCTCCGGACACGCAGGCTCAGCGGCCATGGCTCCCGGGCCCAGCCGCTCCGCGGCACGTGGGATCTTCCCGGACCAGGGCACGAACCCGTGTCCCCTGCATCGGCAGGCAGACTCTCAACCACTGCGCCACCAGGGAAACCCAAGATTTTTCCCAATGATTCTTACCTTCTGGTATCTATGCTCTTTTGTACTCTCTTGACATGCTATGTAAGAATTGGTTTATGTGACTCGTTGAATATGGTGGAAGTGATGGTGTGTGACTTCTGAGGTTAGGTCATAGAAAAACATAGCAACTTCCACATTGCTTACTTGAATCACTTGTTCTGGAGGAAGTCAACTACCATGTTGTAAACACACTCAATCAACCCTACAGAGCAGTACACATCTTGAGGAACTGAGGTCTCCTGTCAACCAGCACATATTTGCCTGCCATGTAAGTGTGCCATCTTGGAAGCAGATCCTCCAGCCCCTGTTAAGCCTTCAGATGATTGTGGCCCTGGTCAGCATCTTGACTGCAACCTCATGAAACCACCCCTCCAGCCAAAACATCCAGCTAAGCTGCTCCCTAATTTCTCACAGAAACCATGAGAGATAAATGCTTATTATTGTTTTAAACCACTAAATTTTGTGGTAATTTGTTACGCAGAAATAGATAACTAAAATGATTACAGTACTGTTTTGGACACAAAACAATTTGTGCATAGATAAACACCTGAAAACAGTTCTTTCTTTACTTCACCAGTAATAAATAAGCACTTACCAATTCCAGAAAGGAAATCTTGAAAAGTTCCTGGAAATTTCTTTTATACACTCAGCTTAATTCAGCAGTACTTCTGTATTCTTCTCATATGAGGATGGAAACAATAGTATACACAGAATAAACTTAATAACTTCCTTGTCTAATAAGTCTAGTTACATTAAAAAACAAGCCCCCTGTGAGAACACATCACAAATAAGATCATCCAAAAAAAAGTTCCACTCTCTCAGAACAATGCATTTGTACTTTGAAATACAGTCAGCCCTCTGTATCCAAGGACTTTGAGAACTTGAGCATCTGCAGATTTTGGTATCTGCAGGGGTGGGGGATCCTGGAAACAATCTCCCACAACCAAGGGCCAAGGGACCAGTGTATATTCTTTTAATTATCCACAATATGGAGCTAAAGAACATTTTTGTTATTTGTTCTCAGTTCAGAGAAACTTATGCATTCCCTGTTCACAGTTATAGTTTCAAATAAATTTTACATCAAAAATAATGTTAAATCTTGCTAAATATTATAAATAGGCATTACTATCCAGCTTCCACAACTGAACTTTTTTTAATTAAAAAAAAAAGTGAACCCATTCTTCTAATGACCCAAAAATGTAATCTAATAATGCTGTTAACCTAAAGCTAAAATTGAACATGAAAACATCCCTCTGTATGAAAAATGAACTCTACTGTTTTGTCATTTAATTGCACCTCTAGATACTTGGAGTGCAGAGCAGCTATAATTCTGAAATTTTTTTTTCTTGCAAAGTATCCTGATGGGTATAATGTGATCATCATTTACATGATCCAAGATTAGGATGATAATCAAAAGGAATTAAATCAAAATACCAGCCACTGAATCCTCCAGTATGTCTTTTCTTTATAATAATAACCACACGGGCTTCCTTGGTGGCGCAGTGGTTGAGAGTCCGCCTGTCGATGCAGGGGACACGGGTTCGTGCCCGGTCCAGGAAGATCCCACATGCCGTGGAGTGGCTGGGCCCATGAGCCACGGCCACTGTGCCTGCGCGTCCGGAGACTGTGCTCCGCAACAGGAGAGGCCACAGCAGTGAGAGGCCCGTGTACCGCAAATTAATAATAATAATAATAACCACACTATATTTGTAGTGGCCTATGAGGATTTTGATAATCTCTACAGATTAGATGCTGAGTGAAATTCATTAAATGATTCAACAAATATTTTATCGAGTTCTGATTGGGCTCCAGGCATTATCCTCGATCTTGAGAAGCAGAAATGAACAAGGAGTGTCAGTTCCCTGCTTTCATGGTCTTCATATTGCAATGGTTGGCAGACAGACCAAAAGCAGGTGAAAAATAAATGAACAGGATCACTCCAGGTAGTGCTAAGTATTGTGAAGAAAATCCAAAGAGTGATGTGCAGGGAAAAACTTTATAAGTGGGGTCAGAGAAGGCATCTCTCAGGAGATGGTGCAATCTGAAACTTTGGGTCTGATCATTCCATTTGGAAGAAATATCTAATGACATTGGATCATTTCTTTAGGTGATGTACCATTATTATTTTTATACCCCAAAAGTCCTAAGACACACTGTGAACCATAATCAAATATATTTTTGTCCATTGGTTTACATTGTGGTCCTCTAGGTTTGATGCTAGAACAGGTATGATAATCATGTGCAAAGGGACCAATTTGTTGGTCCATCTTCACCTGCACCTTAGCAAGCTGGGTAATGAAAAATCCCTTGGGAATATTAGATACCCAATTTATACAGTTCTGAACTTATTCCTCATTCTCCAGGATTTTGAATTGATTTTGAAAAACTGGTGTTGTTCGACATTTATGAAAAGTAAGGCTGGGATCTTAAAGTTCTTTGATATTCTACTAAAACCATTATTTTCCATCAGCCAGCCTCTTAAATTAACATTATTTTGAAGTCTAGCCAATTCAAAGACTGCAAAATCAACTATGATGCTTGGTGTTTACTGCATCAATTACCATGTACCCGTCCATGAAGTAGCTTAAGACACACAGTAGCTTCCCATCGATGACGACAGTATCACAAAGTAGTGATTCTGCCCGTAAAGTAGCTGGTTTAACCAAGATGCCATGAGGGGCTCTCTCATCCCTTCAGAGATTTCAGTAAACCCATCTAGATCTGTGAGCATCTTAAAAATCCCTAACACTTATTCTCAGAGGCTTTTCTCTGCCTCCACTCTTGGGTCCACACAATTTAACTCTTGTTCTACTCTGTGATCTAGACACAGGCCGAGCCCTTACACAAGTTTCTATAAATAAATAAGTAAATGAACAAACATAAAAGACTTGCACCAAATATTTAATCAGCTCAGTAAATTTCAGCAAAGCTGGGTGCGGGAGTGAGGGGAGGAAGAGTCACGTGGGCAGATGCGAGGCGCTCTCCGCCCTCTCAGTGGCTGCGGCCCCTCCCCTGTCTCTCGGGATGCTGCTCTGGGAAGTTACTGCCAAATTGCTCCCTTTGTCTCAGAAACATTCCGCCCACACCCTAAGCCCTCCGGAGCTCTCTTCTACTCTCTCAGCTCTTATCAGGGTATTTTTCAAAGTAAATACATTTCCCATTCTAGGAGGAATTCTGGTGCCAACTAATAATAAAATAACGTTCCTCCGCCTTGTTACACGTGATGCACCAGTTTTCATCTTGGGGCCGCTTGCAGTGTTGGGATGGATAGCAGGAGGTTCCGTGTAATTTAGAGCTTGGTAAGCTTGACTTTTACCAAAAATAAAGTAGTTTAAAAACGAAACGGAGCCACAGGGAGGGGTGCTTAGAGGGGAGGAACCAACAAGTGGTTTTCTACATTTGCTCAAAGGGGAGGCTGTGGATCTGTGAAGTTTGTCACCTCCGGCTTCCAAAGTCAAGTTACATAAAAGAGCAGACCTTTTCACTTTCTAGAGGGTTCTGCAAACTGTCACCATGCATAAGGAGCTTTTGATGCATTTCCTTTAAGTTGCTCGGTGTAATCATAGGGTTTTGCATTTTCTGATCCTCCCCTCTTAATTGAGGGATTGCCACACACAAGATGACATCACAAATTCCTTAGTTTCATTAGAAACAGCCCTTGCTCTGTCCACTTAGGTTAGGGTATGAGAACTGCTTTCTAAAGGAACTACATTTATCTGAAAGCCACAGAAAACTTCTAAATATAGGGTAGCTTTGGGAAACAGCAGGAGCTAGTGCCTTCAGGATACTTTATTTATACCGTATAATGAAATTTGAGTCCTTTGAAATTGACAAGTAGATGTAAGTAAAGGAAAAACTGACTGTCATTTTTTATGGAAACATTTCACGGTACTCTTAGTTTTCACATTGTTACATGTTCCTTGGCTCAGTTGATAACGGGCATGTAAACTGCTTCATGCAATTGAAAGGAGTATAATTTTCAGTTAATTTCGGGGGTGTGATTATTATTCACATATTTATGCATAATTATTATAAACAAACGCCCATAGAATTCATTTATCTGGGCCTATATATCCATGATCAAGCCTCCCTCCGTTCTTTCTTGACCGCTGCTTGGTAATTTCTTTTGACTCACTTTAATCATGTTTTACCATCACATTGCTTCTTAATAAGACAGTCAATTCTTGCCATCCCTCTGCAATGAAATGCTGTTCCTGGAGCTTGATCTGTACAACCTAAATGATTTCTGCAGTCAGTACCACAGAGTTATTTGTCCCAGATGGACAGTGAATGATTGTACTGTTTCTAAAGCAGTTCTCCTTTGCAAATACCCAATTTACAAAGCCTTTCAAAGGTATTAATAATAATAATAGCAATGAGTCTCCTAATTAATTTTCTTTCCTCTGCCTCTGTTTGACCATCTCATGGAAAAGCAGGTGACAAGAATGTAACCTAGAAGAAACAGAAATGACTGTTTTCTCAGCAAAGCTGTTTAGAACTTCAATTGTCTGATTTCCACAACTGCGAATCTCTTCATGTGCCCAGGACCCCTACCAGCTCCATAAAGATCGGGCTCCCAGGGAAGACCACAGAATAGTAGGATCCAATCTACCTAAGTGCAAGTTCAAAAAATAAGGTGACATTTAGATGCATAGGATATGCTTTTGAGAAATACACCATGAATTTATGTTTAGGGCCGTGGAGCGTTCAAACTCTCATCCTGACACCTGACAATACCTGCAAGGAGAATATGCAGATTATGACAGGCATATTTTTGAGAAACCCCAGGGCCAGTTGCAACACACTGAGTCTTGTTAAAATGTGGATTCCAGGGGCGTCCCTGGTGGCGCAGTGGTTGCGAGTCCGCCTGCCGGTGCAGGGGACACGGGTTCGTGCCCCGGCCCGGGAAGGGAAGATCCCACATGCCGCAGAGCGGCGTGAGCCATGGCCGCTGAGCCTGCGCGTCCGGAGCCTGTGCTCCGCAACGGGAGAGGCCACAACAGTGAGAGGCTCGCGTACCGCAAAAAAAAAAAAAAAAAAAAAAAAATGTGGATTCCAGGGCTTCCCTGGTGGCGCAATGGTTGGGAGTCCGCCTGCCGATGCAGGGGACACGGGTTCGTGCCCCGGTCCAGGAAGATCCCACATGCCGCGGAGCGGCTGGGCCCGTGAGCCATGGCCACTGAGCCTGCGCATCCAGAGCCTGTGCTCCGCAACGGGGCAGGCCACAACAGTGAGAGGCCCGCGTACAGCAAAAAAGAAAAAAAAAAAAAATGTGGATTCCATTCCATTAAATAGACAGTTATTAAACACCTACCACATACAAGGTCTTGTGAGGGTGGCAAGATGAGTAAAGTAGTTCTTTCCCTCAAGAAAGGAATACCTTAGTAGTAAAAATAATTCTGACTAGTATTTACTGAGTGGTTTACCATGTGCCAGATGCCCCACATGATTATCTTATATAATCTTCATGACAACTATTCAAAAGATGATTAAAGAAGACAATTTAGGTGATACAAACAAACTTTATTTAACAGTTCATGAAGTGGACAGTTTCTCAGTTTCCTGAGAACTGCAAAAACGGACAGAAGGCAGGAAGCTCTGATAGGCTAGAGAATAAACAACAAGGAAAGACAAATAGAAAATATCTGATTGGCTGGGTCTACATAGTCCGCCTTGTTTGGGGGTGAGAAGGCCCAGAGTTGGCTTGGCGTTTGGGGATTGGCTGACTGGACATCCTGCATTTCTGGTCAAGAGGAACATTCACAGGGACACAAAACTTATCTCAAGAGGAACATTCACAGGGACACAAAAAGTTATCTCAGTTTCTGTTTGCTGACGTGATACCCGGGCAGGAGCAGCTTCATCTTGAGCCTAGAAATTTATTTCAACACAACCTGGAAATATAAGGACTGTTATTATCCCCGTTTACAGATGAGAAAACTGAGACAGAGAGGTTAAAAACTGCATCAAGGCCAGAAGAAAGTGCTGAAGCCAGGATTCAAATTCTGAGTCTGCAGCCAGGGTTTCCGTCCTTAGTCCGTCTGCTAGACCCATGATCATGACACAGAGACAGAGATGTGCATGGGGCCTGCGGGGAGTGGGGAGCCCATGACGTGAGAGGGAGAGAAATTTTGAAAAGCTTAGAATGCTTCCTCTCTCTCTCTCTCTCTCTCTCTCTCTGTCTCTCTCTCTCTCTCTCTCACACACACACACACACACACACACACACACAAGCAGAATGTCCACTCACTTAAACTGAGAAAACTGAGAGCGTTATTCACAAAAAACCAAAAACAAAAAAAAAAGGAGAAAAACATTTCCCTCTGCCCATCCTCACCTCCAAATATCGATTACCTATTTATTTCAAGTGAAAGGTTTGGGTTAGGGGCTGAATTATCCTGATCATTGCTTAGATTTGCCACTTTACACATATGATCAAATCTTCCCTCCAGACTCACTCTGACAACTGTTATAAGGAAAATGAGCTCCATGGAGTAGAAACAACATTAATCATGCTCATTTTATTCTATTTTCTAAAAATGTCAAGAGTTGATTTCCAACCATGGTCCCCTATTTTATGGGCAAAGTTCCCGGCATCTTCAGTGGGGGCAAGTTTCACACATCAGGTCTAACAGCTGGATTTGTAGGAAAACTTTATTGAATTTAACACCCAAATACATTAAGGTTTTTTCCAAGTTGATTTAAATCCTGATTAGGTAAACATTGGTAACACAGAGAAGAATATTAGATCTCATGCAGTTGACAAAATTCCCAGATTTGTTACTGAAGTCATTTATGATTTTTACATTGACTCAGATGGAGACACACAGATAACTAGTTAATGCAAACAATAATAACCCCACATGATTAAAAAATAAAGAGAAACAAGATATGAGAAGAAATTAGCCCTAGCAACAGAAAATAACAAGTAAACAAAGCGACCTGCAATCTCCACTTGCCCCAGCCTCACCATTTCCGCTTTCTGAACATATGCACATTTCCGCTAAAAACAAAGTCAAAACCAGTGCTACATCTTAACAACTTCCTATCTTCCTCTTTCATTCCCCTGCTCCCTCCACCAGAGAGAAACCCCAGTGGGTGGTCCTAGGTCTCAGCAGTATCTGTAGATTTGTAGTTCAAACTCTTTTTCTCTAAGAGTTGAGGAAGAGGGTAACAGATGTTCTCTGGTGGCCCTTGCCCTTGCTCTTACGGGGCCACCTCCAAACAGGGCGAGGAGCAGACCCCATTAGGCTCTGTGGGAGCCAAGACTGCACTGTCACACAGCCTCAGAGCAGCACTGAGATCTGGACTCACACTTCCTATATGGCCCTGACTACAGTATTGAAACCCCGTCTGCTTCAGTTACCTTATAAATAAAACACTTACCCCATCAGGGCTTTCAGAAGAATTAAATAAACTCGTTTGAAAAGCAACGTATCAGAGGCGTAGCAGCACTCACCAGCCTCTGTTTGTACAGTTTCTCCCCCACCCATACTCCCAAGTACTCCCAGCTCCCTGCAGCTGAGGACAATATCAAGGGGTCTTTCCTCTCTAGATCAAACTACCTCTTCTGTCCTTCCCTTCTGTCAAAATGACCTATCCTCACACTACCAGAGAATCTGATCCCCACCATGGGGGTTACCTCCCTTTTTCTTTGCTGCATTTTACCTTTGATAATAACAACCTATATTTGCTTAGCCTGGATGGTCTGAATGTTTGCATCACCCCAAAATTCATATGTTGAAACCTAATCCCCAATGCAGTTGTATTTGAAGGTGGGGTCTTGGGAAGGTGATTAGGTCATGAGGGTGGGGCCCTCATGAATGCAGTTAGTGCGCTTCTAAAAGAAACCTCAAGAAAGCTCCCTCCTGCCTTCTGCCATGTGAGGACAGAGCAAAAAAAAAAAAAAAAAAAAGGTCATCTATGAACCAGGAAGCAGGCTCTCATCAGACACTAGATCTGCCGGCACCCTGATGTAAGACTTAGCCTCCAGAAGTGTGAGAAATAAATTTCGGTAGTTCATATAAGCCACCCAGTTAGTGGTATTTTTGTTATAGCAGCCTTAATGGACTAAGACAGCCCCTAACTGTTTACAAAACACCATGATAGCCAAGTCCTCATTTGATCCTTCTCATGTTCCTGTAAGATAGGCAGGATGGATGTTATTTTTTTCTCTTCATTTTATATAAAGAAATCAAGGGTCCAAGCATGGAAGGAATTTGCTCAAGGTCACATCAAGAAAGAAAAGAGTACAGTCAGGGTTTAATGCCAGGTCTTCTGCTTGAGATCCCTTGCCCTTTTCCACTCTTCATGGATTCATTCAACAGTTATTTGTTGTGATGTCAGCTTTGCGCTGAGCACCATTCCAGAGCTGAAGCTGAATCAGAGCAAAGCAGTGTCTCTGCCCTCATGGAGCTTAATTTAAATTACAGTAGATTTATCAAAACTAAATTAATTCTTACATAATAACAAATAACTGACTTGTCTTGCTGAGAGTTATAAGTGCTATGAAAAAAAATGAAGCAGGGGAAGGGGATAAATAGAAAGTGAGTAGATGGGGGTGAAAGAGGAGGCTTTTTTAGATAGGATAGTCATGGAAGACACCTCTGGAGCGGAGACCTCAATCAAGTGAGGGAGTTAGTGATGTGAATATCCATAGAAACAGCATTCCAGGCAGAGGGACCAGCAAGAACAAAGGCCCTGAGGTAGGTGTGTGCTTGGCAGGTTGAAAGAACAGGATATTCATCGTACACTAATTTCACTGGTTGTTATGAGGTGTTTCCTGACAGAAGCATTCTGTGGTCCAGTAACTTTCAGAACCTCTGGGTAAAGCAGAACTTCCAAGAGCCTCTAGCCTATGAAGGCACTCTGCAAATCTGCTCAAGCCAGAGGCAGTGTGCAGCGTTGCACAATGTTGTTCAACCATGGAAACCTTCAAGGAGCATCTCAGGGGATTCTTGTTCCACAGAACACTCTGGAAAATGCTGCACCACACCCTGCTTTTACTGGAAAAAGGAAGCTGGGCTAGGAACTAGAGCTTCAGGCACTGCGTGAAGCCTTTGGAGTTCCCCAGCAGCGGAGGCACAAAGATCGCAGCGGGCAGAGGCCGGCTCCACTTATCCACAGCGGTGAATGTTCAGCCCATCCTGATTTTTGTCAACTATCTGAAACCACTCTTGGCTCCTGTTTCCTGACTGGTGTTTCCCGTGATTTAACCCTGGTTAGCTGATTCCAAGCCCTGCTGACCTTCCTCAGGGCTCTCACTTGGGAAAATGGGACCAGGGCAGAACAGGAACGGTGTATAAATCTGCTTAGATGATGCTTCCCCTCGGGTCGGAGGTGGGAAGCCGGGCAGGGGGGATTTCCGGTGTGCAGTGGGTGGCCTCCCGACAACGGAGGCAGGAATTCCGCTGAGGTCTGTCACGTGCTCTGAGCTCTGGCTGCCTGGGACGCCTCCAGAAGCGATTCAGCTGCTCACAGGTGGGCGATGCTGCAGGAGGAAGACTCCTGTTCGGCCGGAAGACTGCCCGCTGTGAAGAATGCGGATCACTGCCTCACTTGGGAAGTATTCCCAAGCCCTCTACAAGCTATGAAGCCGGGAAATGAAGGGGAAGCAGCTGGAGTGGGCCAGGCCGAGCGGACAGCCCGGAGAGAGGGCGAGAGGGCCAGGCAGGGGCCAGACTCAGGGAGCCCAGCAGAGGTCAGCTGGGCCTGCTGCCTCAGAGGCTGTGAGGGGGCAGTGGCTGGTCCCCAGGATATCACCCCGCAGGCTTGGACCAAGTCACATCAGAAGAGTGCCAGCAGGAGTCATCTGTTGGCTAAAAAAAAAAAAGAAAAACAAACTGTATAAATAGACCTTGATTCCAGATGTTGCCTGCTCTTAAAATACATAAAATGTGAGTGATCAAGTGTAAATACCAAATGAATTCTTTCTTTGAGGACTTTCAAAGGAATCTTTCAAAAGATCTGGCTAAGAAGTTGACCACAGATTAACAAATACATCCTACATAAAATTAGAATTTTTTTCATTATGATGCCTTGTCACAGGGGTTAAAAAGTTGACTCGGGACTATGATCTATGCACAACTGAGAAATCCTGCTGAAGACAGCAAATGCCAGATGCCCGAGATCAGAAAGTGTGAGCATTTTCTCTTCGTGTGATATAATAGATAATGTTAAAGATAAAGTAACTGTTGTAGCTTTTATTGTGTTGAGAACTTGCCGGACACCAGACACTTCACACACGCATTTAAAAAAATTTTTTTATTGAAGTACAGTCGATTTACAATGTTGTGTTAGTTTCCAGTAAACAGCAAAGTGATTCAGCTAGGGTTAGGGATATATATATATATATATATTCTTTTTTCAGATTCTTTTCCATTGTAAGTTATTATAGGATATTGAATGTAGTTCCCTGTGCTATACAGTAGGTCCTTGTTGTTTAGCTATTTTATCTATGGTAGTGTATATCTGTTAATCCCAAACTCCTAATTTATCCCTCCCTCCCAGTTTCCCTTTGGTAACCATAAGATTGTTTTCTATGTCTGTGAATCTGTTTCTGTTTTGTAAATAAGTTCATTTGTATCATTATTTTAAGATTTGACATATAAGTAGTATCATATGATATTTATTTTTCTCTGACTTACTTTATTTAGTATGGTAATCTCTAGGTCCACCCATGTTTCTGCAAATGGCATCATTTCATCCTTTTTATGGCTGAGTAATATTCCATTATGTATATATCATATCATCTTTACCCATTCAGCTGTCCATGGACAGTTAGGTTCCTTCCATGTCTTGGCTGTTGTAAATAGCGCTGTTGCGAACATAGGGGTGCATGTATCTTTTTGAATTATAGTTTTGTCCAGGTATATGCCCAGAAGTGGGATTGCAGGATCATGTGGTAACTGTATTTTTAGTTATTTGAGGAACCTTCATACTGTTTTCCATAGTGGCTGCACTAACTTACATTCCCACCAACAATGTAGGAGGGTTCCCTTTTCTCCACATCCTCTCTAGCACTTATTACTTATAGACTTTTTGATGATGGCCATTCTGACTGGTCACACATAGCATTTTTAATGTTTACAAAAGCTAGCATTACTATGCTTGTTTTACAAATGAAGAAACTGAGGTTCAGAAAGGTTAAGTAACATGTCCAATGTCACAAGGTTAATTAAGTGGTTGGTCTGGGGTGCAGACCCCAATGTCTGACTGGAAAGTCACTCTTTCTTCTATCACCTACTGCCTATGTTACCACATAGGTAGCACCGTAGGGTAGATAGAACTGAGGACATGAAGTCCAAGAGATAATTAAATTACTTCCTAGTATACCCATCCACCCACCAGCAATTTATAAAATACATTGCTTTGCTATCTTCTTTGTCCGATGTTGGGAAGGTCAATAATTATTTGCATGGTGCTTTGAGAGAATTAGAAGAAAAATGCTAGCTTAAAAAAATTATTCTGCCACGAGATGGATCAGACATAAACTGGACTGGTTTGACTGCTCTGTCACCCACATGTCAGTAACTTTGGGCCCTTACGTGAAGCTGCTGGTTTAGATATCCCTGCGAGATATTAAAGGTATCCCAGCCATAGTCACCACCTTGCCAGCTTCTGGGAAATTTAGTGTTCTTCTCATTCTCCCCTGCTCCTCAAACTGCCCTTTAATTCTGAACACTCTTTCAGAAGCAGGTAAAAAAAATGCAATCACATAATTATCAAATTGAACTCTGCAGGATCTATGTGAAAACCTCATGGATCTTCATATGCTTGATCACTTAGGTGATCACTTCTTTTTATATAAATTTATTTATTTTATTTATTTATTTTTGGCTGCGTTCGGTCTTCGCTGCTGCGCGCGGGCTTTCTATAGTTGCAGTGAGAGGTGGCTACTCTTCGTTGCGGTGAGCAGGCTTCTCATTGCTGTGGCTTCTCTTGTGCAGAGCATGGGCTCTAGGCGCGCTGCACGCAGGCTCAGTAGTTGTGGCTCACAGGCTTCGTTGCTCCGCAGCTTGTGAGATCTTCCCGGACCAGGGCTCAAACCCGTGTCCCCGGCATTGGCAGGCGGATTTTTAACCACTGCGCTACCAGGGAAGCCCAGGTGATCACTTTTTTCTGTCCTTCCAACATATGCTCCCAGAGCTAAATGTCACTCGTGTTCTTAACTAAAGATGAGCTAAATCCTTTCTGTTTAATTTGCTCTTATTTTAATAATGTATTCAATTATTCAATTCATAAGCCTACTACTGTGTGCCAGCTACATGTTCCCACAAAAAAAGGGGGGAAAGGGGATTGGTTCCCACAAAACAATCAGCCATTGGAGTTGCTTTTGCATTTTGTTCTTGTTAAGGAGATTGTGCCTTTACACATTTTTCATCTACATGTCATTGCAGTACACAACCAGGGCTGGAAATAGTGCCTAAACTCTCAACCACAGTGATAGTTTGACTAGTATATAGTTCATATAATCCCCCCAGGTTGCCGAGGTAATCTAACTGCAGTTAACAAGTAGTAGCTGTGTAAAAGACACAAAAGAGAAAACATGCTTTAGTTACGTCAATATAATATGCACACTGATATTCATGATCATGTCTTAGAAAGAGTAAAGCATTATAAAAACACTCTCTGATAGTTTTTATTAACGGTCTCTATTCCCATACTATGCCCATATATTGAAAAGATCTACAGTTGAAAGAGAAATTGAGAGACAAATTAATTCATTTACATAAAAGTACCAAGAAAGTTAATAACAGTATGCAGTCTGGAATCTAGTTCAATTTAAGTTCAACATTAAAGCTACTGCATAAAAATTCTTTGTAGTAAAATGAGCTTTAATTTTTAGAGGCTTTGTAGCCATTATTGTACTCATTCAAGGTCAAAAGCAAAAAGACAGAGGAAAAAAAAAAACAAAGCTTGCCCTTGTTTGCAAAAAATGTAGCAAATTTCCTTTCAATCTTTTCCCTACTTCAATTAACTGAAACCAAGTCTTTTCCAACCCACTTCTAAGCAACTATACCCACTCTTACCTGCCTACCATCTGAATGGTTGCAGCTTTAAATGATTTCTTTTAGCATTTGCACCCAAAGCAACATCCATTTTTATGCATGGGCGGAGTTAGTGCTATAATCTGAAGACAGTAGAATAACTTCCCTTTGGCCCTGATAACCTGAACTGTGGAATTCTTCTACGAAAAAATGCATTTCTTTGGGTGAAGATATTGTCTCCTGTTAAAACATAAATATTCACTTTTTATCATGCATTGGAATCACCTGTAGAGTTTTAATCTATTAAAAGACAGGTTTCTGGGCCCCATACCCAGAGTTTCTCATATTTTAGGGTAGGGCCCCAAATTTTGCATTTCTAACAAGTCCCTGGGTGATGCTGATGGTCTTTGTCCAGGGACCACACCTTGAGAACTTAGTATATATCAGTTCTGCACATCTGGGGAGATATCGCAACTGGTGCCATTAGGGGGAAATAAGATATGAGCCTGGGACTGTGAGCATACGTAGGGCTATACGCAGAGCTCTGAGCAGCAAATCGTCATGGATAGGGTAGATATAAAAGAAACAGCATCAGGAAGCAGCATCATAAAAAGAACAAGAAACACTGAAGACACAATGGGAGAAAGTACTTGTGAGAAAAATATCACCACTTACAATTTACAATTTGGATGCTTGATGAAGCAGTTTACAAGAAGGAAAATAGCTTCCCTGGTATTAAACTTAGAATACTAACACTGTCTAGGGTCCAAACATTAATTGCATTTGTGCTTTGCTGAAAAAGGGCATTCCCAGGTTAAACAGAAGAGTAAAATGTGCAGGTGTGTCCTAGTCAGTGCTTGAATAATCAAAAGGTGAACAGCGCTTCTTGAAATCATGGCTGGCTAATGTTTATATTTTGATAGCTTTAGTCCTTTCTCTTTTTTAGTCTCTTTTCTTTTTTTAGTTCCAACTTCTCTTCCCTAATTGCCTTTCCTTGAATATTACTTCACTCTTCTAAAAAACATAGTTGAGGGCTTCCCTGGTGGCACAGTGGTTGAGAGTCCGCCTGCCGATGCAGGGGACACGGGTTCGTGCCTCAGTCTGGGAAGATCCCACATGCCGTGGAGCGGCTGGGCCCGTGAGCCATGGCTGCTGAGCCTGCGCGTCCGGAATCTGTGCTCTGCAACGGGCGAGGCCACACCAGTGAGAGGCCCGCGTACCGCAAAAAATAAAAAATAAATAATATAAATAAAAAACATAGTTGAGTATTTTTAGGGAAAAATCATTTAGGTCATCAGTCTTTTCTTTGTATATATTCTTGAAGTCTCTCAGAGTTCAAAAAAGAGCCACTTTCTTTTTCTTTGTGAGCCTCTTGTCTCATTAAAAAGGAAAATAATACGTGAACGGGGTTACAAAAATTACGTAAGTGTTAACATTTGGCAACGTAATACTTTTAACACTCTTCCCACCTCACTGCTCCCCGAACAATGTGGTAGTCACAAGACAATTGCAGGATTTATTCTAAAACAATAATTCATGGGGATTAGATACACAGTGATAATATACACATTTAAAGTCGTAGACTGCATCTGGCACTGAGACTCTACATATGACCACACTTGGCGGTGGCACATCAAAACTCCAAATTTCACGTTATTTGTGAATATGACTATTCCCAGCCATGAAAAGATCTTATTCCCTATGAGGGAAAAATATACTTGACAATGTGCTTTCTTCTAGAGCAAGGAAGAAAGCGGTAGATTTAGATTTTGGATTTCCAATTTGACCACTCAAATCTCACAAGAAGAAGGGAGCTTGAGTCTGAGTTCCTTTGAAAGCATCATCCCATCAAGAAGAATTTATGATGCAATATGCAGTTATTTCTCCCATACTGTCCAATCAAACAATTAAACCCTGAAAACAAAAGAAGCCTTTACCATGCCAGTCAAGTCAATGGCAGAGCACAAGCGTATTCATATTATTCATTTGTCAAATGTTATGATAGTAGCAACACAAAAAATTTAACTTAATATCCTAACATCATTTCTGAAATTGTTAAAATGTTACAGAAATATGGTTTAAAATAAACTGCCTATGAGGCATTTTTCTAAGAGGAAAAAATTCTACAAATGTTTATGGCTCCAGATGATTTTCAGTATAATTGTCAGTTGATACATATCATGATTCTACCAATTACGTAAATTTGAGCCTCATTATTAAGCAATGGTTTCCTTAATTTTAAAATATGGTGAACAAATGATTTTTCATCCTAGCTTTAAAATTGTCAAAGGCAACCTAGCACCACGTTTCTTTGTCTGTTTACAAAATGTATGGTTCATTTTCCTTCAACCTTTCAGCTCTGCTAGAAATGCTGGGCAACAGAAAAGAATGAGTTCACGACTCAACCAGCTTATTAGCCTACTCTTTGCAGTGACTGTAATATACTGCCGTCAGTCTCATTTTTATGGTGCTGATAAAGGAAGGTAACCTGTACAAAGGAGTTAGTTAAATGATCCAAAATGTCATTGCTCAACACTGGAGATGCATTAATTTGTAGTCCTATAATTGGAAAACAAGATATGAAGTCTTTAGGGGCTGGCTGGCCAGCTGGTCAACCAAATAGAATACCATTATTACAGCAAAAGGAAATGTCATACAGCTCTTCCCTAAGTGCAGCACAAGATTTATTTTTCAAACCCTTTTTTTTTTCTTTTTTATTGGTTCATTTGCAGGTTTTGTTTGCTTTAGCTTTTAGCTAAAACATGCTTTACAATGACTGTGTCCGTTCTGCAAATTATCTGTACTCATTTCCAAAGGACAGTTTCTCTGCTTAGCAATCTGAAGTAATGTTTGTGGTCACTTTGGAACGTAGCACAGTTAATGAGATTACTGCTAAATCAATAACACAATGAAATGCAGGGGAACTCTAGTTCTATGCATTTCCTTCTTGTGACATTATTTGACAGCCTATGAACCCATTGTTTCAAGTAGTTATAGAAACCATATAATTTATAGAAACTATACAAATTGAGATACATAAACATAGAAAACAAAATGTGTTGGGGGATTAAAATCTATATTTAGGGATTAGAGAAAAATTTTGGTAAAATGACAAAAATAATATTGAGACGTGATTAAACAGAGGTACTGGCAGGTGAGGCATTATTCCACATTGAGTGATTATACAAAAAACAAAAATACCATAGGAAACACATTTGATAGACTGGAGACTCATTCGAGATTCCCCAAAAAAGGAGTAAAAGCATGTACATATAGGGCTTCCCTGGTGTTGCAGTGGTTAAGAATCCACCTGCCAATGCAGGCTTCGAGCCCTGGTCTGGGAAGATCCCACATGCCGCGGAGCAACTAAGCCCGTGCACCACAACTACTGAGCCTGTGCACCTAGAGCCCATGCTCCGCAACAAGAGAAGCCACCGCAAGGAGAAGCTCACGCACCGCAAGGAAGAGTAGACCCTGCTCGCCGCAACTAGAGAAAGCCTGCGTGCAGCAACGAAGACCCAAACACAGCCAAAAATAATTTTTTTAAAAAAATGTACATATAACCACTCCAGACCTCAACAAAAATGAACATATATTATTACATAGGAAACTGTAAGGTTAAAAAGTAAATCTGATTATTCTTGAGAATGAGAGATACCTTGTTTTCAAAAATCCTGGCAGAAAATTAAGTATTTACTGTGGAAAAGATCTAGTTTTGCGTAAGATAGTGTATTCAACTAAAAAATGGTATGGACCAAACATATTTTCATCATCTTGTGACAATAAGTTTAAAGAAGGAGGGACCAAACTGAACAAGACTTTTTTGGGGTTTTTTTTTTGGTTTTTGGTTTTTTATTAAGGGAGAGGAGGGAAGAAAAATAGACCAAAGAAAAGATTGTGATAAGGTTTCTGAAATATCAGAAGATTTCCATAGTCACTCCAACCAGGGCCCTCCCAGTGATGTCAGAAACATTGTTTGTTGAAATCAAATTCTCCTCCGCTTCACATGAGAGGCCTTTTAATTTTGAGTACGAGTCTGTAGTGGTTAAATCAAACCAGCTAAAATAAATTCTAACCATCAAGCTGTGAAATGTTGAAGACTCCTCACATTCAGTAAATAATTTCTGTGTGTTTCTACGAATTCACAGGAGAAAACATAAAACTATGAGATTCTCCTAATGACACACAGGACATCACACACGCACTTCATTTCCTGCGTATTCAAGAAGATTTCCCAAATGTGGCTTCCACAGCATCATTCAGTCCCTGGAGGAATTCCTAATTCTGCCTCTCACCTCTACAGTTCAGCCATAATTGAGAACAGCTAGGATGCAAATCAACCTGAAGCCAATTCATGGCAATCATGAGTGCCTTGATCTCCAGGAGAGCGCTCTCAAAAAGCCTTCCCAGATAAGCAAGGGAAAAGGACCCTGCCTTCTAGATTCTCTTCTCTCTAGGATTAAGCTTAATGGTAAGATTTACCCAACCCAAACCCTACACTACCCAGCCTACCTCAAGCAGTTGGAAACTACTACACAGGAGTACTTTGGCCATCCTTGTTGAAAAGGGACATGTTTATGCAAAGCCAAGACATTTTCTTACTGACCTCATCCCAACTCAGGGACCCTTTATTATCCATTACATGATGCTGCTTCCACAAAGGAGTTAGGTAGATGAAACCAATTGAAACCCAATCAAATCTAGAGAAGAACTGTGAAATTGTGTAAAAATGTGACATTGTTCCACCGCAATTTGTTAATTATGCTGATGTAGAATCATATAGATACTTACCCTCTAAAAAAATGTAAAGACAAAATTTTTTAATTCTTTTTTTAAAAATTATTTTACCCAATTTAACTAGTTCAATTTTTTTTTTTTTCTTTCGCGGTACATGGGCCTCTTACTGTTGTGGCCTCTCCCTGTTGTGGCCTCTCCCGTTGCAGAGCACAGGCTCCGGATGCGCAGGCTCAGCGGCCATGGCTCACAGGCCCAGCTGCTCCACGGCATGTGGGATCTTCCCGGACCGGGGCACGAACCCGTGTCCCCTGCATCGGCAGGTGGACTCTCAACCACTGCACCACCAGAGAAGCCCCTAACTAGTTCAATTTTTTAAAAATTCATTTATGTGCCCAACAACATGGTAGGCACTAGGGAAAGAGATGAACATTACATGACAAATTCAGTACTAAAAAATTGTGTCCTGGAGGAGATTGGCAAGAAAGTCAATGATAACCATATAGTATAGCAAGTACTCTACTAGAGATTTGTGCAAGAAGTTTTGGGAATATACTAGAGGGCATGGATTGAAGGGTCAAAATGTGTCCGCTGAGTACTTACACTGAATACTGAAGAATAAGTGTAATACAGCTAAGGAAATGAAGGGGAAAGAATTTCTACGCAGCGGGAACTGCATGAGCAAAATCACCAAGGTGGGAAAGTGTATGGTACTTCAAAGGGACTATTAGAATAATGTTGTGGCTGGGAGCACAGAGGACATAAAGGAAAATAAGGCTAGAAGAGACAAGAGTAGATACTAAAGGATGCTGTATGCCATGCTAAGGAGTTTCCCTTTGGTCCTGAAAGTGCTAGTGAAGGATTTTCAGCAGAGGAGTTACACAGTCTTTTTGGCTTTCGGAAAAAGAAATATTAGTGTCTATAAAAAGGGTTGAATTGTAGTAGGGCAAATCTAAAGCAGAGAGATCAGGTAGGATACCAGAGGCAGTTACTTCTCCAGGGACTCACAGTGGAGCTACAGGTTAGCAGGGTGATTCAAAGGCCAGAAAATAGTCAACAAGATCTAACGATCAGTTTGTAATGGAGCTGGGGAGAAAGCAAGTCTAGGATTTACTTCTATTTCTGGTTTGGGCACCTAAGAGAGGAACTAGAGAATGCAAAGTAGATTTGAGAAGAAAGATGTTCACTTCAGGATACTTTGACTTTGAGGTCCCTGAAGACACCCAAGGGAAGGTGCCAGGGAAATGGTTGGATATGCCAATTCAGAGCTCAGAGGAGCTGCCTGGTGGGAGGTACCAAACTAAGAGTCAACTGTATACAAAATGAAAGCCAGGGGTGTGGATGAGATGACCCAGAAAGAGTGTATACCATTAGAAGAGGGCCAAGGAGAGAACCTTGGAATCATAAACAAAATTAAGTTTTTTTCAGGCTAATGGATTTTGTTTGGAAGTGTTTCTCAGGTAACAATTCATGATTAAGGTTAATGATATACAAATAATAATCTAATATTCTTTCAATATTTCATGCATTGGGACTAGCACAAGATGGTGGTTTCCTCACTGCAAACCCAAATGTCCCTGCCAATGTCAATTACTGCAGATCCCAGTATGGGAACTACCTAGGAACTATCAATTCAAATACCACTGCGGAAGTATTTCAGGGAATTCATGAGACCAGATTTATTTTCATGGCAAAACTAAGGCATTATTTGTCTTTTTCACTCTATTGATATTTACAGTGACATTGGACAAAATTGCTGGCACTTTAGTGCGAATCAAGGAAGTGACATTAACTGTAATAATAGTCATGGCATTCATCACTTCCATGCCTTCACAGCAAAAAAAAAAAAGAAGAAAAAAAGGTGCTGCTTCCACTTAAGAATGTCCTTGATGAAGTAAAAAGTATTAGTTTCTTACACCTCGACCTCTGGGTACATTTTGTGTGATGAAATGGAAAGTACGCATAAAGCACTTCTGTATACCAAAGTATAATGACTGTCTCTAGAAAAAGCATTTGTACAATTGTTTGAGTTGCCAGGCTGTACAAGCCACTTTTTTTCATGGACCACCATTTTTATTTAAAAGAACAACTGACAGAAAAACCATCATGATTCAGACCTGGGTATTTGGCAGACAATTTCTCAAAAAAGGAATGAAGTGAAACTGTCACTTCCAGGAAAATACCTCACAGTATTTGTTGCCAATGATAGAATTCAAGGATAAAGTGAAAATAAGAGTTATGGAAAATTTATGTCCACCACATTAAGCTTGACAGCTTCCCAATGCTTAAAGACTTTCCTGATGACATCAATGGTGACATTAACAAATGTAATTTTTTTGATATTGTATGATATATTGTGTCAGTCTTTGAGATATTTGCATAATTCAGTGAACCAATATTTTCCAAATGACCAACGAATGGTGTTACAAAATCAAAATTTGTAAAAGATTCATACAATGTATAAGATAAACCAATAACCTTTTTTTTTTTTCGGCTGCGTTGGGTCTTTGATGCTGCACAGGCTTTCTCTAGTTGCGGAGAGTGAGGGCTACTCTGTTGTAGTGTGCAGGCGTCTTACTGTGGTGGCTTCTCTTTTTTGCGGAGCACAGGCTCTAGGCGCATGGGCTCAGTAGTTGTGGCTCACGGACTCTAGAGCACAGGCTCAGTAGTTGTGGCGCACGGGCTTAGTTGCTCTGCGGCATGTGGGATCTTCCTGAACCAGGGCTCAAACCCATGTTCCCCGCATTGGCAGGCGGATTCTTAACCACTGTGCCACAAGGGAATTCCCTGAACCACTGACTTTTAATGTAACAGCACAAAATGTTTATTGCTATGGGTTCAGATCACAACTAACCTTTATGTTAACATGTAAAAGTTTTATGATTGTTCTTTTAAATAGTTGCAAATTTCTCAGTTTTAATTTTGAATATGGTAAATATTGATAGATATAACTTACAAAGACAAAAACTTTGGAGGCCTCTACAGTTTTTAAGAATTTAAAAGGACCCTGAGACTAAAGAGGTTGAGAACCATTTTCTTAGGGAAAAACAAAACAGGTTTTAGAAAGAAGGATCTTCTCACTGCCCCATTGCCCAGTCTTCCCTTTTCTCCCACCTTCTCCAGCAGCCCTGCCTAAGCAATCTTTAGAAATGTCCATCCAATTCTTCCATCTGCTGGCCATCTTTGTCTGCTTCTCCCATATACCATTCAGTGGCAGGTCATGGCTTTATTACAGAGGAAATTCTGCACTATCAAATGGAGAACCTGCCCTTCTCGGAAGCTGCTCTGACCTACTACAACAAAAATATCTTCTCACTCTAATGAATACATTTTTTTCTCCCACAATATTTTTAGAATCATTAAGAACTGTGGCCATTTTTCTATGACTCTAGCCCATTGTTGTATTAGCTAAGCTGTTCAAGCGAAAGATAATTATTGGGACCTCTCCTAGTCAATAAAATTTCATTAGATCATCTCCATGCACGTGTTGAACTTGAATTATTGTGGTTTCGTCATATGTGTAAATACCTTACAATGAGTAAGTTGTTCTGGTCCTAATCAATGAAAGTAAGGAGAAATTTATACTTACGAGCAAATATTATCCTTAATGAACCATCTACTTGCCTAACTTGTGTTTAATGCTGGTGCAAATGTTTTAACTTAAGAATAACTTGCTACAGGGCTTCCCTGGTGGCGCAGTGGTTGAGAGTCCGCCTGCCGATGCAGGGGACACGGGTTCGTGCCCCGGTCCAGGAAGATCCCACATGCCGCGGAGCGGCTGGGCCCGTGAGCCATGGCCGCTGAACCTGCGCGTCCAGAGCCTGTGCTCTGCAACGAGAGAGGCCACAACAGTGAGAGGCCCACGTACCGCAAAAAAAAAAAAAAAGAAAAAAAGAATAACTTGCTACAGATATATGTACATGAATGTTTCCTATGTTTTCTTCCTCTTCATTCAATCCATATTTGAGTAAAATGGATTTCCTCTGCCCTCATTCTATTATGTTGCATTGAGATCATTTCATTTCTAAGACATGCAGCCAGTGTTTTGGGACCTCAGATAGCAATTTCCATTTCACAGGTACCCATAAAATTCATTCTGACAGACACTGAATTGACAATTGGCCCATATAGCATATATTCCAACATGCTTCTAGCATAGGTTGTAAAGGCAAAAGCTCTATTTCTTAGATTCTTGAAGCTAGGGTTCTGGATTGATTGAGCATCTACCAATCAGATCCAATCATGCGGGAACTGATTTTGGAATTAAGTGAGGGGAGAAAGAGCACAGGGCACCATTTAGTGTGGATCAGGCTGATATAGGCTGCAGCTGTGTGACCCTGGAGCTAGGCCCTCAAGCAAGACTCATGGTTTAACAGTTGGTTTCTTGATCATGGCAGGAGCAGCAGTGCAATCCTCTGGGGGCTTTGGTAGTTGTCCATTGAAGCTCAGCCTAGGGGCTATTTCTTCAGCTCCCTCTCCCCAGTGATTCTGTAAGCCATTTAAAATCCTGCAATACCTTCCATTCTGCTTCTGCTTGTTAGAGTTGATTCTGTCCTCTCAATAGTGACCAAGACTTGCATTTAAGGCATTGTTTAGCAGACATGATACTATCTTTGAAAATCACTTTCTTTACCCATATCACAATTATAGGACATGTAGCTGGTATCATGTAATGCTTTGATGACACAATAGTTTAATTTCTACCTGGACTCAGAAAATGCATTATCAGAAGTTGACAGGTCAATATAGAGATGGGATTGTTTCTTGGCTCAGGGTTTCAGGTGTGACTGGTTTACTGGGAGATCTGCTGAACCTACTGTTCTCTGATTACAGCTTCAGGCATCCTGCAGACACAACATACCTTGCATTTATGCAATGCTTTTATAGTTAGCTGTAAAAGCACTTTCACAGTTAAGGTTCACAACAAATGGAAAGCACCAGGAAAAGAATGGTCACATCCACATTAAAAATGAAAGAACTAGGGCTTCCCTGGTGGTGCAGTGGTTGAGAGACCGCCTGCCAATGCAGGGGACACGGGTTCGTGCCCCGGTCCAGGAAGATCCCACGTGCTGTGGAGCAGCTGGGCTCGTGAGCCATGGCCTCTGGGCCTGTGTGTCCAGAGTTTGTGCTCCGCAATGGGAGAGGCCACAACAGTGAGAGGCCCGCGTACCGAAAAAAAAAAAAACAAAAACGAAAGAACTAAACTTTCAAGAAAGCTCAGTGATTTGTTTAAGGTGGAGGCAGGGATAGGACCCAGGGCATTTGTCTGCTAGTCCGATGCTCTTTCTCGAGTGCTTCTCTGAAGCATGTATATACCCAAGTCCTCATGTATATACTGTCATAGGAACCATAGCTGCCACCTAGTATCCATTCTCTTTTCTTCTTTAGAAGTAAAACTCCAGTTTAATTGGAGGCAACAAGACACCTAATTATGAGATTACATTTCCCAGTCTCCCTTAAAGCTGGGTGGGGCAGTGTGACTAAGTTCTGGTCAATGAAATATAAGCAGAAGTGTTGAATAGCTTACTTACTGAGAAGGCTGCTAGAAAGAAGCCAAGTCAGCTGAGAGAAGAACTCTCTTATCTTTCTGTTTGAAAAAAAATTTATTTTGTTAATGTTTCCAAGTTTCTCTCCTTGGCCCTCTCTTTTTTTTTTTTTTTTAATTATTTTATTTATTTATTTTTGGATGTGTGTTGGGTCTTCGTTTCTGTGCGTGGGCTTTCTCTAGTTGCGGCGAGCAGGGGCCATTCTTCATCGCGGTGTGCGGGCCTCTCACTGTTGCAGCCTCTCTTGTTGTGGAGCACAAGCTCCAGACGCGCAGGCTCAGTAGTTGTGGCTCATGGGCCTAGTTGCTCCACGGCATGTGGGATCTTCCCAGACCAGGGCTCGAACCCGTGTCGCCTGCATTGGCAGGCAGATTCTCAACCACTGTGCCACAAGGGAAGTCCTTGGCCCCGTCTTAATGGTATTCACTAGATCAGGGCCATCTCACACACCCCTGGTCTGGGTGCCCATCATTTTACACACAGTGAGCTCCTGGCCCTGTACCTCTCACCAGGCACTTCCTCTGAGCTCTGAGCCAGCATTTCTAACCATTTCCCTGGCACTTTCCTTTGGATGTCTTCTGGCACCTCAATCCAAGATGTCCCAAATTGAACGTCTTTCTCCTCAAACCCTTCCTGCTACTTGAATGCAGATGTTATGGCAAGAACTCAATTAGCCATATTGAATCATAAGACTAGACATCACTTGCTAACGATGGAGTAGCAAAAAGACAGAGGGAGCCTGGGACAGTGACTTTACAGAGGTGTGCTACTCCTAGACTTCTTACCTCTGAACTTTTTTTTACACAAGAGAAAATAAATATCTATTTTGTTTAAGCTACTGTGATTTGGGGTTTTCAATTATATGCAGCAGATCTTATTCCTAACTGATACACGTAGTTTTCCTAAATCATTTCTATTTTAAGGTTATGTTTTTTTAAAATAAATGCTGTCACCAACGAATAATCAGAGAAGGGGGTGATTGTCTCAAGATAATAGCTGTCCCAAGTTCAGAGTCAACCTCTGGATATGTTGTTAGATCCATATGAAATTTGGAAGTGTAAAAGCTGTATGCATCTTTAAGAATAAGGACTTAACTTGAGTCAGCATATTATACATGTTATGTATTCCCCTCAGTCTTGGTATAGGAGGACTTATACAGAAATCCACAATCCACCTGGATTCATGCCTGGTATATTGTGGATAGAAGCACCTTGGCTATTGACCCCTGGGACCTGCTTACATCCCTGGCCATGGGCTGGCTGGTCTTCTTTATGTTCAAGAGTTCTGACTCAGCTCTCTTAGACTGAAGGTCAATCATCCTTGCTGAAAGCTGGAAAGGTTAATGAGGCTCTCTTCCTCTTTCATAAGATGTTCTGGACACCTCACAGAGAGTTTGGCTTAGAGGCTACATTTGACCAGAGTGCCCTCAGGTATAATTCCCTGTGCTATACAGTAAATCTTTGCTGCTTTTCTATTTTATATATACTAGTTTGTATCTGTTAATCCCATACTCCTAATTTGTCCCTCCCCACCCTCCCTCTCCTCTTCAGTAACCGTGTTTGTTTCTATGTCTGGGAGTCTGTTTCTGTTTTGTATATAGATTCATTTGTACTATTTTTTAGATTCCACATATAAGTGATATCATATAGTATTTGTCTTTCTCTGACTTATTTCACTAAGCGTAATATTCCCTAGGTCCATCCATGTTGCTGCAAATAGCAATATTTCATTATTTTTTACGGCTGAGTAATATTCCATTGTATATATACACAACATCTTAAGCCAGTCGTCTGTTGATGGGCACTTAGGTTGCTTCCATGTTTTGGCTATTGTAAATAGTGATGCTATGAACATTGGGGTGCATGTATCTTTTCTAATTAGAGTTTTTGACTTTTCTAGATATGTACCCAGGAGTGGAATTGCTGGATTATATGGTAGTTCTATTTTTAATTTTTTAAGGAACCTCCATTCTGTTTTCCCTAGTGGTAGCATCAGTTTGCATTCCTACATGTACGAGGGCTCCCTTTTATCTGGTAGAGCCCTTTTAGAAAAATGTTTTCAAATCTATGAAATTAAAGTAATAGGATTGCAAGCCAATAATATCGAAGTACAGTTATCAACATATTTTTTGAATTTGATATTGTAATATATGTGCTTCTTTATTAAAGCACTAAATTTTAAGATGTACAATAATGTCAAATAATTACGATGACTTAAAGTAGAGAGGAGGATAAATGATATTTTGTGACATTGGTAACAACTGTAATATAAAGGGAAAATGCCTATGATTTCTATTGAAGACAGAATCACAGGTATTATCAATAGGTAATACTATTGTGGTTTGTAGCCTACCTTCACAAGGAAAGGAAATTCTAAGTTTCAGCTAGAGATGAGTGAAAATAAATATATGGATTTTTTTCCAGTCAGGTCCATGGAACACTTAATTCTAACACAGTTGCCTTGGGAGTCTATGACTCCCAGGTTAAGAACCCTACTTTAGATCATGAAAGGATCCTCGTGATTTCTGCATTCCATCAGAGACCACATAGGAGTTCTTGATTTTGAGACGATTAATGCCTGACAGGATTGGTCCTGGATTTTAGCACCTTTCACAGTTCAAGAACCTTGTGAAAGCCGTAATGTATGGATGTCTGATTCCAGTCACTGTCATCCAGAGAGGCCTGTGTTGTAAAATGTTAATTCCACTGCAAATGACAAATGACATCAGATTGCAGTTATAGGCCAGTGCATGGATTAAAGGAAAAGTGAACTACCAGCCAGCCCCTTGAGGATCTCTTTAGTGGCTCATTGAGACCCAGGAAAATGGCTATACATTTTCTCTGGACAGATTATGTTTTGGCTTATCTGCAGATAAGAGACCTCAGTCTCAAAGGCCTTATTTGGTGCATCCTTCTGAACATTAAAGTCAAATATGAAACTAAGAAAAATAATAAAAATCAAATTCTTTCAAAAATTCCCCATAAACATTAAGCTCTACTCCCCAAACTCCAATTTAGTGAAAGAAATTTCTACAATAAAGTGGTGCTTGACAAGAACAGTTGAAGAAAATAGTTCTGGTGTCTTTGTCTACTATTAAGGAGACATACCCAAGTAAGAGATGATCAAGTTCTCATCACAAAGAATATGTTTGAAATCTTTTCAAAAACACAGGAGATCTGGGGCTTCCCTGGTGGCGCAGTGGTTGAGAGTCCGCCTGCCGATGCAGGGGACACGGGTTTGTGCCCCAGTCCGGGAAGATCCCACATGCCGCAGAGCGGCTGGGCCCATGAACCATGGCCACTGGGCCTGCACGTCCGGAGCCTGTACTCCGCAACGGGAGGGGCCACAACAGTGAGAGGCCTGCATACTGCAAAAAAATAAAAATAAATACAGGAGATCTGAAAAAACAGCCTCAGTGTTATTTATAAAAATGGACAGTAACCCAGCCTTAGCATAATTTTGGAAGCCTAAACTTCACTAAGTTCAGTGAAATTAAGAAAAACCAAGAGAAAATATTTCTTTTTTAAAAGATATTTTTAAGTGGAGCAAAACTTGAGGATAAAATGATCTTTTAACAAAAAGTTGTATTCTGTTGAGATAATTTTTCAGAAATTTCATTAATAGATACAGAAATCATACAGAAAATATATAAATGTATCCTGGCAATTCTAAACAAAGAAATGCACTACACAGTACTAAATCTGACAGATTTAGAGTCAGAGAAACCTAATGTAAATCTTTCCTCTGCCACATATTTAACTTAACTGTGTGAGCTTGGGCAAGTTTCTTAGCCATTCTGATCCTCAGTTTCCTGATAACAATTGTACCTGTCTCTTAGAGTTGTTAGGAGAATTAAGTAAGTAAATAACTGTAAAACGCCTAGAACCACGTCTGGCATATTCCAAGCACTATATATTTTATCATCAAAAAAGTCTTGTGACAGGCTTCCCTGGTGGCGCAGTGGTTGAGAGTCCACCTGCCGATGCAGGGGACACAGGTTCGTGCCCTGGTCTGGGAAGATCCCACATGCCGCGGAGCGGCTGGGCCCGTGAGCCATGGCCACTGAGCCTGCGCGTCCAGAGCCTATGCTCCACAATGGGAAAGGCCACAACAGTGAGAGGCCCATGTACCGCAAAAAAAAAAAAAAGTCTTGTGAGGATTAAATGTGATATTACCTCCAAAGTTCTTGGCATAGTGTCTGGCATATATTAATGCTCAGGAAATGATAGTTTGTATCAGAAATAGTAGGAGCATTAGTATTGGCATTTAATAATATTGGAATTGGTGTTTGGCATCAGCATTAATAGAATATTGGTATTAGTAAGGGCATCTGTATTGTTTTGGATATCAATATTCATATCAGTATATATGATGTTATCCTGGAACACCCACCAGGGTGAGGAGCCCCTCCTTAATATGCTGTTGCTCTGAGGAACTCCTTTCCTGCCTTGCCTCAAAGAAGATGAGGGCTGGTACCCACCGTCTTTCTTTGGGCATATTTTAGAGATC
The DNA here is from genome assembly GCF_964270905.1 of Leucopleurus acutus. Lineage (NCBI taxonomy): Eukaryota > Metazoa > Chordata > Mammalia > Artiodactyla > Delphinidae > Leucopleurus > Leucopleurus acutus. The sequence goes on from NC_139152.1 coordinate 55,911,561, forward strand.
GATTCCAAATCAACAATTCCATGGCTACATACAGCCATGGCCACAGACCCAGTGCCATTGTCTTTGGGTTCAGGCAATAGGACCATGCAATACTAATAATATGTCTCTCTCAATGATATCCTACTGGCAAGGAACTAAACATACGTGAGACAGTCACACTGCCTTTGGTCCCTACAACCACTAGGCCAGCTCTGAAAAGACCAGATATTTCTGTGCTCAAGCTGGGTTCATTAAGAAAAGGCTCAACAGTCCAATGATTTATTAATTTGTTAGTGGTGAAAAATTTTTTCCATAAAATCCCATTATCCAGAATGCCTTAGAAATAAGATCTTGAAGTTAGCTACATTTCCTGGGGACAGAGGTTACCCTAGACACAATCCATGAATCACCGATCAACTATAACAAGGTCATGAGAAGTGTCCTAGTTTCCATGCCCACCTCAGGAACTCTGGGCTATCTATCTCATACTGACCAAAAGAACTGTGCCCATTTAAATGATGATCTCAGTCACCATTAACTAAGTTTCTGCTCCATCCAGGTATCTTTCATAAAGTACCTCTGTTTCTCATAACAATCATGTGAGGAGGCACTTTTGTCTCCAATAAGATACCTCAGTGTATCAGGGCGATGACTACGAAGTGTTGAGAGTCCAGGCACAGTGATACTAGAAAACAGGTGATAGTTTTGCTAAAAGCAAAGCTAGTCCATCACTCCACGCTAGGTGTTGACTCTGGCATTGCTGACTAAGGACTGGGTTTTGGTAGCTGAAACTTCCAGATCCCAGCAAGAAGCTGATGGAGAAAGAAGAGGAGAATACTGGCTGATTCCTCCATCAATAGAGAAGGAGGTGAGTGCCTGTCCCTCACCTCACCTTCAAGAGAACTTCCTGTCCCTTCCTCCAAAACCACCTCTCAGCCCCCCTACCTTTTGTCAGAAAACCACAACTACCAAGGCCCCAGATTCACAGGCCTGCAAAGAGGCACTCCGAGCAGTTTCCTGCTCTTCTTCATATTATTTTCCCCTCTCTGGGCTTGGTTGTACAAAATAATTACGACACTTTAATATGAGCTACTTACCATTTATGCTGTGTTATCATGCAGCACAATAATAATTATGGCTATCATTAAATATATGTCTAACTTTATTAAAATTGTTCTTTGAAATCCTAAACTCTGCTCACAGATAATCATATTTCATAATCTATTGCTCAATTGCTCAAGTGGTATGATCATTCACTCAAAACTTTAAAAATATTAGGGGAACCATTAATTAAGAGGCCAGGTTCTAGTCCCAACTCTGGTTATAATTAGCTATGTGATTTGGGGCAGTTCCCTTAGTCTCTTTGGGTCTCAATTTCCTCAAACATAAAATGAAGTAATTGAACTATAAAACTCTCTAATTTACCATCCATCTCTAAAATTCCACAGTGTTGTGATCATGCTAATATTGAACATCCTTTAGCATTATTAAGGAGACTTTTGAGAACCTTATACAATCTCAAAAAATTATTATAAAAGCTATGTATGCTATGATAGCCTGACATTCACTGGGCATCATATCTGTCCTAGGCACCATCCCAGGCATTTCACAAACCTGGTCTCATTTAATCTTCTTAACAAACCTATGAAGCATATACTATTGCCCTGATTTTAGAGATAAGAAAACAGAGGCTGAAGCTCCCAAAGTCAGCAGAGCTGGATTTCAAATAACTGGATTCTATATGGTTCCAAAGTCTGTGTTCTTCAAGCCACATTGTGATGCCTTCAAAATAATTTTGCATAATGTAAATGGGGCAAGAGATTGGTTTGAATCTGTCCCAAATTTGAAATGCACTTTGGAATTCATGCTTGGTGTGTGTGTGTGTGTGTGTGTGTGTGTGTGTGTGTGTGTATTTCCTCCTCTTCCTCTTCCTTTCTTTTCTCCTCCATCTTCTTCAGCTAAATTTCCCTATCAACTGATTTTTTTTATCATCTGTTTCTTTCTCATAAAAGTTTAGAATGGCCACAAATATTCCTGTTGCTGGAATTAATTGGTTGTTGGAATACCTGATAAATTCAAGTTTATTAATTTATCCTAAAAGTCAAAAATCATATAGAAAATGTACTATAATGATTTACAATCTATATGCAGAGGCAGAACTCAGTACAGTGAGTTGCATAGGCTTTAGAACTAGATAGATGAAGTGCAAATACCAGCTCTGCTGGTGCAAAGCTCTGGGACTTGGGGTCAGTTACTAAACTTCACTGGTTATGTGTTTATTCATCTGTTAAATAGATGCAATAATGCCTGTCTCACAGGATAATAAGGACTGCGGGAGCTACTCTAAGTGAAGGTAGCTAACTACAACAGTAAGAATGAATGCTGATTAAGGACCAGGTACTGTGCTAAATATTGTATGGTATTATCTAATTAATGTTCACAACTGCAGATGAACTGAGCCCTGTCATTATCCCCAGTTTACAGATGGCAAAACCAAGATACAGTAAGATTAAGTAATTTGCCCAGTTCATGCAGGTGGAGGGTGACAGGGCTCAGTTTTCAATCTACAAAGTCTATCTTCAGGTGCTGGACTCAATGTAAGATGCCTGACATAAAACAGAAACGTGATAAAGATATATTTCTTTCAGCTCTGTAAATATTTTTAAATATTTATAATAAGACACTGTCAACACATTATTTGATGAAGTGAATTTAATTTCTCCCCTCAAAAGTCCTAGATTTTGTAGAGAATATTGTATCTGAATGTTGAAAAGTATAGAATGACCTACTTCAAGTAAAAAAGCTTTGAATAAGGTCTGTTTTAAATAGCACGCCCCAGAGTATTCACCACAAAAATTGCCAACCATTTATCAAGTGAGCTATGTGTATGTGTGTCTGTGTGAGAGAGAGAGAGAGAGAGAAAAGGCATCTCACCCACTGCTTTGTCCTCCTGACATTTGGTAAGTAGACTTTTGCTGTTGTTTTTGTCTTTGACACCAAATAATTTAGTCTGAACTTGACTCTTGAATGCAATGTTAAGCAAGGTTAGTCACATTTTAAGGGAAAATACTTAGGCATCTGAGACCCTTATTAGATTTCTAAGTTTTTGTTACTTAATTTTTATAAAATAATAGAAATCCCACAAAGAAAAGAAGGAAGGAAGGCACGAAGGGAGGAAGGAAGGGAAAGAAAGAAGGAGAGAAGAAAAGAAAGGAAGGAAGGAAGGAAGCAAGGAAAAGAAAGGGAGGAAGACAGCTTCAAACCAATGCAAAAGGATATAGCTGTAAACCTCCAAATGAATAGGAGAATATTTCAAAAATAAATTTAAAAGATAAATAAAGATGTCCATCAAATACTTCAAAAATAAATGAAATACATTACTGAGACAAAAGCATACTGTTTGTATATTTATCATATATATTAAAATTCAGATATATATTCTGTGGCTCTAATGACAAAAGAACCAGTCTAGTCCTACAAATGAGAACAGGAAATAAGGGTTTCATTGGCAATAAAATGCATTACTTAGCAGGAATTGGGAAGGGAGTCTGCAGGCTTGTAAATGTGGACAATTGGACAAGCCAGGTGATGTGACATCTTATGTAGTAGGGCAGAGGTACCCCTTCTCATTAGAAATCACCAGTTCTGGACTCTGTTTCAGCCCTATTTAAGTTATTATGTGGTTTACAGTAAATTATTTAAACTTTTTTAATACATTAGAAATGATGATACAACCACAATTAGGCTATCATAGTGCATTTGAAACTCTTAATTTAGAAAAGCAGTTTGAATGAAATATCAGTGACATGATTTCTTCCATTTCTGTTTGACTTCATTTTCAATGTATTTCAGCTGAGTTGAGGCTAAACATGTGTATTTCAAATATGGTAATCTGCTCCATGTTTAAGGTGAATAAGAAGAGATGTAGATAGAGAATTCTTGCTACCGGGTCTCTTCTCTTAGGGTTACTCTTCATGTTCTAGGGGAAAAAATGTGTGCAAAACTGTAGAAATATGAAACCCATTGGATGGGAGGTGTGTTAATCAACAAAATAAAATTCTAGCAAATTACAGTGGGATTCAACAGAAGAGAGAAGAAGGAAGACGTAAGGAAACTGATCACAATTTTATTTTCATTTAAATAAGTTTGTTAATTCAACAGTAGAATCCTACTGTTGAAAGGAAGAGGACTATAGAAGACCAGTTTATTTATTCATTTATTTATTTATTTGGCTGCGTTGGGTCTTCATTGCTTTGTGCAGGCTTTCTCTAGCTGCGGCGAGCGGGGGCTACTCTTGGTTGCGGTGCGCCGGCTTCTCATTGCAGTGGCTTCTCTTGTTGCGGAGCACGGGCTCTAGGCACGCGGCCTTCAGTAACTGCGGCGCACGGACTCAGTAGTTGTGGCTCGCGGGCTCTAGAGCGCAGGCTCAGTAGTTGTGGCACATGGGCTTGGTTGCTCTGCGGCATGTGAGATCTTCCCGGACCAGGGCTTGAACACCGTGTCACCTGCATTGGCAGGCGGATTCTTAACCACTGTGCCACCAGGGAAATCCCCAGTTTATTTTTAGCTTGCCTAAAATTCTTCAGTGGTTCTTTCAGCTTGGAGTCAAAAGAAGAGTAAATGTCTCTTAAAGTGACAAAAGGTTAAAGTTTCTTTCACATCGGCAGCCTGCCTCTAGTGAGCAGACGGTTTGATCTGAAGACATCAGACCTGTGTTCTGTTCCTTGTTCGACACCATTACTAGTTCCCAACCTCTGGCTTATGTCGGTGGAAGTTTGACGTTTCCCAGCGTTAATGTATTGTGGCTGAGCTCTTTATAATTTTGAAACATACACCACAGCCTCATATGTATTAATTTCAAACTATTTACCACCTGACTGTTTTTTTCTTCCATGAATAATGCATAAGAGAATAAAATACGTGGAATCAGCCTTTTATTTCTCCCCTAACAAAAACAAAACTAAAAATGAAAAATCACCTCTACCAGCTCTTACTGAACACCTTTCCAACCCAAATAAATTCAATGACTGGTAAGCGGTCAGTGATCTATCGTCTACCACTTCTATTTTTGCATTTCTCTTGAAACCCATCTCCTGGTCTGCCTTGTATTGTTACTGCTCTGCTTGTCTTTATTCTTCTTTGTTAAGTCTTAAATTCCTTGAGACCACTATCTATGCTTATTCCATCTTTGATGACTCCCCAGGATCAACCTCAGTGTCTTGCAAACAGTATATATTCAATACATTTTGCTGTCACTTTTCTTTTTATGAAAGGAATCATCTTTATAGGTAAGAAAATGGAGAAATAGAAAGACTTGCCCAAGACCACACATTTAGTAAAAAAGAAAGTGCCAATTTGTGAGATTGCTTTATGGTCTTTATCATTCTATTAAATGGGCCAATAAAATTATCCCCATCATTAAGTTACTTTATCAGAGAACTTTAAGTGGAAGTTCCCAGATTTGGCTGGCTACACTCACGAGACTTCAAGCCATTCGTTGTAAGGCCACAAACCTCACTGTCTCTGAAGTCACTAAAAGCTTTATTTCTGTTTTTACTGGAATGATCGGCACATGGATGTTCGACTGTTTATTCAGATTTGCTTCAAAGCACCATGTTGTTAGTTGTCACAAGGTGGATGCGGCTGGGCTCTCTAACAGGTATTTGGTGGAAAGCTTCCCCAAAAGTCCAGGTAATGCAGGAAGTGGCAGTTGACTCACTGTTCAGAGCCCTCATTCTGAGTCATTCTCCACCGAAATCCTCAGGATAGTGCTAAGGAAAGACAGAGCTAGAGCGTCATGATCCCAGGGAATTGTGAAAGAAGCTACTTTTGGCTTTTCTCTCATCTCCCACTCTTCACTGTGCTGCATCCCTGGCCACACCTGCCCCTCAGGCTGCCAGAGCTGGTCACTACCATTCTTTGTCTTCCTCTTACTCAGACTCTCCGTCCTGATTCTTCAGAACCAAGTCTTAATCTCATAGAAAGGAAACTCTTACTCCTGGTCAAGGCAATCTCTTCCTTGTCAGGAAGTATGTTTCCATTCCACTATAACCTTTTAAAGTTAACACCACTGTTTTCATTCTCTAGTCCAAGGGTGATAAGTAGGCTTCATCTCATGTGTTAATTCCAACTGGTTGGTAGTGGGACCTGGGATGCTGAGGCCATACCTGGGCTCAGTGGTAGAGAGGCCTGTAATAGTGAGCTGGTGCTCTGGGCATGGGCATGTCTGCCATGTGTTTGTCATCCCTGACCTCACAGGAAGTACTTTCAATAGTGGGAATCTCCATAGGGGCAGGAGAAAAGGAACTACCATAGCAGTTCCACGTGACTGATATATTTAAGTAGATCAGACACTACAGCATTCTGCAAATCATTTAACTCAAGAAGCCTCAGACTCCACCATAGGCAGAGTCAGTTTAAGCCAGAAATGCTATCCAGCAAATTCTGTGTTCTTATGAGGTTTTAACTAACATATTATCTAAAGCACTGTCCCATTTTTGTATTTTTTCGTATTGTTTCCTTCAAAAGTAAAGGTTGGAACTCTATCTTTTGGTCCTAGTTATAAATTGGCTGATTACTTACTGTCTTTCTCTGTAGAGGCCCAACTGAGCACATTAGTTTTAATTTCCCTTTCTAAAAACAACATTATATAATGACATGGCGTAACTACCTCACACCACTGAACTGAAAATACTGCAAGAGTTGTAGAGCAACCTTGATTTACTATGTATTCACAAAAATATGAAATATTTGAGAAACAAATGAATTCTCATCTCTACCTTCAGATCTGATATGCTTCCAAGCCAAGTACAGAAGGCATATTTTCACTTTAAAAAAACCTCCTAACTTGCATTTGACGTCTATATAATTTGCAGAGGTGCTGGAGGCCACAGATGCCACCTAAGACCTCTTGTAGCCACCCCCTAAAACTTTCCCACTTGCCATTAAAGAGGAGGCTTCTTCAAAGTCTGTCCTTCCGAAGCCTGCCAAAGGAACCACTGCCGATGAATCAAAACTGCTGCCAGGAGCAGGGAGCCCCTTGCTTCCACTACCAGAGGCACCACATAGTCACCAGGTCGCCTGACTCGCCACCAGTGCCGCCACTGGAGGAGCTGAGGCCAGCCCAAGAAAACCTGGAAAGTGGAAAAATGTGTCTTCAGTGCTGGCTTTTGGCTGTCATCCAAAACAGACTTTAAGCTCTGTGAGGGTGGAGACCATGTCTTTCTTACTCATTTTTGCATCCTTAATAGCATGGTGTATGATATATAGCTAGTACTCAAGAAATCATTGTCGAATGTGTTGATGGACGAATGGATAGACGGATGGATGGATGGATGAACGGATAAATGAATGAATGTCGTTCCCTTCAGGCACTTTATGTTAACATGTTGGCATGAAACAAACAACAAACCCCCAGATGGCTGCAGTCACGGGAAACATTTGATAGTTTGACACAGGAAATAACTATCAAGCAAATGATTTTTTTTTTTTTTTAGTTATAGGAGAAGCATTTTTGATGTCCCACTGAACCTAAAAGTTGTTTTCTTCCTGTCATGGTTAGGGCAGTATGACACATTGAAGAGAGAGGAAAAAAATTCCTGGGTATTCGCAGGCAGCTGTAGAAATCAGAATTTTCCTTGGAGAATGGTTTCTTACACTCCAGTAATGCTTGAATCGGTTCAATAGCAAATAGGAATGGGAATAGCTAGAGCTATATAAATACAGTTTTTATAAGATACCCTCCCTAAAGTTCCGATGCAGAGTACTCTTAGACTCCATTGTCTATACATGATTTACCAGCCCTGATAACAGAAAGTCACTACACTAGGGTGGATCAATGGGGAAATGGGGTGGGACTGGGCATAAAACATTATGAAACCAAAATGAGCTTCAGCAAATAGTGTTGGACTAAGACAGAGATTTCTCAGTCTAAGATTTCTTAGATTTCTTAATCTAATAATTGAGATATTTTTCTTAATTATTTTTAGTTGTAGTTTTCACTGGTAACAATCAAAATGAATATAGGACAGAAGCAGCTTTATTGAGATCTAACTTACATATCATAAAATTCACCTGTTAACAAGTATATATTTCAGTGATTTTGGTAAATTCATGCAGTTTTACAACTGTCACTGCAATCTAGTTTTAGGACATTTCTATCACCTTCAAAATTTCTGTCATTCCCATTTGTAGTTAATCCCCACTCCCATGCCCAGCCCAGGCAATTACTGTTCTGTTTTTCTGTCTCTGTAGATTTACCATTTCCAGAAATTTCATATAAATAGGAATATGCAAGATATAACCTTTTGTGTCTTTCTTCCTTCACTTTGCATGATGTTTGTGAGATTCACCTATATTGTGCATATATTAATGATTTCTTTTTATTGCTGAATAGTATTATATAATACCACATTTTAACCAGTTTAAATAACCAGTTTAACCAGTTTAAATAACCAGTTTTAATAACCAGTTTAATAACCAGTTTAAATAACCAGTTTTGAATAATAATTTTATGAACATTTTTAGACAAGTCTTTGTGTGAACATATGTTATTTATTTCTCTTGGGTATATACCAAGGAAAGGAATGGTTGGGTCATATGCTAAATTTATGTTTTACTGTTTTAAGACATTGCCAAAGTATTTGCCAAAGTGAACGCATTGTTTTATATTCTCACCAGTAGTAGGTATGCATTCCAGTTCCCCACACCTCCTATACTTGATAAAGTCAATCTTTTGGATCACAGTCATTTCAAAGAGTTTATAGTGGTATCTCACTGTGATTTTTAATCAGCATTTCCCAAAACAAGAATGTCAAGGATCTTTTTGTGTGTTTATTAGCCATTCAGATAGCTTCTTGGTGAAATATCTTTCAAATCTTCTGCCCATTTTTCAGTTAGTTGGTTTGTCTTATTATTTGTCTTATTATTATTATTGAATTGTAAGTGTTCTTTTCTTCTGGATACAAGTTCTTCATCAGATATATGATTTACAAATATTTTCTCAAAATATTTGGCTTGTCTATTCATTCTTTTAATGGCACCTTTTTTTAATGTATTTATGTTCTTTTTTTTATTCATTTATTTTTGGCTGTGTTGGGTCTTTGTTGCTGCGTGCGGGCTTTCTCTAGTTGTGGCGAGCGGGGGCTACTCTTTGTTGCGGTGCACAGGCTTCTCATTGCGGTGGCTTCTCTTGTGGAGCACGGGCTGTAGGCACGTGGGCTTCAGTAGTTGCAGCATGTGGGCTCAGTAGTTGTGGCTCATGGGCTCTAGAGCACAGGCTCAGTAGTTGTGGCACACGGGCTTAGTTGCTCCACGGCATGTGGGATCTTCCCGGACCAGGGCTCAAACCCGTGTCCCCTGCATTGGCAGGCGGATTCTTAACCACTGTGCCACCAGGGAAGTCCTAATGACACCTTTTAAATAGCAAATTTTTAAATTTTGATGAAGCCCAATTTACCAATTCTTTTCTTTGTGGACTGTGCTTTTGATGTTGCAACCATATTTTTTCTTTTAGTGTTTTTATTTTCTTTGTCCTACTTCTTTTCTTGATATTTGATATTTGTTGCATCTGTATTTATGCCTGAGTTCAGCCAAATAGGTATTTCATAACAAAGTGTTTATCTCATTGCGTTCCTCTTTCTTTCATAAAATTACATGTTAAAAGAGCTCCACTGGGTATTTTTAAAGTAAGGTGAATCTGTTTGACAATTTCAATGAATATTATGATGCCTCAAAAGCCAGATAATAATAGTGATTTTATCCAGGGCTAACTGTGTGCCAGGCACTGTTTTAAGCTCTTTGCTGGTATTAACTCATTTAATCCTAATGCTCTCATGTAGTAAGTAATATTATTATCACCACTCTAGAGAGAAGCAAACAGACACACAGAATACTTAAGCAAGTTGCCCAGGAAGTGGCAGTGCTGGCATTCAAGCTCAGGCAATCCAGCTCCAAAGCCAGCAATCTTAACCACCACGCTGCACTTCTTCTAAGCAATTCCCCCTCCAGAATGACTCCCCATATAAGATCTAAGGAATATGTGGTAGGTGTCTAATACAGTGTCAGCCCAGCCCCTCCTATCTGGAAACTGCCTCATCACCCCACAGGGAGGGTTCCTCTTTCTGTTGTGTGAACTTCTCACTGCACCAATCTCTGCCCCTTCCCCCATGCAACCATTGCTGGCCAAGCCAACTGTGAACAATCAGCTCAGCTGAACGTATCATATTCTCACTCTCACTTGAGGCTTAAGATATACTGGAATCAGGAGCCAAGTCAAGTCCCTGAGTGCTCTAGGCTAGGACTTCTACCAGCTGCCACTGCAGCCCCAGGCCTTTCCCTGGCTCCTCCCTTCCTGAGACCTGGCTGTCCCATAATTCCACAGTTCTCTGAGACACCTCCCTAATTCTTCTAATCCATTCCCTTTCTGCTTAAGGTAGCTCAGGTTGGTATCTCCTACTTGCAGCCAACAGATCATCACCACCCCAGGCAGCCGTGACTGAGGCCCACTCCCAGGGTCCCATCGCTATGTGGGTTTCAGGACCCCTACCCAGACCTGCTGGCCTCATGGAGCACTGGTGACACTTGCTTGTCAGGTATGTCTTCCCTGAGTTAGTCTTTCTAGGCTTTCCAGGAGACAACGAGTTTATCTGATAAACTAAACTGTGCTAATGAGAGACAGAGAGAGAGAGCTGGAAGAATCTCTGCCTGCTTCTGACTCCCAGGTAGCATGTGTATACTGAAACAGGGGCTTTCTGAAGATAATGGCACTTTTGTTTTCCAAACTGAGTGGCTTTAATAGTGGCCACTGCAGGTCAGAAAAGAGGAGAAGGAATATTTCTGGGCAGTAGGGGCTTTATTGTGCCCTCTGTTTCACCTCCTCTGAGGAGCAGCTTCTCCCTCTTAGCAGAGGGTGGGTTGGTGAGCAGGAGCCACCATTACAATCGTCCAGGGACAGCAGCAGTCTCCAGAAGGTGATTTCAGAACCTGAGCAGCTCCAAAAGTGACACTAGCGCCAGTGACAGTGACAAGTGGCAAGAAGTTCTGGTTTGGGGAGTGTGGTTTGAGAGAAAGAACACAGCCTGGAGTCAAATCAACCTACTTTCAAATTCCAGTTCACTGCTCACACAGGTACCTTCTGAGCCTGTTTCCTCGTCTTCAAAATGCAATGATGATAGCGGCAATGTTGAAGGGTTGAGGATTCTTTTACAAAAAGCCTGGCACGCTGTCTCCTCTGTATTATTCAGGTTTACCCTTTCCCAAAAGCAGTAACTCCACGGCTTTTTCCACTGTTTCTCCTTCACACACACACACACACACACACACACACACACACACACACACACACAGTTATTCACAAAGGGATCATAATGCTGAGTGTAAAATTGAGACATTTCACAATTATGGTTCTGTAATTATTCAAGTTAGCAGATGTATATATACTCAGTGGCCAACTTCCTAGGGAGCCATGACCTAGGCTGGGGGAAATTTTCCTGCGGTTGCAACTTGGCGAGTATCTCTTGGATTACACCACAAATGTTACCAGACAACTGAAAAACTATCTCAAGTTTCAGGATACTCAAAAATCAATATTAGTTTCCTTGCTACTTATTTTCGGAGAGCTGAGAGAAAGTGGCTGAAAATTTCATTTCCCAAACATAAAGGGGTACTTTTATCGTGACTCCAATACCTTTGTTTTTTCCACTGAACTTGGCAAACTCATTAGAACTTCATGCTATTCATCAGTATCTCTGGATCAGCTATCCTTGTAGCTGATCTAGATACTGAAATCACCCTCCTGGAGTCACATAATTAAGAGATCGAAATCTGGAGTAAATTTCTAAAACACATAAGAAAATCTACCCATCTAATCTTTAAAAGTGAGTTAAATGTAAATAAATGATCATAAAATTATAGTGGCTAACATTGATTGAGTGCTGACTCTGTGCAAGGCAATGTACAAAGGATATTAGATAGACTGTTTTATTTAATCCTCACAGGGCTTTTGTTTATTTGTTTTTTGGGGAGGAGACAGATTTGGTTAGGAATTGTTGCTCTCCCTGTCATACATTTAGGTATGTACTCTTCTTATTCCAATTTTTTAAATGAAGCAACTCAAACTCAGGATGTGGAAATAGTGTGGATTCTCACAGCTAATAAGTGATGGAGTCAGAATTTGAACCCAGGCTTTCTCACCCAGAGCCCAGGTTCTTAACCAATTTTTTAAGTTTTGGTGAAATATAGGTAACCTAAAATCTACCAATTTAACCATCTTTACGTGTACAGTTTTGTGGCATTAAGTACATTTACGTTATTCTGCAACCATCACCACCATCCATCTCCAGAATATTTTCATCTTCCCAAACTGAAACTCTGTACCCATTATACACTAACTCCCCATTCCCACCAGCCCCTGACAACCACCATTCTACTTTCTGTCTCTATGAATTTGACTACTCTAGGGACCTCATATAAGTGGAATCATGCAAATTTGTCTTGTGGTGGCTGGTTTATTTCACTTAGCATAATAATGTCTTCAAGGTTCACCTATGTTGTAGTACTGATCAGAATTTCCTTCCTTTTTAAGGCTGAATAATATTCCATTGTATGTATACACCACATTTTGTTTCTCCATTTATCCATCAGTGGACACTTGGGTTGCTTCTACCTTTTGCCTACTGTGAGCAATGCTGCTCTGAACAAAGTAATCTACTCTCCCTGACATTTCAATTTTGGGGGGAATATATCCATTCACCAAGACATTTAAAATACTTTCCTTCTCTTTGCTATTGGTCAGTTACTCTTTGCTTTTTGTTTGTTGTTTGTGGATGTCTCCATTTATGAATCAGTTATAAACATGTAATTAGCTAGGGAGACTCTTGTGTTATCTTAAGCTAGTAGCATGAAGAACAGCAGGAGGAGGCTGGGCTAACTCACAGCTGGGGTAGATGTAGGCACATGCAGGCAGACTGGTGAAACAGAACTTTTCAGGCCAATATATATTAAAAATAATTTCTCTCCCTTGGCTAACATGGTCTTTTGACAAGCTTTTTTAGGCATTAAGGACATGACAAGCCACTGAAGAATTTAGATAGAGACAGGAGAGGAAAGGGATCCTAGTGAAAAGAAGCTGTGGTTCTGAGGCCTACAGCGAAGCAGGAAGGAAATGTATAAGCACATTAGTGATGTTAAAGTCCGTCTTAAAAAGACAAAAGCATGTAATTTAAAAAGAAAAAAGAAATGGACAAAATCAGATAGAGCAGGAGGGCACTCAGAGACAAATGCCCTTAGAAGGCTGCTTCTGCCACTGTTCAACTTTCATCAGACTTTTACCAATTTTTATCAGAATCCCACTGAGTAATTATTTTCTCAAATATATTCACCTTACAACAAAATAATCTACTCCCCCTTATATAGACTCGGGTAGGACTCTTTTTTTTTTTTTTTTTTTTTTTTAATTTTTATCTTGGTAAAGCATCTACCAGAATTGTCTTTTGATAGTTTTTCCCCTATTTAAACCATCCTTCATTACTTCATTATTTTATTACTACAGCAGCATGACTGGATGAAGAGACAATGAGTCCCTGGGAAAAAGAGTCCAGGACTTCAAGTCTGGCCTGGCCCTGTCTCAGACTGACACCGTAGCCCCATATTTTTTACTTAGCCTCTCTCAATCTGTTTCTTAACCTGAAGACGGGGATAAAAAACTCAAAGGATTTTTTTAAAGGATCGAGTGAGATAAGTTCTTAGTAGTATATGCACTTCTTATCTGGATTTTGATATGAATGAATAGTTTTCAATCCATCTTCCATATTTTCTTCACATAATGTAAATATGTGAAAGGGAGATCCTTACTTTCTCAATCTAGCATTTGTAGATAAAGATGTATAATATCAAGGCTATAGGATTTTTGCCACAGATATCCACCAAAAGTGATATCATTTATAGAGAAGCTGAAAGATAAGGAAAGGCACAGCACAAAAGTAGAATACAAATGGTCATCCACTCAGCAAATGGAGGAGGGGCTATTAGAGATTGAAAGAGATTTAAGAGGCATAACAATTATATATCATGTCTGGACTTTTTTGGATGGCAAACTGAACAAACCAGCAGTAAGGAGCCATCTTTGATATAATCAGGAAATTTTAAATTTGGACTGGTATTATATTTTGTTAAGGAAACTTTTAAAATTTTGTTAGGTATGATAACGGCATTGTGGTTATATTTTTTAAATGTTCGTATCTGTGGGAAATGCATACTAAATTAGTTACAGGATTTTCCTTAAACTATTCCAACTAGAAAAAAAAAGGGAGGGGACAAATGAAACAAGAGTAGCAAAAATTAGGATAATGTTGAAACTGAGAGATGTGTACATAGGGGCTCCTCTATGTGTAACTGAAATTTTCCATTATAAAAAGCTTTTTTAAAAAATTAAGACCACTTTTAGACAATGGATGGGAAGAAGGGCAAAAGTACATAAACCAATCAGACAATGAATATGGAGAAAAGTGGTCATATTTTAGTGATTTGGGAAGTACAGTTGACCCTCGAACAACATGGGTTTGAGCTGCACGGAGCCACTTATTATGAGGATATTTTTCCAATAGTAAATACTACAGTTCTACACTATCTGAGGTTGGGTGAATCTGCTGATGAGGAACTGGGGATCTGGAGGACCCTCTTCATAAGGAGGTCCAACTACAAATTATACTCAGATTTTCGAATGGGTGGAGGGTCAGTGGCCCTAACCCCCCATATTGTTCAAGGGTCAACTGTAGAATCAACAGGATTTGGTGAAGAATTTGATATGTGGAAAAGGCAGAGGGAAGTGATAGTTCTCTGTTTTAGGGAGCTGGTACCATTTATTGAATAGAGGATTCCTGGAGGAAGAGCATATTTGGAGAGGTCAACCAAGGAAAGCTTTCCAGGAGGCAATTGGCCCTATGCAACTGGAGCTTGGCAAAGAAGTCTGAACTGCAGATATAGATCTAAGAGCCACTGGCATTTAAATGGCATATAAAGCCATGGGAAAGACTAGAAATGCCTAGAAGAAAGTATCCAAGAAGAAAAGGACCCAGAATCAAGCTCTGGGGACTCCGACCCTTAAAAGTCAGGAGGAAGAAGGGATAGCATAAAGAGGGGGAGATGAAAAAACTAGAGAGAAAAGAACAAAACCCCAAGAATAAGGTGCCATGAAAACTAAGGGAACAGTGTTATAAATGCTGATTAGTAGCAGTTGAAATAGTACTTTTGGAACTGTGTTTTTAGTGTCAATGGATTAAAACAGGTTTTTTTTCCAGCTTTCTTAATAATCAGATAATATTTTAAGGTACCCACACCATAAACTTTATAGCATTGTTTCCACTGCATAAGTATTTTTGAGTTACAAACTACTGACATAAAGAAACTTTAGAACACAACCAATCCTTCACTGAGAACTGTCATAAGCAAAGCAAAAGGAAAGTTTAACAAGGATCTGTTGAACTCTTACCATGTTTGTAAAAAGTTTTATTGTGCCAGAGGATGTAGTAGGAACCAATATTTATAGAGAATCTTTTCATGATGACGTACCTAACATTTACAGAGTGCTTACTTTGTGGTGGGCACTATTCTATTTGTATTGTTAACTCTTTTAATCCTCACAATAATACCATAATGTAGGTTCTACTGTATTCATTTTACAAATGAGAAAACAGGCACCAGAAGTAAATTCCCTAAGATGAATGGAGCCTCCATTTGAATTTGCAATCTGACTCCAGAGCCAATCCACTTAACTGTTACCCTGTATTACTTCCGTTTTTATACCTGGTCCCTTATTATTATTATTTTTTTTGCAGTACGCGGGCCTCTCACTGTTGTGGCCTCTCCCGTTGCGGAGCACAGGCTCCGGACGCGCAGGCTCAGTGGCCATGGCTCACGGGCCCAGCCACTCTGCGACATGTGGGATCTTCCCGTACCGGGGCACGAACCCGTGTCCCCTGCATCGGCAGGCGGACTCTCAACCACTGCGCCACCAGGGAAGCCCCTGGTCCCTTATTTTTAAAAAAATTAAAACCCTACACTTTAGATACTTTTATGTACATTTTTAAAGATTACTAATAAAGTCTGAAAGGTTAAATAACGGCCAGAGGTCACAAATCCACTATGATCAGCTTGGAGAATCACACCAAGATTAGCAAGACTCCCCACACTACATTTTTTTTTTTTTTTTTTTTTTTGCGGTACGCGGGCCTCTCACTGTTGTGGCCTCTCCCGTTGCGGAGCACAGGCTCCGGACGCGCAGGCTCAGCGGCCATGGCTCACGGGCCCAGCTGCTCCGCGGCATGTGGGATCCTCCCGGACCGGGGCACGAACCCGTGTCCCCTGCATCGGCAGGCGGACTCTCAACCACTGCGCCACCAGGGAAGCCCGGGCCCACACTACATTTTATTTATAATATGTGATGCCAGGCAGTATGGTAAATACAAAGAACTATAAGATATGCTTTTGGTTCTCAAGGATCTCAGGATAGAGAGAAGACAAAAGCAATTTAAGTAAGGCAATGTCTGATAAGTACCAAATGAGTGGTACAAACAATAATTATTAGGGAGATTCAGAGAAGCAAGAAACCACTAGATCTAGAACAATGACTAAGATTTAGATAAATACAAAAGAGACAGGAAAGATTTTCTGGCTGAAAGAACAGCATTAACAGAGGAATAATAGCACAGCATGGTGCCAAAGGAAGGCAGGCAAACTAAGATATAAATTTCAACTCTGCCCACATATTTATATATAGCCTTGGTCACTTAGCCTTCCTAAGCTTTAGGCTTCTCATCTGTGTAATGGATCATTCAAACCAACCTCCTGAAATTTGGTCATCATTATTGAGGTATGTGATTCATACACAAGACTTGGGAGTGACTGGGAGTAGAAGCCAGGACTATCATAATGATAAGTTCTAAGGGGATGCCTAACTCTTGAGCATCTTTGGCATGATTTTATTAGCTGTTTGATTTGGAGACAGCCCAGATTCTGAAAGTATTTATATGCGGTTTTTGAAGATTTTCTTAATTTAAATTTCTTTTGAAAATTCATGACAGGGGGAATTTCATGAAGCTGGTTCTTCCAGTGGTTTTCTACTTCAACATTCATTTACATGATGGCTCTGGGAATGTCATTTTCATTTGTATGGTTTTTCTCAGCTACAGCTTAAGAAAGGGGGAAATTTTAAGTATAATCTATTCCTTATACCATAGACATTATCAGTGACAAAATTACAGAACTGTTAGAGTTAATGTGGTGTAGGCAGGTTTGGCGGTCAAGACTACAACTGCTGAAAGAGAGTACAGACAGAATTTGAAATATGTCTTGAGACAAATAAGCAGTTATTATAGCTATTACACAGAGTAGAAAACATGCCAAACTGCCTCATTTTTCTTATATATAAGTACATGGTTTCCCCAAAACAGAAATCTTAGAGAAACACAAACTACCCTAGGAGAGTATGAGTCCTGAGTTGTTCTCCTATAATAGCAATGATCTAATATGCTCTTACCTGGTCTCTCACGTGATTAAGTGCTAGAATTTCTAAAATAACTGCATAGCGTTTGAAACAATCTTGGACCAAGGAAACAGAACAAAACTAACTTGGGATTTAAGTCATTGTTTTTCCTCTTTTGTATCAACAAGCAGCCCTCTTATCCTTCTCAACCTCCAACCCCAGCTATGCAAGGTGTTGCAAAGAAATAGAACTACATTTATATAATCATATACTATACACACACACACACACACACATACACTTACACGACAGAGGGAAAAACCAGTAACAATGTGCCTTGAAGGATCAAATTTCAATATTGTTCATTTGTGAATGAAATAACATAATAATATTTAGGGTTAATGACTCTCAATGCTACTGATAACCATGCTTAATTGGAAGTTAAACAGCATGACTCTTGTTAATGCAAATAATCATTAACCATTAATTAGGAAAATTGTAAGTGTGAAGGTTTTTTTAAATCTAATTTTGCAGTTGCAATAAGACCTTTACTTATGTGGACTTTTTAAATGAAACTAATGAGACATAAATGGTATTTGAAGTAAAACTTCTAAAGAGGCAAATACATGGAAAATCAGAAATACCATATCAGGTTAAATACAGCAAGAGTTATGGGTGAGCACACTATTAATTCACTTCCCCTAAAGAGGGAAAAACTAATTTTGAGCTTCTTCTAGTCTCAGGGGCTAAGACATGGCTATTTTCTCTACTTTCTCTTACAACAGTTCTGTAAGGCAGAGGTTATATATCCCCACGTTGCAGATGAGAAAACTATGCCTCGACACGATTAAGGAATTTGTGCAAGACTATGCAGCTAATAAGCAGTGGAGCTGAACTCTGACTCTCGTGTTGTCCACTATTCCACAGTACCTTAGGAACAGAAAATTCAACAATGCCTGTTATATGAAAACCACCATACCAAACATGAGAAATATTTATCCTTATCTTATGGACTTTATCTCCTAGTACCAGTAGGACCTGCTACATAATTTGAGGGACCTAGGGCAAAATGAAAATGCAGACCTCTTGTTGAAAAATCATTAAAAATTTCAAGATGGTGCCATCAGAGCATGAAAAGGATCATGGGGACTTTCTAAGCACAGGGCCCTGTCACATGCCCCCGAAGCTGGCCCTGAGTACAAAAGGGCAAACAATGACAGCCTGTTTTTGTTACAGACATGAGCTAGGATAGTTTTCACATGTTTAATGATTTTTTTAAAAGATTTGTGAAACATGAAAATTACATGAAATTCAAATTAGTGTCCATAAATAAAGTTTTATTAGAATACAGTCACACTCATTTTTTTATGTATCCTATGGTTGTTTTTGCACAACAAAGGATTGAGTAGTTGTACCAAAGACCATCTGGCCCACAAAGCCTTAAATATTTACTATCTGGCTTTACAGAAAAAGTTTGCAAGCCCTTGTTCTAGTAGGAGGGTAGAAAACAAGTGACAAAAAAAGAGAGCAATAGTGTTATGGGGATTCAATAGAGGAGAGCCCACATTAAATTGGAAATATCAGAAAAGGTGCTCTTTCTTGGAGAAAGTAAATGGACCTTGAATAACGGGCAGAGGTGGGAAGGGGCATTCCAGACAGAGGAAATCACCTCTGCACACCAGAGAAGTGGGAAAGCACTATGTCTGGGCAAGATGAGAAGTCTACCTGACCGTAAGGCATTTTTTAAGTGAAAGGGAAAAATAAGATACAAGGATTTTTAACTTCAGTAGGGCAGGGGAGTAAATGAATGCTCTTTGGCAAAGAGAGTGACTTGGTCAGTATGCTTTAAGATAATTCATCTGGCAACAATGTGTAGAATGGATCACAGCAGAAACAGACAGGAGGCCACAGGCAAGGTAGGAAGGTTCACCTGAAGTCCAGGAGTTGAGAAGTAATGCCAACCCAAACAAGTGTGGTCTCAGTAGAAATGAATTGCTATCTAATAGATGTGCCAATTGACTGATGGTTTCAGGAAAGGCAGAAAAAGGAGTATCAGGATTGAAGACTGGGTCATTTAAAAGATGGCGATACAGTTAACAAAAGGAGAAGAAACTGGTTTGGTGACAAAGGTGATGAGTTCAGTTTGCACACATGACCTGTTCAAGTTGCCAGTGGAATATCCTGGTGAAGTTTTCAAGGGGATAGGAACGAGGAGCTCAAACCCATAAGTGAGTTCGGTGCTTAAGAGATGTACAGTCTGGCATTCTCTGCATAGAGATAATAGCTTAATACGAGTGAAACGATTTCCAGTGTAACAGAAGAAAACAAATGTATTTTTAATCTAACTATTTTACATATTCTCTCAAATTCTAAATAATCCTAGCTCCAATCTTCTGAAACTGACTCTTTCTGGGGAAAAAAGAAAATCAATTGCACAAAGGTCAAAGAGTTAAAAAGAGAGAGAGAGAGAAAAGAAAAAACAGTATACCCAGGTAACATTTTCTCCCATGAACTCAGTTTCAGGCTTTCAGACTTCTCAAAGTTTCATGCAATAATTGAAAAGTTAGTAAAGTCAATTTATTTGAAATTCATTCATTCAGAATTTACAATATTTCCTACAGACTGCTCTGACACGTGCCTTTGAAATTCCCATCAAAAAACGGTTTTTCTAAGGAAACAGAAATTACCAAAATATTCAACATATTCAGTTAACCTAAATCGTGAAACACCTAGAAAGCACTTATACAGAAAACTTAGGATAATTATAGTTCATTCTTATCTATTCCTTTAGTTTTCAATTACTAGTATTCTTAAAAGGAGTGAAATTAATCATATTTTTTGCTCATCTTCCAAATTTATAAAAGTTCATAAAAATTTATTTCAAGAATGCCTGATACGGCTTCCCTGGTGGCACAGTGGTTGAGAGTCCACCTGCCGATGCAGGGGACATGGGTTCGTGCCCCGGTCCGGGAAGATCCCACATGCCGCGGAGAGGCTGGGCCCGTGAGCCATGGCCGCTGAGCCTGCGCGTCCGGAGCCTGTGCTCCGCAACGGGAGAGGCCACAACAGTGAGAGGCCCGCGTACCGCAAAAAAAAAAAAAAAAAAGAATGCCTTATAACACAGGGCCCAGTTAAACTCTGAACTAAGCAAAAATTAGCCTTTAATGACCCCCCAACCCCTACTTTTCCCTGCATATTTGCCCATCTTTGAATATTTTTGCTCTCTCTTTGAATATTTTTGCCCATCAAAACCCAGTTTTCATAAAAAAGCTAATATCTTGTATAAAGGGTAGTCGTATTTTAGTCTTTTCTCTAATAATGGTAAATTCCACTGTTAAGTTCCCACCCTTTTTGAAACAAGGCATTTGGAACAGAAAGTCCTTTCTGTTGCCCAGTAGTTACATCATAGACCACCTATGCGTAACCCTTTAAAGTACTCTAGTCACGCATTTAAATGTGCGATTTATTTTACTCATATAAATAGTTGATTTAGGTACAAAGTTGTTTGGAATCTTGGATTAGTTAACTGAGTTTGACAGGATAATTTGCAAAGAGTTGTCCTGGGTGAAGACGCTTGACAATTCACGAGAAACCACTTCAAGAATGAAAAAGACTGTGCCCTATTCAAGGCACCCTCACGGGAGCTCTAGGTGTGGAAATTGAGCGCTGTTACTTCTCCAGCCACTTTCCCCAGCACAAAGGAGTACGGGAGCACCAAATGTTTGGTGGCGTTGGTGACTGAATTACAGTTTGCATGAAAGGCACCTTTTGAATTCGTACGGTTTTTAAGCTCTTCGCACCGTTGTAACCCGCTAGGATTTGGGAAGCCGAGGGAAGGCCGAAGAGGCAATAAGAGGGAGAGAAAAACACCGCGGGTGAAACGCCACGAAGAGCGCCGCGCGCTCCCGGTTTGCGCTGCGGGGACGCGGAAGGCCCCGCCCCTCGGCTCCCCTCGCCCCTCCCCTAGGCCCCGCCCCTTCCCGGCCGCGCACCCGCGCGCCCCGCCCGCGGGCGGAAGCGAGAGCGAGGCTGAACGCTTGACGTCAAGGCGACACCGCCAAACCTCGCCCAGAGTCAGGCGTGTAAGCCAGCCGGAGCGGCGGCGGCGGCGGTAGCGGCAGGACCGCCGTGGCGCCGGTAGCAGCGACCCGGAGGGAGCGCGAAGCGACGCTGGCCGCGGGGACCCGGTGACAGCGTGAGAGGTTCGCAGAGTGCGTGCGTGGCCGCTGAGGGGAGCGGCGGCGGTGGCCGCGCGGGGCGGGGGCCGGGCGCCGGCAGAGGGGAGCGGGTGGGGTGCGGCGCGGGCCGGGCGGGGCGCGCGCGCGGCGGTCAGGGGGCCGGGGCGGCGGCGACGGCGGCCTCAGAGCGCGGCAGGTGGTGCGAGGGCTCGGGCCCGGCCGGCGAGTGCGCTGCCTCCCAGGCCGGCGGGCATGAGCCGCCGCCGCCGCGGGGGAACAGCGCGCTTTGCGGAAGGGGTCAAATGTCTGAAATATGGCGGAGGAAGTGAGAGCCCGAGGACCCCCCCCACCCCCACCCGCCTGCTCCCTCCTGCCCGCGGCCGCCGCAGCCTCTCCCGCTGCCCGCGGTCCCCCGCCGGCTCCCCGTAAGACTCGTCCCCCCTGCCCCGGAGCCCCCTCGCCGGCCGCCTCTTTTCCTCCCGGGTGTGAGTGGAAGTTAGAACGGAAACCAGAAAGTTATCCTTTGAGGAGACCCAGCTTCCCCCAGTCCCGAGCTGGGGCGAGGAGCGTTCGGGGGAAACCACTCCCCGGCGTCCTGCGGGCTCGAGCCTGACAGGGAAAAAGTTTGCCTGAAACGGGGCTGGTTTGCTCCATTTGTTGCGGGAAGTGGCAGGAGGAAGGCAGCGGAGGGAGCCCCACCTAGTCTGGCAGCGGCCACCGCGTAGAGAAAAACTGTTAAAGGGGCCTTTCCCTTCGTCAGCAAGAGGAAATCTCTTTCTCTTACAGAGGGAGAGAAAATCCAGGAAGTTTGTCTTCTCTTTTTCGCCATCTCGATGTGTGTAATCCTAACGTTGACTGTCAGCGCCGTGAATCTTATTTAAAACTACCCCCAGTGAATCGGGCCATCCGAATATTTCTTGTGGAAAAAAGAAAAAAACCTGATGGCTTTTGGAGAAAAGATCATCCTTGCTGAGTTTAAGCAGACGATTTTCTTCCCCTTCTCCTGATCCCCCACCCCCTTTTATTAGTTCAGAACAACATTTTTGCCCTGCAGCTCTTGTGTGAACATAAGCAGTTCTGTGTTACAGTAACGGGAAATCACATTTTTAACGGGGTAGAAAGTTGACGCTAAATGAAGATTGTGATTTTAATATTTTAAAATTAATTCAACCTGATTGGATTTTTGTTTTGCTAGTAGCACAGCATCTAATATATAAATATCTAAAATATAATTTATCATGCTTATAAAACTTAAAGCTTCCAACTCGTAAATTCATTTTTTAACCCTCTTTTTTGTAATTAGAATGCTATTTGGACTTGTTCAACAAAACCTTAGCTTAGCAAGAAGTAACATAAAAAGGGTAGACGTTCATTTAACTTAAGGCTGGTATTACTCCTAAAAGCTGACCCTTGAATTGTGTTTGAGTCATATGGAGTCATGGGACTTTTTAAGGGCCGGAAAGGGCTATTTAGATCATCCAGTCCCACCCTCTGATTTTACGGAGGAGGAAACTGAGGCCTGGAAAAGATAAGATAACTAGTCAGTGGTCCTGCTGACTTGTAGGACAGTAACGTACCATAATAGAGAACCTGGAGGGAAATATATGACATTTTTATAGTGAATTACATTTTACAGAGAATGGTCGTCCCATCATACCCCAAAAAAGGTGAGTACGTTAGTCAAACAGTGTAGAATCATTTGGGTAGTTTCATTACCAGGTTTTAAGAGAGGAAGTTGATATCAGAATGGTGAATTAACTTTAAGGACACAGAGCCCTGAATGATAGTCTTATTTGAGCCCATCCATGCTTTTGATCTCTGCACTACGGGAAAGTAGTTTCACTTGCATTTTCTTTTTGTCATTCATAATAAATTGTGAAGCTCCCTTATCTGAAGAAGCCGGAAAGTAAGTCTTTGAAACACGTGTATCCAGTTTAGTTTTAATGTGCCAAGTATGGGAATACAACTGAAGAACCCAATAATAAACTGGCTTAATTTTAAACTTTGGTATGGGTTCATGAAAATGATTGCTCTTTCTGCCCCTTCCCACCCTCCCCCACCCTATGAAAGTCATCTCTCTTCCTTTCTATGACAAGCGTCACTTCCTACCTCCTGTTATCATTATATGTGTTTTTTCTTATCCCACTAAATTATAGAGTCCATGGACAGGATGTGTTCTTTGCACAGAGACAATACTAGTTTGTTAAATGTAAACACCATGAGGGTAGGGACTTGGTCCATTTTATTTTCTACTGTATCTTAGTTACTAGAACCTTGCCTGTGCACATAGTAAGTGTTTAGCACTTAGATTTAGGGATTAACTGTAATAAACATTTAAAGAGATGATATTTGAAGAGAACTTTGTCTTCCTTCAAAAAGAAACATTTCCACATTGGTTTTGGAACCATTTTAAGTTTACAAATTGATTTCGATTTTATCCTCAAAACAGTCCTTTACTGTGGAATTTCAGTATTTTCTCTTAGCTGTGTAAAGGGAAAGTGAGCCCCCATGGTAAGGAACCACCATGTAAGGAGGGTCTAGCGAGGTGTGATAGGGAATTCATCATAAAAAACTTTGATCCATGTACAGTAGGATCTTACAGGTGTATCTTCCAATATAATTCAAGATTGGTAGAAGACCTATGCAGAGATTGATAACATAGTAACTAATTATACATGTTGTTTTAAATATAAAGTCTAAGATTTGAATGAGAAACTGTCCATGTTCAGTTTTCTTTGACTTCTGTTGTAGGTATTTGATCAATATTTATTAAGGCAGTGAAATTAAATAGGGAAACTGGATCTCATACAAATAGGATTTGACTGATTTTGCAAAGGTGTCGTTTATTTTTCTTCCAAAAGTGTAAGTAGGGAGTTTTATTATTGAATATCAAGGTCTTACTGGTATGCATTTGTCGTCATTTTCCCAAAGGCTCAAAATAATGTGTTTCTGTGTTATGTATTGGTAAAGAAGGGGTGGGTATTGATCTGTAGTGTTTAGATTTGACTGGCACCAGGAATAGTTTAGTATTTATGAACTGAATATTCAAAAGCTGTCTTTTGTATTATGGCAGTAATGTCACATGTTCAGTCTATAGAAAATCTTGATGAAGATTGATCTTAAACTCTGTAAGACCATATAGGGTTGTGACTAAATTTATGCCTTGATTTTTCTTCCCCCTCCTATAATTTTTGAGACCCTTAGAGTCAGAGATTAGGCTGAAGTTTTTACAGTTACCCTTTTCAAATTGGATTTCTTTTAGAAAAAGTTAAGAAACAGATATTTTGGCTGATGCAATGATTCATTGTTAACACTGGATAGATTTTTCAGCAAGCAGGAGGTCTGTACTGTGGCTTACCCTTGTGCTGAAAGCCTGATGTTTTTCAGTGTTAAGATATTTTGCAATAGTACTTAAAGGTACTAATTACCATTTGAGAACTTAAGTCTTTTCATTTATTAGTCCTTTGGAAATGTTATGAACACAGTGGAAGCATTAGGTGCAAGGAATAGGATGAATTTATCTATTTGCAGTAAAGACTGGCTTGCTGTATAATCTCTTGTACTTTGTTTGAACCTAGTTGATCACTGGATTCTAAGACCAATCCCTTTAGTCATAGAATTTGTATTTTAGAGAAGAAAGACTATCAGGAACTTTTGTGCTGCCTTCAAAAAATTAAAATCACTTCTTAAAATACACCACTAACAAAAAGAAATACCACTTCTCCATACTTCCTAACACTGGTGTGTTTATTCCCAGTGTTAGTCAAATTAAGGCTACAACAGCAACTGATTATTATTTCAGTAGCGATTTATGAAGAATTTTTCTTTGCATCAATAGTGGATAAAAATTTGTAAACAGTTTCCAAGGAACCTTAAAACTTATAAAAGAAAGAAATGAATATTTGGGGAATTCCCTGGTGGTCCAGTGGTTAGGACTCCACACTTTCACCGCAGAGGGCCGAGGGTTCAATCCCTGGTCAGAGAACTAAGATCCCACAAGCCGCGCGGCGGCCAAAAAATAAAAAATAAAAAATTACCACATAGATTGCAGAATTTCCATTTGGTTTTTACTATACAGAACAATATTCTGGAGTATTACCACACTTAAAATTATATATGAGGTGCTCAGGTAATAGAAATGTGTTCACTTTTAAATTAATCTTAGTCTAACTATACAGAATAATTATCTAACGTTCTGATTTTGAATTTTATATTGGGCTGGTTCCTAACGCTTAACTCTTGTAGTTATGCTGTTTTGTAATTTTGTAGTTGTATGTGTGTGCATATGTATGTATGTATTTATTTATTTCAGTGAGACATTTTAAATTTAAGCTGGATTCTGATCCCATGAGATAACTTGCTAGGTAATCTTTTCCAGTGGTGGGGATAGAATGTTTTTAACTGTTGTACAGGCAGACTAAAGATGTTAAAGGAAGAGAGCATCCATTAAAAGTAGTTATACGTAATTTTGAACATTTTCAGTTATTGACTTCTTGGAATCATCACTTTTGCTACATCATGGAGCTTCTTGCTGAGTTTTTCAGTAGTTGCCTTGAATATTTATTTCAGTAAATATGTACTTTTAATTAAATAGTTTTCTCTCCTCTATTTAAAACTTAGCATTTTGTTAAGTAACTTTATTTTGAAAATATACAGTGAACTAATTGCCCCATTGGTGGATCACCTTTACCTGTTGCTTTCCTCCTCTTTGCCTTTTGGGAAGGGCACAAAGATGAAAGAAAATCTGTTTGTCCATTTAATAACAGTTTTTGGCAAAAGCTTCTAGAAAGGAAATGGAAAATGTTATGCAAAATTCTAATTATCTGAGTTTTCTATACTTTATCCTTCTTATTAGAATATATTTTTCAAGTCACTGTATTCTATAAAAAGGGGGGGGGAGTTTCTAAAAGTTCTTAGTTACTGGGAATGAAGACTGTAAATATAAGCTCTTTTTGTTTAATTAATAGTTTGTAGGTGTCAAAGTGGTGTGCATATCGCATCCAACTGTTACCTACGTGTTGTTAGATTGCAGTGAGACTACATTATGCTAACATAGTTATAGCTGCTGCTTCTAAGATTTATAAGTTATCATTAAGCTCCTCAGTAACTATAGCAAAACTTGGGAATTCCTCAGGAACTTTGAATTCTGTACTGTACAGATAATAACAAGGGATAGTAATGAGGTATATAAACATGTGCATCTGTTATTCTGCTCTTGAAATTGTTGAACTTGAGATTTTGCACTAAAGTGTTTTGAATACAGAAAAGTATAATGAAGAAAATAAGTATTGCTTGTAATCATACCAGTGCAGTGAGTTTTTAGGCAAAGTTTGTAAGCTTTCCGAACCTCTTTGCTTCCTCAGTGGGAAAGATGACGTATAAAGCTTCTGTTCACCTGTAGCATCGCTAGTGCCAATTGAAGTTGATTAGATTGCTTAATTTTTAAGATTCCTATTAAGGTATGAATGAGAAGTAAGGAAGAATAATTGTGATTGTGACCAAATAAATTGTGTAGCTCAGTGGTTTTTAAAGTATGGTTCAAGGAATCCTGGGGATTGCCTAGACATTTTGAGGGAGTTTACAAGTACAGAACTGTTTACAATAATACTGAGATGTCCTTTGCCTTTTCTCTGTGTTGACATCTATACCAATGTACAAAAGCAAAGGTGGGTAAAACTTTTGACATCTAAGAACAAATCAGGTGAGAATACCTCCCTGTATTAGCAGTCATGGTACATATCCTTCAGTGCCATGCACTCACAGTTTAAAAAAAAGTCTAAATGCACTTGATGAAGAAGTAAAAAAAAAATTATCAGATCTCAACTTTGTACATATCATTTTAATGTACTGTGACAAAATAGGAAGTATGCTTAAAACACTTTTTCTGCTGTCATACTGAAATATGGTTGCCTCTAGGGAAAGCATTTGTGTGATTTTTGAGTTGCAAGCTGAATTAGCCACTTTTTTCATGAACACCATTTTTACTTGAAAGAATGCTTGACAAACTGAAGAAGTTTTTCAGACTTGGGTATTAGACTGACATTTTCTCAAGAAGCGAACCTGGATCTTTAAAAGGAAAAGATTGACAGTATTTACGGGCAATGATAAAGTTCTAGTTTTCAAGGGAAAATTAGAATTTTGGAAGATTTTTCCGATGATATTGGTGATGTTAATGGACATGATTTTTAAAATAATGTATAATGAAATATGTCAATATTTGAAGATCCACATGACTCTGTAAGCCAATATTTTCCAAGTCACCAGTGCATGATATTATAAGATCACGCAAGGATAAGAAACAAAGTTCTAGCTAGACCAATGGATCATTTTTTTTTTAATTTATTTATTTTTGGCTGCGTTGGGTCTCCGTTGCTGTGCACGGGCTTTCTTTAGTTGCGGCGAGTGGGGGCTCCTCTTCATTGCGGTGCATGAGCTTCCCATTGTGGTGGCTTCTCTCTTGTTGCAGAGCAGAGGCTCTAGTAGGCGCGTGGGCTTCAGTAGTTGTGGCACATGGGCTTAGTGGCTCCGCGGCATGTGGGATCTTCCCGGACCAGGACTCGAACTTGTGTCCCCTGCACTGGCAGGTGGATTCTTAACCACTTCACTACCAGGGAAGCCCCCAAGACCAGTGGGTCTTAATGTGAATGTAGAGTTTATTGATAAGGTTACCCATTCCAATATATTTCAGCCAATTGAGTTTTGGTATAGTATCAAAGGAGAATATCCACATTTATCTGAAAGGCCATTAAAATATTCCCAAATGTCTGGTTATTATTTACTTTTTTGTGTGTATTACTCATTTTTCCATGCTTTGCAGTATATTGAACATATTTTTGTTGGAGGAGTAGAGAAGAATAGGAACCATAGATAAATGTGAGGCAGTGTTTTCATGTGCTTTATCTTAGAATCTCATTAATATATAATCATTTTAAGTTTAATTTCTTTGCAGTTTTTTCCATTGAGCAGTCCATTCAACTTGCTGCGCTGCGCTGCTTGTGGAATCTTATTTCCCCAACCAGGGATTGAACCCAGGCCCTGGCAGTGAAAACACCAAGTTCTAACTACTGGACCGCCAGGGAATTCCCCCCATTCAACTTTGGATTGCAGTAGGAGATTAGGTAATTGTTATTTTTTAAGTCAATTTTTGGTTTTAATACTTGTTTTGTACGTCTGATTACTCAACCGTAGATAGGTTGTTTATATGTTCAAGTTTTGACATAACCCTAAACAGATTTTTAATAGTTGACTTTCACAATTTTAGGATATGTAGTAGCTTTCATGTAGTAAAGCTATGTACTTTTTCCCACTTCTAGTTTAATCATGTGTCCTTGACCTGAGAATTTGATGTTGTCTAGATACTTTTCCAAAACAAATGAGAATGTTTTTATCTTCTGGGAGAAAGTTTTTTCTTTTTCATGTTTATTTAAGAATAATTGTAGCAATCCTTGTTAAACAACTCTTTTCATAAAAGTCATGTCTTAGGACCATTCCAAATTTTAAAGGATTTTTAGGACAACCTGCATTTGGTTCAAGTAACAAGTTTCAGGTTATGAAAGAAGTAAGATACATAAGTTGTAGTTTGTAGTTGTAGTTTGCACCCAGTTTCTTGGAAATTTAGTGCCAGTTATTTCCCTAGGAATAGTAAAATGGGTGTGAATAAAGAGAGTATTGAGTCTGAACACCACTGTTTGTAAGAACAGGGTTGGCATCAGAGAAAGAGAAAGATTCGGAGTGGTTTAGGGAAGAAATAAGTGTAAAAAACTAGCTTCAGGATAGCTTCAGGGAATAAGCCCTATAGAATTCCTGCCCCCCTGAGCTAATCCCACAGTAGGGGGCGTTCATTCAATAGGAAGCTTTAGTTCTCCCTATATTAAATAATTAACTGGTCAGCTGTTCTGAATTAGGGAACATACTGAGATCATATTTTATGTCCTGGACATCCAAATTAGTCACAAAGTTGCCACTCACTATTGCTTATATAGTTTAAGTTGCTAGCTGAAAAATGTTTGAAATTCCCTGTATTTTAGGTTTTTTATACTTAAGTTTTTTTTTCCTCCAAGAGCCTTGTCACCTTACTTGATCTTCGTTGAACAAAGAGAATACAGGATTTGCAAGCTTTTAAGGACGGAAGAGCATTTATAAAAGTTTTCTATTGTTTCCATGAAAGTGATGATGGTGATAATAGTGAAGAGGTGGAAGGGCAGGAAGTAGAACAGAAAAGAGTGAAGGTGGTGATTAAGAGGTTCTCTTTCTAATGAGCAGGGCTGCTGTTACTGCTATTCACTTTAGAGTTCTGGTTGAGCAAAAATGATAAACTCCACTTTGAAAAGCACTTACGGTGCTTTAGTGATTGATACGTCTTGTCCACCAGTGGGTCCTATGTAGAGGATAAATTGATACTTTCTATCAGTTAGAGATTATGGTATTAGAGTAGAAGTTTCATAATTATGCAGTGTGAGTTGAGAGTACTTTTGCTCTTTTTACTCCCAACAGGCCCTTATGCACTTTTCTCTGAACCTTCAGGTGCTCGGATTGGACACTTACTTATTTCACTTTTTCTCATAAGTTTTAACTGATTCCATTGAGCATGAGGGCTAAACTGAGAAATGATGTGCTAGTTTTGCTTTTTTGTTTGTTTGTTTGTTTTAGAATATGCTGTATTTATTTTTTGATGTGGACCACTTTTAAAGTCTTTATTGAATTTGTTACAATATTGCTTCTGTTTTATGTTTTGGTTTTTTGGCCCCGAGGCACGTGGGATCTTAGCTCCCCTACCAGGGATCGAATCTGCACCCCCTGCATTAGAGGCAAATTCTTAACCACTGGACCGCTAGGGAAGTCCTGATGTGCTAGTTTTGAGTAGTTTGATTCTACCCTGTTTAAGTAGCATGGTTTAGTAGTGGTAACTTTGACCTGCGTGATCTAGGCTCAGTTCCCTCTGGCACAGGCCATGAAGCCTAGAACAAGTTAACTCCTCTCTTAGAACTTATCTTTATGTAGACAAAGTTTGATTAACAGTTAAGGTATTTTTGAGCTCTAAAATCCTGTGTTGCTGTGATATCACCCTTGTTAAAGCCGCAGTCATCTTTGCCTGGACTCCTACAGGAACTTTCTAACTTGTTGTCATTCCTCAGTCTTCACCCAGAAGACAAAGTCATCCTTTAAAAATGTAAACCAGATCATGTAATACCCTCCAGTCCCAATTTCCTACCCCAGTGGCTTAAAATAAAAACCAGGTCCAGTTCTTGCTTACTTCACAACTTTATCTTCTTTCCATTGCTCACTAAGCTCCAGCCATACTGGACTTCTTTCTGATCTCGACCCCACCAGCCCTTTACCACCTTTTGAGTTTTTGGTGCTTACAACTGCTTTCTGTCTGTCATGCTCTTTCTTCAGCTGTCCGCAGTTCTGCCTTAGTCTGAACCTTACATCTCAGTTCAGATGTCTCATCTGCAGAGAAGTTTTTCCTGATCACCTTATATAAAGGACTATCCCCTCTTTATTACCTTCACAGTTCTTACCAAATAATTATATTTATTTATTCATCTATCCTCTCTTCCCCTCGAAAATGTTTCAAGAGAGAAGAAACACCATGTCACTTTTCCAACAGTCTCAAATGGTAATTGGCACACATAGTAAGTGCTCAAATTTGTTTTATTTTAATTGAAAGAATACATGAAGAGTTCAGTGGTTTGTCCTTATTAATTCCCATCATAGGCTACTTCTTACACTAATTTTTTTAAGTGTTACATTTATTTCCAACTATAATCCCTCATTACTTAGGGCATCTGTCTTTTGAGGAGTCGTTTATCTGACTGCCTATAATTGGAGCTGGTTGATCTCAGTTGCTGTATGTTATGATTAAATTGAGTAGTTATGCACAAAAGGTTCTTAGCAAAGACATGAAAGTTTAATCATCATGAAATGTAAATAGTTCAAAATAATAATAATACCCAAATGAGTGATATAGATGAGTGCTTATAGAATCAAAGGAAGAAGTGAAAACCTTTAGGCTTTTGTAGTCCAAGAAGACATTAAAAATGAGGTGGGGGCTTCCCTGGTGGCGCAGTGGTTGAGAGTGTGCCTGCTAATGCAGGGGACACGGGTTCGAGCCCTGGTCTGGGAGGATCCCATATGCCACGGAGCAACTGGGCCTGTGAGCCACAACTACTGAGCCTGCGCGTCTGGAACCTGTGCTCCACAGCAAGAGAGGCCCCAATAGTGAGAGGCCCGCGTACCGTGATGAAGAGTGGCCCCCGCTTGCCACAACTAGAGAAAGCCCTCGCACAGAAACGAAGACCCAACACAGCCCAAAATAAATAAATTAATTAATTAATT
The DNA here is from genome assembly GCF_964270905.1 of Leucopleurus acutus. NCBI lineage: Eukaryota > Metazoa > Chordata > Mammalia > Artiodactyla > Delphinidae > Leucopleurus > Leucopleurus acutus. The sequence continues at coordinate 55,943,535 of NC_139152.1, forward strand.
TAAAAAAATGAGGTGGGATCTGTACATGATATTAAAAGGGTACGTAAGTTTTAGACTAACAGTGAATCAGGGTAGACAACAATTTAGAAATTGAAAAGTGCAGAGTATGTTTAAGAGAGTATTTTGCTCTAGTAGATGTTTGTGAAATGGATTATAGGTCTGTAATACCTTACCTATATAACCCTTGGTGCCAGGTATTTTGGAATTCAGAACTTTTTGGAAAGATTTATTTTGCATATTAGTAAGAGTAATCAAGCACTTAATATTTCTAAAGTGAAATATGAATAGTTACACTTAATGGGATAAATAAAAACTAAATAGCCGCACATCAGTGCTTGGGTGAAGTTTTGCTGTGAAAAAAATTTATGTTGGGTCAGGTTTTGCCGCTAAATTAAACTTGCAGATTTCAGAGATTTTCTGATTTCAGAATTTCTGTGAGAAGTGGGTCTGAAATAGTTGGAAAGGCTTTACTCTTTATTACTTTGTGTCTTTGGGGAGGACATCAAGGTCTGAAAATGTTAGTTTGAGGCAGTTAGCTTAGAAACAGTTTCTGCCAAGGAATTTTTGACACAGACTCAGGGTGGAAGGCACTACTGAGGGTGATGAGTCTTTACAGGTATGGGAGAACCACCTAATTCCTTAGAGTCCGGTTAAATGTTTGGAAGTAGTGGAGATTCATCAGTGTATATAGGTGCCTGGAAAATAGTAAATGTTAAAAAAAAGTGTAATGCTTGAGAGCTCATATTTTAGATGCGATTTCTTCTTTATCAGTTTTTAAAGTCTTAAACCCTGCAGTTTGTGTCCCAATTGATAGATTTGTAAGAATTACATAATACATATAATTGTGAGGTAAGAGCACAAGAGAAGGTTAGAATAGGAATACTGTAGGACTAATGTAATCTGTTTTAACATCCTTGATGGAATCACTTGGTATTGACAAGGAAAGAAGTAAATATCTGAAGATGCTACTTTGAAACTCAGGATTGATTATAAGAAGTGCCTGCTAGCTTTCTGTGTTTTCCCCACTGCTCTCCTTATTCTTGCAACCTAATTAACACCCAGATTCAGTCCTCATTGTCTTTATCCATTCATTTGGTGTATATTAATGTCCAAGAATGAAGACATGTGTGTGCTATTTTTGTATATTGACTTGTATCTTATAGAATTGCCAAGATAGGCATGTTTCAACACTACTTTATAAAAAATAAAAGTGCTTACTGACCTAATAATTATGCAAGTAAGTAGAATAATGTATGGAAAAGCCAGATGTAAGCATTATTTATGGCTTACAAAGTGTGGCGTGCCTTTTATTTTTCTAAGTGGTCTTTATTATACTGGGTACTAAATGCCTCTTTGAATAAACTGAAGAGGCTAGAGTATAAAAGGAAGAACTGTTACATTAGTCTAAAACAACTTTATAAGACAGCTAGCTGCACAAGCCAGTGTGGGCATTAACTAGCATAAACTGCTGCTTAGATTAAGATGTTAAAATTATTAGAGAAAACTATGAGAAGTACCTGTGCTTCCACTGTTTTTTGTTAGTTGGTTAATTTTTCTCCTCTGAACTTGTGGCACATTTACTAGGGGATTTTCCATTAGGAATGTCCTGGTCTTGAAATTTCATTTAGAATGTAATGCAGATTATAAACCCACAATCTGAAATTATGGCATTCTTATTATGGCTTCAAATGCATTTGGGGGCAGTCATATTAAGCTTTGTCTTAATCTTAGGAAGGTAACAGTAAAATGAAATAAAAAAATTGTAGTCATTTGTTCCTTCTCTCATGAAAGACTAATTCTGTTTATTTCTGAATTCAACCTTGTGTTGAAATAGACTGTAAAATTGTTTAAAAAATGTTCCCCCATCCTTGTGGAGGGTGGTGTATTATAAAATCTGAGTATCTATGTTAAAAGAAATATTTGTGGCATTCTTCCAGTCATAAAAGTGGGTGTGGTTTGTTCTGGAGTCCTTACCGTTAACTTGAATTCTTGTCTGTCTGCTGTAAGTAAAGAGCCTCACTTTGATTTCTTAAAATGCATGAAAGCACATATTTTCCCTAACTAATGGGGATATCTCTGTGGTTGATGTAATCATCTCATTCTGCAACCTATTCAGCAAACATTATTGAGCACCTTCGGTGTAAGTGTTACATTCTGGAATCACAAATTCAGGAGACTTGGAGAAAATGTGGCTTCACTAGGAACAGAGTAAAACATCTGGTTAACCTTCTTAACCCTTTGCAGTGGTGTTGTCCTTTTTTTCTGTGACATGTGGAAGCTAAGATGTTAAGAGTGGATTATTTAAATGACTGAGGATTATTTAAAATACTGATTTCTGGAGACCTGAGGAACACAGAGACCTTCCTTTTCTGTGCTAAATTAGGGGACACTTACCTGGAATCAAAGAAGACTAATAATATGAGCTCTGATAGACCCTGATTTTTCTTTGCTAGGATATAGGTCTTAGGGTCTTAAGGAGGAAGGGAGGTGTTAAGAGTCTTCCAGAGGTGCTTTTTAAAACTTACACACACACACACACACTCCCACTCCCTACAATAATCACAGAAACCACTGCTCTAATGTCACTTTAATTTCTCCCAGGCTTCTGGGTCTTCAGATTTAAATTTGATCTGACCTTGAGACATCGCCTCCCACCATTCCCATCAGTGATTTTGTTTTGCCACCTCCTCAAATACCCTATGCCTGGCTCCTTAACTTCCTATCATGCCAGGGTGTGGCCCATATGGGCCAGGCTACATCTAATAGAAACATAATATCTGATGAAAAATGTCTTATTATATGGACATACAGATGTATGTGTTTACATTTATCTTTAGAGAGACTCATCAGTGTCTGAATAGATACAGACCTAAATGAGTCTTGATGTATAACCTTGCTTTATAGAAAATGAAAATGGTAGGTTTTTCAGCCTCTCTTGGTAGCTAGGGTACAAGTACTTAATATAGGACCAAGACACAAAGGATTTTTCTGAAACAAATCTGAAAGGAAACTTTGCAGAGCCCTAGTGGCATGAATGCTTTAATCTTAAGCTGTTTATTATGTTAACTACTTCCAAAATCAAAGTGAGCAGATTTAATCGATCAGATTTAGCTCCAAATGTAAAAATTTAGTGCTTTACCCAAGATGCCCTTTTCAGTTTTATCTGTAAAGCTTGATGGAGTTTTGGGATATGTTGGGGTCTTACATTAGGTTCCCCTAATAACACTGTTTTTTATCATCCTCACAAATGGCCTTGACCGCTGAATCTGTTGACTAAGTGTATAAGGTGCCTGTTGAATGTTATAAAATAGAGCAACATCAACTATGCCAGAACCAAAATTGTTTTTGATAGACAGTCTTAAGCATTCAGGTGGACCATCCTCAGTGATTCCTTTCAAGGTTTTTGTTGTTGTTGTAGAGGTTTTTGCGTATTATTTTGCAGCTAACTAATTCATCTTTGTAAAACTATCAGACAACATGTTAGCTATGTGAAATATTCTACAGCAGAAATTTTCAAATGTTTTTTAGTTACAGTCCTGTTTCTCCTTTCCCTAAACCATAGTAGACATTGATAATTGAGAACTCTTTCCCTTTGAGTCCAGAATCATTATTAGCACTGCACTCCAGGTAGCCATTAATATTTTGAGTTGCTGTTTGAGCTAAAACCCATTTGCCACCAGTGAATTAATGGACAAGATCTATCCTTATCTCTTCCAGGGCATATCAGCAAACTTTCTGTAAAGGGCCGGTTAATAAATATCTTAGGCTTTGTGGACCACGTATTCTCTGTCACAACCACTCAACTCTGCTGTGTTAGTAGGAGTAACCATAGACAGTACGCAGTTGTATGGCTGTGTTCCAACAAAACATTATTTGCGAAAAACAGACATGGTGAAGTTTAGCCTGTGGGCTGGAATTAGCCAACCCCTGCTCTAGGGCAAGAAACTGGTTTTGATTCATTCAACAAATAATTGCCTTCTGTATTCCAGGCACTGTGTTAAGTGTTGGTTATGCAACAATTAACATTATACATAGATCTCTGGCCATGAACTATTTAAGCCTTAACTGAGTATTTTTTATGCTTTAGGCATATCCAAAGGGGCTTTTTGAGGAAAAATATGGCCTGGCCCATACATCTGCCTCATTTGTCAGTACAAGTGAGATCTTAGGCAAATACCCTAAGTGCCATGTTCTGTGGTCGTGGTGTTAACTAAAAGTAATCTCAGTATGCTTTAAATATCAGATGCTGTGGTATCAAAGTGAACATCCTGTTATTAAAAGGGGGAGGCTTAAGATGTGTGGATCTAGTATCTGTACTGCCTGAACATAGTAGGTACTTAGTGTTCGTACGGCGTTGTGGGATAAAACTGAAATTACCGGTTGTCTTAACTGTCTTCTGCCAGTCCCTTGCAACTTCTTTCCTCTATGCAGCATATTGTTTCTGACCTCTTAATTTTGGTTTTCATTTTGTTACAGGTTTTTCTTGCAAATCAATCCATGCATTTTAAAAGTAGGCCACATATTAATCATATTTAATAAAATGCTTAACTTTTCTAGATGTATTGTCCAGATTTCTGTTAGAACTCCTTTTATTTAAAAAGTAGCTTTAGGGCTTCCCTGGTGGCGCAGTGGTTGAGAATCTGCCTGCTAATGCAGGGGACATGGGTTTGAGCCCTGGTCTGGGAGGATCCCACATGCCGCGGAGGAACTAGGCCCGTGAGCCACAACTACTGAGCCTGCGCGTCTGGAGCCTGTGCTCTGCAACAAGAGAGGCCACGATAGTGAGAGGCCCGCGCACCGCAATGAAGAGTGGCCCCCACTTGCCACAACTGGAGAAAGCCCTCGCACAGAAATGAAGACCCAACACAGCAAAAATAAATAAATAAAATTAATTTTTTAAAAAAAAAGTAGCTTTAGTTTTTCTCAATATTGGTATGTTTTTCTTCAAAATATCCAGTACTGTTGATTACAAAATGAGTCAAATCTCTTGACTAATACTCAGAGATCTTCATTATCTTAACTGTAGACTCTCTTGCTATTTTTTTTTTCCTGTCCCTTTGTACCTTGAGGTCCACTCAGACCGTGCTTTCTACCGTAGTCTAATCATATTCCTACATTTTGCTGCCGACCTTTTTCTGAATTTCCATAGTATTTTTGTTTTTCTCATGATATTTTCCATGATTTTTGTCTCACCTTTCTTACAAAATTGTAAGCTTCTTGAGAGCAAGTATGTTTCGTTCATCTTTGTAACCCTTGTGATCACTTGCACTTAATGCATATTCAGATACTAATTCTATGAAAGCTATACTTTTCTAAATAAGGGACAGTGTTCCTTCATGACAGATTCCTTGAATTTTTATCCAAATGAGAAAAGTCGTGTCAAAATACATTGTAAATTGTAAAGGCCATACAAATATTGTTTGTTACCATACACACTCAAACTTTGCTCTTATACTAAGTGATGTACACAGTTTGGTTTTTAGTGTCCATGTTTTATTTCAGAGAAGAGTATGATCACATTGTGAAAAAAAAATAAGCTTGTTGTACATTTGCAAGATTTTTTTTTTTTATTGATTGCCGGGAAGATGTTTTTATTTATTTATTTGGTTGTGCTGGGTCTTAGTTGTGGCAGGCAGGCTCCTTAGTTGTGGCAGGCGGGTTCCTTAGGTGTGGCATGCGAGCTCTTAGTTGCGGCATGCATGTGGGATCTAGTTCCGTGGCCAGGGATCGAACCCTGGGTCCCCCCGCACTGGGAGCGTGGAGTCTTAACTCCTGCGCCACCAGGGAAGTCCCTGCAAGATGTTTTCTAAGCCTTCACAGTTCCACATCTTTAAAATTATGAAACATGAGAGGAAGCAAATTCCTATCAATATGTATTCCACAAAAGACGACCAGCCACCTTGTTTTTCTCAGGACTGAGGATTTCTTGGGACATAAGACTGAGTGCTAAAATCAGGACTATTGGTCACCCTGATTTCACTTTGATGTGGCTATCTTTTTTGCTTATCACTGTGTTAGCACAGTTTAATAAATGCCTGGTAACTAGACAGTTGGCTTAGTGGGAGAGGGGTGTTGGGACACCTGGGCTTTTATTTCTTAAGTTTCTGAATATTATTTATTTTGGATAGATGTTCTTTAATATTCAAATGAAAATACAGAAGTGCATTTGATTAATTATTTAGGAATATATTTGTGTATGACATCATGGTGTCCTTATCAGAAGGTGGTGCTACTAAATTTCTTAACTAAAAATTGTATCATCTGTCGGATGATTAATGCTTTATTTAAATGTACTTTATTAGATATAGCAAAGTCCTAGGCAGCTTGAAATTTTCCTCTTAAAGCGGTTTAAGCTTTGATCACAGATAAACAGAGACGGTGTTTGTAAGGAAACATCTAGGGTAGTGTGTGCCTAGTCATTCCTGTGCTGCAGTTAGCTTTTGTATGTGTTCATGTTATGTAAATCAGAGAACACCATGGCTGAGATCTCTCTAATAGCAGGTATATAACTTAAAGTGGCTGCTAAAAATCCTTACAAATTTGGTCAGCAGTTGAGCCACTGTGGGACATAAACTATTCTGAGACATGCACTGTGCCTGGTAGTATTGATGGAAAGGAGCCATTAAAAATATTGTTACTTATACCAAAAAGATGTCCTTAATTTGATTAATCTATTGGCTAAAATAGGCTCTTCTGGGATGGTGTGCTTGGTTGTTATCCTTTCATTATTTTTCTTGTTTTAAGAATGTGAATAGAGTCCTTTTGTTATTTTAGCTTTTTATGGTTCTTTTTGCCACCTTGTGAGACTTGCCAGCTTATATCATGGACATTGTTGTAGAAAAATTACTTGAGCCTTTAAAGCAAGTGTATCCAACATTATATTCCTGTATAGAAATGTAAAGGTCAGATTTGGGTGATGAAAAGACTTGAGAAGACAAGAAAATGGGAACATTTAGATTAAAGTCAAAAAAGAGTGGTGTCCTTTTCACAAGAGAAGGAGGAAATCTGCATTTCTTTGCTTGTAGTAGTTTTTGTTGATTTTTAATAGATACATTTTATTTTTAGACTAGACCTTAAAAGAATGTTGAGTAAACACTAGCAATGGTGTCACCATAGCCGTAGTATCTATTTATTCCTAGAGAAATCAGAAATAGGATGTAAGGTGCTTACTTCTGCCCTGTTTACAGAAGGCTTAAGATAAAGAGGAAAAGGACGAAGGACCAAGTCCAAAGACACAGTCTAGGCAAGTGATTTTTATATGTTATGGTTTATTGTACATACAATACAAGCTAGTCACTGAGTATTTTACACTGAGAAGCTCATTAAGCCTAGAAAGATTTTTGGTTTTGTACAGTGCTAATTTTTTCTGTTCATATTCCTTTTTCTCATAAACTGGCAAAAGACTCCATCAAAGATAAAGGCTTACAACTAAAATTATAAAACCTTAAATTGAGATTTGTAATCATCTAAATAAATTGTATATTTCAAATTAATACACCAGAAATATTGAGTGAAACAAATTACACATGGTACATTTATAATCTTCCTAAACAAATCAGTGTCCGTTCTGTACCTGAAGCCTTTTGAACACAGGCATTGAGCATCTTCTTTCTAATCGCTTTGAGAATAAAAGATGCTACTGCCATGTCCATACTGTTGTCGGTTTTTCCTCCATTGTCTTTGAGACCTATTCCAAAAGATAAAAGATACCTACTAAACCAAGTGTGTTCCTCTTAGGCTCCCTATCTGTTTTAATGGTGTCACTATCCATCTTTTTGATCATGCTGCATCTCATCTTCCTTTCCTCACCCAGTGTTGTCTGTCCTCATGTTCTCTTGAGTCTGACTTAGAAATTTCTCAAATATCCTTTCTCTTTATTCCTTCTGCCACTACACTGACAGGTCACCATCTCTTACCTGCATTAAACTCCTACTGAATTCCCAGAGTTCAGGAAACTAATACTCTGCTTCTGTATTCTTTCTAAAACACAGATATGTTCATATCATTTCCCAACTTGCAAACTTTGTTTCTGTTTCTTATAGAATGCAGGTCAAGGCTCCCCTTCCTCTTGTACCTAACCCCCTTCCCCATGCACTCATGATGTAATGAATTCTCTCATGCTAGTCCTTTTTCCTGGAATGCCCTTATCTCTCAGTGAACCTCCCTATTCCCTTAAAATATCCACTGGTCTGGCTTAAATATCCACTTAGTGAAACCTTGCCTGATATATCCTTACAGTCAGACAGTTCTCTTCTCTGCACCCATAGCATTTTGTTCTGTAAAATTGACTTGATTGCGAGCTAACACAGTACAAACACTATAAACATTTTAAAGTTCCATACTTACAAAGCATCTTCTGGGATGTAAAAGCCACCAAAATATAGCTGTCATATTTGTTTTTTCTCAGATTTCTGGAATGCCCTACCTCTTTGTCTTCACAGTTAAAACTAACATCTCTAACCTGTTCATGGACATTCAAGTGTATAATAAATTAACGTTTTCCCTTCATATTTGCATCCTGTATCCCCCTTTTTTCCACATGAGAAATGAGAGTTCTTATGAGGTAATGGAGTGGAGAGAATGGAATTGATTTCAGAAACATCAGGGTAGAATGGATCAGACTTGGTAATGGGGTGGAGAAGAGAGACAAATGACAACTCCTTAGGGTATACAATTTTCTGTAGTATACTATGGTATGCTTTTGAAGTCTTATAGGTGCTTCAAGTTTTAAGCACTGTAGACAGCTAGATAGGATAAAAAAATTTTCAAGTACCATTTATTGACTGCTTATTTTGTGTTAAGCATTTTGCATGGAATAATTTATTTTATTTGAAATTTTTTTAATTTTAAGAAGTACTGTTTTTTCCCATTTTCAAATGAGGAAATGAGGCACAGAGAGGTTAAAATATCATGACCAAGGTCACTTAGCTAATATGTGTTAGAACTGGCATTCTAATCCAGGAAATCAGATCTAAAGTCTATGCTTTTTTTTTTTTTAATTAATTTATTTATTTTTGGCTGTGTTGGATCTTTGTTGCTGCGTGCTGGCTTTCTCTAGTTGCAGCGAGCGGGGGCTACTCTTCGTTGCACTGCGCAGGCTTCTCATTGTGGTGGCTTCTCGTTGCGGAGCATGGGCTCTAGACGTACGGGCTTCAGTAGTTGTGGCATGAAGGCTCAGTAGTTGTGGCACACGGGCTTAGTTGCTCCGCAGCATGTGGGATCTTCCCAGACCAGGGCTCGAACCCGTGTCCCCTGCGTTGGCAGGCGGACTCTTAACCACTGCGCCACCAGGGAAGCCCTGTGCTCTTAACTGTTGTTATATTTTCCTATTTTACCATTTGTTTGTTTGTTTTTTCAATTTAAAATACAGTTAACTAAGGCCTCCGTGTGAGTGAGTGAGTATGTGTGTGTGTATCAGATTCTAAGATATATAGCAAATAATAAAGTTAATGTCCATACTTGGGTTACCTAAATTCAGTTCAGAAGACACAGCAGATTTTGAGTTATGTATGCCTATAGAATTTACAGCTAGATCTGACAGAGGAAAACTGACAGGTTAATTTTTAGGACATGTCCAAGGACCTGGGGAGCAGTGGAGAGGAATCTGTCAGATCCCTCCAAATCCAACCTGTTTGGAGGGATCTGATAGAAACTAATATGGTGATCTTGAGCCCCCGTTATTTCTTCTTGCCTGATTTTGAAACATTTTTGGGATCTCTGTTTTTTTTGTCACTTAACTACGTTGCTCATGTATTGTTGACTGAGAAATCTATTAAGATTTCTTTATATGGTTTTTCTGCAGTTGTTAGATTAGTGATAAATTTTTATGCTGTAGTTAATATATTCTCAGAGATGTGATCAAGTACTGAACTTCGAAAGGTAACTACAGCGAAAAGTCCAGTAATAAAACTGGAAACATGACTTTAAATTGCATGTCATAGTATATGTTAGAATAAGCTTCATTTACTGGCAACATTAGTCCATGAAAAGGGTAAAGGAAGAATTTTATTCCTCTGTGAGGTGTTATAAATATGGTCAGAATAGAGAAAATGCTGTAAAACAGTTTGACAGTCTACAAATTCTATGCTCGACTAGATTTAGAAATCTAGTTCACAGAGAAGACCTTTCTTGGCAGAATTTAAGTTAGTAAGATTGGAAACATTTTTAAAAGAGGGTGTGAGGTAATGTTTGGACCTCTTAATTTTTCCTCCAAAAAATAATTTTTTAATCTGCTCAGAAGTTTTGAACACTGTCATTGTATCCAAAAGATTAGTCCAGTTTCTTTTAACGTTTGAATTAGTTAATTTTATTTAGGAGTGAGAAGAGAGCACAGTAATCCTCTTTAGCTGCTAAAATACTACTTCGGGAGTTGGAGGCGGAAAGGAGAAATCAAGTATCATCTCCCCAGAAAGTGCTTAGTGGGAGTAGTGTCACTTGACTTCAGGAACCAGTAGTTAAGTGTTTTTACTTAGCCCTTTATTTATAATTTAAGATCACAGAATTTCAAACTGGGGGGGATGAAAGGGGGGAGGTCGTAGCTGAACAACTTGAGGATAGGAAAATTGCTAGTTACCAATGTTTTGGAAGAATTTTAATTTGACTGTAGCTATTTGGAGAATTTTAATGGAAAGGAACTATGAAATGTCGCTGATCACTTTTTAAGTATTGTTTCTTATTATAACCTATTTTTTACATTTATTAATGAGACTGATTTAAAGAATAAGTCAGATTAAAAATAATAATAAATAAGTCAGATTATGGGGTTGAGAGTAGGTGTCTCTGGAACCCAAAAGTTGTTGGTTTTAATACTATTTGTGCTGTAGAGCTTTTTTTTTTTTTTTTTTTTTTTTATTCCTGGCTGCTTTGGGTCTTCGTTGCTGTGTGCAGGCTCTCCCTAGCTGCAGTGAGTGGGGGCCACTCTTTCATTGCGGTGCGCAGGCCTCTCATCGCCGTGGCCTCTCCTGTTGCGGAGCACGGGCTCTAGGCACCAGGCTTCAGCAGCTGCGGCACACAAGCTCCAGAGCGCAGGCTCAGTAGTTGTGGCGCACAGGATCAGCTGCTCCGCCGCATGTGGGATCCTCCCGGACCAGGGCTCAAACCCGTGTCCCCCCCGCACGGGCAGGCAGACTCCCAACCACTGCACCACCAGGGAAGCCCAGAGCATTTTCTTTTCTACTGAAATTACAATTCCTACAGGGCAAATATAAGAAACTAATATTAAAAAAAAAGTTTTTTAAAGATATATGCCCAAAGCATCTCAAACGTTCTTTCTTCTCCTCCCTTCCCCCCCCTTTTCCTTTTCTTTTTTTTCTTTCTTTATTTTTTTGGCCACGCTGCGTGGCATGCTGGATCTTTGTTCCCCAACCAGGGATCACACCCATGCCCCCTGCAGTGGAAGTGCGGAGTCTTAACCACTGGAACTCCAGGGAAGTCCCCTCATTTTTTTTTTTTAAGTTTTCTCTTTTTTATTATTTTTATTTATTTATTTATTTTATTATTTTTGGCTGCATTGGGTCTTCGTTGCTGCACTCAGTCTTCTTCTAGTTGTGGCTAGCGGGGGCTACTCTTTGTTGCAGAGCGCGGGCTTCTCATTGCGGTGGCTTCACTTGTTGTGGAGCACCGGCTTTAGGCGCACAGGCTTTGGTACTGGCTCAGTAGTTGTGTCTCGCGGACTCTGGAGTGCAGGCTCAGCAGTGGTGGCGCACGGGCTTAGTTGCTCCGCGGCATGTGAGAATCTTCCTGGACTAGGACTTGAACCCGTGTCCCCTGCATTAGCAAGCGGATTCTTAACCACTTTGCCACCAGGGAAGTCCCCCTCATTTTTTTTTAATGTCAAGAATTCCATTGGAATTCATGACATCTGTCAATAACTGATGAATTTAAATGGCAATTTACCTAAAAAAGTAACTTGTTAGTGGTCTTTTAAAAATCTAAGTATTTCTTTCCTTTGCTGGAAATGAATTATTAGTCTTTAGATAGTCATTCTTTTATTCAACAAACATTTCTAGACCAAATAGGGAACACCAAAATAAATAAATAATGGGTACTCTGCATCTAATTGATAATGTTAATGACTAACACTTAAGGCTTTTATAGATAATATATATTCTTATTTAATCTGCCCATCAACTCTGTGAAATTGGTATTATCATTGTCCATATTTTACACATAAAAACACAAGCCTAGAAATAAGTGACAGGTCACTTGTAAATTGCATAGGTGGCCAGTTCTAGGTCTTCTTATTTCTAGAATCCATGTTTTACCACCCTGGGCTGCAAAGGTAGTATAAGTTTTACTTTTATGGTATAAGGAAAAACTAAGTTTGGTCCTCAAACTTAGCCAAATGGCTTCTTTATTTATTGATAATGAATTAGCCACACTTGGTTAAGGAATGTCTCTAAAATCAGTTGATTATTTGTTTTGCTTAAAATATAAGATTGCTTTGTGTTATTGAAACGTAGGTCCATCATTTAAAAACAAAGAATCAGTGTATTTGCTTTTCAAGATAATCTTGATTTCAAGCATTTTCAAGGTAACCTTGTGGATACAAATTTTGTTACTGGATTAATATAACCAAAGTTTCCTTAATTCCTTTGGTTTGATGGTGTATTATATTTTATCCTGGATAGGATTAAAGCAGTCTTTAATTAGAATCTATTATTCAATGTTTTATGGGTCAGCCTGGTGACATTTGGTCCCCACTCCACATTTTTTGCATATTTTATATATAGACTTCTCCTTTACAACCACTTTTTACTTCTTTTTATATTTTACTTCCCAATCTTAATCCCCATAATCAATATGTATAATCCCCTCTACAACCAATCTCTTCATTTGGGGTGATAGTTGAAGAGAAGTATATTTCCTGAGGGAGAATCTCATGCCCATGCCCTAATCTTAAATTACTTTGAAAGAAGCCTTAACTGCACAAAGCATCTTGGACTAGCGTGCCAGAAGGAAGAAGAAAATGTAGAAGGCGTTTGCATCTTGCCTTGGTTGAATGCCCAGTAGTTGTTGACAGATTTTCCCATAGGACAGCCTATGAATAGGGAGATTGTCCTTATTGTTTCCAGTCTTTTATTTAGTTTTATCTATATTATATTTGAAAGATGATAATTCTAAAATGTCTATATAATATTAACCCTCCATTATGAAGTTAGGAAAAGAATATTTACATTATCATTAAATTTTATTAGAAACATAGAATTTTACAATTGACCCTTGAACAACACGAGGGTTAGGTGGACCAATACACGTGCAGTCGAAAATTCAAGTATAACTTTACAGTCAGCCCTGAGCATCCAAGGAGTCAACCAACCTCCAATTGTGTAGTACGTATTTATTTTTAAAAATTCATGTATAAGTGGATCCCACATGGTTCAAACCCATGTTGTTCGAGGGTCAACTGTGTATCGTTTTTTATATTAATTAAGAAGAGGGAATATAACATTAGGATACTTTAAAAATTATATCTGAATTATAATTCTTCAAAACTTGATGTAACAGTACATTTTGGAATTGAAAGGGACCTTAGAGTTCATCCAGTCCAGAAGTAAAAAACTGGTGTCCAAATCTCCGTAACTCAAATAGATTTGTTGGTTTTCACAATATTCACAGTTTTTAGAATTTGAAAGATTTTAGCTGTATAAGCATTCGCTCTATTTGGCTGCAATCCACACCATTCCCTAATATTAACACCTTGCTGCTTGAGGCATTTGCATGCCTACCGGGCTGAGTAAGGCATCTCTGCTCAATACTTCACTTTCCCTTATTTCCTCATTTTACAGACAAAGGAACCTGGAAATTGAGAATAAATTTATTTATCTCAAATTATTTAACTTCTAAAATAGAGCCAAGCCTTTTAAATCACAAGATAATGTTGCTTTCTACAGCTTTTTTCCTCCTCTTAGAAGACAAGATAGTGTATGATTAAATCCTAAAGTATTTGGTGCAGCCTGTCAGAAAGAGGAACAATCAATGTGGGCTGAGATAGTGCGAGGAATACTTCAAAGATGTTTCCTGGACACTACCCTACTAAGGACTGCATCCTGAGTATTCATGAGTCAGCAGCATTCTCTTCTATCCTGATCTTTGTGTTATTCTTTCTACACAATGGGGGGAATCATGAATATCCTCCTGTCCAGAGCTGGCAAAGGAAATCACCGAGGGGCATTTTGTACATGTTGAATAACGGTACCTCCTAAGACCAGCTAATGTTTAGATTCCTCCAGAAATCCCATTTATAGCCCTATTAGCAAAGGAAGAAGGGGCATAGAAGCCATGAGCTCTCTCGTGGATCCTAGACAAATCTCTGTGACTTCCCCCAATCCACATTTAACTTCAGCCACAAATTAGTTGGAACATTATCCCACCAAAAATATTAAAGTTACTGAACAGAACAAAGCCTAATGGTAGAGTGTTTTGTTAAAAAAAAGGATTTAATATCTATTTGTTGAAATGACTGGGTACTGAGCTATAATCTCTCCATTCCCACACTATCTCCCTTAACTTGTTTTATATGTTTTTCTCCATAGTGCTTGTCAGATTGACATATTTTATATTGATTTTATTTGTTCCCCCACCCCACCCCGGGGCAGTAAATTATTGGGGCAGTGTCTTTTATTCACTGCTTTATTCCCTTTGCCTGGAACAGAGCCTAACATACAGAAGGGACTCACATATGAATGTTGAATATTGAATGCTATAATACAGTAATCTTGATTAGAAGGTGTCATGTCTTAGGTTTTCTTTTTTAATCATCAGGTTCTAGCACAATTCTTGGTTCACTGTAGGTCTTCAGTAAATGTCAACATGAAGTAAATAGCCAAGAGGTTTTTTTTAGTACATCTGTTTATCATTTTGTAATGCTTTTTAAAATTCCCCCGATGATATTTAGATTTACTCTTATAGTTCTTAATTGGGGACAGTGATATCTGAACTTGGGTGTGCCCTAGGTCTTGTTAAGGAAAAATATGCAGTACAGAATGGTAGATAATTGAATCAGTTGTTTGCTTTTTGATATGTACTTTTATATAGTGAATACATTTAGACTAAAACTTTACTGATTTTTATTTTCTTTGACTCATAAATGTCTTCAGAATTTTCTGCTCAGAATCGTTATAGCATCCATTATTGTTTTGTATTTTTGTAAAAATGCCAATCATTTCTGATTGATGAAATATTATCTTAAATAAATTTACTGAACTTTATGTAGAATATGATTGTGTCTTCTTTCCTCAACTTTCATTTCAAGCAATTACAAAGCTGACACTGAAACTTGACTTGAGAAGGAACCATAGGGGTTTTATTTTCTTGTCATTACATATCTTTGCTATGATTTTCTCTGAGACTAGAATTAAACACTTGCTTAAACTGATAAAAAGAACCAATGAAAGCAAAGATAAGTCTCTAATGTATCACTTAACTTCGATTGATCCAGGAGTTGGTTGTAGTCCTACAAATTTTAGGGGATCTATATAAGTAACTAAAATTAGGAATCTTTAAATGCAAACGACATATAATACCGAAAATTACCCCCTAAATTTTTTATTCATAGATAAGTAGCAGAAATATTTATACATTTGAAAAATTAGTGTAGAAAATACTTCCAGTTGCAACCATAGTGGAATTTTCCGTGTTTTGATAGTTCTTTTCAAATTTAATTGATTTTCTTCATCTGGAATGTTAGATTGTTGGAGAAGCTGTGTGAATCATGCTTCATATTTATAACTGGATAAATGTCTACTTGTATATATGCACTTTCTCGCTGATGAAGAAGTATAAATGAGAAATGGCACTGCTGATAAATTCATTTTGCACGTATTCTATGTTCTTGCCTGTTTAGCCACCCCCCAAAAAATGGGCATCTGAGTTTCCCTCATTAACTAATGAGTTAATATAATTGGTGAATTCATAGATTAAAGCTTGATTCAAATAATTCTGGAATTTCAGATTAATATATAAACAGGTTATTGTTAATTTATAATTCATTACAGATAACTTCCAAACTGCATTCAGATTTTTTGGATAAATGCCATTACGTACAAGAAATGCCATAAAAGAGAGCATATATAAACCAACAAAATCAAATCCCATCACCTACAATGGAAATCAAACTAGAATGTTTTACAGTTGACCAATAGCACCATAATTCTTGGCAAAATGTTTAGCCGAGATATCCACCATTGCTGACATCTTCATCTAACACTTTTTGATGGTGTTGCCGTTAACTTGAAGGTTGTTAAAGTCTCTTTCAGTGTCAGTTTTTCTGTTGATTATAAAATAGTTTTAATTGTTCTTCCCATCTCTTTAAATGGCAGTCCACTGCAATAATACATAATAGTCAGAACTCTGTAAATTTTTTTTACTGAAGTATAACAATGTTATATTAGTTTCAAGTGATTCAACGTTTATATGCATTATGAAAGTTATGATCACCATGATGTCTAGTTACCATCTGTCAGTAATTTCTAATATACTTCTAATAATTTCTAAGATACTTTGTATCTTTGTGTGTGTCTTAATCCTTATTTCCTACTTATGTACAAGAAGGCACAACAGATCAGCAGGCTTCTCAGAATACAATCCAAGTACTTAGAACTTAAATACTTTGCTACCCTATTTATCTTTTCTTTCCAGATTTTTTAGCATGATAATTAATAAAAAAGACAAATACAGCTTATATAAGAGAGGAAAATGTTTAAAATGTCAATATTTACATTGTATAGAGTATTTTTCTATAAAGCACTTAAAATAATAAGTTTAATTTTGTAATGTTTAATAGTTAACTCTTAGCTCTTTTTGAGAAGAGGCATACTAGTTATTAAGGTTTAAAAATAGAATTGAAAGAATTTTAATTGGTTCTTTTAAGCTTGTCTTTTCTTTAAACATACATCACAATCAGCATGTTATTTATCTGAAAAATTCCCTTTTTTGCCAACATGAATATTTTATAATTATAATTCATTGTGAGTTGAGTGACAGGCTAAACTTGGCATTTTTGATTTTCTAATGGCCACTTTTTTTTCCTGGTTTTATTGAGATAAAGTTGACGTACAAGCGCTGTATAAGCTTAAGGTGTGCAGCATAATGAACTGACTTAGATACATCATGAAATAATTACCACAATAAGTTAATGAACATCCATCATCTCGTATAGATACAAAATTAAAGAAATAGAAAATAATATTTTCCTTGTAATGAGAACTCCTAAGATTTATTACTCTATTAGGAACTTTTGTGTAATATAAGCAGTGTTAATTATATTTATCATGTTATACATTACATCCCTTTTATGCACTTATAACTGGAAGTTTATACCTTTTGACTGCCTTCATCCAATCCCCCCCCCTTTTTTTAACTGCCAGTAGTTACCAATATATATATATATTTTTTTTTCTTGCGGTACACAGGCCTCTCACTGCTGTGGCCTCCTGTTGCGGAGCACAGGCTCCGGACGCGCAGGCTCAGCGGCCATGGCTCACGGGCCCAGCCGCTCCGCGGCATGTGGGATCTGCCCGGACCGGGTCATGATCCCATGTCCCCTGCATCGGCAGGCGGACTCGCAACCACTATGCCACCAGGGAAGCCCCATTGTAATGTTCTTTAAAGACTTACAGGAGAGTTATTTCCCAGTCTTTCTCCCTAAACTACATTTTTAAATGATTAAAAATACATATAATTAGCTTTTTGTATTGACAAGGGAGTTTGCTATAAGGTGCATTCCAGTTTCAGAGATGTTAAAATGTATTCTAAAAGTGCCTCTTAGAAAACCATAATTCAAAAAGAGTCATGTACCAAAATGTTCATTGCAGCTCTGTTTACAATAGCCAGGAGATGGAAGCAATCTAAGTGTCCATCATCGGATGAATGGATAAAGAAGATGTGGCACATATATACAATGAAATATTACTCAGCCATAAAAAGAAACGAATTTGAGTTATTTGTAGTGAGGTGGATGGACCTAGAGTCTGTCATACAGAGTGGAGTAAGTCAGAAAGAGAAAAACAAATACCATATGCTAACACATATATATGGAATCTAAGGAGAAGAAAAAACAAAGGTCATGAAGAACCTAGGGGTAAGATGGCAATAAAGACACAGACCTACTGGAGAATGGACTTGAGGATATGGGGAGGGGGAAGGGTAAGCTGTGACAAAGTGAGAGAGTGGCATGGACATATATACACTACCAAACGTAAAACAGATAGCTAGTGGGAAGCAGCCACATAGCACAGGGAGATCAGCTCGGTGCTTTGTGACCACCTAGAGGGGTGGGAGGGAGGGAGACCCAAGAGGGAAGAGATATGGGAACATATGTATATGTATAACTGATTCACTTTGTTGTAAAGCAGAAACTAACACACCATTGTAAAGTAATTATACTCCAATAAAGATGTTTAAAATAAATAAATAAAAGTGCCTCTTAGATGATGCTTAAATAGTAAGTATAGCTAAAGAATTATAATATAGTTCAGTTGATTTTAACATGTTCCAAACTGGTTGTAGTGACAGGAGGACTAAATTAAGGATAGAAACCCACATATGATTGGAAAATAGTTTTAGGCTATGCATTGTATAAAATAGTTCTGGCTATGCATTGTACCTCTTTGCCTAACTAGAAGAAACTTTCTAAATTAGACAGAAGCTGGATAGCAGCCCTCCTCCTGCATTCTTAATGTTTTATTAAGCTAGTAGGTAAAAGGGTAGAGCAGTGATTCTCAACTGAGGGAACATCAGTTCTCCTACACTGTATTGAGCAGTAGCCCAGACCATTGCTGTTATAATTATTTTTAAAGCTATCTTTTATTGATTATTACTATGTGTAAGTACTCTTTAGGGAAATCACTACATTTCATTCTTTAATTAGTTGAGCACATACTATATGTCAGTCACTGTTTGAGGTTCGGGGATATTATAAAACAGACAAAAATTGTTGTTTTTGTGGAGTTTATGCTCTTGTGTATCCATCTCACAACCTTACCATGTAGGCATTACTGTCTCCATTTTCCCTGTAAGGAAAGGGAAGCTCTGAAAGGTTTCATGACTTGCCAAGGTTATACAGAACGAGGATTTAAAACTTAGGTGCTGTGAGCCACTATGCTATGCTGTCAAAATTGTCCCTCTTTTGGAGTTCAGTGAAAGAGAACAGTTGTTCTCAATGTCTCAAACAGCAGTTATCACAAATCCCTTTGAAATTCTGTTATAACTCTACCCATCTTAAAATTGTGCATGAAATTTTTAAAACAGAAGTAATGGTCATTGCCAGTCAATCAGAGTTGGCATTCATAATGAAATCCACGTTTTATCCCAGGCTTAGAATATGTGAACAGTTTTTCAAAGCTGGTGTAGTAGAAGGCACAGATTTGAAAAACAGGTATTAGCTCAAATCTTGGCTTTCATACTGCTAGACTTTTTTTTTTTTTAAGGAAAATAATATCCGTAGCATTGGTATTTATTAGGATTTAAATAAAAATATTTTGGTCGTTTGTCCATATTAGGAAATACTGGCCAAAAAAATTAATGAAAGAGAATGACTGTTCTTTTGTGGTTGTTACTTACCAGTGTTCCTTGTTAGAAAGCTGCTTATTGGTAAGTTAGATGTGTTTTGTCACTATGTTTTTAAATTTGAAAGTCTATTGATGACTTTCATATTTCCTACTTCAAAATTTGAAATGTTCTCAATTTCCTGTGATCTTAGAGATCTGCAGTAAAAATTCTTGGTTGAGTTACTAAAATTAAAACAAATTGATAAGCATTATTTATAATATCCACAAGCTGGAAACAAACCAAATGTCCATGAGCGGGTGAATGGATAAAGAAAATGTTATCTATATCCATACAGTGGATCTGCTTTTTATCAATAATAAAGAGATAGAAGGAACACAAATTACTAATAGAAGCAATAATATGGATGAACCTGACTCATTCTAGCAACAAGTAATACTCATTTATGGGTAAATGAAGCAACAGGGAAGTAGGACCCCAGGCATCGCATTAAGAAATGCAGTTCACATAAATGTTTACTTTTTTTAGTCAGTATGTACAAGTTTCCTCACCCATAGGCCCCCATTTCTTAGAAAACAAAGACCTTTTGGTTTAATTTTTCTTTTTAGCTTGTTTACTTTGTGAGGATCTCTGAAAATGCTCAACTATTGTAGATTTTCTGATTTTCCATTTTCAGTTTCCTATTCAGGTCTGAGCCCATTTACAGAAAGAAGGGACATGTCTCCCTTTAAAATTTCCTGGAGTCAATTTTTATTTTGTTTCCTATCATGTAGTATTCATTTTGTCTACAATACTAAATGTTGACCAATCTAGCCCTGAAATAGTGTATTTCCTAAATAGTTTCTTGTTCTCTCAAGGCCAATTTTTTTTTTTTTTCAACAGGCTGGGCTGTTTGAATCTGGTCTTGACTATCATGCTGCTTTTAACCTTTTTCCTCTATGATGAAATTAAGTAATTAGTAAGTAAGTTGGGATCCTGCAACAAATTTCTGTCAGTCTACCTGAGATTTAGAAAAATCTTTAAGCATAACTCCCAACTAAATTCTAGACCAGTCTTTAAATTCAGTTTCTATAGCTCTGACTTCCACTTCAGCAATTTAAAGAGGCGGTTGTTTAGTATAATTTTTCCTTTGCTGAGAAACCCCCAAGAAAGGTAGTTCATTTCAGAGGTATGGGTAAGGAGCAGATGGAATAGAAGGGTATTGTGGATAGTATAAAGAGACAATGATTCAGGGAGGGTAGGTTTCCAAAGGTTTGAGCAGGGGAGTAAAGAGAGACAATCTTAGTCATTTTATTTTGAGGCTTCAGAATACCAATTAGAGAAGTTGATTATTGAATGTTATTTTTGTCTCATAATTTTTCTATATTTATAATTCCTCTTAAAGTATTAATTTTGACATTTTAAAAGTTGGCCATGGGCTTCCCTGGTGGCGCAGTGGTTGTGAGTCCGCCTGCTGATGCAGGGGACGCGGGTTCGTGCCCCGGTCTGGGAGGATCCCACATGCTGCGGAGCGGCTGGGCCTGTGAGCCGTGGCCGCTGGGCCTGTGCGTCTGGAGCCTGTGCTCCGCAACGGGAGAAGCCGCAACAGTGAGAGGCCCGCGTACCGCAAAAAAAAAAAAAAAAAAAAAAAAAGTTGGCCGTAAGTCCTGTTGTTATGTTGCAGTTGTCAAAGTCACCATTTTTGTAATTTACCAGTGTAAGTGCAAGAGTTGAGATTATATTGGAAGTTTATAAAAGACACAGAAGTTTTTCCTAGAAGAGGTATGGCCTTGGCAAATAAGAAAGAGATCACTAGAGTCAAGAAAACGGTGTTGGGGTAATTAAGTGGGAAGAGGCACATTGGGAACTGTCTGGGTAATGGAAGTGTTTTAAATCTTTTTTTAATATAAATTTTCAAATATTTATTTTGCTGTGTCGGGTCTTAGTTGCGGCACACGGGATCTTTCGTTACGGCGTGCAGGCTTCTCTCTAGTTGTGGCGTGCAGTCTCAGTAGTTGCGGTGCGCAGGCTCAGCTGCCCCATGGCATGTGGGATCTTAGTTCCTCGACCAGGGATGGAACCCGCATCCGCTGCATTGGAAGGCAGATTCTTAACTGCTGGACCACCAGGGAAGTCCCTGGAAGTGTTTTAAATCTGAATGAGGGCTGTGTTTGTGGTTGTGAGGGTATTGGCATATGCCCAAACTCATTTAATTGTATGCTTAAGATCTGCTTGTTTTACTGGATGTAAATTATTCCTAGATAAAAATGATTTAAGAGTGCTTTAAATTTTTTTTCCATTGGGGCTTTTTTTTTTTTTTTTTTGGCTGTCAGGTCTTAGTTGAGGCACATGGGATCTTTGTTGCCGTGCGCAGGCTCCTCTCTAGTTGTGGCGCATGGGCTCCAGAGGGTGGGCTCCAGAGCATGTGGGCTTAGCTTCCCCAGGGCATGTGGGATCTTAGTACCCCAACCAGGGATCGAACCCGCATCCCCTGCATTGGAAGGCAGATTCTTAACCACTGGACCACCAGGGAAGTCCCCATTGAGGCATTTTATTTGCATGTTTGTATTACATCCCTAGAAAAAGAATCCCAGGATTTTCTCTCCTGTGTTTTTATCTTGCTTCTTCATGGTCCGTGATGCCATCTGAAGTTGTCAGCTCAGTGAAACCAAACTGATAGGACAGGAGCAGGTTTTTCTGCCATTTTTCTAGATCTTTGAGTTGCACATCAAATCTAGGGACTGATCACTTCACACTTGTTTGACCTGCCTGTGAGGTTCACAACAGTTTTCCCAGCCCTGTGATCATTGATTTCAAATTTGCTAATGTAACCATGCTTCATTATCACAGAAACTGGATGCATGGCCTAATAAGAACCTGGCACTTGCCTCTCCTTTCAGCATTATTGATGCTCTTGAGAGCATCAGCTAGGACTTTCGTGTGCACCATTATATCACCACAGAAAGATGGCAGAAAGAGTTTAAAATTTTTTTTAACAAATGTGTCCTTACAAACAGATTCTCAGGTTCCCTGATCAAGCAGAAGTTAGGAAGTTGCCACATAATAAACCCCATGGTTATTGACCTTGTAATGCTGTCATGAAAGTTTAAGTGACCCGAGGTGATGTTTGGCCCATCACTCAACTTTGCCTGAATTGGTCACTGATGTTACTCATCTTTAACCTTTAGTGCTTCGGGCCAGTTTGAATTGCATTGGAGGCTCTCAGGCCTGTGTCCATCCATTCCACACGGAGCACTCCCTTATTCAATGAATGGAAACAAGACAGTACAGGACAAAACAAAACATGTGAGACAAAATTTTGAGCAAGTAGATGAACAAAAGCAAAGCAAGTAGCTGAAGAATTATAAACTAATGGCAAAAATATTTATCAAATAGGACACTCCAAGCCAAAGCCAAAAGGCCTAATTGCCTTATACAAAAACCTACTTGGTACAAATCCTAGGGTAACAAAGTTAGCAATGTGAGCTCAAGCACTGATTGGAGCACCCGTCATTGTTGAGATTGACTCATCTGACAGGAAAATCAAAGAACAAACAAGTTGGACACAGGCAGCCCATTCAGTACACTTGTTTGTCTAAGGGCATCATTTGGAGTGATGCCAAATGAGGGTCTTAGGTTGACTGTCCCAAAGAACGAGAGACATCATTCAATATATAAACAGAAAACACAAAGCTGAAATTATTGATTACTTAAGGAAAAGCTATCCTGGTCTGATACTGCCTCCCCTGAGCAGAGCAGATTGCTAGTCTTATAGGGTTTTTAGGGAATTTCAGAGTCCAAAGATTCACAGACTTTCAAAGGCAGGAGTGAGTTAATGTCAACAAGTAAAAAGCAGTGTTACTCAGGTGAGGCAATTGCTGATTGGTTGGCATTTTGCTGCGTGTTCACTGAAGTGAGTCTTTTTTTCTTTTTTTTTTTTTAAGTTAATGATAAACAATGACAAAGAAGGCATCAAAAAGTGACACAGCCCAGCTACCTAAAGGATAAAAGATGCAGGGAGATGAGTCTAATTTTATTTGTGTTAAAGTTAGTTGGTTTGCTCTTTGGGATGTTTAGGAAATTCTTGTCCCCAAAGTTACCATATTCCCTCTAGATGGGTTCAGAAACAAAAATTTATTTGAAGGCATCTTTCATGAAAATCCTAAGTTTATTTTTAAATATTTCTCAAATATTAATGTAGGTCCATGGGGTTGGCTAATGTGTGTATGGAACTGAATAGAATTATCACCTAAGTAATCCTTTTTTTTTTCTTTGTGGTACGCGGGCCTCTCACTGTTGTGGCCTCTCTCGTCGTGGAGCACAGGCTCTGGATGCGCAGGCTCAGCAGCCATGGCTCACGGGCCCAGCCGCTCCGCGGCATGTGGGATCTTCCCAGACCAGGGCACGAACCCGTGTCCCCTGCATTGGCAGGCGGACTCTCAACCACTGCGCCATCAGAGAAGCCCTATAATTTTTTTTTTTTTTTTTGACATTGGGCTCTTTAATCAATTTGAAACTTAGGGGTTTTTTTGTTTTTTGTGGGTTTTTTTGCAGTACGCGGGCCTCTCACTGTTGTGGCCTCTCCCGTCGTGGAGCACAGGCTCTGGATGCGCAGGCTCAGTAGTTGTGGCTCACAGGCCCAGCCGCTCCACAGCATGTGGGATCTTCCCGGACCTGGGCACGAGCCCGTGTCCCCTGCATCAGCAGGCGGACTCTCAACCACTGCGCCACCAGGGAAGCCCAGTAATCCTATTTTTAAATGATTTTTTACATTAAAAGAAATAAACCTGACTGGAGTTATATGTTTACAAAGAAAGATTTATTTGTCCCAAATTAAATGCAGACTACCATGTGGAATATTCTGAAAGCTGAAAGGTGATTCAACTTTTATTTCATATCCTTTTTCCTAAAATCATATCTGGTAAGAACCATGCAGTTCACAAAAGTTATGGAGACAGTGTTCCGGAACTGGAAAAAAGTCTATGGAAATAATGAGTTCAGTAAGTTTAGAAATGTAGGAACTAGTAAGTGAGAAAGTCAGCAGCCGACTTCTTTGGTGGTTTTTATATTTGCTTCCCTGACCCCCCCCACCCCCCCATTAAGGAATGGAGAAAACACAGGAAATAATCCATGTATTTAAAGGTGGGAGTGAAGGAGAAATTTTTGAAAAGAAGTCCTTGGAATTAGACATGGCGTCCTGAGAAGAAATAAAGAGATGGCATATAGAGATAGGTAAAACAAATGCTATCTTCTAAGAGTGTGGACTGGAAGGAAAGAACGTATAAAGAGATTTAACACAAAGAAATATTATGCCAAAGTGAGTCCATTCTTAACTGACTGACTTTCAGAAATAAGGGGCTATCAATAATAGGCTGGTTTGCAGAAGCATATTCACTGAAGCAAATGGTTTTTGGTTGGTTAAATGTGTTTAAACCAGTCCTGGTATTGTGTTACTATGACTGAAGAACTGTCATTTCTTGATTAAGAAGGTTTAAAACCTATTCTGGTGGCTACTTTTGTACCATGGCCACTGGCCAATTATTTTCCTCTAGGAATGTGGGAGCTTTGTGTTCTCATGTTGTTCCCCACCCTGAAACTTTCGGGATCTCTCTTTCTTTCTCCTTAGTGTACTGAAATTTTCTAATGATGAGCCTTGGTATGGATTGTTTCTTTTCAGTTTTATTTTGTTTTGATTTCCACCATTTCAGCATACTGAACACTCAGTAGACTTTTTCAGTCTGGGCTTTCGTGTTCTTGAGATCTTCTGATTCCTGACCATTTCAGTTTCCTTGTGCCACCCCATCTGTCCCCCAACCCCACACCCCACACCCACTTCAGGAATGTATATTTGGTCTGCTTTCTCTGCTAACTCACTTACCGTTTATGTATCTCAGACCAGCAAGTTTTTTCTATAAATGCCACATAGTAAATATTTTAGGCTTTGTGAACCAGACAGCCTCTGTTATAATGACTTAGCTCTGCCATTACAAGATAGCAGCCATTGACAATACACAAATGAATGGGTGTGGCTGTATTTCAGTAAAACTTTATGTACAAAAACAGGTAGTCAGTTGGATTTGTCTGCAGACCCCTCCCCTATCGTGTTCATCTTTACCAGAATGTTAGCTCAGTTGAGGTCAGGAATTTTTTTGTTGTTCATTGGGTATATCCTTGTACTTAGTAGGCACTCAACTACTTGTGATTCAGGGTTGCAGATGGTTCAGTAAAGGGGGATAACATGTCTATTATTGCCATCTTATAGCTAACAGAATGCCCCTTAATGTTGTTTTTCAGCCTTCCTCCCTTTTTTTCTTGATGGAGTAAATATTTTATTGTAATTGAATTTAGGATAGGGCTAAAAGTCACGTCTATAATTCTGCAGTTTCTTTCCTCCTCTGATGTTTTGTAAAGGGCACCACCAGCAGCATCCTTTAGTAAGTCTGTTTATGAAATGCTCCATATTAATATGGTATAGTAGTCATTTTAAATAAATGCTTGAATGTCTTGTTTATATAAGAAGGACATGAATACAAAGATAGTACTTAAGAATTCTTTTTTTTTTTTTCTTTAATAAGGTACTAGATTTTACAAATTTGCACCATGCGTGAGTATAAGCTAGTCGTTCTTGGCTCTGGAGGAGTTGGAAAATCTGCTCTGGTAAGACATTCTCACTGTACCCAAGCTATTTACTCCAAGACGTGTTCTTTTTCTGTTGAGTTTTAGGTTTTGCTTATTTGTTTTTATTTATTTGTTAAGGTGAAATCTCGTAATGATTTTAGAAGTAATATAATATTTTTCTTGTAATTTAGTCAACTTTTAGTTGTATCTGGGTAGATCATATTCTCTCTGAAACATGGGTTCCAGACTAGAATACAGTTTGGACTAAGCACAGAAGGGAAAGAACACATAAAGAGATTTAACACAAAGAAGTATTATGCCAAAGTGAGTCCGTTCTTTAACTGACTGACTTTCAGCGCATATAAATGGGTGTCTGCATTTCAGAGCCAGACAGGAATAAATTTTGGTCCATCTCATTGTGAGTTGGCTTACAATACAAATTTTGTTACAAAAATTAAATACACCTTATATAAAAAACTTTTTCAAAGATTACCTTTGACTGTCCCACCATGTTTTCTGTATCAAGAAATAGTAAAGCAAGAAAGAAGACACAACTTGACAGTGGTGGGTGGGGAAGGAGAGAAACTTAGGGGATATAACTTGATGCACAGTTCAGAGTTTAGCAAAGCCCCACAGTAAGATAGATTGACCATCTTACTTTGCCACTTAAACACCTAGCACAGAATTTGACATGCTTGGATCAAACTGAGAAGTGTGTACAATGGAGCATGAACTGCTTTTTCATTTGTAAATATATCCAAAGTAATGGGGAGGTGTTGTGAGTGTGCACATATGTGTGTACACAAGATAATTAGCCACTTTCTAACTAAAATTCAAATTTAAGCCCTTAGGTCTGAAACAGGAGCCATTTAATGATTTTTCAATATATGATCTCTAAATTTAGACTTAACCAATAAGGAGCTTGGTGGTTATTAACTTTTTTTAAAAAAGCTTTCTAAAGTAATTTTCCCACCACATGCGTATGTTCAAATATAGTTGCGGTTATGTTTTTTTTAATCAATGGTATAACTAGCTATATGAAGTCAATACTTTAAAATGTGCAGAATTGAATATGTTCTTTTGGGGGGAGTATAATGGTATGTTAATTTTTTTCAGACTGTACAATTTGTTCAAGGAATTTTTGTTGAAAAATATGATCCTACGATAGAAGATTCTTATAGAAAGGTATGTTAACTTTAGAAGGCCTTTTGCTTTTGACTTTACTATAAATATAAATTCTTGTTTTAGCTTAATAATTATTAAATGTTGTTTACAAAGTAGGACGAAGAAGCAGAGTTAATTTATAAAATTAGTGGGGAAAGATCACACCTGATTATTTCCTGGCATTGTGTGTTTACCAGCTTGAGAATCTCAAACAGTCACTCTTGTTCTCTGTCTTATCTCTCTCTCTCAAAGAATTTTAAGTTTATACTGACCACAAAATTGTAATTTGACACACTAACGTTAGAGCTGGGCCATGCATTTCAAGTGGTAGCTCCATGTTTCTCTCCCCTTTCTGCCCCCCAAAGACTGAATACTCTCAGGCTCCCTTCTTTTTAATATAAAGATATAAGTACAAAAGTCTCCCTAACCTTCCTACTTACAACTCCTTGAGAAAGTTCCACTGCTCATAATAGTAGAAAGGTTTATTTCTGTCCATATGTTCACTTGTACAACATGTGACAATAAAACTATAAATGCGCAGAGATTTTTTATTTAGCAGGGAGAGAGTTATCCCCCCACCTTGATATAGTGGCCAGCCTGGCCCCTGCTGCTGTGCAGACATTGTGTTTCCGTTCCTCCCTCTGTGTCCACAGTCTACCAAAACAAACTGGAAACCCCTTTCTGCACCCCAGCAGTGAGGCAATATTACTCTTCTTTCCACGTATATAACTTTGTTCCCTAGGAAATGTTAGGTAAAAAGGGTAGCAGGGATATATAATTTATTTGATAGCTCTCCTCTGCTTCCTTGCTCCCAGAAATTTTGTTGTTCCAATATGGTGAAGGGGATGTGGTTATCTAGAGAAATGAAGATATATCTAAAGTATGGGAGAATTGAGATGGACAGTTACTTCTGGTATTATTGGAACTATTACTGGTTTTAAAATAATTTTTTGAGCTATTTTGAAATCGTTTCCTCTCCAGATTTAAGTGCTGAGTGATTCATACTGAGGTTGGATCTTGTGTATCTTGTATCAATAGATATCCTTGTGTTAAATTCAGAACACATGGTTTTTGCACCTAATGCAATTTGGGGGTCAGTAGACCTGTTTTCTAGCTATTTTTTTCTCCTGTTTTGTTAAAGTGAGTATTGCTTGAAATTAGTTGTGAAGTTGCTGTAATCTGTGTCTCTGTTTTAAATATATTAGCTGTTGGGTATATTAAAGTAGTCTTGTATACGTTTAAAAAAATGAATATCTATTTTAATTTTTCCCCAAGCAAGTTGAAGTAGATGCACAACAGTGTATGCTTGAAATCTTGGATACTGCAGGAACGGTATGTAAAACAGAGCACCAAAGTATATGCACAGCTTGTGCAGTATTGACCTTTAGATGCTAGTATTCTGTAGACAAACATTAGTTAAGCTTATTTAAAAGTACTGCTTGCATTAAATCTTAAAGCTGTTTTCCTTATCCTCTTGAATTCTTTTCTTGTGTGTGTGCTTTGCCATTGCAGTGGGTCATTTATTGAAGAAATAAGTAGAAATTTTGTATGAAAGTTTTCATAGTCCCGCTAGTACTTTTAAAACAAGTTAAACTGTATTACCATTTATTAAATAATGTGGAAAATAATATTAGAGTGTACATTTATTCCTCAGTGGCTGTATGAAGTATTTTGAATGCTATCTTTCCTCCTTCAATATATTTACAGACCAACTAGATTTGTTGGTATCTGAAGGTGAAGGGAAAATTTATTCTGGATATGTGGTATTCATTCAACTAATGTTTGAGTACCTGATATGTGCTGTGTATTGTATTCTTACACTCAAAGGCTTACAGTTTAGTGAAGGAGGAAAAGTGTGGGAAAATGGCAAGATACAGGTAACGTGCTGGTGGCCCCCATAGAACTAGAGCATTGTGAGCTAGCTGTGGGTAACGTGGTGATTTGATTTGGGTGCCTTACACATTATGATATATTAAAAAGCTGCCTTTAGCATTTGGACACAGGACATTTCTGTTCCACTTGAGTATATTTACTGCACATAAATCTGCTCTGGTGTATTATTTTTAAGTAAAACACTTATTTCTTGAAATACTGATTTTTTCAAATAGCCACAGGCTGTAATTTTAAGAGATGTTACATAACACTACTGCATTCTTCTTTGAGCTCTAATTATCGACTTCGGAAATTGTCAAATTATCTGTCAAAACATTTTTTAACATTATTTTTTTTTAATGATTCTTTCTTTCTACTGTAGGAACAATTTACAGCAATGAGGGATTTGTACATGAAAAACGGACAAGGCTTTGCATTAGTTTATTCCATCACAGCACAGTCCACATTTAATGATTTACAAGATCTGAGAGAACAGATTCTTCGAGTTAAAGACACTGATGATGTAAGCTGGCTTCGTAATAAATATATTTTGTTTCAAACCCTTATTATAGTGATATCCAACTTAAAGGTTTGAATTTAAATCCAGTTTAAAGTTAATGTATTTGGGGGGCTTTGTTTGTTTTTCAAAAGCTTTTCCTTGATGGGGAAAAACATATCTTTAACACTATATATAATGTAAAAAGTGAGAAATACCCTCCTCTCCCCTGTGTAAAATAAACTTTATACCCTTCCTGTTTTAAAATCATGCATTTGGTAAAGAAGGAGAGGTGTTGGTGGCAAATATTACTAATAGAGCATATGATGTTCTGGCCACATTTCTGGCAGATTTAAGAGCCTTTTTAACATGAATCAAAACAACATATGAACAGATCTCAAGCAACTATGACAGAAGGAGCGTAATGATAATAATAATTTTTAAAGAAAGGCAACAGATATATTCGATTCTAATGTAAATTTACATGCCCCTTCAGAGTACACCATAATGGAGTTTAATCCCTTTAGGAAACTTCAAATGAATTATTTTAATTCCTCTTCACACTATATATAAATTCATCTTGCATCGAATTGATCTTGCATCAGAATCACCTGTAAAGCTGGTTAGATTGCCAGGCCCCACTCTCAGAGTTTCTGATTCAGTAGGTCTGGGATAGGGCTTAAGAATTTGTATTTCTAACAGATTTCCAAATGGTGTTGATGCTGCTGGTCTGGGCACTTCACTTTTAAGAACCACTGCACTATGTATAGTTTAATTATAGCAAATATTTCGAGAGCTTGAGGGCACCTATGGGAAATGCTGCCATTTCCTGGACTTCTAAAGCAGGAGAACTTTGGGGGACCCTGACATACTTACAGCAACCTCAGTAAAGCTGTTTGTTTACCAGTGTCTCTGGTAACTACTATGGTTTTCTGTCAGTTGCATTAAACAGGTATTTATTAATATAATACTATATATCTGTTCCTTAAAAAGCCAAAATTCTTAAAAATTTATTTTTATTTTTATTTTTGGCTGTGTTGGGTCTTCGTTTCTGTGCGAGGGCTTTCTCTACTTGCGGCGAGCGGGGGCCCCTCTTCATCGCGGTGCGTGGGCCTTTCACTGTCGCGGCCTCTCTTGTTGCGGGGCACAGGCTCCAGACACGCAGGCTCAGTAGTTGTGTAAAAAGCCAAAATTCTTGATTTTCTAGTTTGGGTTTTTTCCAAAACTTCTTTAGAAAGACAATCTCTAAATGATTAATAGGAGTTTTGCAGCATAAGTAGTATTTTTCCCTGTAGTGTCCTTCTAAAATTACAAACATCACATGTATCCAAACACGTGATTAATATGGTCTGGATTTTTAGTAAATTAAGATGATTTTACTTTTTGGCTTTTTAATATACACTGTATGAGAAGCTAAAAGTTCTGCTTTGGAGGCTTTCCAGATTTCTCCTTTTTGTGTTATGAAATTGGGAATGAGTATTTAATAAATACATGTTAGAAAACCAGAAAATTTTAAATTGATTTATGTCCCTTGGAGAAACATTTTAAAATTTTGGAATATATTGGCTTTTTATGGTATACCCTTTTGCACTTCCTTTTAAAAAGGTTTTGTGTTTTGCTTACTATAATTAGTTAAAAGTCCACTGTGAGGGACTTCCCTGGCAGTCCATCAGTTAAGACTCTGAGCTTCCACTGCAGGGGCACGGGTTCAATCCCTGGTTGGGGAACTAAGATCCCGCGTGCTGTGCGGTATGGCCGAAATAAAATAAAAGTCCATTGTGTTATAATTTTAAGGGTTTTTCACCCTCTTTTATAAGTAGATCATAGCTTGTTTTCTAAAAAAATTTCATGTGAAAAGTTCTTAAATTAACATTGTCAAGGCTTTCATATTTAACTGTAAATTTTATTACACGTTATTAACTTAGCATTTTTTCTGGCATAGTATAAAAAGTAATCCTTAGAAATATTTTAATTTGAATTTTGATTTGAATTTATATTGCATATTTGTTTACTTGTTTTTACCCTTTTTAGGTTCCAATGATTCTGGTTGGTAATAAGTGTGACTTGGAAGATGAAAGAGTTGTAGGAAAGGAACAAGGTCAAAATTTAGCAAGACAATGGAACAACTGTGCATTCTTAGAATCCTCTGCAAAATCAAAAATAAATGTTAATGAGGTATGGTGAAATAGAACTCATGATTTGGAATTTAGCATTCAAAATTAATGGAAAATAATGAGTCTATATTAACACAACCCCAGGTTAATTTGTACTCAGGGTGCTTTGTTGATCATATAGGCAGAAGTCTTGTGTTAAGTAAATGCATGTTAATAAGCAATAATGCTCTTTGAGCCTCTTTATTAAATACTGGTACAGTGGAATTTACCATAAAATGAAGGAAAACTGGACAGAAAATAATAGGGGTGGGGAAGACAGATTAAGTCTTCAGGTATATGAAGGCAAGGACAAATTCAAAAAGGCATGAACGGTTGTTGCCTTGAAGGGACTTAAAATAATGTTGTAGAATAAGGATACATAGAGTTGAAGAAGAGTACATAATTGTTCTCTTTGGATGGGTAAATGTTCTGTCTGAACTAAGATCCCTGCAGCTCCTTCAACTCCGTATTTATTTTAAGGAGAACGATTTTTAGCCCTCCCAAAAAATAAACAGAAAAGAACTTGGCAATTATAAGAATACCTGGCTTTACTCTCATTCCTTAACTGAACAGAATATTTGCTTTCTGGGGAAAAGTTCATGGAAAGTTCAATTTTTTCATTTTACTCTTTCACTTTTAGTTCTTTGGGGGCTTTTTTTCCCTGTAAATTTTTTTTAAAATTTAATGTGTTTGCAGATCTTTTATGACCTAGTGCGGCAAATTAACAGAAAAACTCCAGTGCCTGGGAAGGCCCGCAAAAAGTCATCATGTCAGCTGCTTTAATATACTAAATGCATTGTAGCTCTGAGCCAGGTATGTTGATTTATCTTTTCCTCTGTTTTGTTTGTTTGTTTCCTCTAATTTTTAACCTCAACTTTATTAAGGGTTAAGAAAGTAAATATAGGATTTTTTTTCCTAAAAGAGAAATGGTTACTTCCCTTTTAAGATACGAGTTAATATGATATCCTAGTAATTAAAATAATTATTTCATTTATATATCATCATCAGAAGTAAGGTATTCCACATAAGTGAGAATTCTAGATGAGTTTATCCAGTATATACTCATGCCTCAGTGGGTCACTGGTTTGTGTTGACAATACAGTGGTGATGAAAACCAGTCTTCTCTGCTTTCTTCTTTGTTGCCTTAAGCTAACTAAGGTCTAGTTGGAGAATTAGACAAACAATTGCAAAATATGATAAATGCTATTGCGGAATAAGTCCAGCATGGTACTGATAATAAAAAACCCCTTATATATTATGTGCCAGGCAGTCTTAAGTACTGCCTATATATGTTAATTGCACTCTCACAACAATCCTGTGAGGCAGAATTATTATAATTCCCATATTACAGATGAGTGAACTGAGGCACAGAAAGATTGTTACTTGTTCAAGCCCTGCAATTAGTGAATAGCCTAGTCAGAATTGAATCTAGTGATCTGAGTACATCGCTCAGAATTTGAACTGTGATCTGTCTCCCAAGTCCATAATTAGTCACTATTATGGGTGCTATTGAAGCATTTAACTGGGGCACCAGACCAGTCAGATGTGAACTGTGGATTCAGGGAAAGTCTGTCAGAGTGAGATACATCTAAGTCGAAATCTGATGGATAAGTAGAAATTGTGTAGGGGATGAAGAGTTCCCAGGAAGAGAGAACCACAAATACAACCCTGAGATGAGACAGCAAAGGAAAACTGAGCATACAACACTGTAACATAGTTTTTGAAAACAGTCATATTAAATGAGTTAATACTTGTAAAGCAGTTAGTTCAGTGTCTGGCACATGGTAAACCCTTACCTATTAGCTGCTGTTTGCCAGGTATTGTTAAACCATATCTTACTGTACTCTTATCCTTGGGAACTTTGAATGTTTGTAGCTCTGCTGCTTCCTGTGTTAAATGGCCCTATACTACCATAGAACTCTGATTCTGTATCTCTCTAGAGTTTTTGTCCCTACTCTCCATTTAAGGCTTTCTGTTTAGAGATACAACCTCTCATGTTCTATATCCTCTCATTTCCAACCACATGCCCATTCTTAGCAGCACACATGTGCCTGAGCTCACACACTCCCATCTGTCCTTTCCAATTTGCTACATTCAACCTGCTAAGATTTAGGAAACTTAGAAAACTCATTCAGACTCCAAACGAGGGCTTAAAGTTCAAAGCATTTGTGGAAATTATTTCATCAGCTACATCTATATTAACAACGTTTCTGAAGCTTGCAACAAATCTGATTCCCAGAAAACCAGTTAAAAAAAAAAAAGAAAGAAACATTTTTTTAGCCCAGGCATGTGTGCAGAAAATCATCCAAAGTTAAATAAATAAATGACAGACCCGTGAGTTCTGATTTTACCTTCTTAACATCACTCAAATTTTTTTAAGTTTAATTTGGTATGATTTTAGTGTAATAACAGCCTTTTCTGACATCTATCTTAGAGTTGGTAGAATCTGTTTATGTAGAATTAAAAAGTATATAGCTGTCAACTGTAGAGAGCCTTCGTGAAATAAATTCTATCTTGTTCACTTCTCTGCACCAGCCTTTTAGCCACTCTTATTGGAAGAGTAGGGAAGAAAAGTCTTGATTTTCTAATACTAGAAAGCCTGGTTAGATGTGCATTCTGTATTCCTCATGTAATTCTAGGGTTGTAAACACTTATAGATCAGCCATTTTGTTAATATTGATGTCTGTTTTATAATCCTAATTCTAGTAAAGGTGACCTAATGTACAATTTTAATGTGGTGGTTTTTTTTTTTTTCCTTGCTTTTAATCTTTGGAAGGTAATACAAAGAAATTTGCATTAAGGTACACTCAACTTACATTTGACTGACTTTCAAGAAGGCAGCAGAATAGAGGAAGTCATTCCAAAAAAGATGAAAATGTCTACCTATGCTTTGCCATGAATCGTGGTACCTGGTCATAATGTAATGACGAGGATAAGAACCTGTATTATATTTATTTCTGACACTTTAGCACTGTTGTCTTAATATGTCCTTTGGATCTTTAGTGTGCTGTTTACACCCCATGTTTTCAATTAATTTAATTTTCTCATTTTGACAGGTCTGAAGAACTGTTGCCCAATTCAACAGTGCCAGCATTCCAACTTTGTTAAACCTACCAACATCTTAAATGGACTTTCTGTGGTGGTACCCTTTAAGAGGCGGATGAAAGCTACTACATCAGTTTGCACATTCTAATCACTTTCCAGTATCACAAGAGAGATTTTTACTTATATAATAGTCCTAGAGTATGCAGCTGGTAAAACCAGAGGCTACAATCCAGTATTACTGCTAAGAGACATTTTTCATCCACCAATGTTGTACATGTATGAAAATGGTGTACTGTATACTTTAACACGCCCTATACTTTGTATTGGAGAGTACAATAATGTAAATCCTAAAAGCACCACTATTTTAGCATAATAAAAGAAAGTCCAAAGAGCTCCTATATAGACTACTCCAGATAACTTCGCTTCTTTGATACTTGTAGCTTATTGTAATTTTTTTTAAGAAATTCAAGGTCATTATCATTGTATTGTACAAATAAGCGCTTTGATTAACACAGCTATATAGTTTTTTTAATTTTTAAAAACCTGTGGAGACAGTGATCTTGTCTTTAAAATATGATAGTCCTTTCAGTATGTCTTAGATTAAAGACGTTGCCTTTAATATCTGTTGGGAAGGAAATGTCCAGACTTTTCAAATCTTTTATTATATGTTTCCTTTTTTGTTTACATAGGGAACAATGTTTATAGTTGTGTGTACAGTGGGGGTCTACAACAAGAAGTGTATATTTTCAAACAATTTTTTAATGATTTAACAATTTTTGTAAATCATTTTCAGGCTTCTGCAGCTGTAGATTCTCACTGTGAATCCCCTGCTTGCTCATGCATAAGTGTATTTGCAATACCAAATATACAGGTTTAGTATTTTTGCCTGTTAGTGATTGTTTCACATGTGTAACGTTTTGGTTGAGATGTTAAATGGTGGACGAGTACTGTGGATGTGAATGTGGGAAGTAATTTTAATCATGTGTAATTGGTCACAAGGCCTAAGTTGCAGTAACTATTGCTGTTTTATTTAACAATGCCTTGTTGCTTTGTATGCATTAACGTTTGGGTGTAAAGATTGTGTGTCTATCCAACAGGGAGCCACAGTATTTAAATTGACCAACCTAATGTTACAACTACTTTTGAGGTGGCCAAATGTAAACTAAAAGCC
The DNA here is from genome assembly GCF_964270905.1 of Leucopleurus acutus. Taxonomy (NCBI): domain Eukaryota; kingdom Metazoa; phylum Chordata; class Mammalia; order Artiodactyla; family Delphinidae; genus Leucopleurus; species Leucopleurus acutus. The sequence goes on from NC_139152.1 coordinate 55,979,539, forward strand.
TTAATTAAAGTGGTGCAATTTTGTATAACTTAGCATCAGTAGTTCAATAAATTTGGATTGCCATGCAAGGGCTTGCATTATAATTACTTGCCACTTGAATGTGTTTTGTGTAATGTTTAACAGTGCTAGTAAATAAATATGGGCTTAACTTCTTTTTAAATGGAATGGGTGCATTTTGCATAGCGTGGTTTCATAATTTAACATTTGGGCAGACTCATTAATTACAGAAATGATGAGAGAAAGAAGTCAGATATTGTTCTTAGTATTGTTTGAATATCCACATAACCATCTTTTGAATTTTTCCTTTGGAAAGAATTTTGTAAATCAAGCAATATTACTTATGAACGTATGCTTTCTGGGCAGTGTTCAGTAGCTCTTTGAGGTATAGGAGGAAGAATTGAAAATACTTTGGCAGGTGTTACACTTAGATTATTTTTAAAACAATAGGGCGCAGTTGTACTTGTGGTCATAAAAATCTTTCAATGAAGTGGACTCAAGTACTACTTTCTTTTTATATAATGAGTGTTTGTCTTAGATGTGCTGTAATTCAGTTCTTTTTTGAAATCTGTAAATGAATCTTAACTCAAACTTTATCAGAATATTTTCCAGCCACTGAGCATATTAGCAATTAACTAGTGATACCATCTAATTTAGGGATGTCTGCTAATCCCCTAAATACTTGATATTTGAATGGGACATTTAAAAGCTTTCATTTTAAAAAAGAAAAATGTCTTATTCCTTACATATTTCACTCACAGAGTTCCATATATTAAAAGGTTCCATGTTATCTAAAGAAAAAAATGTTCTCTGAGAAACCCCACTTAACTAAGAGACTTGTTTTGGCAGAACTGGTTTTATTTAAAGTCACTGGGAGAAAATTAAATCCGCCAGAGGTGGAATTATGGAGCACTAAAATCACTTCAATTTATTATGTCCTGTTGTTACATCCATTTGGCCCTCTTTGAGGGCACCACTGTTAATTCAGTTACTTTCATAAATGTTTGTTACCTACCAGCTATGTGCCAGGCTGCGTTCTAGGCTCTTAAAAACAGATAAATATCCAACAGATAAATTTAGTAATTTCTTGTCAGCCATTTATTCTGGGTCTGAGGATAGAGCAGCATCCAAGATCAACTTAGGACCCGGCCCCCTAGGATTGATACTTTACTTTGGGGTTTCTCAGCCTCAGCACTGTGGATGCTGTATGCTAGATGATGAGTTGTTGGGGACTTTCCTGTACATTATAGGGTTTTTAGCAGCATCTCTGGATTCTACCCACTAGATGTCAGTAATACCACCCCCGCCCCCAAGTTGAGACAAGCAGAATTGTCTCCACACATTGTCAAGTGTCCTCCAAGTTAGATTCAGGGAAAGGGGAGAGGGGTGTTGAAGGGCAGAATTGCCCCAGTTGAGAACTGTTGATCTGGTGGGAAACAACACATTAATTACAGATGAGTGTTAGGGGTACAAAGCAGACAGTTTAGGGCTTCCCTGGTGGCGCAGTGGTTGAGAGTCTGCCTGCCGATGCAGGGGACACGGGTTTGTGCCCCTGTCTGGGAAGATCCCACATGCCACAGAGCGGCTGGGCCCATGAGCCATAGCCGCTGAGCCTGCGCGTCCAGAGCCTGTGCTCCACAATGGGAGAGGCCACAACAGTGAGAGGCCCGCGTACCACAAAAAAAAAAAAAAAAAAAAAAGACAGTTTACTATAGTGGATAAGGATGGGCTCCAGAACCAGATTTCCTAGGTTTCTAATCCCAGCTCTGCCACCTCCTAGCTTGTGACCCTGGTTAGTTTCCTCAGTTGCTTTACCTGTAAAATGGGAATGATAGTAGCATCTACTTCACAGGAGTTAAAGAGAGTGAAGTACATGGCCAGTGTCATCCTCCAGGTCAATATTTTTGTTGCTTTTTATTTTGTATTTTGCTAACAGAAATGGGGCTGTGGTTTTGGCAAAAAACACCATTGTCTCCCATACAAAATAATAACTGCAGCTTAGGAATGCAAATCATATGTAGATTGACTTTTCTGGTACTTAAATGGACAAAAATATTAAAATAATTAAGTCAGAAAACTAATGAGTCCCTTTTTATGTCCCCAAGGATACTTGGAGAAAAGCAAATTTTTGGAGAAAAACAGTGGTATTTCACGTAATTTTTCTAAAAAGTGTAAAAACCTTGTTTTAACTTGCATGTTGATTCAATTCTTTTCCTTAAATATATAATCTTTACCACACGTGGATATTATGAGTAGGAAGTTTTAAAACCTCTGCTTATGAGAATAACTTTGCTTTGCTTTTTTTTAAATCGTCTCTAGATGTGGGGCAGATAGCTTAGAATCAAAACTCATTACTGCAACATTTTTTCTTCTGGTTTGTCTGTCTGTGTCTTCATTGAATTTAATCCCCATCTATTCTGCCACTCTTTAAATCATGGAAATGTAGAGTTACAGTATTTTATAATTAATACTCCTACAGCCTTATCTTAGAAATAATCATAGTGTTTGCAGTCTTTTTTTTTTAATTTTAATGTTATTTTTTGGCTGCATTGGGTCTTTGTTGCTGCACACGGGCTTTCTCTAGTTGCGGTGAGCGGGGGCTACTCTTCATTGTGGTGCGTGGGCTTCTCATCGCAGTGGCTTCTCTTGTGGAGCATGGGCTCTAGGCGCGCGGGCTTCAGTAGCTGCGGCACTCAGGCTCAGTAGTTGTGGTGCGCAGGCTCAGTAGTTGTGACGCATGGGCTTAGTTTTAGTTGCTCTGCAGCATGTGGGATCCTCCTGGACCAGGGATCAAACCCTTGTCCCCTGCATTGGCAGGCGGATTCTTATCCACTGCACCACCACCAGGGAAGTCCCAGTGTTTGCAGTCTTTATCTCTCAAACTAGCAGTGAGCCTTAACAAATTGTGACTTATAAGACTCAAAAATTTTTTAATCTGTTCTATAATTTGTTACAGTGCATCAGTACATCTGGTATTTTATGAATGTATGAGAGGAGTGAAATAGAAAACAGAACTAAACTTCTGTTCCCTTAACTGACCATTGAAAGAAGAACGTATGAGTCCTTTTTATGCTATTGATGATACTTGTCAAAATTCTAAACCTATTAATGGAGCAACTAAGTTTGTAGGCTTGACATTAATTTATCTTTGAAAGGTAGAAATAAAATACTTATTGCTGAATAGGTCGGTTTTCTAAATGCTACAGAAGTAATCCATATGTTGCACATACTTTGAACTTGTTCCCTTAAAACACCCTTTGTGTGGCCTATAGATTACTGACCTTAAAAATTAAAGATTTTTTTCCAGAATTAGGGATATCCACCTGATTTTTGTATCTTAAGAACCAACAAACACATTGAGTATTGCATATTTACCATGGTTCAAGCACTGTTCACTATGCTAGTGTGGATACAGCAGGGATGTTCTGCTCACGTGGAGCTTACATTCTATCGGGGGGAGGGGGGGAGTCAACAAATGAACAAAACTCAATTGGTGTAAAACAAACTGTCTCAGAACTTTCTATTTGGGACAACTTAATGATTTTAGAAAAGCATGGTATCGTTTTTAATATGTATAAAGATGTTATCATTTGTAGGCAGTTAATTTCTCTATTCTGATTTATTTGAAAGGGTGTGGAGAGAATTTTTACTGTTTTGTTATATTACAAACCTAGTTTAACCAGATTTTCCTGATACAGTGACTTAAATAATTATCCATATTCAACATTTGGGTCAAAATGCACGTTTTTTCCTGAATACTAAACAAGGCAGATCATACAAGGTTTTAATGTGAATAGAGTATTCACTTAAATCAAAAGGGTACAGCAGTTTTTTAAATAGGCAGAGATCAAAGCCTTCAGTGTTTTTGTCATCTACCATTATTACCCATTGAACTTTCTATTTATAGTGTGGTAGTTTATGCCCCCTGGGAGCACTAAGTTCAGAACAGGAAACTCTATTTCTGTCAGACGTGAAATGTGCTGTGTTTGGAGGAGAGGGGAGTAGGAAAAAGTAAATGAGAGAATAAACCCAGTCACTGCTGGCAAGGTGCTTAATGTATCAGTGGTGGGGAAGGCCAGTCAGAAAGTATCTCATAAGCAAAAATCTAGTACCTCATATCTACCCACAGAGAGTTCATGCTCCATTATCCACACTAATCCAAGTGACTAAGAGTAAAAATTGTATTTTGCTTGTATGGACTATTTGATTTATATTTCTATGCGTTTTACTCAGGTCAGTGTTAATTAGATTCTCTGAGCAAATCAACCACTGATGGAGAACTACATGGCTGGCAGAAAAAAATGAGTGTCTTTCCATACTGGAAATGGAGCAAGATCAGATGGCTACAGCATAGAGTGGGAGTAATATGACTAATCAGCAGATTCTGACAGCTGTGTGAAAGATAGCTCAGGAGGTAAAATGGTCGAGCTGGAGGTAACCCAGCCAGCTTGGAGGCTGCTTGGGTGTGTAAGCATGAAGTGATAGCGTTGGAGCTGCGGTGAGAAGGAGAGCCCACAAAGTTTTAAAAAGGAATAACTAGAGAATTGTTTAATGGCTTAGATGTGGGAGCTGAAGGAAAGAGTGAAATACCGGGTTATATGAGCCAAACCAGAGGGATTGAAACCAATGATGATACAATACAGAAGCCAACAAGGAATCGTGGTTTTTAGTGCATGAGCGAAACAACGTTTTGGTATGATGAAGTTTATTTTAAGTGAAATGTTTTAAAGGGTATCTTCTGAGGAGAGGTGGATTTTAACAGTTAGACTTTGAAGTCATTGACATACAGGAGGCAACTGAAACCATGAGTGTGAATGAAATTATTTTCATAAGGATTAAGTATAGAGAAAGAAATATAAGAAAGCCTGGCCTCAGTGGGATGGGGAGGAGAAAGGTTGGAGTACAAAGGATTGCTGTTACAAAGACAAGGGCGTAGAAGGCAGCAAATAGCCTTCTATAGCCAGAGAATACAGCATTCTTAATAGCAAGACAGTGTCCCCCTCTACTTGGTTTACACTGGTAAGGCCAGCAGTAGTTCATTCTCTCGTTGCATCATAATTTCTATCTGTCTCTTTATATACTTCTTGGTGGGGAATTAGCTACTAATCTAAGGAGATGATAGGATAGTTTTAGAAATACCATCCTCGGATTAGTACCAGGTCTGTGGATGTCTGTTCAGCAACTACAGGCACACCTCAGAGATATGGCAGGTTTAGTTCCAGACCACTGCAATAAAGTGAATATTGCAATAATGCAAGTCACAAATTTTTTAGTTTCCCAATGCATATAAAAGTTATACTATACTGTAGTCTATTAAGTGTGCAGTAGCATTATGTCTAAAACAAACTACAAACCTTAATTTAAAAGTATTTTATTGCTTAAAAAAATGCTAGTCATCATCTGAGCCTTTGGCAAGGTGTAATCTTTTTGCTGGTGGAGGGTCTTGCCTCAGTGGTGATGGCTGCTGAAGGGTGGGGTGGCTGTGGACATTTCTTAACATAAGACAGCCATGACGTTTGCCACATGGATCAACTCTTCCCTTCATGAACGATTTCTCTGTGGCATGCAGTGCTGTTTGATAGCATTTTACCCACAGTAGAACTTCTTTGAAACTTCAAGTCAATCTTCTCAAACCCTGCCGCTGTATTATCAGCTAAGTTTATGTAATATTTAAAATTCTTTGTTGTCATTTTGACAGTCTTCACAGCATCTTCACCAGGAGTAGATTCCATCTCAAGAAACCACTCTTTCTTGATCCACAGGAAGCAAATTATCAACCATTGAAGTTTTATCATGAGATTGCAGCAATTCAGTCACATCTTTGGGCTCCACATCTAGTTCTAGTTCTTTTGCTGTTTCCACCACATCTGCAGTTACTTCCTATACTGAAATCTTGAACCCCTCAGAGTCATCCATGAGAGCTGGAATCAACTTCTTCCAGATTCCTGTTAATGTTAATATTTTGACCTCTTTCCCTGAGTCAGAAATGTTCTTTCTTTTTGCTTTTCCATTATGGTTTATAATTCCCTTTGGTATACAGTAGGACCTTGTTGTTTATCCATTCTGTATATAATAACTTGCATCTGCTAATCCCAAACTCCCAATTCAACGCTCCCCGCTGCCCCCTACCGGCAACCACAGGTCTGTTTTCTATGTCTGTGAGTCTGTTTCTGTTTCGTAAATAAGTTCATTTGTGTCATATTTTAGATTCCAAATATAAGTGATACATGGTATTTGTCTTTTTCTGACTTCACTTAGTATGATAATCTCTGGGTCCATCCATGTTGCTGCAAATGGCATTATTGCTTTTTTATGGCTGAATAGTATTCCATCGTATTATATGTGCCACATCTTCTTTATCCATTCATCTGTCAGTGGACATTTAGGTTGCTTCCACGTCTTGGCTATTGTAAATAGTGCTGCTGTGAACATAGGGGTGCATGTGTCTTTTCCAGATATAGTTTTCTCCAGGTATATATCCATTAGTGGGATTGCTGGATCATATGGCAACTCTGTTTTTAGTTTTTTAAGGAACCTCCATACTGTTTTCCATAGTGGCTGCACCAATTTACATTCCCACCAACAGTGTAGGAGCATTCCCCTTTCTCCACACCCTTGCCAGCATTTATTATTTGTAGATTTTTTAATGATAGCCATTCGAATCAGGAATGTTCTTTTTTTTAAAAAATATATTTATTTAATTATTTTTGGCTGCATCGGGTCTTCGTTGCTGTGTGGGCTTTCTCTGGTTGCAGCAAGCGGGGGCTACTCTTCGTTGCCGTGCGTTTGCTTCTCATCGCGGTGGCTTCTCGTTGCAGAGCACGGGCTCTAGGTGCGTGGGCTTCAGTAGTTGTGGCTTGCGGGCTCTAGAGTGCAGACTCAGTAGTTGTGGCACACGGGCTTAGTTGCTTCGCGGCACGTGGGATCTTCCCGGACAGGGCTCGAACCCATGTCCCCTGCATTGGCAGACAGAGTCTTAACCACTGTGCCACCAGGGAAGCCCAGGAATGTTCTTAATAGCATCTAGAATGGTGAATTCTTTCCAGAAGATTTTCAAATTACCCAGATCCATCAGAGGAATCACTATGGCAGCTATAGCCTTATGAAATATATTTCTTAAATAATAAGACTTGAAAGTCAAAATTACTTCTTAATCCATGGGCTGCAGAATGGATGTTGTGTTAGTGGGCATGAAAACAACATGAATCACCTTGTACCTCTCTGTCAGAGCTCCTGGGTGACCAGGTGCATTGTCAATGAGCAGTACTATTTTGAAAGGAACATATACATTTTTTTTTGAGCAGTAGGTCTCAACAGTGGGCTGAAAATACTCAGTGAACCACGTTGTAAACAGATGTGCTGTCATCCAGGCTTTACTGTTCTATTTATAGATCACAGAGTAGATTTAGCATAATTCTTAAGGGCCCTAGAATTTTCAGAATGGTAAATAAGCATTGGTTTCAACTTCAAGTCACCAGCTGCATTAGCTCCTAACGAGAGAGTCAGCCTGTCTTTTAAAGCTTTGAAGCCAAGCATTGACTTCTCTCTAGCTATGAAAGTCCTAGATGGCATCTTCCAATAGAAGACTGTTTTGTCTACATTGAAAATGTATTGTTTAGTGTAGCCACCTTCATTATCTTAGCTAGATCTTCTAGATAATTTGCTGCAGGTTCTACATTAGCACTTGCTTCACCTTGCACTTTTATGTTATGCACATGGCTTCTGAAATCTCAAGAACCAACCTCTGCCAGCTTCAAACTTTTATTCTGCAGTTTCTTCACCCCTCTCAGCCGTCTTAGAATTGAAGAGAGTTAGAGCTTTGCTCTGGATTAGGTTTTGTTTCAAGGGCATGTTGTGGCTGGTTTAATCTTGTATCCAGACCATTGCAACTTTCTCCATATCAGCAATAAGGCTGTGTAATTTTCTTATCATTTGTGTGTTCGTTGGAGTAGCACTTTTAATTTCCTTAGCACTCACAATTTGCCTATCTGGTACAAGAGGCTTTGGACATGTCTTCCTCACTAAGCTTAATCATTTCTGGCTTTTAAAGTGAGAGACATGCAACACATTCTTTCAGTTGAACACTTAGAGGCCATTGTAGGGTTATTAATTGGCCTAATTTCACTACTGTTATGTCTCAGGGAATGGGAAGGGCAAGACAGGAATGGCCAATCAGTGGAACAGTCAGAAGACACACAACATTTACTAAGTTTGAAGCCTTATATGGGCATGATTTGTGGCACCCCAAACAATTAGAATAGTAACATCAAAGATCACTGATCACAGATTGCCATAACAAATGTAATAATAATGAAAAAGTTTGAAATATTGCAAGAACTACCAAAATGTGACACCGAGACACGAAGTGAGCAAGTGCTGTAGGAAAAATGGTGCCAGTAGGCTTGCTTGCTGCAGGGTTGCCACAAACTTTCGGTTTGTAAAAAACACAGTAGTCTGCTAATTGTAATAAAGTGAGGTATGCCTGTATAAAGTCTGTTTCAGAGCCAGTATTGACAAACTTCTTTTCAAATTCAGCTGTACCACGTCCCCAAGGCATCTTTCAAATACATGTCATTGAAATATTTCTCCACCTGCATTTCCAATGATATAAACATGTTTGTTCCTCTTTTAAATGGCACTTTGGTGTTTTACCCACAAAAATGCATTAGGGTGGTAAATTATTATTTATTAAGTGGGTTCTCATACGTTGTCGACTTGTTTCTGTTATTTTCTAAGAAGACATTGGTGTCCTAGCTAAGCAGTATGTGTTAGTTCCTAGGGCTACTATAACAAATTACCACAAATTTGGTGACTTAAAGCAACGAACTTTCTGTGACGGTTCTGGAGGCCAAAAGTCCAAAATCAAAGTGTTGGTGAGGCCTCGCTCCCTCTAGCGGTTCCAAGAGAGAAGTCATTCCTTGCTGCCAGCATTCCTGGGCATTAGGCCGCAATCACTCCAAACTGCCTCCATCTTCATATCGCCTCTGTGTCTCATCTGTCTTTTAAGGACATTTATGTTGGCATTTAGGGCACAGCCGGATAATCCAGGATAATCTCAAGATCCTTAATCACACCTGAAAAGACCCTTTTTTCAAATGAAGGTAACATTCACAGGTTTGGGGATTAGGATGGGAACATATCTTTGGAAGCCATTATCAACCTACTACACAGCGTTTTTACTAATTTTGCAGTAACAAAGACCAGCATGGGTCTACTCTAGGATAATCCGAAACATGGCAAATTGAATCAGCAGACCTAAGGGTCTCCCTAGAAGGATCTCGCCTAGGAAATCCCCAGAATTAAGCTACTCTGCAGAGATCCTTCTAAGGGAAACCTAAAGTCAGAGGAGACCTTCATGAATCAATAAGAGGTCCAGTCTGGGCTAGTTCCACAATCCCAGAACCAATATCGTGTCCATGAAATGCTGTTAATCATTATCCCACTGAATTACCTTCCACTTGGGTTAGCACACGTCCAGTCTACCCGACATTTTATAATATTCAGCGATGACAGAAACTTCCCCCTTCTACTGACTTACTTTTAGGAGTGATAAATAGTAAACTTTATTTTCTCTGCTTTTCATTTCTAGACACAACAAAAAGGGTTTTGCCTCCACCTCACCCCCTCACCTTCAGTCAGACATACATGATTCATATTAGAAGAAAATGAGTGCTTCTGAAACCAGTGTCATGATTTAGATTTTATTCGACCTCTGCACTGAATTGCATGTTTCATTTACTGCCTTCCTTTCTTTGTTTTTAGAAATGGGAGCAATGGATGGGCACAAGAATTAAATGATAAAAATTCATTTGGTTGGAATAAAGTACATTGAACACTCAAGCAAATAAGGGATTAATTCAACCCAGTGGGATTTGGGGGTTTTATATTTTTTAGTACATCCTGCATTAGGTTTCTGTGAGGTTTCTCAAAAATGAATTTGAACCTTCTCCAGATAGGCCTTATCTGTTCGTTATTTCTGGTAACTATTTGAAGTAATGGTAAAAGGGGACAGTAACCATCTGTGGGGTTTATGTGTTTAAGAGACAAACTTACAGTTCCCAGAAGTTGATTCAGTCATTCTCTATCAGAACTATTCTGGAAAAAGTTCTCACTTTGTTCATTTATTCCTTTGGGTTTTCTGACTTCACTAAAGCATGACTTGGATTGTGCAAGATTTTAACTGGAGACATACAGTCTATTTTATTAGACTAAAAGACAGTCATGATTCTTGAAATGCATCTTGGGCTCCTGCAGAAGCTAGACCAGCTGGTAATTACTATGTCAAACACCTAACAGCTAGCTCTTAACTTGTTCAGAAACAAAGAGATGATACTAGCTAGCTACCACCATGCCATTAATTTCATTCCACCAGTGCTGTCATAAAGGATGGCACTAAAGAAGGAAGAGGCACCCATCACCCCTCCCTTCATCCTTCCATTCTGAACCAGTACAGGATATTCTGATGGGCAGGGCATCCTCTCCTTAGCAGGATGTGGCTAATCCAGATACAGAGTTAGCCCTGGGCCCCCTGCCAAGGTTCTTGTTCAGGGAGGGTAAAGAGGACAGGTCTCAGGTTGTCATCCAAATAAGAACTAAAATGTCAAACCATGTCAGCCCTGAAAAGTGAAGACAATTTACAGTGCCACCTCCCTGCCCCACTGTCTGCCGGAAGAGAGCTATAGCTACCCTAGAGTTCATCTCCCCAAGGCTATTACATCATAAGGAAGTACTTTTTTCTTGGCTCAGTTGCTTGTGAAACTCACTGAGAGGAGCAGTAGAATTAGTCACAATCAGCTCAACTGCTTTATCTCACTTCGAGGAAGAAAGGTAACAAATTCTAGGAAGCAAAAGATTTTGTGACAGGTCTCCTTGACCTGCACACAATAAATTCAAAACCACCCCATGAGTTAAACCAAAACATATTCAGTATCTAGCCTTAAACCTAGTTTGACTATAACATCTCTTTTCCAAAGGAAGGTACCTGTGGAATGATAATGATTCCAGAAATTGTTGTTATAATAATTATGTAATAATTTTTAATCTTATTACATAATAACAATTTATGGAATCATCCCCAAACATAGACTATTTCTCTGCTCTCTTTTCCTGTCATCCTATCAAGGTGAGAGAATCACAAATAAAAGCTTAAGAAACCTGTTACCCATGCTCCCCAAAACCAATTTAAATGCAGAATGATGAAAGAATAAGAAAAACCAGCAAGTGATAGCTGAATTCTTGTTCTTTGGCATGATGTTCTGATGAGAAACTTGGGATTCAAGAACTCATCAACTCTGATAGTTTAGAAGTAATAACAATATTAGTTATTTCTTGGACCCCTACCATGTGCCACCCACTGCTCTAAGCACTTTACAGGTTTTTATTTAGCCTTCAAAACGATGCTATGAAATAGGGGATAGTAGTGTCCCCAATTAGTGCTAATGGATGCCTTAAATCAATAGAATAAAACATAAACACTAGAAAAGGAACTTATTATAAATAAATACTTGAAAAGCTCAAAAAGTCAATTAGAATTATTCAGGAACTTAGGAAGGTAGCTGGATACAAAATAAATATGCCAATCAATAGCTTTTTTTTTCTATATTCACAATAAGCACTTAAAAGTTGATATGAGGGTAAATATTGTAACAGACAAAAATTATAAATGTCTCAAGGAATAAAGTAAACAAGAAAGAGCTACTAAAAAGTCATTAAAGAACATAAATCAAGATCTGAACAAACTATATTCTTGAATGGGAAGACAATATGAAATATCAATTCCCCCAAATTAACATTTTAATGTAATATGATTCCAATTTGAATTTCAACTGGTGAAGTTTTGAAATTGAACTAAATGATCTTAAAGTTCAAGTGAAAGAAGAAATAACATTAAGGGACTTCCCTGGCCCTCCAGTGGTAAAGAATCTGCCTTCCAATGCAGCAAACGCGGGTTCGATCCCGGGTCAGGGAGCTAAGCTCCCACATAGCACAGGACTACTGAGCCTGCACACAACTAGAGAAGCCCACGTGCCACAACTAAGAGCCTGCCTGCCGTGACTGAGGCCCAACACAGCCAAAAATAAATAAATAAATATTTTTAAAAAAGAAATAACATTAATTAGTAGAGTAGAACTGAGTCCAGAAGTAGATTCTAGTATATAACATTAATATATGACAAAGTTGTATTTCAGTAAGAAAGAATGTTTCTTAGTAAATGCTGGCGCAACTAGCTATCCATTTGAAGAAAATGGAAGTGCAACCCTTATATCGCACAAAAAGCAAATTCCAGATATATTAAATTTTTTTAATTAAATATAAAGTAAAACAAAAAGAAAGAAATCTAAGAGACTGGAAGTGTAGTCTAGAGATAGGGGAGACTTTCTTAGCCAATTTAAGAAACTAAAAAGCTATTTTTTAATTAAAATATTTTATATATTTATGGGACTTCCCTGGTGGTCGGTCGGCGGTTAAGAATCCGTCTTGCAATGCAGGGGATGCCAGTTCGATCCCTGGTTGGGGAACTAAGATCCCACGTGCCAGGGGGCAACTAAGCCCGCGCACCACAACTAGAGAGGAGCCCGTGCACCACAACAAAGAGCCCACGCACCACAACGAAAGATCCTGCATGCCGCAACTAAGACCTGAAGCAGCCAATAAATAAATATACTAAAAATATTTTATATATTTAAATTAAGATAATGAAATTAAAGAATTTATAGATTTAAAATTTGACAAAATATATTACAAAGTTCATGTGGGAAAATATAACAAAATATATAGGGTTAATATCTATAAAATACAAAATGTTCTTAAGAATTGAGATGAAACAATCCAAAAGGAAAATGGGCGAAAGATATTCCTAGGCAGTTCCGAGGAGAGCAAATTCAAATGGCCCATAAACATTAAAAAAAAAATGCTCAAACTAACTTCAAGACAGAGAGATGCAAAACAATATACCAAAGAACCCAACACACGGGGAAAATTTGCAAAGAGATAACACTACAAGCCCAGAAGAGAGGTTAGAGGGCAAGAAAGGAGTCATATATTGCTGATGGAAATGTGCCTTGTAGAGCCTTTGGTAAGCAAAAATTTTAATTTGCTATCTGCCATTACCTATTGAAAGTCAAAGTAGGCTTATTTGACCCAGCTATATCCTACTCCTGATAGCTACACCAAAGAAATAAAAGTATATATATATATGTACTTTACTGCTACAGTGTAGTAGAAAAACAGAAATAGGGTGAATGACCATCAAAAGAATGATTAAATAAATTATGATGCATTCATAACATAGAATATCATGCAGCCATTAAAAATGAGTTTGAGGGGATTCCCTGGCAGTCCAGTGGTTGACTCGCCGCTCTCACCGCGGAAGGCCAGAATTCGATCCCAGGTCGGGAAACTAAGACCCTACAAGGCAAAAAAAAGTTTGATTTTTGTTTTTTTAATTAATTATTTATTTATTTTTGGCTGCGTTGGGTCTTCGTTGCTGCGAGCAGCGGCTACTCTTTGTTGCGGTGCAAGGGCTTCTCATTGCACTGGCTTCTCTTGTTGCGGAGCACGGGCTCTAGGCACGCGGGCTTCAGTAGTTGTGGCACACGGGCTCAGTAGTTGTGTCTTACAGGCTCTAGAGCACAGGCTCAGTAGTTGTGGCGCACAGGCTTAGTTGCTCCGCGGTATGTGGGATCTTCCCAGACGAGGGCTCGAACCCGTGTCCCCTGCACTGGCAGGCGATTGTTAACCACTGCGCCACCAGGGCAGTCCAAGTTTGATTTTTAATGGTTGATTTAGAGGGATTTCTATGAGGTATTTAAAGTGAACAAAGCAAAATACATGGAAGGATTGTGTTATGTTTGTGTGTGTGTGTTACATGAGCCTGGGAAAGGTACTGAAAAATACATCCCAGGTTGTTAACATGGTTTTAGAGGAGAGGAGGGTTGAGGAAGTTAGAGTTAGGGGGATCTGAGTAGATAAGGGAAGAATAGCAAAAATACAGCTGTGGGAAAACAAAACAGGATCATAAAGGCACAGACAATTCCTCATTGTCAGTGTCAAGTAAATAACAGTTTCTGGAATATAAATTTTAAAAGCTATATGAATCTCATTGCTATATGTAAAATATGAATATCAACATATGGGGAATAATGTGCTATAACAAAAATAACTGTCCTAGCCATAGTAATATGGATGACTTTTGAATTATTTCTTTTTCCCTAACATTCTTATGCTATCTTTAAGTAAAAAATAATTTAAAAAAAATTAAGTAATTAAGTAATAACTTCATAGCTAAATCAGAAAAAAATAAGTCATCATTCAAAAAGCAAAAGGAGTTTAACTTTCTTCTGTTACCTGAAATTCAATCTTCTTACACAGCTGAAGAACTTCAGTTGATCTTGTGAAGGACAAAGAAGCAGAAGGACTCCCCTAGGATGGCAGGCAGTTTGCTGAAGATTAAACTCAATCTTTTAAAAATTGCAAATAGGAAGCCAGGACAGATTTCTAAGCACAGACGTACCTAATGCCCTTTCGCGGCACAGACTCCAGCGTCCTAACAAGTTTCAAGGGCAGTGTTCAAGACAGACGCAGGTTTTCTTGGCATTATAGTGCACTGCCAATACTTACATTATATCATGATATCATTTTATGCTATATATGCTATATATCATTATATCATTATATCATTTTATGCTATAACTGCTCTTCTATTTATAGAACCGGCATAGTTGGCTCTTATATGTCAATATATTTGTAGCTCAAAATATCCTCAAAGTATTTACAAACTAAATATACTGCATTTTCAATCATTAAAATAACCCCTTGGGACTTCCCTGGCGGTCCAGTGGTTAAGACTCTGCACTCCCAGTGCAGGGGACACAGGTTGGACCCCTGGTTGGGGAACTAAGATTCCGCATGCCGCACAGCATGCCAATAAATAAATAAATAAATAACCTCTTGAAAATTGTGTTGTTGTTAAAGAATAGATTTATAGCATACATTTTCATAGATGATCTAATTAGAAGATATTTACTTATAGAAAAAGATAACTGTACATACATGGGATCCATTCAAGTTTTTTAATTACTTGTTATATTGTTTCTCAAAAGGTTTTCATTTAGATAATGATGTGTTTGTTTTCGCTGTGTTCTTTTAACCCCTCCCTACCCTCTTCCAACTCACTGGGTATGCAGCATCTTTCTGACTGTCAGACACAGAGACCTGGACAATGACTTGCATTTGGTAAAGTGGATTGAAGGCTGAATGCCATTATCTGTGTTCTTAGCACCATAGAAGCCAGCGCATGGATTCTTATGCAAACCCTAGAGAAGAGGAAAGACCCTCTGTGATGTGTGAGGTTGAATTTCCTGCCTTCAACCCACCAAACCAGGGAGGATGAGGGCTCAGTCAGAAGTAAGACCATTATAAGAAAAACAATTTTTAATGTGACTTTCCTTAGCCAGTCGAATTTATGGGGTAAGGTTCATGCTAGCTACCTTCTCTTCATATTAAAAGCTAAATAGAGTATAAATCATGCTATTTAGAGAAAAGAGAACAAAGCAATGCTGTCTCAAAGGCCCTAAGAAGTCATTCATCAGGAATGCGAGTGCGTATTTGATTTACAGAATTTCTATGCCAAGCAGAGAAGTATGCGAAAACAGCAAAGCAAAATGCAGAAGCTGCAATAATAGTTTCGTTTAGCTGGAGCATGTCCTGTATCAACAGGGATTAACGATTTTAGTTTTTTGATCGCCCCCAAGATCATGTTCACTATTGATGACGCCTATGATGTCTGTAAAGAGTCACTGCAATTGATTTATTTGTCCAGCAAACTTTTTGTCAGCAAATTCACTACCACCTTAAAAATGTCACTGACTGCTCTATGCTTTCAACACTAGAAGCACAAGCTGCAGTGAAAACTGTATTGAGCTCACCCTTACTGTCAGAATTCTAAGAAGCAATAACATATTTATGATTTCATGTTAAAAATCTCCCAGACATCACTGTTTAAATCACAATTTAGCAATAACAGAGTAACTTGAAATTATGAAGTTTTACATTTCACCATTCTGTTTTCCTCTTCACATTGAACAAAATTTGAAAGGATTAAGAGGAGAAGCTATAACATATAAATTATTCAAGAGTTCTTCCTGTTTTTAAGCTCCACAAGACTGAGACGACAACTCTTTTGAAGTGGTAGAGAGTACTGTGAGGTATCTATATATGATAGAATATAATATAAATGAAAATAAATTGAGTCTGATTATATAAATGTAGATATTCTTATTAGAATATTTGTTGAGGAATTGAATGCAGTTGTATTGATTGGAAATGACCCACTCATTCAAAAACATTTGAGCACCTACAAAGTGACAAAAGGTAGAGATGAATAAAACAGATATGGTCCCTGCCTTCTTGGAGCTGAACAAAAGAGCAAACACATACTAAATACTTACTATACGTGGTGCATTATATTAGTCTATGTTTATTATTATAGACCAAACGCTGTTCTAAGTGATTTGTCTGTGTAAACTCATTTAATCCTCACGAGAAATTTCTCAGGTAAGTACTATCATTTATGTTATACAGAAACAGAGAGGTAGTTTGTTCAAGGCTCCACTGAGTAAGTGGAGGAGCCAGGATTCAACCCAAGGAGTCTGTGTTCTGTGCCACCTCTCAAATTGCTACATAATTATACTCCAATAAAGATGTAAAAAAAAAAATTTGCTACATAAATAATATTTAATCACGAGTACAAACTTCTGAGGACAGTACTCTTATCTCAGTTTTGCAGAAGAGGAAACTGAAGTGTAAAGAGGTGAAATAACTCATCAAATATGAACTGACAAGACCCTACCCACCACACTACACTACACTACACTCTGCTTTACAGGCAAGATAGACACACAAGGGTCAACTAGGCGCCGTATTTAAACTTTGACCCCATTTGACCTCAAGGTAAAGCATTTTCCTTCAAACCAGATACTAACCCCACCCCACCCTCGGCAAAAAATGTCATATCGGAAAAGACATAATGTACTCAATCAATAGCTTCGTGCTGTCACCACCACGACCACATCCTTTCCTAGACTCCTATCAATGTCTCAGGAAGTCCTTCCATTAGCATTTCTCCTATATGTGAGGTTCCAATAACACATCTGAATCTTCGAGGGCACACAAGGTTTACGCTCCACACTTAAATATTTTTTTACTCCCCTGATTCATGAGCTGCTTCTTCTTGAAATTTAACATTTTTTCTATCTTTTTTGCTCCCGATCTCTCCGGACCAAACTCACATCTTGCAGATTCCCCCTAAAATCCATTCGAAGCTCTGTTTTCCTTCCCATCACTGATGTATAACTGCTTTACAATATCACTGCTACTTATGCATGAAATGTGTGTCAGCATTTTATTCTGACTACCAAGATCTGATGCATCTTGAGCAGGCAGCCAAATTAAATAAAAAATAATTTTGGATTTATTTTGGTTTATAATTTGGTTTCTATGTTTAAGGCTAAAATATTTCCTTGCACAATAATGTGAAATGTACCTAATGCCACTGAACTGCACACGTGGAAATGGCTAAAATGGTAAATTTTATGTAATATATATGTCATCACAATTTTTTTAAATAAATAAAGAGCTGAAAGAGCTGGTCGACATCAAAAAGGAAAAGAAAAAGAATAAAACATTGCCAATCAAGCCCTGATATCAATTTGCGAGATCTAATGGTTTTACCTCATAACAGGTTTTAAGTAAGAATATTTTAAGAAAATAATGGCCAGGGAATTCCCTGGAGGTCCATTGGTTGACTCCACAGGGACTTAAGATCTCACAAGCCACAGCACGACCAAAGGAAAAAAAAAACGCCAAATTTTATTTGGTGACTATAATGGTGATCTAAAATATTTATGTATTCCAAGTTTGTGATCAATTATGTATATTTGAATAGGTAAGTTTACATGATTTATTTTTTTTTAATCAGCAAATGTCCTTTTCCCCAGTCAATATCTCCCAGCTACAAGCACAGTGCCTGGTACATAATTGACACTTGATAATTATTTGTGAATGGTTGAATAAAGGATTCTTCAGGATTATAACCACTGAGCTACTTTATATGGAGAACAAAAGGAGACTTTGCAATTATAGTTATCAATATAAAGTATTAGTTATTTTGAGATCTTTATATAAACAGGGAAAAATGCTTCTGCATCAGAGGTGAAAAATAAGGATTGGAATTAGTTCAATCTATGTTACTAATGTCTCTTTCTCTATGTCTTAAGTTTGATGTTGCAAAATGAACTGATAATTATTGTAAGAATAAGATAATTTTTGAACATGTATAATATGCCACACATTTAATGCCTGGTACTATTCTAAGGCTTTACACATATTAACTCACTAAATCCTCCTAACAACTTTATGATTTCATACTAGTATTACACCCAAAGAGAATAAACTGAGGCACACACTTGCACCCAAGGTCATGTAGCTGGTATGTGGTGGAGCTAGGATGTAACCCAAGTCAATCCAACTCTCAAGTCCGAGCTTTTGACCACTTTGCTCTATTGCTATTTTTGTATTTAGTCCTCACAATTACCCTAAGAGAATATTTTCATTTGTAGAGGTGAGGTTTAGAATAGTTAAATAGCTGATAAACTGCAGAACTGAGATTTAAACCTGGGAAACCTGATTTCCAAGACTGCTCTTAACAGGCCAGGCAATATTGTCTCCTGAGCCAAGCTAGGTCTTATAACTTACATGTGGTTTTGGTTCAGCCAAAAACTGGTATTTGTATTTAATTCATGATTCATGTTATTTACTATACTTTTGGCTTGTGATTCAATTTAGCTCAAGTCCATGACCTGAAGTAAATTACTTAATCTTACTGTAATTCTACTTCTTTAGATAAAAAGAATATTATGAAATTTTAATAGCATGTTTGCAATGTTTTGAGCTCAAAGAAGAAAACTGCTGTTTTAGAATTCGAACATGTTAAATTTCAGATACTCTGTATCCTCAAAGTGGACATGCCCAGTAAGCAATTGGATGTATGAGTCTGGAATACAAAAGCAAGATATGGGCTAGAACTATAGATTGGGAATCTGGGAGGAAAGAGTTGGTAGTTTAAAGCCTGAGGATAGTGCAGAGTCGAAGAAAAGAGAGCTTAGGTCAGAATTCTGGAGAAAATGAATTAACATTTAAGGGAAAGGCAGATTTCAAAAGCCCACGTAGGAGACTAGTCAAGAGAAGCCAGAGAAGACTTAAAAAAGTTCATGAGGAAAGTCATGAGACCTAGGGACAGGACTGTGGCAGAGAAGAGAGTGGTCTGCAGTGTCAAATGCACCCAAGATGATGAGAGATGAAACACAAACTTTTACTGACAAAGAGAGCATTGGTGACCTTGTTTGGAGCAGTTTTCTTTTAGCAGTGAGGGTTGAAGTCAGACTGTGTTAAGTTGCATTGTCAGTGTAAATAGAGACAAAGTTTCCTCCTTCAAAATATTTGGCTAAATTAACAATGTTGCAGATGAAAAATATTTGATATGATTAAAATGTTCATACTGTTAAGTGAAAAAGCGTTTATAAAACAGTGTTATAGTCTGATCCCACTTCTTCCAGTTATCTATTGCTATATAACAAGCCACCCCAAAATGTAGTGGCATAAAACTGAAACAGAAAGGAAGGGGGCAGGGCACATTAAAAGAATGCCTAACCATTGAGGACAAGACATAAACTGGTTAGAACCAACTAGGTCCAAGATGGCAGAAGATTCAACTTCCAGTAGACCTCCAGTCTCATTATACACTCATTGTAATTGTAATACATTAGCATTTAATGACACACCCACAGATGCCATGACAGTTTCCAGGGCTACCATAAAAGGCCAAAAAGTGGGCCGTGGCCCAGTTCCTGAAAATCCCTGTCCCTTCCCCAAAATAGTTGGAATAATCCTCCCACTTGTTAGCCTATGAAATTACTCAGTCATAAACTAACCACCCCATATTTCGGGGCTCACTCTTGCCTTTTGAGATGGACTGCATTCTGTCTATGGAATGTGTCTCTCTCTAAATAAATCCACTTCTTACCTATCACTTTGTCTCTCACTGAATTCTTTCTGTAACGAGACATAAAGACCCTGAGCTTCATTAAGTCCTGAGACCAGGTGTCAGATTTCAATTAAAAGTGGGTTCAAGGGCTTCCCTGGTGGCGCAGTGGTTGAGAGTCCGCCTGGCGATGCAGGGGACACGAGTTTGTGCCCCTGTCCGGGAGGATCCCACATGCTGCAGAGCGGCTGGGCCCGTGAGCCATGGGGGTGGGGGGTGGGTGGGTTCAAGTTCCAGTTTGAGTTCTGGCTGGGTTCGAATCCCATCCGAGTTGTGCAGTTTCAGTATGGTGTTTATGCCTACTAGTCGATTGTTTCAAAAGTGAACCCCAGTGCACTTTTTAACAAGTGTTCCCTCTTTGCATATGAACTGAACACTAAGCTAATCCTTTGCCCAAAGTTGCTCTTCACTTTTATTGTGTGCCTTAAGGTCAATCACTTTAAGTACATTACATGAATAAAACGCATTGGAATTCACTTGCCAGGGGACACATGGCAAGAACCTGAAACACTGGCTCATACTTTGAATAAACCTGCCTCTGGCACTGACAAAAACCATTAAGACCACATTTCATATTCCATAAGAGAAAAGTGTTCTTCTGTACAAGAAAATTAGGATATGGGAAAAATGAGAGAGCACTAGGGTGAGACCCAAATAGTGATTGGAGGAGGAGAAAATTAACATTTCGATGAGTACAATGTGCAGTGCACATCTGACATCTCGGTTTTTTTTAAATTTTTTGCGGTACGTGGGCCTCTCACTGTTGTGGCCTCTCTCGTTGCGGCACACAGGCTCCGGACACGCAGGCTCAGCAGCCATGGCTCACGGGCCCAGCCACTCGCACACAGGCTCCGGACACGCAGGCTCAGCGGCCATTGGCTCACAGGCCCAGCCACTCCACGGAATGTGGGATCCTCCCGCACCGGGGCACGAACTTGTGTTCCCTGCATCGGCAGACGGACTCTCAACCACTGCGCCACCAGGGAAGCCCTGACATTTTGTTTTCATCCTCCCAACAACTCTTCGATAAAGGCGTTACCTCTGTTCTACAGATGAGGAATCTACAGCGCAGGGGTTTCGAGCCTAGATGGAGCCCAAAGCCACGTTTCTTCAAAACCCCACGTCGTCTCAGCAGAAATTAGCTATGAAGAAGCCTTCCTAGAATGACATTTCCCAGGATTAGAGTGGAATGTAAATGCCTAAGGCAAAACTTCGACTGATTCCTTCAGGGCCAGAACATTCTTTTTGCCTATCCTGCACTTTGAAATAGAGGGCAATACCAACATCTTTATGCTTTTTTAAGACAGGTGATCCTTTTCTCCTTAATAGGGAAAAATACCAAGTAAAGAACAAATAGCTATTAAGGAAAACAATTTCAAAAACTGTAGGGGGTTTACACTACAGTTCAAACAAGGTGAGTACAGTAAGAGAGAGACAGGGACCCCCGAGGTGTAGCGCAGAGACTGCACGTCAGAATTCCAGGTCCAGGCTGTTTCTGACAGAGAATACCAGGAAATGACTTCACATTTTTCTAGACTATCAATATACGTCAAGTATCCCAGCAGGATAATCCCGGCGCCTGGACCACGCCCATAAATGCCAGTCAAGCAAAGGGGCGGCCGCACAGCGAGGCGAAATGCTCCTTCCTGCCCCGCCCCCTGCCCCGCCCCGGTCCTGCCCCGCCCCGCCCAGTGACGTCAACCGCCGGCACACCTTTGCGCCTGCGCAGACCGGACAAGCGGCGGCAGACCGAAGAAGTTGCGCATGTGCCGAATGGGAAGTTGTTCCTTCTCCCCTCCCGCCTCTCGCTTCTTTTTTCTACAGCGACTTAGCGAGGACGTGCTTCCGGGTCAAAGGGTTTGCTTCCGGAGAGCGGGAAGGCTGAAACGCGGTGGTTAAGCTGGGACTGAGTTTGCAAGGTTCTCGGTGGGAGAAGGCTATAGCCATGGACAGGTCAGTTCTGGTGGTGACGGCCGAGCCCGGACACTTGTCCCTCCAGGGTGTTGGAGGAACGAAACAGGTGAAACCCGACTCCCAGAGGAAGCCGACGAGGGCCCGGGTGCTGACCCTAGGACTCCTTTTCCGGGCTGGGGGGACTGCAGCTGATGGGAGAAAGGCCGCTTGGGTCGGGAAGGGATACGGCTAATGATAATCTCCTGGTTCCCACGGCGGCTCTGCCATCTACTCACTTTCGCGCAACATTTTTCGCTCCTGGGTTGGGCGAGGTAGGAGGTGGCCCGGCATTCGAGATGCTGAGTGACCTGCCGTAGACCACAGAGCCAGTCAGTGATGGAACAGGGATCTCAGCCCAGACTTTCTGATTACAGGTTCCAGCACCAGATAGTTATTGTGTTCTTTCTATGACCCTGGCACTATGCCAGACATCTGCGTTAAAGATGAGTTATTCAAGGTTCTTGGCCTCGGGGGAATGTGTAGTGGAGGAGACAGCCGAGTAGTACGGAGTGATAAGTATTTTGTACTGCTCTGTGGGAAAAGAAATGGGGAGCAGTGAAGTCTCCCTGTCATGGGAGGTATCAGGAAGACCTCTCAAAGGAGAATGCTTTCTAGTTGGTGTTTGAATAGTAGCAGTAGCCTACACTGACTAACTTAAACGCTTTAAATATATTATTAGCTAATTTAATCTTTCTAACAATCCTGTGAGGATAGCTACTTTTTACACCTAACATTGGGGCTAAAAAAGGTTAAGGACCTTGGTCAGTTAGGAAGCTAACAAATAGAAGAACCAAGTTGCCAACCTGGATCTGTGTGTCTCTAGATTCCAGGAGGCTGTTTGATGAGTAAGTATTCACCAGGTAGACCAAGGGGGCAAATGTAGGCCTCTGTAAAAGAAGCAACATGTACAAAGGTGTAAGGATATGAAAGCGTAGCCGAATGGTCACATGCAGTGTATGTTTGTATGGAGTGATGTTTTGGCTGAATATAAGGCTGGACTGGTAAGCTGGGGTCAGATTGTAAAAACCATGCTAGGAAATTTGGACTTGATTCTGTAGGCCAGAGATAGCTATCTGAAGATTTTCAAGTGGAGGAAATGCATATTAGATTCTTGTCTTAAGATACAGGCCTCTTAATTCACACAATTTATTTTCTAGACTTTGGGCAGAGAATGACAAGGGCATTGTGACCACAGTAGTGCTGAGACAGGAGACACCTTTAGTGTAGTCTGGGGAGAAAAAACTTGAAGGATCATTTCTCTCCAATTTACTAGATTTCTTTTTTACTTAGCCTCCCAAGTCACCAGCTTAAATAGTGGTATCCATGGTTTGAAGTATTTTGGAAACTACAGAAGATCCTTTTAAGAGTTCCTGCAGTTTTAGGGACCTCAGTCCAAAGAGGAAAGGTTTACCTTCATGAAGCAGTTATCTAAAACAGTGTTATAATATAGATTTAGATTCCACGTGTTAAAATAATTCCATAGGAGAAAATAACAAGTAAGTATTAGAAAGTCATAGAAGTCTTTGTGCAGGTAAAATGTGAGCAGGACTTTGAGGGATACGCAGGATTTGGAGCCATAGGGGCATTGTCAACAAAAATATCAAAGACTTGGCTACTGGGATGATCTGCATCTTGACTGACTTAGGATCCTTTGGTCCAATCATGATGATAAAATTTTTTTGCAAATGCTACATTCTCATTTCATTCACATGAGCTTGATTATGCCATTTTAGGAGTGGCTTTGAAGAGATGGCATCTCCTGTGATCCGGGAGGCAGAGGTGACTCGGACTGCACGAAAACAGAGTGCTCAAAAAAGAGTTTTAAGTATCCTTTGCATTTTAAGCATGATTATAAAAATTGCAACATGTTGGGAATCAGGATTATAGACTTTTCTTTTTATGAGCGATATTAAACACTAGCTATAATAATAAAATGCTATGGACATTAGTTTTAGGTTTGTTTTTTTTTAAACTTCCCAGATGTGTTATTTTGTAAGTATAATGCTGAAATTCAGTGAGATTCATGTTTCCCTGAAAATAAGGATGTTCCATTTTACTGCTAACCATCATACGGTGGTTAGCTTCTGCTGAGATTAGATTTTTTTTATTATTTGAAATCTGACTAACAACTTTTAGTTCAATGTGTAGTAACCTAAGACTGATAACTGAGAATTTAAAGGGGAGAGGGAATTATTTACTCTTTGCATAGAAAATGTGGTAGCCATAAGATACTTTGCCCTTGAAAAATGTATTCACATATTTTGTATAGTGTAAATATGGTTCATTCTATCTTTGATGGTGTCTTTTCTACATGAAAAACTTTTCTTAACTTTTCCTGTAGTTCGGGCATCCCAAGATGAAATTTTTGCTAATACTACACCAAGAAACCAGGTTATCCCCCGAACTCCCAGCTCATTTAGACAACCTTGTAAGATTTTTTTTTTTGCTTTTAAAGCATTTAATAATGATAACAATAATAGCAACTAATACCATAATATATATTATATTTTATAAATTATCTCTAATTAAGAACAAATAATAATGATTGCAGTTACTATTTGTTGAACTCTTACCATGTGTAAGTCACTGTTCTTTACATAAATGCATACTAACTATGACATAGGTATTATCTCTATTTTGCCAAGACTGAATGTGAGACTTAGAGAAGTTGATTAACCCAGATAACATAGCTAGGTAAGTATGTAAGTAATGGAACCAAAATTCGAATCATAATCTGCTTACTCCAGGGCCCATGTACTCTATACTATAGTATGCTTTATAAAATTAGAATTTGGCAAATTCACGGACTCATTCGTGTCCCTTTTTTTATGCTCAGTTGTGCTATAATGAAAGCATCTCTGTTTGCAGTAAAGTTTTTCTTGGTGGGCTCAGTAGTACCAAAAATTAATGTTAGGAAAATAAGTTGAATCTTCATATGATGGAAATGTTAATAATTGAAAGTATTTATTTGGTTAGAATCTAAATAATTGAAAAGTGAAAATTATTCTTTATTGTTTGTTTGCTTGTTTTCTTCCATGATCAAGGCTCACGCATTTCGAATTCTTTTTACTAACCTCTTCCTAGTAGTTACTCCAACAAACCGAAGCTTACTAAGGCAGCCAGATGTTTTCTGCATTCTTGGAACTGGAGGGAGGTCTCCTCGGTTTACACAGTCTTCAGGGTTCTTGGGAAATCTGTCTATGGTATGTAGAAAGATGGAGCTGAAATTTTCTTCCTAATTATTAACGTAAGATATTTAGCTTAAAAGCTTTTAATGAGAATTGAAGTCTTATTTGTCATAAAGTAAAGTAATTCGGTTATGTTAATTGAAATCAGGTTTTGATTAGAAAGACTTTCAGAAAACTGAGACCCTTAAGCATACTCATGTCATAGGTGGAAGCTGTGGCACCAGCGGCAGTTAGTTGCCTACAAAATGTGTTAATCTGACAGTTTGCTGATCAGAATAAATCAATTCCGATTGGTTGCTATTGGTATAAAAGCTGAGCCCAAGAAGCATAGAAGAGAAGGAAGCCGGGAGTAATCAATGAAGACTGTCATAAGGAAGGAGGACAAAGCATTAAAGGAAAGAGGAGAAAATTTTGGGAGAAGTAGATGAGACACTCTTTAGGAATCACTATGGTACAATATTTATAATAGCAAAAGAAATGTCTTATAAACTGTGATACAGAATGACGTGACCTAGGTGCTTAAAATACCCTATAGAAAAAGAAAGAATTGTGTCTAACTGAGAAGAAGAAAATGGAAGACTTTTGTTGGAGTAGTAGAGTATTATGGCCCATTTAGTTCCAAAAACAAGATAAAAATGGCTCTTTATTTGGCTCTGTGCTTATTAAAAAGAGGTTTTGCATGTTAAACCTCTCCTTGTCTTAGAAGGTTAAATCCATCTTAGCAATGTTTATTACAGTCTTACGAATTTTTAGAGTGTTAATATCTAACAGTGATCTAGTCATTGAACAGTTTTACTTTGCTTATGAAACTGGTTTATTTTGACAATGTTTATTCTTATTCCTCTTAAAAACATGAGTGAATTGACTGCTTCTGTGTTTAAGCAAAAGAAAATGAGTTTTATTATTTACTGCTTCAGAACTGCAAGATTAATAGTAAAATTGTTACTCTTTTAAAGGCCAGGATAGAGTAAATATGTATTGATTATTACAAAATGTTTGGAAATTACTTTGTAGTCAAAGATATTGTCTTGATTTGTTTTGCCTATTTTATTTTATTTTTGAATATTTATTTATTTTCCTTATTGTTTTGGCTGTTTTGGGTCTTAATTGGGGCACACGGGATTTTTGTTGAGGCATGCGGGATCCTTTCGTTACGGCGCGTGGTCTCTTTGTTACAGCGTGCGGGTTTTCTCTCTCTAGGTGTGGCACACTGGTTTTCTCTCTCTAGTTGTGGTGCGTGGGCTCCAGGGTGCGTGGGCTCTGTAGTTGTGGCGTGCGGGCTGTCTAGTTGAGGTGCGAGAGCTCAATAGTTGTGGTGCATGGGCTTAGTTGCCCTGTGGCATGTGGGATCTTAGCTCCCTGACCAGGGATTAAACCCACATCCCCTGCATTGGAAGGCAGATTCTTTACCACTGGACCACCAGGGAAGTCCCTGTTTTGCCAATTTTAATATCAGCTGTGAGAAGTGGTCTTAGATAGCCCTGAAGGAAGTACAGTTATTTGCCATGTTGATTTTACCGTGTGTCTACCTGCCAAGATTTGGTTATGGACCAAAGTATTTTTCTGAATGCAGGATATCACTGCTGTGTAAGATTTTCAGTTTGATCTTTATAATAATGATGATTAGTATCCAGAAGGGAGTAAACTATCAAGCAGTCTTCAGTAGCTGCAGCTAAGCTCTCCTCAGCCCATAGTTACTACCTCACTAATATGTAGGGCCTCAGCACCCATCTTTAGCATTTTTCCTTGGGGAGACTGATTTAAAGGTACATTTTTATTGTTGCTCATGCCTAGATTTTAAGTAAAGGTAAATTTAAAAAAGCTTTTTATTACTATTTTTTAATATGTCCAAAAATACAATAGTAGAGTAAGCCGCCATGTATTTATTGCCCACCTTCAACAGTTATCAGCATACGGCTGATCTTGTTTCATCTATACCCACAAGCATTTCTCCCACATTATAGTTCCCAGATTTCATACCATTTTATCCATAAATACTTCAATAGGTATCTCTGAAACATAAAGATGCTTTCTTTAACATAAGTACAATATTGTTAACACATCTAACCCCTCCCTACACACACAGAGTAATTCCTTTATGATTTCAAATAGCCATTTTATGTGTACTTTTTCCATTACAATAAGTATTTCATTAAGTGTTCATACTTCTTCAGTTGTGTCAATTTTTTTTTTTTTTTTTTACGGTACGCGGGCCTCTTACAATTGTGGCCTCTCCTATTGCGGAGCACAGGCTCCGGACGTGCAGGCCCAGCGGCCACGGCTCCCGGGCCCAGCCGCTTCGCGGCATGTGGGATCCCCCCCGGACCGGGGCACGAACCCATGTCCCCTGCAACAGCAGGCAGACTCTCAACTACTGCGCCACCAGGGAAGCCCAGTTGTCGGTTTGCTCAAATCAGAATCCAAACAAGCTCAACACATTGCATTTGCTTGGTATGTCTCTTAAGTATTTTAATCTATAAGTTCCTCCATCATTCTTTTTTTCTTTACCATTTATTTGTTGTAGAAACTGGATCATTCATCCTGTACTATTGCCCAAAATTAAAAAAATTGATTTGAACTAGTCCTAGAGCAATAGAACTAAAGCTGATATTAGTTTACTTATTAATATCAGCTTAAATATTACAAAATGGAATCTTTATTGGCTTTTTTTTTTAAAGTATGGAGTAGTACAAAGAAGAAAACTAAAAAGCTGGGACTGGGACTTCCCTGGTGGCGTAGTGGTTAAGAATCTGCCTGCCAATACAGGGGACATGGGTTTGATCCCTGGTTCCAGAAGATCCCACATGCTGTAGAGCAACTAAGTCCGTGCACCACAACTACTGAGCGTGTGCTCTAGAGCCCACAACGACTGAGCCCGCGAGCCACAACTACTGAAGCCCGTGCGCCTAGAGCCTGTGCTCTGCAACAAGAGAAGCCACCACAATGAGAAGCCCGCGCACCGCAACGAAGAGTAGCCCCCGCTCACCGCAACTAGAGAAAGCCTGTGTGCAGCAAGGAAGACCCAGTGCAGCCAAAAATAAATAAATAAATAAATTTTAAAAAGGAGGAATATACTGCCTTTTTTAAAAAAAAAAAACCACCAGGACTTCCTTGGTGGTCCAGTGGTAAAGACTCCAAGCTCCCAGCGCAGGGGGCGCAGGTTCAATCCCTGGTTGGGGAACTAAGATCCCACATGCCTCATGGCATGGCCAAAAAAAAAAAAGCCATGATTTCCTTAATAAAATGGCCCCATGGCTGTCTTTTAAAAGTGAAAAACACATACCTATGGTCTTTAAAAGGTTTTAATAGTATTGAAGTCTTCATTCACTCAGCAGCAATAACCACATTACTTTTCTGTATCTTCCTTTTATTTTTTCAGGTAACTAATCTGGATGACAGTAATTGGGCCGCTGCATTCTCATCACAGCGTGCAGGGCTCTTCACAAACACAGAGCCCCACAGTGTAACAGAAGATGTAACTCTCAGTGCTGTTATGTTACGGGAGGACGATCCTGGAGAAGCTGGTAAAACTTTGTTTGTAACACAGTAGCTTGTCGTTTTACTAAGATCAAGGAAATTATCTCCTATTCCTGAACATCATTAAAAAATATTTTTGGGGGCTTCCCTGGTGGCGCGGTGGTTGCGAGTCCGCCTGCCAATGCAGGGGACACGGGTTCGTTCCCTGTCCGGGAAGATCCCACATGCCGCGGAGTGGCTGGGCCCGTGAGCCATGGCCGCTGAGCCTGCACGTCCGGAGCCTGTGCTTCGCAACGGGAGAAGCCGCGGCAGTTAGAGGCCCGCGTACCGCAAAAAAAAAAAAAAAATTTTTTTGTTAAGCCAACTAGTTATGGTAATGGCTACGACATTTGATGTAGCTCTAGGAGGTTGAGAACCTCACGTTAGTTCTCAGTTGGAGCGGCATTTTGCCGTTTAATCTTTCAGTATAAGTAGTAGCCTGTTAGGTTATTAGACTAGTCTCTAATATTTTTATTTCCATATTTGTGCTGTTGAAAGAGCTTCTCTTTTTCTTTTGGTTTAATTTTTATCTGACATTGTCGACGTGTTTTATTTGGCCTGGATGCTAGTGTTGTTTCTTCAAACAGTACCGTAACTATTCTAACTTTACATTGGTTATCACCATTCCCTTTTGGAAAAAAAATCTGCCTTTAGTGTCTCTGTACCTGCACATTATGACATAGGTTCTTCTTCATTTTATTATTATAAGCTAACATATATGAGTGCTAGTCAGTATGCTTACCACTGTATGAACACTAACTCCTTTCATGGTCCATTAAATAGATACAGTAACTGTTTCCATTTTCAGGGAAAGGAAACTGCTGCTTAAAAGGATTAAGTAACCTGTTTGAGCTCACCTGGCTAGGAAGTGATGGCACCAGGATTTGAAACTAAGCAGTTTGATTCCAGAGCCCTTCTCTCTCTCTCTTTTTTTCCGAATAAATTTATTTATTTATTTATTTATTTTTGGCTGTGTTGGGTCTTGGTTGTTGCGCACAGGTTTCTCTGGTCGCGTCGAGCAGGGGCTACTCTTCGTTGCAGTGCGCGGGCTTCTCATTGCGGTAGCTTCTCTTGTCGCGGAGCACGGGCTCGAGGCGTGCAGGCTTCAGTAGTTGCAGCACGCGGGCTCAGTAGTTGTGGCTTGTGGGCTCTAGAGCGCAGGCTCAGTCGTTGTGGCGCACGGGCTTAGTTGCTCTGCAGCATGTGGGATCTTCCCGGACCAGGGCTCGAACCTGTGTCCCCTGCATTGGCAGGCATATTCTTAACCACTGCGTCACCAGGGAAGTCCCAGAGTCCTTCTCTTAACTCTCTGGTGACCACTGCTTCTTTGTAGTATTTGCCAGTTATAAGTACTCAAATATTGAGTGACTCAAAAGTACTTTGTACTTAATCTATAAAATATTTCATTTTTAGTGTGAACCATGGCTGAGGCCTTAAATATTATACAGTATTGTAGTAGAGTGTATGTATTTTCCCTGAGTAAAACATGTCATTTTAGTATCTATTATAACTTTCTCAGCTACTTTGTTATGGTGTACTTAAAATATAATTCAGATGTTTCAAAATCTGGCTCATGGTTTTGTAGTAATGGTCAACAGACTACTGAATAATACATTTTGGAATCTTCAAAGACTTGTAGGTAACAAAAGACAAAATAACTTGGACTACATCAAAATATGTGTCAAAAGAACAATCAATAGAGTGAAAAGGCAG
Source organism: Leucopleurus acutus (assembly GCF_964270905.1). Lineage (NCBI taxonomy): Eukaryota > Metazoa > Chordata > Mammalia > Artiodactyla > Delphinidae > Leucopleurus > Leucopleurus acutus. The sequence goes on from NC_139152.1 coordinate 56,010,004, forward strand.
CCCACAGAGTGGGAGAATATATTTGCAAATCATATATCTCATAAGAGATTAATATTCAGTATGTAGAAAGAACTCCTACAACTCAACAATAATAGAAAACAAACAACTCAGTTGAAAAATGGACAGAGGACTTGAATAGACATTTCTCCAAAGAAGATATAAAACTAGCCAATAGGGCTTCCCTGGTGGCACAGTGGTTAAGAATCCGCCTGCCAAGGCAGAGGACATGGGTTCGAGCCCTGGTTGGGGAAGATCCCACATACTGCAGAGCAACTAAGCCCATGTGCCGCAACAACTGAGCCTGCGCTCTAGAGCCCACAAGCCACAACTGCTGAGCCTGCGTGCCACAACTACGGAAGCCCGCGCGCCTGGAGCCTGTGCTCCGCAACAAGAGAAGCCACCACGATGAGAAACCCGTGCATTGCAAGGAAGAGCAGCCCCCACTCGCCACAGCTAGAGAAAGCCCGCGTGAGAAAGCCCGCGTGCAACAAGGAAGACCCAACACAGCCAAAAATAAATTAAAAAAAAAACCTAGCCAATAAGCACATGAAAATTTGCTCAACATCTGTAATGTTGCATTATTAAGTAATAATTTGCGTTAAGGAAATGCAAATCAAAACCATGAGACACCACCTGAACGCATTAGGATGGCTACTGTCAAAAACCCCCACAAAAACAGAAAAACCCCAAACAAACAGAAAATAACAAACGTTGTCAAGGATGTGGAGAAATTGGAGCTCTTGTACATTGTTGGTGGGAATGTAAAATGGTAAACAGTGGTGCTTCCTTAAAAAATTAAAAATAGAGTTACCATATGATTTAGCAATTCTGCCTCTTGGGTATATACCTAAATTCTGCCTTTTGGGTATATACCCAAAAGAAGTGAAAACAGGATTTTAAAGAGATTTGTGTTCCCTTATTTATAGCCCCATTATTCATAATGGCTAAAAGGTAGAAGCAACCCAAATGTCCATTGATGGATGAAGGATAAATAAAATGTGGTATATACTTACAGTGGCATATAATTCAGACACATGCTACAACATGAATGTACTTTGAGGACATTATGCTAAATGAAATAAACCAGTGGCATAGGGACAAATACTGTATGATTCCACATATGTGAGGCACCTAGAGTAGTCAAACTCATAGACATAGAAAGTAGAATAATGGTTGCCAAGGTCTAGGGAAAGGGGAGAATGGGGAGTTATAGTTTTAGGATTTTTTTTTCTTTTTTTTTTTTGAGGTGTAATTGACATAACATTCTGTAAGTTTAAGGTATACAACATATTGCTTTGATACACTTGCATATTATTAGTGTTAGCTGATACCTCCATTGTACTTTCACATCACATAATCATAATTTCTGTGGTGAGAACATTTAAGATCTAGTCTCCTAGCAACTTTCAACTAATACAGGTTTATTGATTATAGTCAATGCTGTGCATTAGATTTCCAGAATTTACTCATCTTCTAACTGCAAATTTGTACCCTTTAACCAACATCTCTCAATTCCCCCACTCTCTAGTCCCTGGAAACCACCATTCCACTCTCTGTTTCTATGAGTTTGGCTTTTTTAGATTTCCTCATGAGTGATATAGTACAGTATTTGTCTCTCTCTGTCAGATTTATCTTACTTAATGCCTTCAGGGTCTATCCAGGGTCTGTCCTGTCACAAATAGCAGGATCACTTTCTTTCTCATGGCTGAATAATATTCTGTTGTATATATATACCACTTCTTTATCCATTTATCCGGTGATGGACACTTAGGGTTTTTCCCTGTCTTGGCTGTTATGAATAATGCTGCAGTAAGTGTGGAAGTACAGATACCTTTTTGAAAGCCTGTTTTCATTTCCTTTGAATATATACCCGGAAGTGGTATTGCTGGATCATATGGTAGTTCTATTTTTAATTTTTTGAGGAACCTCCATACTGTTTTCCATAGTGGCTGAACCAGTTTACATTCTCATCAATAGTGCACAAAGGTTCCCTTTTCTCCACATCTTCACCAACACTTGTTATTTCTTGTGTTATTGATGATAGCCATTCTAACAGACGTGAGGTGATATCTCATTGTAGTTTTGATTTGTATTTCCCTGATGATTAGCGATGTTGAGCATCTTTTCAGGTACCTGTTGGCTATTTGTATGTCTTTTGAGGAATGTCTGTTCAGTTCCTCTGCCTATTATTTTTTGCTGTACGCGGGCCTCTCACTGTCGTGGCCTCTCCCGTTGCAGAGCACAGGCCCCAGACGCACAGGCTGAGCCGCCATGGCTCACAGGCCCAGCCGCTCCGCGGCATGTGGGATCTTCCTGGACCGGGGCACGAACCCGTGTCCCCTGCATCGGCAGGCGGACTCTCAACCACTGCACCACCAGGGAAGCCCCTCCTCTGCCTATTTTTAAATCGGATTGTTTGTTTTTGAATTTTATGAATTCTTTATATATTTTGGAGATTAACTTCTTATCAGGTATATAGTTTGCAAATATTTTCTCTCATTCCATAGGTTGCCATTTCATTTGTTGATTGTTTGTTTAGTTGTATAGAGCCTTTTAGTTTGATATAGTCCCACTTGTTGATTTTTTGCTTTCATTGCTTGTGCTTTTGGTATCATATCCAAAAAGTATTGCCAAGACCAGTGTCAAGGAACTTTTTCCCTACTTTTTTTTTTCTAGGAATTTTACAGTTTCAGGTCTTATTTAAGTTTTTAATTCATTTCAAGTTCATTTTTATGAGTGGTGTAAGATAGGGGTCTGAGTTTGTTTTTCTGCATGCGATTATCCAGTTTTTCCAGCACCATTTATTAAAGAAACTATCCTTTCCCCATTCAATATTCTTGGCTCCCTTGTCAAATATTAATTCACCATATATGTAGGAGTTTATTTCTGGACTCTCCATTCTTTTCCATTGGGTTATGTGTCTATTTTAATGCCAGTACTGTTTTGAATACTATAGCTTTGTAGTGTAGTTTGAAATCAGGAAGTGTGATGCCTCCTGCTTAGTTTTTTTTCAGGATTGCCTTGGCTATCCTGAGTTTAGTTTTGCAAAATGCAGAGTTCTGTGGTCCCATGGTGGTGATGGTAGCACAGCACTGTGTATGTACTTACTGCTACTGAACTGTACGCTTAAAAATGGTTAAAATGGTAAATTTTGTTATGTATATTTTACCACAATTATATATTTTTAAAAATATAGCAGTTTAAAAAAAGGATTTGTAGCTATGTTTTTAAGTTTTTAAAACAAACAGAATTACCTAGAAGTATGTCATTTAACTCTTTCTGTTCCTTTTCTTTTTAATGTGTTCTAGCATCCATGAGTATGTTTTCTGATTTCCTGCAGTCTTTTTTGAAGCACTCTTCAACTACAGTTTTTGACCTTGTGGAAGAGTATGAAAACATTTGTAGTAGTCAGGTAAGTTAATTTCACTGCATTGCTGGTCAGACTTCAGTACTCTTTAAGTTTTTTTTGAACAGCATCAACTTGTGAATTTCTATACTATATTTAAGGAGGATGTCTTGGGGTGTAGTGACAAGTGTGGCATGGTTAGAAGGTCGGCCAGAGCAGCTCTGCTTTTTACACGTTGAGAGTCCATATAATATTTCTTCTAAGGACAAAAGGATTCTGCATCTTTGAAAAAGGAAAACCCAAAATATACAAAGAACTTAAAACTCTACAGTAAGAAAATGAACAGTCTAACTGAGAAATGGACAAAACATGTAAACAGACACATCACCAGAGAAGATCTATAGATGGCAAATAAGTATGGGAAAAGATGCTTAACATCATATGTCAACACAACATTATAAATCAACTATACTCCAATATAAAATAAAAATTAAAAAAGAAACACATCATATATCATTAGGGAATAGCAAATTAAAACAAGATGCCACTATACACCTGTTAGAATGAACAAAATCCAAAACACTAACAAAACCAAATGCTGGCAAGGGTGTAGAACAAGAATTCTCATTCATTGCTGGTGGGAATGGAAAATGATACAGCCACTTTGGAAGACAGTGTCTCAGTTTCTTACAAAACTAAACATACTCTTACCATGTAACCTAACATTCATACCCTTTGGTATTTACCCAAAAGAGTTTAAAATATATGTCCACACAAAAGCCTGCACATAGATGTTTATAGCAGCTTTATTCATAATAGCCTAAATATGGAAGCAATCAAGATGTCCTTCAGTAAGTGAATGGGTAAATCAACTGTGGTTCATCCAGACAGTGGAATATTATACAGCCCTTAAAAGTAATGGGCTATCAAGCCATAAAGAGATGAGGATTAACCCGAAATGCATATCACTAAGTGAAAGAAGCCAATATGCAAAGGCTACATATGGTGTGATTGCAACTAGACAATATTCTGGAAAAGGGAAAACTTAAAGAGAATAAAAAGATCAGCAGTTGCCAGGGTTCAAAGGGCGGTAAGGATAGAAAGTGGAGCACAGTGGTTTTTTACTGGAGTGATATTATTCTGTGTGATATTATTATGAGGGACACATGTCATTATACATTTGTCAAAACCCATAGAATGTACAACACCAAGAGTGAACCCTTGTGTAAACTATGGACTTTCAGTAGTAATGACATGTCAGTGTAGCTTCAGTGACTGTAACAAACGTACCACTCTGGTACTGGATATTGATAGTGGGGGGTTAGGTTGTGTGTATTTGGGGGCAGAAAGTAATGGGAACTCGCTGTACTTCCTACTCAGTTTTGCTGTGAACCTAAAACTGCTTAAAAAATTAAGTCTCTTTTAAAGGAAAGGAAAGGACTTAAGAAACTATTGCATTCAAGAATAATTGAAATAATAGTAATAGCCAATATTTTTTGAGCATTTAATATTAGTTCAATAATCAGTTTATGAATTGTCCCATTATAAAAGCAGTAGCTTCATTAAATAACAAAAACAATAATAATCACCTAGTGAATCATTGGAGTTAGGATTCCAATAGAGAATTTATTAAAGGAATGAGAAATACAGATAATACTTTTATTAAACACTGGCCTTAAGACAGAAGTAACATTATTTTGTGAATACTTTTTAAAGGGTGGGGAAACCTGTTGTTTTGGTAGTGATTCTTCATTTTCTGAATGAGACCAATCCTGTTTCTTAATTGCCCTTGATAAGGAGGTAATATTCATAACCTTTGAGAAAGGTTTCTTTTACCTTGGGTCCTTAAACCTCCTATTAAATAATTTGGTGTGTGTTTCTGTGAAGAACATCCATATCTTTCATTAGACTTCTGCAAAAAGTCCTCAAATGGTTAAGAACTACTGTTTTACAGCAAGGAGGGATTTTGGTTAAGGTTTGGTTAGAAATGACAATGTTTTGGTACCAGTCTTAGGAAAATATTTTTCTTGATTTTTTTATATGGTATAAATTTTTCAGATAAAACTTGAAGATACCTTATTTTTAATTTTCATTGCTGCTCTGTTGGTTCATGTTATGATTTTGTTGGGTGTAGGTTAGATTTAGCTTATCTTCTGGGTTGATGTACAAGGAGAAAAACGCACGCATGGCTGTTATTGTTGAATCTGAACTCTAGAGACTGTTAAACTTTTACATATATACTCACATAAACACACCTTACTTCAAATTAAGGCCATTTCTAGTGGGAATGTTATATTACACTCAATTTCAAAAAGACAATAGACAGGAAAAATTTATAATATAAATATGTACATATATAAAATATATATAAATAGTTTTAGCACTATGTACTTGAAGAATACGAAGTTGTGACTCAAAATTATAGAAAACCTTATTACATTTGTATTTTTAATTCAGGTGAATATACTGAGTAAAATAGTGAGCCGAGCAACACCTGGACTTCAAAAGTTTTCAAAAACAGCCAGTATGCTCTGGCTTCTTCAACAGGAGATGGTCACATGGAGGCTGCTGGCTTCTTTGTATAGGTAAAGTTGTGTAGGACTTCAAAGAGAAATAAACTGGCAGATTAACTTGGAAGTTAGAGTAAGATGTGTTTGGAAATAGGTTCTGCCATTTTGTGATACTTATCATTTCTAATGCCTTAGTTGTCAGAAGTGAGTTAACGAGGAAAGGGGAATATTAATCATAAAGCTGGTAGCTACCAAAAATTGGATACATGTAAAGATTTAAGGAAAGTGCTAAAAAGACGGCAATATTTAGAAGAGGATAGATTAAGAAAAAGAACTGACAGATATACTTATGTAATGTAGAAGTTTGAGAGAAGTTAACCAAATTTTTCTTCTCTCAGATGCTCCTTGGTTTTGGCTTTCATTCTGTTACTTTCTCATCCTAATGAGAAAATCTTGAGAGAAACTTATATTTTTTCATTTGGGCCCTGTGAAAACATTATATTAAAAAGTTAGGTGTATGAATTAGCAGGTAGCCATTAAAGACTTTGCAGTTTGTCTCTTTAGTAAATATCATTTTTGTTCAGATGTCAGTATTAGATTCAGAAGGCATTTACTACTTGATTTTTGCTTTTAAAAGCATGTTGGCTAAGTTAATTGGAAACTCATTTGTTTACAGTGGATGGAATGCAGGTTTCTGCATGTATCTAGCTTAAAAAGGTGATTTCATTTACTCATATGAAATAAGGCTTTTTCATTTTGTGTTATTTTTCCCCAGAGACAGAATACAGTCTGCATTAGAAGATGAAAGTATGTTTGTAATTACTGTAAGTTTTATATTAAATTTTTTCCTTTATAAATGCTTAAAATTCAAATGTTTTTAGTAGTAGAATTTGATTTTTGACCCTCCATCTAGAGTTTCTTCATTTTAAAAATTTTACAAGTAAAGATACAATAATCAAAATTGATTTACATTATAGAGTAAAAGGTTAAAGTTCTCTTTTATCCCTCATACTGTTCAGTCTAACAATTTAGTACATATTCTACCAGACATTTTTCTCTGCATCTTTATACATATATACACATACAATTTTGTGGGTTTTTTTTTTTTTTTTTTTTTTGGTACGCGGGCCTCTCACTTGTTGTGGCCTCTCCCGTTGCGGAGCACAGGCTCCGGACGCGCAGGCTCAGCGGCCATGGCTCACGGGCCCAGCCGCTCCGCGGCACGTGGGATCTTCCCAGACCGGGGCACGAACCCGTGTCCCCTGCATCGGCAGGCGGACTCTCAACCACTGCGCCACCAGGGAAGCCCTGTGGGGTTCTTTTTTGAAGATCAAGTTGAGAATGTCATTTTGAAATGTTTAGTTAAACCTTGAGAAGGTCAACCACAGTGTTCTAGAGATGCCTTCCTTCAGACAAAGTATCCTCCAAGACAATGAAGGCTATGCCTCATTATCCTTGAAATCAAACATTGACCTCCTAGGTAATTTGAGGGAGTTGTCCCTCAGGCCATTCAGCAGAAGCCTTTTTTTAATGCAGTCTGGGTGAAGTGTTGCAGGATTCAGTGACTTGGGTCCTAGTAAAGGTATTAGTCAAATTGTTAAATTGTGCAAACTTCTCTGCAGTGCTGGAATATATTTTGTTCTCTCCTAGAGACTCCAAGCAGAGAGAAGATAGAGCCTGAAGGGAATGAGTCCCCCAGCTCTGTCTCATTCTGTAAATGGTCTTTCCATATTTTTCTTTTCCTCCCAGCAGACCCAGGGGAACTCAGCCATGTTGCCCCCCTTCAAAAGTCAGCACCTTCTACAGTTAACGTTTGAACAACACGGGTTTGAACTGTGTGGGTCCACTTTTTTTCACTAAATACATGCTGCAGTACTACATGATCTGCAGTTGGTTGAATCCTCAGGTACAGAACCTCGGTTACAGAGGAATGAGCAGTACAGAGAGCTAACTGTAAAGTTACATTTGGATTTTCGACTGTAAGGAGGATCAGTGCCCTAACCCTTGCATTGTTCAAGGGTCAGCCGTATTTCTTTCTTTTAAAGCAAAATAATTTTCAAGCACTGTAACTCCAACCTGTCAAAAATCAAACCCACTTTTGTCTTTCAGTGGATGGCACCATAGCCAACTTTCCAAGGAACCCGAATGTTCCCTAAGCCAGCACTTCTCAAACTTCACTGTGCACATGAGTCACCTGGGGATCTTGTTAAAATACAGATTGTGATTCAGTAGGTCTGGGAAGGGGCCTAAGATTCTGCATTTTTTTTTTTTTTTTTTGAGGTACACGGGCCTCTCACTGTTGTGGCCTCTCCCGTTGCGGAGCACAGGCTCCGGACGTGCAGGCTCAGCGGCCACGGCTCACGGGCCCAGCCGCTCCGCGGCATGTGGGATCCTCCCGGACCGGGGCACGAACCCGCGTCCCCTGCATCGGCAGGCGGACTCTCAACCACTGCGCCACCAGGGGAGCCCAGATTCTGCATTTTTAAGAGGCTCGCAGGTGGTGCTGATGCTGTTGGTCTGTAAACCACACTCTGAGTAGCCAGGGTTTAGACCCTGCTCTCTGCCTCATCTCAAAATTTAGTCCATCATCAGATCTTGCTCACTTTAGCTCTTCTGTTCCAACTCTGACCTCTCATCTCTGTTCCTCTTGCCACCACTTAAGCCAAAGCCTTCATCATTTTTTGCAGGAATTATGGCAATAACTTCATCTAGTCTCCCTGCTCTATACATACATGTAGTTTTGGGTGGTGGTGGGGTTGGTTTGGTGTTTTTTTCTTTTTTACTGTATAGTATGATTTCATTTATACCTTATACTGAGAGTTTTTTATTATTCATCAATATTTCTTAGTTTTTTTCATGTCAATTTGTATACATTTACCTTATTTTTTCATAGTATGCCAAAGTATAAATGTGCCATAATTTTTTTCAGACATTCTGCTGGACATATTTGTTTCCAGTATTTTTGCTATAGTTAAAATGCAATGGACATTCTTCACACTTACCTACATATTTGAGTATTTCCTGTATTTCTGGAAGTGAATTGTTGGGACAAAGTTTGATAGAGTTTGTCATGTTGCCTTCCTAATGAAATGTACTAGTTTACACTCTCACAGTGTGTGAAAATGTTTACTCTGCCATCAATCATTTGATTTTGCCAGTTGGAAGGAAGGTACCTTGTTTTTTGTTTTTTTTAATTAATTAATTAATTAATTTTTGGTTGCGTTGGGTCTTCGTTGCTGTGTGCAGGCTTTCTCTAGTTGCGATGAGCGGGGGCTACTCTTTGTTGCCGTGCGCGGGCTTCTCATTGCGGTGGCTTCTTTTGTTGTGGAGCACGGGCTCTAGGCGCGCGGGCTTCGGTAGTCATGGCACGTGGGCTCAATAGTTGTGGCTCGTGGCCTCTAGAGCGCAGGCTCAATAGTTGTGGTGAACAGGCTCACAGGCCTAGCCGCTCCACGGCATGTGGGATCTTCCTAGACCAGGGTTTGAACCCATGTCCCCTGCATTGGAAGGCGGATTCTTAACCACTGCGCTACCAGGGAAGTCCTAAAGTTTTTAAATGTTAATTTCCTAATATGCCCCATGACTGCATCCTACCCTTTATTATGATTTGTTTCATTTTGTTTTGTATTTTATTTTTCCCAAAAACAACATCTCTGGGGAAATAGAACTTAAAAATTTTAAGCATAACCAAGAATTAAAATATCAAGTAAGAGCAGCTGCACATTGATCTAGCAGTTTGAAACTTACTTATAAAATTTTTTCAAAGGTGAATATACAGACTTGCTATGTTAAAATGGTTGTAGGTGGTTAAATATACTTATTTCAGATTCTCTTACCTTTCTGTTGAAATAATGTTCTTGAGGATCTTCTTTTCTTTCTTTCCACCATTTTTTTTTTTATAGGTTCTTAATGCCAGTGAAAAAGCAGTTGTGGAAGCATTATTTCAGAGAGATTCACTTGTCCGACAAAGTCAGGTATGACTAGAATTTTTACATTTTTTTGGTGAAATATGGAGAAAGGTAAATGACATAAAAGAAATGAAGTGGTTTTTTTTTTGCGGTACGCGTGCCTCTCACTGCGGTACGCGGGCCTTTCTTGTTGCGGAGCACAGGCTCCGGATGCGCAGGCTCAGTGGCCATGGCTCACGGGCCCAGCCGCACCGCGGCATGTGGGATCTTCCCGGACCGGGGCATGCACCCGCGTCCACTGCACCGGCAGGCGGACTCTCAACCACTGCACCACCGGGGAAGCCCTGAAGTTTTTTAAGTCAAACTTTTTTCTTAATTTTTTTCTTTTTGATCTTTTAACTTATAATTAAAAAGAATTAAGAACCTTGTTTTTTATTTTCAAATAATAGCCCCACCATTTCCAGGAATAGCCTGTTAAAAACTGTATTATTCCTATAGAAAATAACCTTTTGCCATAATATTTATACATCTTTAAAAAGTAAAAACAGTGATAGAAAAAATTGTTACTTGGTATTTTTGAATTAGAAACCTTTTTTTTTTAAATTAATGGTAGGAGTAATACTACTTCAAATAAAATACTTACAGATTTTATAGTTAATACTCTTTTTCCCCTCCTTTCCTAGCTGGTGGTAGATTGGTTGGAGAGCATTGCCAAAGATGAGATTGGAGATTTTTCGGATAATATTGAGTTTTATGCAAAGTCAGTATATTGGTAAGTCACTAAACTTTTATTGTTGAAGTCATTTAATGTTGGTTTTGTTTATTCATCTTTCAACAAATATTTATTCAGTTCTTACTGAACTCAGTCTGTGAGCAAAACAGATAAAAACTCTGCCTTTGTGGAATTTATAATTGTATAGGAGAGTTAGACAGCAAATAGATATATATCCTATTGGGTGCTAAGAGCTTTGAAAGAAAAATAAGAATCAGAGTTGATGGATAGAGGATGGTAATGGGAGTTACTTTAAGTAGAAGAGGTGACCAGGGAAGGCCTCTCTAAGGAAGTAACAGGTAATAAGAGTAAGAGGTTTTTAAGAAATAAAGGAGGCCAGACATGCAAAAATTTGAGGGACAAGTGTTCAGGGCAAGAACAGGAACTACAGAGACTCTAAGAAGGTAAAGCATTTGCACAAGGAGGCCAGTGTGAGCACAGCAAAGAAAAGAATGGTAGGAAATGAGATTGAAGAGAGCCAGTTCATATAGGACTTTTACAGGTAGCCCAGGTAAGGGTTTGGGACTTTATTTTAAATGTGATGGGAAACCTTGAGAATAAAAGAATGACATGGTCTGATTCAAGTTTTCAAACAATCACTTTGCCATATTTTTGTAATAATCATAATTATCAGGAAGACAATTCTCCCATGTTTCTAGCTACTTGTATGTGTTTTTGTTTTTTAATTGCTTTTCCCTGCATCCTTCAGTGCTTCTAAATTATTGTAAGACCTTGAAACCAGAAAGCAAGTACCCCTAGGTTAAAGGGACAGTTTATTTCAAGACTTAAAGAAAAAGTTCAGTTTGCCTTTGAATTCAGTAACATTATATATGTATCAAGTCTATAAATCAATTGTTTTTTTCTCTGCTTAACTAGGAAATTAGTGCTACCAAATTTTTTTTTTTAATCTTAAATCTTGGTTAGTTGTGGTTTTTCTGAGAGAAAGAGAAATTTTCATTTTCAGAAAAAAAATTTTTTAAGTTAATATGTCCTGTTAAGGTTTTTACAAGTTTTTTACGAGTTAGTCTCCTTTTCTTGCCAGTCAATAGAAGAGAATAGAGAATCCTTTTAAAACAGAGTCACACTTCTGTGGTCATTTGGTTTTTAATAAGGCATCAAAGCAATCCAGTGGGGAAAGCAATGTCTTTTGAACAAACCGTGCAGGAAAAAACTGCATTATCTATGTGAACAAAGCTTAGCCTTGATACCTCCCTCACACTGTACCCAACAGTTAATTCAGGATGGATCATAATCCCCAATGTAAAAGCTAAAACTGTAAAGCTCTTAGAGGAAAACATAAGAGGACATTTTTGTGACTTGGCGAATAAGTGATTGTCACAGAAAGCAGTAATCAGGAGAAAGAGATTGATTTGACTTCATCAAAATTAAAACCTCATTAAAAGACATCATTGAGAAAAGGAATTGGTGGCAATCCGCAGACTGGAAGAAACGTAAAGAACCTGTAGTTCATAAAGAACTACAACTCAGTAGCAAGAAGACAGCCAGATTAAAAAGGACAAAGATTTGAACAGATTCCTCACAAAAGCAGATAGGTGAATGGCCAATAAGGCATGAAAAAATGCTCAACATCATTAGTCATCTGAGCTAAAATGCCCTTTTATATTAACGTTTTGCATGTTTTTTCTGAGTTTGTACTCTCTTTCCTTGACTTGATTTTTTAAGTAGACCTATTAAAATTCCTCGTTTAAAAAAAAGTTGTACTTATTCTTTCAGGGAAAATACTCTGCATACCTTGAAACAGCGGCAGCTCTCTTCTTACATAGGAAGTGTCCGTCCTCTTGTCACTGAATTGGTAAGTGTTCTTTGAAATGGAAGTTGCCTTCAGAGTTAAGTGATTTTTATTCCTAAAGGCTGAGAATTTTTATTTTCTTGGATCCTTGTTTTAGTTTCCAGAAGGATTGCATATACTGTTTAACTCTAAAAATTACTAAGTTGCGTTTGAATTTGATGGCATATATTTGAACCCATCTGTGGCCTATAGATTGTAAATTGTAAAAGGAAGTATAGAAAGTGTTCTTGATTTGCCAGCATTAAAACAAATTAATTTTGACTTTATAGCAAGGTTTGACTCTGCAGCTGTAAGGTGGTGACCTATGAAAGTTCTTTTATATAGAAAGCAGGGGAAAAAAATAAAGCTTTGTGAATTAGCTTGAGGTTAGAAGGGTCATTCTAGGATATGAGTTATAGGAGTAATAGTGGATTTGAAAAGAACGGGAGTCTAATTATTGTAGAAATGAAGGAACAGAGCTTTGTGATAGGTGGAGGCATGTGAATTAAATATTTATAGTGAAGAGTGAGAGAAGTAAGTAACAGTCGAAAAAATAGGTAAAATTCCATTTGGTAACAAAAGTGTGTTTTGATGAAAATTATTTGGAAACTACTGAAAGTTCTTGTAATAAATTGTAGCAAAATTACCCCTGTAGCAAGCAACTAAAAATCATTTACCCTTAACATCTGGAAAGTGGTGATTTCCTTTTGCCAGAAAGAAACTGTTTGTTCCAAAATTGAATGATTATATCTGTCTGTAAAATATTTGTGAAACTAGCCAATTGACCTATTATGCCTTCCAGTTTTTGAATTGATAATCATATTACTCAGTAACATTTGGAATAAGAATTACTCCTCTTTTAAAGTCACATTAAAATAGCTTTTAATCTGAAATTCATCATGTAGATCAGGGGTCCCCAACCCCCAGGCTGTGGACTGGTACCGGTCCCCGGCCTGTTAGGAAGCGGGCCACGCAGCAGGAGGTGAGCGGAAGGCGAGTGAGCGAAGTTACATCTGCCGCTCCCCGTCGCTCCCCATCTCCCCGTCGCTCCCCATCGCTCCCGTTACGCCTGAACCATCCCCTTCCCCCTGCCACCCCCCCTGCCGTCTGTGGAAAAATTGTCTTCCACAAAACCGGTCCCTGATGCCAAAAAGGTTGGGGACCGCTGATGTAGATCATGTGTGCTCTTTGCCACAAAAATGAGGACACTATGTTATCCCCAGTGTTCAAAGGCCCATTTCTTTTTATTCTTGAAAGGTAGTTGGTAGGAATAACTGAGGGTGGAGGTATTTATTAGAAATCTGTTTTAAAATTTCTTTTGTTGGGTGTTGGTGTGCTTTGTATAGCATTAGTCCCATACTGGGCTCTCTTCTCGTATGTTCTCAGAAAGAACCAGCTAAGCACCTTCTAGTCACAGAGTACATTGTGATTCCTGCAGTTTCTCCTCTGCTCATTCTCCATCTAGGCCTAATTCTGTTTAGGATTAACTGGGCCATGTAGTTGCTACAACAGGGTAAAGCTCAAGTCAGCTTGAATTATGAGTAGAATTTCTAGAGCTGCTGGGCTGGACTAGGGCTGTTTCCAGCTTGCCTGACTGAAGTATGCACCTTTGTGGACCAACAGAGTCTGTTTTGAATGGGCAACAGACAGCTATGTGGCTATTTGGGACACTTGTGACACTTCGTTCCCTTTGTTACTTAAGTAAATTCAGTGAATTTATTTCAGTATGTAATTCAGGAGACATTTATCATCTCTTGATGTTTACATTGTATGTGCGTATGAAGAATTTATAGTTGATGATTTAATTAATTAATTAATTTTTGTAGGACCCTGATGCTCCCATAAGACAGAAGATGCCCCTTGATGATCTGGATAGAGAAGATGAAGTCAGATTACTTAAATATCTTTTCACTCTGATTCGTGCTGGAATGACAGAAGAGGTAAATGATGTATATACCCTGCTTGTCCAATATCAAAAAGTCACAGACTATAAGTTGGAAAGGATCTTTGTGACCACTGAGTATGCCTCCTCAATGCAGTAATCTTTTTCACAGTATTTCTGGATCTAACTCCTGTTCCAACATTTCTGGTAATAAAGAACACATTGCTTCAGAAAGCAGTGCACTTCAGTTTGCACAACTCTGGTAGAAAATCCTTTGTAAGAAGTCAAACTTTGCCTTCCCATTAGTGTACTGCATACCCTAGGCATAGCCCCATTATTTCTAGTTTGGATTTTTTTTTTAACAAATTCAATGAAGACTTTTTTTTTTTTTTTTTTTAGTAAATTTATTTATGGCTGCGTTGGGTCTTCATTGCCGCACATGGGCTTTCTCTAGTTGTGGCGAGTAGGGGCTACTCTTCATTGCGGTGCGTGGGCTTCTCATTACAGTGGCTTCTCTTGTTGTGGAGCACGGGCTCTAGGCGTGCGGGCTCGGTAGTTGTGGTGCATGGGCTTAGTTGCTCCGCGGCATGTGGGATCTTCCTGGACCAGGGCTTAAACCCGTGTCGCCTTCATTGGCTGGCGGATTCCTAACCACTGCGCCACTAGGGAAGCCCCTATTTCTAGTTTGGATTTTTAAGAGTTAAGAATAAGTCTGACCCTAATTGCTCTTCTAGTTGATACTGTCTAGCATTTGAAGACTATGGTCCCCTCAAATTTCTTCCTTTTAACTTCACCTCTTTAATATGTAACCTCCTGGGCTTCCCTGGTGGCACAGTGGGTGGGAATCTGCCTGCCAATGCAGGGGACCTGGGTTTGATCCCTGGCCCGGGAAGATTCCCACATGCCGCGGAGCTGCAAAGCCCATGTGCCACAACTACTGAGCCTGTGCTCTAGAGCCTGTGCTCTGCAACGAGAAGCCACGACAATGAGAAGCCTGCGCACCACTCGCTGCAACTAGAGAAAGCCCGCGCACAGAACAAAGACCCAACACAGCCAAAAATAAAAACAAATAAATAAATAAATTTATTTAAAAAAAAAAGTAACCTCCTTTGTGATAGTTAAGGTCTTGTGTGTAAGGTGTGAAGTATCTGATTAGACAGCTTACTGGATGGCTCTGTGGACTTTTTTTTTTTTTTTTTTTGCGGTACGCGGGCCTCTCACTGTTGTGGCCTCTCCCGTTGCGGAGTACAGGTTCCAGACGCGCAGGCTCAGCAGCCATGGCTCACTGGCCTAGCCGCTCCGAGGCATGTGGGATCTTCCCAGACCGGGGCACGAACCCGTGTCCCCTGCATCGGCAGGCAGAGTCTCAACCACTGCGCCACCAGGGAAGCCCTCTGTGGACTTTTTAGATGAGGTAGTCTGATGCATAGGAGCTTCAAGCTTCAGATATTATGCTGTACCTGTTTTGCTGTACTCTTGGTAATGTTCTTTGGATAGAAATATGTTAACTCAAAGTGTTGTTTGTTCTTCTGTGTTACAAACCACTAGCATATATTAAGTAATTTTTATAGTAGTAAGTGTTGGATTATTAAACATCATTCTTATTTTTTAATTAAGAAAAGAAGGGGGATTCCCTGGTGGTCCAGTAGTTAGGCCTCTGAGCTTTCACTGCTGAGGGTTTGGGTTCAATCTCTGACTGGGGAACTAAGATCCTGTAAGCCACGTGGGTGGCATGGCGCCCCCCCCCCCCCAAAAAAAAAAAGGAAAGAAAGAAAGAAAAGAAGTAACACGTACTCATTTGTTCAGAAAATATTTGAGTCCCAGCCACTCTGCCAGGTGATGTGCGGATACTAGGAATCACAATGGCAAGTAAGGATGTATTTTTAAAAACAAAACAAAAATATGATCACATTATTGAAAGCCTTGAAAAATAAAAACTCTCAAGGTCCCACTACCTTTACATAATCACAGATAGTGGAGTTTTAAAATTTACTTACAAGCCTTTTTTTGTACATCTTTTTTTTTCACTTTACACGAGCCTCTCACTGTTGTGGCCTCTCGCATTGCGGAGCACAGGCTCCGGACGCGCAGGCTCAGCGGCCATGGCTCATGGGCCCAGCCGCTCCGTGGCATGTGGGATCTTCCCGGACCGGGGCATGAACCCGCGTCCCCTGCATCGGCAGGCGGACTCTCAACCACTGCGCCACCAGGGAAGCCCAAGTCAATAGTTTTGGTATATTACAGTATTGATTTTTTCATTGTGATAAAAGATATATAACAAAATTTGTCATTTTAACCATTTTCAAGTGTAAATTTCAGTGACATTAATTAAATTCACAGTGTTGCAAAACCATCACCACTATGTTTCTAAAACTTTTTCATCACCCCAAGCAGAAACTCCATAATCATTATGCAGTAATTCCCCATTTCCCCTTTCTCTCAGCATTTGGTAACCTAATCTTTCTGTCTCTATGCATTTGCCTATTCTAGCTATTTCATATAAGTGGAATCATACAATATTTGTTCTTTTGTGTCTGGCTAATTTCACTTAGAAAAATGTTTTTAAGGTTTTGCATTCAGATTTTGTCCTGCCTTTTTTAGGTAGCATATCAAATATTTAAAAAATATTTTTCCATGTTGCTACATAGCTTTCATAATTTTTAAAAGTCATAAATCCAAAATGATGTTTTGGGTATGATACTTTTTAACTGATTCAATTTTTTAAAAAATATTTATTTATTTTTATTTGGCTGTGCCGGATCTTAGTCATGGCATGCGGGATCTTCGTTGTGGCGTGTGAGATCTTTTAGTCGTGGCATGTGGGCTCTTAGTTGCAGCATGCGGGATCTAGTTCCCTGACCAGGGATCAAACCCTGGCCCCCTGCATTGCGAGCGTGGAGTCTTAACCATTGGACCACTAGGGACGTCCCTTAACTGGTTGTATTAATCAGGTTCTGTAGGTTCAAATGACAGAAGCCCAACTCAAATTACTTACAGGTCGGGGATTGATTGTCTCATGGAACAGAGAAGTATAGAGGGTTATATCTGGTTATAAAAGCAGGATTCGGGGACTTAGAAGATGTCATTAGGATACTGTCTCTCCCAGGCTCTTGACACTCCTCTCTGTGGCTTCATTCTCAAGAAGCCATTTGTGTCCGTGATGGCCGCCAACAGCTCCAGCCTTACATCCTCCTGCAAGCTAGCAACCCCAGCAAAAGGAGTGTCTCTCTTTCCCAGTATCTCTGGCAAGGGTCCTGGGAGTGATTCTTGTTACATCACATGCCTAATCCTTGAGTTCAGAGATGGAATCATATGACCTATTCAAACCATATGAACTAAATGGGGAGAGATGGTTCCTAAAGAGATGATGGACCAACAAACATGTTTCTATCTCACTGGTATATCAAGCTCATCTGATTGGTCACATTTAACATGAAGAAATATCATCTTTATGGGCTGAATGAGCAATAGCACCCTGTCATTATAGAGACTAACAGTGTTTTTGTAATACTTTTACATAAATCAAGGGTCATCAGCCTCTTTAGCCCATTTGTCTCTAGCAGAATTACATGCCTGTGGGCACTGTGGGCACCTAGTGGTAAGCCCAGAATCAAAGAGCAAACGGATTATTAGGGAAAGAAAGAAAGGAAGGAACGGAGGGACGGAGGGAGGGAGGAAGGAAGGCAGGAAGGCAGGCAGGCAGACAGGCCCGCGGGTGGGCAGAGGCCACAGAAAGACATGCATATGGCTGAAGTGAAATGCCATTACTGATTGTCTACACCGTCCTTTGTCACATCTATGCCATAAGTTATCTAATCCTCATAAATTGCTTGTACTTTTCTATAAGGCACAAGTACTTCTTTAGTACTGCATTGGTTATATGACCAATCACTGTTTCTTGTTTCTAAAGGCACAACGACTCTGCAAACGCTGTGGTCAGGCATGGAGAGCTGCAACACTTGAAGGCTGGAAGCTCTATCATGACCCCAATGTTAACGGAGGTATTTTAATTGATTTTATTCTGAGAGTTAGCTCTAAATGGCAATTTTGTGAAGTATAGCTTTTGTTTTTAGAAATTGTTGAACTTAGGAGATCTCATTTTAAGCTATAAACTTTATTTCTTTTACTGTTTTATAGGAACAGAATTAGAACATGTTGAAGGGAATCCATATAGATGCATTTGGAAAATAAGTTGTTGGAGAATGGCGGAAGATGTAAGATATAATAAAATATTTACTGATACTGATTTTTACTCATAATTCACTGAAGGCCTGCTGAAGATGCTATGAAATGTTGAGAGTAGTTTAAGACTAAAGTTCCTGTTTTTGAAGAACTTCCAATCAAACTGAAGAACAGGGCAGGCTTTACGAATCAGAGTTATTCAGACACACTGAGTACTAAGAATTAAGCACTGAAATAAGGCAAAAATACAAAAAAAGATAGCAGATGAAGTCACAGAATAAGCACTGGGCTGGCTTCCAAAGAGAATTGAACCGATCTTTTAAAAATTACTAGGATTTGAGTTGTTGGGCATGAAAAGCAGAGAAAGGAATTGTCGGTAGGATGCCTAGGTTGGGAAAAGTCAAGGGAAGGTAGGTTTACCAGGTTGGAGCAGAAGGCTCACAAGAGGAAATATAGTCAGTTCTGTCATGACACCACCTACGCATTCCTAAAAATCACTACAGCATGACAAATTGTGGAGAAAATCCACAGGGCTTTTAGGGAAAATAGAATTAAGAGCACAGTACTCAAAAACCACCAGTGACACATAAAAAATTAAAAACTTAATAAAAATAGCACAGTGTCACACTGTTAAATAAACACATAAATACTGCAACAAATATGGCAGTTTACCTTGAAAAAGAACTGGAGTTTGCTTGTGGAATGAGGTGTCAGAGGGTTACAGCTTGTGAGTTATTGAGAGGTGATAGAAGGAGGTTATCTGAAATGAAACAAAATTGTAACAGTTGATGTGGATGGATTTAGCTTATCATACACCTGGAGAGCCCAGGGAGCTGGTAGATGTTTGAGGAGTGTCAGTTTTGTGTATTTCCAAGTGGCTTGGTTCATTTAGGTGTTTTCAGTATTCAGCTAATGTTTCTTGTGCACAAAATTGTGCATAAGGAAATGCGAAGTTTATATTATGTGCAAATCATTTCTTGATAAATCAATTGCATTGGAACAAATTCACATTTTCAAAACAAGCATTGTAGCAGAACTGACTGTAATGAGAAGATGACTGAAAAACGTAAATTAAGAGCAGGCAGTGGTGGTCCTCAAGTGCTGCTCTAAGGAATGGGAACTTTGTACCATACATAGTGGTGAGCCATCAAAACCTTGAGGGCACATGACAGCAGTGCTTTAAGAAAATTAGCATGGCAGTGGAAAATAGGCTTAAAATTGAATGAACTAAAGACTGAGAAACTAGTTAGGAGGCTGTCAGAGTTATTCAGACACTAAGTAATAAGGGCCTGCCCTGGGTTAATATGGAGAGTACAAAAGAACGGAACAAAAATGGTCAGGACCAGAAACTGGAAACAGCGCAGAGGAGGACTCAGTTTTATAGTGAGAGTCTCTGAAGTCTCTTGTTTGGATGATGAGAAAACAGGAATGTCATTAATAGAATCCAGAAGTAAAATGGGATAATTTGATGAATATAATTAATTCTACTTAGGAATTTGATGCAAACTGATGCGTGACAGGCTCCAAGTGTGCCTTGTTTGGATGTTGTTCTTAGGTCACTATCAGGTAGTATTAGGTATTTAGAAACTTTATAGGGGAAAACACCTATACAGAGTCTATCTGGAATAAAATTTGCCTATAATAAATAATCAAAGCATCCATTAGATTTGAATCTGCTTTCACTCTGTGTTTGAAATTTAGATATTTGACTTTTCAGGAAGATTTCAGCATTGGCTATATCAAACTAAGGGGTCCTTCCTTCTTATTCCCCTACTAGATCTTTTACTAAAGTTTAGAAACTGTCAGGTGAGTAAATAAGTTCATTTTAGAAGACACTGCAGATTTCCAGATTATGAAAAAGTTGACATACTAAGAAAAACAGTAGTTCAATTTTATTTATATTCATTATATTTCAGGAGCTTTTTAATAGATATGAGAGAGCAATTTATGCAGCTTTAAGTGGGAATCTCAAGCAGGTATGCGATTTATTTTAATAATTCTTTTTTTCTATGGAATGAAATTATATATAATATATGTCATATATATAACCATATATAATAATCGTATAAGCTTAAGCTACTAAGAATAGCAATGATAGAGATAATCATGAAATAGAATAGTAACTTGAGGTACTTAGTTTGATGTATTTCATACACCAAATGATGTTTTATTTATTTATTTATTTTAATCTTAATTTTTTTTAAAATTAATTAATTTATTTGGCTTCACTGGGTCTTAGTTGTGGCACGAGGGATCTTCTTTGCCGCATATGGGATCTTTAGTTGCGGCATGCAAACTCTAAGTTGCAGCTTGTGGGATCTATGGAGTTCCCTGACCAGGGATCAAACCTGAAGCCCCTGCATTGGGAGCGTGGAGTCTTAGCCACTGGACCACTAGGGAAGTCCCCCAAATGATGGTCTGATACATGAAATCAAATTTCAGTTTCTAAGAATTGTAAATTTAATTCCAATACACATTTATTTATAAAACTTATGGTTCCCATAGCTTTATCCAGAAGTGTTCCACAAAGGCACAATGACTGAATTGTCTCACACGTGTGTGTGCTGCTCACAGCTCCTACTACCCCCTACATTTTACAGCGGTTTTGAGGAATGTTACCATAACACTGAAACACCATCTTATATCAGCATGGAAAATTGATGCTATTGTGTGCTCATCATGGAAAAAATCATAATAGTTCAGACTTCTTAGAAGATGTGGTTTGAGAGACTTCCCTGGCGGTCCATTGGTTAAGACTCTGAGCTTCCACTTCAGGGGGCACGGGTTCAATCCCTGCTTGGGGAACTAATATCCCTCACCTCATGCTGTGCAGTGCAGCCAAAAAAAAAAAGGAGATGTGGTTTGAGGGGTGGAGAGAGGAGGTTATTTTGGTATGATATTTTACAATACACAATGTCTTATGTCATTATAGTGACTTTATAGTCCATATAAGTGGGTGTAACTGCTTTTCCTTTCTTTTTTGTTGACTATGTCTGCATGTTTCTGTTTTGGAATGGGGTAAAGCTGCTTCCTGTCTGTGACACCTGGGAAGACACAGTGTGGGCCTACTTTCGGGTGATGGTGGACAGTCTGGTAGAACAGGAGATCCGGACATCAGTAATAACTCTAGATGAAACTGAAGAACTCCCTAGAGAATATTTGGAGGCAAAGTGAGTGAGTTGGTTTGTTTTTCATCATGAGGATTTGTAGTATTCTCTGTGAAGTTTCATTTTGTAGTCTTTGTTCATATTATTTATTAGCGTTACTTTATCCCTTTCCTTGTTCTTTCTTTCAAAGTTGGACTTTAGAAAAGGTTTTTGAAGAACTTCAAGCTACTGATAAAAAGGTAAATATTAATATTTTAGGATAACTGGAATACGAAACTAAATGTTACATTGTGCACTGTAGCTGAAAGGCACAAAAGTATGCGAAATCTTGTTATATTCTCTTTTCGTTTCCTCACCTCTTATTCATATAAGAGATATTCTTTAAAAAGAAAAAACTTAACTGCATATTTAAATGATACATCATTTCTGTTTATTTGGTTTAGGATTGGTTTCATCTAAATATATGGTATGCATGTAAGCTAATTTATCCCTTTCTTTTTGAAAAATTAAAATATATAATGGCAAATTAGCAAGACTTTCTTTTCCTAGATCTCAAAATAATCCAGTATTTTTTAAAGTAATATTCTTTTTTTTTTTGGGGGGGGGGTGTGTGCATGCCTCTCACCACTGTAGCCTCTCCTGTTGTGGAGCACAGGCTCTGGACGCGCAGGCTCAGCGGCCATGGCTCACGGGCCCAGCTGCTCCGCGGCATGTGGGATCCTCCGGGACCGGGGCATGAACCCGTGTCCCCTGCATCAGCAGGCGGACTCCCAACCACTGCGCCACCAGGGAAGCCCTAAAGTAATATTCTTAAAAATTTTTTTAAATAACCAAAGTATGTACTTGAAACAAAATAATCTAAAGATGTATAAGTAAGGCCTTTATAAAACTTCCTCCCAACCTCTTTATGGTTATTCTCATTCACTGAGGTGATAAAACATTGATATGTATCCTACATATCCTTCTCCATAATCTTACAAATATATGTAGATAATGTAGATATTCCAGTATAGGATTTTGGTTTTTGAGGTTGTTTTTCACATCATTCTACCTACATTAGTCTACGGCTTTTTTTCCCCCCATTTAATGATACTGTCTTTGAGTTAGTGGATATAGATTTAACAGCCTAACTTATTATTTTTAATAGGTATATAATGTTCTATAGAATGACGTATCCTTTTTTTAAATCATTCCCCTTTTGGTGATATTTAGGTTGCTTCTAGCACTGCAATGAACATTCTTATTTATTTATTCTTATTTTTTTATGCTTATCTACTAGTCCTGTTTCTTTACAGGTTTCCTGAAAGCAGGAATGTTGGGTTAAAGGGTATATGTATATTAAGTTAATTTCCTTGTTGTAGCAATTAATTCATACTCCTACAAGTAATTTATTAATATGGCCATTTCCCTGCATTCTCACTAGTCCCAGATATCACAGTTTTTTTTTATTTTTTGCCAATCCATCAGATTAGCTGGGAAATAGAAACTCACTGTTCTTCTCATATTTCCCTGTCTATTCATAAGACTGAGCAAATTTTCCTGTTTATTGACCATTTTTGAATTTCCTATTTAGAGCTTTCACCTATTTTTCTGTTGGATTTTATTTTTTCCTTATTATTGTATAAGAGTTCTTTGTATAGTAAAAAAAAATGTAGTGCTTTCTCTATCAAGTGTTTTTTTTGCCAGTCTGTTGTTTTGGAGATTCCAATGAATGAAAATAAAACAAGAAAGTCAAGGAATAGATACAAATTTAGAAACGGGGGAGCATTTACATATGATGAGAGTGTAAATCTAGAAACTCAAGATGCAGTAAGTTACTAGAATTAATAAGAGAATTTTTAAAGTATCTAAATTCAAGACAAAGTTATGAAAAAAATCATATCCTTTTTGTAATTGTTACAGCTAGTTAGAAAAGGATTTAGCTCCCTGCAAAAGTCCCATTTAAATTATTGACCAAAACTATAAGATACCCAGGAATAAAATTAACCAAGGATTTGAGCACCTTCATAAAAAACTATAGAATCCTATTGAAAGACACAAATAGATATACCACATTCCTGGATGAGGTGATTTGATATAAATCTCAGTCATTCCAAAATTAACATTGAAACCTAATGCTTTGGGGCATTATTTCTGAACAGAAAATTTCCAAGTAGAAGAATAAGTGAGAATGGCGAGAAAAGAACAATAATTAATAGGATATTTGCCTTCCTCAGTAATAAAACAATATAAAGATACAATAAAACAGTATCGAATTGTCACAGGAATAAATAGATCATCGGAATACGAAAATCCATATTAGATCCAAATATATATGAGAACTTAATAGTTGTAGATGACAGAGATGACGTTTCCTTTCAGAGGAAGAGGGATGGTTTATTTACATACATGGTATGGACATAATTTACTTTCCATCTGGAAGAGAACAAAGCTAGATCTCTGCTTCATGCCATGTATTAAAATCATTTCCAGAGGGAGCAAACATTTGAATGTAAAAAAGAAAAAATATTGGAAGAAAATTTAGACAAATAAAAATCAAAATATATTTGACCAAAAATATATGAATTATTTGCTTCAGAAAAAAATCCAACAGCAGGTTACTTGTAAATTTTGTCTGCTCTGTGCCTAATCACTATTTTGATTGGTTTTGTTACTTTTGGTGCCATTTGCAGAAGAGAATACCCAAAGAATGCTTTCAAGAACCACTGTTGATGTTGAAGGAAATCTTACAGTTTATTTTGATTTGGTCACATGTGCCCTTCTTTTCTGGTTCACCACGGACTGCCAAGGAAAACTGTAGTAAAATATAAAAAATAAAAGTTTCATAACATTCACAGAGATTAAATTGTTTTATCGCAGTTCTCTGCTTTCAAAGATAACGTTGAGCCTTGAGTATATATTTCCAAGGGCAGTATCTTTCTCATGTTTTACTTTATTTTGGTCTCCTAAGACCCTTCATCTCCAGCTTTTTCTTTGTATATGTTCCTTCAAAAGTTGACATTTTTAGCTTACCAGTGAGTACATACTGCAGAATGACCATAGTAGATTTATGGAAAATGTAAAAACTTTTTCAGAGAGTT
Organism: Leucopleurus acutus; assembly: GCF_964270905.1. Taxonomy (NCBI): domain Eukaryota; kingdom Metazoa; phylum Chordata; class Mammalia; order Artiodactyla; family Delphinidae; genus Leucopleurus; species Leucopleurus acutus. Next base: position 56,034,580 of record NC_139152.1, read on the forward strand.
CTGGAAGAGAATCAAGAACATTATCATATAGTTCAAAAATTCCTTATCCTGGGAGACATTGATGGTAAGATATATTTTATTTCACTTTGTATGAGTTCTTTGTTTTCTTTAGTAATTTTGTAAAAAGTTATCAAAACAGTGCATATGACTTACCACATTTTGTCATCTCTATAAATATCAACGTATCTGAATGCAACTATTTACTTAATTTTTAGAAAATAAAGTTTGAATTTAATCCAGAGTCTGTTTTATATGATGGTTCTTAACAGTGAGATAGTGAACTGGTAGTGGTATAGGAATACAGTAAATGTCCTTGGATAGTGTTTATATCTCTTCTTTTGATTTTTATCCCTATTGTTGCATCTTTGCTTTGATTGCTTATAGGTCTGATGGATGAATTTAGCAAATGGCTTTCCAAAAGCAGAAACAATCTACCTGGACACCTCCTTCGCTTCATGACTCACCTCATTTTGTTTTTCCGCACTCTGGGACTACAGACCAAAGTAAATAAAAATGAGCTGTATACCCTTCTCTGCAAGATTGATGCTTTATACACCTATTGTCAGGAAAACATGCTACTTTTTGGTTGTTGTTTTCTGGAAATGGTGACCATAGTCTCATATGGTCACTCGATGATAATTCACTGCAGGTTACTTGTTAGGGTTCTAATCTGTGGCTGCAGAATGCTGGTGGTTACCTGGATTTTGGACAATTTATAACTTTAATCCTCATCAGTACCCACCTCTAAATCAACCAGCTAAGGTAACTGAGCCAGACTAAGTTCTCTGAGATCTTAAACCTTTGTTTTCTTTTTTCTTTTTCTTCTGTCCTAAATGGTAACACTTTGGTCAGAGTACATGTAGAAGGCAGAATGATGCAGTAGTTGAAAGCTTGGGTTTTGGAGTAAGAATCCTGGATTCATATTCTTACTCAGCAGCTTCTAGCTGTGTAATTCTGGGTAAATCTCCTTAGGTCTTAGTTTCTTCCTCTGTAAAATGTGAACAATAATAGTAACTACCCACAGAGAGTTAGGGTAAGGCAATACATGAACTTCGCTAAGCACTTAGTTATTGCATGTAGTTATTGCTCAGTGGTAAGTATTAAAAGTCATTAAATCATTATAGCGGAATTTTTATTAGATATATTGCTGGTACACATAAGCAGTTGTATTTATAATTTAATAATTATATCTTTTTTCCTATGAAGGAAGAAGTTTCCATTGAGGTTTTAAAGACATACATACAGGTAAACTTTGAGAAACCACAATTATATATATTTTTTTACCATTTTAATGAAAACAAAAATCAGAATGATAATATTTTAATATCTAGTGGCAGGAGAGTCATCAAAATCCATAAAGGTCTTTTAATTGTCATAAATACTTTCTTTTGGAATTTAAAATTCTGTTTAGCAGCACAAATCTATATCTGTATGAATCTCTCCTAAATATATTTGAAATTTTGAAGTGAACTTTTTAAAAAGCACTGTTGATCCTAGAACTTGTTTAATTATTGACATTCTTTGATCCTTTTTTTGTTTTTTAGCTTTTAATAAATGAGAAACATACAAATCTCATAGCATTTTATACCTGTCATTTGCCTCAAGACCTCGCTGTTGCCCAGTATGCATTATTTTTGGAAGGTGTTACAGAATTTGAACAGCGCCACCATTGCCTGGAGCTGGCTAAAGAAGCAGGTAAAAATGGTTGAGAACATCTACTGGGCTTTGTAAGCAGATTATCATTTTGGCTTTAGTAACATTTAGCCTTCTAGTTTTAAATCCTATTTCTCTTACGAGGTGAAAAAGGAATGAGGTTTTCAGTGAAATTCTGTTTTAGGAATGAAATAACCTATACTGTAACTCGTGTGAAATATCTTTTAATTTTGGCATTTTCTTTTATAATGTCTTTCATATTTTACATATTTTTAAAGAAGTGTTATCCCAAATTTACCAAATCATTGTGACTGTTTAGAGGATATTAGTGTGAACGATTAATTCTTGTTTTTGTTTCTTCAAAAAATTCTTTAGATTTGGATATTGCAACTATAACAAAAACCGTAGTTGAGAATATTCGGAAGAAAGATAATGGTGAATTCAGTCATCATGACCTGGCCCCAGCCCTAGATACTGGCACTACTGAGGTAACATGAGGGGAAGAGAGAGGTGTGTTATATAACTCCTGATAATCCCTCATGTTATGCTTTTGTGAACTTCTACCTTAAAATACTCTGGCTTCTTTCTTTTTTAAAGAATTTTTCCTTGTCAGCCAAGTTATAAAAATTGGCAGCAAACTTAAGGTCTTGTGTAAGGAATTGCTTAATAGTAGTATTATGTTAAGGGAAGTTTCTTTAATGGAAAAAACCTGAGCATTGGATTTTTGCTCATCAGATTATTCTAGATACTTGATCAGTCACGTTTTTTGGCTGAGTCGGGTCTTAGTTGCGGCACTCGGGATCTTTTCATTGTGGCATCTTTTCGTTGTGGCGGGTGGGCTCTTCGTTTTGGTGCGTGGGCTTCTCTCTAGTTGTGACATGTGGGTTTTCTCTCTCTGTTTATGCCGTGTGGGCTCCAGAGTGCATGGGCTCTGTAGTCTGCGGCACACGGGCTCTCTCATTGAGACACGTGGGCTTAGTTGCTCTGCAGCATGTGCGATCTTAGTTTCCTGCATTGGAAGGTGGATTCTTTACCACTGGACCACCAGGGAAGTCCCGATCAATCAGTAACTTTTATGTAGCTTACTTATTCCTATTTTCAGAAAAGAATAGAAAGTTTTATCTAGGAAAGAAAAAAATTTTAGAGTAGCACTTAAAGGAATTACATGATTAAGTTGGTGGGACATCACATATATAATTCCAGATTCACAGTCCAGTAAGTTTTTTCTATAATTTAATAGAGACCTATTAAATGTGAAAATAAACTAAGAAAAGCTATTTTCTTTCATTATTTTGTATAACCTGAGGGAAAATATTCACTAGAAGTACAGACATAAGCTGGTTCTACTAATTTGTAGAATATCGTAGAAAAAACACAGTTGACATTTCTTTTTTCCAATTAAATGAATAGGAGGACCGTTTAAAAATCGATGTAATTGACTGGTTGGTATTTGACCCATCACAGAGGGCGGAAGCACTAAAACAAGGCAATGCCATAATGAGGAAATTCTTGGGTATGCTGTATTTTTATATTCTTTTTTTTTTTTTTTAAGTTTTTGTTCTGTTCTAGAACTTTGTTGTTTGTTTTTCCAACCCTTCCAGTAGGGTAAGGTACAAAACAGCCACTGTTACGGCTAGTATTGTAAAACAAAACATATTTAATAGTGACTTTTCATATCCTACTCAATTTTGCATATAATCTCAAGCCTTTGAAAAAATTGAATTGCCTTTTTTTAAGACACAGAAAAGTATGTAAAAGTAATTGCATTTAATGAATCCTTTTGTGACTGTTACATTGAGATAAGGAAAAGCCCAGCCATTAAGTAGAGAGATCACCCAGACCTTTAACAGAAGTACCTTGAGACATGAAATGGTTACAGGTAGCTGTGAAAGTTGCAAACCAATAATTTGATTCCTTTAGAAACCATTACACGGAAATCCATATGTATTGAAAAACTGTATATCTTTTTCACAGCATCAAAAAAGCACGAAGCTGCAAAAGAAGTATTTGTGAAAATTCCTCAGGATTCAATAGCAGAAATCTATAACCAGTGGGAGGAACAAGGAATGGAGAGCCCACTTCCTGCTGAAGATGATAACGCTATCCGAGAACACTTGTGCATTAGAGCTTACTTGGTGAGATTGTAAAAACCACAAAACCTTTCTTTATGATGACTTTCCTGATTCACTCTCAGACCTTGAACTGTTTTTCCAGAAATGGTGATTGACTCATTATCTTAGCTCCCTTGCGACTGTGGGACTGACTGATCCATAAGAACTTTGAAGACAAGACCTGGTCTTCATTTGCATGAGCCTCTAATCAGTGCTAACCAACTAAGAACGTTTCACATGGTAGATAGTGTGTGTGATGTCTGAAATATATGTTTTCTTAAGATTCTTTGAATGCTTCTCTCAACTTTAACATTTCTGCTTTTGGCAATAACTGAAAAAAGCAAGATATTCTGTATTGTGACTAAACAACATACTCATTCAAAATTCATTCAACAAATAATGAAGTGATTGGCTAGGTTCTAGGACTAATTCTGGATGTCTTTCTATCCTTGCCCTCTAGAAGCTAATAGGCTCATCAAGAAGACAGACAAGTAAATATGTGAACATCACGAACAAAACACTTAATTCACCATGATTTTTTTTTGGTATAAAAAAGAAATATTAAACGATTTTACTTCTTGCTACTGAAAAATTATTTCTAAGAGTCAAATTTTTAAAAACTTTGTTGAACATATGTGAACAGTTTTTTGTTTTGTATTTCTCTTTTATTTTGCATTTTAGGAAGCGCATGAAACCTTTAATGAGTGGTTTAAGCATATGAATTCAGCTCCACAAAAACCTACTTTGACACCTCAAGCAACTTTTACTGAGAAAGTGGCTCATGAACACAAAGAAAAGAAATATGAAGTAAGTTGAATGTAGATGAGACATGTCTATTGCATCTCAAAAATGCATGTCATATATTTAAAGAGATCATTTTTTCAGCAGTTATATTCCTATTATAACAAGTGATCTTCCTTACTACTGTTCTACTTTGAAAAAAAGCCATCCCTTTAGTTACTTTTCTGTAGATAATTAACCAAACATGAAACATACCTTCAGGTGACAGTAGTGCTCATTTACATGGTTAACATTTTAGCGTTTTATTGAACTGCAATCCGTCGATGTTTGTTTTTATATTTGGCTTACTGAATGTCAACTCTTTAGAATGATGTTCCATATATGTATATTCCTGTCTATACTGTACAGATACATTATAGTCTGTTATATATCTGCCTTATGTTTGTTTTGCAGATGGATTATGGTATTTGGAAAGGGCATTTGGATGCCCTAACTGCTGATGTGAAGGAGAAAATGTACAATGTCTTGTTGTTTGTTGATGGAGGGTGGATGGTGGATGTTAGAGAGGTAAGCTGTGTGCATTGTTTATAGCTAAAAGCAAAAATAATGTCTTTTTTAAAAAGTTTTTTGAATAGGAGCAGCTACAGATCCTATATAACCTTTGTACTTATAACTAAACATCCCATAATTTAACCTGAAATACTAGTTAGGGAATATAGGAATGTTTGACTCTTGGGTAAACTATTTTTCCATATTTAATATGTTCACTTAGGATAGTAAAATCTGATTTTTTAAAAAATATTTATTTATGTATTTATTTGATTTGCTGGTTCTTAGTTGCAGCAGGTGGGCTCCTTAGTTGCAGCCAGTGAGCTCCTTAGTTGTGGCATGTGAACTCCTAGTTGCAGCATGCATGGGGGATCTAGTTCCCTGACCAGGAATCGAACCCAGGCCCCCTGTATTGGGAGCGTGGAGTCTTAACCACTGTGCCACCAGGGAAGTCCCAAATCTAATTTTTTAAAGTTCTGGACCTAAAAATTAATTATATATGTATTCAACTCAATTTATGGATATGAAGATAAGTCTAGTAGAATGAGTAAGACATATATAAAGCAGTGGTTCTCACCTCTGAGCTGTCCATTTAAATGATCTGGAGAACTTTTAAAAAATACTGGTTTGGTTCCACTAGTGGTTACCACTAGTGGGGAGTGGGGAGGGAGGGGCAACATAGGGGTTGTGGAGGGGGAGGTAGGAACTGTTGGGTGTAAGATAGGCTACAAGGACATACTGTACAGTATGGGGAATATAGCCAGTATTTTGTAATATCTGTAAATGGAATGTTGCCTTTAAAAATTGTATTAAAAAAAAAACTTTTAAAGAGTCCTGAAAAGACATGACAGTTAAATGTAGTATGTGATCCTAAACTGGCTCCTGCATTGGAGGAAGAAAGATGCTATAAAGGAGAGTGTTGAGTCAGTGATGTTAAGGTATTACGTCACTGTTAAATTTCCTGACATCGTTAACTGCATTGTGATTATATTAGAGAAACTTCTCTTTATTAGGAAGTAAACACTGAAGTATTTAGAGGTGAGGGAACATGATTATGCAGCTTGCCCTCAAAGGGTTAAAAAAATGTGTATTTATAGATACACATGCAGATGCAAATCATAAAGCAAACAGGGCAAAGACTGAACAAAGGGTGAGGGTATTGAGATATTCTTTGTACTATTGTTGTAATTTAGTTTGTTTGAAATGATTTTCAAATAAAATATCTTTTTAAATAATAAAAAAAAAAATACCGGGTTCCACTTCCAGAGATTCTGGGTTAATCGGTCTGAGATAGGGCTGGCTGGCTTTTTTTTTTTTTTTGCGGTACAGGGGCCTCTCACTACTGTGGCCTCTCCCGTTGTGGAGCACAGGCTCCAGATGTGCAGGCCCAGCGGCCACGGCCCACAAGCCCAGCTGCTCCACGGCATGTGGGATCCTCCCGGACCGGGGTACGAACCCGCGTCCCCCGCATCGGCGGGCGGACTCTCAACTGCTGCGCCACCAGGGAAGACCTATCTGGAGAGCTTTAATGTGTAGCCTGGGTTGAGAAACCAGTTACAGAAGTAATAAATACCATAAGAAAAGCACAGATGAAGCATTTTGTGAGCTTAGGAAAAGAAAAGGTTCCTTCTACCTGGAAGAGATCTGGACAGAATGCTTGAAAGGTGTAGCATTTGACTGAATCTTGAACGAACTGGGTAAATTTGGATGAGCTGAGGTGGGCGAAAGGAAGGATGCTGCAGGTAATAATGGTGTGAGGGAAAGGCACTGAGGCTTGCTCATGGGGCATGACAGAAACATGGAGTAACTCAGTTTTACCTCTGCAGACCTGATGATCTGTCCAAGGATTGTAAATGCTGGATTCTTGGATATTAGGTATATTATTTTGAACAGAAAAATCACAGGAGTATGTTTGGTATCTTCCCTTCTGCATTCCCTGAATCTTAGTATAGTCACTCCTTTTTCACACTTGATCTTAGCCAAAAGGTTGAGAAGCGATCATCACTCCTTTTTTATTGTTTGTTTTGGTTTGGTTTTTGCTACTACATTTTTCTAGTTCCTCTGGCTTCCCTTTTTGACCAGAAGCAAAAACATTAGGGACAGGAGACTAGATTTGAGCCCCTATTTGCTACTATTCCTGATACAGTAACTCTGCTGATTTCATAAATAATTTTGAACCTTTAGCAGGTTCCTTGGGTTTTCTCTTCTATTTCATGCTGCTGCTCACGAAGATAAAATTTTAGTGTTGCAAAATGCTAATTAAATGGTATTTAAGGTTTGAAAAGACTTGATGCCTTATTTATACATAAATCTTTGTTATTGTAAGTATTAATTAATCTTAGATTAGGGACTTCCCTGGTGGTGCAGTGGTTAAGACTCCAAGCTCCCAATGCAGGGGGCCTGGGTTCGATCCCTGGTCAGGGAACTAGATCCCACATGCATGCCACAACGAAGAGTTCGCATGCCACAACTAAAGAGCCTGCCTGCTGCAACTAAGACCCGGAGCAACCAAATAAATAAATTTTAAAAAAAGATAGTGAAAGTCACAAAACAGACACTCTGGAGTGTTTTAAAAATAGAGTAGGAATGGAAGGCTATGAATGATACCATTTTGTTTTACCAAACATTTAAAAATCAATATTCAGTCTCAATCATGTCTTCAAACCTAATCCAAACAAGAAGAGATTTCTTGAACAATCAAATGATAAATAATGATATTTTGAGTTGAGTTTAGCTTAATACTCTTACATACTCAGCAAAGCAGGAAATTATTCAGGGCTCCTGATAGCACTTATATCACTTGTATAAAAATTAGGAAATGGTATCCATTCTCTTACACAGATAGATTCCATGCCAAGTGCACATGACCTGTAGACTGGAGCATGGATTAGATTTCAGCCCCCATTCACTCACCTGGCTAGCACCATGTGCAAGGCACAGCTGTTCAACAAAGCCCTGGCCTTGTATGCTGACTCTTAACATCTGTACCTCACTTTTTACATAACTGCAGAATGGGCCCATTCGTGTTGGAGGCTGGTGGCACACAGGAATGGCAGGGGGAATGGAGGAGGCAGCTCATCTTTACCTACTTTTCGCCACCTCTGCCTCAACCACATTCTAGTTGAAGCCTCAACTGTCTTTCCCTTGCTTCCACTCTTCCTTACGCAGTCCCTTCCTCATAGAGATCAGCTAGTAATCCTTTTAAAATCAAAGAGGTATGACTCTCCTACTCAGACCCTTCTGATGGCTTCTCGGTACACTTTGAATAAAACCCAGAGTTCTTTTCTTGACCTACAAGATCACACATCCGCTGGCCCTGACTGCCTCCCCAGTCTTGTATCCTACTGCTCTCCCCTCACTTTGCTCTAGCCTTCTGGCCTCTTTGCTGTTCTTCTGCCTAGAGTGCTCTTTCCCCCCAGATATCTGCATGGATGGCTTCCTTCCTTCAGCAGTCTGCTCCAGCGTCATCTCTCTTTAGAGACCCTGCCCCACCCCCAAACCCCCTATCCTAAATAGGACATATACATATATGCACATATATGTACATAAACACATCAACACATATCAGTTAATGAGCTTTTCTCACATATAAAGCACTACATGTCCCTGATGGAAAGAATCTTTTTGTTTTATATTATTTACAGGATTTTTCAAATTTTTCAAATTTACAGGATTTTTTATTCAGATGAGAAAAATATCATAGGTTGTAGCAGAGCAATTTATTCCCTTTTCCTTGTGGCAAATTGCTGGGTGCATCAGGCATGATTCTGGTTGGTTGATGGTTGATAGCAGCCAACCCACTGGTATGGAAATCGCCTATAGTCAGCAGAAGAGATCACACCCTGATATTTGGCAGCAACAGGATTTCGGAGAGGCAGGTGCCAGAATCCATCCTATGAAACGAGGTTATCAGTAAGCAGGTGGAAAGGAGTCTAGGGGCCAGGGGTACTTTGCTTCTTTAGCATAGGGGGAAAGAGTACACTGGAGCACAAATGGAGTGACCCAGAAAGAAGCAGTCTTCTTATTCTTACTAGGCCCCTAGTAGGATTCACTAATATGAATTATGAGTAAGACCTTGAGGTGTTTTAAATCCACCTCCAAAGGTAGTAAGTTCCTATTTGAGAAAATAAATGAAGGTGCTTTCCCTTTTAAAGCTAAGAACATACAAAGCATGCGTTTTGATATTTGCTTCTATGTATCTATATCTCAAAACAGGACAAAAAGGTTGACACTAATTTTTCATATGTGTGGAAACCTGACCTATGTCAGATTTAGTACAATTATTCCTTGGTATAATTTCCGGATTACATTCTGTTGCTTCACACCTCCACTTACATCTACCTTTGAAAATGTTTTAGCAATTTAATATTATAGTCTCTCACATGAAGAGATTTTTAGTGATTAATATTGTCATAAGGAAAAAATTTTTAATTAATTAGGTGTCTTATTAGGCTTTTCAAAGGACCAGTTGGTATTTTTGCTTGTCCTGTTTTCTGTTTTGTTTTACACTATGAGTCCTATGGATTTCCTCCTAATTTTTAAGATTATTTCAGAAATTTTATTGTGGTTGGGTACCTTTTATTTTAATTATTTTAGTTTTCAATTTTTTATAAGAAAATGTAGTGGGCATGAAAGGTCTGTTCTGGGGCTTCCCTGGTGGCGCAGTGGTTGAGAGTCCGCCTCCCGATTCAGGGGACACGGGTTCGTGCCCCGGTCCAGGAAGATCCCACATGCCGCGGAGCGGCTGGGCCCGTGAGCCATGGCCGCTGAGCCTGCGCGTCCGGAGGCTGTGCTCCGCAATGGGAGAGACCACAACAGTGAGAGGCCCGCGTACCGCAAAAAAAAAAAAAAAAAAAGTCTGTTCTTTTTTCTACACTCTTAGTACCCACAAAATTTTTTAGAAAGACCCCTGTATACTTATAAAGAAATGCTCACTGTTTTCTCTACAGTGTTATCCTCATGTATCTGTTAGTTCTGTCCCATGCAAATCTTCAGATTCTTTTTTTTTTTTTTTTTTTTTTTGCGGTACGCGTGGGACTCTCACTGTTGTGGCCTCTCCCGTTGCGGAGCAACAGGCTCCGGACGCGCAGGCTCAGCGGCCATGGCTCACGGGCCCAGCCGCTCCGCGGCACGTGGGATCTTCCCGGACCGGGGCACGGACCCGTGCCCCTTGCATCGGCAGGCGGACTCTCAACCACTGCGCCACCAGGGAAGCCCCCCAGATTCTTTTAATTTTTCTATTTTTAATAAATTATACAAAGACATCATAAATTCATTCTCTCTTTAAAGAAACAAAATATGTGCAATGAAGTTGTCCTCCCTGTGCACCTCTCCCCTCATCCTGATGCTTCTTCCCAGCAGGAATCACTGCTGGTGGTATGAAGAGCCCTCTCAGTCCTCCTGGTATCTGTGTTTCCTTCTGTATATATCCAGGGCAATGGTTATTATTTTCTGTTCTGATTTTTGCTCTAGTCTCTGTTTTTCCTTTTATGCATGTTTTTATTTAAAACATAGTAAGTACAAATTCAGAAGCATTCTGTTTTCATTTTCAGACTTCTGACTCCTCTGAAGATACCATGATAGAAACCCTGCCTTGTTTTATTTTTAGTTAGCATGATAAGCTTTACAGAAACACTTTAGCTTTTACCTGTTGCTTTTTGGTTTGATTCATTGACTTTTTTGTAAGGGTATTTAGCTTAAAGTTGTTAGAATGACTACTTGATGTCTGTCTGTAGGATGCTGAGGAAGACCATGAAAGAACATATCAAATGGTTTTACTGAGAAAGCTTTGTCTGCCAATGTTGTGTTTTCTGCTTCACACCATATTGCATAGTACCGGTCAGTATCAGGAATGCCTGCAGTTAGCGGATATGGTATCCTCTGAGCGCCACAAGCTGTATCTGGTAAGTTCTAGAGCATTTGCACTTTTAAATTTTAGTGATTTGATAACCTCTGTAATAATATTTAGGTTTGTGAGATGTGTTTATATTCTTTAGATGTTCTTAGACTTTCTTAAAGTAGGGATCCAGTTTTAATGTTTGTGCTTTTTTATCCAAAATATGTATACATTTCTAACAGTTGGAAGTATATAGACTGGTCCAGAGAAGTAGCTTTGAAGTCCTGGGCTATCCTAATATACTGGCCTCTGGCTACATAAACCTTAAAGAGGAATTTCTTCTTGCATTAAGCTAATCAGGTTGATTAGGTGACTGTAAATTCACACTCTTTTTTGTTCTCATTCTTAACATTTTTCTCTTTTTTAAAAATCAGGTGTTTTCTAAGGAAGAACTAAGGAAATTGCTACAGAAGTTAAGAGAATCCTCTCTAATGCTCCTAGACCAGGGACTTGATCCATTAGGATATGAAATTCAGTCATAATTCGTCTGCTGTTTGTAATCTCAATAATTTCCATGATAAATGGAAGTTTTTCTGTAAAATATATATATTTGTAATTACTGGGTTTTTTCTTTTGCCTTATGGGGAAAATGTTTATGAAATTTAGGCATTTAATTTTGTACTTTTAAGAATATTATGGTGACACTTTGAAAATTTAAGGTATTATATAATTCCCTGTGTTTATTAATAAAACTATATAAAAACTAAAATTTTCTGTTCATATGAATTCCAGGAATGTGCCTCTATTATGTAATAAGAAATTAAATTTCCTGTTATCCCTTTTCCCTGTGATCATAAGTACTCTGAAATCTTAAAGAGGATGGAAAGTAGATACATGTTTAAGCCAGGTATATAAGTCCTCATCATAAAATTTGGTGTTTTTAAAATATTACAGTTAATTAGATGAACATAGCAAGAATGTTTTCTAAAATAATATTATGCTATTTTCTTTATTTTGATGACGTTTTTAGTTTATTAACTCTCATTCAGCAAACCTCTAAAATAAGTTGGAGCATGTACAGACTTAGAATAGTATCTGGCACACAGCAAGCAGTGAATAAATTGGGGAATACACAGTAAGATCTCATCTAGCCCTTCCAGTAGGGGAAATACAATAAATATATTTTTAAATGCCATTTTAAAATACAAGTAATCCAAGCAGGGAGAAACTATTTCCAGCTAAGAGGTTTCTGAGGAAGTAGCATTTGAGCTGGGGTCTGGGTAATGCTCTGAATTTGCAAAGACAGAGATACAAGCACAAGAAGGGTGGGGCACTACAGATTAGGAAATCAGTATAAGCAAGGCCTACAAATGGTAAATGCATGTTTATGAATCAGCATTTATGTTGAATTGACTAGAGTGTAGGACTTATAAATGAGAGATGACCAAAAGAGAGAATGTGACTCTAAGAGAAAACATAATGTAAATGGATTATAAACCTGAATATAAACGCTGAAACCATAAAACCTCTAAGAAAAATAGAGAATATCTTTGGGACCCAAGGGTAGGTAAAGATTTCCTATACAAGAGACAGAAAGCAATTACCATAAAGGAAAAAATTGATTACTTAGACCATCAAAATATAAAACTCTGCTCTTCAAAGACATTAAGAAAATAAGTAAGCCACAGACTGGGAGAAAATATTTGCAGAAGGATAACTGACTAAAAAAACTCGTGTCCAGCATATATAAAGAACTCTTACGCTTTTTTCCTTGAGCTTGCAGTCTTAGCTGCGATGCGTTTCTTGGGCGCCGCGTTCCTGTTCCTGGCACTCAGCACCTCTGCCCTGGCCGAGCCGGTGCATTTCAAGGACTGCAGTTCTGGGGTCGGAGTTATAAAGGAAGTGAATGTGAATCCATACTCCACCCAACCCTGCCAACTGCACAAAGGACAGTCTTACGGTGTCAATGTCACGTTCACCAGTAGCACTCAGTCTCAAAGTAGCAAAGCCGTGGTGCATGGCATTGTGATGGGTTTCGCCATTCCCTTTCCTATTCCTGAGCCTGACGGTTGTAAGAGTGGAATCAGCTGCCCCATTGAAAAAGACAAGACCTATAGCTACTTGAATAAACTACCCGTGAAGAGTGAATACCCCTCTATAAAACTGGTGGTGGAGTGGGAACTTACGGATGACAACGACCAACGTCTCTTCTGCTGGCAAATCCCAGTACAGATTGAAAGCTAGAGCTATTTGATGCCAATATGTCCGTCTGGGGGTGAGAGAGCACGGGTGGAGGGAGAGGAGGAGAGATCAAGTCTAAACTGAATCAGTGCCATAAGATGAAAAGAATTTCTAGACTGCCGTTCTAGCCGCTCAACCTCCAAAAGCATCTAAGACCCTATTTCCTGAGAGCTCAGAACTGTCGCCCCTGTATTATCCTTTGTAAAAGGGTTGAAGGAAGGAAGAGAAAGTGAGACTGTAGGGATTGATTTGTCTTCAGGGGGAGTTGTTTGTTTTGGTTTGGTTTTTGCTTTTGGAATAAGGAGGGTCTAATCAGACATGATCCAAATGAGGCTGCTTGGGGGATATTGAATAACTTGCCCTAGGGTTACTAGCCCTTGCAGCAAAGCGCGGGTTCCAAACCACATCCATCTAGCTGGGATATTACATCTGCAAGTTCCTCATCTCCACGTGCCTCGTTGAGTTCAGTGCAGCTGGCCAATGAGCTTCCTCACATCCAGCTCCGCTGCTTCACTGGCCATGACTCGCTCTGCAGTGGTGTCCAGCGTGGTAGTGGAGGGGAAGTATTCTACAACAAATTCTCTGCAGTTAGCTCATGTCTCCTTTACTATCTTAGGTGGTTTTCATTAAATGCATCACTTGATTAGCAAAAAAAAAAAAAAAATAATAAAAAGGCCAAAAAAAATTTAAAGAGCGGACAAAATAGTACAACAGATGATTCTTGAAGACATACCTAACCATGTGCCTGTGAAAAGTGCTCAAGTCAATGGTGAATGCAAATTAAAACCATGAGATACCACTATACATCCATCAGAATGGCTAAAATCAAAGACTAACAACCAAATGTTTGGGAGGATGTGGAGCAACTGTGACTGGGACATATTGCTGGGGAATGTAAAATGGTACAGTCTTTGGGGAAAGTTTTGACTATTTCTATTCTTGTGGATAACTGTCTATTTTATTGACCTTTTCAAATATTATAAACAACAATCTACCCTTTAACCCAGGAATTTCACTCAAATGCATAATGTTTAGAATAAGTAAAGTGATGTGACAACAGATGAAATAAATTGAAAATATGGTAGAATACCATATACAACTCTGACCAAGTGTATTAGAACATCTAAGTAAAATGGACACTTCTAGGACGATGAAAAACCAAACATTGATTGAAAAAAAAAAATCTGAATAGTTTACTAACCATGATGAGTATATGAGGGTTCATCATACTGTCTACTCTTCTCTATGTTTGGATTTTTAAAATAAAATGTCTAAAAATATGGTTTCAAGAAGTAATGCTTTCCCCTGTTTGGCGAGGGCTAAATTTGCTCAGCACCAAGAATACCTAGCAAGTCTACTCAACCGACACAGAAAATACCAAACAAGAAAAGGGTCCCAGATTGGCGCAGCCAGGTTTAGGTAACCCGGGAGGTAGTGGACCAAGGACGCAGCTCTCCGCACCCAGAGCTCAACGCGCCTGCGCAGGTAGAGGCCGCTTCCTGAACTGTTCAAGGGCGGAAGCGCGGGCTCCCCGAGTCACGTGGCCGAGGGCGGAAGGGGGCGGAGCGCGCGGGACGTGCTGCCGCGTAGTCGCCGGCTGAATGGGCGGTGGCAGAGCATGTGTGATCCGCTGAGGCTGCAGCTTACCAGGGACCCAGAGGTTGCATGTCTCTCCCCGGCCGGACCGTAAAGCCGGGGGCTGCGGGGACGCGGCGGCGGAGGAGGAGGCAAACGGCAGCTGGAGGTAGGCCGGGCGCCCCTTTCCGAGGGTGAAGGGCCCCGGCTCCGCGGGGGTCATGGCAGCGCTGGCTGATAGAGTACGAGGCAGAGGGCGCATCGCCGCCGGGCTCCTGCTCAACCTACTGGTGTCCATCTGCATCGTGTTCCTCAACAAATGGATCTATGTCCACTACGGCTTCCCCAACATGAGCCTGACCCTGGTGCACTTCGTGGTAACTTGGCTGGGCTTGTACATCTGCCAGAAACTGGACATGTTTGCCCCCAAAAGTCTGCCGCCTTCCAGGCTTCTCCTCCTGGCCCTCAGCTTCTGTGGCTTCGTGGTCTTCACCAACTTATCTCTGCAGAACAACACCATAGGCACCTATCAGCTGGCCAAGGCCATGACCACGCCGGTGATCATAGTCATCCAGACCTTCTGCTATAAGAAAACCTTCTCCACCAAAATACAGCTCACGCTGGTGAGTAGCTTCAGCTGGGCGAGGCGCAACCTCTTAACAACCCACCTCCTGGACAGTCTTTCTCCCTGGGAAATGTGAATGGTTAACCTTGCACCACGCTCTTTCCCGTGATCTGGAAATCCACTCGAGTCCTTTGTGAGCAAGTGAACTTCAGGCTTATTTGGGGAAGGTGAAAAAAGCCATCTTGGCGCTCTGTTGGGCTTTTAGCCCAGTAGAGTGTGCTTGTGTGAGTTTTAATAACTACTGTTTGATGGAAATCCTTAAATGCTATGATCGATAAGAAAAGAAAGCTGTGTTGGGTGATGCAAATCTGTATGGGATTAAATGCAAAAGCTCAAACTGAAAAACGTTTATGATAAACGTAAAATGTTAAGTCTCAGGATATGTTTGCGGCGACATACTGCAGAGGCTTCAGCGTCTTTAAATAAGACTAAAATAATTTTAGCACTTCATAACTTACAGCATTTAAAATCTTAATGCTTTTGTTATATGTTTATATATTGTTTAGACACTGGTTTTGGGGTCCATTTACTACTATGTGCATGCATGTGGTATTTTCTTGCAAAGTGCAATGCATCGACTCATTTTACCCAGAATTTTACTTTAAATAGAATTAAATGTGAGCGTAAATATAGACTTATCATATTTCATTTTGAAGAAATAGGATTACCAGTCCGTTTTTTTTCAAATGGAAAAAATATTTATAGAGGTTCATTGTTTCCTAATGATGTTTTTATGATTAACCTTTCAAGACACTGTGAAAGGAATACTAATTTTATGTCTCATAAATTTAATCTGAACAACGTTTACCTCTTTTTCTTTACAGATTCCTATAACTGTAGGTGTAATCCTAAATTCTTATTACGATGTGAAGTTTAATTTCCTTGGAACGGTGTTTGCTGCTCTTGGTGTTTTAGTTACATCCCTTTATCAAGTGGTTGGTAATTTTTTTTTTCTTTATGTGCCCTTTTTAGCAGATTTCATAAATTTTGAAGCTGTGCCCCAAGGTTTAGACAATACAGTATAGAGACAATAGACTGTTGGGAAGAAAGCATAATTGCATAAATTGTCTGACTCAAGGTGAAGAGAAGAAAGGAGACAGAGAAACTTGGGTGTATGATGCTCACCAAGTACCTCCCTACCTGTTTGTAAGTGTATATTACCCACGCTTAACAGTCTGAGTTTGGGGTGATGGTATATTATTTTCTGGGAAATCTTTACAAAATGAATAGTAAGACTTTTTACTTGAGGATTGAGTCCATTGGTTGTATTTACCATTTACTCTTTAATTATGACATTACTGTGAAGGAGTGAGTACAGGTGCAAAAATTTGAACAGGAAAGGAAAATTTGAGATTTATAAATCTTTGCCTCAGAAGATATGCTGCTGTTACAGCTCGTATATTCTAATCATTTTTCTCCATCAATATTTTATAGCAATTGGTATTTCACTTCTTGCACTAGCGCGGTGACTTGCCTGTAACAGCCATTTATTTGACATTTGTTCATGGATTCACTTACTTCATTACCATAAAATCTCAACAAGTATCTTTGTTTGTTTCTTATATATTGGAGGAAAGAATAGTGAATGGCGAAGGGTACAGTGAAACAGTGTTTTCTCTGTACTGAAAACCTTGGACTGGAAATTGTGGTTTCCACTGCCTGCGTATGGGGAATCAGAGCCAAAATGTGTGACCAGTTTTACTTTTTTCACAAACGTCCACTGGTTATAAACTAAGGCATTCTTGTTATGAATGTTAGGAGTTTAATAATACAGCTTTAGCATCTTAAATTTTCTAGTACTGGTCATTTCAGAAACATTGTTATGTGAAAATTCTGGGGTTGAAAACATTTCTTAGTGGCAGAGAAGCAGTTTAAATGAAAGAGAGCAGTGACATGAGAGGGTGGGGCACCCGCTCAATCTTGTCACTTGGCCTCAAGATATTCTGTCTTTTACTGCAGAGAGAAATCAGAGGAAGCTCAGGTTTGTGCTTTAAGAAAATTGCATTTGGGCATACTTCAGTGAGTTTAAAGTTAAATTTTTTAATTAGATACAGTCAGTGAACATTCCTATTTCTCTTTTTTGTTAAATGGACTTTATTTTTGACCGAGTATGGATTATTTATTAGATATAGCAAGAAATTTCATTTGTTGAATGTTAGAATTTCTTGTATTCCTTACACATCACTTCAATTCAGAGTACTCACTGCCCATGCTAATATGACCGTTTTTGTTCACACAAGTTTCAAAATTGCTATAGGGTGGAATCAGAGGATTCTGTATCTCTCAGGTAGATATCTGAAATGAGATTGACCAAGGAATGATTATAGACTAAGTCATGGGCAGAGTTTTTGATTATCAGTAAATGGTAAAAGTACTGGTACAGAATAGGTGTATTCCCTCCCAAAATTCATTTTAAGGAAAGTTGTATTTTCCCATTGTAACCTGGTATAATTTCTAAGTTATTTCTTCTTATACTGCTAGGGCATTAAAAGGAATTAAGAGATGAGTGACCAACTATTAGTTTTAGTGGTAAAAAGATGGTTGACTCCTTCATTCATTCAAAAGACATTTCTTCTGCTTTATGCTCAACCTTGATACAAAGATAAAGGGCAGCTATAATCCAGCATTGCAGAAACACATGGAGACAGCTGATAACAAGTAGTATAGCTCAGAGTATGAGGAAAGTTCTGAGGAGCACCAGGGAAGAAGGGGTAGTTCTGCACGAGGGCGGTAGTGAGGTAAGATTTTATGGGAAGTTTAACAATTTAAATTGAAGAATGCACAGGAATTCGCTTAGCAAAGAAATAGAGCAGAGGTCTTTCTTTGCAGTGATGTGTGAAAGTACAGAGCATTTTTGGAGAACTTGATTTGTTTGGTGGGACTGGACTGTAGTTGCGTGGTGGAAAGACAAGGCTGAGGGGTGGGTGAGACCAGATGGCAGAGTTTTGAGTGTTATGCTGAGGAAGTGTGCCCTTTATCCTGCAGGTACCAGGAGAGGAGTTCAGATGGGCAGTGACTTGATCACTCCCTGTGTTTTAGAAACTTCACTCTGGTGGCAGTGAAGGATGAATAAGAGGGATGATAGGGTGATAGGCAGAGCAGTCAGGAAGTGCTCCATGGTTTAAGGGGAAGACAGGAAGGGCCTGAACAAGGACAGTGGTACTGGACGTGGAAAGGAAAGAACAGACTTCAGAGACCTTTTGGAGAAAGAATTAGTAGGACCTGACTGAATGTGAGAATGAGGAAAATAAGGAGTCTGATCCTTGGAGGAGATTATATCATTAATTATCGGACCAACACAGGAGGAGCTAATTTGGAGAAGGAATTAATCCACTTAATCTTAAACAAGCTCCTTCAGGTGATATAACTGAAGATGGCCAGTAAGCTGTTTGTTGAAGGTGGGACTTAAAGGATGCTCAAGGAAGGAGGTCAGAGCTGTAGATGTCAGCGGATAGTAAAAGATCAGTGAGGGAGATAAAAGAGGAAAGCCAGACATCTCCCTTACAGGTAGTAAGTGAAGGAACAGGTGAGCGAGGAAGCAGCGCGAACCAGCAGTCAAGTTCTTCCAAGAGAAATCTGCAGGTTCTGCAGAGGGCTGCGGCCGGAAGGGGACCGAGGGCAGTCCTTCGATGTGGCCACTGGAGGTGAAGGTGCCCTTTTGGGGAGCAGTTTCATGAGAGGGTTGGTGGGCAGAAGCCAGGCTGCACGGCAGGGAGGGCAGGTGGTGGCCTGAGAGTCACCACCATTCCAGGCTGTCTGTCCTGTGTCAGAGACACACAGCTGCCCAGAGAGGCTGCTGGGCAACACAGGGCTGTGCACATACCCTCTGCATTCATTTTTGCTTGCTGCGGTGTCCCAAGCAAAAGAATCAATTCTCTGTCCTTCATGTTCACAGCAGACTCTCATTAAGGCTGACAGGAGTATGCTTCAGATTTCTCGCTCTTCTATTTTTGTCTTGGTGAATTTCTATAGACTTAGAGTTTATGTAACAGGATACCTGGACCTACAGGAAAGAGGATTATGTAGGAGCAGTTATTCAAAAGCCTGGCTGTTCCTGCCAGATCTTATTCAGACAGTCCTATCAAGCTTTCTTTAAAGCCTCCTGTTCAGTTATATTTGTGAAGCATTTTGAGAACTGATGGGATTTGAGGCTTTGGGGTGATGGTTCTACCGAGGGATAGTCTTTTAAAGTTTGTGATTATCTAGTTTATTGAGGAGTATTGGTGTGGGATTACCCACCGAAACGTCAGCCATAATGAGGAAAGTTCCTTCTACCATCGATTGGGTTTTCTGAAGTGAATGAAAAGACCTCACATACCTTTTTAGCCACACATATTGGCAGCCACCTGGGATAACTGAGGTTTCTGTCAATCTGTAATTAGAGTCCGCCCTGCCCCCCAGTCTTCATTTTGGGGGCCATTTTTAGAAAGAAATGAAGTCTGACACTGCATCTGTATTCCTGCTTATCCTGCTTATAAATATTATCCTGCTTAGAAATTTCCATTCCTGCCTAATTTTCCCAAGATTGTTGATGCCTGTGGGCCCCGGTATGCATTGACTTTCCCCATCTACTCGGATCAGGAGGGAAGAGAGGATTTTTTTTCTCCTTTATAATTGAGAAGAAAATAGATTATCAGACATTGAATTTATAAAGCTCCTTTCATCCAGGGAGCTTAATATAATATACATATATATTATTGATCTTTGAAATCTTATAGACTCATTAGGCGTTTCCTCTCCCCCCGGCCCTGCCTCACATTCCCACATTTGTGGCTAGAGTTGCATCTTTTGTTTGTTGAGTGATGCTGTTTTTTTTCTGCCTAACTCGTTCTCTCTCCTAATTTTCAGTGGGTAGGAGCCAAACAGCATGAATTGCAAGTAAACTCGATGCAGCTGCTGTACTACCAGGCCCCGATGTCATCTGCCATGTTGCTGGTAGCCGTGCCCTTCTTTGAGCCGGTGTTCGCAGAAGGAGGAATATTTGGTCCCTGGTCAGTCTCTGCTTTGGTAAGTTATAATTGTTTTGGTGTCTAAGAAACAAGATAATAATAATTTCTCCATTATTAATGCAATTTTTAGTTTTCAGAGCACTAGCTCAGATCCGTTCTCACATTAAGTCTTTATAATCACCCTTTAAGGGAGGCAAGGTAAGGATTATTCATTAGATGAAGAAACTGAGGCACAGAAAGATTGAGGGACTTGCCAGTCAGTGGCCAAACCAGGACTAGAATTCAGGTCTTCTGATGTCTGGTTACTGTGCTGAGCCCGCCAGGCTATTGCCCACCAATACTTTGGGCATTTTTTTTGTTTCTTAAATAATGAAAATATAACTTTGTTGATTTTCTTGTAATAGTATAAGTAGTACATGCTCATTGTATGCATTTTTGAACATACATAAAATTATAAAGTGAAGGTCTCCCCAAATCCTGCCACACTAAGATAAACACCTTTACCGTTTTGGTGATGATCATTTCATGGATCTCTTTCATATACACAGACACACGCATGTGTGTGTATGTTTAATTTCATATGTATGTAACCGTATTATATATGCTGGGTTTTGGGGAGGTTTTTTGGTTTTTTTTTTTTGCGGTACGCGGGCCTCTCACTGTTGTGGCCTCTCCCGTTGCGGAGCACAGGCTCCGGACGCGCAGGCTCAGTGGCCATGGCTCACGGACCTAGCCACTCCGCGGCATGTGGGATCTTCCCGGACCGGGGCATGAACCCGTGTCCCCTGCATCGGCAGGCGAACTCTCAACCACTGCGCCACCAGGGAAGCCCTTTGGGAGGTTTTTTTGTGGCTGCGCCACATGGCATGTGGGATGCTAGTTCCCCTACCAGGTATCGAACCCATGCCCCTTGCAGTGGAAGCGTGGAGTCCTAACCACTGGACTGCCAGGGAATTCCCTATATATGCAGCTTTTATCATGGATTCCTTTTCCTCAGCCCTCCTACCCATACACACATCAACATCCCATTACCTCACCCCTGTCCCTTGAAATAAGTCATGTTAACATTCTAGTGTTTGTTCTTCCATGCTTTTCTCCGTGCTGTGCATACCCACATGTAAACACATACAACATACATAGGCACATATGCACGTATGTACACATAAATTGCACATTGGTTTTTTTACAGAAGTGAGATCATATTACACATGATTTTCTGTATCTTGCTTTTCTCACTTAACAATGTCCCATGAAAATCCCTTCAAATCATTCTTTAAGTACTTGTATAATAGTTCCAGTTCTTAACCACTATGAACAGTATTACAGTAAACATCCTTGTACATGTGTCCTCATGAACTGGTACTTTTTATTCTATGGGATAGAGTCCTAGAGTGGAATTGCCAGATCAAAGGGACCTGTACTTTGGGGACATTTTTTTAATAAAGTTAGAAAGTATAATCCCCCTATTTAGGAAAGGAACTCCTGCTTCCCATACTTTTAACACAGTCAGTGGGAACATCTTTTTTGCTGGTGGTGTTGATTTATCAAACTTGCATAGCCCTTACTCTGCTCCAGGCACTATTCTAAGCTCTTTGCAAATATTAACTTATTTGATCCTCGTAACAACTTTATTAGGTGTTTACTGATGAGGGAACAGAGAGACAAAGCGTTAAGTAACTGACTCAAGGTCCACAGCAGAGCCAGACTTTGAATCCATGCATTCCAGATCCAAAGTCCACATTCTTAACCACCCTGCGAGGCTGCCTGTGAGCAGATTGATAGTTGTTTCGAATTCATATACTTTAGCATTTGCGCTTTTTTCCCAAGGTAGAAATCAGTGGACCATCTCTCAGGTAATATCTCCTCTTACTTTTACAAAAGTTACCCATCTTGGTCATCTTGCCTATCAACCACTGCAGCTTGAGCACCTTAGACTAGGAGGGGAGAGGCTTTATGTGACTGGCCCTCTGACAGATTTGAAAATGAGGACCTCAGCAGAAAGGCCATAAAAAAGGTCAAAGAAACAAGAGCATAGCCAGTCTGAGGCCATTGAATAAGGGAAAGTCACCTGCATTCCTTCTTGTCCCTAGAGGGCATCATTGCCTCAAAGTAGAGCATGTAATTGTGTTTTTAATGATGTGCCAGGTCATCAAGAAATAGGCATGTGACATTCTGTGAATTCAATAAAATTAGCAAGGACACATTTCTAGAAACAGTTTTTAAAATCTTTAAGGAGCAAGTTTCTCTTAGTTGAAAATTTAATGGAACTCACTGTTGTAAAACAAGTAAGGTGTTACTATTTCTACCTAAATAGGCTGCAAATCCAATTGGCCTGGGCTTCTTCTGACTGCACTGGTTTAAAAACAGAAAACCCACATGGGACAGAAAGAATCTTCAAATATGACATTTTCTTTGGAATTTAAACTTCTTACTAATTCAAATTGTAACTAACATTTTCTCTAGATTCTCTTATTTCAGAAATAGAAAATGTTTTTATAACTTTTACAATGAAATTGTGGGATACATGTGGACAGAATGTTGTGTGTGTCTACAGTGGTACAGCTGCTTTGGTCCCCCGCCTCAGCCAAGTCGGTTAACTCGCCATCCCATGCACACACCTGGGCTTTCACGCCTCCGTGCTTTGACCCATACTGTTTCCTGCCCCGTTATTTCTTTCTCTAATCAAAACATGCATTTGAAATCCAAAGACTGTTCTTGCTATCGCAGCCCAGAAGGACATCTGTCTAGAGTCCTACAGAACCTATCGTCTGTTTGCCTATTAACGAGGTAGAGCTCAGGACTCATTTTCTTTTCTTGCCTGAGCTGTTCATCTTGTATTGCACTCTCTCTTTCATGTGGTTAAGAGGTAGCATGGCAGAGCAGGTTAGGAGCAGGGACTCCAGTACCTTGGCCCTTCTTACTGGCTGTGTGTCTTAGGCAAGTTGCTTTACCTCTCTGTGCTCTGTTTTCTTGTCTGTAAAAAGGGAAGATATTTTACTCCCTCATGGCTGTTTGCAATGATTAAATGAGTTAATATATGTAAAATATTTAGAACAATTCTTGGTGCATAATAAGTACTATATAAGTATAAGCTATGATTATCAAGATTTTTATCATGTGCTCAAGCAGTTTCTAAGATCTTTGAGGGCAGGAACCCACTGTGTTCCTTACAAGGCCTGGCCTAGTTTTATAGATACCTGATGAATGCCTACTGATTGAATTTAAATAAGAATAAATATAAACAATTCAATGGAAAAAAGATCTGGAAGGATATATACCAACGTATTAATAGTGGTGAGTGGTTGAGATTTAAAGAATTCCTTATGAGTTCTCTTCACAAGGAAAAAAACTTTTTTTCTATTTATTTTTCTATTATTTAATTTTGGATTCACATGAGATGATGGATGTTCTCTAAACTTGCTGTGGTAATCATTTCATAATGTGTGTAAATTAAATCATGATGCTGTACACCTTAAACTTACGCAGTGCGGTATGTCAATTATATCTCAATAAAACTAGAAGGAAAAAAGAATTCTTTATATTCTTGCTCATCTTTATTGTCTGGTTTTTCTGTAATGAATAAATATTACTTTTATAATAAGAAACTATTACAAAATAATTTTTCTTTGGATAGATAAGAAAAATGAATCTGGAGATTTACATTCAGAGGCAGGATATTGTTGGAGAATTTTCCATTGCATTTTGTAGACAAAATTACATTTGTGAATACTACTCATTCTGCTCTTTAACCCTCAGTTCTTGCTATCTCCCAACTTGATTCTCTCTTTTTAAAAATCTTGTTTTTAATGGTTGATAGAAGTGCCTGATGAAGTGTATTTTCACTTGATGATCACAATGATTGCAGCTGCTTTGCATTAATGATTCTTCTGGTTTATTTGTAGCTGATGGTCCTGCTCTCTGGAGTAATAGCTTTCATGGTGAACTTATCGATTTATTGGATCATTGGGAACACTTCACCAGTCACGTATCCTTTTCCTAACAACTTACAAATGTGTAGTCTTTTATATTCTCCAAAACTCTGTCACATTGATTTCCTTATTTGAGTCTCACACTTTCTATTGCATGGCCTAAATTGAGTAGAATGAGTTATTTTTAGTCTCTTACTAGAGTCTGTGGGAATTTAAAGAACTGTGAACTGGGGAAATGGGTTAGCTTTCTGTATGATAAATGCTTTTGAATTTTCTTTAAGGAATAGGTGACCTTTTCCCTTATCAGAATTAACATAGAGCACCATTCCTTGTGCATACTGGGGTTAAATAAATATTTGTTGACTGATAATGGGGTGGATACTTATGTTTTCCATCCCTTTTCAGTTCTCGATAGTTCGATAATAATAAGGTAAAGGTGTGGTTAATCCAAATAACAGAAAATAATTTCAGACCAGTTGCTCTGACTTTTGAGCTTGTTTTTGTACTTGTCTGGCTACGGGTGTGCCTGCTTTTCTCAATATTACTTCAAATCAAGAAGTGGAGTCATGACTTGAATGTCTGAATCAAACTCAACTGCCCATTTTTAACATTTTGCTTTTAATGAGTGAACACCGAGATGTCAACAAAGTAAAAAAGCAGTATATTTGCCCACTATCAGTAAATAACAGTGATAATAATGATAATTTTTTTTAAAAAACAATACCTGGGGACTCCCCTGGTGGCGCATTGGTTATGACTCTGTGCTCCCGATGCAGGGGGCCCGGGTTCGATCCTTGGTCCAGGAACTAGGTCCCACATGCCACAACTAAGAGTTTGCATGCCACAACTAAGGAGCCCACATGCCGCAACTAAGGAGCCGGCGCAACCAAATAAATAAATAATTTTAAAAAAATTTTATTTATTTAGGACTTCCCTGGTGGCGCAGTGGCTGAGAGTCCGCCTGCCGATGCAGGGGACACGGGTTTGTGCCCCTGTCTGGGAAGATCCCACATGCCGCAGAGCGGCTGGGCCCATGAGCCATGGCCGCTGAGCCTGTGTGTCCGGAGCCTGTGCAAAAAAAAAAAAAAAAAAAAATTTATTTAGTTAGTTAGTTATTTTTGGCTGCGTTGGGTCTTTGTTGCTGTACACGGGCTTTCTTTTTTCCAGTTGCAGCGAGCGGGACTCCTCTTCCTTGCAGTGCGCAGGCCTCTCATTGCGATGGCTTCTCTTGTTGCGGAGCACGGGCTCTAGGTGTGCAGGCTTCATTAGTTGTGGCACGTGGGCTCAGTAGTTGTGGCTCACGGACTCTAGAGCGCAGGCTCAGTAGTTGTGGCGCATGGGCTTAGTTGCTCTGCGGCATGTGGGATATTCCCGGACCAGGGCTCGAACCCATGTCCCCTGCATTGGCAGGTGGATTCTTAACCACTGCACCACCAGGGAAGCCCAATAAATATTTTTTAAAAATTAAAAAATAAACAACACTTAATAAATGTTTATTTTGTGTCAGGCACTGTACCAAACATCTTGTGTGTATTAAGCATTTAGTTTTTACAGCAGCTCGAAGAGAGAAATTCTATCATTTTATTCTACAGAAGAGGAAATAGAGGCACAGAGAGGTTGAATAACTCACTTGGAGTTACCCAGCTGAGAAGTGTGGTGTCCAGATTTGAGCCCAGGTAGTCTAGCTCCAGGATTTATGCACCATGCTGCTAGATCAAGGCATCCAAGTATGCGCCCTGATTAAGAGCATTCATTCATTCAGTCAACAAATACTTATTGAATGCCCCCTATAAACTGTTCTTTGACTTAATAAATATTCACATACTGAATATCTACTGTCTGTCAGGCACTGGAGATATAGTAGTGAACCGAAGAGACAAAAATCTTTGCTCTCACAGGCTTAAATTCTGGGGAGGAAGACAGGCTATAAACAAGAAAAATAAGAAATGGGCATATACAGGGCTAGATTGTGTTAAGTGATAAGGAGAAAAAGGTTAAGCAGGAAAGAGGATGTGAAATGTTGGGGACAGGGTTGCAGTTTTACGGAGGGTAGTTGGGAAAGCCTCAGCAAGACGGGTACTTTTGAGGAAAGACCTGAAGGAAGTGAGGTTGCTCTGTGCAGAGCAGGGTGGGTAGTGTTCCAGGCAGAGGGGACAGCAGGTGAGAGGCTGGAAGGAACAAGAAGCCTGTGTGGCTGGAGCGGGAAGAACAAAGGGTGGGTTCTTTGTCCCTGAAGAGTAACAGGGGGCCTGACTGAGGAGAACTTTCACACGAGGACTCCTACACCAAGTGAGAGGGGATGGCGTTGGAGTTTTGAGCAGAGAAATGCCATGATTTTCTGTCTGTTCTAATAGGATCCTTCTGGGCTACTGTGTTGAGAACAGACCGGGGAGGGGGGGACTTTTCAACTTCAGTGCTATTGGCCTTTTTGGTCCAGTGGATAGGCCTGTCCTGTCCATTGGAGCACGTTTAGCAGCATCTCTGGCCTCCACCCACTAGACGCCAGTAGCATCCCTTTCCCCAATTATGAAAACCAAAACTGTGTCCAGACCTTGCCCAGGTGACAAAATCACCCCTGGCTGGGAAAACCACTGTACTGAAAGTGGCAAGAGAAGAAGAGAAACCATCAGGAAGCCATGGTGGTTTGGTACCAGGACAGTCGCAGTGGATATAGTGAGAAGTGATTGGGTTCTGGATATATGTTCAAGTAGAGCCAACAGGTTTTATTGGCAGACTGGATGTGGAGAATGAGAGAGGAAAGATGGTTGCCACCCAGTTTGGGCCTGAGCACCTGGCAGGGTGGAGTTGCCATGGACTGAAATAGGACAGCCCCCAGGAGGCTTGGGGGTGGGGAGGAAGACCAAGTGCTCAGTTTTGGGTAAAAAGAATCTGAGTTCAAGGTCGAGGTCTCTGTTGGAGGTATTCCGGAGAGAGTCAGTAGTGTGTAGTTGTGGTTTGAAGCAGTGAGCCTGGCTGAGATTACCAAGCAAACAAGTGGAAGAAAAAGAGGTGCCCAAAGACCGAGTCCTGGGTCACCTCGGTGTTTAGAGTTTGGAGAGATGACAGGAGCCAGGCAGAAGGGGCAGAGAAGGAGTGATCAAGGTGGAAGGAAGGAGGACAGGGTGTAGAAGCCAAGTGAGGAGGAAGAGGAGTCAGCTGTGTCCAAGGCCGCTGACAGGTCAAGCTTGAGGAAGGCTGGAAAGGGATGGAGGAAGGGGTGTGGTGAGGTGGAGGTTTTGACGAGAACTTCAGCGTGTCCAGGTGGAAGCTGACCGGAGCAGAGTGGAGAATTAGAGAGAGGAATTGGAGATGTCGGGTATAGATTGCACCTGTTTTGTTCTGTGTTATTTTTCTAATTTACAAAAGGATTCACTGAAGCATTTCTTTAAATTTGCCTTTCCTCTCATGTAAATATTGTTAACAGATCATGAGCACTTCAAAGCGAGGCTGAGGAGTAAGGAAATGCTGAAGTGCGGGAGCCGGTTCACTTGAAGATAGCTCATAATTGAAAATGAAGCCTGCTTTATTATGGTTATAATTAACGTCCTCGGGAAGGTCCTCCATCCCGCAGGAAAATTACCCTTCTTGGGTCGGGCCAGCACAGGTACCCTGGTGACTCAGCCCGTGCTCTCCTGCTCGGAAGCAACTTCCAAGCTGCTTAGTTGGGCTCAGAACAGAGGAGGGAGCCTGGGCTTTGAGGTCGGACAGGTCCAGGTGTTCCAGCCCGGCCCCGCTGCTGCCTGTGGGCCTGCGTGACTTGTAGATCTCGGGTCTCACTCATATCACTTATGAAGCGGGGGTTGTGGTACCTACAGAGTTGGGTGAGTGCTTGAGAGAATGTGTCCAGCACCTGGCAGGTGTTTATTATGCGTAAGTGCTGCTGTTGATAGCTGACCCATAGGGTGCTTCCTGGGTGCTCGAAGCCTCGCGTATATTAGCTTAGTTAATCCTCACAGTGATGCGGAGGCACAGAGTGGTAGCTCTTTCTAGTACTGTGTTTGGGAAGAGTAGATGGGTGCATATCAGACATCTGAAAAATAATAAAGTACTAATCCATATATAAAAAACTATTTAAAATACAGGAAGAGAATAATTTATAAAAGAACCATTTGTGTGTCTTTAGTTTGTCTTTTAAATGAACAGTGATTTGGAAACACCCTAATCCAGCAGCAAGTTACTGGCAGTCTGCTCATCTCAAACATGGACTTTGGGGTTAAATAGACCCATCTATGTTTGGCCTCTGGCTCTGCTGCTTACTAACTCTGTGATCTAAGTTACTTAAAATCCTCAAGCCTCTACAGTTGTCGATGGGAGGAGTGATACCACAGTGAAGGGAAATGTGATGCTTAAATAAAATGGTGTTATATATGCACCTGGCGTAGTGCCTGGCATGTATTGGTGCTCAGTGGTGTTCCATCCCCTGTCCCCGATTCCCTCTTAAACTTAAGCGCACTGGCTGTGTTGACCTTGTGTCAGCCATCTGGCACCTTTCACATCTCACCTTATTTGCCAAGGGAAGTTTAGAAATGGTGCCATGAAACAGCATCACAAATTGCTCTACAAAAGACCTTCTCTGTACCTTGTTCTGAATCCCTTCCCCACCCTTGTACTGCAGCCCCTTTTCTCTTCTTTGCAGAGGTCAACAAGGAGAGTTGAGGCAGTCTCCTGTCACTGATTACTTGCTAAAACCTACCTGAAGAAGCTAGGATCAAGCCAGCACTTCACTGAAGTTCCTGTTCTTTAGATGGGGTGGGAGGCGGGGCGATGGGGGCAGGGGTGGGGCCGCTGTTTAGTCTCCGTTTCGTGCACTTCTCTCCAGGCACAGGAAGCTTTTGCTTCGTGGGGTGTGTGTGTGTGTGTGTGTGTGTGTTTGTGTGAATATAACATCTGGCTTGTTCTTTTTTATCCTTATCCAAAAACCTCAGCTATAACATGTTTGGACACTTCAAGTTCTGCATTACTTTATTTGGGGGATATGTTTTATTTAAGGATCCATTGTCCATTAATCAGGGTCTTGGCATGTTATGTACACTATTTGGCATTCTTGCCTATACCCATATTAAACTCAGTGAACAGGAAGGAAGTAAGAGTAAATTGATGCAACGTCCTTAATTAGGTTTTCATAGAGAAAAGAAAGTCGCCTGAAGATAAAAAAAAAGTATTAAGTGTGCAAGTTACTTTCAAAGATGAAACAAAAATTATATTGCAAAATACATTAAATGATGGTTTGAAAGAAGTTAAGCAAAGGAAATTTTATTCATAAATATGACTTTCTTGGGACTTACCGGGTGGTCCAGTGGTTGGGACTCCATGCTTCCACTGCCAAGGGTGCAGGTTTGATCCCTGGTCAGGGAACTAAGATCACACAAGCCGTGTGGCACAGCCAAAAATTTTAAAAAATTTTAAGTAAAAATAAAATAAATATGACTTTCTCTTTTACAGTACCTTTTTTAAAAAACGTAATTCTCTAAAACATGGCTCATGCTTCCTTTCAAAGATGATTCTATGAAGTACACAGAATGTTTGGCTATATCAAATGAAGTACATGAAATTAAAGTTCTGTAATGGTGACAAAGGAATTCAGATCACTGTACTACAAACGTGTAGTGGTTTTTAAGGAAGGGCACGTAGGACTCCCCTACTTGCTCTTAGGTGGTCCCCAATGTGAGCCCAGTTATAATTTAGGCCAAAGTATTCAAGTCAGAATTTAAAGCTAGCATTTCTATTGATATTTTCGTTGTTTTAGTATAACTTCCTGCTTTTTTCATTTATAGATATGAAATAACATTTCTAGAAAGCAAAGTGTAGTAAAGGGGACCATAAGCCAAAATCCGGTTCTAAAAGTACCATTTCTCTAGTAGAAAATTGATGTAAGAACTTAGATGTTATCAAAAAAACTACAGTTTCTGTAGGTATTTTCTTGTTTTGAGCTCTCGGTGGACTCTAGAAACTGTACATGAATTTAAAATCAAAATAGCTCCATGTTTAAATGGCTCAAAGAAAGGACTACGGGAGGAATTGAGCAGGTTTCTTCTTATCCTGGTGACTGTTCTTCTGGCCTCTGAGCATTTCGTGTTGGTAATTTCTTAAGACTACCTTCCTGTTGTCATTCCCTACCCGCCACGTGTGAGGCATCCGCGGAGCTTTCTTTGGCACTGAAGGATTTGGAGTGAACTATGTCAGCCTTTCTGAGGGGGCTGAGGAAGATCCTTGAGCAGCAAGGCAAGGCAAGGCAAATGTACTCAAAGACTAACAGAAGCTTGATGAAGACACGAGGAAAGATTTGAGAGAGAAGTAGAGAAACAGTCAATATTTAACGAGTTCCATGAGTTTTTTAAAGGGATAATTTAAAAAAATGTCATGGGGGAAATACATGATACCTAAGGAAATAATTGTGCCACCTATTTAATTGCAAAATCTACTTCTGCCTTCCAACTTTTGACATTTGAGAATTCAAAGCAGTTGTTGATAACCTCTCACCATAAATTGACTGAAACAGGTAATCCCTCTTGTAATAAATAATTCTTTTTCTAAACATTGTTTAGAAACTTCAGGTGAGCACACGACACTTAGGAGGACAAAGAGCCACGTGTATAAAATATGCCGTTTAGGATTATTTTTTTCCTGGCCTGTTTGAAGTGAAAAGCCTCACTGAAAATCTTATTTTGACAGAATTTCAATGTATCAGTCAATCTGTTGTGTGATTTTTATGTGTGGTTTTCTGTTTTTGTTTTAAATACTTTTGGTTCTTCTCTGTTTCCAAAGATACATTTTATTGTGCTAAGAAATACAAAGCAGATTGTCTTGCCAGATGGACCTCAGGAGTTATGTTTGTCTAAGCAGTGTTCTCTGTGTATGTTTAAATTAACATATAATTATTTCCCCAAAGCTGGAGAAAAGTATTTCAGAGGATTATGCGACTTCTGTGCACTAACAGCTGAGTTGATTTGTGCCATGTACAAATTCTTCTTAACTGTAAATACAACTTGGGGAGGGGATTTATAATAAATGTTGGGGGAGAGTTATAATAAATGACTGATGTCAATGGGAATGCAAGGAAGGTTGGAACAAGACAGCATGGGAGGGTACGTATTTATAAGTGAATAAAATATGTACTCCTGGAACTAGAGTCTGATAAACAGTTTTTGCCCTGAAGACCATCTTCCCATTGAAAAGGAAATTCCTGGGGGAAAAATGTACCAGACCATAAGGACCAACCATAGAGACAAACCAGAAATGCAGTGCTATGGAAGAAAGCATGCTGGCTGTCCTTTTGTTACGGATGTAACTGCATTTGTTTTTTATTGTATGTGCGATGACTGGACTTCAGCTGTTACCTGTTATAAATAAAGAGAACCTGATGTTTTTACTTTCAAGTCGCATGTTAGGACCGGCAGAAGAAGGATGGCATTTGTGTATATGCAGGGGTAACAGTGGCCTGTCCAGCCCCCAAATATGCAGCATCTAATGAAACAAAATCCTCATCTCCCTTTTAAAATAACATAAAGGAGAAATCTTTTTCTATGAAATGAAGCAAGCTTTTTCCTGTTGCATTTTTAAAAATACTTTTTAAATCTTGCTAGTTTCAAATCAGTGGTCATCTTTTCTAAAAAAATCTACTTAAAAGCGACACTCCACATTGACCCCATCAGTGAGTAGTTGTTGGGTGAATGAATATGCAGAATGGCCAAAGGAGAAAGTCTGATTAAACGAATGAAGACCAGATTTATTAGATAGATTCTGTTTTGCATTTCTGTTTCCAAACTTGAACTGGATTATACTTGCTAACATCAGGAATACAATGATCATTTCATTCATTCAACAAGTTTTATTGAACATATATTTTGTGCCAAATACTGTGCTAGACACTGTGCAAAGACACTCCTGTGTTCCCTGTGATCTTAAGAAACATTGGTCTAGCAGAAAAGATAGACATTAATTAAATTAAAATGTAAGTTTATTAGTACAAAGTCAAATAGTAAAAGGAACGTGGTTCTCTGGAGCATGTAACAAAAGAATCTGGCCCAGGATTGGCTGTCAGCAAAGGTGTCCACGAGGAAAGAACAACTCAACTGAAATCTGATGGGCATATAGAAGTTAGCTAAGCAAAGAGGGGGATTGCATTCTGATTAAAGGGAATAGCATATACAAAGGCCCATTGGTTGGAGGAGTTTATGATGAGTTTAAAGAACTGCAAAAAGGATGGAGCATAGCGGCTACATTTAGGGAAGGGGAGATGTGGTATGATACGAGACTGGAAAGGAAGGCCAGCCTCGGACCATAGAATACCTTGTAGACATTGTTAGGCATCCAGTAAGAGCAAGAAGGGAGTGTTCTGAACGTCATCACGGTCGACCCCTTCGTTTTGAAACAATTGGAAGAGAACCAGAGAGATGCTAGGAGACGTGATAGCTTGAAGGGGTGGTGGAGAGATGACGAAGTGGGTAGATCAAGAGGATTTAGTAGACAGGATCAAGTAGACTTGAGATGGATTGGAAGTGGAGGGCATGGGAGGGGATGAAGTCAAGAATCACACATGTTTGATGTGGGCAGCTTGATAGAGGATGGTGCCACTCTGAGGTAGGAAACGTGAGAAGACGGTTGGGGTGGGGAGGATGGAGCCCGAGTTCCTACGTAGCCATCTCGATTTTGAGGCATCTTTGAGAAATCCAATTATTAATCAAGTAATCAAATATACAAGTCTAGAAGTCAGGAGTGTTTTCTTTTTAATTGAGGTATAGTTGATTTACAATATTAGTTTCAGGTTTACAGCTTGGTGATTCAGTATTTTTACAGATTATATTCCATTAAAAGTTATTACAAGGTTATAGCTATAATTCCCTGTGCTATACAATATACCCTTGTTGCTTGTCTATTTTATGCATAGTAGTTTCTTTCTTTTAATCCCATACCCCTAAGGAGCTCTTCCCCACTTCCCTCTCCCCACTGGTAAACACTAGTTTGTTTTCTAGATCCGTGAGTCTGTTTCTGTTTTGCTATATACATTCTTTTTTTTCTGACTTATTTCACTAAGCATAATATTCTCTAGGTCCATCCACATTGCTACAAATGGCAGAATTTCATTCTTTTTTATGGCTGAGTAATATTCCATTTTCTGTATGTCTCTGTGTGTATGTGTTTGTGTGTGTGTGTATACACACGCACCACAGCTTTATCCATTCATCTGTCGATGGACACTTAGGTTGCTTCCATATCTTGGCTACTGTAAATAGTACTACTATGAACATTGGGATTTGTGGATCTTTTCAAATTAGAGTTTTCATTTTTTTCTGGATATGTACCCAGGCGTGGAATTGCTGGATCCTATGGGAGTTCTATTTTTAGTTTTTTGAGGAACCATACTGTTTTCTATAATGGCTGCACCAACTTACAGTCCCATCAACAGTGCACAAGGGTTCCCTTTTCTTCACACCCTCACCAATACTTGTTATTTGTAGACTTTTCAATGATGGTTATTCTGACAGGTGTGAGGTGATATCTCATTGTTGTTTTGATTTGCGTCTCTCTAATAATTAGCAATATTGAACATCTTTTCATGTGCCTATTAGCCATCTGTATGTCTTCTTGGGGACAGGAGAGTTTTGGTTGCAGTGGAGATAAACGGGTAGTTACTGGAGTATGCCTGATGAGGACGAAAGCATAGACCAGGATGAGCTTACCTAGGAAGACAGTATAATGCAAAAAGTCTACAACTGAGCCTTCAGGAACTCCAGCATTTACTGGCAGTGGTAGGTAATTCTGCAAAGGAAACTGAAAAGGAAGAGTCAAAGAGGTAGGAGGAAAACAAGGATGATGATATAATGGGAGAGAGGATGGCCAAAGGTGACAGTTTTGTTGAGAGGTCAGGGTAGACATGCACAGAAAAATAACCACTGTATTTATTGACAGTTTACTGTGGACCTTAGTAAGGCTGTTTCAGTGGCGTGATGGAGGCAAAAAGTGGGTTGGAGAAAGCTGAGTGGTCAGTGTGTGAGAGTTAAGGAAATGGATCCCAGGGTATAGACAATTCTGTTGCTATTGCAGAACTGCAATATTTCAAGCAATATTGAATGTTGCTTGACATGAATGGGGGCTTTTTGTGTGTGAGTCTACGACTTTTTTCATAATGCTAATTTATTATTATAGGATTAAAATTGTAAAGCACCAAATATCCCTGCGTAACCCTGGAGGAAGTGCACATCCTTCTGTAACAGTGATGATCTTTTACTCTGAAAAGGAGTTTTGTTTTTGGCTCCTGAATATACTTGAAATGTGGGTTGCTATTAATAAAATCAACAGTTAACTTTTGCGAACCACCAGCATACTTTGAAAAAAACAATCTTGCAAGCCCACTAACGGGTGCTTAGTTACGCATTTTCTGGTCTCTGTCACTGCTGAGGTTAACAAAGGGGAAAGAAGCCTGCCAAGAGAAAGGCCAGTCTGTTTGGGAGCAGGGCTGGCTTAGACATCAGGATCGTGGCTTCCAGTCCAGACTCGGGTGGCCTTTGGCTTTGGACAATTCCCTTGCCTCTTAGGTCTCAGTTTGTTCATTTATAAAATGAGGGTTTGGATCCAAGTGATTTCCAAGGGACCCTCCATCTTCAAAATCCCCTGATTCTGCTTTTTCAGATTAAAATTGTAATTTCCCATTCACTTACATTGAGAGCATATTAGATTAAATTAATGAGAAAGGTTTTGTTTGGTCCTTATGTGAACTGTTTTCTTGTTCATATGCACTTCAGTACTCATATATTGTTTTTTAAAAGTCTATGCAAAACATTAATTTTCATATTTGTTATATTAGAAGACATGGTTTCATTTGATTTATCCAATCTGCTTTACACTTCACATGAAATCACTAGGAGGTGAATTATTGCCAATTCAACTAATTATTTATGGGTATTTGGAGGATGTTTTTTGCTATACTGTTTTTAATTTGGCAAACAGCACATCGCCCAAAGCATAGTAATTCACATTTTTCTATTTAACTAAAAATATCTCATAAATACTAGGTATACCACAAGAACAAGCCTGCATATTTATTTAACCAACCAGGACTACGCCTTTTTTAAAAAGAACTTTATCGGAATTCCCTGGCAGTCTAGTGGTTAGGACTCCATGCTTCCACTGCAGGGGACACGGGTTCGATCCCTGGTCAGGGAACAAAAACAGGAATAGGTATTTGGTTAGGAAATACCAATACCACAATTACCACACAGCACGGTCAAAAAAAATTTTTTTAATAAATAAATAGGACTTTATTTTTTAAGAGCAGTTTTAGATTCATATTCACTTCTAAATTTTGAATTTTTTTGTTACCTACATGAGATTATTTTCCCTTTTAAAATCAAACGATCTGTATCAACCAAATGTCTTCATTTTTTTCCTGTTTGTTCTCACACTCCCTGCAAAAAGTCAGTTTCCTGTTTTCTCAATTCCTGTTTTCTCAGTTTAAAATTAGAGACAGCAGTTCCGTGCAGGAGAGTGATGGGTGGGCCTTAACCCAAGAGATGGGCGGCTCGAAATCAGCTAGTCTGTTGAGATCTTCTGGGATATCCAGAACTGCAGTTTACCACAGGAATGAGCAGACTCTCCAGGTTTTTCTCTGCCTGGAGTTTGGAAGCAAGACTAACCTTGGGACTGGAGTTCTTAGAGAATTATGGAGTGACGCCTTGGCCATATTTGTTAGAAACAGAATGCTTTATACAATTTACCAAAACATTATACGGAGAAAAATAGGCAAAAATGCTATGGAAGACACAGTTGGTTTCCTAACCAAATACCTATCCCTGTTTTTGTTCACCTACCCTCTAGAGGCTAGACATGCTAAATTCTCTTATTACCATGTTGCCACATCCACAGAACGTGGATATCTAGAATTGTGCTGATTGGTAAAGGAGCGGTGAAGGAACCTGATCCAGAAGTGCTGAGCTGCTTAAGCAATGTCATCAGCTGCCTGTCTCCAGTCTTCTTATTCTAGATGGAAATAAACCCTGATTTGTTTAAGCCACTTTTAATTGATACTTGCAGCTAAAAGTATGCCAGTGAACTTTTGAGGGTAAAAAGGGGTAAAAATGGAGGACTTGATCTATCCGATAGATTTTACAATCCAGGAAGCAATAAGTAAACGTTAACTGGTTAAAAGTGGAAATAGGCTAGTGGCTAGCCTGACGCCAGCCATCCTTGCATTCCATAGAGCACCAAACCCCAGCGAGTGAGGTGGATGGAAGAGAGGGAATGATCTGATGGACCTGGGGACTCACGAGTGGGGTCCAAACATGGGGCTATTGCTGGCTTGGGGTGAGTGAACCAGTTCCAACCAGGAACAAACTTTCCAACCTAGTGGGAGGTGGCCTACCTTGCCCTCCACCATCCTCTTTGTGCTCCCTGACTGTGGTCATCCCCAATTACCCAATGCTCCCCCTGCCCCAGCAACCTTACACCTCTTCAGTCACTACCTCATCCCCACTACTTCCCCCAGTTCTTCAAGTTGAGTTGGTGGATGAAGGAAGCAGTATCACCAATGACTACAAGGTCATGCCTAGGTCTTGGAGCCAGGCATCA
Source organism: Leucopleurus acutus (assembly GCF_964270905.1). Lineage (NCBI taxonomy): Eukaryota > Metazoa > Chordata > Mammalia > Artiodactyla > Delphinidae > Leucopleurus > Leucopleurus acutus. The sequence goes on from NC_139152.1 coordinate 56,071,353, forward strand.
ATTTGAAGGTTCTACAGATATTCAATAAGAGGACCTAGGAAAAACTCACTCTGATAATGGTCCAGGACCTCCATAAAACCATAGGAAGAGGGAGCTTCACTAGAGGGTCTCCCAGTGCCCACACACAGGGCTATGGACATTGGTGAGAACCTCTGTGCTGAAAGGAAATGTCTGCTTATTATCGCAGAATGATTGTCATGGAGAATTCAGCCAAACAGAGGACCATTCTTCTGTAATCAAAGAACATCTTGAGGACATGCAGCGCTTGTACTCAAACAGCATTCCTCACAGGGATGTCAAGCCTGCGAATTTCTTACACCTCGAAAAAGCTCAATGCTGTTCTGAAACTCAGGGATTTTGCCAAGGAAACTAGGAGCTAAAACTTCTGTCCACTTTTCCCCTGACACAGCACTGTGTGGCTCTGGAGAAGTATGGCCTCTCATCATGGGTTCTTGAATGTTGTCATGTTTATCTCCATTCTACCCCAACCTTGGTCTCCCCCTTTTTCCCGGTGTGAAGATGCACATCCAAGTGGGACAGTCTGAATTTCCCTGCCCTAAGGGGTCAGAGAAATCAGGAAGTCAAGATGAACATCTAGAACCTGCTAGAAAGGAAGTTCACTCAAAGAATGACCATCGCAGGGTTTATGAACTACTCCTGGATCATGCGGGCCATAAAAGTCCTCTAGGCCAGTGCCATTCAAGGTATGGTCTGTGGACCAGTGCCAGCCCATGAGCAGTTTGTTACCTGTTCAAACAAAGTAAGTACAGAAATTGAGAATAAGTGTTGAGAAACTTCTATAGCAGTTTGGTACTGCTATGATAGCCAGGCATTTGATTTTGTCTTTTACAAAAGTATCACTCTGCAATGGACTGAAAGTAAAAAGCTGGTCTTCAAACAGTTCGTGCAGGATTGCCTCCACCCATGTGGGGAGAATACGAAGGAGATGGCCGGAGTTTGGGCCATGAGGTGAGTTGGTTATGAGGAGCTTTGTGATTAAAGCCTGGCCTCCTCTCGGTTACTTGGCTTACCGCAGGTCTTCTCTTAGGGGCTTTGAATTCCCAGACCTCCCCTGCCCACTAGAGTCTTGGAGTTTAGTGGAGGGACAAGAAGAGCATGTGCGGTGGAAAGTTTGGAGCATCTCATACACAACTCGTTAGTCTGATGACCTCTTCAGCATCTCCGCCGGGCAGTCCAATAGATATCTCAAACCGACACACCCAAAACCAGACTGATCTTCCCCCACCCCAAACCCACTCCTCCTGCAACATTCCCTTACCGTTTGCTCGGATGAAAAATCTCAGTCATTCTTGACATTTCTCTTTTTCTTACCTTCTTGCCCAGTCTGGCAGGCTGGTTGGCTCTACCTTCCCAACAGATCCAGAATCCAACCTCTTCATCCGTTTCCACTTATATTGCAATGGCCTCCTAAAGGATCTCCCCACTTTTTCCCTAACTCTCCACAGTTCACAATACAGCAGCCAGAGAGGTCCTGTCGTGTCACCCCTTTGCTTGAAACCCAGCAGTGATGCCCCCGTTTTACTCAAAAATCCAAATCCAAGGAGCGGCCTCAGGGCTATGTAGCGTATGACCTCATCTCCTCTCACCCTTCAGCCCCTCCTCTGCCCCCCACCATTGGCCCTCACACTCTGTCCCTGCACGCTGCAGGCGTGCTCACAGCTTGGGGTGTTTGCTCCAGCTCTGCCTGGGAAGCTCTTTCTTTGTTGTCTGTGTGGCTAACTCACTTCCTTCTAGTCTTTCCTCAAAACCTCACGTTTTCTATGAGGCCTACCTCACCCTCACTCCCAGCAATCTGGACTCTCCTTACCCTGCCCTATACTTTTTTCTTTTTTCCATAGAACTTGTAACTTTATACTGTACCATTTTAACATAGTCATATATTTATGGTTTACTGTCCGTCCCCACACCAGAGTGTAAGCTTCACAAAGACAGGGATCTGTTTTATTCATTGATATATACAAATGCAGGCACTTAAATACTTGACAGATGAATGAATGCATTTCCCTACAGCAGCTTTTATTAATTCCCTGAAGAATTCCCCCTAAACCTCAATGTTACTTTAGAGGAAGGAAAGCAGAGAGAGAGAGAGAGAGAAGGAGGAACAAAAGAGCTATCCCTAAAATCCAAGGTTGAATTATCCACTAAACACTACAGGAGCTGCCTGTGCTCTGCCTCACCCTCCCGGTCTCCCTGTCTTTCATTGCTCCTGTATTCCATTCTCCCATTCAGGAAGGGCCAGAAACGCAGAGGTGACAGGTGAAGGATGAGGACTCATCATCCTTTGACAAACTTCTGGACTTCACGTAGGCAAAGCAGGAGAGTGCATGAGGGGCTAAATCTATTTCTCCACTTTCAAAAAGTACATGTGTGCCAGAAGTTACTGGGTTTTTTTCCATCAGAGCAGGAGTTTGGAACAAGGCATCCAGATCCTCCCTTGCATCTCTTCAACAGAAAGTTGGAGAAGAGGGGGGAAAAAAAAGCAAAGAAAAAGTGTAACAGAGAGAAAGCAATCATGAACAACATAACAAGCAATAATAAAATTAAAAGGATAATCGAGATTTTTAACACACCTCTATCAGAAGCGGATAGAGCAAGTGGCCTGAGAGTAAAGTTGTCTAATAGGTTTCATGAGGACCCTTTTCTCAACAAGCAGAGGACACACATTCTTTTCAAGTGCTTGTGGAACCTTTACCTTTAACAGTAAAGATTAACAGAGATGGTATTATAAATGGTTGGTAGGTTGAAGAGTTTTTTGTTTTGTGTGCATTTATTAAAATAATAAAAACAGGGAATTCCCTGGTGGCCCAGTGGTTCAATCCCTGGTCAGGGAACCAAGATCCCACAAGCCATGTTGCATGGCCTAAAAATAAATAAACAAACAAAAACAAACAAACAATTTAAGCCATCTTTTATTGTTTTGGGATACTTAATGCTGAGAATGGACTAGAATCTTTTTTTATATATTTATTTTATTTATTTGGTTGCCCCAGGTCTTAGTTGCGGCTCACAGGCTCCTTAGTTGCGGCATGTGGGCTCGTTAGTTGTGGCATGTGGGCTCGTTAGTTGTTGGCAGGCAGGCTCCGTAGTTGCACTCGTGGGCTCCTTAGTTGTGCCGTGTGAACTCTTAGTTGTGTCATGCATGTGGAATCTAGTTCCCTAACCAGGCCCCCTGCATTGGGAGCACAGTCTTTTTTTTTTTTTTTTTTTACATCTTTATTGGAGTATAATTGCTTTACAATGATGTGTTAGCTTTCTGCTTTATAACAAAGTGATTCAGTTATACATATACATATGTTCCCATATCTCTTCCCTCTTGCGTCTCCCTCCCTCCCACCCTCCCTATCCCACCCCTCCAGGCGGTCACAAAGCACCGAGCTGATCTCCCTGTGCTATGCGGCTGCTTCCCACTAGCTATCTACCTTACGTTTGGTAGTGTATATATGTCCATGCCTCTCTCTCGCTTTGTCACAGCTCACCCTTCCCCCTCCCCATATCCTCAAGTCCATTCTCTAGTAGGTCTGTGTCTTTATTCCTGTCTTACCGCTAGGTTCTTCATGACATTTTTTTTCCTTAAATTCCATATTTATGTGTTAGCATACGGTATTTGTCTTTCTTTTTCTGACTTACTTCACTCTGTATGACAGACTAGATCTATCTACCTCATTACAAATAGCTCAATTTCGTTTCTTTTTATGGCTGAGTAATATTCCATTGTATACATGTGCCACATCTTCTTTATCCATTCATCTGTCGATGGACACTTAGTTTGCTTCCATGTCCTGGCTATTGTAAATAGAGCTGCAATGAACATTGTGGTACATGACTCTTTTTGAATTATGGTTTTCTCAGGGTATATGCCCAGTAGTGGGATTGCTGGGTCATATGGTAGTTCTATTTGTAGTTTTTTAAGGAACCTCCATACTGTTCTCCACAGTGGCTGTACCAATTCCCATTCCCACCAGCAGTGCAAGAGTGTTCCCTTTTCTCCACACCCTCTCCAGCATTTATTGTTTCTAGATTTTTTGATGATGGCCATTCTGACTGGTGTGAGATGATATCTCATTGTAGTTTTGATTTGCATTTCTCTAATGATTAATGATGTTGAGCATTCTTTCATATGTTTGTTGGCAGTCTGTATATCTTCTTTGGAGAAATGTCTATTTAGGTCTTCTGCCCATTTTTGGATTGGGTTGTTTGTTTTTCTGTTATTGAGCTGCATGAGCTGCTTATAAAATTTGGAGATTAATCCTTTGTCAGTTGCTTCATTTGCAAATATTTTCTCCCATTCTGAGGGTTGTCTTTTGGTCTTGTTTATGGTTTCCTTTGCTGTGCAAAAGCTTTTAAGTTTCATTAGGGCCCATTTGTTTATTTTTTTTTTATTTCCATTTTCTAGGAGGTGGGTCAAAAAGGATCTTGCTGTGATTTATGTCATAGAGTGTTCTGCCTATGTTTTCCTCTAAGAGTTTGAGAGTTTCTGGCCTTACATTTAGGTCTTTCATCCATTTTGAGCTTATTTTTGTGTATGGTGTTAGGGAGTGATCTAATCTCATACTTTTACATGTACCTGTCCAGTTTTCCCAGCACCACTTATTGAAGAGGCTGTCCTTTCTCCACTGTACATTCCTGCCTCCTTTATCAAAGATAAGGTGACCATGTGTGCGTGGGTTTATCTCGGAAGCACAGAGTCTTAACCACTGTGCCACCAGGGAAGTCCCCCTGGACTGGAATCTTGAATGATCAGATTTCAAGGTACAGGTGTTGAACCAGGTGATCTTGTGGCTTCAAGGAGGCTTTGGAAGTCACTACAGGTGAGATTAGAAGTCTTAGGAGTGGACTCTCTGACCCAAGATATGTGTCTGGAACCAGAAAAGATGTAAGCAAAGCATGAGGAAAACAGCTCAGGAGGAGGGAAATGGTGAAGCCATTCTCAGCACTTCTCAGGAAGATTAAAAGAATGAATACATACATACATACATGTGATTAATAAATAAATAGGGGTTGCTGCTAAACATGGAGTGACCAAGAGGGACATTTTGGGCCACTTCTCTGGCCCCAATTTCTAATATTATTTCTAATGTGGAACAGCTGGTTGTCCTAGATCTGTTACTCCTTCTATTTAAATTAGTTCTAAAATTTTATCTTAAAATCTCAATGCATAATTTCTAAAATTTTAAATAAAATTAAAAATGTTCCATATGCTTTTCCGGGAGCCTTCTTTTCTAATTGGAAGAGTTTTCTCCATGACACTTGAGGTTGAAGGAATGCAGTTTGCTGCCCTCAGCCTATGAAAATGAGACTTGTTTTCTCCAGCATCTGCCTCATAGGGCACTGATTCAGGCTCAACAACCTCAGACTCTGGGCTAACCCAGAATGCATGCACAGTCACAACATGGACGACGGGAGAAAGTCTTGTTTAAACTCTGGTTGTGGCCAGTGTCTTTGGGGAAGAAAAATGCAAGTTGAGTTTATTAAGAGGATTATTTTTAAAAGTTTAAGGTTTGTGATTGCACTCTAAATGTAAGTCACTTTTTAAAAAATTCACTTTTATTGGAGTATAGTTGATTTACAATGTTGTGTTAGTTTCTGCTGTACAGCAAAGCGAATCAGTTATACATCTACTTAAGTCACTTTTGGAATGAATACAACGATGTATGTGACACAGGGATGAAAAATTAATTGTCATTCTTATTGTGACTCTGACAAAGTGTTCATAATTAGGGATACCTGTGGTATTGACACTTGCCCATTAATTCAGGATGTTCTCGTATTGAGAATTCTCTGGGCAAGCAAGGATTCTCTATTAAAGGAAGAAAAGCAAGATCCTTTAAAGTAGTATTAGTGTGAGTAGAATCTCATTTTGCTGGATAAAACCATTACAGTTACAGTTATAAGAGGATTGTCTGAACATTTTGGCGTGTAGCCCGTAACCGCTCTGCTTTGCTAATAATAAGCAATACTGCTTGCAGAAATGTTTCTTTAACTAATGCATTTCCTAAGTGGTTTCCTGTTGACTTCTCTTTTTCTTCCTTGCCCCTAGCTTCGAATATTCAGCAAACCTCAATCCTGACCTCTACTCTTTCTTTATTCTCTTAGAAGCTCCTTGAGAGGGGCTTCCCTGGTGGCTCAGTGGTTAAGCATCCGCCTGCCAATGCAGGGGACATGGGTTCGAGCCCTGGTCTGGAAAGATCCCACATGCCACGGAGCAACTAAGCCCCTGCGCCACAACTACTGAGCCTGTGCCTTAGAACCCGCGAGCCACAACTACTGAAGCCCGCATGCCTAGAGCCTGTGCTCCGCGACAAGAGAAGCCACCGCAATGAGAAGCCCGCGCACCGCAACAAAGAGTAGCCCCCGCTCGCCACAACTAGAGAAAGCCCGCATGCAGCAACCAAGACCCAACACAGACAAAAATAAAAGAATTTAGAAATAAATTTAAAAAAACAAAAAGGAAGCTCCTTGAGAGCAGAAAACTTGTCTGTCAGCCAGTGGGTAAACCAGTGTCAGATACTTATTAGACATTATCTTTCACTATCAGTTCTAAGCTGGTAATTCTCAAAAACCACATCTTTAGTTCCGTGTTCCTGTCCATGATATATTGTTGTTCTTTCCACTGAAAATTATGTCCATGAAAAAAGCACTTTACTCCAGCTCATAACTCAATCAGGAGTGAGTTCTTCCTGAAAATAACCAATGTACATACTTCAGTGTACAGCCAGAGTGTTTTATGTGTACTTCCCATTTTATCATACAGAATCCTGAAAAGTCACGTACTCAAGGGTAATGACTAAATAAAATAAATAATTTTGACTGCTTCTTCGAGGACATTCTTAAGTGACTTGTAAGTGAAACTGGCTTTTTTTTTCCTGTGAGTACATGGAGGTGAAGAAGAATATAATGACTGCTAGTAAAGCTGGTGCCACGGCCTTGACTTCATGCCAAGGGGCCAACAGTTTTACCCACCATTGCCTTTGCACCATCAGGGCAGAAGTCAACACGGTGAAAAAGCAAAGGAAGTCTTACTATTATTATGAAGAGACTTTTGACCTTACAAGACCCTTCCAGGGGGTCCATGGACCATACTTTGAGAACCACTGCCCGAGGCCTTCAGGATGTCATGGCAAACAAGACAACAACATCACTGCCCCTGTGGAGCTTAAGTTCCAGTGATGGAAGACGATCGACAAGTAGAGAAGTAAACAGGGGTGACTTCAGAGCATGATCGACTCTGTGAAGAGCATAAACAAGGAGAATGTAGGGGACTTCCCTGGCGGTCCAGTGGTTAGGACTCTGCGCTTCCACTGCAGGGGAGCACGGGTTCGATCCCTTGTTGGGAAACTAAGATCCCGCATGCTGTGCAGTACAGCCAAATTAAAAAAAAAAAAAAAGGAGAATATGACAGTCTCGAGGGATAGAGGAGGGGCTGCTTTTAAGAAGGCCCCTCTGAGGAGGTGACATCTGAGCCCAGAGCTCAAGGATGAAAGGGGGTCTGCCATGCACAAGACTGGGGAAGAGGTTTCTAAGATGATACAGCAAGGGCCAAAGTTCTGAGGCAGGAAAGAGCTTAGCATTTGAGAGAGACAAGAAAGAAGGCAGTCAGGACTAGATAACAGCACTATTTTTTATGGCCCTTAAAATTCCTTTAGGGGGGATTCCCATGTTATTTTCATAAACAATAATAACAGTATATGTATTAACTTATTTAATCCTTGCAATAATCCTGTTATCCCCATTCTATAGATGAGGAAACTGAGGCATGCAGAGAATGGGAGAGTTGGTGTCAGAGCTAGAACACCAGGCAGTATGGCCATGGAACCTATACTTGTAATCTTTAGAGCCTCTTTTTTAGAAAACAATCACTCAATAGGTAAAACTTTCTTGTTAGTGCACATAAATGCATAGTTGTGTGTGTGTGTGTGTGTGTGTGTGTGTGTGTGTGTGTAGTATATCTGATGTATCCCTCTTTACTTTGGGTCTGGAGAACTAGAAGCTATCAAGTCACAGACAGGAATCTATCATTTGAGGAAGGAACAGTAGCCATCAGCTCAGTGAAAGGAGTTTCTCTGAACAATTCTCCTAAAAATTTCTCTCTCGGACTTCCCCGATGACGCAGTGGTTAAGAATCCTTCTGCCAATGCAGAGGACACGGGTTCGAGCCCTGGTCCGGGAAGATCCCACATGCCGCGGAGCAACTAAGCCCATGCGCCACAACTACTGAGCCTCCACTCTAGAGCCTGCGAGCCACAATTACCGAGCCCGCGCGCCTAGAGAGCCCGTGCTCCACGACAAGAGAAGCCACCGCAATGAGAAGCCCGCACACCGCAACGAAGAGCAGCCCCTGCTCACCGCAACTAGAGAGAGCCGGTGCCCAGCAACAAAGTCCCAACGCAGCCAAAAATAAATTTATTAAAAAAAATTTTTTCTCTCTCAATGTGAGCAGTCCGAGATACATTGATTCTTTATGAAGCTTTTGTTTTATTCTAAATGCGATATAGACAAAGAGCAGTGAGCTTTGAAGCTGAGCAGTCTACTCAGCACAAGTTCCTCTGTGCAGATTGGTTGTTGAGTGACTAGTCTAACCTCCGTGGTGGTCTGATAGGGAGGTTACAAAAGGATGGTGTCCTACTGCCAAATCTATGCAGAGAAGCAGGAAGGTTGTAATTCCCTTCCTAGGAGCAAACCTGGCCTGAGATACCCCTCCACTCCCTCACCTCCACCCCAGCCCTCAGTAAGGGGACCTAACTGTCAGCTTTGATGGGAAAGGGCAACCTTCCTGGGAACAAGGGCAGTGAGACCACCCATGGCTGACCCATGGCATCTCTCTAATCCTCTCTTTGTGGAATCTTCTCTGCTTTGCTTCTTCTCAGTTCATCGCCACCCCAATCTGCAGGCACTGGGCGAAGGGTGGAACCTGGCTCCAAAAGTCGCTGTCACTTGAAATCAGACTTACTCCCTGGTTGTGGGCACTCTGTCCTCTGGATTGCAACAGAACCGTGTTTCTTATAAGAGGCCAACCCCAGTCCAGGGTTTCACCATCTGTACCTTAGCCTGAATAGTAGACTCTGGCTTCAACTCACCAAGGAGCCCTGCTCTGGGCTTCTGGAAATTATGTGACTAAATCAACGTGTGACACTGTGCCTAGTCTCTCCTGACAATAAAGAAAATACAATATGTGCTTGATTAATTTTCTACCTCTGACTTTTGTAATATGTAGACTATAAGCTCCACGAGGGCAAGGTCTTGTCTGTTTCTGCTCACTTTTGTACCCCCAGCCCTGGCACAATGCCTGGCACGCCCTGTTCATTGATTATTCATTTAATGACTGAATGACTAAATGAGCGGTTTCACCGGACACATGGAAATAGACATTTGAATGTAGTAGAAGATTTATTCACCCACTTGGTCTTTTATTCACTATTCCACAAATATTTATTGAGCACTGATTATGGCAGACACTCTGTTAGATGCTAGGAATGCAAAATCCATGGGTGAAGCAATCTAACCAAGGGGACTTTCCCAACTAGGCAGACTCAAAGAAATAGTCCTTTATTCAGTGGGTAGCGTGAGTCAAGAGTCCTTTGCATGCAGCACACTGTGCAGAGCTGTCAATGTAAAGGCCAGAGAACATAGCCCTATGCAAAATACTAAACTGTGTGCAGTGACACATATATGAAGAAGAAAATATTAACATGTCCCCAAATGCTGCAGCTCTCTGAGTAATCAAGTGATCATTACTCATGGTGTCTGTCAGAGTTTCTTTCTGTCTCCTGCAAAGCTCTCCCCACCCTCTGCTTAGGCAGCTTCCCCTAATGCAGATCTCAGGAAGGCTGTGTCTGCATCTACATCCAGATGCCCCTCTGTTAGTCTCTCTTTTAAGAACCCATTTCTTTTCCTTCCAAATCTTCATCCCAATTTGCAATTATATATTTACTTGTTTGTTTCTAGCCTTTCTCCTTCACTGCCCTGCAAGCTCCAAAAAGGCAGGGACTTTGTATGTTTTGATCAGGCTGTCTTTCAGACATCTTGCACTGTATAAATATTTGTTTTAAAAAAATGAGTTAAGGACCACAGCCAAATTCCTGCTTCAAATATTTTGATGCCTGGCTGAGAGGGCTGCAGTGGCAATGCAAGAGACTCCTGACACAGCTGGTCATGGTCGCTTTCCTTTCCACATTATTGCTAAATGGCTATGCCGGACACAGTTCTGATCTAGATCCTACTTTCCTTTTTATTTTTTTAACCTTATTTATTTATTTTTAATTGTGATAAGGACTCTACTTTTTTTTAAATTGGTGTTTAAATTTTAAGGGACTTGTTTCCACAATTGAAGTCATATTGGCTTTACTGAAATTTTAGAAATAAATGTTTTTAAACATCCACTGATGTAGAAACGTATCACAAATCAAGTAGATGGATACCATGGAAGATGACATAAGTGGAGCCATTTAAAATAGATCTGGAGCAGGTATTCCAGAGGAACTGCCTTGCATGTCCTGTTTTTCTGACTTCTGAACTGGACCAAACTGCCAACAATCCAAGAAGTCAGCAAAGAAACGAGAATATTCTGCTGAAAGGACCAGGACATATCAATGGACTTTGACCTAGAGACCGCCAGCTTTTCCTCATCTTTTACCAATGAACACTTCACCTGATCGATTACCTCATCTTACACCAACGAACTCCTCTTAAAAAACAACTTACCTCATCTTCCTCTCTTTTCCCCATAAAAACCCTGAGCCCTTCTCCAGCAATCAAGACCCTATTTGGGTTTCTGTCTAAATCTGGGTACCCCAAATTGCAATTCTTTGATCCCGAATAGACGCTTTGCCTCTTGAACTGGATTCCTATTTCTTTAGGTTTACAATACTCTTTCTTTATAAATTTTATCGGAGTGTAGTTGATTTACAAGGTTGTGTTAGTTTCAGTTGTACAGCAAAGTGGTTCAGTTCTACACATACATATTTTCATTCTTTTTCAGATTCTTTTCCCACATAGGTCATTACAGAGTACTGAGCAGAGTTCCCTGTGCTATGCAGTGGGTCCTCGTGGGTTATGTGTCTTGTATATAGTAGTGTGCGTGTGTTCATCCCCAGCTCCTGATTTATCACCCCACAACGTTTTCCCCTTTGGTAACCGTTAAGTTTGTTTTCTGTGTCTGTGAGTCTGTTTCTGTTTTGTAAATAAATTCATTTGTATCTTTTTTAAAAAAATTAGATTCCACATATGAGTGGTATCATATGATGTATGTCTTTCTCTGTCTGACTTACTTCACTTAGTATGATCATCTCTGGGTCCATCCCTGTTGCTGTAAATGGCATCATTTCATTCTTGTTTCATGGCTGAGTAATATTCCATTGTATACGGATATATGTACCACATCTTCATCCATTCATCTGTTGATGGACACTTAGGTTGCTTCCATGTCTTGGCTATTGTAAATAGTGCTGCAAGGAACATTGTGGTGCATATATCTTTTCGAATTATGGTTTTCTCCGGATACATGTCCAGGAGTGGGCTTGCTACTATTTTTAGTTTTTTAAGGAACCTCCATTCTGTTCTCCATAGTGGTTGTACCAATTTACATTACCAACAACAGTGCAGGAGGGTTCCATTTTCTCCACACCCTCTCCAGCACTTATTGTTTGGAAAGTTTTCAGTGATGGAATACTCTGTTAAATAGATATCCATTGGTCTATCTTGTATTTTGTTTTTTTTGTTTTGGGTTTTTTTTTAACTTGCTTTTATTTTTTATTTTTATTGAGATATAATTGACATATAAAACTGTGTCAGTTTAAGGTACAACATGTGATTTGATACATATATTGCAGTATGATTGCCACCATAGCATTAGCTAATACCTCCATCACCTCATATAATCATCATTTCTTTTTCGCGGTGAGAACATTTATGATCCAGTCTCTTAGCAGCTTTGAAATATATACTACAATATTGTTAACTATAATCACAGTGCTGTGCATTAGATCCCCGGAACCTACTCATCTTCTAACTGCAGGTTTTTACCCTTTGACCAACATCTCCCTAATCCCCCTACCCCAGCCCTACTTTAAAAAATAGTCAGAAATGTACTTTTTGAAATTACTCTATCAATTTTTGTTCCTATTTTTATTTATTTTTTTATTTATTTAATTTTGGCTACGTTGGGTCTTCGTTGTTGTGCGCGAGCTTTCTCTAGTTGCGGCGAGCAGGGGCTTCTCTTCTTTGTGGTGCGCTGGCTTCTCATTGTGGTGGCTTCTCTTGTTGCCAAGCACGGGCTCTAGGCGCACGGGCTTCAGTAGTTGTGGCTCATGGGCTTAGTTGCTCCGCGGCATGTGGGATCTTCCCAGACCAGGGATCGAACCTGTGTCCCCTGCACTGGCAGGCAGATTCTTAACTACTGTGCCACCAGCGAAGTCCCTGTTCCTATTTTTGTGTGACGTATTAATTTTATGTCTCTAAATAACTTAAAAGTGATGAGGACACTTTAAGTAAGGTGATGAAAGATAGAAAACAGCCTGACCAAGATTTTTAAAAGAAGTGACGGCCTCTAAGGTCGAAAACAAAACCACGGTTAGATTGTAGCATTTTCTGGTAGTTAGAGGGAGTCATTGCTACCGTTGGTTTTCTAAACCTTAAACTTATTTATAGAGAAACTTCCTCTTCTGTCATCTTAAAACTAAAGCCTCTTCAAAGTTTTAAATTTTAGTTCAGTGAATTCCCTTAAAGGGGGAAAATCCTAAGAGGAAGAAAGAAATTAAGTAGTCAACTGATTTCTTTTTCAACGTTCAGAAATGCTGCTTATTAGAATTTGAATTCATTCTCAGACTTTTCAAAGAGATTTGAAGGGCCCTGCTGTGTTTATTAACAACACAACGACCAGTTAGAAAACTAGGGAGGGAACCGTTGAAAAGGAAGGAATGACTAACGTCAGAGGGTCAGAGCCCTAGAATCCTGATGATTTAGCAAGTCTCAACATGTGGATTTTCCCTTTAAAGAAACATTCTGTGCTGATTTCTCATTTTGGCTCCAGTAATTACTCCTCAGCCTGTAATTATGCTTGCTCTTTCATTTCCTCCTCTAATGATAAAGGAAGCTGTAGTTGCTCCATGTTTGAACCGAAAACATCAGACAGGGCAACTACACAAGAAAGTGGGCAAGTACAAGCAGGGCACATGGTGGCAGGAGTCAGGCCCTCTCATGTCTCCATCATTTTCCTTTCTCACTTTTGCTCTTTTTGTCTTCATTTCCTATCGTATTACATTTTTGTCTTAACCTTTTCCATCTTTTTTCCTTCTAAGACACCTCTGCCTTAAACCCACAAGTTAAAGCGCACTTCTGCTTCGACTCAGGAATTTTTGTTTTTGTTTTTTTCTCTTGGCCGGTCGAGTGGCATGTGGGATCTTAGTTCCTTGACCAGGGATTGAACCCACGCCCCCTGCATTGGAAGCATGGAGTCTTAACCACTGGACCGCCAGGGAAGTCCCATCAACTCAGGAATTTTAATACAAACAAACAAGACTCCAGCAATCATTGTAATATAATGTAAAGTGAATTCCTTTTTCTATAAACACCATACAGGTTTTTTTAACTGATGAAAATAGTTCTGAAATGAAAAGGTAAATGGAAATTTTCAACATATAAAATTGGCAAACATTTTGTTTTCATTTTCACAGAGACCTAGAACTCCATATCTTTCCAAATTTACTAATCAAGGGTATGGGAAAACAAGTACCCTCTTATAGCGCTCATAAAACTGTAAATTGACATAGCCTTTCTTTGGCCCAAAGAATCCACTTGCAGGAAGTTAAGATGTGCACAAGGATTTTTGTCTAGGGAAGTTTATCACAGAACTATTGATAATAGCAAAAAACTGGAAAGCACCTAAATGTCCAACAGTTCTTGGTCCGCTAATCTGTGTGATTCCCCAGTCTTCTGGGAAGGCCTGGAGTTTTTAACTTTGTACTTGACACATGAACCTAAGCTGAATGAGTGGGACCCTGGAGGTCCATGGTCCTCTCCAGTTAAGGACTGCTAGTCTTCTCTCATTTCTGAGTGCAGATAGCTTGGTTTCCCCACTGTGTTCAATCTGCTGCTTAGAACTTCAACTACTTGCAATTGCAGTTCCCTCTACCTTCCACTCTGGTTAAATACAAGAACTGTGGTGGTTTTTGTTTTTTTAATTGTATTCCCCAGAGCGTAGCACCGTGGTTAATGGGTACTTAGTTAATTTTTATTGTATGAGTGAGTAAATGAATGAGGTATTTGCGGTCTGCCTTGAATGTGATGAGCTCTACTTCAAGCTGCAGGCCTGTATTCTACTGCAGAAAGAAATCATTTACACGGTAATACTAGGGGGGGAAACGACTATGAGTCATAGCATTTCAGCTGTTAACCTAGCCAAACAACAGTGACGGTTTTAGCCATCCATTCATTCAAAAAATGTACTGAGTATTTTCTATATACCAGGCACTATGCAAGCACTGGAGATAAAACCACAGAATTAGAATTCCAGAAAACTGTATGGCTTGACCTGTTTAAACTACATGATTAAAGTCTCTTAAAGGACTGATTTGTACAACAGAGTATCAATTTTTCAGTTCAGAAAGATAGATTTACTCATTTCTTCTTTATGGGCATCCCCTCCTTTTGCATCAAGGTACCTATGAAACTGGATAAGCTAGTTGAAAGTTTAATGGGCATATAATCAGAGAGAAAGGAGTAGACTAATGTAGAAAGCTATTTCTTTCAAACTATGGAAAGGCCTGGAAAATTTTATGTATTTCTCTAGTGAATTGATCAAATTCTTACTATTTGTTTCTCCTTTTTATATGCTTCCTGTATATAAATGTAACCCTCCTTTACTATATAGAGTTGGCCCTCCGTATTCACAGGTTCTGCATCCGGGGATTCAACCAACCTCAGATGGAAAATATTCGGGGAAAAAAATTCCAGAAAGTTCCAAGCAGCAAAACTTGAATTTGCCGTGCACTGGCAACTTTTTACATAGCAATCAGATTGTATGTACAACTGTTTACACATAGTTGATATTGTATTAAGTATTACAAGTAATATAGAGATGATTTAAAGTTATGTGGGAGGATGCACATAGATAATATGCAAATACAGAATTTTATATAAGGGACTTGAGCATCCATGGAATTTGGTGTGGGGCTGTCCTGGAACCCATCCCCTGTGGATTCCAAGGGACAACTGTATTATTCCAGAGAGGCTCTGAAATAACTAAGTTACTATTCTCATTTTAAGGATACATCCTGCTTTCTTAAATAAGTCTAGTGTATTTGCCTAGTTTCAGCAGTCGACATGTAAGCCTTTTCATAGTGTGGGTTATACCTGCAGATGGCTATTTCACCCAAGTTAGAGTGGTATGTACAATAAAGATGGAGTCAGTTTCAGTGGGGAAGTTCTAACAACTCAGTAAATGGCTTTGGGACAGTTGATCATTTGTTTTGCTAAAGTTAGGTTCTCTACCTAACACCATTCATGAAAATAAATTCTAGAGGGACTAAAGACCCAAATGTAAAGAAACAAAACCGTAAATATATCAGAAGAAAACGTAGGAGAATATGTTTATGTCTGGGAAGCTAGAAGTCGTTTTAAACTAGGCCCTAAATGCAAAAGACGTAAAGGAATAAATTGATATGTCTGACTGCATCAAGACGGATAAAGTTGAAAAGCATGTAAAAGTTCCCTACTACAAAAGGCATCATAAGCCTTCAATAATATGTCCAATATGTTTAAGTGTAGTTCAGAGACAAGCAACAGATTAGGAGATAATATTTGCCATACATATAATGCAGAAAAGATTAGTTTTTAGATCCATAAGACACACCTACAAAAATGGAAAACTCAAATAAACCAATGGGAACATGGAAAAAAATCATAGGATAAGTTATTTATAGAAAAATAAATACAATTGGCCAACGGACATATAAAAAGAAGCTGAATGTCACCAATTATCAAAAAATTTGATTATATTTAGAATATTGAGATAATTTTCAACCATTATACTGTCAAAAATTAAAGCCATTAATAAAACGGGTTGACATGGGTGTGAAAAGACATACATACACACTGCTAATGGGAATATAAAACTGACAGAGCCATGTTGAACAGGGAAATTTGGCAATATTGAATAAAATAAAAATATACATATGCTGTGAGCCAGCCATTCCAGATATTAGTCTCTACTTTCGAAAAACACTGGCACTTGTGCACAAGAAAACATGTACAAGCATGTCCATTGCAGAGTTCCTCATAGGGAGAAACAGGAAACACTGAATCATGAATAGAAGAATGGCTTATAACGTGTACACTCAAACTGTGTATGTGGTGGTTTGAGTTAAAGGGTATGGTAGGTCTGCGCCAACCTGGATAGCTCTCCACAGCATGCAGTTGGGTAAAAAAGCAAGTTACACATATATTTCTATGAGGGACGGGAGTGTGGGTGGGACTTGACGGGGATTTGATCTTATCTATAATGATGCCCCCTTTTTTAACAAAGATAATTTGTGTATTACTTATTTTAATTTTATTTTTCAAAATTTAGTCTGTTTTCTGATTAATAACTGCTGTAGATGAAATATGTATACTCCCTTCAAACACTTAGAGATGCTGCATAAAACAAAATTTAAATACATATAAATATAAATTTAAATACACACAAGTACATATATAGCATAACTTGAAATCAAGAAAGAGATGTTTTCTTTTGTACCAGAAATAAACAGGGAGCCCCCAAATCTAAGCAGTGAGTAAGTGATAAAGCCAAGGGGCTCACAGAGCAAGGGAATAGGGTTAGACTTTATTAGTAGGGTTGGTAGCTCTAGATTGTGGCATCAGAAACTAACAGACTGTGGAATAACCAGGTGGTCAAAGGACATCAGCCAGCTGGAAAGCAACAGATGTGAGCAGAATTGACAGAACAACACGTTCCAGGACCACCTCCACTCCCACCCCAATACTAGAATACCAACTTAGAAAAGCAAGGGATGAGGGAGATCTAAAAGAAAGATGAGCATTTCTATTTATCTACCTACCTACCTATTTATTTTTTAAAACCAGACTATTTATTGCATGACTAATCATTGAAATTCTTAGGATAAACTGTTAAATACCACAAGCTCCTATGAACATTTCTATTTAAAAGAGACTGGACACCGCAGCAACATGGATGGAACTAGAGATTATCGTATTAAGTGAAGTAAGTCAGACAAAGACAAATATCATATGATATCGCTTATATGTGGAATCTAAAAAATATATATATATAAATGAACTTATATACAAAACAGAAATAGACCCACAGACATAGAAAACAAACTTACGGTTACCAAAGGGGAAATGGGGGAGGATAAATGAGGAGTTTGGGATTACACACTACTATATATAAAAGAGATAAGGAACAAGGACCTACTGTATAGCACAGGGAACCATACTCAATATTTTGTAATAACCTATAAGGGAAAAGAATATGAAAAAAAGATATATATGTATGTGTAACTGAATTACTTTTGCTGCACACCTGAAACTAACACAACATTGTAAATCAACTATACTTCAAGAATAAAAAAAATAATTATGACTTACCTTTAAAAATAGTAAAATAAAAGAGACTGGACACTGTTCAAATGATTTAAATAACCAGATTTAAATAATATTGGACATTTAATTAATTTTCCTATTAAATTCCAAGTACAGCCTCAGAAATAATTGTAGGCAAAATTAAAGTGTTATTTTTTATTTGCCTGTCTGAGCTGGGGTGAGTTAAATTTTCAACCTCATTAGTTATATAATAATCCATTACAATATTGTTTACAGATCTATTTCCCTCATCCTTTCAGTGCCGTCTATGGTCACAGCCAATTAGAGCTGGTAAGGCAGTTGTCCTGTTTGCTCCAGCCAATGAGAGTAAGTGTACTAGGCTGCCAAGACTCTCAGCCAATGAGTATCCTGAGCTATCCTCTGTTGAGCATGTACTGCAAGGTGGGTCATTCGTGCTTTTTTGGTTTAACTTTCTGCTGTTTATTTTGGGTTCTAGGGAACAGTTTGACCCAAAATGTCTGACATAATCTGTGTAAGTGATAGTGTTGGCTCACAATCAAGAAACAGAAAATATCATGGCATTAAAATAAAAGAAGCCCACAAGTGTTAGGGTGACCTGAATTAGGAGCTAGACAAATAGAAGTTGGCTTCCCCTTCTAGGTTTGGCCACATGAGGAAAAACTTGAAGGTCCATGTGCCTATGAGGCAGTTCCTCTTCATGGAGAAGGCACAGTGTCTTTTTAACCACTTTGAGCATCAACAGTGGAATCATCTGGAGCCAGTTGTAGATGCTAGACAACAGCAAACACCTCAGCAACCAGCAACAGTTTAAAGTGAGTAGTCAAGCAGAGACTGCTGACCTCCAGGGCAGGAATTCTCTGACCCACTCAAGGCATCCACTGAGCATGGCAACCACCACCCCAACTTGCCCTGGGAGGATGATTTTAATGCCATCAAAGACTACTTCACAGTCCTGCAAGGCAGTACTACTTTCGTGAGATTTTAATTTGAAATCCGTGTGGACCTGTCATTCAAAGACACTTATCTCTGCCTAAGCCAGATTTTTCAGTTCTGAGTTGTACCATAATTTTTCACTCAATACAAAATACAGTAGTCATAATTCTGAGTGGTAAGTCTCGGAAACTAACTATATTAGTTTGCTATGGCTGTCTTAGCAAAGTGCCACAAATTAGATGGTCTCAGCACAACAGAAATTTATTGTCTCAGGGTTCTGGAGGCCAGATCTGAAATCAAGTTGTCAGCAGGGCCATGATTATGTTACATCGCATGGCAAAAGGGAGATTGTCTGGGTTGGCCAATTCTAATCATAGGAGCCATTTTTTTAAAAATTTTATTTTATTTTTGGCTGCGTTGGGTTGCTGTGCGTGGGCTTTCTCTAGTTGCGGCGAGTGGGGGCTACTCTTTGTTGTGGTGCTCAGGTTTCTCACTGCAGTGGCTTCTCTTGTTGCCGAGCACAGGCTCTAGGCGCGCGGTCTTCAGTAGTTGCGGCATGTGGGCTCAGTAGTTGTGGCTCGTGAGTTCTAGAGCGCAGGCTCAGTAGTTGTGGCGCATGAGCTTAGTTGCTCCGCGGCATGTGGCATCTTCCTGGACCAGGGATTGAACCCATGTCCCCTGCATTGGCAGGCAGATTCTTAACCACTGTGCCACCAGGGAAGTCCCATAGGGGCCTGTACGCTCAGAGTTTTCTCTGGCTGGTAGCAGAGGGGTGAGTCAGAGATTCAAAGTACAGGCATACCTTGGAAACATGGTGGGTTCAGTTCCAGAGCACTGCAGAAAAGTGAATATTGCATTAAAATGAGTCACATAAATGTTTTAGTTTCCCACTGAGTATAAACATTATGTTTACACTATACTGTAGAGTATTGTGTGCAGTAGCATTATGTCTAAAAATCAATGTACAAACCTTAATTTAAAAATACTTTATTCCTAAAAACTGCTAACCATCATGGAAGACTTCAGTGACTTGTAGTCTTTTTGCTGGTGGAGGGTCTTGACTCGATGTTGATGGCTGCTGACGGGTCAGGTTGCTGAAGGTTAGGATGGCTGTGGCAGTTTCTTAAAATACGCCCACAGTGAGGTTTACCACATTGCTGACTCTTCTCTTCATGAACGATTTCTCTGCAGCACACAATGCTGTTTGATAGCATTTTCTAAATCCTTTGTTGTCATTTCAGTGATCTTCACAGCGTCTTCATTCCATCTCAAGAAACCACTCTCTGTTGATCCGTAAGAAGCAACTCCTCATCTGTTCAAGTTTTAGCATGAGACTGCAGCAATGCAGTCACATCTTCGGGCCCCACTTCTAACTCCAGTTCTCTTGCTTTTTCCACCACATCTGCAGTTACTTCTTCCACTGAAGTCTTGAACCCCTCAAGGTCATCCATGAGAGTTGGAATCAACTTCTTTCAAACTCCTGCTAATTTTGGTATTTTGACCTTATCTCATGAATCATGAATGTTCTTAATGGCATCTAGAATGGCGAATTCTTTCCAAAAGATTTTCAATTGGCTTTGCCCAGATTCATTGTGAGGAATCACTATCTATAGCAGCTAAAGCCTTATGAAATGTAGTTCTTAAATAATAAGACTTGAAAGTCAAAATGACTCCTTGATCCATGGACTGCAGAATGGATGTTGGGTTAGCAGGCATGAAAACAACATGAATCTCCTTGTACATCTCCATCAGAGCTCTTCGGTGATGAAGTGCATTGTCAGTGAGTGATAATGTTTGGAAAGGAATCTTTTTTTCTGAGCAGCAGGTCTCAGCAGTGGGCTTAAAATATTCAGTAAACCGTGTTGTAAACAAATGTGCTGTCATCCAGGCACTGTTGTTCCATTTATAGAGCACAGGCAGAGTAGATTTAGCATAATTCTGAAGGGCCCCAGGATTTTCAGAATGGTAAATAAGCACTGGCTTCAAGTCACCAGCTGCATTAACTCCTAGCAAGAGATTCAGCCTGTCCTTTGAAGCTCTGAAGCCAGGCATTGACTTCTCCTCTTTAGCTATGAAAGTCCTAGATGGCATCTTCTTCCAATAGAAGGCTGTTTCATCTGTACTGAGAATCTGTTGTTTAGTGTAGCCACTTTCATTAATGATCTTAGTTAGATCTTCTAGATAACTTGTTGCAGCATCTACATCAGCACTTGCTGCTTCACCTTGCAGTTTGATGTTATGGAGACAGCTTCTTTCCTTTAACCTCAGGAACCAACCTCTGCCAGCCTCAGACTTTTCTCCTGCAACTTCTTTACCTCTCTCAGCCTTCATAGAATTGAAGAGGGTTAGGGCTTTGCTCTGGATTAGTCTTTGGCTTAAGGGAATATTGTGGCCTGGTTTGATCTTCTATCTAGACCACTACAACTTTCTTCATATCAGCAATAAGGCTGTTTTGCTTTCTTAATTGTTTGTGTGTTCACTGGAGTAGCACTTTTAATTTCCTTCGAGAACTTTTACTTTGCATTCACAACGTGGCTAACTGATTGGTGCAAGAGGTCTAGCTTTTGGCCTGTCTTGGCTTTTGACACGCCTTCCTCACTAATCTTAATCTTAGCATTTGATTTAAAGTGAGAGATGTGTGACTCTTCCTTTCATTTGAACACTTAGAGGCCATCGTAGGGTTATTAATTGCCCTAATTACAATACTGTTGTGTCCCAGGAAATAGGGAGGCCCAAGGAGAGGGAGAGAGAAAGGAGGATGGCTGGTTGGTGGAGAAGTCAAAACACACACAACATTTATCGATTAAGTTTGCCTTCTTATATGGGTGCGGTTCGTGGCGCCCCAAAACAATGACAATATTAACATCAAAGATTACTGATCACAGGTCACCATAACATATATAATAATAATGAAAAAGTTTGAAATAGTGCCAGAATTACCAAAACATGACACCCAGACATGAAGTGAGCAAATGCTGTGGGAAAAATGGCGCTGATAGACTTGCTCAATGCAGGATTGCCACAGACCTTTGATTTGTAACCAAAAAAAAGGCAACATCTGTGAAATGCAATAAAGCAAAGCACAATAAAATGCGATATGCCCCTATAAGGGCGACTCAAAATACTGTTGCCGCCTTTAAGATGAAGGGAGCCATGTGTCAAGGAATGCAGGCAGCCTCCAGGAAGCAAGAGTGGCCCCCACTATCAGCAAGGAAAAGGGGGCCGCGGTTCTATAATCAACACAATCTGAATATGGGCCCAAATCTGAATGAACTAGAAAGCAGGTTCTTTTCTAGAGCCTCCAGATGAGAGCTCAAGCTGGCCAATCTTGAGTTCGACTTTGTGAGACCTGGAGCACAGAAACCCAGCTGAGTTCACTTGGACTTCTGATACATAGATCTGAGAGCTAATACACTTGTGTTACTTTAAGCCACTCTGTTCGTGGTGATTTGTTACACAGCAATAGAGAACCACTACATTACCACTACATTACTCCTTGTAATGGGTATTGGGTTGGGAAGGTGGAAGGAGGGGAAAATGACTGCCCTTGAAGTTTGTTTCCCTTATATGAGTTGTACATAATCATGGTTCCTTTATATGAACGATCCCAGCTAAATGATGGAGACATTTCTGTCCCCTTTCTGTTGGTTGTCCTGGATTCCTGTTTAATACCAGTTGGCATCACATCAGTTCCCTCCATGTGGCAGGTGTCCAAAAGCTAGTTCTCCAAAGGGGTCCTATGGCTTGGTCCTGGCGGGAAGTTGGACAGGGGGGATCTGAACGAAGTTCAATTTCTTTTGCCCCAACTGAGCACATTCCACCATACATATCCTACAGTCTTTTGCTGCCAGGGTTCTATTACAAGGCTGTGTCCATCTTAGGGGCTACCAGTAAAACTCCTAACATCCCTTCCATCTTCTTAGGGACCACTGACCTGTGAGAAACTCCTTCAAACTTTCCACAGCAAGGCAGAGGATGCTACTCAAACTCACTATGTCTCTTCTGCCAGTTGAGTGGTTCATCAACTTCCAGACAAGATATGATCACAAGTTTCAGATTTAGTTGGGGGTATGGGATGTTATAAACTCTCTGTTCCTCCAAAAGGTGACCTCTTTTTCATGATCCTCCCTTTAAACTCTCAATGGTAAAGGTTATCAAACTGGCTGAACCTGTATTGCCCCTGTGGGAACCAGAGTCTCAAGTCAAGAACTGGGCCTAATTTGAACTTAGTCTTGGAGAACTGAGTAACTATTCTCAACAGGACAATATCCCCACTGAAATCCTCTAAGGACTGTAGCCTCTGGTAACCTCTGAGGACAGGATATCAGTTATGCTCCATATTATCCTGTTGCACAATTCTTGTTACAAATTTAATTCATCAGTGTCTTTAAAAAAGAGACAAAAAAGCCCTAAATAACTAATAACTAAGTAGAGTTTATCTGAGTAAATACAAGCATGATTCAGTATTATCAGATCTATCACTATAATCTTACCATATTAACAGATTAAGGAGAAAAACACTTGATCATCTCCAGATGCATAAAGAAGTATTTGATAAAACTGAACACTTATTCATATATTTTAAAAATTAAAAGACCTGTGAATAGAAGGAAAGTTTTATAGTGTAATAAAGGGCAACTACCTAAAACTTACAGCAAACATCAAACTTTAAAAGCATTTTTTATTGAAGTCCAGCATAAGACAAGGATGCCCACTATCATTGCTACTATTCCCTGAAGTAATAATTTTTATAATGATTTTAAGACAAGAAAATAAGGGAATTCCCTGGCGGTCCAGGGGTTAGGACTCCGTGCTTTCACTGCCCAGGGCCCAGGTTTGATCCCTGGTCGGGGAACTAAGATCTGCAAGCCACGCGGCCTGGCAAAACAAAAAACAACTGCATATATATATATATATATATATATATATATATATATATATATATATATATATATATATAAAAAATATATACACACACACACACATATATATACATAAGAAAGGAAGAGACAAATTGATGATTTTTACAGATGAGATTATTATTTACATAGAAAATTCAAAAGCATCTACTGAAAAGCTAGTTATATTTATAAAACAAAATGCAGCAGTGTTGCTGGCTCTAAGATCAAAATACAAAAATCAATAATTGTCCCATGTGTCAAAAATAACCAACTAGAAATAAAACAGAAAAAAGATATAATTTATAATAGCAATAAAAATTATAAATTACCTCAGAAAAAATAGGCAAAGATACTAGAGACCTAGGGAGAAAATGATAAAACATTATTAAAGGATGTAAAATGGAGACCTGAAAAGAAAGGAGCAATACGATATGTTCTCATTTGGGAAGAATCCAAACTGAAAAGATGTCAATTTAATCTATTAATCCAATGCAATTCGAATCAAAATCCCAGTAAGATTCTTTTTTATGAATTAGACAAACTGATTCTAAAAGTGACATTCAAGAAGAGCCAAAACAATAGTGAAAAAGATAAGGACAGCTTTCCCTGTTAGATATTGAAACTTACCATAAAGATTAATACCCTATGGGCCAGCAATTCCTTTTATACGTATGTATATATGGTCTATTGTGCTTACTGTTTATAGAGTCAATGTATAAAAAAACGTGGACTCAGTAGATAAACATCAAGTTGATAATTATGATTGTCTCAAGAGAGGGAGGGGAATGGGATTAGGAATGAGAATGGGGGAATTTCAACTTTTTTTATGTTCCCTTTTTTAAATCTATCCAAAGCAGAAATGACAAATGTGTATTATAGGCAGTGGTTACATTGGATATTAATTGTTTTGTGAATATTTCTGCATCCTTGAATCTTGCCAAAATAAACAAAAAGTTAGTTGATTAATTCTCCAAATAGAAATAAAAACCCTGTATTTATAGCCACATTTGCTAGGTTTTTGCTTTTTTTTGTTGTTTTTAATTTACATCTTTATTGGAGTATAATTGCTTTACAATGGTGTGTTAGTTTCTGCTTTATAACAAAGTGAATCAGTTATACATATACATATGTTCCCATCTCTTCCCTCTTGCGTCTCCCGCCCTCCGAGCCTCCCTATCCCACCCTTCTAGGTGGTCACAAAGCACAGAGCTGATCTCCCTGTGCTATGCGGCTGCTTCCCACTAGCTATTTATTTTTCGTTTGGTAGTGTATATATGTCCATGCCACTCTCTCGCTTTGTCACAGCTTACCCTTCCCCCTCCCCATATCCTCAAGTCCATTCTCTAGTAGGTCTGTGTCTTTTGGGTTTTTGCTTTTTAAATGACACTATCTCCAGATGTCTGCAAATACATGAGGAATTTGAACTAATTCTGTAATTTTAGATGGTCTCATAAATATTGCAAAACTTTTAGCATTCTAAACATTGTTTCTGAGATAAATCTTGTTTATTTTCTACCATTCTTTAAAGATTAGTCAGTTGCCATTAATAAATGCAAGTATGAAATGGCTCTTGGACCAGCATAAAAGTCTACTGTGCAGAGTTTAAGTGCCAAGAACATAAAGATGCTCAAGGTATCTCCATCTCTTAGAACAAAGGAGGGTGTCAAGAACAATGCTACGAAATATTAAGCAGAAGATGCCCCCAGAGAAGCCTCCAGGAAGCACAGCAAGGGCAGAGTGACATAGGACAGCAGTGGAATGCAGGGCAACAGCAGCAGCTGGTCTGCATCTTTTCATAACGGTTAAGTCACAAACAACAGGAACTGTTTTTAGAGTGACCAGATCTAGTGTGTTTTCTCATACTTCATTTTCTTTGACTTCTGCAGTATTCAGTACCATTACTTGGCTCCTGTGGTTTTGAGACACCACCATATGGTCCTGTGTTGGTTGGCCTTCTGGTCATTCCTCTCATTCTCTGCTGTTTGTTCTCCTGCTGCCTTATCCCAGTCTAGTCTCTTCTCTCCTTTGGGGAACTCATCAGGTCTTAAGTGTGGAGCCAACCATCACCTTGATAGCTCTGTCTCCAGCCTGAGCTTCTGAACTCTTCATTCTGTGGTACATCATCTAAAACTCGAACAACTCCTCAACTGCATTTCCTCTAGACTTTCGGTCAGCAATATCATTATTCTCTTTGGGTGGAAATTCAGAGTCATCCTGCTAGGTTCTATGATGGCAGGTAATATGACCATCCTGTTCACCAATAGGGGCCTTGGGGAGTGCTTGGTACACTCAGTAAATTTTCAGTATCAATTCCTTGAAAGATAGAATCCTTGCCTCATTCATCTCTTCCCCCAACACTCCAAATCCTATCACTTAATTTCTGCCCTTCTTTTTTGGTTCCATTAGAAGAAAAAGACTAATCCTATCAGTTCTGCCCTTTTGTTTCTGCTCTACGAATTCTGCCAGGAGGATTTTTTCAGAACACAGGGCCAAAGAGAAAGGGGAAAGTTGGTCCAGAGGAGGCTGGCCAGCCTATTCATGAATTTGGTCATGGTGGTGCTGTTAAAAAGTTAAAAACAGTTTGAAGCAACTCACTTGTTTACATTCTTCCCCTCTGTCCACTGCCTACCCTGTCCAAAGCCCAAATTCCTTTGCTTGACATTTAAGGAACCTCCAAATTCTGAAAATTTTTTCTTTTTCTTGGTTTTTCTTTTCCTTGGTTGTAGGTCAAACTTAACTGTTTCTCAAATGGTCCTTTACATTTTCACTTCTGAGGACTTCCCTGACAGTCCAGTGGTTAAGACTCCATGCTTCCACTGCAGGGGGCGCAGATTCGATCCAAGGTCGGGGAACTGAGATCCCACGTGCTGCGAGGCATGGCAAAAAAAAAAAAAAAAAAAAAAAACAGAAACAAAACAACATTTTCACTTCTGGACTTTCTGGAGAATATTTTTCTTGTGCCTGGAATATTCTCTGTCTTAAGTCTTACCATCCTTCAAGGCACAAGATATATCTAAACGTCTCTGAGGTCTTTGTGAACCGCCTGGGTATTCACTGAGCAATCCTGTCTTTGAACTCTTGTAGCACATAGCTGTTCCTTCACTTGGCATTAACAAATGCCAACTTGTTTAATTTACCTTTTTATGCTATTTTCTCCATCTCTTGAGATTTTCTTTTATCCTGTGTCAAGCACACGCTTTTACAACCAGAAACCTCACTATATTTGATTTGACAAAGAGGAGATTTTTTTAAAAAGCCAAATCAAATCCCTGAAGATAATGTTAGTAATTAAATTAATTGAGCGACCACTATGTTTAAGGAAGATTGCTTTCTAGTAGACTAGGGTGTGGGAGAAAGGAAAGATTTAACTTTATCAAAAAGTTCTCCGTTCACAAGGAACTAGTCACTTCCTTGCCAAAGAAGAAGCTGTTTTTGCGATGACTGTGCTTTTTGGGGTGAGCCAACTCAATTCTCATGTCCTGGCTCATTTTTGAGACTGCCATGCCTATGTGCCAAAAGGGGCAAGTAGGTGAGTCTTTCAGTACTGAATGCCTAATATAGAAACAGATATTTTTAATGGTAATGAATACATTCATCATATAAACAAAAGAAACCCAAACACTCTAAAAGCATAAAGTTAAGAGTAACCGTTCTTTACCTCACCCATCTCTAACGGTAACCACCGGCCTTTTATTCCTCCAACTAGAATACTCTATGCATCCCTGAACAAGCCCATACTGTGCTATTTTTAATCATACTTAAAAAAAAACAACTCCAGCTGTTGGCGGTGCGGGCTTAATATATCGCACAGCTGTTAATTGTGGTTTCTTTTTTGGTAGCGGCACTTAGATGCGTATTTGCCTGAGTTTCCATTGCGGTAGGGAGGTGCAAACACAGAAATACAAAAATAGCGCCAAGGTTCAAAGAAGTCCCAAGCTTGGCGCCCCAAACCAGGCGGCGGCGGGAAGAACCAGGGATCAGCTCCAACCGTGAAAAAGCGATACCGACTCCGGCGGGTCGTGCGCGCCCGGCGGCCCCTCCCCACCGGCCGAAGACGCTTGCCCAGTTCCTGGACCGCCCCCTTCACCGAGGCTGTTGGGCCCAGCCCCGCCCCCAATGGGCGGGGGCGGCGGGGCTTGCGCGCCCAAAAGCCGGGATGGGCCGCGGCTTCCGGCGCGCTGCGCTCGGACGGCAGGGGGCGTGCATCCGCCGTACCTCGGCCAGCTCGGCACCGTTGGGGGCCTGTGCGGCCCGGTGTGACTGGAAGGAAAATGGAGCAAGAAGCCTAGCCTGAGGGGTAGCTCTTACCCCTCTGACCGAGGTCCTGCCGCTTTTGCCGCTAGGAGCCTCCTTCTCCTTCGGACCTAGTGAGTTCGAGCGCCCCGGCGGCCTGGGCCCGGCGAGTGGAATGGTCGCCGAGGCCCAAGGCGTCGGGCTTCCGCGCGCCCCGTGACGGGAACTAGGAAGCCTCGAGGTACGGCTCCCTCACCCACCCCGCCGACTCCAGGCGCGGCAAACCCCAATTAGTGAGCAGCAGGTATCGGCCTGGAAGCGCGTGGGCAGTTCTGGGTTTGCTTTGTGACTTGGGTCTCCCCGGTCGCTCTCACCCCCCACCTGTGCCCCGCGCGCAGCCTTTGTGCATTTCGTGGTGGGGGGCGCCGGGCATGTGGGTCTGTGGAGGTTTTGTTGGAAGGAGGCGAGGTTGTCGCCACTCGGGAGGAGGGCGGGTTTTCGGGGCCGCGCTCCCAGCGGGTGGGGGTTTGGGAGGGGGTTCCGCGGGCACGGGGGTAAAGGTCAAGTGCGCGGGGGGGCGCTGCCGGGGGCGGGGGTGGGTGTCGGAATAATGACAGGTGCCTTTTCGGTAGCTTGTATCTGCCGGGCGCTACGTCTGGGCAAGATTGGGCTGGTTCTGGGGGCAGGTTGACTCAGCTTTTCCTGTGGGGATGGTCAAGTTCGGACACGTTCCGCGTCGGTAGTAGAAGGAGCTAAGCCCTGACTTGTCTCCAGCTGGGGCTATTTAAACGATGCCTTTTCCCAGCTGTATTCACTGGCTGTTTGAGAGAGAGAACCTGTGGTCACCGACCTGTAGCATTTTCTGCTGATGTAGGTAAGGACCCACTTGCTAATAAAAGCATTATTTATCTCATTTCTATATGATTTGTCTTTTTTTAAAACAGGTATTTCAGTATTTCAAGTTTTTATCGTGTGTTTTCTTTTCGTACTCGTAGGCAAATGTGCAATACCAACATGTCTGTGTCTACTGATGGTGCTGTAAGCACCTCACAGATTCCAGCTTCGGAACAAGAGACCCTGGTTGGTATTTTTGTCTCCAGTGTAACTTTAGAAAAAATTTATTTTATGAGGTGATCAACTAGATTTCACAGACCCCAGTTATAGCATGGCTCTTTAAGTGAAGTTGTAGTACATAGCTTAAATTCCTGCCACTCAGGCATAACTGTGGAGCAAAAGTTACCTGTAAGAATCAATATTTATTTTCTTAGCTTTTTACCACACTGAATTAAAAGTCAGTCTCATTATCTTCTTAAGTATGGATGCTGAAGTTATGTTTATTATGTGACTGTTTTTTGTTTTTTTTCTGTTTTGACCTGTCAGTATTTAACTTTTGTAGAAGTCAGAAATAATTCATGCTTGTTGTAAAGATGTTAGGCATTACAGAAAAGTATAAAGTAAAAGCTGAAAATTCCAGTCTTCTGTTTTGACCATATCTGTCATATCTCCTTTTTAGATCTTTATCTATGTGCATACCCACATATATATATGCACATGTGAGTTTTAATCTGTCGCGGTTCAGTTTGTTTCACTAAAATAGGATTATACTAGAGATGTTAAGCAAATAGCATTTATGTCAATCAGTAAAACCTACAGAATTCTTTTTTAACAGCTGCATGGTAATCCACAGCATTAGTGTACCATTTAAGAAATTTATGCCTTTACTGATAGGTTTTCTAAAATTGCCTTTAGTTTTTGAGTATTACAGATGGTGCTGCTTTGCATATGTATCCTAACACAAGTGTTATGTGTAATAGTTTTCCTCTCTGTCAAAACTGAATATTATCACTGTTATTTTGCCCTTTTTTGGCAAAAGGTATTATATTATTGTGTAAGTGTGTATTTCCCTAATCTTTGGTGAGGTTGGGCATCACATCATTGGTTAAATCATTTGTTTCTTTTGGGGTTTGCTTGGTCTTATCTATACACTTTTAGGCTTATTGTATTTTTCTTAATAATTTGTAATAGTTCTCTGTGTTTCAAGTGTATTTAATTTTTATCATTTACAAATGTTAAAAATTAACTTTGCTTATTTGTTCTTTTTCTCACTGAGAACATTTTTATAAAGTAAAATTTGACTTTTGCTGGCTTTTGAATTTCATATGATGTTTTGGAAGAACTCTCCCATCCCAAGATTATACAGATAAACTGCTGTATTTTCTTCTAGCATTTTTTATTTTTACATCTAGAATTTATCTTTCTGTTCTTAAATGTAAGATTAATAATGGTATTGTCTTTTATAGTAGTTTTCTTATTAATGCATGTCTTTTAAGTCTTAATAAAAAGCTGATGGCTTTCCATTGGAGACTTTGACTTTGGGTTGTTTTATGTAGTTTGAAGTTAATATAGTATATATAAAATTTTAGAAGAAAAAAAAGTAACTTTTTATGTTTTCTGGGATAATTCATTCTTTAAATAGCCTGAAAGTAAAGCGCATATGTAAGCACATAGGAAAAAACATATGATCAGAACAATTAATGATTCAATACTACATTTATTGTGTATTTTAAAACTTTCAGTTATTAAATAATATTATGTTGATTAGCTGGAAATAGGCAGTTTTCTTAAATCTTGTTCTGAGGGTTAGATCCCGACCTGGGTTGCTGTCAGATTTCAAAGTTAGACAGGATGGGAGTATATTGAAGGGACTGCAGAGGCACCAGTCTGTATAGGGGTGGCTGTGTAGCTGTAAAGATACTTGAGTTTTGAAGATTTTGTTACAGCAACAGATAGGGAGAAAGAGCATAAACACATTACATCCCTGCCCCCTTGCCAGATATTTTCTCAGTACAACTTGGAAAGCCTCTAGGTCAGAGGCAGGCAAACTACAGCCTATGGGCCAAATTTGGCCTGCTGCCTACTTTTGTGAATAAAGTTTTACCGAAATGGAGCCACATCCATTGGTTTACATATAATTTATGCTTCTGAGTCATACTATCTGGCGAGAAAAGCTATAAACTGTTTACTGTCTGGCTCTTTAAAGAAAAACATTAAACCCTGATCTAGTTGGCTGGCTCCTTCAATACAGGTCATATGTCTTATTTGTCATTTGTGTGTGTGTGCAATACCCAGTGCTGTCTGGTGCATGGCAGAAGCTCAATAAATGTTTGTCAAGTAGATATTTGGAATGTAGACCAACTAAAAGACAGCATGATATTATAGTAGGAAGAAAGTGCTGGCTTGCAGTTGAGGGATGTGAGTCTCAGTCTCCAGATCTGTTCTTAATTATCCTTGTCAGCTTGGGTTAAAGTTCGCCAGCGTTCAAGAACCTAATCTGTAGAAAGAAAAGATTGGTAAAAGGACCCACCATAAAGATTAACTCTTTTCTCTCGTATTTTGTAATTTAGTTTATAGTAAGCTCATTGGGGTATTCCATTTACCGTTGAGTTTGTAAGGTAATAAGCAGATGATAGAAATAGCTGGAGGAAAAAGAATAATTTTCACTGCCCTGGCATGGGTACTGTTTTTGATGGCAACTGATGATACTTGAGGGTTCTGTGATTATTTGCATAATAATTATATCCCAGCATTTTCTTCCCAAACACAGTCTGTGGTATTCAGTTTACATAGTTTATTACATTTAGTGAAAACATTATGACTTAGTTTTTGAGGTCTCTAATGTTGTGAGGTAACATTGTGTTTGCTACCTTTATTGAAATTCTTTATGGATGAGTATTCTGCAGGCTTATAGTTCTGGAATAATTTGGAAGTATAATAGCAAATCTGTGTTCTTTATAGGTTAGACCAAAGCCATTGCTTTTGAAGTTGTTGAAGTCTGTTGGTGCACAGAAGGACACCTATACTATGAAAGAGGTAAGCTGAACTTAGTTAAAAAGATAACTTAATGTCTTACTAGTTACGTATAGCCATGGGGAGAAATTGGTCATATGGAGGGATTTTCAGTAAGCAGGAATGTTAAGTATTGTGGTCATTTGGACTATAATTTGAAGCTGAAAATTCAGTTTATACTCGAATTTCATTTGTCAACCCGGAACTCAGACAAAGGGAAGCTCTTTAGGGGTTCTTAGCCATTTTGTGCTGTGAACCCACTTGACGCACTGGTAAAGTCTTAAGATTTAGCAGCAGATCTAATAAATGTAATTTGGAAGTAGTGAGGAGCATAACTGATATTTTGAGACGTTTACATCAAGCATAGTATGTATGATATGAAAAATGCTTGTGATTTTATTGGTGACAAAATCACAGTTATTGTTAATACTTTGTGATTTGTTGCCTATGTTCATAATTGAAGGGCAAGCTAAATTTCAGTTAAAAGTTAGTGAAAATACAGACAAACATTTTTTTCCCATCCAAATTAATGGACCCCCTGAATTATATCCAAGGACTTATTGGGCATTCATGGATCCCAGGTTAAGAACTTCTGCACTAGAGATACATGAGTACAGTATACTGATCTTTCTGGGATAGAGGTGAGCTGATTTGTGAACATATGTTCTATTTAATGGATACATTTCAATGTATTGTTCTCTAGCTTTAAATTTGCGCACAGAAGCATGTTCTTCATTGAGAGATGGGCCATCTTGGGGAAAATTTCGATGTGAATGAAATGTGCCTCTTCCCCATCTCTCACACTTAGTTTATGGGGCTCAGATTACTTAAAACACTGAAGGACCTTACTTACATCAGCATAGTGGGCAAGAAAATATTCCAGACCCTTTTCCTTTTTAGCCACATTCAGAAGTTTCCTTATGGGACGTTTAGTAGAAAGAGTCTAGGTTCTCCTCCTTCTTCCTTTCCACTGTCTACCATCTCTTCCATCCATAGTCACATAGGAATATTCCTTTAAGTCTGAAGCCTGCTTAGCCATTTAAGTCTATAGACGGAGCTTGCAGGGAAGTGTCAAGGTAAATGATGTTTTTGGGATGTTAACTTGGGTTTAACCTTATATTATCATTATATAACCAGTTAAGGAAACAAAAAAGTATGACTAGTAGTAGGTAGAAATAAGGAGAAAATTGATCAAGGTCATCATAAAGACTTAGAATGCTAGTATTAAACCGTGTAACAGTGATGTATATATATTGTCTGACACAGTGTTCAGTTGTAAAATCTTTGTTCTGTGGTATGTGGGAGAGTAATGAAAGCTAGTATGGGGTAGTAGAAAGCACACTGGGCAAGAAGTCAGAAGACCGGGTCAGTTTCTTATTTCTCATATGCTGATAACAATTCTATGAAATATCAGAAGGAGACAGTACTTGTAAAAGTACATTGTAAACTGTAAAACACCATATGTGTTTAGGTGGTTGTTAATAGGTTTGTATGTGGATGTCTTAAAAATGTATTGCCTACTTTGTTTTAATGGAGCACACAAAATATAATTTAACTGTATGTGCATGATTCAGGGTCATTATTTTGATTATTTATTGTGTAGATTATAATGATATCTTTAAGGGTTTATTTCATTCACTGAATTCTCCCAAACTCTTCTGTAGATGTAATTCGTCATTATCTTCTCATCTGTGATGACCTCAGAGGTTGTTGAGGTATATGGTGTGCAGGACTAAATGACTCCAGGTCACTGCTATATTTTAGTTGATGTTTTTGATTCTGCAACTTTTCATTGTGATCAGTGGTTTTGCATTTTGCTGCCTTTTCCTTTCTTCCTAATAAGTAGTACCTAGATATTTGGGCAAAGTTAAAGTCTGCCAAAAAAAGAGAAGACACATTTTAAAGTTTAAGTAAATCAGAAGCAGTGTCTCTACTTTAGTCAAATTAAAAGAAAAAGATATAAAATCAGCTTTTTTTAAAATTTTTTTTAGGAGTACAGAATGGTTGTTATTTAGATGGTTATTGATGTGGTTGCTGGTTGTTTAACCCTCTTCAGATAAATGAGATGTTATCGAATGTATTTGAAACAAACATTTAATTTTCTTTAATGCTCAGAAATCATATTTCTGTTTCAGGTTATATTTTATCTTGGCCAGTATATTATGACTAAACGATTATATGATGAGAAACAACAGCATATTGTGTATTGTTCAAATGATCTTCTAGGGGATTTGTTTGGAGTGCCAAGCTTCTCTGTGAAAGAGCACAGGTAAGTTCTTTAGTCTACTGTAAAATACCAGCTGGGCAAACATTTCAGTTCACCTCCATCCTCACTCCCTTTTGGCAGAGAAAATTGTTATTATATATAAAAGATGCTGAAATTTAATTTCTTAGTAAAATAGCATGTTACTTGAGAACTTGGGTTCTGGAATCTTACAAGCCTGGGTTTGAGACCCAGCTTAGTCATTTACTAGCTGTCAGACTAGGTAAATTGACTTACCCTCTTTAAGCCTTAAGTTTCCCCTGAATATGAAGTAGGAACAATGTAAATACCTTATGTGGAGGTTATAAAGAGGCAATGTGTAAGCATTTAAATATTAGCTACAGTAACTGCATATTAAAAAAATATTATTATTGCAGTCACTTCCAAAGACAGTCTTTATGATACCCTGTGGTAATTGCTTAAATTTGAGCCCTAGTTACTTTGAAGATCTTTTTCATATACCATTATGGCACTTAATCAACTGAATTTAACCCAGATAGCATTTCTAGAATTACTCTGCCGAGAACTTTTTTTTTCAGACTTTTTTTTTTCAGTCATTCTTACTTTACATTTGGAATTCCTTGTTTCATTTTTGTTAGTCTCTTTGCAGTGTATCTTAATGAGAAGAATACTTTTCACCTGAAACATTTACCTAGATTCTACTAGTGTTTAATGTTCAATAATATTATAGCTAAAAAGATAAGTGGGATATTTATAACTTTAAAATAACTTCATTATTATATGTATATATTCATTATTGAATATTAAGAAAAGACAGAAAGCTAATGATAGGGGAAAAAAAGACTGTAATTTGTCATCGAAAGGTATTTTTACTTGTCATTTTTACAACGTATTATGCACAGATGTGTTTTAACCCAGTTGTGAACATACTATATTTAATTTCATCCTGCTTTTAAATTAACATACAAGCTTCTTTCCATTGACAGACGATATCTGTTAAATATTTATGTTATTTTATACTTGGCCTTGGGATATAAACTCTAATTTTATAAGTTTAAGAAATAACTATATTGATAATTTTGCACCATCTGAGTATTGAATCTTGATAATGTTTGGAGCTGTAATTTCTGATACGGAAAGCACAAATTTAAAATTATCTTTGACTTGAATTCTAATGTGTTGAGAGGTTAAACACTGGGGAAACTACTGACTTGGGGAAAAGATACGAGTAGGAATATTGATTTTTTTTTGTGAGTTTAAGGAGCTGTATCATCCTTAAACAGTGAGTTTAAGGATGCTGTATCATCAGTCCCAAGGATGAAAAAAATTAGTTGGGATTGGCACTTTCCCCTTAACCGTGAGAGTTAGAAATGATATCTTGTGACCAATAAATGTTCTCTGAAGTCATTAGTTGATGAAAAATGTACCATGACTTCACTGAGTATTGGCATAAGTGAATTGTTTCCTTATGCTCCAGGAGGGCAGAGATTTGTTTTTATTTCATTCTTTGTTTTCCCCGATTTCTAGAACAGTGACTGGTACTCAGGCTGTATTAAATGACCGTGTACTGCTCTATCTTTTAATAAATTTTCAGATCAAGAAAGAAAATCCATTAGATGATTGGTCTAAAGTTGATAAAAGTCAAAACTATAATGAGGGCTTCCCTGGTGGCGCAGTGGTTTGGAGTCTGCCTGCTGATGCAGCGGACACGGGTTCGTGCCCTGGTCCGGGAGGATCCCACACGCCGCGGAGCGGCTGGGCCCGTGAACCATGGCCGCTGAGCCTGCGCGTCTGGTGCTCCGCGGCGGGAGAGCCCACAGCAGTGAGAGGCCCGCATACCGGAAAAAAAAAAAAAACTATAATGAAGTTCCTATATAATGGGTTTTGCATAACCTGCTATTTTTTTAGGCAGTCTTCGTCTGTGCCCGGAGCTAGATAAATTCTTTTCTGTTTGAAAATACGTATGTTAACCTGCCTCGTGTGTTTGCACCAGTTCTCTGGGGACTTTTGCTAAAGTCTCAACAAGGCATGTTTCAGGAAATGGAGATGTGAAATCTTTGCACTAGGGAGACTTTAGTGATTATTAAACGTGGCTGCGTGTAATCATTGTGCAAATAATTATTATGGTGGTTTTTAGTGTCTAGAAGCTTATCAGTACTTGAATGTAGTGATTTAAACTTTGGGTTGTAGCATGATAGTTTATACTAATATGCATTTAAAAGTCTTATTAAGTCTAGTTAAATACATTTTTATTTTAAAATGTACATTTTTTTTTCTCTCTACAAGGAAAATATATACAATGATTTATAGAAACCTGGTGATAGTCAATCAGCAGGGTAAGTTCATTTTGAATTCCATAAGCATGTACTGTAAAAATATATTAAAGACATTCTGTGGATGTGCAGACATCTTATAATTGTGATTTGCTTTAAAAGTTGCTCTCATTGTGTATTTAATTATAGTAAGGGTATGATAAATTTAACAGGAAGAAATACATATGAGCTAAAACAACATAATACTAAGTTTCTTATGCACATTTATTTGCAGTGGATATTTAAATATCCTATTACATAAATTTAAGCCTTGGGATATCAGGTTAGAATTTGCTTTGAAAGGTAGATAATTTCAAAATCTTCTGCATAGTAGCGATAGGAGCAAACCTTGAAACGTATTCAAAGGCTTAGGGAAGTAATACAGATACCTAGGTGGGGCCATTTGAATGGAAGGGTTCTTGTCTTGTGTGTTTTTTATAATAGACAAAACTTTGTTTACCAGTTTGTTCAGGTGAGTGCCATTTTACTTCCCTTCCTTTAGACTTGTAGTTCTTAACTGGTTATTTTTGGGTTCCGTATCCTGTTGATAATCTGATGAAAGTGCTAGGTTCTTATTCCATAACGATACACCTAAACATACACAGTGATATGCCGGTAAATGTTTATCAATCCACTCTCCAGGGGAAGAGCCTTGATTTGTGGTTACTGGTTTCCATAATATAAATACTCTCAGCATGACCATTTTCAGCCACAAACATGGAGTTGGGAAGAGATGAACACAGTTTGCTTGGGAGTGCTGGTAGGAGCTGGCTCCAATACACCACAGGCTTTTTTAAAAAAATTTATTTGTTTTTACTTTATTTATTTTTGGTTGCATTGGACTTTATTGCTGCACGTGGGCTTTCTCTAGTTGCGACGTGCGGGCTTCTCATTGCGGTTTCTTCTCTTGTTGCGGAGCATGGGCTCTAGGTGTGCGGACTTCAGTAGTTGCACCACAGGCTTCTTAAAATCCATTCTTTTTTTTTTTTTTAATTTATTATTTATTTTTGGTTGCATTGGGTCTTGCTGCGTGCATGCTTTCTCTAGTTGCGGTGAGCACGGACTACTCTTCGTTGCAGTGCATGGCCTTCTCATTGTGGTGGCTTCTCTTGTGGTGGAGCACGGGCTCTAGGTGCGCGGGCTTCGGTAGTTGTGGCTCGCGGACTCCAGAGTGCAGGATCAGCAGTTATGGCGCACGGGCCATACTCACGGGCCATATGAAGTCCGCCTGCCGATGCAGAGGACACGGGTTCGTGACCCGGTCCAGGAAGATCCCACATGCCGCAGAGCGGCTAGGCCCGTGAGCCATGGCCGCTGGGCCTGCGCATCCAGAGCCTGTGCTCCACAAAGGGAGAGGCCACAACAGTGAGAGGCCTGCGTACCGCAAAAAAAAAAAAAAAAAAAAAAAGAACTATTCTCAGCTTGTTCATTTTCCAGAACGAACTGACCACTCCTTAGTGCTCCCATTATTTCGTATCTAGATTTTATTGTTATATTACTTTGTTACACTTACTTACACATGTGTGTCCTCTTCAGGTTTGCAGTCTGCAGTACACAGTACAGTGTTTATTAATACAACGTTTAGTAAATTTATTGAATTGAATACTTACTCTTCCAGGGTTAGGATTTAAGACCCAGAAAAGCACATCACTGTCTTATCCCAGAATAGAAGTAATTATTAGGCTGGTGACTTGACATTTTGTTTTACAAAGCCCTTTATGAAATCAAATGAAGGCAGATAAACAACTGTAGTATCTCTTGTAGTATTTTCAGTTTTCTGAAGTATTATTATCCCTGATGTGTTCATTCATTCATTTAAATCTTGGTTGATTGCTAGGAAGATTTTATTAATGAGATGGTGACCCGTAGATTACTTATGTTATTTCCATTCTGAGTTTGTTTCAGGTTTTAGTTTAATATAATTAACTTCAGAACTCCTGTATCATTGTTCTCAAACTTGTCACACTTAGTGCTTCCTTTTTATTACATCTGTTTTGTAACATCTCTTATACTAAAAAAAATATAACCTATTTATATGGACAGCTTAAATCAGTATAATACCTTGCCCATAATATAAAAAATAAATAAACTGTTATGATAATGCATATAATTTCAAAATGTTAATACTCAGACCGGGCTTCAGTGTTAAGACGAAAATATTTCCAAGGGAGTAGTAAAAGGTATTTGGTTATGATCTTAGGTGATGGTATATATCCCACATCTGAAATTTTGACTTGAGCTCCAAGTCTGTACATCTACATACAGACTAAACCTACCTACCTGAAAGTTTTATCCACTTTTCAGTTTATCTTCCCATCCAAATCTGTTCATCATCTGAAGTTTTGAATTATACCACCCACTTATTCACCCAAGGTAGAATCTTGGAATTCTTGACTCCTTTCTCCTTTGCCTTGTATGTCAGACACCAGGTACTTGTTGGTTTTTACCTTTTTAATTTCTCTGGAATTGATCTTTTTTCCATGTCTTAGTTTAGACTTTAATGCTTTTCATTTATGTTATTGCAGTTGCTAATACTGGTTTCCCTACCTCTGTTCTCTTTTTCTTCTATTTTGGCAGAGGGAGTTGTCACTCTTCTGCTTATAGTGACCATTTAGGGGTTCCTTATTGCTCGCTGGGTAAAATACTTGCTGTGAACTAGCAAATCAATTTTATCTCTTAGATTAAACCTTTTTAATGGTGCGTGGCTGCAGCAGTGCCTTAGGGAGGAATGTGAAGTATTAGCTGGGGAGGATGCAGTGATTTGGGATTGGTGGCAGGAATATTGCTTGTTGATATCTTTGTGCTGTTTAGCAAGACAGGCAGGATCCTTTATGATCCTGCTTACATTCCCATAGTAATGAAGTACCTGTAGTTCCTGCAACAAACACTGGTAGTTCACTTCTGAATGCTTTTTGCACAGTGTTTCCTCAGTCTGGAATAGCCTTTCCCAGTCGTACTTCCACATATTCTACTATGAAACCTCTCCTGATTCCTTGTTACTCAGACCTTGCCGCATCTCTACCAAATAACCATTGCTTCGTCTTCTCCATTAACTTATCTTATAATACTTCTTTTAGTGTGCTTATTTTATTGTACTTTATAACTATTCTTATGTATCTTCTATATTAAAATTGAATTATCCATTTACGTCTCTAGTATTCAGCACAGGATGGCACTTGGAGACTACACGTTCAGTGTTGGTTAAAAGGTTAAATTGTATGAGGAGTTTGTTCTGGATAACATCTATTGAATAACCCTTTCTTTCCTAGTTTGTGATTCTTTGTTTTTATTTTCTGTCAGAACCATCAGATTCAGGCACATCTGTGAGTGAAAACAGGTGTCACCTTGAAGGTGGGAGTGTTCAAAAGGTAATCTTGAACTCATTCTACTATGATGTTTCTTGAAAATTTGGAGTGTTTAAAACAATGAATTTTTAGCTTCTTCGTGTTATAAGTTTGTGGGTTTATTTTTTGTTTTTTTCTCCCTTGAATGCTTAGGACCTTGTGCAAGAGCTACAGGAAGAGAAACCTTCATCTTCAGATTTGGTTTCTAGACCATCTACCTCATCTAGAAGGAGAGCAGTTAGTGAGACAGGTATATATGAATATATAATTGGCACTTTCAAACAGCTTTTCAGTGTTCATTCTTTACTGAAATTAGTACATTTAGGCTTAATGAAATTGTGCTTTTTTGGTTTAGATGAATGAATTTGAGTTTCTTATTTTTATATGATTTATTTGGTTTTAAAATTGCTTTCTTAGCAACATTTTTCTGGTTGACTACAGCAGGCACAATTTTACTGTGTCCTGCTGGATTTTATAGTTAGCCAGCTTTTTGCTGTGCGTGGTAACAGAGGACAAGGATATAAACTCTATTTTAGTCATCATTCTTAGTCAACAGTTAAAGTATTTGTTGTTTCTAATAAATAAAACACACCAGTGAGTTTAAAAACAGAAATAGCATCTTAGAAATGAGGACGAGGTAAAGAAAATAGCTGAGAGCATTTTTAACAGAGAGAACAGGAGGAGGCTGTTGCCTGATGAAAGTCATGATAACTAAAACTGTATGATTCAGTAGAAAAAAAAGAGTTTGGCAAATCAGTGAAGTAGGATAGATAAATCCAGAGTAGAGTTTTGTACATGAGGGCAAAGGGCAGCAAGTGCAGAGTAAATACATGGGAGTAGAACAAATGGTTATTTGGGGGGAAAAAAATCAAGTTATATCTGTGCCTTATGCCAAAATGAATACTAAATGAGTTGAAAAGATAAATGAAAAAAATTACAACATACTGAAATAGATTCACTTTAAATTTGACAGTGTTAATATCCTTATTATAAGTTTCCAAAAGTCAATAAGAAAAATATTAAAAATCCAACTTGTAAAAAAAATTTTTTTCGTAGTAAATAGAAATGACTGATAAATATGAGGAGTGGATTTTAGTGATTTAGCTTTATAGATAACAAAAAATGCAAAAAAGGTGTCTTTTCTGGTCTTTCAAGTTAGGAAAGATGATTTTTTTTTTTAACTTATCCTTGCTAACTATGTGTTGGCACTGATGCACTGTTGGTGTATCAATTCGTGTAAATTGGTTAACCTTTATGAATTATAAAAAGGCTTGGCTTTCTTACCGTTATCACAGTAATCCACTTCTAGGAATCCTAAGGATATAATCAGAAATGCAAAGATTATATGTAGAGATATTAATTATAGCATTATTCGTAGTTGAAAACATATATGATGCTAGAGAATGTCATCACTCTAGTCCAGGCCATTGTCATCTCTTACCGAGACCACTGCAGCAGCTTCTGATTTTGTTTCTAGTTACTTGCTCTTTCTGTCCTTCATCACAGTACCAAAAGGAATCATAAAAGGTAAATTGGATTGTGTCACTTCCCCACTTTGTTTATTTACCATTGACCTTCAAATAAAACCCACACTTTTATGTTGGCTTACAAGGCCCTGTTCTACCTTTAATCTGGGTTTTGGCTTTTTTCCCCACCTTCACTGTGTTTTAACTGCACTGATTGGTTCCTCAAACAAGTCAGAATTCTTTCCTGCTGTAAGGCTGTTTGCACAGTTTTTTTCTGCCAGAAGTTCTTCTACCTCAGTCTTGTAAGACCAGCTCCTCATTTTTCTATTTTTGCTTAATTATTACTTTCTCAGAGAGGCTGTCCCTAACCACCTGGAAAAGTGGATCCCCTCTTGTTATTCTTTCCCTTAGCACCCTGCTTGTTTCCTTCATAGCACTCGTTATAGCTTGTAAATGATCGTATTTTGGTTGCCTTGATGTTTGAACGTAAACTTCCTCTGGTGGTAGGGATGATGGCTGACTTCATTTTTGTATACCCACTGCCTCGCACTGTGCCAGACAGAAAGAAGGTGCTTGGATTTGTGGACTGAATTGTTCAATTATGATGAACCTATATTATGGATACCATATTCTGCAGCCATTAAAAGTAATGTAAAAGAATGTTTAAGAGAAAACAACCCCTGGGAAATCCCTGGCAGTCCAGTGGTTAGGACTCAGTGCTTTCACTGCAGGGGCCTGGTTTTGATCCCCGGGTGGGGAACTAAGATCTTGCAAGCCATGTGGTACGGCCAAAAAAAAAAAAAAAGAAAACAACCCCAAGTTGTACATATAGTGTGATATAAATATGTTTTTTAGACGGAAGTAAATTTTTTAATGACAGCTGGAAAATTATTATGCTAAAATGTTATTAGTAGT
Organism: Leucopleurus acutus; assembly: GCF_964270905.1. Classification (NCBI taxonomy): domain Eukaryota; kingdom Metazoa; phylum Chordata; class Mammalia; order Artiodactyla; family Delphinidae; genus Leucopleurus; species Leucopleurus acutus. The sequence goes on from NC_139152.1 coordinate 56,113,125, forward strand.
TATCTCGATGGTAATATTATAGATGATTTAAATTTTTGTCTGTTTTTTAAAGATTTCTACTGTGAGTAATACAATACTTTAATAATCAGAAAAAAGCCCTAAATGTTATTAATAGAGTTAAAAAATACAGATCAACAGCATGGTTTTGGCCTTCTAGCCCACATCTTTCAACCAAGATCACCTTTTCTTATAGGGAATACAGACATTAAGAACTTATATCAAGAACTTGTGATCTTGTAGAGATAAATACAAAATTAGAGGATATAAGCGTGTTTTGGGAATTCAGAGCAAGAAGAGATAACTTCTGACTAGGAAGATCAAGAGAGGGAAATGGAGTGAGCAAAGGTGTGAGTTGTACCTGTTTCAGGCATATGGATTATATTTTATTTAATGTCATAACCCTGTTAGATACTTAACATATAAGGCTGCAGTGAGCACCCTTGCTCATAAATCCTTAAATGATTATGCAGATATTTGTCTAGGATAGAAAAACTGCCCATAAAATGTTACACTGTTTTGCGTTTTTACCAGTAGTGTATAAAAAGTCCTTTCTCCCAAATCTCTGAGACTGTCTCTCATTTTAATTTCTGTCATTCTCATGAGTGAAACATGGTATCTCATTTCAATTTGCATTTCCTTGATCACTGAGAGGTAAGCCATTTTTTCATGTTTATTAGTCATTTGTGTTTTATGCATTGCCCTTTCATATCTTTGACTCTTTTTTAAATTAAGTTTGTCTTTTACTTGGTTGGTAGGAGGCCTTTATATAAAGTGGATATTAATCATTTTTTATTATGTGTTGCAGATTTTTTTTCAGTCTGACATTTGCCTTTTAACTTCTTTTTTATAGTATTTTATTTTGCCATGTAAGCCTTAAGTAACTAACTTAATCTTGATAGTCTTTTTCTTGAGGGCTTTGTAGTGTCACATCATACTTTCCCACCCCGGTATATTCTCTTATATAAGTAGTTGGATGGTTTTGTTCCTTGTATTTGGTATTTTAATCCACTTGGAATTCATTTTTATGTCTGGTGTAAGGTAGGACTCTTCATTTATGTTCCTGACAGATTTGGTAACATTCTCACTTTAAGTCAGAGATAATTTCTTATTTAAAATAAAATGGACCAGGGACTTCCTGGCCGTCCACTGGTTAAGACTCCGTGCTTCCACTGCAGGGGGTGCAGGTTCGATCCCTGGTTGGAGAACTAAGATCCCTCATGCCGTGTGGCCAAAAAATAAATAAAATAAAATGGACCAGTTTTAACTGGTTTTGATTCCTGTTGAAAATACTGGATACTAAGGAAATTGAAACATTAGGAATACCTTCTAAGTAAGTTAAACAGTTGGTTCTTTCCAGGAAAAAAAGTGAAATCTTATATCCTAAATTCTGATTTTGACAGAAAAATTGTAGACTGGTTAATAAAAGGTCTAGATGGATTAAATTAATTGTGAGTTGATAAAGTTCTGAAACAAGCTTTAAAGCTTTTAAAAGTGTAGTGTTCTGCTATAACTCTAAGTTGGACAGATCCAATAAGAGTGTTGACTTTTGAAACAGTAGTAATTCACTATTTTTCTCTGTTTAATTTCATTGAAACAATTTTAGTACAGATAGGTAACTTAAGACAGCTCAATTTCTAAATACATTATAGTATAGCAATTTAATTAACTTGTTTTTCTTTACATATTCAGAAGAAAATTCAGATGAATTACCTGGTGAACGACAAAGAAAGCGCCACAAATCTGATAATATTTCCCTTTCCTTTGATGAAAGCCTTGCTCTGTGTGTAATAAGGGAGATATGTTGTGAAAGAAGCAGTAGCAGTGAATCGACAGGGACTCCATCAAATCCGGTAATCCTCTCATTTTAAATAAAACAGGACTCTCTTATTTTTAGTCTAGTTCTGGCAGTCCTAATAAGCATCCAGATAGAATGCACATGTATGATATGTGATTGCTGCTTGATTGCTGCTATACACTTGGTAAAATTTTCTTTCAAATGAAACTGTATAGCTCTTCCCCACTCCCAACCCCGGGTTTGCAGAGAAGGGTGGAAGATAGTGGAGTTGCACTGGAGTGTGTTGGTAAAATTAGTACCTATGTTAGTTATTAATGTCACCCTACATATTGGAGAACCTTTGTGGGCCACTGCACCAAAGATATCTTAAGATTCTAAGCAATTTTGTTTTGCATATTTAGAGTAAATATATCTTATTACAGCTCTCAGCAAATAAGTGAACATAGCCTGATATCCACATTTGCCATATGTAGGTCTAGACATCAGGGAAGGTCTTTTTAATAAGGCTGTGAAATATTGGTATATTGCATGCATGATGGGAAAGTATCAGTACTTTTTGATCATTGATACAAAATTCCAAAGTATTAGCCAGCATTAACATTCTTAAGAGATATCACTGAAGGAGGTTTTGTAAAGAAGTTTTTGCTAACAGGAATGCTTGACAAATGGAATGTTTTCTTTCTTGTCATTACACATTTGTCTTTAAAATGTTATTAAAATTGGAATCTTTATTTGTGATATGGCAACATTTCATGGCGATTATTCTGGATATTAGTGATTATTTTATAGTTCTCTAGAAGATGTAAAGGATTGAACCAAATGTGATAGTAACCATATTCTTTTTATGTATTATTCTTTATTTTTACATTTTTTTCTTCCAAAGCAGTGATTTTATGGATGCAGAGGTGCCTTCTGGAGTTAGTACTTAATAGAGCTGTTACTCATGTAGGCCACTAGATGGCATGGTGAGCTCCTCCAAGAGCAAGTTCTTCATTCAGTAGATATTTGTGTCTTTTCTATGCCAGGTTCCATTTGGCACTGGAGATACAGTGGTGGTCAAGGTAGTTATGATCCCTGCCCTCATTGGGAGATAGGTCATCAGCAATCAAACAAATAATTAAAATACTGAATAAATGCTATGAAAAAAATACAGGGTCTTGAGAACAAATATGTGTGATCTAAAAATTGAATCCAATTAAATAAAACTTGATGTGTCACCAACTTCATGTTTGGATAATTTTATTCCTTACAAATGGTTTTAATACAACGACTATGTGCCATTTAAACTTACAGTCTATTAAAGTTGTTTCAGAATTCTAGCTAAATGGTATTAAAAGTCCTTGTTCTTTCTACCTGGGACACTGCCTTGTTATCAAAGCAGTATAGAGGGTATTTCTTTTTGTTAGTCCTATTCTACGCTCTCTTCTAAAAATCCTCTCTGTTAAAGATCTATTGTTTTTGAGGCAAAGTCCCTAGTTGTGAAAGCTTTTGGTAAGGCTAATTTTTTTCCTTCATTTTAGCTTACGTCATATTATTTGGTCTTGTCATTCACCAATTTGTGAAGGGAGTTAAAGGAAAGTGCATTTGCCTCCCATCTTTTCTTTCTTTTGGGTTTAATACATTGGGGGAACTAAGGCTATATTCTAGGCTCTATACCAGGCAATTAACATATTTTATCACCTCAGCAGCCTCAAACTCCATTTATAGATGGGAAAACTAAGACTTGGGTGTTTCAGATAACTTGTTTAAGATCGCATAACTAATAATTGTCACAATTGGAATTCAGAAAAACAGGGGTTTTAAGATCTTTCCAGATCAAGCCTGTCTGATACTTTTTAAATATACAGTATTTAAGAGTTTTTAGGTTTTTCTTTTTTGAACATTAGCTAAACTTTTGAAAACTTTTTTTTTTTTAATTTATTTGTTTATTTTTGGCTGCGTTGGGTCTTCACTGCTGTGCGAGGCCTTTCTCTAATTGCGGTGAGCTGGGGCTATGTGCGGGCTTCTCTTGTTGTGGAGCACAGGCTCTAGGTGCGCGGGCTTCAGTAGTTGTGGCTCACGGGCTCTGGAGTGCAGGCTCAGTAGTTGTGGCGCACGGGCGTAGTTACTCTGCAGCATGTGGGATCTTCCTGGACCAGGGCTCGAACCCGTGTCCCCTGCACTGGCAGGCGGATTCTTAACTACTGCACCACCAGGGAAGTCCTGAAAACTACTTTTAATTTTGCTTTCTTCATAGAACCCTAGAATAGGAGTGGGCAAAAACTTTTTCTGTAAGGGGATGGATAGTAACTATTTGGGGCTTTGCAGGCCATGTGGTATCTGTTTCAGCTACTCAACTCTACGGCTGTGAGGCAAAAACGGCCATAGACAACAAGTCTAATAGACAACGGGCATGGGTGTGTTCAGTAAAACTTTATTTATAAAAATAGATGGGTGGTGAGGCCCAGTTTGCTGACTCCTGCCATAGAAGATGCTTTCTGAAATTTAATGTTTATTGTGATTTTTACCCCCTTATTCTAAACATAGTATACTAAAGCCTAGTTAATTGAAGTGTCCAGTTTCTTAGGTTATTAGAGCTGTTATTGTATTCTAGCTTGACTTGTGATTTTAATGTGATTGTTAATACAACCTTTTTTTTAGGAATTAGAACTGCAGTTCAATGAATGTTGCTTTTACTACTACTTTCCTATCATCACGGTTTAAAACAGTCTTTTGACCTCAGTGGTTGTAAAATAAATACCTTGTTTTTGTTTTTATAAATGATGGGAATATTAGAGATCATTTAATCCAAACTCATGTGTCATAGATGAAATAGCTGTGGCCTTTACAAGCTAAATATGTCTAGGTTGAAAGTTACTTAGTGGCAAATCTAGAATAAGAATGTATGTATCCTGACTACTAGACCAAAATACTTTTTCTAGTTCTAGCCTTCTGCTTTGTGTATGTTCCTACCCTTAGCCACTGATGGCAAATATTATGGGACTGAAGGTTCTCTTAGGTTCTTATACTATTAATCAGTTTTAAAATGAATCACATGAGCAGATACAGAATTTTAAAAATAGATTTAAAAAATTATATCTGAAAGCTCTTCCAAAGAAATTATTCTCAAAGTTCATTAAACATAAATCATAATTATTGTATATGTTGTAGCTACTAGCATTCTATCAGTTGGAAGATATAAAGATGATTGAGACATGGTCTTAACTCTTAAAGTATGTATAATTCAGATAAGAAACGTGTACAAAATTATGTTTTGCAAAATTTGTGTGTGCAAATATATAATACTCAATAATATAAGTAGCACAGATAATTAAAGGTGGGGAGTGCTCTTCTAGTTATAGTATTGACAAAGGCTTTGGCAAAAAAGGATGAGCAGAATTTGAAAACTATCAAGTTATTCCAGCTAGAGGGAAGGTGTGGAAGTTGAAGTTTGGTTTAGGAAACAGTTTAGATCTGGTTAATGTTCTTGTTTAGTGGGGATAGGGTGGTGTCTAGTTGGAGATAATATGAAAATGTTAATACAGACTTCCTGTATGTACCTTGAATGCCAAGGGAATTTGGCCTTTTCTTTTATATAATGGGGTTTTGAACAGAGAAAATATTTATCTAATCATAACCCAGAAGCTTAACCTAGTGTCAGTGTGCAGGATGGAACTGAGGGGGAATTAGGTGCACAGGGAAGAGTTAAGCTGTTGCAGGCCAACAGGTAATGTACATTAAGTCGCTTTTTTTCCCCCTCGATTTTAGGATCTTGATGCTGGTGTAAGTGAACATTCAGGTGATTGGTTGGATCAGGATTCAGTTTCAGATCAATTCAGTGTAGAATTTGAAGTTGAGTCTCTGGATTCAGAAGATTATAGCCTTAGTGAAGAAGGACAAGAACTCTCAGATGAAGATGATGAGGTAGTTTTTTTTTCTCTGATTATATTCTAAAGTTCTTAAATACTTTCCATATTCGTTGACTGATGAGATTGAAATAATAATGTATTCAGATTTCACATCACAATCCTTGACGCTTGATTTATTCAAACTAGAATATTGGTTTGTGGACTTGAGGCTTTGTAATTCCTTGTTGTCTTATTTATATTTTTAAAAATGTAATGTCAAGAAGTCAGTAGGCCTTAATGAGCATTCTTATAATAGTCTACTCGTTTTTAAAAATATTTAATTCAATTCTCCTTTTTCATTTTTAATTTATGAAAAAGTAAAGCATGCATGCAGTTAAAAGTCACATACTACCAGCAGATCTGTTTCCTGGAAGTGACGAGCTTCAACATTTCTAGCTATTTCACTGTAATTTAATACTTCCATATTTATAAAACAAAAATGCTTGTACTGAATATTTTACTTTATTTATTTTAAACATCCCTGTATGTTGACTTTTTACCATAGTGGGTGAGGATTTTACCGTCCTCCATTTCCCCCCCTTTATATTCACTCATTCCATGGCACCTTTGTCTCAGATATCTCATATATAACATAATTGGACCCCCGTATTTGCGAGTTCTACATTGGTGGATTCAACCAAGTGCAGATTGGAAATATTCGAGTAAAAAAAAAAAATTCCAGGAAGTTCCAAAATGCAAAACTTGAATTTGCTGCGGGCCATCAACTATTTACATAGCGTTTACGTTGTATTTACAACTTTTCATGTAGCATTTATTAGGTATTATAAGTAATCTAGAGATGATTTGAAGTGTAGGGGAGGATGTGCATAGATTGTATGCAAATACTATGCCATCTTACATAAGGGACTTGGGCACCTGCAGATTTAGGTATCCTTATGGGTCCTGGAACCAGTCTGCCCACAGATACGGAGGGATGACTGAGTACATGTTGTTTGTTTAGGACTTATCACTTATCACTAAGAAGCCTTACTGGTTGAAGAAAAAAGGTGATGAATTGATGGTAATGTTTTTTTTTGTTTTTGTTTTTCTTAGGTATATCGAGTTACTGTGTATCAGGCAGGGGAGAGTGATACAGATTCATTTGAAGAAGATCCTGAAATTTCCTTAGCTGTAAGTATACATTTACTTTTTCAAGGAATCAAAAAATAACATTGAAGTCAAGATTAGAAAAATATGTCTAGTCTACTTCTTGACATGAGGTCGTTTTTATAAAGTTAACATTTTTTTTTAAGTTTTAATGGTTTAAAATATTTTTGTTCTTTTATTGGGTTGGGATCTGTTGCTATACTTTTTAGTTTTTTTGTGTTGGAATTTGAACTTTTGAAGAACTTCATTATGGAAAATTTTGGGTATGTACAGCATAGAGAATAGTATAATGTATCTCCATTGTACTTATCACTCAGGTCTAACAGTTACCAATATTTTGCCAATCTTATCAAATATGAATATCATATTGATTTGTATTAGAATATGTGGTGGGATTTTCTATTAAAGAAATCTGGACTTAAGCATTTACATTTCATGCTTCACAGGGTTCCTCAGGTATTGGATGTGTGTTTTTTTAACCAAATATTATTGCTTTAATTTTTGTTCTTAAATACTGCTTTTTGTTATATTTGGATAGGAAATCTCAGTTTTCTCTTTCTGAGATAGAAACAATTATTAATTATCCAAATACTAAAAAGGAGGAGAAATTGTAAAATCTTAGGAAAATATTTTGCTATATTAGAAAATAATTCAAGTAACTAGTTGAGTCATTTGATGTCAGGCTGAGTGAAATGTTTTAGACATAGATCTTGTAATTTATCGGACTCTTGAAGCACTTTCTTCCTGTATTACAAGACCTGTCTTTGGTTTTATCATTTAGTAGATACCTGCTTTTACAACTTGAAAGAACCATTGTGGGAGAATGAAGTTTCCACCCTTATTGCTAATATCTTATGTCATTTGTCAGGCAACTTAAAAATGGTTACATTATTCATGGCAAGATAGGAAGGACCTCTTATGGCAAGTTTTACATTAAGCACAGTGTCCTCAGGCAAGAACCATGCTTCTCGTAAGGCAGGGAGATAAGGGATATGTTCAGTAAAGAGGCTTGGAATGTGGGGGATTTGTTATCCAGATTGCATAGTGGGTGGAAAGTTTGGAGAAATAAGTTGGAATAAGGATGAAGCAATGAGCAGTTACAGAGACAAGAACACAGAAAAGGATAGACAAGTAAGGGGCATACATTCTGGATAGTGACAAGGATGGCAGATTTTATCTGGCTGTGATTGCTGAAAAGAATGTTTTAGCATTTCCTTTGTGGGTGTAGTTAGGGAACACCCAGTTGAGCCCTGGTTTTAGAGCACTTCTAAGAGAGTCTTAAGTCAATGGCAGACTGGTTGATAGTTTTGTCTAGATTGATTTGGTGGACTGGGCACAGTATCAGGTTTGAGCCTTTAAGGGAGTGGAGTGGGTACAGGCTTCATTACAGAGAAGATCCCATAGCACTTGCTTCAACTAAATGAACCAACTCTGTCCTTGAACAGATAACTTTACAGGTACATGGTTAAGGTCATGGTGAATACGTTTTTCATTTTAGAATTCTTAGCATAGTTTGGCTGGGAAAAAAATGTATTTACAAGCTCATGCTTGAGGAAAGACCGTTGAGTGCTTTATATAAGACATGAAATGCTGAAAATTGAGCTGTATGATACATTTTACCTTAGACATATTGAACAAGTTGCTAGCGTTGCTGTGACTGGTTATTGAAGGGTTACGGAAGCTAACTGTCTTGTTTCCTTGAAGGACTATTGGAAGTGTACTTCATGCAGTGAAATGAATCCTCCCCTTCCACCTCATTGCAACAGATGTTGGGCCCTTCGTGAAAATTGGCTTCCTGAAGATAAAGGGAAAGATAAAGGGAAAATGTCTGAGAAAGCCAAACTAGAAAACTCAGCACAAGTAGAAGAGGGCTTTGATGTCCCTGACTGTAAGAAATCTACAGTGAATGATTCCAAAGAATCATGTGTTGAGGAAAATGATGATAAGATCACACAAGCCTCCCTATCCCAAGAAAGTGAGGACTATTCTCAGCCATCAACTTCTAATAGTATCATTTATAGTAGCCAAGAAGATGTCAAAGAGTTGGAGAGGGAAGAAACACAAGACAAAGAAGAAAGTGTGGAATCTAGTTTTCCTCTTAATGCCATTGAACCTTGTGTGATTTGCCAAGGTCGACCTAAAAATGGTTGCATAGTCCATGGCAAAACAGGACATCTTATGGCATGCTTTACATGTGCAAAGAAGCTAAAGAAAAGGAATAAGCCCTGCCCCGTATGCAGACAACCAATTCAAATGATTGTGCTAACTTATTTCCCCTAGTTGAACTACCTATAAAAGTAGAATTATATATTTCTAACTATATAAGCCCCAAAATTTAGACATGAAATTTATTTTTATTTTTTTAGCTGTATCAAAGCAAGAAAGTATCTTACTACATGTAGATTTCTCCCAATAGTGAATAGTTACTTCCTTTTAGGAAAATGCTCCTTCTGTTGATATTTTATATTTGAGTTTTAATGTAATTTGGATTGGATATAGAGTTCATCCTTTACCCCTCTACCCCCTTTTTTTTTTTTTTTTGGGCTGCTCCGCTCTGCATGTGGATCTTAGTTCCCCAACCAGGGATCAAACCCGCGCCCCCTGCAGTGGTAGTGCAGAGTCTTAACCACTGTACCATCAGGGAAATTCCTACTGCTCGTTATTTAAAATAATTTCCACTTTCTCTTAAATGAGAAGTATCTGACCTTTTAAAAAATATATAAGTAGGACATTTAAATGTAACTTATTCAGTACCTTTCATGTAAGGAGGAAAAGTTCGTGTGAAAGATTTAATATTTAAATTTTACATACTCTTAAACTTTCCAATCCTTAGTTTCTCTAGTCTTCAGAGCCTCTTAAAATAAGTCCCCTGCATACGAACCTTCAAATTGCCAACTTTCAAAGATGCGAATGTGAGCTGGCATGTCCAGTCACGAAAGTTCACGTGAGTGGAGTACGTTGTCACGTGCGTGCATCCCCTACAAATGGTTGTGCTTTTGTGTACTTTACTGTGTAGAGTACAGTAGTATAGTATCTTTATTTCAAGCCCAGGATGTCTGGAAGCAAGCATAAAAGCAGCAGTGATGTAGCTGATACTGCTGATGGAAACAAAAGTGAAAATAATTGAGAGTGGAGTGACAAGAGGAAGAAGTATCAGAAGAACCAAAGAGATTCACGATGCAGAAAATGGCAAGGGTTTTTTCTTTATTTGAGGAGGCACTGTTAGTTTTTGAGGCACAGGACCCGAACGTAGAGTGGTACACGAAGGTTGCAGCAGCCGTTCAGAATGCAAACCAGTGCTACCGTGTTATCTATGAGGAGAAAAAAAGAGCTACTAGACATCATGGGATCGGTTTTTCAAGAGGGTAGGTAGAATTGAATCCAGCAAGGAACCAGAACCTGTGCCATCAGCGTCAGGTGTGAGTGAAATTGCAGCTTGCCCTCCATCTCCTGTTGCTGACAATCCTTAAGCTGTCATCTCCCACCTCTTCTCCCTCCTTCAGTCAGTAACTCTCCTTGCCTGTTCACTTGATGCCAGCCCCTGTATGCCAGCTGTTGTACTGTACTACTGTACTTTTCAAGGTACTGTACTGTAAGATTAAAAATGTTTTCTTTATTTTTTGTGTTTGTTTTTTATGTATTATTTGTGTGAAAATATTATAAACCTATTACAGTACAGTACTAGCCGATTGTGTTAGTTGTGTTAGGTACCTAGGCTAATTTTGTTGGACTTATGAACAAATTGGTCTTACGAACAGGCTCTCGGAACTGAACTCGTTCGTTGCAGGGGACTTACCGTATTCTTTCTAGATAAAAGAACTAGGTAGATCGTTTTGGTGCTATGTAAGTAGCACCTACATATTTCTCATTCTCCAGTCTCTTTGATATGGTAAGGGATATAATAAACAGAAGGACTGTTTGTTTTTATACTAGCTGAAATTGTCCTAACTTCTCTAAATTGTCCAAAAATTATAAGAATGACATCCTATAAGAATGATGGGATCAGAACATAAAATTCTGAAATAACTCTCAAACTGTATAGATTAACATCTTGATTTATATTAAATCTTCAACAAAATAGTGGAAAATAACAACTTTGATTTAAGGTCCCAGTGTATTTCTCCCATATATGTCAGTCGTACATACTCGGGTGAGGACAATAAAATTAACTGAGCTATGAGTTTAGAACAGAACTGAGGGATGATTTTGCACAGCAAGTTTGTGTGCCAGTTACAGAACATTGTATTAAACTTTAAAAACAAAAACCACACACACATATGACTTACCCATATATAGATATGTAAGTAATGGCTGAAGGGATCAGCACCTTAGCCAAAGAGTGGTCCTCAAATAGAGTAAAGCTTTATTAATTTGGGATTTATAATACTTCAACTAGAACTAAGTAGAATTGATCCTCTCTGAGGACAGAGAAATAAAAATGAGATTATAAACACTGTATAGTCAGCCCTCCATACCTGTGGATTCAGCATCCATGGCTTTAACCAACCACTGGTTTGGAAATATTCAGGAAAAAGATTCCAGAAAGTTTCAAAAAGAACACTTGAATTTGCTGTGCACTGGCAACTACATAGCATTTGCATTGTGTCAGGTATTTAAATCTAGAGATTTAAAGTATATGGGAGGATGTGCATAGGTTATATGCAAATACCATACCATTTTATATAAGGGACTTGAGCATCGAAGATTTTGGTGTCCCGGGGTTGGGGGGGGGGTGCATCTTGGAACCAATCCGCCATGGATACTGAGGGACAACTGTATATTATTCAATGATTCTGCTGTTTACAAGACATTCAAATCGGTGCAAATAGAGTTTCATTCACCATATATATATGCATTACTAATGCAGTCTTGATTGTCTAAATTTTTAGGTGTAGCATGCGTTTTATTGATTTACAAATAAAAGATTAAATGTTTAAGAATTGTTTAAAAAATGTGATTATTGGATCTTATAGGCAATTTTCCCATAATAATGAGTTTTTTCTTCCAGTATTGAGGTAATTGACATACAGTATTGTATAAGTTTAAGGTGTACAGCATAATGATTTGACTTGTTTACATTCATGAATTGATTATTACAATTAGTTTAGTGAACATTATCTCATAGATACAACACTAAAGACAAAATTTTTGTTCTTGTGATGACAACTCAGGGTTTATTCTCTTAACTTTCATATATAACATACCACACTGTTAATTATATATATCATGTTGTACATTATATCTTTAGTACTTATAACTGGAAGTTTGTACCATTTTATTGCCTCTATCCATTTCCCTCTCCCCCCACTCCCCACCTCTGATAACCAAAAATCTGATCTCTTTTTCTATTTATTTGGTTTTTTTGTAAGTATAAAGACCTACAGTACTGTTGATTTGTTCATGTTATACAAGAGTGGTTTGGTATTTCTATACAGTTTCGAATGATTACCACAGTGAGTCTCGTTATGATATGTTGCTATGCAAAGGTATTACATAGTTATTGCCTATAATCCACACAGTGTAAATTTTACACCATGACTCATTTAAATACTTTGCAACTGAAGGTTTGTACCTCTTAATGTCCCTCACTTATGTCTTTCCTCCTTTCACCTCCCTTCTCTCTGGCAACCACCTGTTCTCTGTATCTGTAACTTTCTGTTTTGTTGTGTTCGTTTTATAGATTCCACTTATAAGTAAAAGTATTTGTCTTTCTCTGTCTGACTTATCACTTAGCATAATACTCTCTGGGTCCATACATGTTGTTGCAAATGTTAAGATTTTATTCTTTTTTATGGCTAATATTCCGTGTGTGTGTGTTTGTGTGTACTACATCTTCTTTACCCATTGTTTGCTAATGGACACTTGGGTTGCTTCCATATATTTGCTGTTGTAAACAGTGCCGCCGTGAACGTTGGGGTGCATGTACATTTTTTTTTTTTTTCTTTTTGGCTGCACCACAAGGCATGGGGGATTTTAGTTCTCTGACCAGGGATTGAACCTGTGACCCCTGCGTTGGAAGTGTGGAGTCTTAACCACTGGACCACCAGCGAAGTTCTGCTGCATGTAAATTTTTCAATTAGTGCCTTTGGTTTTTTCTAGGTATATGCCCTGGAGTGGGATTGCTGGATCATATGGTAGCTATGTTTTTAGATTTTTGAGGGAACTCCGTACTGTTTTCTGTAATGGCTGCAGCAATTTACATGCCCACCAACAATGTACAAGGATTCCTCACCAACACTTATTTGTTTTCTTGATAATAGCCATTCTGACAGGTGTGAGGTGTATCTCAATTGTGATTTTGATTTGCATTTCCCTGATGATTAGGGATGTTGAGCGTCTTTTCATGTACCTGTTGGTCATCTGTATGTCTTCTCTGGAGAAATGTCTGTTAAGGTCTTCTGCCCATTTTTTAATAGGATTGTTTTTTTGATGCTTAGTTTTATGACTTCTTTATATCAATATATTTTGGGTTTTAACCCCGTGTCAAATATATCATTTGCAAGTATCTTCTCCCGTTCAATAGGTTGTCTTTTCATTTTGTTGATAGTTTCTTTAGCTGTGCAAAAGCTTTTTAGTTTGATGTAGTCCCATTTGTTGATTTTTTGCTTTTTGTTTCCCTTGCCTGAGGACACATATCCAAAAAAAAAAAAAAAAAATCACTAAGACCAATGTCAAACAGCAAACTACCTGTTTTCTTCTAGAAGTTTTATGGTTTCAGGTCTTACATTTAAGTCCTTAATCTATTTTGAATTTATTTTAGTGAATGGTGTGAGAGCCTAGTCCAGTTTCTTTTGCATATAATTGTCTCGATTTCTCAACACCACTTATTGAAGAGGCTGTCTTTTTCCCATTGTACATTCTTGCCTCCTTTGTCATAGATTAATTGACCATAAGTGTGTGGGTTTCTTTCTGGACTCTGTATTCTGTTCCATGGATCTATGTGTCTGTTTTTGTGGCAGTACCATACTATTTTGATGACTAGCTTTGTAGTATAGTTTAAACCAAGGAGCGTGAGACCTCCAGCTTTGTTCTTTTTTCTCAAGATTGTTTTGGCTGTCCACGGTTTTGTGTGTGTGTATGTGTTTCCATACAAATTTTAGAATTAGTTCTAGTTCTGTGAAAAATACCATTGATATTTTGTTAAGGATTAGATTGATATGTAGATTTCCTTGGATAGTATGGTCATTTGAATAATGTTAATTCTTCCGGTCCATGAACACAGTATATGTTTCTGTCTGTGTCATATTCAATTTCTTTCATCGATGTCCCATAGTTTTGTTTATTGAATTTTATTTTTTTATACAACAGATTCTTATTAGTTATCCATTTTATACATACTAGTGTATATATGTCAATCCCAATCTTGCATTTCATCACAGCCCCACCCCCCTCCCCACAGCTTTCCCCCTTTGGTGTCCATACATTTGTTCTCTACATCTGTGTCTCAGTTTCTACCCTGCAAACCGGTTCATCTGTACCATTTTTCTAGGTTCCACATACATGTGTTAGTATACGATATTTGTTTTTCTGACTTCACTCTGTATGACAGTCTCTAGATTCGTCCCTGTCTCTACAAATGACCCAATTTTGTTCCTTTTTATGGCTGAGTAATATTCCATCGTATATATGTACCACATCTCCTTTATCTCTTCATCTGTAGATGTCCATTTAGGTTGCTTCCATGACCTGGCTATTGTAAGTAGTGCTGCACTGAACATTGGGGTGCATGTGTCTTTTTGAATTATGGTTTTCTCTGGATATATGCCCAGTAGTGGGATTGCTGGGTCATATGGTAATTCTATTTTTATTTTTTTAAGAAACCTCTATACTGTTCTCCATAGTGGCTGTATCACTTTACATTCCCACCAGCAGTGCAAGAGGGTTCCCTTTTCTCCACACCCTCTCCAGCATTTGTTGTTTGTAGGTTTTCTGATGATGCCCATGTTAACTGGTGTGAGGTGATACCTCATTGTAGTTTTGATTTGCATTTCTCTAATAATTAGTGATGTTGAGCAGCTTTTCATGTGCTTCTTGGCCATCTGTATGTCTTCTTTGGAGAAATGTCTGTTTAGGTTTTCTGCCCATTTTTGGATTGGATTGTTTGTTTTTTTAATATTGAGCTGCATGCGCTGTTTATATATTTTGGAGATTAACCCTTTGTCCGATGATTCATTTGCAAATATTTTCCCCCATACTGAGGGTGTGTTTTCATCTCGTTTGTAGTTTCCTTTGCTTTGCAAAAGCTTTGAAGTTTCACTAGGTTCCATTTGTTTATTTTTGTTTTTATTTCCATTACTCTAGGAGGTGGATCAAAAAAGATCTTGCTGTGATTTATGTCAAAGAGTATTCTTCCTGTGTTTTCCTCTAAGAGTTTTATAGTGTCTGGTCTTACATTTAGGCCTCTAATCCATTTTGAGTTTATTTTTGTGTGTGGTGTTAGGGAGTGTTCTAATTTCATTCTTTTACATGTAGCTGTCCAGTTTTCCCAGCACCACTTATTTAAGTGACTGTCTTTTCTCCATTGTATATCCTTGCCTCCTTTGTCATACATTAGTTGACCATAAGTGTGTGGGTTTATCTCTGGGCTTTCTGTCTTGTTCCATTGATCTATATTTCTGATTATGTGTCAGTACCATATTGTCTTGATTACTGTAGCTTTGTAGTATAGTCTGAACTCACGGAGTCTGATTCCTCCATCTCCCATTTTTTTCTCTCAAGACTGCTTTGGCTATTCGGGATCTTTTGTGTCTCCATACAAATTTTACGATGATTTGTTCTAGTTCTGTAAAAAATGTCATTGGTAATTTGATAGGGATCACATTAAATCTGTAGATTGCTTTGGGTAGTATAGTCATTTTCACAATGTTGATTCTTCCAATTCAAGAACATGGTATATCTCTCCATCTGTTTGTATCATTTTTAATTTCTTTCATCAGTGTCTTACAGTTTCCTGCATACAGGTCTTTTGTCTCCCTAGGTAGGTTTATTCCTAGGTATTTTATTCTTTTCGTTGCAATGGTAAATGGGAGTGTTTCCTTAACTTCTATTTCAGACTTTTCATCATTAGTATATAGGAATGCAAGAGATTTCTGTGCATTAATTTTGTATCCTGCAACTTTACCAAATTCATTGATAGCTCTAGTAGTTTTCTGGTGGCATCTTTAGGATTCTCTATGTAGAGTATCATGTCATCTGCAAACAGTGATGGTTTTACTTCTTCTTTTCCAATTTGTATTCCTTTTATTTCTTTTTCTTCTCTGATTGCCATGGCTAGGAGTTCCAAAACTGTGTTGAATAATAGTGGTGAGAGTGGACATCCTTCTCTTTTTCCTGATGTTAGAGGAAATGATTTCAGTTTTCCACCATTGAGAATGATGTTTGCTGTGGGTTTGTCGTATATGGTCTTTATTATGTTGGGGTAGGTTCCCTCTCTGCCCATTTTCTGGAGAGTTTTTATAAATGGGTGTTGAATTTTGTCAAAAGCTTTTTCTGCATCTATTGAGATGATCATATGGTTTTTCTTCTTCAATTTGTTAATATGGTGTATCACATTGATTGATTTGCGTATATTGAAGAATTCCTGGCATAAATCCCTCTTTATCATGGTGTATGGTCCTTTTAGTGTGTTGTTGGATTCTGTTTGCTAGTATTTTGTTGAGGATTTTTGCATCAATATTCATCCGTGATATTGGTCTGTAATTTTCTTTTTTTTGTAGTATCTTTGTCTGGTTTTTGTATCAGGGTGATGGTGGCCTCATAGAATGAGTTTGGGAGTGTTCCTTCCTCTGCAATTTTTTGGAAGAGGTTGAAAAGGATGGGTGTTAGCTCTTTAAATGTTTGATAGAATTCACCTGTGAAGCCATCTGGTCGTGAACTTTTGTTTGTTGGAAGATTTTTAGTCACAGTTTCATTTTCATTACTTGTGATTGGTCTGTTCATATTTTCTGTTTCTTCCTGGTTCAGTCTTGGAAGGTTATACCTTTCTAAGAATTTGTCCACTTCTTCCAGGTTGTTCATTTAATTGGCATAGAGTTGCTTGTAGTAGTCTCTTAGGATGCTTTGTATTTCTGCGGTGTGTTGTAACTTCTCCTTTTTCATTTCTAATTTTATTGATTTGAGTCCTCTCCCTCTTTTTCTTGATGAGTGTGGCTAATGGTTTATCAGTTTTGTTTATCTTCTCAAAGAACCAGCTTTTAGTTTTATTGATCTTTGCTATTGTTTTCTTTGTTCCTATTTCATTTATTTCTGCTCTGATTTTTTTTTTTTTTTTTTTTTGTGGTACACGGGCCTCTCACTGTTGTGGCCTCTCCCGTTGCGGAGCACAGGCTCCGGACGTGCAGGCTCAGCAGCCATGGCTCATGGGCCCAGCCGCTTCGCGGCATGTGGGATCCTCCCGGACTGGGGCACAAACCCATGTCCCCTGCATTGGCAGGCAGACTCTGAACCACTGGGCCACCAGGGAAGCCCTCTTCTCTGATTTTTATTTCTTTCCTTCTGCTAACCTTGGGTTTTGTTTGTTCTTCTTTCTCTAGTTCCTTTAGGTGAAACTTTAGATTGAGATTTTTCTTGTTTCTTGAGGTTGGCTTGTGTTGGTATAAAGTTCCGTCTTAGAACTGCTTTTGCTGCATCCCATAGGTTTTGGATCATCATGTTTTCATTGTCATTTGTCTCTAGGTATTTTTCGATTTTCTCTTTGATTTCTTCAGTGAGCTCTTGGTTATTTAGTAACGTATTGATTAGCCTCCATGTGTTTGTGTTTTTTACGTTTTTTCCTCTGTAATTGATTTCTAATCTCATAATGTTGTGGTCAGAAAAGATGCTTGATATGATTTCAATTTTCTTAAATTTACTGAGGCTTGATTTGTGACCCAAGATGTGATCTCTCCTGGAGAATGTTCCGTGCACACTTGAGAAGAAAGTGTAATCTACTGTTTTTGAATGGAATGTCCTATAAATATCAGTTAAATCTATCTGGTCTATTGTGTCATTTAAAGCTTGTTTTTCCTTATTAATTTTCGGTTTGGATGATCTGTCCATTGGTGTAAGTTGAGATGTTAAAGTCCCCCACTATTATTGTGTTACTGTCAATTTCCTGTTTTATAACTGTTAGCAGTTGCCTTATGTATTGAGGTGCTCCTGTGTTGGGTGCATATATATTTAAATTGTTATATTTATGCAGTTTAATTTGTATATATATTTATATGTTAAATTGTTGATCCCTTGATCATTATGTAGTGTCCTTCCTTGTCTCTTGTAACAGTCTTTATTTTAAAGTGTATTTTATCTGATACGAGTATTGCTACTGCAGCTTTCCTTTGATTTCCATTTTCATTATCTTTTTCCATCCCCTCACTTTCAGTCTGTATGTGTCCCTAGGTCTAAAGTGGGTCTCTTGTAGACAGCATATAGATGGGTCTTGTTTTTGTATCCATTCAGCAAGCCTGGGTCTTTTGGTTGGAGCATTTAATCCATTTACGTTTAAGGTAATTATCAATATGTATGTTCCTATGATCATTTTCTTAATTGTTTTGGGTTTGTTTTTGTAGGTACTTTTCTTCTCTTGTGTTTCCCACTTAGAGAAGTTCCTTTAGCATTTGTTGTTGAGCTGGTTTGGTGGTGCTGAATTCTCTTAGCTTTTGCTTGTCTGTAAAGCTTTTGCTTTCTCCATCGAATCTGAATGAGTAATCTTCGTTGTAGGTTCTTCCCTTTCAACACTTTAAATATGTCATGCCACTCCCTTTTGGCTTGTAGAGTTTCTGCTGAGAAATCAGCTATTAACCTTATGGGAGTTTCCTTCTATGTTATTTGTCGTTTTTCCCTTGCAGCTTTCAATAATTTTTCTTTGTCTTTAACTTTTGCTAATTCGATTACTGTGTGTCTCAGTGTGTTTCTCCTTGGGTTTATCCTGTATGGGACTCTCTGCACTTCCTGGACTTGGGTGGCTTTTTCCTTTCCCATGTTAGGGAAGTTTTCGACTATAATCTCTTGAAATATTTTCTCAGGTCATTTCTCTCTCTCTTGTCCTTCTGGGACCCCTATAATGTGAATGTTGTTGCTTTTAATGTTTCCCAGAGGTCTCTTAGGCTGTCTTCATTTCTTTTCATTCTTTTTTCTTTATTCTGTTCCACAGCAGTGAATTCCACCATTCTGTCTTCCAGGTCACTTATCTGTTCTTCTGCCTCAGTTGTTCTGCTATTGATTCCTTTTAGTGCAGTTTTCATTTTAGCTATTATATTGTTCATCTCTTTGTCCTTTAATTCTTCTAGGTCTTTGTTTAACATTCCTTGCATCTTCTCAATCTTTGCCTCCATTCTTTTTCCGAGGTCCTGGATCATCTTCACTATCAGTCTGAATTATTTTTCTGGAAGGTTGCCTATCTCCACTTCATTTAATTGTTTTTCTGGAGGTTTATCTTTTTCCTTCATCTGGTACATAGCCCTCTGCCTTTTCATCTTGTGTATCTTTCTGTAAATGTCATTTTTGTTCCACAGGCTGCAGGATTGTAGTCCTTCTTTCTTCTGCTGTTTGCCGTCTTGTGGATGAAGCTGTCTAAGAGGCTTGTGTAGGTTTCCTGATGGGAGGGACTGGTGGTGGGTAGAGTTGGGTGTTGCTCTGGTGGGCAGAGCTCAGTAAAACTTTAATCTGCTTGACTGCTAATGGGTGGGGCTGGGTGGGGCTGGGTTCCCTCCCTGTTGGTTGTTTGGCCTGAGGTGACCCAACACTGGGGCCTACTTGGGCTCTTTGGTGGGGCTAATGGCGGACTGTGGGATGGCCCACGCCACAGAGCACTTCCTAGAACTTCTGCTGCCAGTGTCCTTGTCCTCACGGTGAGACACAGCCACCCCCCGCCTCTGCAGGAGACCCTCCAACAGTAGCAGGTAGGTCTGGTTCAGTCTCCCCTGGGGTCACTGCTCCTTCCCCTGGGTTCTGATGCGCACACTACTTTGTGTTGCCCTCCAAGAGTGGAGTCTCTGTTTTCCCCAGTCCTGTCGAAGTCCTGCAATCAAATCCCGCTATCCTTCAAAGTCTGATTCTCTAGGAATTCCTCCTCCCATTACTGGACCCCCAGGTTGGGAAGCCTGATGTGGCACTCAGAACCTTCACTCCAGTGGGTGGACCTCTGTGGTATAAGTGTTCTCCAGCCTGTGAGTCACCCACCCGGCAGTTATGGGATTTGATTTTACTGTGATTGCGCCCCTCTTACCATCTCATTGTGGCTTCTCCTTTGTCTTTGGATGTGGGGTATCTTTTTTGGTGAGTTCCAGTGTCTTCCTGTTAATGATTGTTTAGCAATTGGTTGTGATTCTGATGCTCTTGCAAGAGGGAATGAGAGCATGTCCTTCTTTGCCATCTTGAACCAGTCTCCTCAACGTCCTATAGTTTCTAAGTACAGGTCTTTAACCTCCTTAGTTAGATTTATTCTAAGTATTTTATTTCTTTTGACACAATTATAAATGGGATTGTTTTCTTTATTTCTTTTTTTAATTGGAGCATAATTGCTTTACAATGTTGTGTTAGTTTCTGCTGTACAGTGAAGTGAATCTGCTATATGTATACATATATCCTCTCCCTCTTAGACCTCCCTCCATACCCCCATCCCACCCATCTAGATCATCACAGAGCACCAAGATGAGCTCCCTGCTGTACAGCTGTAGAGCAGGTATGTGTTTTACAGATACCCACTAGCTATCTATTTTACACATGGTAGTGTATTTATGTCAAACCTAATCTCCCAATTCATCCCACCCTCCCCTGCCCTCCCTGTGTCCACACATCCGTTCTCCATGTCTGCCTTTCTGTTCCTGCCCTGCAAATAGGTTCATCTGTATCATTTTTCTAGCTTCCACATATATGCGTTAATATATGATATTTGTTTTTTTAATACAGCAGGTTTTTATGATCTGTTTTATACATATTAGTGTATATATGTCAATCCCAATCTCTGAATTCATCCCACTCCCCTCCCCCCTGCTTTCCCCCCTTGGTGTCCATACGTTCTCTATACCTCTGTCACTATTTCTGCCTTGCAAACCGGTTCATCTGTACCATTTTTCTAGATTCCACATATATGCGTTAACATGATATTTTGTGTTTCTCTTTCTGACTGACTTCACTCTATGACAGACTCTAGGTCCATCCACATCTCTACAAATGACCCAATTTCATTTCTTTTTATGGCTGAGTAATATTCCATTATTTATATATATATAAATATATATATATATATATATGTACACCACATCTTCTTTATCCATTCATCTGTTGATGGACACAGGTTGCTTCCATGTCCTGGCTATTGTAAGTAGTGCTGCAGTGAACATTGGGGTACATGTGTCTTTTTGAATTGTGGTTTTCTCTGGGTATATGCCCAGTAGTGGGATTGCTGGGTCGTATGGTAGTTCTATTTTTAGTTTTTTAAGGAACCTCAATACTGTTCTCCACAGTGGCTGTATCAATTTACATTCCCACCAATAGTGCAAGAGGGTTCCCTTTTCTCTGCACCCTCTCCAGCATTTATTGTTTGTAGATTTTTTTGTTGATGGCCATTTTGACTGGTGTGAGGTGATACCTCATTGTAGTTTTGATTTGCATTTCTCTAATTTTTAGTGATGTTGAGCATCTGTAACCCATTAGTTAGATTTATCCTAAGTATTTTATTCCTTTCGTTGCAATTATAAATGGGATTGTTTTCTTAATTTCTCTTTCTGATTGTTCATTGTTACCATATAGAAATGCAAAAGATTTCTGTATATTTTTGTCTCCAGCAACTTTACCAAATTCATTGATGAGCTCTAGTAGTTTTTGGTGGTGTCTTGAGGATTTTCTTTTCTTTGGTGTGCCATGCGGCTTGTAGGATCTTAGTTCCCTGAGCAGGGATTGAACCCAGGACCCTGACAGTGAGAGCGCCGAGTCCGAACCACTGGACTGCCAGGGAATTCCCAGGAATTTCTATGTGTAGTATCATGTTATCTGTAAACAGTGACAGTTTTACTTCTTTCTTTGCAGTTTGGATTCCCTTTATTTCTTTTTCTTATCTGATTGCTGTGACTAGGACTTCCAATACTATGATGAGTAAAAGTGACAAGAGTGGGCATCATTGTCTTGTTCCTATCTTAGAGGAGATGCTTTCGCCTTTTCACCATTGAGTATGACATTAGCTGTGGTCTTGTCATATATGGCCTTTATTATTTTGAGATATGTTCCCTCTATACCCACTTTGTTGAGAGTTTTTATCATAAATGGATATGTTGAATTTTGTCAGATTTTTCTACATCTCTTGAGATGATCATATGATTTTTTTCATCATTTTGTTAATTTGGTGTATCACATTGATTAATTTGTGGATATTGTTCCATCCTTGCATCCCTGGTATAAATCCCACTTGATCCTTGTGTATGATCCTTTTAGTGAATTGTTGAATTCAGTTTGCTAATATTTTGTTGAGGATTTTTGCATCTGTGTTCATAAATGATATTGGCCTGCAACTTTCTTTTTTTGTGATATCTCTGTCTGGGTTTGGGAGCAGGATGATACTGGTCTCATAGAATGAGTTTGGAAGTGTTCCTTCCTCTGCAGTTTTTCGAATAGTTTGAGAAGAATAGGTGTTAACTCTTCTCTAAATGGTAGAATTCACCTGTGAAGCCATCTGGTCCTGGACTTCTGTCTTTTGGGAGTTGTTTCATTACTGATTCAATTTTATTACTGGTAATTGGTCTATTCATAATTTCTATTTCTTCCTGGTTCATTCTGAGGACATTGTACATTTCTAGGAATTTGTCATTTCTTTGAGGTTGTCCGTTTTATTGGTATATAATTATTTGTAGTAATCTTTTATGATCCTTTGTAATTCTGTGGTGTCAGTTGTAACTTCTTTTTCATTTCTGATTTTATTGATTTGGGCTCTCTTTTTTTTTCTTGTCAAGTCTGGTTTATCAATTTTGTTTATGTTTTCAGAGAACTAGCTCTTAGTTTCATTAATCTTTTCTGTAGTTTTTTTAGTCTCTATTTCTTTTATTTCTGCTCTAATCTTTATGATTTCTTTCCCTCTACTAACTTTGGGTTTTATTTGTTCTTCCTTTTCTGGTTCCTTTAGGTGTAAGATTAGGTTGTTTATTTCAGGTTTTTTCTTCTTTCCTGAGGTAGGCTTGTGTCACTGTAAACTTTTCTTTTAGAACTGCTTTTGCTGCATCCCATAGATTTTGGATTGTTGTGTTTTTGTTTTCATTTGTTTCCAGGTACTTTTAAATTTCTTTTTTGATATCTTCAGTGATCCATTGGTTGTTTAGTAGCATATTGGTTAGCCTCACATTCACATTTAATGTGATTATTGATAGGTATGTACTTATTGCCATTTTGTTCATTGTTTTGGGGCTGTGGTTTTTGCATTTTTTTTTTATTATAGTTGACTGTGGTCAGAAAAGATGCTTGATATGATTTCAGTTTTGTTACATTTATGGAGACTTGTTTTGTGGCCTAGTATGTGATCTGTCCTGGAGCATATTCCTTGTGCATTTGAAAAGAATGTATTCTGTGGCTTTTGGATGAAATGTTCTGTATATATCTATTAAGTTCATGTGGTCTAATATGTCATTTAAGGCCTACCTAGTATTACTGTATTACTGTCAGTTTCTCCCTTTATGTCTGTTAATATTGCTTTATGTGTTTTTTTAAAAATAAATTTATTTACTTATTTATTTATTTTTGGCTGCATTGGGTCTTTTGTTGCTGCAGACGGGCTTTCTCTAATTGTGGCTAGTGGAGGCTACTCTTTGTTGCGGTGCGCAGGCTTCTCACTGCAGTGTTCTCTGTTGCAGAGCACAGGCTTTAGGTGAGCGGGCTTCAGTAGTTTTTTGTTTTTTGTTTTTTTTGCGGTACGCAGGCCTCTCACTGTTGTGGCCTCTCCCGTTACGGAGCACAGGCTCTGGACACGCAGGCCTATCTGCCATGGCTCATGGGCCCAGCTGCTCTGCAGCATGTGGGATCTTCCTGGACTGGGGTACGAACCCATGTCCCCTGCATCAGCAGGTGAACCCTCAACCACTGCGCCACCAGGGAAGCCCACTTCTGTAGTTTTTTTTTTTTTGAGGTACGCGGGCCTCTCACTGCTGTGGCTTCTCCCGTTGCGGAGCACAGGCCCTGGACACGCGGGCCCAATGGCAATAGCTCACGGGCCCAGCCGCTCCTCGGCATGTGGGATCCTCCTGGACCGGGGCATGAACCCGTGTCCCCTGCATCAGCAGGCGGACTCTCAACCACTGCACCACCAGGGAAGCCCCGCTTCAGTAGTTTTGACAGGCAGGCTCAGTAGTTGTGGCTCGTGGGCTCTAGATTGCAGTGTCAGTAGTTGTGGTGCATGGGCTTAGTTGCTCCACGGCATGTGGGATCTTCCCGGAGAAGAGCGTGAACCCGTGTCACCTGCATTGGCAGGCAGATTCTTAACCACTGTGCCACCAGGGAAGTCCCTGCTTTATGTGTTTAGGTGCGCCTATGTTAGGTGCATTTATAACTGTTATGTATCTTTTTATTAGGTTTATCCCTTTATCATTATGTATTGTCCTTAGTCTCGTGTGACTGTCTATTTTCAAATCTATTCTGTCTGATGTAAGTACTGCTACCTCGTTTTTATTTTTGTTTTTTTAATTTCCATTTGCATGGAATACTTTTTTCCATCCCCTTACTTTCAGTTTGTATGTTCAGATCTGAAGTGAGTCTTTTGTAGGCAGCATATATATTGGTATTGTTTTTGTAGCTGTTCAGCCATTCTATATGTTTTGATTGGAGCATTTAGTTCATCTACATTTAATGTGATTTTTGATAGGTATGTACTTATTGCCATTTTGTTAACTGCTTTGGGGTTGTTTTTAATAGTTGTTTTTGGTCCTTCTTTTGATCTCTTCCCTTGTGATTTGAAGACTTTCTTTAATGTTATGTTTGAATTCCTTTTTTCTGTGTGTTTATATTATAGGTTTTTGGTTTCTAGTTACCTTGAGGTATCTATCTATCTGTGTGTCTATCTACCTACCTATCTATGATTATTTTAAGTTGCTGATCTCTTAAGTTCAAATGCATTTCAACAATCCTGCATTTTTACTAATCACCCCCCCCCCCATGTTAACTGTTTTTGACATCACATTTTGCATCTTTTTTTTGTGTGTATCCCCTCACTACTTATTGTGGTTATAGACAGTTTTACTACTTTTGTCTTTTAACCTTCTTACTAGCTTTGTACATAGTTGATTGACTACCTTTACTGTATATTTGTCTTTACCAATGAGATTTTTCCTTTTGTAGTTTCCATTTTTCTAGTTGTAGCATTTTTTTTTTCTTTTTTCCACTTAGGAAGTCCCTTTAACATTTCTTGTAAAGCTGGTTTGCTGGTGTTGAACTCTTTTAGCTTTTGCTTGTCTGTAAAATTTTTGATCTCACCCTCAAGTGAAAGCCTTGCCTGGTAGAGTATTTTTTGTTGTAGGTTTTTCCCTTTCATCACTTTAAGTATATTGTGCCACTCCCTTCTGACCTGCAGAGTTTCTACTGAAAAGTCAGCTTATAGCCTTATGGGAGTTCCCTTGTACATAAGTAGTTGCTTTTCCTTTGCTGCCTTTAATATTCTCTCTTTATCTTTAATTTTTGCCATTTAGTTTTTTTAAATATTTATCATTCATTTATTTTGGCTGTACTGACTCTTAGTTGTGGCATGTGGGATCTTATTATTTTTTTTAGTTGTTCCATGTGGACTTCTTAGTTGCAGCATGTGGACTTTCAATTGTGGCATGCAGATTCTTAGTTGTGGCATGCATGTGGGATCTAGTTCCCCGAACAGGGATTGAACCTGGGCCTCCTGCACTGGGAGTGTGCAGTCTTACCTACTGGGCCACCAGGGAAGTCCTGCCATTCAGTTTTTGTCTTGGTGTGGTCCTCTGGGTTGATCCTGTATGGGACTCTCTGGGCTTCCTGGACCTGGATGTCTGTTTTCTTTCCCAGGTTAGGGAAGATTTTAGCTATTATGTCCTCATATATATTCTCTGCCCCTTTCTCTCTTCTCCTTCTGAGACTCCTATAATGTGAATTTTGGTACACTAGATGTCCCTCAGGTCTCTTAAACTCCTCATTTTCTTTTTTTTTTCCTAATTGAAGTATAGTTGATGTACAATATAAATTTCAGGTATAAAACAGTGATTCACAATTTTCAAAGATTATACCCCATTTATAGTTACAAAATATTAGCTATATTCCCTGTGCTGCACAATATATCCTTGTAGCTTACTTATTTTATACATAGTAGTTTGTACCTGTTAATCTTCTACCCCTATCTTGCCCCTCCCCTCTTCCTTCTCCCTTCTCCCCGTCGGTAAACACTAGCTTGTTTCTATTTGTAAGTCTGTTTCTTTTTGTTACATTCACAAGTTTGTTTTATTTTTCAGATTATACACATAAATGATATCATACATTATTTGGCTTTCTCTGACTTATTTCACTAAACATAACACCCTTCAAGTCCATCCATGTTTCAAATGGCAAAATTCCATTCTCTTTTATGGCTGAGTAGTATTCCATTGTATATATACCACATCTTATTTATCCATTTGTCTGTTGATGGACACTTAGGTTGCTTCCATATCTTGGCTATTGTAAATAATGCTGCTATGAACATTGGGATTGTCCTAATTTCTTTTTATTTGTTTGCTTGTCTGTTTGCTTTTTCTGTTCAGCTCCAGTGATTCCCACTACTCTGTCTTCTAGCTTGTGGATCCATTCCTCTGTACCATCTAATCTACTGTTGATTCTTTCTAGTGTATTTTTCATTTCAGTTATTGTATTCTTCATCTCTGTTTGGCTCTTCTTTGTATTTTCTAACTCTTCGTTAAAACTGTATAACTTTTTGCTCTGTTCAGCCATAGATATCTAAAGTTCTGAACATCATTATGATCATTACCTGGTGACTAGGGCTGTATGCTCTAAGGGTGCCCCCTATTTGGGCTGCTTGAACCCTTCTGTTGTGGTGGGCTGATTACTATGGGCCATCTTGGTGGGTGTGGCTGGCCCTGTTCTGGTTGGTTTCCAAGCCCTGCCTTGTGCAGAGGCTGCCATCTGCTGGTGGGTAGGGCTGGATTACAAGGTTGCTGGCTATGGGGCCCTGGGGGATCCTGGGCTCCAGCTAATCCACTAGTGAGTGGAGCCAGGTACTAGAGTGGATGGTTATGGGGATGGAGGTGGGGGAGTGTGTCCTCGATCTAATGTTGGCTTGCTGGTGGGTGGGGCCAGTTCCTGACACAGCTGGCTGCTGGGTCTGAGGTGTCCCAAAGCTGGTGTTGGCCCACTGGTGAATGGGGCTGGAGGCTGGGGCAGCTGGCTAATGGGTCCAAAGGGTCTTGGAGCTGGTGTCTGCCTGCTGGTGGGTGGGATTGGGGCCTGGGGGTTCCTGGGGCTGGTGTTGGCCTGCGGGTAGACAGTGCTGGAGCTAGTGCTAGCTCACTGGTGGGCAGAACTGCATTCCCAGGTCTCTGGCTGCAGGGCCCTAAGGGTCCTAGAGCTGGTGTCCTGCTGGTAGGTGGGGCTGGATCCTGGACCAGCTGGCTGAGGGTCCCAAGGTGTCCCAGAGCTGATTTTGGCCTGCTGTTGGGCAGGACCAGGGCCCAAAGGGTCTTGTGACTGGTGCAGGCCTACTGGTGGATGGGCTGGGTCCTGATACTGTAGGCTGCAGGGCTGAAGTGGTCCTGGGGCTGGTGTCCACCTGATGGTGGGCAGGGCCAAGGCCCAGGGTGTCCTGGGGCTAGTGCTGGCTCACTGGTTGGCAGATCCAGGTCCTGGGGTCTTTAGCTGCAGTGTCCTGGGGGTCCTGGAGTTGGTGTTTTGGCCTGGTGGTGGGTAGGGCTGGTGCCCATGGGATCCCGGGACTGGTGTCTACCCACTGGTGGGTGAGCCTGGTCCTGTGGCTAGTGCCAGCCCATTGGTAGGCAGGGTCAGGGTCTGAGGCCTCTGGTAGACAGAGCCAGGTCCTGGGTTGACTGTGGGCTCAGGGGATCTTAAGGCAGCAGGCCTCGTGGTGGGTGGGGCTGTCTCTCCACCTGGTTGGTTGCTTGGGCTGAGGCATCCCAGTACTGATAACCACGGGCTGGTGGGAGGGGCTGGATCCCAAGGCTAATAAGCTAGAGTAAGGACTCCAAAATGGCACTTGCCAGCAGTGTTCATGGGGTAGAGCAAACTCCCAAAGATGGTTGCTGCCAGTGTCTATGTCCCCAGGGTGAGCTGCAGTTGCCTCCTACCTCTCCAGGAGACTCCAAGATCAGATGGTGAGACTGATGCTCCTTTCAAATTACTGCTTATACTCTGGGTCCTGGAGGATGTGAGAGTTTGTGTGCACCTTTAAGAGTGGTGTCTCTATTTCCCACAGTCCTCTGGCTCTCCCAAAAGTAAGCCCTGCTGGCCTTTAAAGTCAGACATTCTAGGGGCTCATCCTCTTGGTGCAGGACTCCCCGGGCGGGGGAGCCCAATGTGGAGCTGACCACTCGCTCCTTGGTGGGTGACACACCCGCGGTATGGATCTTGACTACTACGTCACCACCCCTCTTACCCTGCTCATTGTGGTTCCTTCTTTATAACTTTGGTTGAAGATCTTTTCTGCTAGTCTTCCAGTTTTTCTCATCAATAGTTTCCCTATTGTAATTTTGGTGTGCCCATGGGAGGAGGTGTGCTCAGGGTTTTCCCTTTTCTGCCATCTTGGCCACATTTCTCCCCCATTATAATTAGTTTTGTTAAAATAAAAATTATATTTGAATATCATCTATTTGGATAATCAAAGGCAGTAGTCTGAATATGCTTCTTTTGTTTTGGAAGGACCATGCCTGCCCACTTTGGAAGTACACATATATGGGCAGTTGGGAGCCTCTAAGGCATCGAATAAGCCCAACATGAGAGAATGATGTTACAATTTAGTAGGGCCACGAAATGCTGTTGTCTCCCTATCCTGTTCACTTGTGTTACCATATGGCAGCCTGGCTTAAGTGGTTTCTCAACATGTGATAGTTCTGAACGGTCTGGAAGGGATGTAGCTAGTGCATGGATGGGACTAGGGTTAGCTACCCTGTCACTTGTCAGCATGAAAAGCCCTATCGTAATTGCTTGTAACTCCTCTGTGTCATCTATGAAACTAAATTCCATGAAGCCAAGAACATCTTCTTGATTGTGATACACATACAGGTAGGTGCTCAATAAGAGTTTATTGAATGAATCAAAGCACTGGGACTTAAGTCTTGAAGCCGGCTTTAAAAGCAGGAGATTGTGGGTCCCAAAGCTAAACCAGGGTTAGTTGTTGGCATAATTTAGATTTTTAATATTAATAAATGTTTTAAAGGTACTGATTAGTGTTTAGGTCTGTAGGCTGATGACAATAACTGCAAGTAGTCATTCATTGTATTGTGAAAAGTTGGTAGTTGCATTTTCTGGTTATGTGGATTCTGAATTGGGTTTTGATTTAGTATTTATAAAAAATTATTTCTTAATAATTATTTCTTTAAAAAGTACCAGTTGTTTAAAAGTTTGTAGCCATATTGTCTATCATGCAGCCAGCTTTCAATTAGATATGATAGGGAATTTTTGACATTTACAAATACTGCTTTAAAAAGATAATTATCTGAAAGCACCAGCACATTTAGAAGGTGCTCAGAAGTGTTTAATTATAATAAATTGTAAAATGAACTGTTAACAGGAACTAGCAAAGAGCAACAGAAAATAGAACAAGGGCATTGTGAAGTGACAAGCAGTTGGGAGACTCCACGTGTGTTTAGTAATTTACTAGCAGGTAATGTATTTGAAATTATATATTAAAATATTGTTAGAATATTATTATTTCAGATAAGAGAACCATAATTGATTGTTTTTAGGAGGGTGGTGATCCTAAAACATACTTGAATTCTTATCACTCTTCTAAAACTCTCCTTTAAAAATTCCTATTTTAAAAAATTGATAGACATTGCCTCTCTCTCTCTTTTTTTTTTGCCGCGGTTTGCGGGATCTTAGTTCCCTGACCAGGGATGAAACCCGGGCCCATGGCAGTGAAAGCATTGAGTCCTAACCACTGGACTACCAGGGAATTCCCAACATTGCCCTCTCATCCTTTCAGTCCTATAGATCTGCCTTCAGAATACAACTATTTATATGTTCACCCAACAACTTGAAGTCAGCGTAACAAAATATCTTTCATATTCACAATTTCAACTTTTTCAAAACATTTTTTTTTTACTGTCATGTTAGGTGAATTTCATTTATTTCTCAGTTAAGTTTTAGTATTTTTATGTGCTTATTTTTGGTCCACACCTTTCCAGGCAATACCCTGTATTAGGCCTTCTTCCAAGATCACAGTAACATCTGCCTAAGTTGACTTCACCTTTTTTTTTTTTTTTGGTTCATTTATAGATAATTTACAGATATCTTCATGTTGCTTCCCTGATTTAAATATTTAAAAACCCCAATAATTTCACTGCTTGTTGGACATTATCTCAGATGTTTGCCTGATCATTTTACTTTTACAGCTGTCTGTGGAACAGGTGCTTTCTTTTCACCACTCTCTTCTCTCATCTTTCTTGCTGCAGCAAAGGTCCTAGGCCTCCTGAGTCTCTCAAGACTTTTAATTTTCATCCTAGTGGACCGGGACAGGCTAAATTCAAAATAGCAGATCTGGTACTTACCTGCTTAGTGGACTTAGAATTAGAGACAATAAATGCATAGAGCCTGGGATGGAGTCTGGCAGGTGGGAAGGACCAGAAGTCATTTAATATCCTTCTTGCATCCATTCATGACCACAAACCCAGTGAGCTAGACTTGAATTCACCCCGCCCTTTTTTTTCCCACGTTGCCTGGTACTCTGTTCACACTTAAATTCACTGCCTTTCTGCATTGTATCTTTCAATAGCAGATTGTAACATCCTTTTGTGTTGCCTTGTTCCCCCAGGTGCCTCATCTAATGCATTGTGTGCACAGTAGGCATTCAGTAAAGGATGCTGCTTGGCAAGGAAATCAGCTGTGCAGTTTTCTCTAGTTTACAAGAGGACAAGACACTTGTAAGAATCATCCTGAAAAAATATTGTCCATGCAATAAATTACTTAAATGGCAAAAGAGAAACATTTTAAGGAAACAGTGGTCTTTAAAAGTTGATATGGTATCAGACTTGTAATAGAATTGGGAAAGCTTTTCTTAAAAACAGAACAGCCTTCTGTATTTAAAAAAAATACTTTTTTTCACCTTTTCTCACAATCGTTCATTTTTCTTTTTTAAGAGGCATGTGAGACCAGGTCTCTGTAGTTAAGCACTTTAACCACCAGGTGGAAGCACCGCATTGGGAGTTCTCGGAAGCCAACCGTCAGCTCCTAACTACTGGTAGGTAGATTCCTAACAGTAAGTACAGAATACTCCTGGAAGACAGATTGCTGGGCTAGAAAGCAAAGAAATAATGGGAGTTGTTACACATTTTGGTCCTGAAATCTTTCACTATTCACCCTTCAGGGCTTCATGAGACAAACACTGTGTAAAAATACTATATGTTAGTGTTGAAGAACATGTTCTTGATCAATTAGGGAAAAGTTTAATTAACTGAGCTAAGTTAATAAACTTATTTCAAGATCTGGAAATTTCAATGAATATGTAAGAAGGTGTAGCAATTGTGTACGCTGGCGCTTCTGAAATTTGAGGTTTCTTTTTTTTTTTTTTTTTTTTTTTTTTGAGGTACGCGGGCCTCTCACTGTTGCGGCCTCTGCGGTTGCGGAGCACAGGCTCCGGTTGCACAAGCTCAGCGGTCCCCAGCATCGGCAGGCGGACTCTCAACCACTGCGCCACCAGGGAAGCCCTGAGGTTTCATTTTTTAAATCAGTTGCTTTTCTTTCATTCTAAAAGTAGTTAGTAGAAAATTTCAAAAATGAAGTAGGAAAAAACGAAAACATACTACCAACCAAAAAGCTGACTAATCCTTTTTACAGTTTATCTTCTTTTACCTTTTTCCCCTCTATGTCTAATAGTTTAAAATTTAGTTCATTTGTACTTTGCTTTGGACGGTGGCGTAGGGAGTAATAAACGCTATAAGGAGCTGCAAATTTAAGGATCAATGTCTAGGGACTTCCCTGGCGGTCCAGTGGTTAAGACTCCGTGCTTCCACTGCAGGGGGTGTGAATTCGATCCCTGGCTGGGGGACTAAGATCCCATATGCCACGTGGTACGGCCAAAAAAATTTTTTAAAAAAGTATCAAAGTCTAGCTAAGATATACGAGGAAACTCCTGCTAAAGGCGGTCCTATATAATGAATTCTCTTTTGAAAATAGAAAAACTGGCCCCAATTCATCTTCAAAATTGAGACATTTGTCACTTTTTAGAAATTGGTACCTGTAAATTGGTTCCTACTCAGTCTTGTCTTATTTAAACTATTATTTGTTTAGCATGTTTCAGGGGGCAGACATACACTTAAGCCCAACCTCTCTGTCCTATGACTAGAAATTCGATGTTAAGAGAGAGGTTGCCTCGACGAAGGGATGAGGGTTAGGGCTGTTAGTTATCCAATTCCTAGAAGAGGCAAATTTTTTATTATTCTGTGTTTCAAAAGCACTTTGAAATCTATAAAATATTATTCAAGACAAAAGACCCCTCCCTATATACCAGCATTTCCCAAAATTTCTAGATATATAAGTTCAAAGAGATGGTACTAGGCTAAATTATTTAAGAAAATGTTTCCATGGCTGAGTCTGGGGAATCCATTTCTTTCCTGCTTGATTTCTCAGACCCTTTACAGTGTGTGCTGGGAATTTTCCAAAGATTTTGTGTGTGTGTGTGTTTGTGGTATGTGTTTTTTGTGTGATATTTTGTGTGTTTGTTTTTTGGGTTTTGTGCCAGTAGGCACACTTTTCATCCATTATCTCCCCCATGGCACAAAGTAATTTGGATAGGTATATATCATATAAACTTCTGGAAGGACTCTCTGGGCTTTGAAGAATTATTGCAATACTATTGCCTCATAAAAGGTCATTAGATTTGGTCTTTATTTGATGGCAGTCAGTTCTCTCTGGTATGTGGACTTTGTACACTGGTGTAAGTATTTGTTTTCAAAGTAATGTAATGGAAAGAAACAGCATTTGTTGTTTACAGAAATATTAATTCTTTATTGAGAATCAGAAATATTCTGATTTTACTGAATTCAGAGGTAGTCTTGGCCCCTGCCCCATAACACTTTTTAGTCTTAGACAATTTGTGCATTTTAAGTTTTTAATTATAGTACAAAAGAAAGTCACTGAGAAAACTTATAAAATCAGCTTATGCAACATTTATAAAAGGCTATGGAGTAGTTCATATGCTGAAGTATGATAAAATGGTTTGTGAGCAATACAGTACAATATCTGCTTATCAGTGATACAATGTAAAGTCTGTAATGAAGTTAGACTGTTTCCCCAAATTTCTACGTTAGGTGCTGTGAACTTTTTTTCACTTTAACCATCATAATTTTCTCCCCTTCCCGCCAATCTAAATCTGTCATGACATAGGCATCAACTGTATTGTCACCGTGTAGAATAAGAACCAAATTTCTCAATAAGCAACTTCCCCTGTCACAGTGAGACAATATGCTATGCTCATTTTTCTAGATTCCCTAGGAAAAGATATTTTTAATCCAGTGACAGATATTTTTACTTTCTAAAGGTAGAGCTAACCTCTCATACCATTTTAAGAAATACTACAAATGCAAATTTGCTTCTAGAACAAAAATGTTGATTTCTTAGACTTTCAGAAATATTGAGAAGAGGCTTTTTAACATTTCTGATACATCCAACAGCTCAAGTCTGTGATAAATTAAGCACCAAAGTCAACACTGATAGTACCTGCAGAGACTTAACATTTCTCTAAAATACTCTCCACCATTTAAATTCATTCATGTTAACATTTATTATAATTTGAGGAGGTACGTGGGTAAAAGCTGTGTTATTTCATGAACATTTCCTTAAATATTATTAAATGGTCATTCTAGCTAGCCACTGTTTCAGCTTTCAGACCAATTCTGTTTATTGGTCTCTAATAAGTTATACTGCCTTCAAAATATTTATGCCTCTTGAGTGTTAATTATCCTTCCTCCACCTGGGCAGGTACCCAAAACTGGCACCAGAGTGTGGCATCTTACACCGCTGCTACTGATAATCATAGAATCACAGTCAAGCAGAGACCTTCATTTTACAGGTAAGGAAACTGAATTGTGGTGGGTTGAATCACAGGGCTCCTGCCTCCTAATTATCATTCTATTATACATGCTATCTTCTTTTCGCCTATCTTGAAAATCTTTTACTATGTTGGTTTCTCTATAAAAGGAATTACACCTGAACTTAGAACCCGGGGAGCATAATCAACAGCCTAAGAGGGTGGAGAACAGTAGGAAAGGTGTTGGGGATCTGGTCTCACTGTAGTCAGAATTCCATGGTTGTTTTTTCTCTTGAACACGTCACTTGATGAGTGGAGGGTGTAGCTGGGATTCTACCATACTAAATCCTTGCAGCAAACTTCACTTTCAAGCACAGAGCTGTCGCTGCAAAATATACCTCAGACCTGCTCTGAACTAAATTCAGGTTTGGTTTATATTTGGTTTGGAAATTTTCTAAATTGTTTTGCTTGTCTCTAAATGGTTTTAAGTTTGATTCTGATAAAATTTCTGATTTTAAAAGCATTATTTCCTTCAGAAATTTACATTAAGGTTCATGTCCCTTCAGAATTGCTATCTTAGAAAAGGAAAAGTTAGAACTCAGAATGCCTGACTGAAAATTGTTTAGGACTTGATAGTAAATCAAGTTGAGTTTTGTATACTTTTATCTGTAATATTACCAAACTCATTTTCTGCAATATTATATTAATATATACTTTCAAGTATATAATAAATTACCACTTATTTAAATAAAAATGATCAAGATATTTAGGTTATTACCAGATTTAAAAGAGTTCTACAAATATTGCTGATATTAACATGTATGATTTTGTGCATGTAGAATAAACTGGCATAGGAATAGCTCCTAAATGCCCATGTATCTCCCTTTCATTTGTGGGTCTCAAGCAGGTACCAAGCCCAGTACAGTTTCTGTTTCCAGACCCTATGGGACTTTCAATTTAAAATAAGAGCCAAGGCAACTCACTTTCATGAGCGATACACAGCACTCAGAAACCTGCTCGCCAGAGTTGCTGGTCTGCTGTTTGATACCCCCACCTCCCCTAATTCTTGCATATAATGTTTTAAGAGCAGCAGTTTGCTTCAGCACTTGGTTCATTCATTCAGGTCTCACCATGTGATAGGGTTTAGAATAAGTTTTTCAAACAAATTAAATAGACCCTGGTCTCAGAGACCTCTCACTCTGCCAGAGAAAATCACTCATGGAAATAGAAGAGCATAATGCAGTGTTATAAATCCCACAACAGAGGTAACCTGTTTAACTTGTGGAGCAAAGGGGCTGGGAGGGGGTAAAACTGAGTGGAATGGGACAATGGTCAGCAAAGGTTTCCCAGAGGAGTTGATACCTGAACTGTTGTTGTTGTTGTTGTTTTTAAGGGAATCATCATTGATCTTTATATTTTACTTGTTTACTCTTTAACAGACTAGTCTTTGTTTCTGTTGGAGTTTCACCTAAGTAAGATATGTAATTTACACAGCATGTATGCCTTGGAGCCTTCACTTTCTAGAGTACATTATTATGAAGCACCTAATGAAGCATTATTTTAATATTTAATAGTCACTATCCTCTTTTTTTTTATTGTGGTATAATATACATAACATAAAATTTACAATTTTAACCAGTTTTGAGTATACAATTCAGTGGCATTAAATACTTCACAATGTTGTACAACCATTATCACTATCTATTTCCAGCACTTTCTCATCATGACAAACAGAAACTCTGTACCCATTAAACAACCTGAACTGGGTTTTAAAGGAGGAGTGGGAAAGAAAATGTAGTGGGTCAGAATGTCATTGCAGACACAGGGGACACACAGTGTGTTGTGTGTGTAGGAACTACAAGCAGTTGATTGCTGATTTTTGTTTTAAGTAGACCCCTTTCCCCAGTGCTGTGTGGAGGTTGGATTTGAAGAGGAGAAAGCTGGAAGCAAGAGACCAGTAGAGCTGTTGCCGTGGTACAGGTGAGCTATGATGGCCTAAACCTGGTGGTGTTAGTAGCCATGAAGAGAGGGTAGAATCAATCAACGCATACAAATAACATCAATCTTTAGTGACTGACTGGATAGATGGGATGGAGGAGGAGGTATCAAGGGTGACTCCCAGGTTTCTAGTTTGGTGCTATCAGTAACTGAGACAGAAGGCAGGAGGAAGAGCAGCTCTGGGGAGAGAAGTATGTTCAATTTTTCAACATGATGAGTTTGAGGTATCTATGGGTCACATCCAGGTAGATGTGTCCAGTGGGCAGTCAGACCTGAGTGTGAAGCTCAGGCATTTGGGGGTCATCAGCATAAGAGAAGACTGTGGCATCTGGTTGCAGAAAGGCAGGGACCCTTACCTTAATTGACCTATTATTTTGGGGCTCAGTAGACAAATCTGTCATCCCATCAGGCCCATATTTTCTTGGGCCACTGAGACGTGGTTGCCTGTTTTCTCTCATATTTCCTTAGAACGTTGGCAAAACTTAATATTCCCAGTCCTATCATCATTTTTCCCTGCACTGAGAATTATATATGGCACTATCTCTTCACATATAGTACACATGGCAAGGTCTTGTATATAGTAGGTGATCAATAAATGTTCATCTTCATTGCTTATATTCAAATGGCTCTCTGTATACAAAATTACCTCCTTTTTTTCTTGCAGGAACTTTTTTCATGCTTCTCAAGTTTAACTTTTTACAAATTTCTAAGACTACTTCAAGATTAAGTGTAAGTGAGCAGTACTTGATGGGTAGGTGTCTTCCATCATTAAGACTAAATCATTCCTTTCATTATCACCATACTTTGCTTGTTGCAGGATTTGGAAACAAACATTTCTCTTCTTAGGGAAGGACCGTGGAGTTTATCCAGTCAAGGTCCCACAGAGGGAGTTAGAGTTGCAGTAACCTGGCGTGAGTAAGCCCTGATTCCAGGTGGTGATGGGGGTTGAGTTTCACATTCTGCTTTATTTGAACAATATGTGAAAAAGAGTCACTAAAAATAAGAACAGACTGGGCTTTGTTGCAGCTGAGTGGCCTTGCAAATCTCTGTAAAGAGGAATTATAGGACATAAAGGATCTGATTCTGGGATATGATCCAATTGCCCTGTGAATGGAAGTAAAATATCCTTTTTAAGAGCACTGAAGTTCTGGGATTTTGGGGGAATAGTCACTTCTGTGAGATGTGGATTGTGTCCAGGGACTGTAACCTGAGAGGAAACAAGAAAGTTATCTGAGTGATTTCAGATGTTTTGTGGTGCCAACAGTGAAAAACACTGATATCCACCACTAAAATGCAGCCTTTATGAAACACATGTAACAACCTGCCAGGTCTCCCCAGGCTAGAAACAGCTTCAGTCCTGCTCGGTGAATGAGTTACCAAGTGCCTACTGATAGGGAACGCAGTTGTTAATGCTGTTGCTGAGAATTACAAAGTGAAATAAAGACAGTTCCTTTATCTGAAGATGTAAGTCAGAAGCAATAGACTGATTTCTGTCCCCATCGTTTTCATGGAGCGCAAAGGTAAAGAGTTGACTGTTTCTCTTTGTCTCAAGTCTGTACTTAATATCCTGATTCTGTGTCAAGATTATTTATAAGTGGAATTTTTTTCTCAATTTATTCCATTTTCCTTGCAGCTGATCTAAGTGTATATATAAGTTATTGCTTCTTTAAAAAGCTTTGATTTTACCTGGTTTTGTCCATGAGTCTGAATCTTCAGCTAGATTTATCTTTTTGGTGGAGGAAATGATCAGGAAAATAATGACAAATACTAAACTAACTATAGACTATTGCTACTGAGAAATGCTTTTATTATATATGGTAGAGAGGGAAAAGAATAACATTTACGTAACCACTAATTGGCATGTATTTTAGCCATTCATTTCAGCTTCCAGAGTCTTTCTTACCTTCTGTTTTTGTCCTAGAGCTAGTAACTAAAGCCAACTTGTGCATAACTTTATTCTATAAATATGTGGCTTATTTTTAAAATTTTTTATTGGAGTATAGTTAGTTTACAAATTGTTAGTTTCAGGTGTATAGCAAAGTGAATCTGTTATACATATATCCAAGATGTGGCTTATTTATGGGATTGCATAAAAAAGTTTGTTGATAGATTCACTATAAGGAAAACCCTTAATAACAGGAAAATAAAGGGTCTTTTTAGGCAAAGATTCATAGTGAGTTGAGGTCTTTCCAGCTCTATTCATGTCCTCGGTAGGAGGAAAGATACTCAAGAAAAGCATGAGCCCCTCACTCAAAGTGCTGAGTACTTTGGTGATAACCTATGGAGCAGGGGTTTTTAATCCTAGAGTTTTATGAACTGAAAACCATGCCCTTTATTATGTCCTAAAGAAGAAACAACTACAAAGCCAGTTTTTACTACAGAATAGATGACTACCTTCTCTCAGGAGTAGCTCTATACGGAATGACTAGTATGGCTGGCGTTAGACCCATTAAGCAAACTAGATGAATCTTGACATTCTTAAAGTCACATCAAAGAGGAAGAGTCATAATCTGGCCAAATAAATCAGATACTTATTCATTTAGTTCATTCACATAAACTCACTCAGCCTCAAACTAGTCCATGCGTCCTTAGAGGAAGAAAAGCCTTAGAAACATGCATCTAAATAAAATTAAAATCTGGAATTTTACTTGCATTGATTGGAAAACTCACCATCGTTTGCTTATGAGCGGGCAGCAAAATATGTATCACTTAATATAGTGGTAAACTTTGTGGATCAAATTTTATTTGTAGTGAATTCTAAGGAACTTGTGTCGCAATCAATTTTTAATAGTAGAAGTTATGGTTCACGGAACAGATGTTAAACTGGTATTCCATGAAGCTTGGAAGAACTGTGGCCACATTGTATTTTTGTTTGTGTTTTTAAATTTTTACTGGAATATAGTTGCTTTACAATGTTGTGTTAGTCTCTGCCGTACAGCAAAATGAATCAGCTCTATGTATGTATATATCCCCTCCTTTTTGGATTTCCTTCCCATTTAGGACAACACAGAGCATTGAGTAGAGTTCCCTGTGCTATACAGTAGGTTCTTATTAGTTATCTGTGTTATACATAGTAGTGTATATATGTTAATCCCAATCTCCCAGTTCATCCCACCACCCCACATTGTTTATTTATTCTTATTAATAAGGTTTGTTCCATTTTTTATCCTAAAAGGTACCACCCGAAATGGGATTTGGCTTCTATTTGAAAAATTGCCAGTTGGGGAAAAAACATGATTTTCTGAGTTTCTCCCTATTATTGCCACCTCACCCACTCCCTGCTAAATGCAAGTTGGCCTTTTATTCTGTCCTGATATATCTACTTTTGGACTTTCCAGACTTATTTTAGATCCTTTCTAGGTAAGTAAGTATTGTGAGTTCTATAATATTTTAATAACAATAGTTATTAGCATGGTATACTTACCTCTATTACATAGACCCCAGGCAAGAGAAGGAGGTAATACTCTCCAAATTTGTTGGTTCTATAGGGGCAGACATGTTTTCTGTCTTGGACTTCTACAGTTACATTGGGTAATGGAGTCCCATTCTGATCAAAAATTTGACCCTTTACACCTGCAAGACAAAAAGAGAATTAAATGTTAATACCACATTTTATGGCATATGAAAAAAAATTCCTGTAATTATTTAAGAAAAATATGCCCAATATTTATTAGCTGTTTTGAGTTGAGTGTTTCAGAAGGGATGGTAAACTTTAAAAAAATTGAGATATAATAAAAATATATTAGTTTCAGGTGTACAACATAATGATTTAATATATGTATTGTGTAACAGTCACCACAATATGCCCAGTTAACATACACATTTTTTTTCTTGTGACGAAAACTTTTAAGATTTACTCTTAGCTAATTTCAAATATACAATACAGTATTTAACTATATCTACCATGCTGTACCTTACATCCCCAGTACTTATTTATTTTATAACTGGAAGTTTGTACTTTTTGACTGCCTTCACCTATTTTTCCCCACCCCCTTCCTCTGGCAACTACCAGTCTATTCTCTATATCATGAGTTGGTTTTTTTTTTAAAGATTCCACATATAAGTAACATCATAAGCTATTTGTCTTTCTCTGATTTATTGATATTTCACTTAGTATAATGCCCT
This sequence comes from Leucopleurus acutus, assembly GCF_964270905.1. Taxonomy (NCBI): domain Eukaryota; kingdom Metazoa; phylum Chordata; class Mammalia; order Artiodactyla; family Delphinidae; genus Leucopleurus; species Leucopleurus acutus. Next base: position 56,153,197 of record NC_139152.1, read on the forward strand.
CAGTGTCTGTCCATATTGTCACAAATGGCAAGATTTCTTCTTATGGCAGAATAGTATTCCATTGTATAAATATACCACATTTTCTTTATTCATCCATCCAATTAAGTTGCTTCTGTGTCTCAGCTATTATAAATAATGCTGCAGTGAACATGGTGGGTGCAGATATCTTTTCAAGTTAGTTTTCTCATTTCTTTTGGACAAATACCCAGAAGTAGAATTACTGGATCATATGGTAGTTCTATTTTTGATTTTTCTTAGAATCTCTATACTGTTTTCCATAGTGCTGCACCAATTTACATTCCCATCAACAGTGCACAAGGGTTCCCTTTTCTCCACATCCTTGCCAACACTTGTTGCTTCTTGTCTTTTTTGACAATAGCCTTTCTAACAGGGGTAAGGTGATATCTCTACTTGTCTTTAACTCTTGATACTTTAATTACAGTGTGTCTTGATGTGGATCTCTTTCGGTTCATCTTATTTGGAACTCTCCAGGCTTCCTGGATCTGGATGTCTGCTTCCTTCCCCAGGTCAGGGAACTTTTCAGCCATTTTTTCTTCAAATAAGTTTTATATCCCTTTTTCTCTCTCTCCTCCTTCTGGGACCCCGATAATGCAAATGTTTGTCTGTTTGATGTTGTCCCATAAGTTCTTTAAGCCATCTTCACTCTTTTTCATTCTTTTTCTTTTTGCTGCTCTGATTGGATGAACTCCATTGTCCTGTCTTCAGGTTCATTTATCCTTTCTTCTGCCTCATCTAGTCTGCTGTTGAACTCCTCTACTGTATTTTTCAGCTCTATGACTTTTATTTGGTACTTATATTTTCTTTCTCTTTGTTGAAATTCTCATTTTGTTCATGCATAGTTCTACTGAGCTCAGTGAGTATCTTTATGACCATTATTTTGAACTCTTTATCAGGTAAATCACCTACCTCTATTTCATTAAGCTCTTTTCTGGGGTTTTATCTTGTTCTTTCATTTGGAACATATTCCTCTGTGTTGACTCTCTGTGTTGGTTTCTGTGCATTATATAAAACAACCATCTCTTCCAGTCTTGAAGGAGTGGCTTTGTGTAAGAGGTGAACTTACTGTTCAACCCTGCCCCAGCTCTGGGTTTTCTCTCAAACTTTTATGATTATCCAAGCAGCTTACTTTAGTCTTAATGGCTCCAGTAGTTGAGGGTGTGCCAAGACCTGTCAGTATCCCAAAGGGGAGTATCTCAGTCAGCACAAAGGTTCAGGCAGATTGGGAGCCAAACCCACAGCTTCGAAAGTATACAAATATACCTCTTCTGGGGGAAGACTGGGAGATGGGTGTTTCTGTCTACTCCCTCTGCACTGAGCCCTGGGGTGACTGACAGCCAGTTAAGAACCATTTCTTTGTTTGCTTTGTTCATCTCTTGCACTCATGAACACAAGCCATGTTGGCCAAGAGCCAGGCTATCAAGGGATGTGTTCTCTGGGCAGTAGCCAAAAAAGCCAAGGGGTACAGATGGGTACACAGGCTCCTTTCTTGGAGACACTGGTGATCTGGGGTACGGCATAGGTTGAGAGTGAAGATGGTGCCCAGTGGCCTCTGATGAATGGTTGTAGTCAGCCGCTAGATGTGTATTTAATTAGAATCCTGCTCCTCAGGCCACAACTATGAAGATAAACTAATAGTCCTCTTTCACAGAAAGACTGGGTTTTCAGTCTGCTGCCTCTCCACTGTGCCCTGAGTGTAGCTGGTTAAGAACTCCTTCTCTGTTTGTTACAGTTCTGTGGGATTTATGAACACAAGACGTGCTGGCCAACAGACCCAGGAAATCAAGGGGTAGCCTCTGGGTGGCAACTGCAAAAAACAGTGCACCAGACGAGTGCACAAACTCTTTTCCAGGAGATTCCAGGATCCTGGAGGGAGGTGGAGGGACAGGGCAAAGATGGCAGCCACAAGCATCCATCTTTGGAGAGTATTTCAGTTGGCTCCTAGATGTATGTTAAATTAGATGACTGCCCCTCAGACTGAAACTTTCAGACAAGCAGATACGCCTCTTTCACAGAAAGACTGGGCACTTTTCAGTCAGCTGCCTTAGTGCTGGGTCCTGGGCGTAGCCAGTTAAGTCTTTAAGAACTGTTTCTCAGTTTGCTATAGCCTTGTGGGTCTCATGGATGTGAGCCCCATCATTTTCAAAGCGAGATGTTTCGAGAGCCTCCAGAAGGAACCAGCCCTGCCAACACCTGGACTTTAGCCCAGTGAGACTGGTTTTGAACTTCCAACCTCCAGAACTGTACATTTAAATTCACTGTTACTTGAGAGGAGACAAGATGGCGGAGTAGAAGGTGAGCTCACCACTTCTTATGGAAACACCAAAGTCACAACTAACTGCTGTACAACCATTGACCAAAAAATGCTGAAACCTACCAAAAAAGATACCCTGCGTCCAAAGACAAAGAAGAAGCCACAACAAGACAGTAGGAGGGGGTGCAATCTCAATAAAATAAAATCCCATACATGCCAGGTGGGTGACCCAAAAACTGGAAACAGAAGTTCTCCCACAGGAGTGAGAGTTCTGAGCCCTGTGTCAGGCTCCCCAGCCTGGGAGTCTGGCAATGGGAGGAGGAGCTCCCAGAGAATCTGGCTTTGAAGGCCAGTGGGTTTTGGTCACAGGGATTCCCCAGGACTGGGGGAAACAGAAACTCTATCTTGGAGGGTGCACACAGGATCTTGTATGCACCAGGACCCAGGGGAAAAAAGCGGTGACCTCATAATAGACTGGGCTAGACTTACCTGCTAGTATTGGAGGGTCTCCTGCAGAAGCAGGGGGTGGGGGCAGCTGTGGCTCACTGCAGGGACAAGGACACTGGTGGTGGTAGTGTGGTAGTTCTGGTCGGTACTCATTGGCATGAGCCCTCTTGGAGGCTGCCATTTTCTCACCGAGTCCTGGCCCCACCCAACAGCCTGTAGGCTCCAGTGCTGGGACGCATAACCAACAGGGTAGGAACACAGCCCCACCCATCAGCAGACAGGCTGCTTAATGTCTTCCTGAGCACACAGCTGCCTGATAAACACACCCCCTGACATGGCCTTGCCCACCAGAGGGACAAGACTCAGCTCCACCCACCCATGGGCAGGAACCAGTCCCTCCCACCAGGAAGCCTACACAAGCGTCTTAAACAGTCTCATCCACCAGGGGGAGGTGACAGCAGAAGTAAGAAGAAATACAATCCTGCAGCCCGCAGAATGGAAACTGCAATCACAGAAAGTTAGACAAATTGAGATGGCAGAGAAATATGTTCCAGATGAAGGAACAAAATAAAACCCCAGAACAACAACTAAGTGAAGGGGAGATAGATAGGCGATCTACCTGAAAAATAATTCAGAGTAATGATAGTAAAGATGATCTGAGATCTCAGAAAAAGAATGGGGGCACAGATCGAGAAGATACAAGAAATGTTTAACAAAGACCTAGAAGAACTAAAGAACAAACAAACAGATGAACAATACAATAACTGTAATGAAAAGTACACTAGAAGGAATCAATAGCAGAGTAACAGGTAGAAGAATGGATGAATGACCTGGAAGAGAGAATGGTGGAATTCACTGCAGTGGGACAAAGAAAAACGAAAGAAAAGAAATGAGGCCAGACTAAG